>NC_062280.1:200087461-201318998 GCF_902655055.1 Lutra lutra
GCCTCTGTCTGAGCTCACTGCTACTATTGGCATCATTTTTTGGTTTCCTCATGCTGTTGATTTTTGATATTTGTATTTGAATATGTGAGCCTTAGCGTGGTTTTAAAAGTCATCACAATAGAAAAAGGTACATACCAGAAGCTACGAGTTGCCCACCACAGTATGCATCCCCAGGAGACCAACCCCGCAAGTCCCCAAGTCCCTTTGGCAGAAATGAGGAGCTAACCATACACTCCTGTCCTCCTCCCTCGTTAGATGAAGGTGCTCACCACAAATTTCCAGCCTCTGCCCTGTTCCCTGCACGCTGCTCGCTGAGAGTCACTCCGCACCCGTCTCAGCAATGGTATCTGGTCTTGTAGCCCCTTTGTACTCCCAGTGCATGTGGACCATGGCTCCCGCCCTCGCGCAGTCCTTCTACGTGCTTCCATGTGTTGTTTCCACAGTTACACACAAAGTTTCCAGGAACATCCTGGGGCACATGTGTTTGCAAGTCGTCGGGGATGTAAATCCTCACAACTGGGCGGCTGGGGCAGCGAACGAGTGAATATTCCTTCCTAACAGATGACATCGGACTCGATGCCTGAGTGATAACTTTCCAGACCACATTTTTAGATTAAGCTTGAAAATGATATTGGCATTTCCACTTAAAGTATTAAAATAAAGTATGGGTCCAAGTGTTCATAAGCATGTAACCAAAACAATGTCCACCTGTTTTTTCCATGTTCATCATCAAAGAACCCAGCATTGATGAGAGTTATCAGATCGGCGGTCCTGAGGGTTTTGGCGAGTCCCAGTTTTCTGGCGGTAAGCACAGACTTTGTAAGAACAGTAACGGCGACTTGGGAACAACCCTGCCTGTGTGCGGGGGAGACTCGGGATAGGCCTGTCGTCTGCCTGGTGGGTGATGAGTGAGAATGTTCAGTTAATCATTGCTTCTATAGAGTTTTCCAAATATACTGCATTATCATGTACACATAGAATTTTCTTCTTCTTTACCAATGTTTAGGCATCTCATTGGTTTCTCTTATCTAATTGCATTGGCTCCTATTTCGAAGATAGCAGTCACAAGTATCAGAGTTAGTGCGTTTCCGTGCCTTGTTCATGATCTTAGCTAAAATACCCCTAGTATTTAGCCAATAAATAAGTTTCTGGCCCTAGAACAAAGGCATGCATATTTTAACATCTAAAGAAAGTATCCATCCATTTTTTAATATTTTGTCACACTCTTTTTCATTCTTTGGCAATACTCAATGTTTTTTTCTTTAGGCCTGTCAACGTGAATGATGTATGAATGGATTTTCCAATATTGAACCAACCTTGCATTCCTAGAATAAACCTCACTTGTTCATGTTGATTATTTTGGATTCTGTTTGTCAATGTTTTATTTAGTATTTTTGAGCCCCAATACAGTTCATAAGTAGTATTAGTCTGCAGTTGTTTGTCCTATCTTTATCAGGTTGAAATGTCAATGTTACACCTCCTTCACAATAAAGAATTTAAGTGTTTTTCCTCCCTGTTGGAATCTCTTTGGAGATTTAGAGCATTGAAACCAGATGGTCCTTTCAGATTTTTTAGAAATGCCCTGTGAAACCATCTCCTTCTGGTGTTTTTTCTCAGGTAGTTCCTTAGTAACTTTTTCTGTTTCTTCTAGGAGAAGCGATTTTAGCAAACTCTTATTTCCCTAGAGAATCCATTTCTTCTGTGTTCCTCGAACATATTTCCATGGACATATCTAAACCATCTCATTATCTTAAAGGTATCACTTTTTCCCACTGCGATTCCCCCTTGTCATTTCTAATTTTATAAATATATGCTCTTCTTTTCCTTCCTAACTGGTCAACAAGTAGCTTGTCTATTAATTTTTTCCCAAATTCTAGGGTATTGACATATTAACTAACTTCACTGTATTTCCAGTCTGCTCTTCATTAATTTCTGCCTTTGTCATTAATATTTCTTTCTTTATGCTTTTTTTTTATAGTGCCCTTTGTTGCCTCTCTTCCAGTTTTAGAGCTGAGTAATTCATTTATTTCATTTTACCAACAAGTGGTTGGTGCTCTGCTCCTTTAAACATAACCCATAGATTCTCATACACAGTGTTTTAATTATCATTATTTCCCAGAAGTTCTATACATTTTAGTTTTTAATTCCTTTATACCCAAAAGTTGTCTATGAAATGTTTTCCAATTCTGGTGGTAGGATCTTTTCTCTTTATTTCTGTTAATAATTTCTGGGTTTTATGATACTGTGACCAGAAAGTGTTTTTAGTAGTTCTGCTTTGTGTCTGACATGTGTTTTCTTTGCAACCTGATGTATTATCAGTTTTTGCGAATACTATGCAAACACTTGAGAAAGTGTGTCCTCTGCGGCCGGGCTGGGAAGGGTGCTTGCTGCGTATTTATACCGTCTGCTTATCGATGATGCTTTTCGAGCCCCTCTCTGCTTCCCCATCATTTTCTTCCCCAATTCTTTTCCCAGGATGGTGTGCGAATTCCCCCACTGTAAATGTGTTTGTATGTGTGTCCTTGCCTCTCCTGTGGTTTTTGCCACACAAGCACGATTCCTGTGGCGTTTGGTGTGTGGCTTGTCAGGAGCACCATCTCTCCCTTGTGAACTCCAGCTTTCCGTGTGGGAAAGAGCCCATCTTTGTCCTGTTTAATGCTTTGGGGCTTGCATTTTACTTTCTCTGCTATAAGGATCACCACGATCCACTTTCTTAATATTTTAGTTACCTCCTGTGTCTTTGTTCATTTCTTCATTTTTAAACAACTAAGCCGTATCCCTGTAGGTCTACAATATAGAAGCAGATCTTTCGTGAGCCCTTTTAAGTCAAAGGAAGCCGCATCGTGAAGTCCGAAGCCTCCCTCCAAGGAAAGGGTCGAGAAAACAGTCTGAGCCTCCATCACCTCTCTGCTTCCCCTCACCTCCTGCTCCAACCTGAGCCAGACCTTCTGTTATTTTAGTGAAAGTTTAACAGAAGGGTTAGGGCAACTCCCAATTCAGCTGGGCTCCTAGAAACCAAGGGGAAGTTGTAAGGCGGACCTGGGAGCCCTGGATTCCTGGGGGAGGTTAGGCCTCTTTGTTTCCATGCCCTGCTCCACCCCCATCACAGGAGTCCTTTGGGCCCCCCCCACCCCGGTGCACCGTGGCCTCCTGAGGAGGATGCTGTGTCCTCCTCGCGAGCCCACAATTTGTATAGAGCAGGTGTCTGTGTGTTCTGGGTGGATTAATGAAGCATCACAGCTGAAGGGGAACCCAAAACCTTGGGGTTCATTTGAGCGCAAGCCCGGCAAAGACGCCACCATGGAAATGTGTGGAGAATATGTAGATTCATGAACACCGAGAAAAGGCAAGATTCCATAATGTTCTGACAACTTTACAAGCTACTGAAAGGCAGCGCAACGGGTCACTGCGGGCTGCACGGGGTGCCCAGTTCTGGGGCCACAGACGAGCCTCCAAGGACCCGATCTGAGGTGCTCCCGGGATCGGCGGGGAAATGGGCCAGGAAGACAGCGTGCCCTGGGGGCGCGGGTGGCCTCAGGGGAAGCCAGCTGGAAAAGCAGGGGAGCAAAAGAGCAGCTTGTGGAAGGCGAGCCACAGAGACAAGATCTGGCAGAGCGGAAAGACGAGACAAGGAAATGCGGACATCTGGAGAGAAACCGTCCCCTTCTTGGGAGTCAGTGCCACCTTCCCCGACGAAGAGGCACCCTCCGGCAGGTGGTTTCCAAACGCGGCCACCAACGGGGCCGTGAGATCGGCTCCTGGGGTCAGGGTCGGCACCAACATTTAAAACACAAGGATAGGATGAAATCAGAGAGCCCATGCGGGTGACACTTCCGGTTCCCAAGACAGAGTCCTGGGCTGTCACACGATGCCCTCCCTACCGCCAAAGGCAAGCCCGGGTCCCCCTCTGCAAACCTCAGGGGCCAGATGGTTCAGGCGCATCCCCGACCCAGGCTCAGTGCTGCTTGTGTGGAGCGGAGCGAAGAACGCAGGAACGGATTGTCCCTCTGTCCTGGGGGCACGAGTCCCGGACGAAGGTCAGCGGTGGCTCCCTTCCACGCTCTCCCAGCAACTGGTGGTTTCCCTGAGGTCTTTGGGCTTCCCTCCCCGCCCTCTGCTTTGTTGTCACATGGCCTCCTCCCTGTGCACATGTCTCTGTGCCAGTAATGACACCTGTCATGTGGCATTAGGGCCACCCTGCTCCCAATGTGACGGCCTCTAACTGGTCACACCTGCAACAACTCTGTTTCCAAATGAGACCAACACAAGGACTGCAGGGTGACCCACCACCTCACCTGGCAGCAGACATGCTCAAGCCCCCCCGGGAACCAGGCCACGGGGCTTCCCCGGTGAACGCGGATGGCATTAAAGAAGAAGTAAATACTTCACCATTTTAACTTAACTAAGAAATAGTGCGAGGCTCAGAGGAGCCCTGTCTTCTTTGCCGCACGGTTTCCCGTCATGGTCGTCCAGGCCCCATTGCCCAGCACCAGCCAGGGACGGGAGGGGAACAGGGGTCCCACGACAGTGGTGGAGGCGAGTCCCCAGAAGGTTGCTTCTGAGCCTTCAGTGTCCGGAGCCCCTTAGAAGCTCAAACCCACCATGGGAGCTTCTCTGTGAAGAGACTGTGGTCCTGCAGGAAGGGACCTTCCAGACTCTTCCCACCCCTGAGCCAAGACTGCATGGCATTCAGTTTTGTGCAGCGTCTGTAATGCCAAGAGCATTCAGTGTATCACTCGGGGGCTGAACCCGTGTCTTCACCCCGAGCTTCGTTGTTCTGGACAGGAAATCACAAGGATGTTTGGCCAGCTCGAAGTTGTCTGTAACCATAGCGACGCCACGTCCACAGCCCTTCAGCTCCTTGACATAGGAACAAGGGCCCCACAAGCCCAGGGTCCCCATGGCGTCTCCAAGGCTTCCCCCAGGCCACATGTGGGTTTGGCACCGAGGGGGACAGGTGGGTGACTTGTGGGCGGCCTGACACCATCGTGTCTGGATCTTAAGCTCCTGGGCAGGCGGCGATACACAGACCGCCAGCATGGAAAGCCACGCTCATGCCCTTCCCCGATCTGGAGAAGTGGATTTTGCGGCCAGTGAGAAAGTGGCCATCGGACAACAACTCCACCAGAACTCAGACCTTCCACCTGCAGCCCGCAACACCCATGCTGCCCCCCGAGGCCCAGAGCGCCTGGGAGGCCCACGACAGGCAGGCCCCGGAAGGTGCTGCACAGGCCACGGCTGCTGCATCCAGCAGGCATTCAGCCGAGTCGCCGCTGAACACAGCAGCCAGCCGTCCTACCTCCTCCCAGAAGCCACGCAAACCCAGCTCCCTCCACAGAGTGAGCCGGTGGGGGAAGACGCGGCCGTGGTCACTAGATGCCGGTGAGGCAGGGGCGCACACACAGATCCATGTGCAGACATGCACCTCGTCTGGGAGGGAGAGCTTCCGGTCTCAGACAACCTTCTGACCTGAGAAACTGCTTCTTCACATGAGTAACTTCGATTCTTCCTCAGGAGGACCCGGAGGGACCCGCAGGGCTTCTGCATGTCATCTCCTCGAGGCTTGCTTGCCCCCTCCCTGCAGCACTCACCCTAATCCCCCCCCCACATGCGTCTGTGGAAGGGGACAGACCGTGGCCACACTGGGTGTTGTGACATCCACTGGACCGTGAGCCCCTCCGGGAAGCCTCGTTCCCGGTGCCCCCGTGGGCCTTGGATCCGGCTCATGAAGACTAACTGTTCGTCCATGACCGTGATGAGCATTGCAGTGACGGTGATGCTCTCGCCACGTGCCCAGCACTCACATCTGAATCACACCATCAGCCTCACAGCAGCCCCGTGTCAGGCCCATTTCACAGATGGGGGCTGTGAGGCCTGGAGACCCAGGCTCTCGCCCTAGTGGGCCCTGGGGTGTGGGCCACAGGATTTGCTCCGGACCCCTGATGGGAGTGATTCCTGTGTCCCGGACAGCTAGAGAAGCCTGGGTGTCCCACAGTCGCCCAGAGCCGTCCAGACCAGCTCTGCTGACTAGTTCTTGCTTTTTCCAGCTCTGTGAGCAGCCCAGCACCCCTGCCTCCGCCCTTCCTGTCTTTCACTTGGCAGATCCCACCTGCTCTGTCAATGGGCTGGAAACGTTGCCAGGGAGAACAATGAGGTGGTGATTTCCCTTTCAGGTGCTCGCTGCAGGAAGTGATTTCCATCTAAGAAGCCAGCAGGGAATACTTCCTGCCTCCCTGGCCCCCCCCACCCCCCGAGGTGGGGACTAGAAGCCCCAGAGCCCCACAGAGCTTGGCTCCCCCTGCAGGCATGGCCCTCCCCAGCCTTTGTGTGCCGATTTATCTAGAACTTTCTCCCGTCCTGTGGAAACCCATCTCCACCCAAGAGCTGTCAGGTAGTCCGTTTTCCTGATGTTCTCTTCCCTTCAGCACTGACTTAAGTATAAAGTGGGTTTTGCTCGTCCATCGTCGGAGACCCCCAGAGCTGGCAATGATTCATCTGAACCAGGCTAGAAGTCAACCCATATTGTCTGTAGACAAATAGTCACCTTGGAAAACAGTCATCGTCTTTGTCTCTGGCCAGCAGCGGTTTGGGGACCTGGGGCCTTCCAAATTAGATGGAAGGAGTAGTTGTAACACCTCCCTGAGGACTAATGGATTAGGCTGAGCCATTAGAAAGGATGGTGCAGGTCAAAAATGGTCCGATGCCGGCCCTCGGACACTTTTAGGGGCCCCTGGGGCTCAGTGCAGCTGGGGCGCCCCTCAGGCTTCCCTCCTCTCCGTGCTTGGCCTTCAACCCAGGCTCCGCTGCTGGGAGCAGGAGCACTTCCCACTCCTGTTGCCACAGGTGGGGGCGTCCCCCCCGGAGGGGTTCCCTGAGCTCCAGCCTCTGCCCCAGACAGATACACGGACAGGCTTGCAGAGGGGTCTTGAGTGCCTTTGTTCCACACGCCGAGCGACCCACATGTTTTGGACTCCTTGTCCGTGGGGTACACTGAGCTCCACCACTGACCTCCCCAAAGACGTAAACGTATAGTCAACGTAACATCGTCCTCCGAGCCATGCCTCGGGATTGTGAGGCAAAGGGTTTAGAGTAGGCTCCAAGGAATGAATCTCTAACGTGAAATTCTGGCCACCAGAGCAGGCACCTCTCGGAAACTCACTGGCTCTCCTTCCTGGGCTGGAAGGGTTCTCTCGGGCTGCTGAGCAGCAGGAGGCCACCGATCCTGTAACAGGACCTTTCTTTGATACATGATCACTTTCAGCTTGATCTTAACCCAGGTTCTTACCGGTATCTGTCACCTTCCACTGGGAATCCAGCTAACCCTCCTGGCATCTTACTCGGCTGAAGCGGGGTATGAATGGTCAAGTTTCTGTGAGGCATGGGAACGCAGGACACCATGCAGGGCAGAGGCTAGGATCCCGTAAGACCCTGGCTCCCCCTCTTCTTGGTTGCGTGATCTCATAGAAGTGACCTCCCCTCTCTGAACTTACAGTTCATCATCCGTGAGCCAGGGTCACAGCCCCTTAAGCGGTAGGATGAGTCAATTGGATGACAAAGGGAAGGACTTAGGGCAGATCCTGATTCATAAGACAGGTTAGGCATTCCCACTCTACCTCCTGTGCTTTGGTAAGATACAGGCCCCTCTGTGAAATCGTCCTCGTTACAAACTCACACAACCATCACCACAAACATGACACAGAAGACATACATCACCCCACAAGCCCATGCTCTCTACTCAGCTTCTCCCACCACCTCCAGCCCTAGCAAACACTCACTCGTGTCCTGTTCTGTCGTTTTCCCTTTTCCGGAACGTTAAATACCACGAACACTGTGTAGACTTTTGAGCCTGGTTTCCTCAGCCTGCACAACGCATTTGAGACTCGTGCACATCAGCCCATCGGTCTTCCGCTCCTTCCGTGGCTGAGCGGGGCTCTGTTGTGGTCACTGCCAGTTTACTCCTCAAGCACCTGCCGAATGACACTGGGCTTGTGTCCAGGTTCAGGAATCACAGTAAAGCCCCTGGAAACATTTGCATACAAGGTTTGGGGTGACTGTAAGTGTTCCTGTCATTCGGGTAAAAGGCCAGAGGTGTGGCCGCCACGTTTTACTTCACAAGAAACTGCCAACAGGGTCTCGCGTTCCCAAATCAGAGAGTTGCCCTGGGTCACCCTGAGCATTGACAGTGGTGGTGATCTGCGTTTCCCCAGTGGTTCATACCATCGAGCATATTTTATGTGTTCATTTACCATCTGAATACCTTTTTTGGTCTGGTATCTTTTCAAAATATTTTGCTCATTTTCATGAGTTTGTTTTCTTACTGTTGAGTTTGGAGAGGTATTTCCATATTCTGGATACGAGTCCCTTGTCAGACGTATGACTGGGAAGATTGTTGCCCGGGATGGGGCTGGTTCCCCATTGCACAGCAGTGCCCTTCAGAGATCAGGGGTTCCTAATACTAGTCCAACTCAAGTGATCACTTTTCATTTTTGGAATCAAATATAAGAAATCTTTGCCTACTTCGAAGTCGCAAACATTTTCTATGTTCTTTTCTAGAAACTTGGGAGCTGTAGGACTTACATTTTGGGCTGTAATCCATTTTGAGTTAGTTTGTATATATGGTGTAAGGTCGGGATTATTTTGTTTGGTTCGATTTCTCGCATGACTGAGGTCCAGCTGTTCCAGCACCATTGTTGAAGGAACCCCCTCCCTCTGTTGAACTGCCTTGGCACGGAGGTTGACAATCCGTTGATCTTATACCTGTGGGCCGCTTTCTGGGGTCTGTTTGGTTCCACTGACCAGGGATCTGCTTTTCTTTAGATAACACATTGTCTTGGTCACTACATGTTGATACCAAAATCTGGAATCAGGTAACGTGAATCCTCCCACTTTGTTCTGATTTTCAAAATCAAGTAGGTTCCTCTGGTTTCTTTGTCTTCTCATATAAGTTCTAAAGACAGTTAATTTCTGCAGAAAATTTTCTTGGGACTTTGGCTGGGATTGTCACAGATGTATAGATCAGTTTGACAGCACTGACTTTTGGACTGTATTCAGCCTTCCACTCTATGGAAGGTGCCATTTGGGGCACCTGGGTGGCTCAGTCGGTTAAACATCTGACCTCAGCTCAGTTCATGATCTCATGGTCCTGGGACAGAGCCCTGTGGTGGGTCCCCCACTCGGTGGGGAGTCGGCTTGCCCCCTCCTTCTGCCTCTCCTCCTGCTAGTTCTCTCTTTCTCTCAAATAGACATGAATGATGCCATTTACTTAGGTCCCCTTCAGTTTCTCTCACCATGTTTTGTAGTGTGCACCGTAAAGACCTTGCATATATTTTATTAGATTTATACATAAATATTTCATATTCTTGATGTTATCATAAATGATACTGCTCTTTAAATTTTGACTTCCAGTTATTCATTTCTCGTGTATAGAAATGTGGTTTTTTTCGTGAAAGACTGCACCCTGCCACTTTGCTCCCCTCACTCTTCAGTTCTGGAAGCTTCCCTGTAGATCCTCGGGGACTTACTACATAATGAATCATATCATCTGCAAATGGATATTTCTTTCCTTCCCAATAGGTACACCTTTTATCCATTTTTCTTGTCTTACTCCCCTAGCCGCAGTACAATGTTGAAGGAGAAGTGCGAACGGCAGGAATGGGCATCCTTGCCAACAGGTGTACCTGCGGCGGGCAGAGAAAGTTTTCTGTAAAAAGATAGTAAATATTTTAGTCTTTAATTCCCAGTTGCAAATACTTACCTCAGCCATTGTAGCCCAAAAGTAGCCGAAGACAATACATAAAAGAATGGGTGTGGCTATATCGCAACAAAACTGGATTTCCTGAAGCCAGTGCTGACCCGTATTTGGACTGAAAGCCATAGCTTGCCAACCCTGATCTACTGAAATGGTCCATCGGTGCTCTCTACTCTGTTCCTGTGCTGAATTTCATGTCTTGACTCTCTAGTGCTGAACTAGACCTGTATTTTCAAGATAAACCCATGAGACATTTTCCTTTTTATGTATTTTGGATGCAAAATCGTGAGGAGCCCCGTGTCGATTTCCCTTCTCAGGGATCACTGTCCCTGGCCGTCTGTTGTCTGATCTGTGGGCAATCATTGTTTCATGTATTCTTTTCTGGTTTTCAAATTAAACTGGGAGGATGAATCTGGTCCTTACTACTCCATCTTTTCCAGGCATGAAAGTTCAAGTAGTGCACTTTCACCCATGGGCTTCCATGGGGAACGCTTTAGCTCTGAAAGCCCAGGATTTCAACTCTCTCAGACGCTTCAGGACAGCCTGGAAGGATTCTTTCCCAGAAGGGCCTTCCACCATATCAGTGACCTTACACAAAGCTGCTATGCCTCACTGGGGTCTCAACTGCAAATGGAAAGTGAACATTTCCCACAAGCCTCATTGGATGCATGGATGTTCAAATGGAACCACACCCCCATAGGGATGGTGTAGATGTTACCATTGTATGTGAAATCCTAAAGGCTATAGATTATACTCCACAAATAAGCAAAATTAAGATGCAAAATTTTTATGCTTATTGATGAATTACATGTTTCCATAAGTCAGTCAGCCTAAATTGTCTGCCAAATTTTCCTAAGCAATTTCCTCTAAAACAAAAATGTAAACGTGGCCTCAAACATTCAGGGAGAGTATGATGTTGGCAACAATCTTCGTGGTATGGATTTCCACTGGGATACACAGAAACGGAGGGCAACCATGACCTCCAGGAGAAAGCTGGAAGTGCGGGGTCCACTGTCAGAAATGGCCTTCCTTTCTGCTGACACGTTTCTTCAAATTTTAAAGTTCTACCATGACCTTATAATACTTATTACAAATATGAATTTGTTGCCTTAAACACTTGAGAGTACTATCTTAACAGCCTAAAGCAGCTTGAAGCCTCTACGGAGAGTTTCCCTCTCTCGTTGCTGGAATAACCAACCACCTGCATGACTTCCAGAGGGTCTGAAAAGACTTCGCGACCCAAAGTGCCACTCCTGACGTCTAGAGCTTGCCTGAACTTTGGGTTACCAGCTAAGTGTCCCATGGGACACACGCCATTCGGTGCCATGATCATTAATTTCCTATTGCATTGGCCTTGGCAAAAGACTCACTCACGCACTCAACGAGCGCCTTCTGAGCGCCTGCTGGGCGCTTCCCGGTAGGCGAGGGTGGCTCTTCTCTGGACACCCACAGAGCAGTGGGAGACGCAGACCAGCCAGAAACAACTCGGGACACACATGTGGGACCAAGATAAACGTGCTAAAGTTAAGGATTTTCTTAAGCATCCTGGCTGTGTTAAATGGAGTTTTGGGAGAACTTCACGGGGGCGGATCTCCTGGATACACCTTAAAAGTAGGGAAGGTCGGGAAGGAGAAGGGCGAGAGCACCCTGTAGGCCACAGCAATGGTTACATCCCAAGAAAAGGAACCTCACACACTGGGTGCTGCTTTGCATGGGTCCTCTCCCACCCCGCTCCGTGGGGCCAGCGTCTACCCCAGACCCACCCCATGGACCCAAAATCTGCCCCTCTCCCCAGCGCTGAAACCCCACACAATATTGTGAGACCCCCACACAATATTCATTGGTAAAAAGGCCTGGACAGGGCAAGGGTCGGGGTTCATCCTTTTGAGGAGTGAAAGGTCTTCAAAAATATGTGCCCAGATGCAAGGACAGCATCCAAGGGACCAGAGGGAACCATGCAAGCTCATCCTCAGTGGAAAAGGAGGAAACAGAGAAAGTTGACAACACATGTCTCCACCAGTGCCCATGAGCCACACACACTAGCTTCTGGGCTCCCTGAAAACCTCTGAGGTTGAAAAGGAAAGTTTGGGATCACGCCTTCAAGACTGACCAAATCTTGATCATTGTACTTCTTTTCTCCCCCAGGAAAGAAGAATTTACAAAACGAGCAATATAAAAAACTGTCAATTCTGGACAAAATCCTTCAAAACTTTGGGAAAACTTCAGGTAAACTAGAATAATAGATAAGTGGCTCCTTGCACTGGGCCATCCCCCGCTGTGATGAGAAGTAAACCGTCTGCTCCAGGGAACCACTCTCTGGAGGGACAGGAGACTTGGTCCCTGGGCAGACCGGCAGGGAGCTCCCAGTGGGTTTCCTGTGTTGTCACTGCAGGGCTCCTGGACCCCCGAGTCCAAATCCGAGGAGTCAAGGGCCACATCCTGGGCATGTGGGGCTGCCGACCTATACCCCACGGCCAGGCCTGGGAAGGTCCCCAAATCTCACTGCAGGCGGCCTCCCATCTGGGGCTGAGCCTCAACCACTGGGCATCCCCGACCCCTTCCCTTTCAGCCAACTTCCTAGCTGCTGGAGTTGGTCCACGAATTTCCCCTGGTGGCTTCTGCCCAGGCCCCATGCTTCTCCCTGGAACTTTCCAGAACACCTCTGAGCCTCTTCTCCAGGCCAGTCTCCTCCTGTCCTCCCAGCCTCTCGCAGGTAGACTCCGTAGTCACGTAGATGGTTCGAATCAACTCCTCCAGCCTTCTAACCACCACACACCCATGATGTACCCCAAGACTGGCTGGTCTGGGGACTCATCACACCCTAATTTCGAGCTAGTGTTCACGAGGACCTGCAAGGGTTTGTAAATGTGGCTGCTAAGCCACACGCATCGGCTCCTCGTAGACCAAGCACAGGACCAACGGTTTAAACCTGGCCAGCTTCGTGCACCTTCCCCTAGTGTTTGCTGAGCACCCGCCCCGGGCCGGGCGCTGCTCGGGGGGCTCGGGATTGCACAACGCAGACACACGCAGCCCCGCCCTCGCGGAGCCCACATTGCAGGGGACCGTTCGACGGCCTCTCCGCTCCAGCCTGTCGGGACACTGCTGGGTCTCCCCCGTTTCGTCGGCTCCTCCTCCAAGCTCCCGATCATGGTCACTGTGGCCAGCCTGTCCTCTCGCCCTCCGTGTAGATGCCGGCCAAGACGGAGTCCCAGACGTATCCCTAGAGACCTCCCGGTTGTGCGAGTGGTCACCAAGCACAGCAGGAGCCACCCTGACGCCACGGGGCCAGAGCCAGCCCTGGGGCCTCGAGACCCCAGGCCCCCCAGTCTGCACCTCCCCGCAGCAGGCCCCCCAGTGCAATCAGAGGTAGAAAGGGAGGTTAGCGTTTGCTCCACTCATGGTAGATTCACCGACTGGGCCTGACACCCAGCCAGTTTCTGCTGCTGGGACAGATTTCGTGAGAGACTTTGCCGAACTCGCAGTTCCCGGGGACTGGAGAGTTCTGTCGTGAGAACACAAAGTCTCTGAGGCCTCAAATGTCTCAGGCAGGGCCCTTCCACCTGACGAAGCCCCTGCAGGCCGCCCCGTGCCTGGACTTCTGGGGGATGGGCAGCGGACGCTCCTCGAGGGCCGGGGCTGCTCCCAGCAGTGTGCGGACAGGAGGGACCAAGGTCCTTGGCCTCTGGGAACCTGATGTCACAGGCGTGGGTCCACAGCGGGCTGCCCCCGAGGGGAGGAGGGCCCCGCCCCGCCCAGCTGCAGAGCTCAGAGGAGCCCCCACTGGCTTTGGGGGCAGAAGGCAGTGACAGTGAGGCATTAAAGGGGGCAGGCTGGCCCTCCACCTTGTCCTCCTCTCTCTGCGCTGCTCCCCCGTCGGGGTCACGGCCTCATGCTCCCCAAGATCCTGCCGATTCTCTCCCCGACCTGGCCTACTGCCAGCCTCACCTGAACCACACCTTGCTGCTCCCTCTGGCCGCATTAGCCCTGACCTCTCCAGCTCTGTCTTGTGCCCTCCATCCTCTGCGTGTCTGTAGGACAGGGTGCTGCCCATCCCGCAAGCTCATCCTCCCCACACCCCACCCAGAACCCTCTCTACTCGCGGCTCCATCCAGCCCCCACAGCACCTACGACTGTGGTCCACAGGCCAGGGGCGCTGGAGGCCGGCTTCACACTTCTCCAGTCCCTGCAGAGGCGGGACTCCCAGGAGGGTCTGAAAGCCAGGCTCGTGGGAATAAGCAGGGCTCCTAGAACTTCAAAAGGAAACCTCTTCTCTCCGAACAGGGAACTCTCTCCAGTGAGCGGACGAGGAGGGCGAGGCTCTGAAGGGCTGCAGAGGGCGGTCAGCGCGGCTGTCTGCCCCGAGGGGCCCCCTCCACAGCACATCCAGACTCCATGAGACCCCACAGCCCCTCAGGAATAAAGAGTATATATGTGCACATGTTGTTAACCACCTTGCACACAGAACCGTGCTTTATTCACGCAACTCCAAGTAGGGCTCCGCTATTCGTTAAGTTAGAGGGGACGTGGGTTTCTTTCTTTCTTTCTTTCTTTTTTAAGGAAACAATAATTATTGAGTCTGAGAAAGAAGAGCTTCTTAAGGTTCTTCCTCTTTTTGAACAGGACGGGGTTTCAGGAAGCTTCTGAGAATTCTGTCCACGATGAGCCTGAATCAGCCCCCCACACCTCCCTCCCATGCAGCACCTTGCAGACCGCACAACACACGTGCACGAGACACACGCGCGAGGTCCCTGCATCACAATGCGTACCGCACACGGAAACACGGGCTGGGTCTCGGGGGTGTGGAAGGTGACCCACGGCAGTGTGGGGGGGCCAGAGCTGCTTTTGCAGCAAGCGCCCTTATGCAAGCCCCTCTGACTGTGGGTGGTTATCCCTCTGCTGGACTCCTGAGGTGAGGCTGGGAGAGCCATTTGGGGCAAATGCGATCACCTCCTTTCCCCAGAAAGGCAGGTCTGTGGAGGCCACGAGTCGTGTCTGAGAACAGGCTCAGGGAGCGAACTGCTCTCCCGAGTTACAGCTTTAGCGACGGATCGGTATTTGTTCTAGAACACAGATGGAAAGTGACTTAAATGGAGCCGTCTCATTTGGGACTGCTGCTGCACGTGCTTCTCAAGAGAAACCAAAGTCCCCTCTCCTCTTTGATGTCCTCAAGTCAGCAGTAGCATGGAGGCCCAGGAGAGGGGGACCACAGGGTTGAGGCTTCATACTCCTGGGATCCACACTGAGGAAACGGAGTCAGAGAGAGAAGGCTCAGCTGCCTTGTAGCCCGGCCCGTGGCAGAGCCGGGTGCAAGTACCCTGACTCCTGAGCCTTTCCCTCTCTGCACCAACCACCTTTCTGCCTCCGAAAAGTAAACAGATATCTCAGTGGGGTTTTTTGGTTTGTTTTGTTCATATAGTTTTAATTTTTCTGTTTTGTGCTTAAATCTCAAACGAAACATTCTTAGATTTCTTTGTGATTTATACGCCATTTCCACGCTGAAATGCCAGTGCACACCCTCAGCACACTGCGTGGGAGGGAAGTGTCCCCTCCACGTGTCTCCACTCAGAGGCGCTGGGAGCTTTCTCGTCGCACATGGTCACGTGGACCCTGGTGGAGCCTGTCCCCAGAGGGATCTCCCTGCCCAGTGTGCTGAAGGCATCCTTGGTCCCAAGCAGGACCTCACAGTGTTTGTCCCCAGGGGAGCTTTGACAAAACAAAACGTAAAAACATCATTTACCAGCCCCACCCCCAACTCCTCTCCCTCATTCTCATGGATCCCTGATTACAGTGATTTTCAAAAGCTAAAATTTTAGTGATTTAACAGTTTGAGCCCATCAGAACAGAACGTTTCCTCTCAGTGACAGCATCAAAGCCCCCCAAGTCAGACACTGGCTCCCAATGTCCCTGAGAGCCATATAGTGTCCAAGCCCGTGTCTGAATGCCATGGGGGAGGACAGTGAACTTTCGGGAGCTTAAAATGCAGCTGAGAACTAAATGTGTGAATAAAAACATAAATACCAGTATTACCAGCAAAAATCAAACGAGGAGTTGGTGAAAGGACACGTCCCTGCGCTGGAGGTGAGCCTCCCTCTGAGTCCAGAGTCAAGTCAGGCAAGCACTTCACGGACAAGATGGCGCCTCTGAAGGTAAGAAGCCCGGGGAGGGCGGGGCATGGCCACTCTGGGCACGGTGACCCCCTGATACATGTTATGGGTTGGAAAAAGTTTTAAAATACTGCTTTATCCTGTGATTTCAATTTTGGAAATTTATTGAGGCGTGCCTTGTGGCCAAGCGTGGCCATTTTTGGTGACTCTTCCATTTCAGCCTTGGAAGAAGTGTGTGTCCTGCATATGTCCGGTGCAGTTTCCTACCAAGTCATTGTATGGTTTGAATTTTCTCCTTACTGATTAATCTGCATCGATCAGTTCTGTCAGTGTCTATGGGGGGTGCATTGAAGTCCCCCACTCTGACCTTTAGGGACTTAGTCTTTGGTAGTTCTGTCAGTTTTGCTTTATAGATTTCAAAGACTAAATTATTATATCTTTCTATTGAAATTAAGCCTTCATTGGGTGACATGTTTCTCTTTATCTGTGTATTTCTTCTTGCCTACAAATCTCCTCTGTTTGATATTAACAACATGAATACACTAACTTTCTTCCGGTTAATGCTTGCATGGCATGACGTCTTCCAACCTGTAACCTCCAAATTTTCTGTGCATTGTATTTCATGTATAGCTCTTTAAGCACTATATAGAGGATGCATTTTTTTAAATTCCATCTATCTTTTTCCTTGTTAATTATTTAATCCATGTACATTAAATGTGACTAATGGTACAGCTGGGTTTATATCTACTACCTTCCTATTTGTGTTCTAATTGACTCACATGCAGGAATTTTCTCCTTCATTACCTTATTTGAGTTAATGAAGTTTTTTTTTCATTCTATTTTTTCTTTTATTGCATTGTTAACTATATTTTTTAAAATATTACTTCAACACCTTTGTTAGAAATTATAATATGCATCCTAGAAGTACTATAACTGAAAATAAATTAGCACTTTTACAACTTCCTAGGAAATACAAGGACAGGAGAACCTTTAACCCCATTTACTAACCATCTTTGGTATTTGTTTCATTATGAATCCATTATGAATTTCATTATGAAATACCACAGACATTGTAGATACAGTTTTATACAGATTTATACTTACTCTTTCTCATACTCTCTATTCTGTGGTGGATTTTTAATGCTTCCAACTAACAGGATATTCCTATGACTAGAGAATTCCTTTTAGCATTTTAGTGTGAGTCTGCTGGGTATATTATCAGGCTTTTATTTTTCTGAAAATAGCTTTATCTTCATTTTTGAGGAATATTTTTTACTAAATATAGAATACTGGGTTCACAGCTATTGTCTTTCAGTGTTTCCATTGTCTTATGCCTTCCATAGTTTCTACTGAGAAGTCTGCTGTCTCCATCCACGTTCTTGATGCTCCTTTTCTCTTCTGGCATTTTAAAGAATTTCTGTCTACTGATTTCAGATTTACAATGACTTTGTCAGGGTGAATTCCATTGCATTTGTTATGTCTGGGGTTTAGAGTGACATTTGAATCTATGGCTTGGTTTCTTTTGTAAGTTTTGCAAAATTCTAGTCTATTTTTTTCCAATAATGATTCTAAGTGATTTCTTTCTCCTTCTCCAATTTTACATGTTAAATCTTTTTACTGTGTTTCATATGTTTCCTATAATTCTTTTTATTTTCCATTGTTTGTTTTCTTTTATCCAGATATATTCTACTGACCTACTTCCAGATAACTTACTCTCTTCAGCTGTGGCTAATCATTTACTTTTTACTAAATTTCAACCACTGTGTTTTTAATCCTAGAAGTCCCATTTGATTCTGTTTTGTGGGTTCCAGTTCTCTGTGAAGTATGCCATCTTGTCTATTTTACTGAATTATATCAGTCATAGTTATTTTTTATCTGTATTCAGTAACTCAACAGTAACTGTAACTCAGTAACTCAACTTCAACAATATTGAAGTTGTTATCTAGGAGTCTATTTCTGTTGCCTGGACTCTTGGTATGATTGGTGCTTTCTGACTGAAGGCTGGACATTGTGTTGTGAGACACTGCAAGGACTCGGGAGGGCCTTCAGTTCTGGCATCTAGTTAGAATAAGACATGATCATCTTGAGTTGTTTTAACACTAGGTTTCAGTCTTCATAAGATATAGTCTATTTCCAGTTTCTCTTATTTATTTCTACAAGAGTTCTGATTTGAATCAGAATTTACAGGGCCTTGAATTTTATTTTTATTTTATTTTTATACTACAAAACTGCTTTTAAATACTCTCCTTAGCCACTTAACCTCTTGGCTACCACTTTCTACTCACCTCATCTCTGCATGCGCAGCTGAGGACTTAAAGAATGCTTTAGAGGGGCAAACGGATAAGATGTGTAGACTCACTACACTTCACATGCCTTCTCTCTGACCCACGTCCTGGATGCTTCAGAAGCCTTGAGCTCACATTTTGTATTCCTAGCCCTGGGGAATTCCTGAAAGCCGTGTAGAGCCTGATTTCTGCTCTGCTTCTCAGCCTCTCTGTGACTGTGTAAGAATTAGCAATGCCTCATGGGGAAGATGGGCTTATAACATTTTTAAAAATATATTATTTAATTATTATTTAAGAAAGAGAGAGTACAAATGGGGTGATGGGGCAGAGAAGGAAGCCGGCTCTCAATTGAGCAGAGAGCCCGATGCGGGGCTCGATCCCAGGACCCTGAGATCATGACCTGAGCTGAAGGCAGAGGCTTAACTGACTGAGGCACCCAGGTGCCCCAGGGAAGATGGGCTTAGAATACAAAAGTCACATCAGTGAATTGTCCTTCTCTCTGGAATCTTGACCCTTCAAGTTCTTAGTATGTTTCTGATGTACACACTTGTATTTTAAGCAGGCTTTCCCATTGTTTTCGGTGGGATACCAGGTCCACCGTCAACAGCTTACCTCCTCCAGAGGTGGACCTCTGAGAAACACTGACTGTCCTGGGCAGTAAAGAGAGGAAATGAAAGAAAAGGTTTTATGGGTAAAGATTTACAAGACTTATTTATTTTTATATTTAGAAAAACAGCACAAAACAGTACTCCCTCTTGTAACTTGTGGTCTTTCTGATCTGAAAATAGTGCCGCTGGCTATCATGAGGAAGCACTTTGAGTACCTTCCCAGAGGTGGGGGGTGGACATTCCCTTGAATCATTCACTGTCCCCCATTCATCACAGACCAGTCTACCCAAGAACCCCCCACCCACCTGCCAGACTTGGCATCATGCCTCCTGGGCCTTCAGGTTGTATAATTATCAGACTCCCAGCTAGATGTGTTTCAGTGCCTGCTCAGTATGTGTCTCAAAGAAAGAAGGAAAGGCAGACTCCTGCTTTGCTACTATGTGCCAACCTAAAGATGTGGAGAAATTTAAAAGAGAGGAACAAAAAAATGAAAAAGACAGTAATGAATCTACTTAATTTGTCATGCAGGAAATTTGTTGTTAACCAGTGACAGCCCTTAAAAGTATGGAAAGAACCCTGAGGAGGCAGGTAAGGACTTTTGTCTCTTCTGGTACAAATATAAGTGGTTCCCCAGGTACGTCTGACCAAAATGCAATCTCAAGGAATTTTACCCTTATTTAGGTATCTATTTTGAATAGCATGGGAACGGATTCTAAATAAGGACAAATTTGATTGAGAAACCCAAACTACAGAATGGACAATGTTAGTTTACCAATAGGTAACCCAACCTGTCAGCCTGGAAGAGAAATTCCAGATCATGGGCAGATGCGACTATCTGTGATGGTGGTGCTGAGTTGCAATCCCTCCTCCCTGGTTGAGCTCCCAGCCAGCAACCTTTCCAGGCACACGGTCCGGCTCCATGAGTTCACCGAGCAGCTTCTTCTGCACAGCACCTTGCGTCTCACCCTGGTCCTGAGTCTGCTCCTTCGGTTCTTCCGTCCCGTCTTGGGGTTCTGCTCCTGGAGCACTTGCCCTCACCATGGCCCATATTGGCGCAATGTCCAGATAACCCTCAGTTCGTCTGTCAGCAACGAATGAACACGTTAAACCACGTAGAGTTCAGGGTATGGCTGACAGCAGCTCTCGCTGTATTGGTTTGTGGTGGGTAGTGTCTGGATCCACGCAGTGTGGGGCTATGGCCAGCCAGACACTGAGGTGTGACACCCTGCAGACAGGCTGGAATGGCTACAGAAGACTTGGAGCCCCTGTGCTCCTGGGACACTCTCTGCAAAGGTAGTTCTCTTTGGGGTTGCTCTGCTGCGCTCCTCTCCAGCCCCAAGTGCAGCAAAGCCCTACCCTCCCTGCAGGTGCCAGGAGGCAGCTGCTTAACTCTGTGTGTCGGACTGGTTCCTCCAAATGAGGCTCCTGCATGAGCAGCACCCACTATCCTGGGGTTCCCATCAGAAGCAGAAGCATGGGAGCCTCGGTCTGAATTATCCCAGTTGATCCTGGCCGCTGCCTAGGGCTCTTACACTTCCAACACATAAACCAAGACTAAATGCCGCAGACGGTCCAGGCACGAACTTGTGTCTGAGATCCCCCCACTGTTCTCTCTGCTTTGGGGAGGGTGTCAGCTGCCCAGGTCAAGGCTGGGCTTTGATGGACACATTCCAAACCTGCATCTTCTGAGAACCACACATCAGAGGCCAGGAGTCCACGGTGTCCTCTGGGCCTGCAACGGTGTTGGTGAGAGACTTAAGACTTGGGATGAGCAGAAGGGACACTTAGGAAGGAAGTAGCTGCAGTGGTCACTGGTCACTTGCAGAGCCCAGATGCTGCCCCGGTGCGTGGTCTCCCAGCCTCTTGACTTAACACCCCGCAGCACACCTCACTGGGTCACACAAGCACCTGCTTGGCAGATGGACCCATTCTTCCAGAAAGGTGCTGTTGCTGTGCCCAGGTGTCCCCTGGGGTGCCACACCCTGGCTTTTGTATAGGAGAGCGATGGGGCGCAGGGGCCCACCCTATCTCCTCGGCCTGTCAGCTCTGTGACCCCATGGACAGGT
This sequence comes from Lutra lutra, assembly GCF_902655055.1. Lineage (NCBI taxonomy): Eukaryota > Metazoa > Chordata > Mammalia > Carnivora > Mustelidae > Lutra > Lutra lutra. Next base: position 200,108,273 of record NC_062280.1, read on the forward strand.
GACCGAGCTAACGCTTCCCAGCCTGTGGTGGCCATGAGCCCCGCAGATGTCACTTGGGTCAGCGTCCCAGGACTTACTTCACTGTCAGCACCAAGCAGCAGCATTGCTTTGATTCCAAACGTGAGCCTGCCCGCCTCTGGAGCGTTTGCTAGAAGCAGCACTGCAGGGACGGGTCTGCTCTCGGAGGCGAATAAAGCATGGAGGTCGACCAGTCCCACTGCGTGGCCTCCTTGGAAAACAACCTGGAGGCCTTTCCCTCGTGGAAAAGGTCGTTTCTGCTCCTGGTGGTCCTTGCTCTCAGTCCACCTTGGAGAAGGAAGCAGCCCCGGGCAGCCCCGCCGCTGCCCGGCCGCACAGGGAACACACACACACACCGGGATGCCCGACGCACACGCATGAGTGCATGCGGAGGCAGCCTGTCCCCATGGCCCATCCCGGCGCACTTTGGGATGTGAGCCTGAGCGGCTCGCATGGAAATCCGCCAGGTCCCCGTGATGGCCTGTCTCAGACCTGCCCGCTCAGTTGTCCCCTCCATGAGGCCAACACTCGAGCACTGTGTGGCCGACACGCCGTGCCATGCTCGCCGACATGCCCGGCTCACCCGGACACCGAGCGCTAGAGCGAGTTTAGCAACTGCTTTCTGTAAAATAGCACAGAAGACGCTCGAGGCTTTGCAGGTTCCACGGCTTCTCCTGCAGTCAACGCCGTGGCCGTCACGTCAGAGACAGTTCACAAACAGGGGACTGTCCGGCAACGCCGTCTTTCAGAATAAAGTCGGGCTCGGCCCCCAGGCTCAGCTGTCCTGCTTGGAGCTTCGCCGTCCAACAGAAGATCGGGACAAAGGGCACCCCCTCTGCGGACACTCCCCGGGGCAGGGGCCACCAGCCCCGCCCGCCCGGCGCCCGTGAGTCACCCACGTGAGTGAACAATAACTTTATGTTTCACTTAAGTCACATCAGTTTAACAGTGAATGACCGACGTGGCCGGCGGCTCCCAGACGGCACGGCCGCCCAAAGGAGACTCCTAGGATTCACTTACCGTGTCCCTGGGTGCTGGGGCCACTGTCCCCGTGCCCCTGTGTCCGTCATGTCTCCCTAAGGCCAGAGACGGTCCGCCGCTCGTGACGGCCGCAGCAGCTGCACGGTTCACAGGAGGAGCCCGGAACGCCGCGTGGGTGTGCAAGACGCTGGCGCAGGGCGCGGGGAGCCCTCTTAACCCACTGAACCACCCAGGTGCCCCGGAAACCCTTTTTAAAGACGTTACTTTCAAGTGGCCAAATAGAGTTGAAAAACGTCTGTTAGAAAATGTTCTGTAGTGAAGCAGGCGCGTGGCGTTTCCAGCTCAGAACGACGGCATGCGTGAACCCCGCGCCTCACAGAGGCAGCTCCGAGCACCCCGGGAGGCAGCCCCACAGGGACGCGCACCCCCATGCGCATGACGGCGGAGGACAGGCCCCAGGTCCTTGGCCATGCCCCGTCGCGGTGTTTCCCACTCAGAATAGGAGACGAGGGCTCGCCACTCGCGGGTTCTGAGGACCAGCCGAGACCACAGTGAGAAACGGGAACGCCCGGCTTGTGGGAACATCCGGAACCAACAGAAACAGACGCCCTGTCCCACCGTCAAGGCCAACCACGTGCCCAACGCTGTCCAGGGGTTTCCGTTTGGCTGAGCGCAGACCATGCAACAGACCTGTAGGGACACGCTAACCTCTCCCCGCTGTCGTGCCCCACCCCACTCTGTCACCCGACCTCACATACCCACAGTCACACACACACACCTGCCGTCCCTCCACCCCCGACCCCGCCGTCACTGTCGTTCTGTGAGGGACACGCACGACCGCGCTTCGTTACCTGTAGGAGTCAGAGTCCCCCAGCAGAACAGAGCCCGCAGCGCGTGTGCGTTAGAGATGCTTTCAGGAGACGGTCTCGCCCGCTCCAGTGGCTAGTGCCTCTGATGTGTGCGGGGTGGCAGGCGGGAGGCCTGGAAGGGAACGAAGCATCCCACCCCGGAGGCCACCTGCTGGCAGGACCCCTCTTATTTAGGACCCTCGGTGCTCCTCTGAAGGGTTTGGTGGGACCGCGCGGCCCGCCCACACCATGGGGCCCCACCACCTACCCAGACCCTTCCAATTTACCTGTTATTCTCCCGTAAGAAACTGTCTTCCCAGCCACCTTCCTACTGGTGTTGGACCCAAAGTCTGTGTCCATGGCCCAGCCATGGACACATAGAATCAGCCAGCGCCCGCTGCAGTCACCCCAGAGCAAACGGGGCCTGGAGGCGTGGGGAGGCGCTGGGGGGCAGGCTGAGCCTGAGGGACCAGGGGCAGCACCCAGGGCTCGGCTCCGTCCTTGACCTCACTCTCTGTCCTGCGCTGCCTCTCCGTGGTTTGTCTAAGAATGACAGCCGCCCTGCCCTTCCGTAGTTCGGGAGTCAGCCCAGCTGAGGACGGCCACGTGGCGAACCCTGGTGGCTGGGGACTCGTACTGGACAGGCATCCTCCACTGCAAGGGACACATGTCCTCACCCCACACCGCCCACCTCCAGTGATGGGGTCAGACCACAGAGACGTCTGCCCCGGGAGCGGGCCCGGAGGAGCCGGCTTGTAGGTGGACACAGCCTGGATGGCACAGCCCCAAGGCTCACTCCAGAGGCTGAGCGGCAGGGAACCCGGGCAGAGCCAATGGGAGAGGGTCTCAGGGGACCCTGCCTGCCCTCAGGGTCTGTGTGACTACACATAGGGCCGTTACCCTGTCTAGGCCTTGAGCTCGTCATCTGCAAACTGGGCCAATGGCCGTTCGCTTGTGACGGGGGCACAGGGAAGGGGCTCGACACCCAGAATCACAGCCATTCATGATTCTGTACTGGACACAGTCACGACACACAATGTCAAACCTCTGGTGACGTTCTGCACCCTCCTCCTCGTCTCTGAAGAGGCTGTCAGCCGGGAAAGGCCTTGGAGAGCCCTGCACAAGGCCGGCCCACCCCTGGCCAGCCCAGGGTGGAGTGTGGGGACGGCCACTCTGGCCAGCTGCTGAGCATGCACCCTGCCCGGGTCTCCCTCCATTGCGTCCCAGAGGACATTGCAGAGCCGGACGCTGACCACAAATCCGTGGGGGGTCTGGGGGACAGACCTCTCCCGTAACCGCTACCTGCCAGTTTCCCTGTTTCCATGGGAAGTTGCTTCCTCCGCATCCCACACCGACCCCAGCCAGACAGCTCCTCCCCCGAGGGGCTGCACCGTCCCTGCTCCCTTCCCCTTCTCTCTAGTCTCTCCACAGCACGCGGGGACAGGTGAGGGGAGGGTTGCACACTACCAGCCCCTGACAGACAAGCTGCTCTCTCTGGAATCAGGGACCCATCCTGGAGGCAGCTCACAGGTCATCTCGCCGAGTGGCCAGGTTGACGTGGGGGCTGACCCACGGTGTGGCCCTCTGTCGCTGGCACCCGGCCACCCACCATCCTGTGGGACTTTCTGCTGGGACCAAACTGAACTGCCCTCCCGTCCTCCAAGAGGTGTGTGACCTAAGGGTGCTAGTCACTGGAGAGGTGATACGTCCCCTCAGGCTCTGCCGGTCAGCGCACCTGCATGAGGGGCATGGCTTCGGGTCTCAGTTGGTCACATGTGGCGCCCCTGCTTGTCCGGGTCCCGCTGCCCCTCCAGCTCCAGCTGAAAGATCCTCCCGAGCTCCACTTCCTGCGTGCGCCAGCCGGGACTAGCGAGAAGCCAGGCCTGCGTTAACTCAGGCTGACCTGTTCTTCGTCCTGTGTTGACATCCAGGTGCTACAGAAACGTCTACTTTTGGGGAAAGCAGGCATCTCATCAACACAATAGCAACCCAGAGTGACGGACCGCACTCTGCACGGCGTTCAGTAGAGACACGTGGGGTCCTGCAAGGGGGGCTGGGGGCCCGGGGCGTCCCATGGGGGACTGGGGGCACGGGGTGTCCCACAGTGGGAGAGCATAGGGTTTCCCACGGTGGGAGAGCATGGGGTTTCCCACAGGGGGGTTGGGAGCATGGGTTGTCCCACCCGTGGGAAGTGTCCTCATGACAAGATCGCAGGCCTGGGCAGTCTGTCAGCAGGGAGCTCAGAGGTCAGCAGGGAGTGGGCCGCCATCCACCACATCCAGCCTCGGGTTCTGACCTGCAGAACAGAGTCCTGTCTACACCAGGTGACCACCACCTCCCGGGTGCACCTGCCAGAGCACATCTGGTGCTGCCTCCAGAGCGGCTGCCCGAAGCTGAAAGGACCCGGGAATGCTTTAGGATGTGTGGGAACAAGAGGACCAAGGACTCAAGGTCATGGCCGTGCAGAAGCAGGGGAAGGGCTCGTGATGTTTGGTCTGGACCGAGACCACACAGGACACAGCGCTGGGTTCAAGTGTCTTCATAGCGGACAGTGGGGTCGAGCTTGACTTGCTGGCCCAAGGGGTCCCACAGACACGGGCACAGACACCCCAGGCCGCTGGAGACCAGGTCTTCCCTAGGACAGCCTCTGAGCCCCACTGCACTCGGTGGGAGGGGAGACCTGTGCGTCCTCTACTCCTTCCCTGGCCCCTCCCTGGGGGATATGGAAAGTGGAGTCACCCCCCTGCACCACTCAGTCACCAGCAGAGGACTCTGGCCCCTGAAACATGCCAGCAAGCTTGGGGTGGGCCCTTCCTTCAGGCAGGACAGCAGCCCCTCCTCCTGAGGGGGAAGGGTCCGGGGACAGCTGGGCCAGGCCCCAGGACCCTGTTCCACTTTGTGTCACGGGCTGTGCCCACAGGCTCCTTATTACACTTGTTCCCCACACACCGGCCCTGCACGCCTGCAGTGGGACTGGGGTCCCTCCCGGGGCCTGGGTCTTAGTCATCCTTGCTCTGCTCAAGCCCAGCACAGGGCCTGGGATTTGCATCTGGGTATTTCCCTGATCTTGGATAAGCTTTTCAGTGTCTGCAAACCTCAGTTTAATTTTTCTCATCCGTAAACTAAGAATCCATTATGATCAGAATAGGTATTTGTTCCTTTGCTGGTTTCAGGCGCCCAGGTGTGGCTCCGCGCTGGTCACTGGGGACAGGCACCCACTGAGCGCTCCTTTGGGCACACTCGGCATCCCCCCGTCTCAGCAAAAGCGAATCATGGTGATGGGGTAGTGATGAGAAGTTCTCCGCTGCTCCTTGGCCTCCTGGATGGGGGCACCATCCCGGATGCTCGGGCTCTGCCAGGGGCCGTGCCGCAGAGTCCAGCACGTCCCTGTCCCTTGAGGGACAGAAGGACCGACGGCAACAGAGCCCGGCTTCTGAACCAAGAGGCCTGTTTCATGATCTTGTCTCCTTCCCGCGTTGGTGTCCCCAGACACCCGGGTGTCTTGCCCAGGGACCCGCGTGGGCTTCCATGAGCCCTGAGCTGTAAACACCGGGAAACGCTTTAAATGGACAAATTGAGTTTTACCAACAACATCTTTCTGGTCCCACGACGGCTGACTAGTGCACTGACTAAGCTCCGCAATCCTTGGTCTATTTTTAGACCCTGATTGACGCCTTCCCGTTGGATCTGATTCAACCCAACATGTGCGGCCGTGCGGCTGAGAGTGAGCACTTGCCCGGCCCGGCTCCACGTCTGCAGGGGCCTGACTACAGCAGGAACAGGGCCGAGTCCGCGGTCTTCGCGGAGCCGGCGAGAGGACAACGGAAGTCTCTAAGGAAGGAGGCGCGGAAACCAGACCTGAAGACAGCAGGCATGACGGCTTGTTCACTCACCAAATCGCACCTGCTCCCCAGCTGTGGCGGGAAGGCGGTCCCGGTGGCGGGAACCTCGTGAACCAGGGTCGGAACTGGGTGGTAGGGACCAGGGCAGCCAGCAGACCATGCCACGTGACACCTGACCACGGCGGGACGTGGGCATTGGCTGCCCATGGCCTGTGACAGGCAAGTCCAGAAGGTCTGGGCCGGGCTGACAGACCCCGTAATGCCCAATTATTCCAATGGAGCCCCAGGGCTCCCGTGGCTTCCAGCTCCCAGAAAAGGCACAGACACTGTGGAGAGGAGACGGGAGAAGCCTCAGCCACAGGCCGGTCAGGACATGCCCTCCAAAGCGAGCCGGTGTCTGTGCCTTTTCCGGGAGCTAACCTGGGGACCAGGATGGAGACGCACACTCAGAGGCCAGACAGCGATGGCCCTGAGCCGCCCTTAAGCACCCACTGACCCCAACTGCCCCAGGAAGGCCAGGGCAAGGCAGGGACGCCGAGCAGCCCCTAGAAGGCCACGCCCAACACTTGGACCCTGGGATGCGACCTCTGTTGCGAGCTTTCCTGCTCTCCCCCTGGGGCCAGGTGCCCCCGGACGAAGGGCAGCTCCCCTATAGCCTCGGAACCTGGAGTGGACCCCCATGCAGTGGCGGGCAGGGGGGCGACAGTGGTGGTGGCGGCGGGCTGAAGCACAGCTGGAGCGCGGAGGGCAGGAGACCACGGAGCCGCTACCGCAGGAGGAACAGCGGGGAGCAGCCAGCCCCGGGGGCACGTGAGCACTGCTGGGGGGTAAGGACATGGCGCCATCAACACCCTGGCCTCATCCCCCATACCCCTGCCACCCCCCACCCCCACCCTCCCACCCTTCACCCACCCTCTGCAGGGACCTGGGACTGCCACTGGCCAAACCAGATGGGAAGCCGCGGGCACAGGTGTGGTTTCACGGGTCCCTGAAAGGCAGTGTGTCTGCAGCCGGGGCTGCGAGCAGGGAGGGCAGCGGTCTGTGGGGCCAAAGGGAAAGTACCGGCAGAGTCACGTCGTCGGCGTTCACTCTGTCCTTTGAAGAGCCACATGTCCTCTGTCAGTGTCCTGGGGCCGCCACGACAAAGCCCAGACTGGTGGTTGACAAGAGAAACATATCCTCTCACGGTCCTGGAGACCAGGAGCTCAAAATCGGGGGGGCCGCAGAGCCACGCCGCCCCCACAGGCTCCGGGGGAGGAACCTTCCCCGCCTTCTCCAGCTTCCCCGCTGGTGGGGACACCTCCTTCCTCAGGAGGACACCCACCCTGACAATCCAGACTGATTTCCCCTCAGGAACCTTAATTACACCTGCAGATCTTATTTCCAGATAAGGGGGCAGAGGACGCAGTAATTTCCTGGGGACGCGTCTTCAGGGTCCAGCATTCCACCCGCGCAGTCCCCACCGTGCAGGACACAGATCCCCGGGCACGTCCGTGTGGTCCTGCCCCCAGCCACGGTGTCCTGCCGTAAGCAGGGGTGCCTCCTCCGACCTCCCGGCATCCAGGGAGGAGCCCACGAGAGGGGACGCCGCCGTCCACCAGGAAAACCGGCCTGCGTGGCAGCAGGAAGCCAGCAGCTGGCACGGGAGGGGCAGGAGCACGTGGACTGGGGGGCAGGGGCCAGCGGGCACTCCCCGGCAGCCGGAAGAGACGGGGCAGCCACGTGGCCTCAGGTGCTCCCCATCGCAGCAAGAGCACCAGCACTGAGACCCTGCTGGGAACGGCCGCCAGCTCTCCGTGCGTGAGGACCGGCCTCTGCTGTCGGGACGACACGTGGATGAGCCGGCTGGTGGGCCTCGGCCTGGACACAGGCCCAGCAACGAGCAGGCCCTGCCGGGCTCCAGAGGGCCGCTCCTCCCCTGCCCCGCGCCCTCCCTGCGCCCCGGCCCGGGCCCCCATAGCACGTGTGCACCCCTGTACACTCCTGCCCGCGGGGCTCACCTGAGGTTAAGCCTGGGACACGGGCTCCCGAGGGGGTGCCCAGGCAGCCGCCCCTCGTGGCCGACCTCCTTCCCCGGGCTGATGCCAGTTGAACCACGTCTGTAACCTGCTGAGTAACAACCTCATCAACGAGACGCAAAGAATGAATCGTTCGGGGACACGTGGATCCTGGCACGAAAGGCCACCCACGGGGCCTGAGACGTGACCCAAGGGCACGCAGATGAGCGGGCCCGGGTGATAGCGCACCAGCCCCGGGAGGCCGCGAGGTCGGGAGCGACATCCTCTCGGACACGAGGCGAGCTTTCTCTTCCCTCTTCAGAGGAAATTAATAAAAATAGTTGCAGATTATTATGAAAAAATATATATTAGCTCCTGGAGTGAGAACTTAAAATCAGTTACTTGTGGGATGACGCGGCACATGAAGAGGGAGCGGCCCCACGTTGATGGGCTGTAGGCAAGGACAGCGGGGCTGGGGGTCCCTGAGGGGCCATCAGCAGACGCCCCACGCGGGGAACCAGGCGGCCAGCTGCCGCCGCTTCACCCAGGGAGACTGCATCGCGTTAGGCTGAGACCACACCTTTTAATTCCATAAAGACTAAAACACACAAACACTGCCCTCCGGGAAACAGAATGTCAGTCTACAGTCACCCACATGGTGGGGACCCACACTGTGCGAACGACAACCAGCAGGTCTGGGCTCCCCTCTGAGAACCCCCAAGAGCCAGCCAGCGCCACGCCACTGTGCCCTCTGCTCGTCTCGTGGACGCGAACACCGGCCACGGGCCATGGACCACGGACCTCCTAGGCCTCAGCCCACACCAGCCCACGGCCCTTCTTCCAGGTTGAGCCCCAGGAACATACAAGATACACAAGTCGGTCGAGGCTCAGAGCAGGACCCGTACGCCGAGGGAAAGAAATGAAGACAGCTTCTCACCCCGGCCACCCAGCCTGCAAAAGGTCTGCCGCCAGCAAAGGGAGCACCCATCCTGGGAGCCCGTGGGAGCGCGAGGGGTGGGGCACATGCACGGACGCACAGAGACCTCACTCGGACACCCTCCTCCCGGCGCGCAGCTCTGTCCGCAGAGCTCCTGGCTGCAAACTCAGGCTGGCAGGCCCAGCCACCAGATTCCATAGCCCTGCAGGGACGCCAGCGGGAGGTCCAAGCTCGGACGCCCGGGCTGTGGAATGTGTCTTCCCAGCAGCCACGGGAGGAGGCCCCGCCTTCCTCCCTGCAAGCAGCCCCCAGCGAGCAAGCAGCCGCAGCGCCGGGGGCAACTCCGCATCTGTTCCGTTCACGTGCAAAAGCGAGTCGCACGCTAGCTTAACAAATTATCTGCAACACCCCCCAGATCCGAACTCCCCTGCTCTCCCAACAGTGCAGGGAAGGGCTGACCTAAAATAATGATCTCTGAACTTCTTACGATGACAGCTGGGATGTTAAAATTCAGGCATGAATCCCAACAAGCACGTGCATTTAGTTACAAAGCATAACTGTTGCAATATTATGCATGTTACAGAACAAAGAGGACATTCTAGAAGGACAGCGTAAGGATGAGGCAAATTATTTGAAAACAATTTTAAATGTATCAACTCTTGTTTGACTAAAATATGGTAAAGTCGGGTTTGAGCGAGTGCCTGGCTTGCGTTGGGACACACTGGGTTTGAGGCTTTGTGGCAGAAGCACTTGGGATGTTTGTTGGTTTTTCTATCACGACCGAGAGAAGACTCCTCGCGGGACACACAGGTCAAGCTGGGGGGGCGCACCACGGTATTTCTAAACCGTATGCACGTGATCACGCCCACCGACCCACGCGGCCAGTGAATTTCTACCCTCGCTCAGGCGCTGCTCCCAGGTCGTTAGAAGGTGCTGAACTTTAACGATTCTTATGAGTAAGCCCAATCTACAAACACCCTTTGTTTGAGATATTTTAAAACAAGTTTAAAAACTATGTTTCCGAGTTTTTTTAAGTGTTAAGTTAAACTTAAAAAAAAAAAAAAAAGACATTCTTCCCAGCAAACGCCCCAGACAACCTCACATCCTCCCCCCGACCAAGTGCGCTCGCCTCTCCTCTGAGAAGCAGCTGCTTCCGGAACGGGTCAAACATCCTTCGCGAGGTTCTGCCCCGCAGGGACTGGGGTTTAAAACTGCAGAAAATGCGAGCTCCAGAGTGCAGGACCGCGGGCTGGTCCCCTCGGACACGACCCACCGCCAGCATCAACGACCCACTGTACTGCTCGCCCGAGACACCCACCAGCTGTGGGCCATGGAATGTTCAGGATCACTGGCCGACTCCAGATGGGATACACCGAGACTCCCGGACGGCTTCCACGCAGGACACGGGGCGCAGCAGGGCCTGGAAATGACTCAGACACTGGCGTTTCTAGAGAGAAACTATGACAAACGTGTTTGAGGACCTGGACAACAAGGAGGCCAACGTCCGCAAGGACAGCAGGTGGGAACGCAAGAAACGTGACCCACGCCATCAAGGAGGACACATCTGCCCACGTGCGTCTGCACAGCAAGCAGTCCCAGGAATGGCCCAGACGGAAGCAGAGGAAGCTGGGGCAGGGCCAGGGTGCGGGGCCTGCACCCACGGATGACTGCAAGCCCGGGGAGTGTGAGGCACGACAACATCCAGGGAAGTCACAGGCATGGAGGCTGAAGGGCGCCAGAGAACCGGGAAGCCACAGGGGAGAAAGAGGACACGGCCAGAGGCAGGGTGCGGAGTCCCCCACCCAGAGTCAGTCCCGCAAACAGCCACAATAGAGAAGGGGACCCCGTGCGCGAGGGGACGGGGGTTCAGATCCCCTCCCCTCCCCTCCCCAGCGCAGGCCCACGTTCACCAGGATCCTCCAGTGCCCCCGGGGGGACCGCACACTGCCGCCCGGGTCCTTCTGTGGCTGAAGTGTTCACGCTGTAAAGCGTTTGCATCTTGTCTTCTTTGCAGCACGCCCTCCCCGGACTGTCTCCAGGACACCCCAGGCATCCGCACGGCTCTGGGGACCACCTGGCTAGGGGAGGTGAGGGCCCTCAGCTCTCTTTCCGGGCCCTTCCAGATGTCGCCTGTGGCAGCCTCGGTCACCAGGGTCCCTGTGGCTGGAGCACAGCACACACCCCTTCTGGAATCACCCTGTCGTCTGGTGTGCAGCACGTCTGGATTGGAGAGGGGACGGCTCAGGGCTCCTGGACCCAGGGGTCTGATGCATGCGGCACGCCCACCAGCCTGCAGCCCTGGCCCCGGCAGGCTGGGCCCCTTCTCCCAGCTGCACCCTTCCCAGCCTGTGCACCTAAGGGAGGGGACCAGACCCTCTGCAGCAAGGAGGGGTGGGAAGCCAGCTTTCTAGCCGGTAGGACACCTGCAGTGGGAGTGGAGGCTGAGACAAGTGAACCCTGCCTCCGCGTCCCCAGTGATGTCCCCGTGGGCAGGAACCCAGACACTGCCAGTGACATAGCCCCAAGGCTTGGGACCAGGAGGGCAAGCAACAGGGGTGGCCCACACTCCCTGGGGTGGACGGGGGCTGCCGCGTTCTCCGGTGGCCCTTGAGGGTGGTGGGGGAAGGCTACCAGTGGTCGCGGTGAGCCCGCGAGAGACAAGACGGTCTGAAGCTCTTGTCAGCAGCATGAATCTCAGCTCCAGACAAGCTGCTATGCAGAATTCCCTCACTGCATTTTTATTAAAACCTTAAACCCAGAATAAAGGCAGAGAAACACAAATTTATCTCTCTTCTTGAAGAGACACCTGGCAACACGTCCACAGAACAATACCCATAATCACTTCGCCGAATTTCCATACCATTTGACTCAATTTTCTGGAAAGCGGAGGGATATTTTCGGAGCACAGAGATCTGTGTGTCATCTTCCCCTCCCTGCCTCCCGCCCGGAGCTCCGCGGAGCCCCACGGAGCCCAGGCGGCCCCCTCCCGACAGGCAGCCAGGGGGTGTCCAGAGCGGCGGGGGTGAGGGGGGACTGTGCTGGACCTGCTCCCCCCAACCCTGTGTCCCCACCAGGCCCCGTGTGGCTCACAGCACCACTGGACGGCCCCACAGACCAGGGGGAGGGTGTCGGCTCCAGAGGCTGGCAGCCAGATTATGAGGCATGAAAAGCCCCTCAGGGCACTGCACAGGGCACGTCTGTGACGACACGTGCAGGACACCTTCCCTCCTGCTGGGAGGCCATGACAGCCAAATGAGTGCAGGGTGAGGAGACCTGTGCGCGCTGGGGGCCGCGGGCGGGACATCTCGGGTGAGGCCAGGTGACGCTAGGTGCCCGCGACACACAGTCATCCTGCCGCTAACCCAATGGGTTCTTCGACCCCCAGGCCACACGAGAGCCCCTGTTGCTCGGAGAGGGCGAGAAGGCTCAGAGAGGAGCCCCCCAGCCTCACCCACAACTGGCCGCAGACGGCTCCCGGACAGGCTCTCCGGCCTTCACCCCGGGCTTCCCGTGCACCGAGCCGGATGCGGGCGCAGGACACGAGCTCGTGACGAGCCTGAGGGGTCTGCAGAGAGTGGGCAGGACAACAGGCTGGAAACACGCCCAGGAAAACATTGTATTGTGCCTCGGCGCAGCTTGCAAGGTCTCACCTGAACCGCAAGCACATTCCAGAATGCGGGCAGTTGAGGCCCCGCAAGTCACAGCAGCCACCAAGGGTCTTCTCCAGCCGTGCCCCTGGGAGGCAGCGACTCCAGCCTGCAAGGCTCGAGCTGCAGACACTCAGATCCCTCACCCGGGAAGGAGCTCTGGGCCATAGGGAAGACACCGACATCAGCAGGGTGAGGCCTGGGACTGCAAAATGGAAGGCCAGTCGCTGGCTGGCACACGGTGACAGGGTGAGCTCACCCCATTCACCACCTCCCTTTGAGCCACCCCCTGTGAGGTCTGAGCAGACGTATGTGTGGGCCGTGAGCATCTCAGATCTTCACGTCTGGGGAGGCCATTGATCTGAAACCCCCAATGCCACACTCGAAACCCATCACGGCCCTCACAGACCAGCAGGGTCACACAGCTCAGCCTCGGACACAGGAACCCTCGGGCGAGTAACCATGGCTCGGGAACTCCCTGGTGCTTTGTCAAACTTTGCCAGAACCATGCTGCAGTCTGGCCCTTCCGCCCAACCTTCCTTCCTCCCCTCAGGCCTCTTCCATGAGGATCTGACCTGAATCCTGCCCAGCTGGCCTGACCAGGCTCCAACAGATCCCTGCCACCATGGTCACTCTCCAGCATTTCTCCCGATAAAGCTCTCACATGACCAACCCTGCTGTCTGCTTCTGGGGGAACCAGCACAGGTACAGAGAAAATCCAGTGAAGTAACAGATAAGCTATTACACTTAGTGGACAATTGCCACCATGGCTTGGCAAGACTTCCGGATACAAAATCAAATAAAACTTAAATGCATTTCTGTGTGTCAGTAACAGGTAAAAATCCTATCTTAAATTTTAAAAAAAGAAAAGAAAATACAATACCATTGCATTTTTACAATGAGGCCCCTAAGGACTAAATCTAACAAAAGTTGAGTTAACGCATCACAGAGAAGTTTATAGGATGCTGAAAGGCATTAAGGAAAGACAAAAGTAAACATGGAGAGTTATACAATGTTCATGGATTGAATAATCAATATTATAACTATGTGAACCTTTCTCCAAATTGATTTATAGACAGGACAACCCTAATCGAAACCTTATTCTTTTGGGGGGACTGGACCCTACAATGTATATGAAAGGAAAAAGGTCAGAAAATGCGATTCTTAAAGAATAAAAGTTTGAAGCATTTTCCTCGAGATATCAAGGTCTATTACAAAACTATAAAAATTAAGACTGTCTTGTGTTGACTCAAGGAGGGACAATTTGACCAATGATTTTTGGCTTATGAAAGAATAACATTTTAGATCACACTTCCCAATTGCTGGTGTCCTGAAACTGAATACATTTACGGAAAACAAATGAATTGGACTCCCACCATCTGTAAAAGCTCATTCTGGATAAATTAAAAACAAAATGTGAAAGACACAACTATTACATGTTTACCTTCCCCAATTCCAGGATTGGGAAATGTTCTTAAACAAAATGCAGCATTTGCTAGTATAACATTGTTATAAAAGAAAGACTGACAAATGGTCTATACTGAAATTTAAAATAAGAAAAGACAACACTGAGAGAGCACACAAGAAGCTGAGAAAAATTTGTACAATATCTCAGACCAACAAAAGACTCGTTTTTAAAACATGAGACCCCCATAAATCAGTAGCAAAATGGTCAGAACTCTCCGAAAATTACAGAAGACAGAAACAAGCAACTCGCACATGAGAAATCGCAGCAGAGAGTCTACACAGGAAAACACTCCCACCTCATCAATGGCAGAAACAGAGTGAAAGCATGAAACGCCAGCACACAGAGGACAGACGGGCGCTGAAGTCCCGCCATGTCTGTTAACAGCTAAACACTGCAGACAACCCACTCACAAGCAATAAACTGTGGTGTGTCCAAAAATCGGAATAATACAAAGCAATACGTGATCTTCAGTTACAACTGGAGGTGTCCATTGTCAATATGAGACTTACATTTTGGGTATCGATACGACCTCAGATACAAAAGCTTAATTACATGGGGCGCCTGGGTGGCTCAGTCAGTTAAGCCTCTGCCTTTGGCTCAGGTCATGGTCTCAGGATCCTGGGATCAAGCCCCGCATCGGGCTCTCTGCTCAGTGGGGAAGCTGTTCACTCCCTGCCTGCCTCTCTGCCTACTCGTGATCTCTGACTCTCAAATGAAAGAATAAAATCTTAAAAAAAAAAAAAGAGTAAAATGCTGAATTACAGATTCCACCAACAATTCGTCATTGTTGGCAATGCAAACGCGAGTGGCAAAATTAAAAATGAAAAGCAGCATGTGACTGACCCGAGTCAGGATGATTTATCTACACAGAGAAAGCAGGAAATGGGAAGAGTCAAAGGAGGCTCCCACATTATTAGAAAAGCTCATATTTTAAAGTAGGAGGTAGGAACCTGGCTTCTGGATTTATAATTAATCTTTACACTTGATATGTACAGGGGCGCCTGCCTGGCTCAGTTGGTTGAATGTCTGCCTTGGCTCGGGTCATGGTCTCGGGGTCCTGGGACAGAGTCCCACATCAGGCTCTCTGCTCAGAAGGGGGCCTGCTTCTCCTTCTCCCACTGCCTGCTGCTCCCCCTGCTTGTGCTCTTTCTCAAATAAATAAACAAAATCTTTTGAGAAATAAAAAATAAACGATACATAGAACCTAATTATATAGGAAAAACCCTGTATGACTAAAAGCTGCTTCTCTCAAAACAAAAAACAAAAACCGATAGCAGCACTCCAGCGGAACAGCTCTCATCAAAGCCATCTTCTTGCCAAATGCAATGATCAATCCTCCATCAGAATCCAAGTCTGCCTCCCAGCAGCGCTCAAAAGAACTGACTGCCGATTTCCCGCAACACCGCTCCCCTGGCCTCCACTCCCACGCTCCTGCTCGGCGCCTAAGTGTTGGCGTACTTCAGGCTGAGTTGCGGATCTTCTCTGTACCTTCTTCCTGGTAACCTCCATAAATCCCATGCCTTCAAATGCCCCTTATATGTTGATGACACCAAATGTTCACCATTACCTCAGGGTTAGCCCTGACCTCTCCTGATTCCCAGACTTGTTAAGTCCGGAGCTAACCTGACACCCTACCCTGAAAATGTCAGCTGCTCTGGCTTCCCAGGATGAGTACCTGCACACTAGTTAGAGAAACTTCCATGCTCTGCCCAGGTTCGCTCCCCCTGCCCAGGAGATTGCAGACTTCCTGTAGGGCTCACCTCGGCTGTTTGCTGAATCTCTGAGACACCCTGGTTCTCCAGTGGAGCTATACATCGTCTCCTCCAGGACATGGTGTCTAGCTTCTTCAGTTGCATTCGGTTTGGTTTGGTTGCTATCAGACAGAATACATCTGGTCTCTATGATTCCATCTTGGCCAGAAATGGAAGCCCTCTCCAATAACACGGAGAGTGCAAATTAATAATGCTACATCATAAACACTTAATAATTATTTGGTGAATGACGGGCGCCTGGGTGGCTCAGTGGGTTAAGCCGCTGCCTTCGGCTCAGGTCATGATCTCAGGGTCCTGGGATCGAGTCCCATATCGGGCTCTCTGCTCAGCAGGAGGCCTGCTTCCCTCTCTCTCTCTGCCTGCCGCTCCATCTACTTGTGATCTCTCTCTGTCAAATAAATAAATAAAAAATCTTTAAAAAAAATAATAATTATTTGGTGAATGAAGTCCCTAACTGTAAACTACCAGTACAGGAGAGGAGAGGCAAGATGGCGGAGGAGTAGGAGACCAAGACGACATCAGCAGCAGGTGATCAGCTGGACAGTTATCAGACCATTCCGAACACCGACACATTTAACAGGAGATCGAAGAGAAGAGGAGCAGCAATTCTAGGAACAGAAAATCGACCGCTTTCTGGAAGGTAGAACGTGCGGAGAAGTGAATCCAAAGCGATGGGAAGATAGACTGTGGGGGAGAGGCCAGCTCCTGGCAAGCAGCAGAGCACAAAATCCAAACTTCTAGAAGTCGGCTCCACGAAGGGACGTCGCTCCAGAGGCTAAGTGGGGGGTGGAGCCTTCACAGGGACAGCGTAGTTTCAGGTCCCACAGGGTCACCGGAGGATTGGGGGTGCCTGAGTGAGGCAGAGCTCGCAGGTATCGGAGCAGGAAAGCTGGCTGCAGAGATGGAGCCAAGGAGTGGGTTCTCAGGTCGGGGTTACCTTAAATGATGATCTGAGGCACAGTGGGGCCACTACCCTTAGAGCAGGGACCCCACAAGTGGCAGATCCAGGGACACTCACCTTCCTCCTCCGGGAGGAGTGGCTCAGGAGCCTGCGGCAGGAGTGTGCTGGGTTTCGAGACTCCAAACGAGGCTGTGCGCCAGAGACAGAGACGCTCAGTCACAAACCAGGGGAGTTCAGAGCTCAGCCAGAGATAGGGAGATGGGAGGGACTGACTCCTTCTCTCTGGGGGCACACAGAGGAGGGGTCCCCAAGCTCTCGCCTCCTCCTGGCTGGAGATTGGGAGTCCGCCATTTTCATTCCCGTCCTCCAGAGCTCTACAGAAACTGTTTGGGGAACAAAAGCTCTGAAGCGAACCTGAGCAGATTGCTTAGCCCGACCCCTGGCAAGGGCGGTGCAATTCCGCCTCAGGCTAAGACACTTGAGAATCAGAGCAACAGACCCTCCCCCAGATCAGCAAGAACACCCAGCCACTGACCAAGCTCACCGGTCTAGGAGAACTGCGAACTCCAGAGCTAGGGGGAAAGCAATGCATAGAATTCATGGCTTTTCCCATGATCCATTAGTATTGCAAAGTTAATTTTTTTTAATTTTATTGTTTTCCTTATTCTATTTTTTTACTTTTCTCTTTCCTCTTTTAACATTTTTAACTAGTTTATCTTAACAATACCTTTCTAAAAAATATTTTTAAACCTTCATTGTTATATTCATATTTTATCCTTTCATTATATTTAAACTTATTTTTGAATACATATAGGTTTTTTCTTTTCTAAAAAAACTTGGAATACAATTTCTTCTAACACATCAAAATATACCCTAATCTTGCACAGGGCTTTGTTCTATTCCCCAGCCTGAGCACATTCCTTTTTTTTTTTTTTTCCTCTTTCCAACCAAATTATCTTATCAATTCCTTTCCTAGAATTTTTAAATTTTCATCTTTATAGTCATATTCCATAACTTAATCATGTTCATCCTTATTTTTGTTTATATATATGTTTTAATTTATTTAAAACTTTGGAGATAGTTCCTTCTAAGAGACCAAAATTCACCCAAAATCAAGTAGGTAGCTCTGTTCTATTCAACAGTCTAACATGTATATATATACATATATATTTTTTTAATTACTTTTTCCCCCTTTCTTCTCCCCCCGATTTGGGGGTCTCTTCTGATTTGGTTAGCATACATTTTTCTGGGGTCTTTGCTACCTTTTTAGTACTTTATTCTCTCATTCATATATTCTTATCTGGATAAAATGACAAGGCAGAAAAACTCACCACAAAAAAAAAAATAATAATAATAACAAGAGGCAGTACTGACAGCTAGGGACCTAATCAATATGGACATTAGTAATATGTCAGACCTAGAGTTCAGAATGATGATTCTCAAGTGCTAGCTGGGCTCAAAAAAGTCATGGAAGATATTAGCCAAACTCTGTCTGGAGAAATAAAAGCCCTTTCTGGAGAAATAAAAGGACTAAAATCTAACCAAGCTGAAATCAAAAAAGCTATTAATGAGATGCAATAAAAAAAGGAGGCTCTTACCACTAGGATAAATAAGGCAGAGGAGAGAATTAATGATATAGAAGACCAAATGACAGACTATAAAGAAGCTGAGCAAAAGAGAGACAAACTACTGGACCATGAGGGGAGAATTCAAGAGATAAGTGATACCATAAGACGAAACAATATTAAAATAATTGGGATTCCAGAAGAAGAAGAAAGAGAAAGGGGAGCAGAAGGTATATTGGAGCAAATTATAGTAGAAAATTTCCCTAATATGGCAAAGGGAACAAGTGTCAAAGTCCACGAGGCACAGAGAATTCCCCCTTAAAATCAATAAAAATAGGTCCACACCCAGTCATCTAATAGTAAAACTTACAAGTCTTAGTGACAGAGACAAAATCATAAAAGCAGCTCAGTACAAGAAGTCTGTAACATACAAAGGTAGAAATATTAGATTGTCAGCAGACCTATCCACAGGGACCTGGCAGGCCAGAAAGAGCCGGCATGATATATTCAGAGCACTAAATGAGAAAAACATGCAGCCAAGAATACTATATCCAGCTAGGCTATCATTGAAAATAGAAGGAGAGATAAAAAGCTTCCAGGACAAACAAAAACTAAAAGAATTTGTAAACACCAAACCAGTCCTACAAAAAATATTGAAAGGTGTCCTCTAAGCAAAGAAAGAGCCTAAAAGTAGTAGACCAGAAAGGAACAGAGACAATATGCAGTAATAGTCACCTTACAAGCAATACAATGGCATTACATTCATATCCTCAATAGTTACCCTGAATGTAAATGGGCTAAATGCCCCAATCAAAAGACAAAGAGTATCAGAATGGATAAGAAAACAAAACCCATCAATATGCTGACTACAAGAAACTCATTTTAGATACAAAGACACTTCCAGATTTAAAGTGAGGGGGTGGGGGCGCCTGGGTGGTTCAATGGGTTCAGCCTCTGCCTTCGGCTCAGGTCATGATCCCCACATCGGGCTCTCTGCTCAGCAGGAAGCCTGCTTCCTCCTCTCTCTCTCTGCCTGCCTCTCTGCCTACTTGTGATCTCTGTCAAATAAATAAATAAATAAATAAATAAATAAATAAATAAATAAATAAAGTAGAGGGGGTGGAAAATAATTTACCATGCTAATGGACATCTAAAGAAAGCTGGGGTGGCAATCCTTATATCAGATATATTAGATTTTAAGCCAAAGACTATAACAAAAGGTGAGGAAGGACACTATATCATACTCAAAAGGTCTAACAAGAAGATCTAACAATTTTAAATATCTATGCCCCTAATATGGGAGCAGCCAACTATATAAGTCAATTAATAACAAAATCAAAGAAACACATCGACAATAATACAATAACAGTAGGGGACATTAACACTCCCCCCATTGAATTGGACAGATCATCCAAGCAAAAGATCAATAAGGAATAAAGGCTTTAAATGACACACTGGACCAGATGGACAGCACAGATATATTCAGAACATTCCATCCCAAAGCAACACAATTCTTCTCTAGTGCACATGGAACATTCTCCATAATAGATCACATCCTGGGTCACAAATCAGGTCTCAGCCAGTATCAAAAGATTGGGATCATTTCTTGCATATTTTCAGACCACAACACTCTGAAGCTAGAACTCAATCACAAGAGGAAAGTTGGAAAGAACCCAAATACATGGAGGCTAAAGAGCATCCTTCTAAACAATGAATGGGCCAACCAGGAAATTAAAGAAGAATTGAGGGGACCCTGGGTGGCTCAGTGGGTTAAGCCTCTGCCTTCGGCTCAGGTTATGGTCTCAGGGTACTGGGATCGAGCTCCACGTCGGGCTCTCTGCTCAGCAGGAACCCGCTTCCCCCTCTCCCTCTACCTGCCTCTCTGCTTACTTGTAATCATTGTCAAATAAATAAAAGTTGAAAAAATTGAAAAAAAAAAGAATTGAAAAAATTCATGGAAACAAATGATAATGAAAACACAACTGTTCAAAATCTGTCAGACACAGCAAAGGCGGTCCTGAGAGAAAAGTATATAGTGATACAAGCCTTTCTCAAGAAACAAGAAAGGTCTCAAGTATAGAGCCTAACCCTACACCTAAAGGAGCTGGAGAAACAACATCAAAGAAAGCCTAAACCCAGCAGGAGAAGAGAAATCATAATGATCAGAGCAGAAATCAACAAAATCAAAACCAAAAGAGCAGTAGAACAAATCAACGAAACTAGGAACTGGTTCTCTGAAAGAATTAGTAAGATTGATAAACTCCTGGCCAGACTTACCAAAAAGAAAAAGAAAGGACCCAGATAAATAAAATCATGAATGAAAGAGGAGAGATCACAACCAACACCGAAGAAATAGAAACATTTATAAGAATGTGTTATGAGCAACTATACGCCAGCAAATTTGACAATCTGGAAGAAATGGATGCATTCCTAGAGACATATAAACTACCACAACCGAACCAGGAAGAAATAGAAAACCTGAACAGACCCATAACCAGTAAGGAGATTGAGGCGTCATCAAAAATCTCCCAACAAACAAGAGCCCAGGGCCAGATGGCTTCCCAGGGGAATTCTATGAAACATTTAAAGAAGAATTAATTCCTATTCTCCTGAAACTGTTCCAAAAAATAGAAATGGAAGGAAAACTTCCAAACTCGTTTTATAAAGCCAGCATTACCTTGCTCCCAAAACCAGACAAAGGTCCCTTCAAAAAAGAGAATTACAGACCAATATCCATGAACACATTTGCAAAAATTCTCACCAAAATACTGGCCAATAGGATCCAAGAGTATATTAAAGGGATTATTCACCACGTCCAAGTGGGATTTATTTCTGGGCTGCAAGGTTGGTTCAACATCTGCAAATCAATCCATGTGATACAACACATTAATAAAAGAAAGAAAAAGAACCACATGACACTCTCAATAGATGCTGAAAAAGCATCTGATAAAGTACAGCATCCCTTCCTGATCAAAACTCTTCACAGTGTAGGCATAGAGGGTACATACCTCAATATCATGAAAGCCATCTATGAAAAACCCACAGCAAATATCATTCTCAATGGAGAAAAACTGATAGCTTTTCTGCTAAGGTCAGGAACACGGCAGGGATGTCCATTATCACTGCCACTATTCAACATAGTACTAGAAGTCCTAGCCTCAGCAATCAGACAACAAAAAGAAATCAAAGGCATCCAAATCAGCAAAGAAGTAAAACTATCACTCTTTGCAGATGATATGATACTTTATGTGGAAAACCCAAAACACACCACTCCAAATCTGCTATTACTTGTACAGGAATTCAGTAAAGTGTCAGGATAGAAAATCAAGGCACAGAAATCAGTTACACTTCTATACACCAATAACAAGACAGAAGAAAGAGAAATTAAGAAGTCAATCCCATTTACAATTGCACACAAAAGATACCTAGGAATAAACCTAACCAAAGAGGCAAAGAATCTGTACTCGGAAACCTATAAAGTACCCCTGAAAGAAATTGAGGAAGACACAAAGAAATGGAAAAACGTTCCATGCTCATCATGGACTGGAAAAACAAATATTGTTAAAATGTAGAAGCTATCTAAAGCAATCTACACATTTCATGCAATCCCTATCAATACATCATCAATTTTTTTCTACAAAATGGACCAAATAACCTTAAAATTTATATGGAACCAGAAAAGACCCCAAAGCCAGAGGAATGTTGAAAAAGAAAGCCAAAGTTGGTGGCATCACAATTCCAGACTTCAAGCTCTATTACAAAGCTCTCATCACCAAGACAGTATGGTACTGGCACAAAAACACACATAGATCAATGGAACAAAATAGAGAACCCAGAAATGGACCCTCAACTCTAGAATAAACTAATCTTTGACAAAGCAGGAAAGAATGTCCAATGGAAAAAAGACAGCCTCTTCAACAAATGGTGCTGGGAGAATTGAACAGCCACATGCAGAAGAATGAAACTGGACCGTTTCCTTACACCACACACGAAAACAGACTCAAAATGGATGAAGGACCTCAATGTGAGAAAGGAATCCATCAAAATCCTTGAGGAGAACACAGGCAGCAACCTCTTTGGCCTCGACCATAGCCACTTCTTCCTAGAAATATTGCCAAAGGCAAGGGAAGCAAAGGCAAAAATGAACTACTGGGACTTCATCAAGATCAAATGCTTCTGCACAGCAAAGGAAACAGTCAACAAAACCAAAAGACAACCGACAGAATGGGAGAAGATAGTCACAAATAACACATCAGATAAAGGGCTAGTGTCCAAAATCTATAAAGAACTTATCAAACCCAACACCAAAAGAACAAATAATCCAATCAAGAAACAGGCAGAGGACATGAACGACATTTCTGCAAAGACATCCAGATGGCCAACAGACCCATGAGAAAGTGCTCCACATCACTCGGCATCAGGGAAATACAAATCAAAACCACAGTGAGATCCCACCTCACACCAGTCAGAATGGCTAAAATTAACAAGTCAGGAAATGACAGATGCTGGCGAGGATGTGGAGAAAGGGGAAGCTCCTACACTGTTGGTGGGAATGCAAGCTGGTGTGGCCACTCTGGAAAACAGCATGGAGGTTCCTCAAAAAGTGGAAAACAGAGCTACCCTATGACCCAGCAATCGCACTACTGGGTATTTACCCCAAAGATACAAATGTCGTGATCCGAAGGGGCAGGTGCACCCGAATGTTCATAGCAGCAATGTCTACAACAGCCAAACTATGGAGAGAACCTAGATGTCCATCAACAGATGAATGGATAAAGAAGATGTGGTGTATGTATATATCCATACACACACACACACACACACACACACACACACACACACACACACACAATGGAATACTATGCAGCCATCAAAAGAAACGAAATCTTGCCATTTGTGATGATGTTGATGGAACTAGGGGGTATTATGCTGAGCAAAATAAGTCCATCAGAGAAAGACAATTATCATATGATGCCTCTGATTAAGAGGCAGAATGGGTGGCTGTAGGGGGTAGAGAAGCAAAAAACTAAATAAGTTGGGATCGGGAGGGAGAAAAATCATAAGAGACTCTTAATCTCAGAAAACAAACTGACTGTTGCCAGGGGGAGAGGGGTAGAGAGAGGGTGGTTGGGTTATGGACATTGGGGAGGGTATGTGCTATGGTGAGTGCTGTGAAATGTGTAAGCCTGACGATTCACAGACCAGTACCCCTGGGGCTAATAATACATTATATGTTAATAAAAATAAGAAAAAAAAAAAAAACTACTGAGTTTTAGACAAGCAAGGTCTTGTCTCAGCAGTGAGGAAAAACAAAGAGCAAAATGGTAGACTTAAAGCCAACCACATAAGTAACCACATTAAAGGTAAATAATCTAGATATTCCAATTAAAAAACAGAGACTGTTCAAGTGTATTAAAAACAACAAATACTGTTACCAACTGTGCTGTCCACAAGATGTCCACTTTAAATATAGTCACAGGGGCACCTGGGTGGATCGGTGGGTTAAGCCTCTGCCTTCGGCTCAGGTCATGATCCCAGGGTCCTGGGATCGAGCCCCACATCAGGCTCTCTGCTCAGCAGGAAGCCTGCTTCCCTCTCTCTCTCTGCCTGCCTCTCTGCCTACTTGTGATCTCTCTCTCTCTCTCTGTGTCAAATAAATAAATAAAATCTTTAAAAATAAATAAATAGGCACAAACATGTTACATATAAAAGAAAGAAAAGATATACCATGTTAACACAAATGAAAGAAAGCTGAGGGCATCTGGGTGGCTCAGTCAGTTAAGCATTTGCCTTCGGTTCAGGTCATGATCCTGGGACCCCGGCCAGCAAGGAGTCTGCTTCTCTCTCCTTCTGCTTCCCCCTCATCACCACACCCTGCTTGTGCTCGGTCGTTTTCTCTCAAATAAATAAAAGAAAAGAAAAAGAAAGGAATGAAAAGAAAAGAAAGCTAGAGTGATAGTAATATTGACAAAATATATTTCGAGGCAATGAATATTACTAGAGATTGTGAGGGTCACCTTACAATTATAAAGGAGGGCCATTCATTTAGGAAATATAATAATCCTAAATACTCATGAGCCTCACAGCAGAGCTTCAAAATATATAAAGCAAAAATGGAGAGAAATTAAATAAAGAGAAAAATTCCTAATTATACCGAAAAGATTATAACCCTCTCTCAACAATCAAAAGGAAAAGTAGAAAAAAATTAGTGAGAATGCAAAAGACTTAAATCTTATCTTAATGGACTCCACAGAACATCATGTAACAGGAGAATAAACATTCTTTTTTTTTTTTTTAAGATTTTATTTATTTATTTGACAGAGATCACAAGCAGGCAGAGAGAAGGCAAAGAGAGGGGGAAGCAGGCCCACTGCTGAACAGGGAGCCCGATGTGGGGCTCGATCCCAGGACCCTGGGATCATGACCTGAGCCGAAGGCAGAGGCTTAACCACTGAGCCACCCAGGTGCCCCCTAGAATAAACGCTCTTTTAATGTGTACCCAGAACCTTTACCAAGATACACCCTACCTAGGGTCATAAAACAAATCTCAATAAATTTAAATGAATTCACCTCATATGAAGTATGTTCTCTGACCACAGTGGGATTACAGTGTAAATCAGTAACAGAAAATTATCTGTAAAATCCATAAAAATTTGGAAATCAGATGACAAGCTTCTAAACAACCCCTAAGTCAAAGTATTAACCAAAAGGAAAACTGGAAAGTATTCTGAAAAGAAAAAAATGAAAGAACATATTAAAATTAGTAAAATGCAACAGAAAGATCTTTAATCAATCACCTTTGTCTCAAGAGAGAGAGAACTTCAGAGTGAGCAGAAAAAAGGAAATAATAAAGATCAGAGTAAAAATCAATAAAAAATAAAGCAGAAAACAATCGAGAAAATCAATGACAACAATAGCTTCTCATTTGAGAAGGTAAATAAAACTGACTAACGTCTGGCCAGAAATAGGAGACAAACGTCCCATGCAGAAGAATTTCCCATAATTGACGTAGCTGCTCTCCCCTCAAGGAGATGGAGGGCAGCCCCTCTCCCCTAAATACGGGCTGCACAAGGGGGCCACTTCCTCGAGAGCACAGGATGAGAACCCACCCAGCCAGGTGACCTGCGTCGGCACCCACAGTGACCGGCCGCGCTGGCAGCGCGCTCCCCGGGCTCCACGTGCTGAGAAAGGCACTTTACGCCTGTGGTCTTCCTCCCCAAAGCTCCTAATCCCAATCTAATCACGAGAAAAACATCAGACGAAATCCAGCCGAGGGGCATTCTGTGAAACACCGGACTAGTACTCCTCAAAACCGTCCAGGTCATAGGAAAAAGCCCGAGAAACTGTCACAGCCAGAAGGAGCCTGCGGAGACAGTAACAACACAGGCCCTGTGGTGTCCGAGCAGAATCCTGGAATGGAAACAGAAATACACAGGAGACACACAGGTAATTTGTAATTTTCCAGTAGAAATAGTAAAAAGTAAAAACAAAACAAAACAAACCCTCGCAAAATTAAATTTTAATATATTTTATTGACGCAAACACACAAAGTATCACTTCAACATGGAACGGTATGAAAAAATATTTAGCTATTTTACGTTTGTTTCTTCATACTAAGAATCTGGGATTTGCGTCGTGTTACGCCCCACAGCACAGCTCGACCCAGCGGGGGCACTTTTCCGGGTCCAGCCGTGTGTGACCACAGGCAGCCCCAACAAAAGCCGCGGCCCCAGGCGACCGAGGAAAACTCGACGATCGCGGCGACAATCGCAGCGGCGACGCTTGCTGACTACAGGTGAGTACGGAGAAAACCGCTTCCTCTGACAAGTTTCCGTTTGTGGTGAAAATGACGAGAAAGGAGTTGCACCTTTGCTCGGACTCTGCGGCTACTCGTGGGCCTGGAGCGCTGTCCCCGCGAGCTGCACCTGCAGGAGCGCTGTCCACGCCACGGCCTGAAATAAAATCCCCACGCTCGCGAGCAGAGCCTGATGGAGGCTCGAGGTTGTTAAAAAGACTTAAACTGGGAGAAAACATTTGCAAATCACCTCTATGATAAAAGACTTCTATCCAGATATATAAGGAATTCTCAAAACTGTAAGAAAACAACCCAAAAACCACAAGCACATATTTTAACAGACATGGTGTCACGGCACATAAGCCAAAGAAAACATGCTCAATGTCAGAGAGGATGCCACCGCGGCCCCCACCAGACCCCCTGCCCCGGGAAGAGCTCCAGCTGTGAGCGGGCACTCGGGGACGCGCGGGCAGGAGGGACGTGCGCTGACCACAGCAGCCCGCTCTGGAGACGTCCGTCGTGAGCCCACCGTGGACACTGCAGCTGTAGCCTCTCCTAGGTCACAGGGGAAATGAAGGCATTACCTGCAGACTGTGCACCCGCTCCCGCGGCTTTCCTTCTGCACACGAACGCTAGAGACAGCGCACACGGCCGCCCACAAGGAGACGTGCTTCCTTGTGTGGTAGGAGCCAAAGCTCTCAACTTTCTTTCCGAACGGTTTCCGCAAAGAAGCTGCCGAGTCATCAGCTAACGCACCTCTGAAGAGAAGCTTCACGGGCTCTGGAGACCCACAACAGCAGTGCTGGGCACTTGGTCCCGAGGCTTCCTTACGCTCTCGCGTCCTGCTCTCCACATGCGCTGCTGTTCTATCTTTCGATACATGCTTTGACACATTTCTGTGTATTTTCCTATTACTCCTCTCTTTCAGAAAAAAAAAATTGAGAGTAAAAAGAAAGCAAACTTCCTCGACACTTTGCGCTGTGACCATATCCACGGTCAGAAGACGGTGAGAGCCATGGAGGAGGTAGGAATTAGTGACACGGGAAAACGCCCCCGGCAAACCTGCGGTGTACCTCAAGCTAAAGCAGAGAACGATTCCGTCAGAAACACAACGAGAAAAAGAAGTTCCACAAGCATTCAGTTGGGGAAAAAATAAACCAAAAGGAAAGCGGAAGGTATTAAACACAGAATAGGAATTTACAAAGGGAAGAATGGCAGCTACACGTGTGAGACGAGGACATCGAGAGTAATTCTTGAAACGCATCGACGACACTCACAGGGGCAAAGGGCGCAGGAAGAAAGAGAAAAACACGTAATATCAGGAAGGAAAGGGCTGGAACTCAGATACGAGTGTTTCAGTAACTGCAAAGGCATCGATATAAAAATGTCAACAAATTTAAAAGCACTGAAAGAAAACACACAATTTTCTAGGAACAAAATGAGCTTGGAACTGAGAAATCAGAGTCGTCTCATCCGCAGCGCAGGGAAGGAAACAGTTGTTTATAACCTACCCGCCTGCCAGCGTCCAGAGAGTGGAGGTGGTTGAAACAGAGCAGGGTCACGGAAGAACAATCGCTCCTTCCAGACGGTGTCACAGCCGCACAGACCTGAGCAACTCCGCCCGAGTCACCAACACGGAACTGAGCGGCTCTGCCTTTCACGTGCGAGCTGCGCGCACCGGGTCGTTCCCACACACCTGCGAATACGTGGATCCTGATTCCCAGTTCCGACGTGCGAACGCGCACGAGCAGGGTGGCGCGAGCTCTTGCCCGCGGAGGCCCCACCGGCTACGCTGAGCTCTACTCAAGTCTTCCAGGATGACGGTGGCAGGAGGCCTGTCCTCCCTGCTGGTGGCCACAGCATTCACACCAGCGTTCCAAGCCACAAGGAGCCATGCTCACCCTGGGCCACCAGCTCGCTCGCCAGCTCCGTGGTTCCAAACCTCCACGGCTAACACTCAACACTTCACGCAGACTTTGTGCCTTCGGACCCACCTTGAGCATGACTGTGGTGATTTGATAAAAGTGCTTTCCTCCTAGGAAGTGGGAGGTTTGTGTTGGCTGTATGTTCTGTCCTATCAAGCCAGGACACATTCTCCATAGGGCTGGGAGAATCATGCCACCGTGAGTTCTGCTGGTGACCTACACGTACGCAGGAGTGAGAGGCGCCCTCCCCTCCCCTCTTCAGCCCAGCCTGCCACCCCAGTAGGACTCGAAGGAGGGAAGTCCTGGCCAGGGTTGATCTGTGGCTGCAGCCACAGTACCAGACCTTCCTGGGCAGTGAGAGGCATCTCGATGGCAGGAAAGCGGCGCTGGGCAGGCGGGCAGTGCCCCGTCCACCAGAAACACAAGAGCTCCGTTTAGGAAGAGCTGCTCAGAGCCGGACCCGGTGCGTACAGTGGTCTCTGATCTTCACGATGACCGGAAAAGCTAGCACAACTCTTTCTCCAAAGCCACAACAGAGCGTTGCCTCCAGAGAGGACTCAGCCCTGCAACAGGCTTTCCCACCTCAACCACCAAGTGGGGAGCCCCGACTCCTCACCGCTGAGACCCCGCTCCCATGACAGGCCTGTCTGTTCACGGGGCATCTCCGGTGGGGTCTCAAACCAGCTCTGGCAAGGCCTCGTCCACAGACACACCACCCTCTGGGTACCGGGGCCCTTTTGTGGCCCTGTCTCCGTCGGCCAGAACTGCAACTCTGTCTGGAGACCCGCCAGAGCTGTCCTGGCCCCGCTGGGAGGCCCCTCTCGGAGAGCACCTCCAAAACCCACAAATCATACCTACTTATGTGATGGCTCCTCAGCTCAAATGGTGTTTTAGTCCCAAATTAGCATTTTCCAGAGTGGTTTCTACTGAGGACTAAGGGGGAAGTGCTTTAAAGAAAATAAAAACAGGCTCCAAAGTCAAAAATCCTTGGGAAACTGGGGCGCCTGGGTGGCTCAGTGGGTTAAGCGGCTGCCTTCGGCTCAGGTCATGATCCCAGTGTCCTGGAATCGAGTCCCACATCGGGCTCCTTGCTAGGCAGGGAACCTGCTTCTCCCTCTGCCTCTGCCTGCCTCTCTGTCTGCCTGTGCTCGCTCGCTCTCTCTCCCTCTGTCCCTGACAAATAAATAAATAAAATCTTTAAAAAAAAAAAAAAAATCCTTGGAAAACTTCCCAGGGAGACAGAAGCGACCCGATTTTCCGAAGTCTACATTATGCCGCTGTGCTGTCACAGAAGAGCCCCTCAGCCCCTGCCCCGAGGGGGCCTGCACTGCAGAAGAGCTCAGTGCTGGTTCTGCGCCCGCGGCCGCGCCTGCCAGCACCCGTCCACTGTCCGCCAGATGTGCCCTAAGAAAAGCCCAAGACGGGTCACTTCGAGGCCTGGGAGTGTGCAAGCCGCCCCCCACCCCCAACAGAAGTTAATGGTGGTTGCTGCTTTGCTCTCCTGGCTTTGGGCTGGCTGGAGTCTGCACAGGTGCACCCGCTTGGGGCCGGTGGGGGAAACCCGTGCGCAACACACCATCCCTTCTGGGACACGGTCCGGTAGAGATACATGCATCCAATTTCCAATTTTACAAATCTTTAAACTAAGACTAAGCTGGTATCCTACGAAGTTCTAGCCTTTACCACAGATTCATCTCTGCAGAGCCAGACTCCTAACTGCCCCTCCGGTCGGAAAGGGACCCGGACGGGAACCGCCAACAGCTGATGGCAGGTGCTCCCCACCCTCCACTCCATCCCAAGGCCACACACGGGGCATTTCCCAGGTCTCACCCACGCCCAGTTCATGCCCGGACGCGCCTCCTGGCCCACAAACCTGACAGGCGACCTGGGTCTCTCCAGAGCATTCATTCCAGGAAGAATGGATACGTTGGAAAGATAACTGCTTTTAATTCTCTAAGTTTCATTTATGCAACATCATAAAGGCAGATTTATGTGACTTGATAGGACATTTTTACAAAAAAAAGTTTCCCCCACATCTGGTCAGTAGTCTATAAATATTTACAATGAAAAAATAGGCAAAGAGAAAGGAAATCTTCATTATTCAAGTCAGTTTCTTCCCAATGCTTATCAGAATTTGAAAATAAAATAGTTCGTTAACTTTCTAGTCATCCGTATTTACATATCACTTCGGCCGACAGATGGAGAAATGGAGGCTCGCGGGTGTTCAGTTCATGCCCCCCCCAACTAAACTAGGTCTACACTAGTTTAGAAGTTATCTGAAGGAGTAAATTAAATATAAAAATGTAAACTTTGAAAGAAGATAGACTTTGAAAGAAGGATAAGCGTTCTTACAGAGATTAGTATTTTACACACTACAAACCAAAATAAAATGCTCTATATACTTTCTTAGCAGGGACATTCTGTTTCAATTTAATTAGATTATGTAACAAAACTCCCTCTAAAGAGGAGGTTAAAAGAAGAGCAATGACATCACCGTCTTAACTGATGAACATCCACTCGCTCTAATTTTCTCTAAAAGCAACTGCGAGTTCTCAGAAAGTGACAAATATAAATTATATCGCGGAGAGCTTCAGAAGCCTCAACAAAGTGTGGGGTCTCTTTACTATGACGACTTCAAAAACTAAACCTGAATAGTGCAAACCAGCGTCGTAACGGGTGAGGTTACGAGTATATTCACCGCGGCTGTACGAAAACAGGATTTGACTCTACAGACGCCATCGAAGATGCTGAAGGACACGTGGGCAGGAAAGGCGGACATGCCAGTGGCCTTGAGGATCTGAATGTGTCTGTCTCGGAATGCAGTGCCCAGCGCGTGCAGCTCCCCGTGAGGACAGGGAAGGGTTCACGTGTGGGAGCCGCGCCGTCCTCGAGAACCCAGCGACACCCGCAGTCTCGGCTCTCGGGCTTCGTAGTGCTCGTTGAAGTCCAACCGGAAGCTCAGAAACCGAAGGCTTTCATCGGAGCTGGTCGTCAGCAACACCAGAAACTGCTGCACGATGCCCTGAGAAGGAGAAAGAGAACAGCTGTTTCAGGAGGGGCCTCCACGACGCATGCCGCCCCCCTCGCCGCCGCAGCCTCATCTGGGCTGGTTTCTCCTTCCAGACCGACAGACTTGCAGAAACACGCACCGCCGCAGGCGTCCCAAATGGAAGACGGCTGCCCCAGGAACCCAGGTTCACCAAGCCAACGGCAGCTGCGTCCACAGACATGAATGCACCATCAGTAAGTTACGTAAAAGAACATCCTTTTTGCCCTAAGTTCTATAAAAATAAGCAAAACAGCAAAACGTCTGACATTAAAAAAAAAAAGGCCCATTCTTTGTCTTTTCAATGTAAAACCACGGCTACGCTTTTCATCTTCCCTTTGAGCTGAAGAGCACTGCATCCCAGTGCCCTGCCAGAAACAAAAATGAGAACAAGAGAAACAATGCACCTCTAACCCGTAACCACAGGGTCCCTGCTCCTGGCAGATGTGGGCCGAGTCACTGTCCTGAAGACCAGGCAGAGTGTGGCTAAGCCACCTCCTCCTCAGGGGGCTTTGTAGAGGCGCGGGGACATGAGAGCAGCTTGCACGTGACAGACACCGGCTGCTTCTCCGCAGGGCCGAGGCACTTCTGGGCTCAAACCCCATCCCTGCCGGGCTCCTGAGTCACGGCCACGGGGTGTGTGGCTGTCCAAAGTAGGGGGAAGCTTGTCTCCCTGCCTGCACACCTGGAAAACGTCCCGTCTGCAGAGACGCTGGCACTGAAACACGACAACCCATGAGTCCTTCCAAACCCTAACGGCACCTCAGTCCCTCTCCGAGCTCCGGGGACGCGGGTATGTTGCACTAGAGAACTCGCACCTGAGCGAGCACAGAGTGGGGTGCCATGGACATCCCCTTTGTCCTTTCGGGAATCCGACGGCTTCGGGAAAAGGCCCTAAGGAATCTGAGTGCTAAGCGTACAGGCAGTGGCTTCCTGTCAGGTGATGATGCGTGACGCTCGCTACGAGGAACTGTGGGGAGCGCGTCTGGGCTCAGGCTGCGCCTCCGGGTGGGACTGCTCGGGGCCGTGCGTGGCCGCAGCTGCTAATCACGGGCCGTTTCAGCCTCGAAGTCAAAGAGAACAGAGAAGGACTTCGTTTCTGTTAAGGAAAAGATACCTCAATGGCTATGATTGAGAAACATGAGACCATAATTTGAGTAAAACTGGGATTATACAGATTAAGATTACTTTGCAAAAATGAATTAAGTCTCAGGGCGCCTGGGGGGTTCAGTCGTTAAGCCTCTGCCTTCGGCTCGGGTCCTGATCTCAGGGTCCTGGGGTTGCTTCGGGCTCCCTGCTCGGCGGGGGTCTGCTCCCCCCTCTCCCTCTCCCCTCCCCAGCACTCGTGTGCTCTCTGTCGCTCTCGCAAATAAATAAATCGAATCTTTAAAACAAATGTGTTAAGTGTCTCAGGAAAACGTGTAACCATCCCCACCTCCCTCAGAAGTGAGCACAGGGACACACACTGTACGCTGCAGATCACCCCCTGCGGACGCACTTCCACCTTCGCCAAGAGTGCGGAACGGTTACGCTCCCGCTGTAAGAAACGGGGGCCCAGATGGTGTCTGCGACACGGGGTCCGGCAGCTCTTCCATTACTGAAACACCCGGCCGGTGTTTCTGCACTGAACAAAATCCCGTCTTTGCCGCCATTTAGGAAGCATTTCGACAACAGTGCTGTGGTAGCTAATGTCAGAGGAAGGGCGCCTGCGATGGGGACCACGCCCGCCCACGCCCCGCTACGCTGCAGACAGCCATGGTGGCAAGCGTGAGCACCCGGGAAGCAAACCACACGCTGTGGAACAGGGATGCGGCTTCGTTCTAAATCCCGACCCACATGGAGACAATAGTGCCCAGAAACGTCATTTCTAACGGTTTCAACGTCGATGCTTGTCTGATTAGTTACCAACAACCAAACGTAAAATTCTAGGTAAAACCTTCTCACCTGTATGTCCATCACTAAATCACGCCGGAAAAGAATCAGACCAAACCCACAACACAGAAACCCGCAGCAGCGCGCACTCTACCTGCTCCTCCCCCAGCCTCCGGGGTCGCGGGCCAAGTGAAGCCCCCGCCGCCTCCCGCGCTCGGCGACCCCGCAGCAGCTCCCGCACACCTGCGCTCCCTCCGGCCTCACCCCGGGCTCCCACAGGACCCTGAGGCCGCACAGCTCTGCCCGGCCCCTGCAGGACTGCCACCCACCGCTGACAACACCAGAACCAGCCCGGGACAGCCCAGGATCCCTGGGAAGGTCACAGCCGAGACAGGGCCCCGCTGTGGGTGGGGGGTGCACTGAAAGGACTCCTCTTTCTTCATCCTGAGAGCGAGGGTGAACAGCAGAAAAACGGCGGCGTGACGCGGGCCCCGTGCCGTGGCGCCAACACGCACCTGGTAGAAGTGAGTCAAAATCCGCAGCTGCGAGCACATCTTTGGGATCGATTCTCGGAATTCTTGAATCCTCTTGCTCTCCTCCTCCTCCTCCACCGCTGTCACTCCCCACCGGCCCTGAAGAATCGGAAGGACCAGATTACATTAAAATCTGGGCACGAGAAGCTGCCACGGTAGGACTGCGCTGCAGGGAGAGCGGGGGAGATGGGTGCTGTCCACGCCCTGCGAGCTGCTCGACGCTTGCACGAGAGTCTGCTGACACCGAACTGTGCTCTCGCTCACTCTTTCCAGTTAGTAAGATCCCCCAGAGATGCTCCGTATCAACACACAGGAGCACAGAGAACCCCGTCCTTGTAGTAACAACTACAGGACCACGTTGCAGAACACGTAACACTTTCCATCATTTGTCACAAGCTAACCAGGCTTTAGTTAGTGAAAGCGATGCCTTGTGTCTCTCCCTCATCACCGACGGTTTCTAACACAGACCTGCCCGGTGAGCAGACCCAGATGGTTCCCAGTACCGGAACCCCTTCACCCTGGACTTTGGTGGGAAAGCTTCGTGCCACTTCTCCGAGCACGGTTGATCTTCCTGTACTGGAGAGACGTCTACGTCGATTTTTAGGATGGTTCTTAACGAATGGTGAGTCTAAATGCCTTCTCGGCCAGCCCATACAGGAGTCAGCACGGGATTCTTGTCTTTTTATCAACAGAGTTACCTCGTCGTTGACCCAATGATAAAACTTTTATTCCTTCTGGCACCCTCTGGAAGCTTGCTTTAGCATTTCATCCTTCACGTGCAGATTCACAGCCCACCTCACGGTGGTCGCGTGTGTGCCAGGCAGGGTCGAGACAGCCGCCTAACACCATCCACCAGTGCTCCATTCCCCACTGTTCTCAGTCGAGAACAAACGATCCAGAATGTGCGGGGCTCTTCCTGCGTGTTATTCTGCTCCCGACTGTCCGTGCTTGAGCCAACACCACCGTTCTCACTGCTGTAATTTTGGAAATCTTGAGGGTATATGTATACTCAACCATCTCACTTATTCCTGTCCAAAATTCTCCTCCCTTCGAGCTGCGTCCTTGTATTTCCACATAAACTTTAAAATTATCATTTTCTACCCCTCCCCCCAAAAATTACACCCACACAAAAACCCGAAACTGTTGGGGATTAGAATTGGGACTTCACTGAATCTCTGAGTTCCTGTGAACGCAGTCTATGCCTCTGCCTACCGAGGGGCCCTCTGCCACCCCTGCGATATGCCGTGAGGGGCCAGGGAGCACACGTTTTGGGCTCCACGTGCCATGTGATCTGTGCTGCTACTCCGCGCTCCCACACAGCACACGAGCCACCACGGACAGCGTGGAAATCACTGGCACGGCTGCTCCCATCACACCCCACCTCCGGAGACACATGGGAGGCCAGGCCCGGCCCGAGGACCGTCAGCCGCCAAGTCCTGTTTCACAGTTTCCTGAACTGGGGCCTTACCCATATCAGTACACTTTAATGCTCTTTTAAAGCATTTTTAAAAATTTTATTTTGTTTGTGGCTGATAAAAATAGAATTGATTTCTACATGATGACCTTGTTTTAAGCCACCCTGATAAAGTCAGTTATTAATTCTATTAATTTACCTAAACATTATTTTAGATTTTCTATATCCACAGCCATGACCTTTGCCCCCCCACCCCAAAAAAGAAAAAGAACAAAACTGCTCGCTTGCGTGTGCGCACCTGCATTTCTTCGTCTCAGCTGCTAGCACGGGTGGGCCTCCACGGCCACGGCCACAGCTGTGCTGAACGGGGTGACAGTGGTCTGGGTCTCAGTCCCAGGACGGCACCACTGGCATGAGGTTTTGACTCGGGCCTTTTAAACAAACCTACTATCAGACTCTCCTCAGTGTCCAATGAGCTTATCCATCCACTGAGAGACTGCGTGATTTTCTCCGGTAGTTTGTAAACGTGGAGACTTACAACATTTTCATCAGAACGATACATGAACTTTGTAATTATGGAATGAGCCAAAGCTTATCTGTAATGTCCCATCCTTTGATACATCCCAACTCGGTGACATTGTCTTTGGGCTGCAAGACACAGACTGGTGCAGAGCAGAAAGCGGCAAAGATCTGTGTCGTAGGTTTGACTGCAAAACCAGGTAACCATTTTACAAGATTAAATTCAATTTTGTTTTATAAGTTAAAAGCCAAACTGAAACCAATTAATTTGCCCACTGAGCAGGGGCGTACCGTCCAGGGAGTCATAACCACGTCAAGTGCGCCAGAACCCGGATTCCGAGGTGCACCACGACTGTGCGCCCCACTGCCAGCCTGCGGGGGCCCGCCGTGGAGACAGCTGTGTGCACGTCCGTGTGCCCTGGGGGAGGGGCTGTCAGACAGCGAGTGACCGCCTGCTAACATTCAAAACCAGGATTTCGAGTGTAGAAGAGAAGGAAAATGAAGTCCCTTTAACCCCAAACTTGAACTGGAAACATCATTATGAACCTAAGAGAAAAGAGAAAAGGAAGCAGAGAACCACGGTGGGGACATCTTCAACAGCCCAAGGTCATGCATTCCCCAAGGTCACTAACAACAGCTGCAGTGTGGAGCTTTGGCTGCCATGTGTCCGTGTGTGTCTACCGGCCAGGTGACCGGGCGGCGCAGAGCTGGGGCCGGTCTGCAGAGCCACCAGTGCCCGTGGACGCAGCAGCTGCAGGCTCACTCACGGGACGCCGGGGCACGCTGTCGTCAGGTCACACAGGGTGACAGCGAGGGGGACCGCCACGCCTGGAGCAGTCAGAGCCCGCTCAGGACTCCAAACGCAGGTGTGCGCACCGTCTCCAGGACCATTTCAGCAGGAAAACTACCTGTGCTGGTGATAAGCTCATTATTCCAACTGAGAAGCCCCAGGTGGAAAAGCCGTACCTCGACTTCACGCTGTTTCCTCTTCTCTTCAAACTGCAGTCGTCGCTGCAGCTCCCCCAGCGCGGCTCTGTATATGGCGTCCTGCGTGTTCTGAAGCTCAATGATCTGGTCAAACACGGCTCTGAGCTGGTTTAAAAGCGCCTGAGGACAGGAGACGGAGAGAGACTATAAACAAGCTGTCCGCTCGCGCTCTCCCAGCGCTCTGCCGGCCCAGTGCTGCGCACTCAACACCCAGCGGCCCCCCGACCGCGGAGCTCTCAGCGTCAGAAAGGACGTCCACTGGATTCACTGTTTGTGGCCACACACACCAAGACCAGCCACGGAGGATGTGAGAAAGGGGATACGTAATGTGATAAAGGACAAATTCAGCACCGAGTTTAAAATCCAGCGTCCAGCAGGAACGCAAGGACGGTGTCACGCTGAAACGCGTCGCTGGGGCCGGCCACCCACGCTGCGCAGTGCCCCTCCCGGGCATCTCCCGTATTTCAGTCTTGCTTCCCCCCGTGCAGCACGGAAGAGGGCGAGAGAAAGGGACCTGTAGCAGAGCTCACTGGGGTGAGGCAGCACACATCCAGGCACAGCACCAGACGCGCACACACTGGAATGGCAAACTCCAAGACAGTGGTGCGCCGGCGGGGCTGGGATCACACGACGCGCAGGGACGTCGGAGACGGACGAGGGCGCCCCACAGCCGAACAGCAGGCTCAGCTCCACCCTGCGCTTCAACTTAAAAACCCACTAACGATTTGAGGAGAAAAGATAATTTTGAAATCACAGGAGAAAAAGTCACGTGTTAAAACTTAGCAGCCACTCACGACTGACACAAACATCCAGACGCACCCGGACGACAAGGCCCTCCTTGATCTAAGTCCTACGAGATCTCCCGGCAAACGTCAGAGCGAACAGTGAAAGGATAAATGTCCCTTTATCGTCAGGGATGGGCCAGGAGCCTTCCCGTGCTGCCGGGGGGGCCCAGCTAACACCCCAAGGTAAGGAAAGGCAGGAAACAGACCCCCGGAAAGAAACAAAACAGGCTTTCCTTGTAAAAACAGGGTCTAGAAACAGATCTAGAAACCCCTGGGATGAAAAATATTGGATAAAAAAAATCAAAGTCATGAAATGAGTAACATTCCTCCAAACCAGCCACATGCCACAATTACAGTGCTAAGAACCTAAAAAAGACTCGCAAGAGGTTATGGGAGAAAGAGGACAGGACTTTACCGAGACGCGTAGGAGAGCCGGGGAAACGGGAGGGGCTTCGGGGTCACGGACAGGAGGCAGCGCGGAAGCCGGGGCGGCGAGGACAGGCAGCCCAGCTTGCTGCGGGAGGAAGGCACTACGGCCAGTGAGGACACGTGCAACACCCCCCTGCAGCCCTGTCTGGGCGACGCGCTCCGCCCAGCCCTAGCATGTCCCTTCGAAGGGTCGGCAACACACGGCCACAAACGTCAGTAACTTGCGGCCGCTGAGGCTGGGGTTGGGCGGCCCAGGACCCAGGAGAACACCGGGCTCGCCGCAAGGCTGCTGCTTCTTTTGGAGGGGCGTGACCTGACAAGCAAAAGGCAAAACAAAAGACGGAGGTGCTCTAATTTTTTGGTTTTTAATGAAGCCTCATTTCTTTCAATTGTTTATCATAATCAAGTAAGAATTAGCATTTCTGGAGCAGGCAGCTCATCCACAAGCCGACTGCTCTGGGCTCTGTCCGCAGTGGCTCGGGCGGGACGACTGGAACGCGCGTTCGGGGTGGCAGCGGTGGACAGCGGGATGCGGCCTCCGCAGCAAGGCACAGGCGGGACTCACACCTGTGTGCACCGCACCTGCCCGCCACGGCCGCCGCATGCCTGTCAAGCAGCCTTGTGCTCCCAGGAAGGGAGACCCCAAACGTACTTTGCTTCTGTCCAGAACGGCGGTCTAGGGGCTGCTTCAGCAGGGATGATCCAGCCCTCAGCGCCGTGACTCCCTCCACGCTCACGGTGACTCGGGGCACCCCGCACATAAGCATCCACGACCACAAGAAAACGGTGCCACAGGCGAAAACGCTTTCTCCTTGGATTCTGTCCCAGCAGTGGAAATCTTCTAGAAGCAAGAGGTATGGCTGTTCCGTCCAGAACTGTCACACGCGCACATGGCGGAAAGCCAGTGCGGCCAGCCGCTGACACTCCTCACGGGCCACACGCAGACCCACGTCAGTGCGGCCGTGATCCTCACACGTGGGCCGGTCCCCCGAAAAGCCCAGACTCTAACGACGCTAATCTCTGTAAAACGCGACCCATGGCTCCGAAGCCTCTAGGAACAGAGGTGGCGACCGCTGCCGCATCCCTCACTCGATGACAGGCTTCTGTGAATCACACCGTTTACCTCTCGCAGCCTGTCACACCTCTTCCCACGTGACAGCGCTGTGCCGTCCCTCTGTACCCCTGAGCGCCTCCAGCGCATGCGCCACCAGCCGGACGGCTCACCAAGACTGCGGCTACGGGCTCAGCTGACACAGACGAGGCTCACTGCGGCCAGGGTCAAAGGCCGTGGGTGCGGGTTTCTTGAATTACTAGTTACATCCAAAGTGTTTCAAATTACTTGTGTGCCGCTGTTTCCGTACATTCCTGAGAGCTTTCTACATAGAAGCATCTTTGAGCAACTGTTTTGCACAGACGAGCGACAGGTTCAGCAGTAAAATCGGGCACACGCAGACAGCGCGTCCCAGCCGCGGCTGCGGAGGCAGCGTGTTTCCCTCGAGGAGGGCGCGGGGAGAAGCAGAGGCAGCCGTCCGCGAGCTGGAAATCTCTGTGAAGTCACACATTTCATGTCTAAAATGCACACAAAATTTTGGCTCTTCCATCACAGCATCTTCCTTTCAAAGGAAAACAATGTGCTCACTGCTTCCCCAGACGTGGGAATGGAGTCAGAACTCACGAGGCTCGGCCGCACGGAGCAGCAACGTCCCGAACAGGGGCCTACGGGGAAGCAACGCTAGCGCCCGAGCTGGGACCGAGGACCCCGACAGTTTTCTAGACAAACAGCCGATCTTCTGACCCGTGCAGCCAGACACACCCTTAACCAAGGCAAACACAGAGAAGACCCTGGTCCCTGGATAAGACAGCAAAGGGACAGCCCGGAGCGCTCTGCGCATGCTCACGCCATCCGCCTCCTGAACTCACAGATGGGCGCCGTGTGCTGTGTCCTCGCACCGCCCGCCTGGCTTACTCCGTGCATGACACGAAACCAGCCGGGGGTCGTCTCTGTCTTCTGAGCTCCACAGATGACACCGCTGTCACACTGAGCGAACGGACAGGCGCGGTTACATGCCTCGCCCGCCTATACCCATTTCAGAGCATGTTTTGGCTCTAATTCCGCTCGGAAACAGCCCACCCAGAATGTTAAGCGATTACTAAAACAGCCCTAGTTACTACTAACGTGGCCTTTGGGCGATTCCTAAGATGTCCCGGGGGACAGGAGCCCCAGAGGAGAAGACTCTCACTGCTCCCACTTCCTGCCTGGCAGCCCCCGGGGCTTACTCTGGAGTCGGCGTCCAGCAGACAGCGGGAGATGATGGTGTCCAGGAAGCCCTCGTGCGCCGCAATGATGTGGTCCAAGTCTTGGGCCTGCTGCACTTTGTTCCAGAGCTCATCCCAGGAACACTCCAGCACCTAGGAGACACAACCGCGACACTCGGGTAAGGTGTGTCTTCCCCGTCCCACAACCCCGACAACGTACGCCACACAAAGACACGACGTGTTTCAGCGGGAGGGAGGGGCGCGCCGGGTACCTCGAACGTGATGTAGTACTGCATCTGGTGGATGAAATGGACCATCTCGGACGCCAGAATGTGGCAGTGATGCAGTACCCCGGAGAACTCTGCAAGCGAGCCGAAGAGCCGTGTCAGACGCCGCGGGCGCACGTCAGCCGCCACACGCTCCCCTCCAGCCCCGCACGGCTGCGCGCGCCCTCTCGAAACCACCGCCTCCAGCCTTCACGGTCAGCGCCTCCGCACAGGGAGCGGTCCTTCCGTGGCCGGTCTCGGGCCCTCTGAGCTACGCAAGGGCTTAGCTGTCTCGTCACGTGCGCTACTTCACATAACGGAAGGACCTGACAAGGGACGGCGTAAAATACAGTAACTGCATCCAAAAATTAGACACATTTCACTGCGCGAGCCTGACTAACTGCTCAGCTCCGTGGCTTTTTCACAACATGCCTGCCGCTGTGTAAGACCTTGTGACTCCCAGAGATCTGGAGACAAAAGTGACCTTTCCTTGAGGGCCCGAAAGGGACCATGTCCCCTGAGAGAGACATGACCCAGGAGGGAGACGGGCCTGAGCCGACTCTGTTCCTATTCTTTGAAAGATTACAGAACCATCGAAAGCCTTAGAGGTCACCACAGATCGCCATTCTCTGTTCATACTTTTCATTTTTTGATCAAAGACTCTCCCGAGTATGAGGGGACGACACCATGCAGAGGAGGGCTCAGGCAGATGGGGCCACCAAAGGAACGGTCACAGGCACATTTCAGTGTGGGTCAGACTGGGTGTATTTTGTTTCCAGCCCAAACGCCTTTAACTAGCTCCGCGGGCAAATGACTGCCGCACGCATTTCTCCGAGCGCCGCCCTCGGCCCCAAGTATGACAAGGAAGTGAAACAAACATGGGACAGAGAGAGCTGCGGGACACAGACTTTAGAAACGGCCTCAGTGCCCCGTGGGGACTCCGCTGGCCGGGTCGGCGTTGGGCCCTCGCAGCTGCAGGCCACCTCAGAGGACGAGCGCACGCTCCAAACCCCCGACGTCCCCACCGTCGGGAACCCCGGTGTTCCTGGGCGGCGCCAATGCTCCCGTGAAGGACGGTCATCCGCGCTCTTCCTGCGGACACTGCCCGAGCGGCGGACGGGGCTCCCTGACACCCAAGCCCGCTCACCCAAACTGCTTTCGGCATAAAAGAGCGTCACAAAATGCTGTTTTACGTGGGAGTCGCTTGCGTCACGGCATCAGGAAGCTTCTAAAAGCAAACGAGGGCCACGTACAACGCCACCTGGGGCCTCACCCCAGAGCCAGGGCGGCAGGGACAGCGCCACCTCTCCCCTGAAGGCTGGGCAATGGCACCTGCAGAAACCGCATGTACTTACCAGCAGGCGCGCGGTGGCCCCGTACAAGCCACACCCGTGAGGACCCCGGGTCCGACAGGAACCCGACGCCCCACCACTGGGCTGGCTTCAGGGCAGACGGCTGCACACACAAAAGCAGAACCGTCAGAGCGGGCGTGAGGTCCGTCTGCAAGTCCGCGCTGCCCTTGACGGCCGCTGCGAGAACGTCACGGCCGACGGAAACACCGCGGGCTCGGGGGGGACCTGACGGCACTGCCGAGCACCTCAACGGGAAGCACCCGCGCGCCTGGAGATGCACCTTCAACAGCGCCGGGTTTGTTAAAAGTCATAAAAAGCTTATTTAAAAAAAAAAAGTACCCTAAAGCAGTTTCTTCACAACTGCCAATCGCCTCCTTCAAGCTGTACGCGTAACTGAGCCTACGATACTTACAAGCCACGCGACCGAGTCACCCGCCTGATTTACTTCTCAAGGCGAAGGGCTCCAAGTTGGCCAGAAGGATTCCTCGGACCCCGTAGGCTGAACCGCTCGTCACCACGAAGGCCCTGCAAACGCCATCTGCCGTCCTCTGTGCGGCCAGGCAGCCAGCAGGGATGCCTGCAAGGCGCCTCCCACCCCCACCCCAGGCCACACTGGTCAGAGCCCTACACAGACCCAGGATCCAAGACCCCAGGAAGTGAGCGCTGCGGCTACGACCCTGCCCCCAGATGAGGGAGCCGAGGCAGAAGACAAGGAAATGGGCTCCTGGCCACAGCGTGGTGCTGGCGGACGGCGGGCCTGCCTAGTCAGAGCCGCTCCGCGTCTGTGCTGACCACGAACCACATGGCTCACGGTCCGGCACAGGGAACTCCTCATAAAGGTCTAATCACCGAGGAGCCTCCTCGTGTACGCAAACTTGATACACACAGGGATACTTTAAAGAGAAAAATGTCTACTCGTTTTTTAAGTTATCATTTCTGCAGTCCAGAACACTGTCCACCGTACGATGAACATTATTATCGTATGAACCAAGGAAGAAAACCAGCCACCAACGACACAGGCGGGACACAGCAGCATCCGTGGCCGTGCGTCCCCTACAGGGCCTGACGACCCCTCCCACCGCCACCACGCTCACTTTCATTCCTGACAGGACCGAAAAGGAGATCATTTCAATAGCACTTCTCCGGGGAGGGGCCTCCATTCACTCCCCCGCCCGCCGCCCCGTACACCAAGGATGAGCAAGAACACAGGCTCAGTGAACTGCTTATCTATTTCATTTTGTGAGCTGTTCCGTGAAACACAAACTCAGTCGCCACTAACTGTGATACTTTTTAGATTAACTGAATCCAACAACCAAAACAACAAGACTCCGTACCACGGGACCCCGAATCTTTAAACGATTTTTCTAACAACTTTTTCTGCCTAGCTGAGAGACAGACACACAGAAACGGGCATCAGCATCGCGGCAGACGGCGATCAGAAACTCCCGCACCAAACACAGCATTTTCCAGTGTAACTACTTATTCCAAAAAAGTTATTTCGACAAGTACTACTGCAACGATATCTGGGTGCCCATGACACTGCGCGTGGGCGCGCCAGCTATCCGCCCCGTACAGGAGCGAACAACTCCAGCAGTGGTTTACAGAAGCACTGTATACGATCGCTCTGTGTTTTTGCCTCAGATTTACGGTTACAGGTTACACGTTTCTCAATCTTCTGTATTAGCAAGACCTAACGAAGTAGCTGACTGATTTCAGCTCATTAAGCGGCCTGGACACTAACGACTTTGAAATACTCCTTATAACTGAAAGAAAGAACACCACACCCCAACGGAAACAGGAGCAAAAAACCAGTTTCCTGAAAAATAAAACACAAATGACAAAAGAAAGCATTTACACTCAACATTTAAAATGCATTAAAGACATTAAAA
This sequence comes from Lutra lutra, assembly GCF_902655055.1. Taxonomy (NCBI): domain Eukaryota; kingdom Metazoa; phylum Chordata; class Mammalia; order Carnivora; family Mustelidae; genus Lutra; species Lutra lutra. The sequence continues at coordinate 200,151,317 of NC_062280.1, forward strand.
CAAAGGGACAATCTGCTTGAAGGCAGCACCCAGCTTTCAGCTTCCGCTGATCAAGAGCAACACAGCCACCTCCAGGCAGAGGGCTGGGCCAGGGGGCTGCGCCCTGAACCGGCACCTCGCCCCCGAAGTCATCTGTCCCCGAAGTCATCTGACGACACACACCCAGAGCTGAAATCCCAGCACCAGCTTCGCAAACGTAAAATAAGATGAGAATCCGTGCCTGTCCGCCAGCTGTTCCATCCCTAACCATCTAAGGAACCATCCAGATGCAAACAGACGGATCCTTACAAAAAAAGCTTATCCCGTTAGCTACATTCATGGGGAAAAAGAAAACCCCCGCAGCCGAAGAAGACAGGACAGGATGGTACAAACACACAGGCAGGAGCGACACTCTGCGAGATTCCAGGGGAGGTCTCAGCGACAAGGAAAGGGTCAGTGACAGCAGCTAACACAGAGCTCTCCCTAGCGGCACGACGTTCCACTGGCGTGATTAACGCCATGCGGGGTAAAGCCCACTTCTCCCACACGCAGAAAACTGATCAGACGTCTGTGACCCTCGTGTCGAAAGCAGAGCTTGCCGAGTGCAAGAGTGAGGTCCCGCAGACCCGGGTCACTGCCAGCTAACAGCGGGACCTGCTACAGAGCCGGGGCTGCCCAGACGCCTCCTGCGAAGGCACGGCAGCACGGAGCCCGTCCGCATCAGGCAGGAAGGGGGACACGGGCACCCCTCGCACCGCAGCACCAACGCCCCCCAAGGAGACCGCAAGGCCAGCCACGATGGCCACCCAGCAGACACAGCAAGTCACCCCGAGCATACCATGGGAAAGTGGGACAGGCACAGAGCCAGGAGATTGCGAGGCTGAGTGCCAGACGCCCCTTCTAACCTTCCCAAACAAAGCAGCCCCTCCGCCAGGAAGCCCACATGCACTAGAGACACTCAAAGGTAGTATCTCCTCTCCACAAGCTTTATGGTAGTTAAAAGAAAACGTTCCCTCTCGCCCTCTTTACAGCCATGTCAGAGGGTCCTTATTACCAATTTTCTAAGAAGTGAGTCCAGAGGAAGCAAGGCCAGGAGCATAAGGGCATCCTGATCCCCAGGAAAAGACCAGCTGTGAATACAGAAGGCGTGGGACAGCGAACACAAACTGCCCGTCGTGTCAACACACCGGCCCCCAGCTTCTGGGGTGTCATTATACTGGAACTCTGGGAGCTGCTCAAGGATCAGCCTTGACCTAGTACATGTGGAGGGATCACGCCTGCCTGTCGTCAAACAATGGCTCCTTTCTCAATAATCACTTTCCCCAAAGGATTAAGAATCTATCACTGCTGCTCCTCTTGAAAGACACACTGCTGAAACACCTTCTCCAAGGTTCTGAACGGATAATGGAACGTACTCAGTACTTACTAAACCTTAAAATAAGCCTGGCTATCTGACATGAGAAAGTTCATAACCGCTTATAATTATAAAATAATGTTACCAAATGCTTCCATGTCCTGGTTTACAAACCAAAACAAACATTCAAGCAATTTCCAAACAGACTAATCAACACACTAAGTGAATTTCAAATGAACCACTCATTTATTAAACAGCTTCACTCCTTAAAAATCAATTAATAAAATCCCTATGTGAACACTAGAGTGCAAACGCACGGAGCTCTGAGAGAGACCTCGCGATCTGGAACAACCCAGCGTGACGCAGTTTTCTTCCCGATCTACAGAGAAACCCAGGTCCGCAGTGTTACAGCCTTCCCACACACAGCACGCCCGCAAGCACACAGGCGTCACTTCTCAGCCGGGGGACGGCACTGCCAGTCCCTGCGGGTGCGGCGACTGCCCAGGGTGGGCTTACCGGGCATGTTTCTCAGGAGCTTGGCGTTGCACATGTGGCCCTTCCGAATGTCGGTCAGGATGTACTCCATCCGCTTAGCCCTCCACAGGAAGTTAAACACCCGCAGGTAGTGGCTCATACACTCGCGAGTAAACACCTGAAAAGAAGAGCAGGACACAGGTGAGTAGTCCCCTGCAACAGAAGAGCTTCCCAGGACAGCACTCAAGGAACACACAATCAAGTCTCATAAGTGCTAAGTAGCACGTGAGCAACTAACACGTCCAGTAAGTCCCATGGCACTAAACCGCAGCGATCGGGGACCTGCTGAGCAGCGCGTCACTCTCACATCAATGCCACAAACTGAGAAACGTGGCTGGTGACGGGTGTGTTGGGACCTTTAAACCCAGCCTAACCCTTAGTCGAACCCGCGGACTCTTAACTCCGGCTCCGGCTCCGGCTCCAGCTCCGCGGCAGCTTCCCGGGCCCAAACCCCCGAGGGAGATGTGAGGGGGATGAATCTGGCGGAGGCAGGGCCGGGAAGGACCCCCGGGCTTAAAGGGGCTGCAGGTGGTCTTCCAGGAGGTACATCTTGCTCTTGAAGCCATTTCACTGCAACTGGCCCGCAGGGTCCCACCCCGGGAAGATGCGCCCTGTGGGCAGGGGTGGGAGGAGGCCTTCCTTCCACGCTCACCTCCCTCCCACGGGGGCCAGTTAAATACACATGTCAGGTGACCCACAAAGAATCTTCTAGAGTCTGTCTGTCCCATGCAAACACGGCTCCGACACTACTGCGTATGTGTGCACACAGATGGGGCATATGTTTGCCCTTTCCTAGATGCCGTGAGAAAGGGATGCATCTTCTGTGTCCCCAGCGCTCCCCTCGCAGCACAAACCGGAAAGAGGCCACCTAAGCGGGACCTCTGCCGCCAGCAGTGCTGGGTTGGGGCGTTCCCCCACATCACCCTCTTGCAGCCCCTATGCCCCAGCTAACCCACACTCTCCTCCAGCCCAGACCCCGCCTGCCCCTCAAGGACAAAGGCCACATGCCCTTCCCGGCCCCTTCTCCAGACAGGACACTTTTCACTGACCCTTGCAATCAGAGCACTTCGCCGTACACTGCTGGACCGGCTTCCCGCCGTGTGTGTTCGGGGCACTGCCTACATGTAGTCCTTACAGGGACTACCTGTCTGTCTCCCGCAGCGCTTTCTGGGCCAGCATTTGGCAGGTGCACGTCTAAAGGGGAGTGGTTAGGGACTGCTTTGCACGGGCTCTGAAATCAACCCTGAAGGGAGGGGCACCATCTATTCTGCGGTGCTGCCCGCACTACTGCTCATGCCATTACGGAGATGAAAGTGATGGGATGAAACAGCTTTACAACTGCATTAAAGAAATGTGGGGGTACCTGGGGGGCTCAGAGCATTAAAGCCTCTGCCTTTGGCTCAGGTCATGATCTCAGGGTCCTGGGATCGAGCCCTGAATCGGGGAGCCTGCTTCCTCCTCTCTCTCTGCCTGCCTCTCTGCCTACTTATGATCTTTCTCTGTCAAATAAATAAATAAAATCTTAAAAAAAAGATATTAAAAAATAAAAAAATAAATGTGCCACACAAACGCCATCTGGAGGCTCCTGTAAGCGCCGGGCTCCCAGAGCACACTCCATGGGACCCGGTTCACAAACATCCAGTCTCATCACAATCCTTCAAACTCCGCAGCTGTTCCAGAAAGAACAGTCGTCCCCACTGCACGGACACGGGGGAAACACCCTTCACCTTTAGTGTCACTGCACATCTGGGCTTTCGGTTCACTGTCTGTGTAGAATAAACTCAGAAAAATATTACATAAGCTTCTGACACCTGACCGCAATGCCCTGCAGATCCATGGCCGACCCATGGATTTTATCCTCCGCAGCACCCAAGCGGGAAGATCAGAGATAACCCTCCACATCCTTCACAGGGTTAGCAAGAAGCTACAATCACACTGCGCTACAGCAGATAAATTATGGGACTAATATAGGAGACATTCTCATCATAATTAAATGCTCTACAAAAATGACAATCTCAGTTAATGAGAACATAAAGGAATAGAGATAATACAATAAACTTAACAGGGAAAAAGCAGACAATCCATTTTCTTCCAAAATTTGACTTTAAAAAGTGTACCTTTCAATAAAATATTCCAAGTCGGGGAAAATATAACAAGCCAGGACACAGTTAACCCAGGACGGGAACAGCAACGGCCAGAGGTGCAAGACGTCGCGCCCTGCACACTGTCCCCAGCACACCCTGCTGATGCGTTCCAAGGCCCTGCTCCCCCTCTCCGAGGAGCCTCCCAGGCGTGCCCTCCCCCCGATGGCACTGGCATGGAAGTCAACACCTGTTAGCCACGGCTAGAGCCATTCCAAATGTGTCCTTTAAATAAATCCGAGACACAAACTTCTTCACTGTTTCGACTAGAGCTTTCCAAAACCTAGACTTTGAAAAACAGATGGCCTAAGCGAGTGTTCGCACACAAGCGGTGCCGCACCTAACTGTGCACCTCAGTGAAGCCCGCGGTAGCGCCCAGAACCCAGCAGCTGCGTCTGTGGCCGCGCTCAATTCACCACGACTCAAGACACTCGTCCTTCGAAATAAGATACGGTGGTCTCTACTGCGGTGTCTTTCACGCTAGAAACAGTAACATACAACGTACTCACAAACTAGGTAACAGGAAAGTTTCTGATTTCAATGATAATGCACAGAACAGATTTTCTTCAAGTAGGCTCCATGCCTAGCGGGGAGCCTAACGGAGAGCTTGGACTCGGGACCCGGAGATCATGACCTGAGCGGGACTCAGGACCCGGACGCTAATGGACTGAGCCAGCCAGGAGCCCTAGGACAGAGCATTTTAAGGAGTAAGAATTTAAAACCATTTAGGATGGAAGTCAAAGGAGAACAGATGAACTTGACTATGACAAAAAAATTAAACCTGACAGCAGTCACGCGTTTACGATACAGAGGCTTCGACCTGGTAACGTTTCAACACTGGGGAGGCACATGAGCTCCCGGCGCTCCCGGCCCGCGGCAGCAGCACCAGCACCCCGCAGGGCGCACCGGGAGCACCGGGACAGGACAGCCTGGGGGAGCACCCCAGCGGGGGTGGCACTCATCCCTGGAGAAATTTTAAAGCCAAATTATATTTCTTCTTAGTGGAGTATTTTCCCCAATAATTAAAAGAAACGCATGTCCTCCTCCAACACTTCAGCTGTGGAAGGACTCAGGTGGGTTCAAAGAAGCTTCCCGGTGAAGGAGGCTTCACTCGGGTCTGAAGAGAGGCGCGAGCGCCGAGGGGCCGGGCTCGCCGCGGACACACGCTGACGGTCGGTCTCCCCACAGCCCGCGACGGCGCTTCTGCCAAGTGCGGCAAACGCACTCCACACAACGCTACAGCTATTTCCTGCCGGTGTAAGCGGCGTTTTACCCAAGAGTCCAACCGGGACTCCCCTGAAACACACTTGCTGGCCTCTGAAGGACTCGCTGCCGTCCACGAGCAACGCGGCAGCACCGGCGGCGCACTTACTGAGTCCTCGCTAAAACCTAAGATGCAACAAAGGGTATTTTTAAGAATTCTTAAAATTACAGATCACTTCAGCTAAAAGACACACACGAGTCTCGCTTGTTTTCACTCAGTGGGTCTATCCCAGACGTCGCGCCGGCCCGGCTTTCTCTAGACGCTCCCAGAGAAGACGGCCGGTCACAAACGAGCGACGGCCAGCCTGAGGGGCTGTGGCCGCTGCCCCGTCACTCAGCACGGCCTTACCGTTGCGATGGGCCCATCGACGTGGTAGTCCAGGCTGAACACGTCCCACCCGGTGTCACCTGGAGAGACCTGGGGACAAGCACAAACGCTGCAGGCTTTCCGGCCGGCACTCTGCTTACGGCCAGGGGACAGGTCCGGGCCTCGGAGAAGCAGCAGTAAAATCAAGCCCAACTTTTGCAGAAGGTTCCGCAGTTCAGAGTGTCAGCGACCTGAGAGCTGCACCCTTCTGTGCACTCCTGTGCCTTCCGCACCGCAGCCCCGGCCACCCAGGAGACACTCTGCAGACACCGTGCAACGAAGGGCGTGGCTCTGCAGAAGCGCCATAGAAGCCATTTAGAATTACTCACCACACTCTGCTGACAGAAACTCACTGCCTTCTACGTCCCAAATCCTTCAAAAGACCACATTTTAAAAACCTAGTAGTCCCTGCTAGTGGTCCTTCATCAGAGCAAACTGTGTGTGATGTTTCTCAGACTCATTCCCTAAAGAAAAGTCATCATCCAGCAAACTGAAACTAAACACACCGGTGCTCGCCGTGTTACTCTTTTGCTCATAAGCATCGTCATCACGTCTCATTCCTGTGGCTCCTGCCACGTCACCAGAAACAGGAGTTACTCCACGACGAGCTGCCAGGCACCCTGGGAGCACTGCAGGCTCTGGGCCCAGGGTCCCGTCCAGCTTGCCCATCTGAGCACAGGCCGAGCAGGCAGCGACCCCCCGCCCACCAGGCTAGACCACCTGCCTCAAGCAGGGCACTCCCTGCCACGCAGGCCTGAAGCCACGGTACCTCCAGCAGCCTCACGTCCAGCCTCTTGAGGATCTCGGGGCTGTCAAACTGGGCGTTGGTCGCTCGGACGGCTGTTTCAAGAATTCCAGTCAGGTTGTGTTGATACAAAGTTGTAGCTGGACGGACAAGTTCCGGTCTAACAGATTTTTTAAAAATAAAAGAAAATGTTACTTGAATCCTTAATGAGCTTTATAAAAACTCAAAATCAATAAAAGGGTTCAAAATTATAAAAATTAAAAAGACAAAAGAAACCACTACAACACGGGAACAAAAGTTTCACAGACTTAGGGACACCTGGAGTCAGTCGGTTAAGCTCCTGCCTTCAGCTCAGGTTATGATCCCAGGTCCTAGGATCGAACCCCTGCCTCAGGCTCCCTGCCCAGTGGGAAGCCTGCTTCTCCCTCTGCCCTTCTCCCTGCTCGTGCTCACTCTCCAATAAATAAATCTTTAAAAAAAAGGTTTTACAAAATTGAATGTCAACAGGATTTCACCAAGTATGTGGGGAGCAAAACAGTTCTTTAAACCTAAAAAAAACTAATTTTGACTCCACTTTACTTGAAAATACTTCCATGTGCCACACATGTTAAAAACAGACTTTTCCACTCAAGCCTGGTCTACGTGACATGAACTACTGTGACCTCCTGCACAGCTCTGATGGGAGGAGAGCTCCTGACATCAGTGCAGCCGGACACAAGGACATCGATGATCCTAAAGGCTAAGACTTACGGCATCATCAGCAAACACATCTTCGGGGTTGCTGATGCCTGGGTTTCTCAGTAAGAAGCTAACATTCTGGGGCGGCTCCCGTGTTCAAGTGAAGAACACAGCCGTGCGGGGAGAGGAGCAGGGGAAAGTGGTCGGCCGGGGCTCACTTGCCGTGGTAAGGGACAGAGTGTACCACGTGAGGACCACGGCCAACACCCTGTGTGACCCACAGGGCAGCCGGTAAGAGAGCAAATCCTAGGAGTTCTCATCACAAGGAGAAAACCTTTTATCCTTTTCTTTTCTTTTTGAGTGTCTGTACGAGAAGACAGGATGTCAGCTGAGCCTGCTGGGGCCTCCACGTCACAGCGGGGGGAGACAGAGCCATCGTGCCGTACGCCTCACTCTTACACAGTAACGTAACCCAACTACTTCTCAGAAAACTGGAGAGAAGCCCTGCCAATCACCGGCAATGTACACCGCAGCTCTCCAGCGGCGGCAATGTACACCGCAGCTCTCCAGCGGCGGCAATGTACACCGCAGCTCTCCAGCGGCAAGTTTGCAGGGCGGCAAAGGCCAGGGCAGTGAGAAGCGCCGGACCACAGCGCCATCACTCGCACATGGGAGCCTGGAGATGAGCGGCGTTGCTCCCTTTCAAAACTGCAGCCCTAAAACACGCCCTGGAGAAGGAACACATCTTCCGGGGCGCTGGGTGGCTCAGTGGGTTAAGCCGTTGCCTTCGGCTCGGGTCATGGTCCCAGGGTCCTGGGATCGAGCCCCACATCGGGCTCTCTGCTCAGTGCAGAGCCTGCTTCCCTCTCTCTCTCTCTCTGCCTGCCTCTCTGCCTACTGTGATCTCTGTCAAATAAATAAAATATAAAAAAAAAAAAAAAAACAGTATGTTTTCTTTGTTTTGTTTTAAGATTTTATTTATTTGACAGAGAGAGATCACAAGTAGGCAGAGAGGCAGGCAGAGAGAGAGAGAGGGAAGCATGATCTCTGCCGAGCAGAGAACCCGATGAGGGACTCGATCCCAGGACCCTGAGATCATGACCCGAGCCGAAGGCAGAGGCTTAACCCACTGAGCCGCCCAGGCGCCCAAAACAGTAGTTTTTTGGACTCATTTCAAACAGGAGCCAACTGTGACCCAGCTGCACACCCTGCAGACACTGGACGGTTGGCGCCACAGCACTCCCCAGGCCCACAGGCTCCTCCGTGAACGAGGCACAGAATGAGCACAAACAAAGGGACTTCAGTGTGACAATCTCTTCACATGGCATCTCACCAGTACGCTCTACAAGAATTCAGCAAGTCTCCCTGTATCGCCCTCTACTCTTCCCGACCGCGCCCCACTGGCTGGCGGCGCGCTCTTGGGGCTGAGACGCTTACTTGAGAAGGTCCATCAGGTGTCGTATGAAGTCGCCCTGTCCGAGCAGCAGGTACCGCCTCACGGCCTGCATGTGGTCCAGCAGGCTGTACTTCTTGTTCAGGACGTCCAACAGGTACTTGCTGGTCTCAAAGTAGGCCGCGTCAATTTTCCCCCGAAACGCGTTCTCCAAATCTGTGAACAAATCTGTAGCCATAAAGAACAAGAGGAGAAGCACACAGACGTACATGATTTGTATTTCAGTGAACATAAAACGAAAGCCCCCATGTACAGAAGCCATTGCCAAAACCCCCAAATGGCACTGAGGGCAGACCCAGCGGGATGCGTGCACAGGAAGGCAAGCGAGCCCCGAGCCCCAGGCCGTGACCTGGGAAAGGGCCCTAACAGCAGGCTGGCGCGTGCTGACCTCCGGGTCAAGTCAGTGTAACAAACCCAAAACCGCCCCCACCACACCAATGAGCCGTGCGGTGCAGGGTGGTCACGACTCAAGGGTCCACACGCGCCCACAGGATGCCCTGGGAAGTGGTCACAGGACGGCCCGTGTGAGGACGGGCTGTGCGGACAGAGAGCCTGGCTATAGGGTCAGGGCCGCCACAGCGGCCACACCGGGAGATTTCTGGGGGGGGACACGGAGTAAGAACAGACTGTCCCCAGCAAGGAGACCTAACTCTCAGCAGTAATATATAAAAAACAAACGTTTCCACAGTTTTACACTGAGCAGAAACAGCACAGGGAGAAGACACACGTCCGGAGCGACTTGCTCGCGGTCAACAAGACGAGGCAAGGCCTCAGCAGCTCACGGTCTTCCCCTCGAGCCGCTCCCAAGCCTCAGGAGCCTTCGGGGCTGTTTTCTGCTTGCTGCTCAGAGTAACAGTCCCAGTAAGAAAGGCCTGCTTTGATCACTGCTTTTCAGACCACACGTCACTGTGGGGTGGAATCCAATGACACAGTAACATGTGGACACGACTCATGAGCGGGACAGTGGCCACGTTTTAAGGGGCGGTGGGGAGTGGGCTACGTACTTCTGCTCGTCTGTATCGTTTTAAAAATGTAAATGTTACCCCAGAAATGCTTTTAGGGTTAGGGTTCGGGCTGGGGGGACAGCGGCACAGCAGCGGCACTGCAGCCCAGAGGCACACAATCCCCCGCGCCCCCCGCACGTGAGCACGGCCCCACGTCCCGTGCCCCGAGCCGGCCGTCTTCCGTAGGCACCAGAGCACTCGACACCTGTCCGCACCATTCTCCTGGCTCTTCTTCCCTGTTCTACCTCTTAAACACGTATGTCCGGAAAGTCTGTACTCGGACCTCACCTCTCTCTGCTCTAAGAACTAAACCGGGGTCCACGAATCACAGAAATGTACACGCTAAACCGTGTCTAAATGCACTGAGGGCAGGAGGAGAGGCGTCTGACCCCAACAGCCGGAGCACCCGCGACAGCACGGAGCCCTGTCCCAAGCAGCACGGTGACACGGGCACCTCCCAGAGCCCAGCAGCAGCCGTGGCCTCCGTCTGGATTCCCGGCACAGCGCTTCCAGCACGCGCCGGAGACCTCCTCCCGCGAGTCCTCTCAGACACAAAAAACCAAACTGCGCCGAGAAGCACGTGAACAGATGCTCGCCACCTCTCATCGTCGGGGAAACGCAAATCAGACCAAAGAGGCACCGCCTCACACCTGCCAGAACGGCCAGAAACGGAAACACACCCCCAGGCGCCGGCAAGGCTGCGGACGGAGGGGAGCCCACGGGCACAGCTGGCGGGAGCGCGAGCCGGAGGAGCCGCTGTGGCAAGCGCATGGAGGGTCAAGACATGGCAAGGACAGCGGCCGTAAGCTCCGGGACGTCCGTGACCAGGCATCTACCCAAGAAGGTGGAAACGCTCATCTGCAAAGACGCGCCCCACGTTCAGGGCAGCGTCCCCTCAACACGAGATCCGGAAGCAGCCCAAGCGTCCCCGACAGACGGGCAGTCACAGGAAATGCGGGGTCCGCACACAACGGAACGGGACGCAGCCTTACAAGGAGGTAATCCCACTGCGGCCGCATGGACAGACCCCGAGAACGCGGAGCCAAGGGAAGTGAGGCGGCTCAGAAACACCGCGTGGAGCCTGCAGCCGTCCGACCCAGGAGCAGCGAGCCGAGCAGCGGCTGCAGGGCGGCGAGGATGTCACAGGGCACAGTCCTGGTGATGCCAGGTGAGAAAGGTCTGGGGTCTAGCTCACGCCCAGGGCCTACAGCCAGCCCTGCAGGGTCGTACGCTTGCAGCACGTCCTGCCTGTTACTGCTGGTGATCGTGATTTCATCTGCACGTTTCTCTTCAGGAAAGGCACAGCCATCACCATGAACAAGAACTCGTACTGTCTTGCCGACACCTGCCACACCGTCCCACGCACGGTCAGAGGGAGCCCGTGAGCAGGAAACACAGCCACGGCCAGAGAGCGGTACACGCCCGCCACCATGGAATCACAGGGCGCAGGGGCAGCCGATGGGGAAAGCGGGACAGAACAGCACCGAAGGGAGCCAGACGCCGTTCAGAGCAGGTGGCAATTCCACGCGGCACTCGGAACGCGAGCCACACGTGTAAGCCCCTGCTGACCCCTGACTAAGCCTCCAGGCTGGCTGTGGCCACCCTCAGCAGCAGCTGTCCTCCCTCAGCCCGGCAAAGCGTCGCTACAGCAGCTAAAGAAAACAGGAATATAAATTACTACGAGTGGTTAGTAAGTGTAAAACACCCAGACCTCGTCTAAAACTTACTGTTTAAACCCACATAAAAAATGGAATTGAGGGGTGCCTGGGGGGCTCAGTGGGTTAAAGCCTCTGCCTTCAGCTCAGTTCATGATCTCAGGGTCCTGGGATCGAGCCCCGCATCAGACTCCCTGCTCAGTGGGGAGTCTGCTTCCCCCCACCCCCGCCTGCCTCCTCTCTGCCTGCTTGAGACGTCTCTCTCTGTCAAATAAATAAATAAAATCTTTAAAACAAAGGAGAACTGGAAATTTGCAGTGGTATTTCATACACATCACACTATGTAATGAAGGTATTTTGGACAACAATTCAGAGCATCCGTCCGTCCCCCTGGAAGAAGGCGGCTCTGGGCAGTAAATACACGCGCAGCCCCTCCACCGCCAGCGCCCACGTACCATCCTGGGGGGAGTCTGCAGACTTGGTCACTGCTATCATCTTTGCGGTGGGCGTCTGGTCATGACAGACCTGGTGCAGGAAATTTATTGACTTTCCTATCAAAAGGACCTAAAACGGAAAATAGCCTGGAGTTACCTTTACATACAAATGATTAATCGTGCGACTACTACGAAGATTCATAAGAACAAACTATGAACTGGAAACTAAAGAACGAGACGCCTGGGGCAGCATCGAGTGAATTCCAGAAACTGGAAAGACCTCACTAGCGGACATGCATTAATAGGTCAACGGATTCAATTCCTACGCTTCTAACGGTAAAATGCAGTAAAACCGCATTAAGAAGATTCCTCCTGTCACATGGTGGGCAGATACAAAGCCCAAGTGTGTCTCCCGGCCTTACCTTTCTGGACTGGTCCATCGTGATGAAGGAGGGAATCATGGATTTCCGTAAGGTGTACTTGTCCTGCCACAGACGGTCTGTCTTCACCGCTGGGTCGGAGGCTACAAAAAACTGAGAGCAGAGACAGCCATGTCAGACAGTGACCCTGGTGGCAAACGACCCGCTAACAGCAACGCCAAAGGAGTCCTGAGAGCCCAGCCCTCCAGACACAGGAGAGTCGCGCGTTACAGAGCAAAACTCGTCTTAGAAAGCATTTTGGACACGTCACCCTCTAAGCGGAAATCGCATCATGTCCCAGACTCCTTAAACGCAGTGTAACGGAGCAGGCTCTGTCCCGAAGACACCCGATGTCCGTGGTGAGCGTCGTGGCGGACCCCGCGGGCAACCTCGTGGTCTGGGTGGGAGGACGGCGTTCTCCCTCCGTCAAAACGTGCGGCCCGCTGCAGGGGTGCGGCCCCTCCCGCCGTGCGCAGCCCCCACAGGCTCTCCCTCGCAGAGGCCCCTGAGCCCGGAACACAGGGGCTGAAGAGGACATGCTCCACAGGGACCGAGGGCTCCGGGCAGACCTGGACATGCGGGCGGGCGGCACCCGTCGGCCAAGCAGCGCTGCCGGATGCGACCTTCCGAGAACAGCCTCGCTCAGAAGCTCCTCCCCGGTCCGCTGGGCTCTTCCCCTCGCGACCCCCCGCGCAGTCCGTCTGACCACAGAAAGGGCATGGGTGTTCGGAGCTAACTGGGCCCGACTCCCCCTCGGCCGCCGCCACCAGGCCGCTCGCGTCCTCCGGCGGGCGTCCCCGCGGGCTCGCGCTTGTCTCCACAAGCTGCGTTTCCAACGGAGCAGCGGAGCCGCGACGAGCCTTACCTGCGGCAGACAAGCCAGACCGCAGAGAGCTGCGCCCACGCACTCCCACGAGCAGAACGCGCCACCTCCCCGCAGGTTTTGCTGGTTGGTTGGCGAGAGCCGGGCTGCCTGCACCGGTACTATCCTGACAACGGAACCTGGGCCCGCTCTCCTGGTGCGAATGGCCATTTGCTCTTTTTCTCCCGTAAACTGTCTTTTCATCCCCTCAACCCATCTTTCTCTGGGACTTTGTCCTCTTCTCATCAATATACGAAACTGTTGTGTTTGGGATAATGACCATTTGCAGGTCCAGATTATACATGTTTGCAAGCGAATCATTTACCACCATTTCGACATACTCCGGTTTTGCTCTGTTCCGTTCCTGTTGTGCAGGTAAATGACCTCCTAATGGCTTCTGCGTTTCCTGTCTTCCTAAGAGCTTCCCGTCCCCTGATCACACAAATATCCCGCACCATTTTCTCATTCCTGCCGTGTTGTTTCCAGGACTCCGGTCCTTCATGCCTCTGGAGATTATCTTGGATGGAATGCAGGGGTCTGGCCTTCCTTCCGGACAGCATCCGCCTAGCGGCCGAGTCACCCAGCGCCTTCTCTTCAATGTGCCATTTCTTCCTCTGGGCTAGGACACCTCATCAGAAACAACAGGTCAAAACGGCGGAAAGTTGACTAGACCGAGAGAGGCTGAGGTGGCACCGGACAGCATCCTCCTCTCCTGGCCTCCAAGGGGGACCAGTGGGCTTCGTGTTTCATCATCATGGACCAGACTTAAGCACATCTGGGTTCCAAGCCGTGCACGGACTACCCTTCCCAGCACTCCGGGGTTCCCATTCTGGGGTGACAGGAGCCTCTTCCAGCCAGCTGTGAAGTCCTTCAGACTTGAGCCGTGCTGTCTCCCTTGCTTCTGGTATGGAAGGCGCTCGAGGCTCATCTTCTTCCTCTCTCCCGCAGACCTAGACTCAGCCCCTCCTCCAAGGAGCCCTGGTTCCTTTCAAAGGGCACTTGCACCACAACTTCAGTACTCGGTAGTGTCTCCCGTTAGAAACTGGGCGGTTCGCAACTCAGCACTGGCCATGTCACGCGTGGCACCCTGGCTCCCAGCAGGACTGTCAAATCCACTTAAGTCACAACATGCCTGAAGGGCCTCTTCCAGTGGCTCCAGCACAAGTTCCGAATCACCAGCTGAGCCAGACGCAGCCCTCCCCAAGGAAGGTCCATCCGCAGAGACAAGATGTATTTAAAGAATTACACAAATATTTTTAGTCATCATACAGCAATACAAAATTAATGGTTTCCTAGCAGAACATAAATAACCCAGATTAACCCCAGACGAGAGAAGCTGAACGGTCACTAATGCACACAGCCCACTTAGCTTAAAAAAAAAAAAAAAAAAAAGACATTTTTATGTTGAAGAATTCTAGATCACAGAAAAAAATACAGAATGCTTCAGTTTATTTTATGGGTCCCGTACAGCAAAGCCTGATAAAAATAATACCCAAAATGGGCACGTGGGTGGCTCAGTCGATTAAGTGGCCGACTTGGTTTCAGCTCAGGTCATGACCTCAGGGTCCTGAGAGCGAGCCCTGCGTGGGGCTCCCTGCTCAGCACAGAGTCTGCTGAGGATTCTCTCCCTCTCGCTCTGCCTCTTTTCTCTCTCCCATAAATAAATCTTAAAAACCAGTAATAATACCGAAAATGGAAGGACAGGTCAGTTTCACTGTGAATACAGATGGAAAAATTAGGAAGAAAGTAGTGCCCCTGCGTGACTGGAGTAGGATCGTTTTGCTCAGGGTTCGGTACACTTCCGTGCGTTACAGGGTACGTTACACTACCTAATGACAAGGCAAGAGACAAAAATTATAAAACAGTATCATGTAGTCATCAAAACTAAAGCTTTTCTTAGCTATCCTAAACCCTTCCAAGAACCGGGTGGAAAAACGCACGGCTCTTCTCCCCGGGGAGAAAAGAGCGCACGTATCCACAAACCCACTTCCACGTGAAGTAAAAAGGGTTACAAAATACCATGTATGCGCCGTATCTGACACACAGAGAAACATACAAAAAATATTAACAGGTTATCTGTTCAAGATGGGATCACTAATAAACTTTCTCTGTTAATATGCTCAAAATTTTTTAATTAATAAATATTTTTAAATGAGAAAAAACAGTGTCCAAAAGAACGGAGTACTTCAAGCCAGCGAGTGAGCATAAGCTGCCAGGAAAGAGAAACCCTCAGTAACATCACTTTTCCAAGGCAATCAAAGAAAAGGTAATTTTTTTTTCCCGTTCACGGAAATCTACTCCCAAGGATGAATCTTTAAGGAAACATACTTTTTAGTGGCATGAAGCCAGGCCTAGGTGGTATCCATTACACGCAGCCAATCATCTCCTTGTGAGCAGGTATCTGATTAAATGCCATATTTTTATGACCAAGAGGATAAGATCACTATATTTATTTTCAACTCAAATTTCTTATCTTTAGGTACAAGTTGAAATTACCAAGGTATTTACTGATCTTTACATTTTAGATTTTTCTAAATTTTCTATATTCCCTTTCTAACCCTAAAGCGCGTAACTAGGGAAGGCCGGCGGCATAATCAGTGCTACGACAGCTGACCTACTGTCACTTCAAGGTACGCGTCAACTACCCCTCACAGAAACTTTTTTTAAATGTCATCAGCCCACCACGAGTAATCCAAAAGGTCGTCAGGTCACCGCGCTCGCTGTGGCCCACCGCTCAGCAGACCAGACGAACTGCGGGTAAACCGTCTTGTTCAGTCACTCACTTAACAAAAAGAGCTCATTTCTACAAACACCACACGAACTCGCCTGATAGCTGGAGTGTATCCGGGTTTTTATCAGTAAGAGCAATAAGACAATTTATTTTAAAAGATAAAAAACTCAGACAATTCAGTTATCTTTAGAAATTATGAAAGCATCACTTCAGCTGGGGCCAGAGCAGCGTGCAACCCATCTGCCAGCAAACACGGAGAGGAATAGGTGCGTCCCCACATTTAATTAATCCTCTGAAAAATACACCGTGACAGAGGGGAAAAACCAAGGCCAGAGCATAATTGCTTTCATTTCATTGATGCATTTTCCACTCAAGGTTCTTTAATTTTCACAATGTGTCAAACACAAAAAGAACTGAGAAAAAAATATAACATAATTGTACCATGATTTCTCATTAACTGTTGGACAAATGCCAAGGCCTCCCTAACTAAAAACAGAAATGAAGAGGGTAATTTTCTTAGCCAGCAGCATAGTTTCTAAGAAACAGATCCATTATTACACACAGACCCCCACCCAACTGTCCACGGACAGGCAACTCCCACGAGCCCCCACCCCGAGGGCCGCCCAGAGAGCAGTGACAGAGGCTCTGGGCCAGACCAGGGCAGGACCTGAACCCGGGAAAGGTAATGGGCGAGGTACACGGATGCGTCCCACCACGCCAGCGGCAGGGCACACAAGTCCAGGACGGCAAGATATCGTACGTGGGAAACTTCTACGTTCGGTCACTCCTGGCAAGAGCGCGAAAGAAACACAGTGCCAGGAGTGCGGAGTGCGCCCGCGGATGCCCCGAAAGCAGCCACTGCGCTCCCTCTGGCTCAGTCACTGACCTTCCAACACAGGGTGCGGGTTTTCAGTTTTACAGCTTGTAAGCAAACATCTGAAGCAAGTTTGAAAATTTTCTACTTCTGAAAGCAAAAGACCTTTTACCTTCGCCCTTCTTTTCTGGCTCCAAGTTGAAGCCCCTCACCCTTTGACAAGGATTATCCAAAAGGCAAAAAATAAAAATAAATTAACACTGAACTATCTTGGGGCGCCTGGGTGGCTCAAGGGAAGCGTCTGCCTTCAGCTCCAGTCACGATCTCTGGGTCCTGGGATCGAGCTTGGCGTCCGGCTCCCTGCTCGGCAGGGTCTGCTTCTCCCTCTCCCCACCTACCTCTCGTGCTCGCTCTTCTGGCTCACTTGCTCTAACAAATTCTTAAAAGAAAAGAAAAAAGAAAAAAGGAAAGAAAAAAACTGGAACTATCTTGTTCTCCCCTTAAACAGGCATAACTTGCACCGCACACTCCGGGGAGAAGACCCGGGCGCGCTACGGAAGGCCTAACAGACCAGCTTCTCCAGGCAGCACTAGCAACAAAGCGAAAACCAAATGCTTTCATTTGCACCACTTTGTAACACCAAAAATAATCAGAAACTTCTTCCAAGGGGCGCCTGGGTGGCTCAGTTGGTCGGACGACTGCCTCCGGCTCAGGTCACGATCCTGGAGTCCCGGGATCGAGTCCCGCATCGGGCTCCCAGCTCCATGGGGAGTCTGCTTCTCCCTCTGACCTTCTCCTCGCTCATTGTCTCTCTCAAATAAATTAAAAAAGAGAAAGAAAGAAAGAAACTTCTTCCAAATGCTGACCATACTTGCCAATCACTACCGTACCTATCACCTCCCAGAAGCTCTCCCCGGCCCGCCTTTGCGTTTCCTGACAGACGAACAAGCGCGAGCTGGACAGCACTACCTGCGGCTGGGCTACAGGCCTGTATTTCGGTGACAACTCACAGTAAAGCCCCAACTGGCGGAGCCAGAGGCAGTCTGAACGATTTCCTATCAGAAACAACAAACTCGGAGGCCACTTGGAATTTTGGGGAAAAGGAAAAGAAACTCACTCCCGGGTTGCAAAACGGCCAGCACCAGAGCAGCGAAGGCAGGACGCCGAGCCCTGAGCAGCAGGAGAGAAGCCTTTCCAGGGAGCACAGTCCGGTCCCACCAGGTGACAGTGCCCCCGCCAAGGACAGAAGCAGAGGGGACACAACGAGAGCGCTCTAGGGCCAGACAGATGTCCTGCTCCAGCAGGAGCCTCGGGCGATGAAGTTCCCGAGCAGTGGACGGCCGGGTCAGAGACGGAAGGTCCAAAAGCTCCAGAGGGACAGGCAAAGGCAGAGAAGGTTCCGGGTCGCCCACGTGACCCGCACCCCAGCCCAACCCGCCCCAAGACAGGAGAACGGCGCGAGCCGTACGCGCTCCGGCCTGGGCTAACCTGCAGGAAGCCAGCTCCCACCCGCGACTCTCCTTGAGCCGAGGTCCGTGAGCACCAACTGCAGAAAGGCGTGGGCATGTGTGCAAGGAAAGGAAGGGCACTTTGGCACTAACTTCGGAAATTCAGCTGTCCCTTCCATTGTAAATGCGAAGGACGAACTACAGTCCCCTTTGTCCCGGAAATCAGCCGTTCTCTCGTCACCTGTGAAAAGCTCGTGCACAGATGTCCAAGTCACTAATCGCTTCTTACTGAACATGTGGCTAAAAACACACACTCCTGTATAGCCCATTTAGTATTAAACCCGGAAACACACGTAAGGTTAAGCAGAGCCCCGTACCTAGTAATTTCGCTTGTATGCAGTGTTTCCCATCCTTCCTTCATGGTTACGCTCCCCCCAGCGCCCCAGAGACAAACTCCCAAGACACTGTCCTACAAGCGAGAGTGGGTGTGCGCTGCGGAGGCACTCGGGACTCGCCCCCTCCTCACCCCACCCTTGACCGCACGCTCGGCACTTGTCCCGCTCGAGTCCGGCCAGGGCTGTGGAGGCTCGGGCTTCACCGTGCTCCAAAACCTTCCCGTGCCCACGTCACAGTGCACGCCAAACCTCCCTACGAGGTTCCCAAGGCCCGTCAGAGGGACCCGAGACTGAACGGCCGGGCTCTCCTCCGGCCGGCTGAACACATGGAAGGTATCGAGGACACCCTCAAACCGGCAGAGAGGCAGAAGCAACTCAGCAAAGGAGAGTTAAATCTTAGGAGCCAGCTTCACGTAATACAGGCAGCATTTTAAAGTGGAATTCAGGGGACACCTGGGTGGCTCAGTGGGTTAAGCAGCTGCCTTCGGCTCAGGTCATGATCCCAGCGTCCTGAGATCGAGTCCCGCATCGGGCTCCTTGCTCATCAGGGAACCTGCTTCTCCCTCTGCCTCTGCCTGCCATTCTGTCTGCCTGTGCTCGCTCTCTCTCCCTCGCTCTCTCTGACAAATAAATAAAATCTTTAAAAAAAAAAAAAAAAAGTGGAATTCAGTGCCTTTTTAGGATTTTCCAGAACAAGGTGTGTAACCACCACTGCTATAGAGTTCTAGAACATCTTCTCCGCCTGCAGACAAACTGCATACCCGTCAGGCAACCGCCTCCCCGGTCCCTCTCTCCCCCACCCAACAACACGAACCTTCTAAGAATTCGCCTATCCCGCACGTTTCGCGTAAACGAAAGCACCCACTGTGTGACCTTTTGCGTCCGGCTTCTTCCACTCAGCCTAACGTGTTCAAGGTTCGCCCATGTCACGGCACGCATCCAAGTCTCGGTCCTTCTACGGCTGACTGTTCCGTTCCAGGACGCGGACAGACCGCATTCCGCGGGCCCACCCCCGAGCTCATGGGCGCTGGCCCTACTTCCGCTCCGGACTCTCCGGTAACGAGGAGCGCTTCTGTGATACCCCGTACCGGTTTTCAGTGACGGTGTGCCGGCTTCTCTTGAGCACCGGGGACAGCCGGGTCCGCGTGGGACCTCCGAGGCACCGGCAGCTCCGTGGCCCAGCGGCCGCAGCACTCCGTTCCCACCGGCACTGCGTTAGGCTCCAATTTCTCGGAGTCCTCACCGACACTCGTCACACTCCGGCTTTCTTTCTAACAACCATCCCAGTGAGTGTGCGTGCCAGTATCCAACTGTGGTTTCCCGTTCACACTTCCATGACGACCCACGTCCCCGTCTTTTTCCTGCGCTGCTTAAGGCCGCCTGCGGATCTTCGGGAAGATCTCGGGACTTGGCCCATTTCTCTACTGGGCTGTTCATCTCTTGGCTCGAGTCGGCACCGTTCTTTACACACGGGTGCTAGACCCTTACCACGCAGATGACCTGAAACATTTTCTCCCAGTCTGTGGGTTTTCACTTTCTCAATGTCTTTTGAAGTACATAAGTTTTTAATTCTGAGGAAACCAATTTATCTTTTTCTTTTGCTGCTTAAGCTTTTGGTGACGCATCTAAGACACCACTGCCTGATCCAGAGTCACAACGATTTACACCTGTGTTAACCTCTAAGCGCTCACAGCTCTCCGTAGGAGATCGACTTTGAGTTACTTCTTATGTATGGTACACATCTGAGGTCCAACTGAGGTCCCACTCATTCTTTCGCGTGTGGATGTGCGGCCGTCCCTGCACCACCTGCCGAAAAGACTAGTCTTTCTTCATGAGTGGTCTTGGGGCACTTGTTAAAAATCAACTGAACAAAAATGAATGCATTCAGTTCTGGAATCTCAATCCTACCCTCTCGATCTACCCGTCTATACTCATGCCAGGACCACAACTCTGACTGCCGTGCCTCGTCTTACGTCATGAAATCAGGACGTGTGACTCTTCTGACTTCGGTGGTGGTTTTTTCCAGAGTGTGTGGCTCTCCGGGCGCCATGGACTTCCACAGCGCTTTGAGGACCAGCCTTCCTATTTCTGCAAAAAGGCCACTGAAATTCTGATAGAAATGACGTTCAATCTGCAGTCATCTGGGGACGCACTGCTGCCTTCACTGTACGCCCTCTCCCGACCCAGGAACACGCGCTGCCCCGTGCTCACGGAGATCTGCTTTCACGTCTCCCTGCAGTTCTGTGGTGTCCAGTGTGCACTGCTTCCACCTCTCCGCTCTAGTTTCTCCCCACGCGCTGCTCAGTTCAGACACGATCACACATGGGATTATTTTCTTCATTTTATTTTTGGAGTGTTTATTTCAAGCATTTAACAAAGTGACCGATTTTCATGTGTGGATCCTGCACCCAGCTCACGTGGAAAACGTGTTTATCAGATACAAATTAGGAACACTTTAGTTTTCTACACATAAAATTTTGTCATCTGTGACAGAAATTATTTTATTTCCTTTCCAATCTGAGAGTCTTTGTTTTTTAACAGCTATTCCCTTGTCTAACCGCCCTGCCTAGAGCCTCCAGTGCAATGTTAAGTAGAAGTGGGGAAAATGGAGCCCGTCCTGATCTTGGGGCTGGAGTGTACACCCTTTCACCGCTATGATGGTACCGTCGGTGTTTTACAGATGCCCTTGATGAGGTGAGAAGCTCCTTTCTCTTCCTACTTGGTGATGAACTTCATCGAATGCATTTTCTGCATCGACTGGGCTGTGTGTGTTTCCTTCACTTTTATGAGGATGACATGTTTTATTACATTGATTTTAATTATGCTGAACTACCCCTGCATTTCTGGGAGAAGTCTCACGTGCTTAGGGTGTACCATCCCTCCCTCCAGCCCATTTTAGTGCTCGGTGAGGACTCCTGCTACAATACCCACGAAGGACACTGGTCTGCAGTCTTCTTGGGTTGTCTTTCTCTGGCGTTGGGATCACACTAATACTAGCTTCACAAAATGAGTTAAGAAGTGTTCTTTCCTCGATTTTCTGGAAGACTTCGAGAAAAATTAATGCTAACTTTTTACTTATCTGGTAGAATTCACCAGTGAAGTCATCCAGCCTGGCTTTCCTTTACTGGAAGTACCTGAGACTATGGACTCAATCTCCTTACTTGTCGTAAATCTGTTCGGATTCTCTGTTTCTGCAGGACTTGGTGCCGATGCTTTGTGTTTCTAGGAACCCTCAGGTTTTATTAACTGCAAATGACTCCGTTTCTCTACTTTTGGAGATGGTGTTTACAGGATACAGAATTCCCGAATGACAGTTTTTCCTTTCAGTGTTTTGAACGTGTCACCCTACCACCTGCTAGCTCGCACGGTTTCTGGGGAGAGATCAGCTACTGACCTACTCAAGGACCTTCTCCGTGAGGACTCGCGTGACGCTTCTAAGGTTCTCTGTCTTTCCACGGCTTGGTTACAGAGTGGACTCCTGTGGGCCCTGATGAGTCTTCCTAGTTCAAGTTCCTCAGACCAGATTACCTGTTAGCCTATGAGCAAGGCACCTTTCTTCTTCTTGTTCAAATCTGCTGTTGAGCCACTAGCGATGTTTTTGTCATTTCAGTTACCGTACTTTTCAACGCCAGAATTTCTTCTCTGGGTCCTTTTTACAATTTCTGTTTATCTACATTTTGTGCTTTCTTTGATTACAGAACAGAGCATTTCCGCATACAGGTACTTAATACACTACTTCCGAAAGAGCGGTCATAAGACTCCCATACAGCTACTTACGTTAACCTACACTTGAAGAAACCAATTTTAAAACTAAGTTGCAACTCCTTACACAGAGGAGGGAAAGTGAAACAACGCAGGAACGGAAGAGACAAAAATACTCAAATTTTAATCATCTAAGGATCAAACACAGAAGGCAATTGTCTAAATAGCCAAATTCTTATGGTAAATATATTATTTTAAGCAAAGAAAACCTCCCCAAAACTAATCAAAGACTTGAACAAACATTTACATACGCGTGGTCCGACAGGAAGCAAAGAAGCCGGAGGTGACCATGAGCCACAGAAAGGCCACAGACACGTGAGGGCCAGTGGGTCCTGACTTTGCCTGGCGCTCTTCTTCTGTTAATTACGAGCCAACGACATAAGCAGGCGTACGATGTGCCTAACTCACCCTCCCACATCGGCACAACCCATGGCCCGGCACCACCACCGCAATGCGCGGGGGAAGGCTCGGAAGGGCAGGCCGAGCCGCCTGCCAGGACAGAGCCCCGTGAGAGGCTGACGTGGAGCCACGGGACTCCAGGACCGGATCCCTGAGGCTCTGCCCACCAGTGGTGAAGCAGCTGAGTTGTAACAAGACCCACTGCCAGGCGGTGTGAGCCCACCGGCCTCAGAGTACCAACCATAGGAGGCCCAGAGCCGGGGACGTCACGCACTTTACGTCAAAAGGATTCATTTTGGCTCTGTCAGTCACGATGCACTTCGAGAAATCCCAGCAGCACAACCAGTGAAGCAAACAAGCTCCTCTGGGGCGTGAGGGACAGGCTGGGCAAAGTCACCAGCGAACGAAACACCTGCTGATCCTGAAGAGCCCAAGCCCTTCTCTCAACTCCGACCCCAACTGAGAATACCAGGAAATATGAAACCTTTAAAAAGAAAAAAAAAGGTAAATCTACTATAGTACAAGGTCAGTACTCAGTCTGAGGAGTGTTTTGTATAGTCCTTCCGACGTTTCTAGAAGTGTGAAATTATACAAACAGAAAAACATGTCAGAAACATTTTACCGGGGCGCCTGGGTGGCTCAGTGGGTTAAGCCTCTGCCTTCGGTTCAGGTCATGATCTCAGGGTCCTGGGATCGAGCCCCGCATCAGGCTCTCTGCTCAGCGGAGAGCCTGCTTCCTCCTCTCTCTCTGCCTGCCTCTCTGCCTACTTGTGATCTCTCTCTGTGAAATAAATAAATAAAATCTTTAAAAAAAAAAAAAAAAAAGAAAGAAACATTTTACCAATGAGGCCAAAACTGAGATCAGTTGAAGTGATCGTTTGCTAATCCTAATACCGTATTCGGCAGGGATGCTTATTCTTTAAATAAATAAAACCCAGTTTACCTTCTGTATATTCTGTGCAACAGGAGTTCTCCAAAATGAGTAACCCCACGTAAGCTACCCCAGTCTTAAAGCGTTTGCTTCTGTGTCACCCCAGTGAGTCAGTGTTCAAAGACAGCAGAGAAAACGTCGAGAGGAGAATACGAAGTCGGTCTAACTCCATCTCATTTGCCGTCAGTCCTCCAGTCCCACAATCCCACAATGAGTACCAACAAAATAAACAGGTAAACAAGCCCAAATCACACCGAAGGCAGACAATCGAGAAGGAACCGGCAGTACTTCAGAGCCTATTTTAAAAACACAGATGCACACAATGAACCAGGGGTACAATTAAGGACGCCTTGAAAACCTCATTGCTCGAACACGCAAACTAAATTATTCTCAAGAAAGAAAGCAAAAGTATTACAAATTAGAAGTCAAGTACTAAATTTAAAGAAGATAATTAGCCAGCCTGTGGCTCTGACTTCTCATGGGTGGCAATATATACATGCCAGGAGATCTGGACGATTCCCACCCAGCCCCCAAGAAAATCACGTTCGTCGGGTCAGCTGGTGGCTATTAAGAAAACGAGAATCACCAAGTTCATATAGTTTCTGTATTAATTACTAGGTGGAGAAGGATGTGGAATAGAAGTTCTTTATTAATAAAAAGGGACAATTTTTCATCTTTTTGTAATCTTAATTTTTTCTCCCTATATAAATCTTTTATTTCTGTATGTCATTCCAGGAAAATCTTGACTCCGTGTTATCAGAGAGTGAGATAAAGTCCAATTTCAGTAAGAATCTGGGAACACCTCTATTTCCTGTCAAGTGCTGTGCGCTGGAATGTGCTACACACAGTGCATGTGGCAAAAGGAACATCGGGGAGGGAGGGTGAGCAGTCGAATCTGTGACTCTCGTACGACTCTCACAACTTTTCTCTTAAGTCTGAATAATGTTAACAAAACTGTTAAAAAAAATAATTTTAAAAATGCAATCACATGGGGCGCCTGGGTGGCTCAGTGGGTTAAGCCGCTGCCTTCGGCTCAGGTCATGGTCTCAGGGTCCTGGGATCGAGCCCCGCGTCGGGCTCTCTGCTCAGCGGGGAGCCTGCTTCCTCCTCTCTCTCTGCCTGCCTCTCTGCCTGCTTGTGATCTCTGTCTGTCAGATAAATAAATAAAATCCTTTAAAAAAAAATGCAATCACAGACCTAAGATATCCAAATACATAAAACCATCCCAAGATTCAAGTCTAGAAGAACGGGCAAATGCGCCGGGCAAAGGGGAAACGGAAGACGCAGCAACAGCAGGACAAGAACAACCAACGAGCACGAACACTCGCCCGTCTCACTAGGAACCAGTAAAACGCATCACAGGAGGCGCCGCGCATCACGCCCTGGCGTGAGCAAAAGCTGTTCCAAGACCGGAGTGGGGAGAGCCGCGCGGGCGGGAGCAGCAGGAACCACAGAGGGCCGGCGCGGGGGGACAGGCAGCACCACCCCAGAGCTGGAAAGAGCAGAACCAGACTTAAAGGATGCCCTCCCCAACAGCGAGCCATGCCACCGCCCAGGGCTGACCTTAGAGAAACCGGTCAATACAGAGAGAGGCACAGGAAAGGACGTTCTTCCCAAGGCCGTTTAAAAGGTCGGCAACCATGAACACCAGCAGCCGCACAGAGGAGCCGTGACACACAAGCGGGAAGTCCACGTTCAGTGCGCGCCACAGTACGGCCGCCGCCGGCGCCACCACGGAAGGGGCCGCGGGACGCGATGAGCCGCCCACGCCGGCACCTGCAGACACCACCTGGGGGCTTCGAGGGCACCGCAAAGCCACGCCCCGCCATGGGCTCCACAGCCATGCCTGTCTGCAAAGGCCCGGCTCCAGCACGAGTATCAGGAAACAACGTGAGCGTGACACGAAGTTCATGACCGCTCCCACCAAGTTCATCCACAAGACACTAGGTGAGCCCACAAACCCAGGACCGGGGGGCACAAATCGCAGGCACCCCCCACACTCACCAGCGGCCTCCCCCCACCCCACGCAGCCGCTGCCGCGACCCCCTCTGCCCGTGAGCCTCCCCCACCGTGGCCATGAGCCCCGTGGCGCGTCTGCGGAACCCAAGGGGGGGCCGAACCACTTCACGCGTGTCAACGGTGCCACGACCCCTGCAAGGCTGCGGCCCATCGGAAGGGAGCGGCCCTGATGAGGGCTGGGAGTGGGCCGCGTCCCTCCTCCTCCATGTCAGAGGAGGATATTTCCATGCGGTCCTGCGGGGTGCACAGTCCTCGGGAGCACACGTGCGGCCTCCCTGCAGAATGTACCGCACCTACACCGCGCAGCAGGAATGCAGACTCCGTCACCAGCACTGCAGGCACCGCGGGGCCCACGTCTAGCTCACGTGCTCATCCTGCGGAGCCACAGAACCCGTGAGGACGAGGGGAAGAGCACAGGAGACCCAGTCCCAGTCCCGTGCAGGGGACAGGACCTCCTGGGCTTCCCACCATTAAAACCGGGCGCTAATTCTCCGTGGAGCTCCTGCAGCACCGCTCGGAGGGAACCGGGGTTCCGAGCTCCGTGCACACCACACGCAGCCCTCAAAGAAGCGGGCTGGCCTCCCGGGGAGGGGAAGGCCACGGCCACGGGGAGCAGCCCAGGAGGGCGCGGGCGCCCCTGCCTCTGGGAACCACCCCGAGGCCGGAAGTGTTCCTTACTTCGTGGTACGTGTCCTCGAGCTCCCCGTCGTAGATCCAGCGGTACAGGAAGCTCAGCACAGGGTGGGACACCAGGCTGAGGATGTGCTGCACCAGCGACCTCACGTACGGGTCTCCCGTCTTTGTGTACGCGTGCACAGCGGAGGCCAGCTCACCCCCTTTCCTTCCTGCGGGACACACAGAGGACACCCGAGTTGCGCTCCCACACGCCCCGCGAGCACGCCCTCGCCGGCACGCCCTTCCTCACGTGCCTCAGCCCTCCCGACCCTGAGACGGGGCGACTCTCCGTGCCCGCGCATGACACCCCGAGAGAAAAGCCAGAGAGCTCTTGGCCAAGGTAGCACAGTGAGGAAACGTGCTGAGAAGGCAAGCAGAGATGCAGACCAAGAGCCCAGGAGAGGCCTCGGCCAGACGTGCACACTTGAGAGTGTGGGACACACAGTGGGAGAGCCCGGACGTGAGCCATAACCTCGGGGGGGAGGGACCCCAGGAAAGGCTGCCAGGTCGGAGGCAAGCAAGAGAGGCACAAACATGAATAGTTACAGCCCGGGGACCACGAAAGCCTGAAAAACTAGGTCCTCCCTCCTTCCTTCACGTCAATGAAATACTAAGCTTCCACAAAGGCAGAGACAGGGCCGTGTTAGCAGCTGGTTATCCCCCCGCAAGTTATCTACGAGCCTGGACGTGACCGGCATACGGAAGGATACCCACGAGCGGGCACAAAACAAACGTAGATGACGTTCCCCGAAACTCTCTTTGACATAACAGAGGTCCAGGAGACGCAGAACAACCTTGGCAATGGTCCACCAGGGCCGCCAGAGTCTTCAGTCTTATCTTGGGGTCATACGTCCAAACCAGCAGGCGCCGGAGGGTCAGGCTACTCTCGAGGCCCAAATTCACACCCTGGTCGTCCTCTAACTGCAGCTGAGAAACCACAAAGACGAAACGTGTAAGTACGAGCCACCAAATGCGTCCATCGGTTCTCAACCCACGTACAGAGAGCACGAAGCAAACGTCCCTCTGAGAGAAGAGCGGTCCCGTCAGGCTCCTAGTGATGCATTTACGCGGGAGCTGGAACCCTGACAGCGAGAGCACTCGCCTCCAGAAGACACTGGAACTTCACCGACAGCCACCCCTTACAAATACCAGTTTTATCTTTTAAAAATAATTATGAAGAAACTTAAAAATTCTATGGAGTTGCAATTGTGTAACACTGCAAATCACAAAGACATGAAAAAGCAAAGCTTACCTGGGAATGGAGAACAGAGAGCAGCCGGTAGTACTCCTTCAGCTCCTGGTGCAAGGCAGCACAGAAACTCTGCGGGGAAAAGCAGGTACCATGAAGCACGACCTGGTCCTCACGTGCCACACAGCCTCCCACACCAGCCGGCGCGGAGTGTGTGGGCGCCGGGGCTTCCACCATTCGGGTGCGCTGCAGGGTTGAAATGCTGTTGACGGGCCTCCGCAGGCTCAGCCCCCACCACATCTGCAGCTAATGTCAGGGACGTGTCACGCCTTAGCACAAACTTTGCAGAAAAGAAATGTAAAACACAGATGACAGCTAAAAGTGTATTCACTTTAGACAATAATCCTTTAGGATTATATTCCTGCCAAATCTTCAGTTAAAATCTGTTTCTCCAATGTTTTTAATTAGCAGTATTGGAAAACTGGCAACTCCATGCCCGTTCCTCCCAATTTTTCACTGTTGTTTTGACACTCATCTTCCACACCGCATGATTAAAAACTTCGTTGTACATCTGCTATCTTAAACACTGCAAAGGTGACAAGTCAGAAGCTGTAAGGAAGACCTTCCCTTAGTCCTGAGACAGGAACTTTCTGGAAGGAACTCTAGGATATAAACCGAGGCGTACTCAGTGGAACGAACCTGCAAAGGGTAAAACCTGTTTCTTTAAACATCAGCCTCCACACCTGTTTGAAAGTGGCCTGCAAGCCGTCGTGTGGGGTTTATTTTAATGCATTCACGCACTCTCCTGTGTTCACACCCCACCAACAGCGACCGTGAACGACGCGCAGTGCTTGGTGCTCTCTGTCCACACACACTGTGGCCTCTGCTGTCCGGAGTGGACCGTGACAGCTACAATGTTCTATTATCAAAACTTCTCTATTTGAGAAGAAACCTCTTTTTAAGAATTACCTTCATAACAAGATTTTAAGTACACTAAGTACTCCCCAAATGAACAGTGTCCTAAATGTTCTGGTAACCATGAACATACCTGACCCACAAGTCCAAATGAGCGGTCTAGACTCCTCTGGTCGGTGTATTTTCTGATTTTATTGTGTAACCATCCCAACTCCGCAAGTCTGAGTGCCGTATCCCTCAAAGATCTACTTAGGTTTGCCTAAAAGGTAAATATATCAAGAGTTAAAAGTTAACACTAGAATTTCAATTATTATTTTTCTCAATCATTTGTACTTTCAGTTAATTCTAAGGTTCCAATCCATGGAACTTAAAAGTGACTAATACACCATCAATAAAGACAAAAGAGATTCTGGGAAACAAAGGCACCAGGTGCCGGCAGGGAGATAAAACCTCTCTGTGGAAGTGTGAGGCTCAGGGCACCTCCCTGAGGCGCGACTGGAGGAGCCCCCAGTGCGGCCTGTGCCCTCAGCCACTGCTTCCAACAGCCGGGAGCTGCAGAAGGCTGTGGGATAGCAGGTTCTGGAAGGTGAATGCAGGTCAGCAGAGGCACCTTATCGGGAACCGTCTGTCTACAGCCGAGATGCCAAGCCATACCGGGCCTTGGGTGCCTCGCTGACACCACCACACGGGACGCAGGGGGCAGATGAGGAAGGAGAAGGGCCCAAACGCGAGCCCACGAGCCCACGAGCACACAGGGAACCGGACACCGGGCCCTGACCACGCAGCTGACCGGCAAACCAAGCTCTGGCCCCAAGTCGCCCCAATTCCAGCTCGTCACAGCTCCCGCTGGCCTGGGGCTCGCGCAGGTCTGACGGGGCAGCTTCCTGTACCTTGGCCTCCACTTTGTAGCCGTTCCCCGCGCTGCTCATCTTGATGTTCCTGCCGTCTATGCCCTGGAGGACGTACAGAATGTCTCTGACGAGCGCTGCCTCAGTCACTTCCGCAGCACCTGAAGCGGTTTTTGTAAGAAAGTGATTAGCAAACAGCACATCTTAAGATGGAATAAACTTCAGGACACGATTAGTTTTACGTTATGCATGTGCAACCACAACAAAATTTTAAAACCAAAAAAAAAAGCCTAAGATGGAAAAAGTATGAAATTCTAAGAAACAAGAATTCTCTAAAAAGGATATGGAGAGCTGGAGAGCGTGTGAGTTCTTCTACAGAAAGTCTTAAAAAAAAAAAAAAAAAAAAAAAAGAAGTGGGACACATGGCCGGCTCAGTCGGTGGAGCGTCCTCTCTTGTTCTCGGGGGCGCGCGTTTGAGCCCCACTGTATACACTGTATACGGAGAGGACTTAAAAAGACGGTCTTCACTACAGAAAGAAATGCACACACACAGCAGCATGTGGGGACCTAATACACAATCCAGGAGCGACACGCACAAGAAACAGCAGCACAAGTCCATCAGAGAGACGGGTGACGCTTTCCTAAGACGGGGTGTGCAGAGCTGGGTGTTACACAGCACGCAGACAGACACAGGTCCGTCCTCAACCACATGCAGAGGAGTGGAGAGAGCAGAAAAGTTATGATTTCCACGAACCCTGAACAAAAACTAAGTCAGAGTTTAGATGTCACCCAATGACAAGGAGGCGATGCCCAGAAATTCAAGTCATCAGTGGCAGGAAAAATGGAACATGTACACAGTCAAGGTCGGCCCTCCCACAACAGGGCAGAGAATCAGAAGGTGAGGACAGGTTTGTGTCTCAGTCGTGGAGAAAATATCCCATCAACATCGCCGACATCAAACGGCTGGTAGTACTGTTCGAATGTCACCCACCTGTCCTTATGGACCGCTCTGTCTACTCCCCTCCACCGATTACCGTGAGAGAAGTAGGCACACCGGCTGTAACCGCGGGTGTCTGCTCCCTGTAGAGCGCCTGGTTTTCCTTGGTGCATCTGAAGCTCTGAGACCAGGCGAACATACACTCAGCAGCATTATTTCTTCTGAAGAACCGACCCTTTCGTTGTTATGAACGTCCCTCTGGCCCTGGCGACACTCCTGCCCCGGCCTCCTGCCACAGTGATGTGCCGACCAGGCCACCCGTCTTCCTGCAGTCAGTGTCTACGAGATGCATTTCTCCGTCCCCTTACTTCTAACCGACCTGCGTCCCTACGTTTAGAACACATCTCTTCTGAGAGTACGTAATTGTCTCCACAGAATTTTATGTCCTTTAAAGGAAGTGTCTAGTCCATCCACAGTGCATGAGACCCCAGATGTGTCCGGCTTCATCTGCCGCCGCAGCTTCCTGTCCAGCCCTTCCTGCGTCCCTCGCACATCCCCTCCTGCTCCTCTGGACTGACCGGCAACACCGTGACATCTTTTCACGTTAGCTCTCACATTACACGGGCTTGAAGACGCTGCTTAGAGATCGGAAGCCACAGCCAACGAGCATCGGAGAAGGGCACTCTTCCCGTCTAGGCGCCAGCCTCCTAGCCAGAGCCTCCCTAGCCGTCCCGTGTTACAGGACGGACGAGGCAGGTGGTGCAGCTGCACAGGCCAGGCTCCGCGCTCTGGGCCGTGTTCCCAGGTGCACACAAGACACCCCTGGCCCTCGCCTTCTCCGTAAGCAAAGACACAGCCAGCGGGACTTCCGAAGCTACAGGGGATAAGCCGACAACGCAGCCCGTCCCTCTGTTCGCAGACACTCATGTTCCAAACACCGCTACTATCAGGCTCTCTGGAGAGAAACTCATTTCTTTCGGGATCTAGTGGAGTTTTAAGACCCTCCAGGTATCCGCTTAACCATCAAATAAATCTCCAATAGGTTTCTCCAATGTCCCAGGCACTGCCAAACCTCCCAAGACACGTGAGACCATACGCTGACTCCGAACCTCAGGTCATGAGAACCCCCACCACTCGACAATCCTAAGCAAGGACTCTTCATCAGTATTTTAAAATAAGGGAAGCATAAATTCCAAGTATCAAAGAAAATCTACATTAAAGTCTATCCTTACTCACCACCTACGTCCCCTTCCCTCCTTGGTCTTGTCATGTTGCGAGAAACAGCGTTCGGGAGACCTTTTGAGGTAGTGGTTTGTGAAGAAGGCTGGTTTGCAGTCAGAGTCCACGCGAGACGTGCCCCCAGCTGCTGCCGCAGACCGTCCCCCACTCCGGGCGTGTGATGAGGCTGTCTAAAAGAAGAAAGAGTGTTTCGTATCTCCAAACACCCAGGCTGCTCACTCGACAGACAAACCACTCCTAGAAATTCTGCTTCTATTACTATATCGGATGATGTAATGTTAGAAATGTGGGCTGGGCGAGTGACACCACCTACGCGAATCCGTCAGCTGACCGGTCCGGGGGCTCTTTGGGGCTTGAAGCTGGCACTCAGGCTCTTGCTGGCACCTCCCACCTATTTCTTAGCATAAAAATCAAATCTATTTGGCTTTTCTTTACAAACACATAATATACATAACTGAAACCGCTTTGAAATTCACAACTAATTTTAACTTCAAACTTAACCAGCCTTGGCAGACCACAGAAGTTAAAAATCTGGAGTGCTGTCCCCTCTCTGCATGCTCACTCGTCTCCCAGCATTTGCAATGTTCAATACAAAACAAAATATCATAATTTGCAATTAATTCCAAAAATGTACACATGGAAAGTCAAAGACAAAAGCACAAAGGTCAGGCCAGCTTTTGATGATTTGGAAATAAGTCAAAGCTGTTCTGTAACGGGCGCCTGGGTGGCTCAGCCGGTGAAGCGTCTGCTTCGGCTCAGGTCATGATCCCGGGGTCCTGGGATCGAGCCCCGCATCGGGCTCCCTGCTCAGCGGGGAGCCTGCTTCCCTCTCCCTCTGCTGCCCCTCCTGCTTGTGATCTCTCCCTCTCGTTCTCTCAAATAAATAAAATCTAAAAAAAAAAAAAAAGCTGCTCTTTGAAATTCTAAAAACCCGACAGCTGATTTCTGAGGACGTATGTTTCGACACTTACAACAAAAATACCACTTCTCAGGACTGCAGCGCACAAACGAGCCTCCACAAGGCAGACTGATTCACTCGGTGCCACGCGGACAGCCCCATCTGTCCCCACCAACGCAGTGAGCAGGGAACAGCCCTTTCTCTTTTCTAGCTTCAATGGGAAAAGTCCCCCATAGCACTTGTCGAACTATGACCTTTAATGCAGTTCTAGATTTAAGAGAAAAATTCTAAAGGACCATTTCAGTTATAGTTCTCTACACAGTTTTTTTAGTATCAGAACAATTATTTCAAATTCTAAAGCAAAAGTGACGAAGTCTGTTGACTCTTTTAGCCAGAATACGCATCAGAGAGTACATCTCCAGAACCTCTTCCGCTGTCTTTCTGGAAACCAGTCGGCATGTGTAACCCATGTGTGGTGCATACATTCGAGGTTCTAGGGCCGTGAACCTAACCATATTTACGTCACACTAACTTCCCAGGATGCCATGGTCACGCGGAACACATGCAACCCCGACTCTCTAGTCACTGGTCTGGAAAAATACCCACTTTATGACAGTCAGCTTCAATGTGACTGCCAGGAAGGAACCATGCACAGAAACATGTAAAAAAACAAGAAAAGCAAAGTTTCGAGTTTACTACTCTATGAGCAGCGGTTCCATTCCCAAGCACAAACTGTGTCCCCGGAAAACACGGTGAGATGTGACAGCATGCCGGCCGCGCGCTCCCGGAGCTCACCCTCAGTGCCGAGCAGCACATGGCACCGTGACGCTCGGTCAGCAGGAGAGCCCAGCACTTGAGGACAAGACAGCTTTATTTCAGTTTACTTATCTCTTCAATAATTCAGCAACGAGAACAGCATGCATCAGTGACGGGGACGATATTCACTGAGAGATAAGTCCAGGAACACAGCAAGGGAAATGTCTACTAGTTACCGCACAGCGACAGGCCCATCCTGTCACACTTCTGCACGGGGCCTTTGCTAACACGTACTTGCGTTAACAGGGTGAGAGCAGACCAAGCATCATCACGGCCAACCACAACTAGAAGTGCAGAGAATTCCCATTGGAAACAGTTTTTGGAAAGAATAAAATCCTAGGAGGAAGCACATCAGATACAGTGCCTAGAACATTCACAGCACACACGAGGCTCTACAGCGAGTTTCAGTGAACACACAAAATGCCTGATCAAAGCCTGAGGATTCTTCCGTCTCTACTGGTTAAGCAACGTGTCTGTGCAAGCTGGATTTACCCCGGAAGGAGAGACTGTGGCGTCGGGGTCGGGCCATTTAAGGCGTACACACTTATGCTGCTGACACCACTGCTTCCCATGCTACCGGCGCTCTGGGCCGACTGGGTGCTGCGGTCCTGGTAGTTCAGCGGCAGAGTCTGAGGCCTGGCGTAGTAGTAGGGAGTCGAGTGAGCATCTCTTGGTAACGCTTGGGCAAATAACGCGGCATAGGTGGAAACCTGGAAAGGAAATCCATTAAGAAAAGAGACACAGGGCCGCCTGGGTGGCTCAGTCGGTTCAGCATCCGACTCTTGGTATCAGTTCTGGTCATGACCTCAGGGTTGCGGGATCAAGCCCTGCATTGGGCTCCACGCTCGGTGTGAAGTCTGTCTCTCTCTCCCTCCCCTCGCTTCTGTGCTCTCTCTCTACCCCTAAAAAAATTAAATAAAATCTTTAAAAAAATACAAAAATTACAGAACACTTCCCAAATCAATAAAGATAACGTATATTCAGATGTTGGTTCTATAATGGAGTTCGTACTCAGTAGCAATAATTTGTTATAGTCTGAAATACGGCAGAACCGACTCAGTTGCAGAATGTTTTCTAAACTCCAAAACTGCCACATGGTCTGACAACTGAACACATTCTTCAGAATCCAAGCAAACTAAAACCCAAATAATCACTCAAATGTGTCTGCAG
Source organism: Lutra lutra (assembly GCF_902655055.1). Classification (NCBI taxonomy): domain Eukaryota; kingdom Metazoa; phylum Chordata; class Mammalia; order Carnivora; family Mustelidae; genus Lutra; species Lutra lutra. The sequence goes on from NC_062280.1 coordinate 200,185,391, forward strand.
GGGTGGCACTACGCTAAAATCAAAATGCGCTCATTACTCAGACGGAGGCTCTCAACACAGAGAGCCCCCGCGGGAGGCACGCAGGTCCCTGCGGAAGAGCACCCCTCGCAGTGGACACCCTGGCCCGTGGCAGCCCGACAGCTCTTGTGGACGCCGCACGGGCCACAGACGGAGCCCGCATGAAGTTCACGCGGGCAGGACAGGAGTCAATGTTCATGATGATATGTGAAGACACGAGAAAACCTGAAAGGTCCTCTAACCCACACGGAACTGTGCAGCATGCTCCTGTCGGTAACCTGTGAAAACCATTTTCCCACTCTACTCCACGGGACGCGGTCACATCTGAGGCAATGACGTAACTCCGGGAAAGTGAGTACCTGGTCTCAAGAAAGAGGGGCACCTGGGGACCCAGTGGGTGAAGCCTCTGCCTTCGGTTCAGGTCATGATCCCAGGGTCCTGGGATCGAGTCCCACATCGGGCTCCTCTTTGCCCAGTGAGGAGCCTGGTTGTCCCTCTGCCTGCCTCTCCCTCTGCTTGTCCTCACTGGCTCTCTGACAAATAAATAAAATCTTTTAGAAAAAAAAGAAAAAAAGAAAATCTCTTGACCTGCCATGAATACCAAGAAAACTAGACAAGCTGTTTATTCTCTTATTATTTTCTTAAGCACAGAAGCCAATTCCTATCAAAACTTGGTATCGTTGTCCCAGCAAGACCCTGGGATTCTCGCCCTTCCTCTGCCCCTCCCGCCCCGCATGCAGGCGCGCGCTGAGACATGGGAGCGGATCTGCAGAAGAAAAGGCACGAGCTGCTGAGACAGAGCCTCTCACCTTGTTCGGCTGCTTGCGTGGATCTTCACTAAGGCTTAGCAAGAGGTAGAGAATTGACCATGTATTTTTCAAAACTCCCTGTTTAAAAAGAAAACATTACAAGAACAAGTTTGCACTACTTTCCAGTTTTACCTACCTCTCTCCTAAATTACACTTCTGAACTAGAAACGCATTCTTTTAATTTGCATGATACCAAGTCTAAGAGCGCTCATTTTTCGGGGACTGCCAACAGCACTGCCCACTGAGTAAGGCTGGAAGTAACGCTCTCGAGGGGTCATCCCCTGCCGAAAACGAGTCTGCAGTCCCTAATGAGAACGTTTTTGAATCACCCTATTCCGGATTCCAGATTAACAGCAGTTCCCCCTTAGAATAATTTTTAGAATAACCAGCTTCCTAAACATAGCAATTATAAACAAAATGCCATCATAAAACAGGTGATTGCGTCCCGCCCCACCCCCAAAGTGCCGTTTGCCATGAAAGAGCATTATAGATAGAAAGAAAAAGGAATTCTAAAGCACGTGCTGTAAGCCTCAGCGTCGTGCATACCTAAACCCAAGGTTCTGAAGGAAGAGCTGCCAGACAAGCTAACCGCCAGGTTTCTGCGTGAGGCCGCCTTCGGGATCTCATTCGCTCCCAAGAGTCTATGGCCGCCCCCCGACTCACCCGGGAGCAGCCCACCCTCGATATGTTTCTTCCCAGATTTACAGAGTGTTTCTATTCTATTCGTACGGCCTTACCTTTGGATGCACAAGCTAGAGTACATAAACACGTTTTATTTACAAAACTGCGATGGTTATATTCACTTTAAACAAGTTCTTTGTTGTAGAAAATATGCCTTGGAAGTTTCGTAAAAGAAAAAGCTCATCTCAGGTATTTAACTTACGATCTAACTTAAAAAACCAATTTACTGGGGCGCCTGGGTGGCTCAGTGGGTTAAGCCCCTGCCTTTGGCTCAGGTCGTGATCTCAGGGTCCTGGGATTGAGCCCCGCATCAGGGGATCCCTGCTCAGTGGGGAGCCTGCTTCTCCCCACCTCTCTCTCTGCCTGCCTCTCTGCCTGCTTGTGATCCCTCTCTATCAAGTAAATAAATAAAAATCTTTAAAAAAAAAAAACTGATTTACACGTAATTTTCCAGAAATAATAAACTCAGCAGCCCCAACAGTCCTCACTCTGATGGCAAAGGGACAAACGAGCAGAGGCACTCTGGTGGGACACGGGACATCTCAGACCTGGGGTGGGGGTCACAGGTGGCCCAACGCTTACAAAAGGACCCCAGAGAGGACAGGGTCTCCTAGAGAAACGGGCAATGCACGCACAGAGGAGGGAGCAGGAACGGCCTTTCAGGGAAGCGGAGACAGATGAACCCAGCTAACGCCAGGCAGGAGCATGGACACTGGGAATGGAATGAAGCCTCAGACAAAGGGGTCTCCTGTATGGGACCAAAAAATGGGACAGCAGGAAGCCTGCAACGGCCTGAATGCACCTGCCGAAAGTCCCTGAAGGCCGGACTGCGGAGGAGACGAGCCGAGACGCACAGGAAACTGCAGTCCTTCGGGAGGACACGGCCAAGGGCAAGGTGGGCATTCGGTGACCCAGCATCTACCCAGACAACCTTCACAGCCCCCTGTGGGCAGGCACCGGGCTTGGGGACTCCACGGACACAGGAGCAAGGCCTGAAGCCCGTCTGCCCGCGTCCGAAGGGCCGCTCCTCACCGGATCCCATCTCCTTCAAGGGCGGGAGGCGATCAGCTAAGGGCACTGCCGCTGACAGGAAGCCCGTGGGGGACGTCCTCCACGCATGGCCTCCTGCCGTCGGCGCACCCGCGCGGGGACACAGGCTTTACTCTCTTCGCTCCACAAACAACAGAGCCAGAGGTGAAAAGCTAGGCGACCTCCGTCACCGTAAGCTGGGCTGCAAACCGAGGCCTGCCTGACTCCCGAGGGACAGCGGAGAGGCCCGCCTGCGAGGAAGCGCCAACGCTGCCTGGGACACCGCGGAAGGGGAGAGAGGCGGAGTCAACGTGACACTCAGGCTTCTGGCTGCCCCTTAACAAACAGGGTCATGTTCACCAAAAAAGGAAAACACAGAGGAAAGAGCAGGGCGAGCCGGACAGAGCCTGGACAGCGGTGAAGGGCCCCCTGGGGCTGGGAAACAAGAAAACACAGAAGAGCCCTTCAGTGCGGGGACGGGGCCCCCCCGCAGCGGCGGGGGCTTTGGAAGGCAGCACAGGCTGTCCTGGTGCAGCACGTGTCCCAGGGTGGACCCACCGCCCTGGCCCGGAGAAAGCCAGACGACACACAGGCAGCGCAGAGGAAGCTGTAAAAGCATACGGGGCTGGGCACCAACACCCCAGCAAGTGGCGCCTGTGCAGGAGGCACCGTTGTCAGCAGAACAGCCTGAGGGGCGAGTGAGGTAGGGGCCCTGCAAAGGGGCGCGCACTGCAGGGAACCCAGGACCCTCACCAGCAGGCAGGCCCGAGGGGCCGGAGAGGACACGGCTCCCCAGAGCCAGGGAGCAGGGCATGGCCGTGCTCTGGCCATGGAGCCAGCGCCAAGCCGCCGCCCAGCAGGAGTGGGGGAGCAGCGGGGCCTCACCGCCTGGAGCCCCATCAGACCCAGGGGGCCCCAAGCAGGGGCAGCCCCCACGGCCCTCAGGCCCCCAGAGCCCAAAGCAGCACACAGAAGGCGGGGGGCGATCAGCGGGCACAGCCTCAGACGTCTTAGATGCTTCTGACCCGCTTCAGGCCCTGCTACCTAGCGTCTGACGTCTCAGGACCCCGACTCCAGCGTGAACCTCAGACGCACAGCCTGAGCCCAACGGCAAGAGGATGCACGAGGCCCGGAAGACCCGGAGGGACTTCAGAACCAGGGGCTGAGTGAAGCGGCTACTACCCGACGAGCCAACGTCAGGCAGCACTCTTCCCTCCCAACCAATGTCACCCCTGCACGGCCGGCTGCCTGCCAGCCCTGACCCTCCACCTGCCCCGCGCCACCCCTCACCCCGTGCCCCTTTTGCTTGGCAGGCACCACGGTGTACTCGCTGCGCCTCTAGCCGGCTCGGCGACATCGAGACTGCCACCAGGGAATTCCGGGTCCCCTTCCCCAACGTCACTCCTGCCACGCCCCGAGTCCTGCCCACGCCTCACAGACGCACAGCCGAGAAGGGCCCTCAGTGGGGAGACGGAAGAAACATCGACGCCGGACGGGACGCCTGCTACTCTGCGGGGATTCTCCTAATCACTTTAGTTCTAGCGTTATACTGCTGTGTCCTAACACCGCCCGTCCCCTTTTAGCCGCGCAATGAGCCACGCTGGTTGGCTGTTAGCCCCAGGAAACCGGCTGTCTAAACTGCTTAAGAATGAGCATTCAGTGTTCCAAACAAAATTTTGGAAAACCACCATTTTAAATTAGAAATAAAGAGAGGGGCGCCTGGTGGCTCAGCGGGTTAAGCCGCTGCCTTCGGCTCAGGTCATGATCTCAGGGTCCTGGGATCGAGCCCCGCATCGGGCTCCCTGCTCGGCGGGAAGCCTGCTTCCTCCTCTCTCTCTGCTGCCTCTCTGCCTGCTTGTGATCTCTGTCAAATAAATTTTTTTTTAAATCTTTAAAAAAAAAGAAAAGAAAAGAAATAAAGAGAGAAACTTGAAAGACGAGTCCAATCACTAAGAGCCTTAGGCACAACTCAGTAAAAACCGCTGTACTTGAAGAGTCAAGTGCGAGGCTTCTGTGGCCTCTCTTCTCCGTGACGGGGGAGGGGAGAGCTACATGAGCTACACTCCTGTCCCGGCAGAACACAGGACTCTCACCCCCGGTTAATTTATGCGTGTACAGGAGGGTAGAGGCTTCTGTTTAAGGGGAAAAAAAGGTTTAAAAAAAAAACACAAACCACTTGTGTGCGAGTTATCAACGTCCAATCACAAAATGTTCAAAATCAGAATTTTTTTCAGTTATTCACTCGAACAGCCCCGATCGGGGTCTGATCCCAGAACAGGAGCGCGGATCTAGAGGACCGGCTCTCGGTGTGATGTGCAGTGAAGACTCGCACCGGTGTGCTCCCTCCCCACGAGGGAACGGAGCCCTCTGCCCCAGGAGCTCAGCCGTCCCTAATCCCCATGACCCTCCCCACACGGCTTCCATCGTCTTCATTAGCAATGTGCCGTTAAATCCATCTAAAACTTACTTTTAATGTTGAAAAGCCCTTAAGAAGCAAACGCCATCTACTGTTAGAAGCCATCGCTCGACGCAGACAGTGAAACGCGGCGCCCAGCCCCGAGCGGCCCGCCGGCCGCGGCCCCGCAGGACGTGCAGTACCTGTGAGTGGAGCTTCCTGTGCAGCTCCGAGAACAAGGCCGCATCCGCTTCGCGTCTTTGCCGGATAACTGGGGAGTGAGACAAGAAAAGGAGTGTTAACCGTGTACACCAAAGTCCCTCTGCAGTCGTTTCACCACAGAAACAGGCGACGGACATCTGCAAAGAATCCCGAGCTTAAGTGTCGAAATAACTCGCCAACAGGTGACGTCCCAGCTCTGCAGACTCAGTCCGTGCCTTTAACCTCTCTGACGTTTGTAAGATCTGGATACACGAGGCTGCAGAGTTTACGAGAAAGTTGGCCAAAGTAACAGAATGATGGGACCTTCACGTTCTATCTGCAAACATCAACAAGCCGTCCGGTGGGGCCAGGTCCCACCACTCTGACTCCTCAGCGACTCCGCCGAGTGAGGTGCGGATGAGAACATGGCGGCAGTGCTGGATCCAGACGGCAACGAGCGAAGCCTTCACTGCAGCCTGACTCGGAACCGCACGCCGCAAGCGCTGCTGCAGACACGGAGCAGACCCCAGTGAATGCATTCAGACACCTGCGCTACACTCAGCGGCTCCTGGAAGCCAAAGAACAAGCCCGGTGCCCGTGCTCTGGTCCGTTCCACAAAGGACGAGGCTACAGGCTGGGCCCGGGCCCCGAGGGAGGAGACCCCACGCACCCACACCTGCCACACCGCACACAGCAGCTGTGCGCGCGCCTGCCCCGAAGCAGAGGCGCCACCTTCACCGAGCGAACAGCAGCAGGACTGCTGTCTGGAGACCCCATCAGCCAAGTTCACGGAGCTCTAAATGCTCAACCGGTTTGCAGCAAGACGGTCACTAGCTTGACGGCCGGTCCTCCCTCATGCGCACCAGCGGGGAGTGGGTCTTGGCGTCACGTTCCGACCTCGCGAACCACAGGCCGGAGCTTGTCACCCCGGTCCCGTCTGCCCAACCACAGTCGTCCTTGCAGAAGAGCAAAGCTGCCTTTAAAGGGTATCGCCACAAAACGCTTTCAACAAAGATGACGCAACTGAAAGTCAGCCGATTGCCTTTTCAGATATACAAAAATACTCCAAATAAATACCGTCATTAAGTTAAACAAGAGATGTTCTTTCTACAGAATGAGACCCACACTAATTCACACATGCAGAGCAACCACGGAGCAACAAAACCGTACACGACACCAATAAAAATAAACAGAACATTCACCAGAAAATGATGTTTTATCTGTCAGACTGCAAAACAAATCTTTACTTACAACGTATCCCACTCACTAATGTGAGAAATTCAGAAATCATTAGGTGTTAAATTTCATCACACATGAGTTTTGCAATTTGTTTCAGTATAAAATGTGCTAGTGTTTGGCATTTTAAGTCCACCATATAAAATGGAAAATGACTTTTGTATTATTCCAAAGGACAGAACTACCTTAATTCAGTTCATCTACTGAAGACTGTACTCAAGTATCAAAAAACTTCTATGTAAGATTTAATGAAACCAGGAAGTCAGTGGTGACCGTGACGCGAGAGAAACATCAGTAACACTGCACTGCCAGCAGCTGGGCCACCTCAGACCCCGAGAGGGGTGCTGACAGCGTGGGGTGCCCAGCAGAGCAATGGCCACCTGGTGGGAAGAGGCAGAAAAGGCGTGCTGCGTCGACACACCGGTCTTCAAAACCGCAGAAGGTACGCACACCCCAACTATGCACGACCACAGCTTTCTTTGTAAAGGAAATCCCAAGACTTCTTTGCAACATCCACTCCAGCAATGTCGCTGCCAGTCCTGTAACTGAGTTCAGACAAACTTTTTCTACTCAATGAGCCAGCAAAGAGGACACTAGTTTCAGACGTAGTGCTCAACAATTCGTGGGTTGCATACCACGGCCAGTGTTCATCACACCACGGGCCCTCCTCACTGCCCGTGATAAACTTGATTACACGTTCGCACACACGCGCACCAGGAGGCCTTGAGATGCGAATCTGCAAAGGGAACGGTCTGTTAACACAGTTCCTGACGGCCGGAGATGTCACTAATCATCCAAAAAGGAAAATGATCTAAAGTCCGAAATACTAAAATAATCCAAGATGTGATAGTGTTACAGCTCCAGGAGAGCGGGGCTCTTACGTTCAGCTTTACAGACAAGAAATGTAAATAAAAATAAGATTTTAGGAGTGCCTGGGTGGCTCACCTGGTAGGGTGCCTGCCTTCGGCTCGGGTGATGATCCCAGAGCCCGGGGCTCAAGTCCCGCATCGGGCTCCCTGCTCAGCATGGAGTCTGCTTCTTGCTCTGACCTTCCCCCTCTCATTCCCTCTCTCTCAAACAAACAAAAAAAATTTTTTTTTAAATATGATTTTAGAGGTTAACAGCAAGATAAATCCTCCATTTGTGTCCCTCCCCTAAATAATACATCACGCTCAGTAACACCAATGGATGGGTCACTTCAGGGCTGTGCCGAGGAGAGCACGGCCAAGCCAAGGTACCCGAGGGCCACCGCCTCGCCAGCAGGGCCGCCTCCCCCGAGCTGGGCTCCACAGCAGGGCGTGCAGACCACGGGTCAAACGCAGGAAAGGACGCACCGGCTCGGGTGACTACGCCACAAAGAAGGGAAATCCTAGAAGGCATCATCACAGGTTTGCCAACACTGAAGTCAGTCCGAAGCCTATCTGTCCAGGCGGTTCAGAGCCAGGCCAGGCCTCAGCAGGGAGAACGCGGTGACCTTCACAGCAAGGCTGCTTCCTGGCAGCCGAAGCTGGGCTGGAGAACCACAAGGAGCCGGCCTCCAGAGAAAAACCACCCTCCAACGGGCACGAGAGAAATCTTCCTACGTGGGCCCTTCTGTGCAAAGCGCCGTTCCTCACACAGCGCCGGGGCCCCACCTCGCACGGAGAACAAACACGTCAGCAACCCAGAGCGAATAAAGGAAAAGCTTTCTTCTCGAAGGTAATGGTGTCTACGAGAGCTTTCAGTATAGCTCAGAATGAAAATGTTCACAACTTCTAAAGTACCAGAAGTCTGGACGCGGACAATCAGCAGAGGCTACTGCGCCGCTCTGTGGTACCTGGTCAGAGGGGGCAGAGGGGGCGCGCAAGCCCTACAAGCGGCAGGATGCCCTGGAGCTCGCAGCCAGCTTCATCGCCCGCACCCACACATTCTGCTGGTGCGCCTGGGGCCGCCTGGGGGCTCCCTCTGTGTGGCGTCTGACTCTTGATTTGGCTCAGGTCATGACCTCAGGGTCCTGGGATGGAGCTCCAGGTCGGGCTCTGAGCTCAGCGGGGAGCCTGCTCCTCTCCCTCTCCCTCTGCACCTCCCCTCATGCTCTCTACTTCAATTAAATAAATAAATCTTTGAAAAAAAAAAATTTAAAAACCCTCTTGCACTATGTTCTAATAAAAGACACAATTAAGTTGTCCATATTTTTTTAAGATTTTATTTTTTTTTTAAAGATTTATTTATTTGACAGAGATCACAAGTAGGCAGAGAGGCAGGCAGAGAGAGAGGAGGAAGCAGGCTCCCCGCTGAGCAGAGAGCCTGACTCGGGGCTTGATCCCAGGACCCTGAGATCATGACCTGAGCCGAAGGCAGAGGCCTTAACCCCCCGAGCCACCCAGGTGCCCCAAGATTTTATTTATTTGACAGACAGAGATCACAAGTAGGCAGAGGCAGGCAGAGAGAGAGGGGGAAGCAGGCTCCCCGAGGAGCAGAGAGCCCGATGCGGGACTCGATCCCAGGACCCTGAGATCATGACCTGAGCCGAAGGCAGAGGCTTTAACGCACTGAGCCACCCAGGCGCCCCAAGCTGTCCATGTTTTTAATACATGTTTTATATACATGCAAACAGCACCTGTAATCACACCGTGCCTGGAACCACCGGTGAGCACACGTGTGCATGTGTATGCGCACACACAAGTTCAAAAATCCTACACACCGTGACACCGAAAAAAATACGTACGTTCTTTCTTAATTTTTTCCGCTACAAGAAACTCGTCTCTTTCGACCGTCGGGGCGAAGTTGCTGCCGATGACGCGCACGGCGTACTGGAACTGCTGGGCCACGTCAGCTGCAGGGAACAAGAGGACGCAGGTCACTGGCGCTCAGGGAAGCGCTCGCCGCCTCGCGCGTCAGGTGCGGCCCGCGCACGCCCACCTAGCTCCCACCTCCCCCAGGTCTTCACCGAGCGGACAGAGGAGCTATTAAGAGACCGAAGCAAATGAATGAATAAAATACGGTTCCACAAACCACGACAAGGAGACGGCAGCAGGGCCGCAGTGTGAAGAATCCTAGGACACAGATGGTGACCTGGGCTGGTCACCACAAAAAGTAGCAGGGAGAGTCGGAGACCGAACGCGGCCCGTGAGAGGCAGGCGTGTCCCAGAGAACCCCAAGACGGTCCAAGGCTGACTGGATGCACAAACGGGGATCACGGAAAGGGATCTTGAGAATCAAAGCACCCTGGCACCCCGGATCGGGACGACGGCTTAAGCACAGATGTCTGCCTCCACTCCCACCGAAAACCCCACTGAGAATCAAGAATTCTGTATTCGTTTTTACAAAAGCAGAAACCCACGGGGCAAAGAAAACAAGGCAGAAACCACACCGAAGAGAAGTCAACCAGTGTGAGGAGCGGAGAGGCAACTGGACCGGTGGGAACCAGTTCAGGACGGTTAGACTGGAAGTTCAGTGTCTGCTTGAGAGGGGGGCAGGGCGCACGACACAAATGCCAACAAGGAAACCGAGGGAGGCTCCAGAGAGGTGGGAACTCCTCCGTGCAGAAGGTGTGAATGAACTGGGGCAGAAGAGGACCAGCGGGAAGTCTGGCTGGAGAACAGACAACCGGGTCCTCTACCGCTTCCCATTCACCCAGACAACCAGGGAGGACCTCGCCCAGACAAACCACAGAGGGTCTGGATGGACACTAGGACAGCAAAGGGCATGAAGTAAAAGCAGCAGACTGAACTACAGACCCCAGCCCTCCTTCCCAGGCCCCGGAGTCAACATCCTTACAGGGTAACAGCAGCAACAGCCCTACCTTTCCCCGGAAGCACAACCACCCCACAGGGCGCACCCCAACCTACACCCGCAAAACCACTAACACAACAAAACGCCAGACAGTCCAACAGGCACCATGGGCAGAAGTGCCTTTTCTCCATCATCAGAAAAATCAGCGATGAGAGGACGAGCAAGGATGCAGACCTGAGCAGCCCAGAACCAGCCAGGCCTGGCCAAGCCCACGAGGCACTTAGGGAACACACGCGCGTTCTATTCAAACACGTGGGGAACACGCACCAGGACAGACTGCGCTGGGGGTCACAGAACAAACCTTATTAAATACAAAATAACTAAAATTACTCCAAGTGTGTTCTCCACCAAGAACAGAATTAGGAATTACACCTGAGATCAGTAACAGAAAAATCCTCCCCCCGTCTGCAAGGCAACCAACATGGCCCTACACAGCACGACGGCCAGAGAAAGTCTCAAAGAAAATCAGAAAACATCTTGAACTGAATGAAAATGGAAATACAACACATTAAAATATGTGGGGCTCAGTTGAAACAGTGTTTGGGGGAAAAATGTAGAGTATAAAATGCTTTTATTAAAAAGGAAGACGGGTCTCAAGTCAATAATCTCGGCTTACAGAATAAAATCTAGAAAAAGAAAAACAAACTAAACTCAGACCATTAAGAAATAGTAAAGATAAAAGCAAAAATCAATGAAATTTACAGCAAAAATAGGAAAAACAAAATCAGTGAAACCAAAAGCTGGTTCTTAAAAAAAAAAACTGGAATTGAGAAACCAATTTGTGATCAAGAAAAGACAAACACAAATTCAGGGATGGAAGCGGCAATACTGTCGCTGATCCCACAGAACTTCTGAAAACGAAGGTCAAGTCCCCTCCGCAGCCGCCCGCCTCAAGGGACAGGTGCGCCAGGATGCCCAGCGGTAAGCATGGGCCCCGCGGCGTCTGCCCAGCCAAGAGGGGAGCGTGGGAGTGGGAAGGGCTCCGGGCAGAGGAGACAACTGACAGGCACACCTCAGCCGGGAGGTCCAGGTTAAGACCGCGTGACCACGTGACGGGCGCACTGACACCATACACCCCAGATATAAGGCGATGAGAAGGGCACTCTGGACTCTGGGGCCTTCTGCCCAACAGACAGAATCACAGTCTAGTTCCGAGCGAAAAAAACGCCAGCTAAATCCCAAGTGAGATGCTCTATAAAGTAACTTTTAATCCTCAAAACTGTCAAAGTCATCGAAAAAATAGTAATTTTTAAAGTCTGAGAAACTATCAGAGCCAACAGGAGCCCAAGGGGACAGGACAGCTCAAGGTCACACGGTGCCCTTGCAGGAACCCTACAGGAGCAAAGGGACATCAGGCAGTAGTGAGGAAATCTACGGAAATTAAGTACTGACTGTGTTGTGACAGTCACTCACTGCACGACTGTACCATCCTACTGTAAGCCGCCAGTAACGGGAAAGGTGTGCAGAACAAGGGGACGCTCTATGGTAGTCCCCATTTTTCTGTAAATCGAAACTCATTCTAAAATTGAAGTTTATTCTTAAAAACATAGTGATTCTAAACCCCATCTTTCACCAATCAGGATGTATTGATGTGGAATGGGGCCACGGTATCACCATGCTTTCAGGGGTGCCTGGGTGACTCGACTCTTGACTTCAGCTCGGTCATGAACTCGGGGTCTTGCAACCGAGCCCCGAGCTGGGCTCACATTCAGCAGAGTCTGCTTCAGATTCTCTCCTCCTCCCTCAGTCCCACCACCTCCCCCCGCCCTGCTCACTCTTAACAAGATCTTTTCTTAAAAAATAGGTTTCTAAAGCTGTTTTAAAAACTTTAAAGAATAAAGCAAATTAAATGGGGGGATGGGTCTCTTTGGTAAACTCAGAAAAGAATGTCAGCACACAACATACACAAGAATCAACGCAAATTATGTCATAGTAAGCGTAAAACATGAGCCTACAGCACTCTGAGGGAAAAACCAACAGAAGATATCTTTGGGACTTGGAGTTAGACAAGGAGATTCTACATAAAATACCAAAATCCTGAACCATAACAAAATGTGATTACTGGAGTCCATCCACGATTAAACCCTTGCTGTGCAAAGGACAATGTTAAGAGAATGAAAATACTCAGAAAACATCTGCAAACACAGAAAAGGACTTGAATCCAGGTGCACAGAGAGAACTCTCAAAATGCAGGAAAGGGGGAAGAAAACAGTAAAAACAAAAGCTCCCAAAAGACAATTCACCAAGAAGATGAACAGCAAAGAAACACAAGAGGCTCGATGCATTCATTCACCGTCAGGGAAACACAATCTAAAGCCACAAGGAGCCGCCGTTATTCGTCCATTAGAGCCTTAGAGCCGCAGCAACAAAAACCACCCGGGGGCGGGGAGCCCCGGGCCGGAGCTCTTCTCACGGCGGGGCAGGCGCGGGGCAGGCGCGGGGCAGGCGCGGGGCAGGCGCCGCGCTCGGCCAAACACCCGGGCAGTTGCTGTACAAGCTGCGCACGCGCTCTCCGCGAGCCGCGCGACCCCACGCGGGGTATTTACCGCACGGCCGTTCACTGAGGAGTCCCCGCGGTAGCGGTCAGCACGTCCCACTCTGGCGCCCTGAGACTACCCAAGTCAGAGTGATCTTTTTAAGACCTAAGTAGTGCCGTCGCTCTGCCTGAACCCTCCCAACACACCCAGAGTAAGATCCGAACTCACCAGGACGGCCGGCCCAACCCAGCCCTGGTCACTTCACCAATGCCCCTCGCGCCCCTCCCGCCCGCAGCTCTGGCTGCGCCCGGACACGCTTCCCCGCCTTGCCCACCCTGGGGCACACGGCGCCCGCGTCCCACGCAGACCTGGGCCGGCTCCCGCACACCTTCCGGGGACTCCTTCCAGCACGTCACTTGGTTCTCTATCTAAACGCCACCTGAGCCTCACGGGGCCTTCCCGTCCCAAGCACACCCAAACACGCACGCACGCGGGGACCCAAACACGCACGCACGCGGGGCAAGCGTGGAGCACACGCTGTGTTCGGGACTCGGTGAGTACGGGGGGGGGGGGGGGGGGGGGGGGCAAAGGAAATAGACTGTTTCGGCGGAAACCTAACATTAGCGAGTGGTTTTAATTTTCTCCCTCACACTTTCCCACACTTTTAAAGTTTTCTAAGCAGTAAATGTTAATTTTATATATATAAGAAGTGGCACTGGGGTGCTTGGGTGGCTCAGCCGGTTATGCGTCTGACTCTTGATCTCAGCTCAGGTCTTGATCTCAGGGTTGGGTTCGAGCCCCCCACCACTGCTCAAAGAAAAACAAAATGTGGCACTGGAAACTACTTGCCCACAGAGGGGTACCTGTGCAACCATTCTCCTTAAAGAACACTTTAGATTCCCATGACCCCGAGTTCCACAGAAAGTTTACTAACAGCCTATTCAAGTACATCAGACTCACATCTCTACTCCAAAAGTCTCATTAAGTTTTGGCTTTTCTAACACTCAAACCTCCTCCACACCAGAGGCGCGCGCCTGCCACCTCCCCCTCCCCCCTCGCCCGTGTCTCTGCACGAGGCACCCGTGGTCCCCTGCAGCATCTCACCCCGCCTCGCTGGCCACCTTCCATCTCCCCACCTCCTTGCCGACCTAGTTTGTCGTCTCTCTCTCTTGCTGACATCAAACGTGTGCAAACCCATCTACTGGTTTTGAGTAAAACCCACCTAGCTTCCCAGGGCAGCTGCGCGACCGCGGGCTATTGAATGTGCAGCGGTGAATAGCTGTTTATCGAGCCCAACCATCGAAGATGAAATTGCGAAGTATCAGACAACGTTCACTACGGGTCTCTAGGCCAATACTCCCCAAATCCTACTCGGTTTCTAGAGCAGCGCTAAGCCCAGTCGGGAACTGAAGAGTAACTCCCAAGCGCCCGCTCCACGCCCCACACCAGCAGCGGAACAGAGCAGCGGCTAACGAGGCCGTCTCGGTGAGGATCCGAGAAACGAGGCAAGGACCTGCACAGGTGACGAGCCTGTGGTCAGAGCTGCTCAGAAAACGGGCAGGACCCCACGACGGCAAATGACAGGGGGGACCCCGTGAAGTGGGCCGCTTGGGGAAGGCCTCTCTAAGGAAGCAGCCCTCTGCCGGGAGGAGCCGCTCGGCACTACCGTGTGCCACCGTGTGCCACCGTGCGCCTGGTCTCCAGAGGATGCCGGCGCCGGCGGGTTCGAAAATCCCAATCAGACAAGCTGAAGTCAGTCCGTTGAGACCCAGGTGAGGAGGCCAGGCTGGAGCTCTTTGATGACTGGCTCCGTCCAAGATTAAGAGAGCATTCAACTTTTTTTTTTTTTTAAGCCACAACACCCCTCAGGAATGTCTTCTGTTCCCACCTTGGAACCGCTCTGGGTGCCGGCAGCCTGGAAGGGAGGCCAGGGCTACTCCGCCCAACCTCTGAGAAGAGCTGTTTGAGAAGACCTGGTACCAGTGAACTCCGGGACACAGCGTCCGACAAGTCCCAGAGAGTGGACACTGCGCTGACCCCACACGCCTCCCTAGAACAAGCAGGTGAGGCCGGAGGCAAGAGGCCATGCCGCACGCAGGGCCAGCATTGTCCTGCCTCCACTCAGCTCACAAACAGGGAAGCTGTCAAGTGCGACACAGAAGAACAAGAGGGAATGACTTCAAGACATCAGGTGCTGGACCCAGAGACGTGGGTCTCCCCAGCTCCGAGAGGAGGGTACTAAGTACCCCAACCCCCAGCGCCACTGGGAGCTGAACACACGAGCTCACAGTGCACACGCTCTTCAGCGCAGAGTAAGCACTTGAGAAGCAGTGGCTGTTTTTATGGCTGTTATTAATCTGAAAATGTCACTTCAAGGCATGTCATGCCTACTGCCACCATCAGAACCATAACTCAACAAAGCACCCAGATTTAACCTCTCAGCAAGGTAATCTGCCCTTCATCCTGTAGATGACACACAGGAAACAGATTCTCTTCCCCCGGTGTGATGAGGCTTCTTCTCCAGAAAGAACCCAGAAGGATTCCACGCACACTCAGATCAAACAAAACTGCATGCAGAGACTCAGGGAGAGGCGCATGCGGCTCAGGCGAGCGCAAACACCGCCGCTGGGTACCCTCGAGGGCTTCCAAGGTGACCAGGGCAGACTGAGCTGACCGGTAAGGCTGGACTCTGTGCCTCACTGCTCCTCCTGCCTGCAGACGACGCTGCTGTCCTACAGGACCGGCAGACAAGGCACCAGCTGAACCACAGCTGCTTCGGGGCTTGGGAGTCAGCTGCGCCGCGTCCCTCCAGCCGTGGGTCTCTGTGACCGCGCGCTCATGTGCGCTCCCACAGAATCAGCGCCCGGAGCCAGGGCCCCAAGATTAATTCCGGATAAGCGTCCCATGTGCACAATTCAAAGGGACAAGGCACGAAGACTCAGACGCAGTAAGACACTGTCGACACAGCAAACAACAAACACAACAAACAACAAACACACCGCCGGGCCGCAGGGGCCCGACCGCAAGCCAGCGGTCTGGCTGACACAGATCACAGGTGAGCCCGTGCACAGCGCCCACCGAATGAAACACGGTGCTCCCCGACGAGAACCAAAATACAAACACATTGCTCTGGATCTTTGGTTCTCAGACTGTTTGGTCTCGGGCCCCTTTACACTCCTAGGATTAAGGATCCCCAAAAGGGTCTGGTTATTTATACAGGCTAAACCTATCAACACTTACTGTATTAGAAATTTAAATCAGGATTTTTGCATATAAACTCATTTTAAAATGGTAAGAGTACTAAGCACGACTTTAAAATGAAGCTTAAAACTCTGGAATTTCAGTATGTTAATGGATATTTGGTGCACATTTCAACATACATTTATTAGAAGTTTTATTATTTTTAAAATTTTTATTTATTTAAGAGACAGTGAGCTGGCCTGTGAGTGGGGCAGAGAGAGAAGGAGCAGCAGGCTCCCTGCAAGCACGGAGCCTCACCACGCAGGACCTGACCCGAGCTGCAGGCAGACGCTGCACTGAGCCGACCAGGCGCTCCTGATGTAGGTTGTAATGTCTAACACACACCGATTTCCCCAAGTATATGTAATCAGGGAAGACCATAACTTACCAGGAACTTCATCAAGAGCTCCGCACCGTTTCTGGAAAATCATGACACCAACAGCAATACCACCTGAGGTCCAAGACCCAGGAGGACAAGACTCCTTCCTCAGCCTGCCCTGTGGCTCAGGACACACTCCCAGCGCCGCTATGTGGCAGGGCGGTCCCCTTAACTCAAGGCACAGGGTACTGTCATCACACCTGAGCATTTGCGTGGAAATGCTCACCAAACAGAAACTCCTGTATTTGTTATCTCTTGTGAAAAAGTGAATTACAAAGTATGAAAAGGAAAGTTGTCCCTGACAGAGGTGCAACACTTAACATCAAGAACATGGTTTCCACAGACAGAAAGGACTCTCCAAAGACCTAATGCGGAAAACGTGCTCTGGGAGAGAGGCAGGGATGTAGAGAGAATTTTCCAGTCACTGGCTGGCAGTATACATTTCTAGCAAGTTCTCAGGCTGGGAAAGGTGAGAAATAATGGTTATACTAACTTTATAAAAATGTCAAATACCATCACACTTTGGTGCTTTGTTTCTGAGGGTCCCTTGAAGCCAACTAGAAAAAAAATTTTTAGTACTCTATGAAAAACTGATTCATATGAAACTCATATTAAAAGTGACAAGGGGGGGGCTCCTGGGTGGCTCAGTGGGTTAAAGCCTCTGCCTTCGGCTCAGGTCATGATCCCAGGGTCCTGGGATCGAGCCCCGCATCGGGCTCTCTGCTCAGCGGAGAGCCTGCTTCCTCCTCTCTCTCTGTCTGCCTCTCCGCTTACTTGTGATATCTCTGTCAAATAAATAAAATAAAATCTTTAAAAAAAAATAAAAAATTAAAAAAAAAAATAAAAGTGACAAGGGGGCGGGGCGCCTGGGTGGCTCAGTGGGTTGGGCCGCTGCCTTCGGCTCCGGTCGTGGTCTCGGGATCCTGGGGTCGAGTCCCGCATCGGGCTCTCTGCTCGGCGGGGAGCCTGCTTCCTCCTCTCTCTCTGCCTCTCTGCATACTTGTGATCTCTAATAAACAAAATCTTTCAAAGAAATAATAAATAAATAAATAAGTAAAAGTGACAAAGAGCACCTGGAAGCCCAGTTAACTAAGTGTCCAGCTCTTGACTTCAGCTCAGGGCTCGGGTCATGATCTCAGGTTCCCGGGATGGAGCCCTGCATCTGTCTCTCTCAAAAAAAAAAAAAAAAAAAAAAAAAAAAAAGTAACAAGTAGGGGAGCCAGTGGGCTCTCTGGAGTATGCAAGGTCATGAGTTCCAGCCCCACATCAGCGTAGGGCTTACTTTGGGGAAAAAATAAAAATAAAGCAAGCATCAATTATTCCTCAGCATGACAGCACTGAAAAAGCAACACTACAAAAGTATACGGCAAGTGCTTGTGACAGGACAGTAGAGAAAGGGTTACCAAAAGTTCTTAGTTATCAGGTAAAACTCCACTAGTGAAACGACGTTTTCAGGGCACCTGGGTGGCTCAGTCCTTAGGCAACTGCCTCAGGCTGAGGTCCTGGGACGAGCCGCACGGGCCCCCCGCGCTCCCCGCTCGAGCCGCCTCTCCGGCTGGCGCGCACACGCTCGCGCTCTCTGTCGAATAAATAAAATCTTTTTAAAAAAAGAAAACTGTTTCCACGCCAAACACTGTAAAGTGAGCAATTAATATGCTCCTTTGCTCACGGAGGCAGAACCAGTCAGAACGCGGCCACTCAGTGCCTACAAACTCCTCCGTCAACAGCACAATCTGGAATCACGGACGCAACCGGCAACCGGGTGCTCAGAACAACCCCGGGAACCGTCTTACTCGGAGGCCCCCGCGGACCTCGGAGACCCCGTTTGCTCCTAGTTTCAACGCGGCTCTGAGTAGAGGGAGAGGAGGGCGCAGAGTCCGCGGAAGCTGGTGCTTTTACGTCCTGGAAGGGCTCAAACAGCCCATCAACAGGAGCCTCCGGGTTTTTTTAGAAAAGATGTTTTTCATGCAGAACAGCATGCTGCGTCACGGCGAGAGCCTTCAGCGTCCAGCCGCGAGGACGGGAGCAGAGGAGCGCGGTCCGTCCCCGAGGAAAACCGCGGACCCGCCGGGACAACGAGGCGCTCCGCATCCACCCCCCGCCCCGGCCTCTCCGCCGCCCGCCGGCCCCGCGGAAGCGTCTCCGAGCCCCCACGCCCCCGCCGGCCGCCCCACTCCACCCCCGCTGCGGCATTTCCCGCTCACCCGCGCTTTCCCTCGGGCCACGCCTCCGCCCAGCACGCAGCGGCCCCGGGAGGCCCGCCCTGCGCCCGCGCTCCGCATCCCGCCTGGCGGCGTCGAGCCCACAACCCGCCGACGAGTCACGTCCCAGCGCCAAACCGCGGAAAACGCAGCGAGAACCGCGCGAAGTCCGCGTCCCTCAGCGGGGCCAGCGCGTCCCCCTCCCCCGCCCGCCCGCCGCGCCCGCTCTGGCCGCGACGCTCCCGCAGCGAGTTCGCGGAGAGTCTCCGGCCGCGTCAGGCGCTGACGGACGGTCCCGGCGTCCTCGACCCCCCAGAACCACCCCCCGGTGCTCCCCGCCCAGCGTCTTCCCGCCCCGTCCGGGTTGAGCCCGGGACCGGCATCTGCGGGGCGCCCGGGAGGTCCGGGGCGGCGTTCGGGCCTCTGGAGGGAAACGCGGCCGGGAGCGGCCGGGTCCGCCCGAGGCGCAGGGAGCGGGGCGGCTCGCCGCGTCCCCCCCCCCCCCCCCGGTGACAGCCGAGTGACCCGCGCCCGCCGGTCAGCCCGCGCGCTCCCCACCAGGCGGGCGGAGGCCAGTCGCCGGCCCCGGCCCCCCCACCCGGACCGCGGCGCGGGGAGCGGTGACTCAGCCCCGCCGGGCCCGGCTCCCTCCTGCCTCCACCCGGGGCTGCAGCGCTCCGCCGGCCCGCCCGGGAAGCCGGCCCCCGCGCCCCCCGCGCCCCCCGCGCCCCGGCCTCCCGGACGCGCCCCGGCCGCGAGCCGCCGGTCCGGCCCCGCTACCTTCGCTCCTGCCCAGGATCCGGCAGCACAGGTTCTGCAGCAGCACGTTCGGGGACTTCTGGTCCGGGGTCGCCATGCTCGCCCGGACGGCCCACGGGGGCCCTGCGGAGCCCCCGGCCGTACCCGGCCGCCTCACGCCTCGCGGGCTCCCGACCTGCCGGACAGGCTACGGCCCCGCGGGCAGCGCCGGCGATGAGGCCGCCATTTTAACGGAACCCGCCGAAACCGCGCGCCCTTCCCACAATGCTCCGCTTCTTCCGGCGCCCGGGGCGGCGGGTGCGCCAGTCTGAGAGTCCCCCGGTCCGTCCGCGCGCGGTCCCCCGACCACAGCCGCCGGGCCTGGAAGGTTCCGGCCCCGGCGCTCCGGCCGCCCCTGCCGCTCCGGCTGCCCCTGCCCCAGCTGCCCTCGGAGCGCGGGGCCGCCACACACGTCCGCGCCGCAGCATCGGCACCGCACCGCCCCGCCCACGTCCCCCCGGAAGGTCCCGACGGCCCCGCTCCCCCAAGTGCCCCCGGAGGGTCCCGACGGCCCCGTCCCCTGCACACACAACGTCCCCGCCAGACGGTGGGTGGCCCAGGTCTCCGGAAGGCCCGCGTCCCGCACCCGGGGCCGAAGCGCGGGGTCACAGAGGGGCACCAGGCCCCGCGGTCCCCGCCCGGCGGTCCTGCCGCGCCCGCTGGGATCCGGGCCGCAGAGCCAGTGACAGTCCTGACGGCAGCGCCGCGGGCGCCCAGACGGGCCAGGCCCGGAGGGAAGGACGCGAGAGACGCTGGCCCAGCAGAGCAGACGTGCGGGGGCGTCGGACCGTTGCCCCCGTCGCTGACACGTGCAGGGACGGGCCTTTGCTCTTCCAGATTCAAGACGGAAACACGACCGACGGGTGGACAAGTAACAGCGTGTCCCGAGAGTTGGTCACTGGGATACAACACGGAGGGCGCCGCACTTTAAAGAAAACCTGGAAGATGGGAGGCCGACGCCCCTCCGGAGGACGACGAGGCCGCAGCTGAGCGGACACTGCTGACCCCCCCGCTGTCTCCCCCATCCCAAAGGTCCATCCCTGGCTGCGCAGGTGACCGCGGGGAAGGAGGGGGTCCCAGAGGTCCTGAGACGATTTCAGGGACATCGGGACCTGCCCTGCCAGGAGACTGCGGAAGCCAGACCCCCTGCGGGGAGCCCTCAGGAAAGTCTTGTTTGTGTCCCCGGAGGACTGGCCTCGGATGCCCACACAGAGAGGGCGCTGATGGCCGTCGGCTGCAGACGGTGAGGGCCACTGACAGAAGGCGTGGCCGCCTGCAGAGTTGGCCAGAGGACTTTTGACCTCTGTCCTCATCCCTCTGTCTGGACTCCAGGTCGAGGAGTTAGAGCAGTGGGAGGTAAAGGAAGAGAGAGAACAGATGTCACCTTGTCCCGTCATCGGGCGCTTATAGGCTGGTGAGGTCCAGCTGCACAGGGTTGGAGAAAAGCCACGAGCTATAGGACAAAAAGACCCTGGGTTCCTCCAGTGTCACTAAGTCAAGACTGGACGGGCGGCCTGCCTGGAGGGTTCGAGGGTGGCTGTGCGCAGGACAGGCCGACGCTGCCCAGAGTGCTCTCAGAGCCACCGACTGCCCTTCCCTGATCTGCCCCACATTCTCGAGAACGCTGTCGCGCAAGCTCCCGGGACTGCTGGCCTCCTGGCAGGCTCAGGCAGGCGAGTCCCCGCCAGGGAAATGGAGGTCAGAAGGAGACGACCGAGGCTCTCACCCTAAAGCCTCTGCCCCTCGCCCAGTCCACGCCAGCAGCCGAAGGTCCTCTGTGGCAGCGCCTGCGACCTGCCCGCCCCCTCCCGTCATGTTCCAGCTTTTTCCGTGCTCTCCTCACAGATCTCACTCCCGTCGGAAGATTCCAGAACATGGGACACAGGGACATCAGCTCTTCTTACTGTCTCTTCAGCCCTAGGCGAAGTAGCCACTTCCTGCCCCGCTCCTCTGAGTGCCTCCCCGCCTCCTTCGACCCCACATAACCAAGTCCTGTGTCGGTCCCTGCACTGAAATTGCCTGAGTGGTTTCCGCTTTCCAGACTCAACCTCACTGTATAGTTCATGCTAACGGGAGTGGTCCCAGGGAAGAGATCCTCCGTCGGATCCCAGGAGTAGGTAGCTCCCACGCCTGAGCTCAGACATGTTGGGATTTCTTTTTTTAAGATTTCGTTTGTTTGAGAGAAAGAAGGTATGCGGGGGATGTGCAGACAGGGAGGGAGAGAGAGAATCTCAAGCACACTCTACCCTCGAGCGCAGACGCGGGGCTCGATCTCACGACCCCGAGATCATGACCTGAGCTGAAATCAAGAGTCAGACGCCCAACTGACTGAGGCCCCCAGTCTCCCCAGTTGGGGATCTTTCCGAATGTGAAATCCGTTCATGTCGAAGCACCAGAGCTGACTGAGAGCAGGGCCTGGGGAGGGAAGTGGCTGCTGTTATCCACTGTCTTGGCAGCAAGGATGACATCAAGACGGCAGCGCGGTGGCCTGGACTGGGGTGTGTCTGGGAAGCCTGGGTATAGCTTAATGCGCAGCCATAGGGCCATGGAGCTCCAACAGCGGCTGTAAGAAGAAGCTCTTATTTTTTTTAATTTATTTAAGATGTTATTTATTGAGAGGGAGAGAGGGAGAGTGCATGAGTGGGAAGAGGGCCAGAGGGAGAAGGAGAAAGTCTCAAGAAGACTGTGGTCTGAGCAGGGAGCCCAAGTGGGGCTCAAGCTCACAACCCTGAGGTCATGACCCAAGCTGAAACCAATAGTTGGATGCCTAATCAACTGAGTCACCCAGGAGCCCCTCTTTTTTTTTTTAAGATTTTTTTACTTATTTTTAAGTCATGTCCACACCCGACATAGTCAGAACTGAGGGCCAGACCCCAGACTCAACTGTTCAGGTTGTAAATTATGACGTAAGTTGGACGCACTGTCATGCCAAGACTCTTCTCTTAAGGGCAGGTCATTAATTGAGAAGAAGAGGGACCCTGAGATGTGGGGCGGAGACATCAGAGTCACTGTGAAACCGCTAGTCAGCCAGACCTGCAAAATCCGGAGCGTAAAACCGCCGCCGCCTGCTGAGAATGGCCTTGAAACCCTTGATTGCCTGAAACAATTAGAACAGTAATTAAGCTGGAATTCCACAGGATGCAAGTAATCCAGAGGAAGGAATGAAAGCCTGCGACAGAGACACAAAAATGAAAAATGACCTTCCAAATCAACCAGGCGGTCCATGTAACTAAAGCCTTCTCCTCGTGGGGCGCCTGGGTGGCTCAGTGGGTTAAAGCCTCTGCCTTCGGCTCAGGTCATGATCCCAGCGTCCTGGGATGGAGCCCCGCACTGGGCTCTCTGCTCAGTGGGGAGCCTGCTTGCTTTTTTTTTTTTTTTTTAAGATTTTATTTATTTACCTGACAGAGAGAGAGAGAGATCACAAGCAGGCAGAGAGGCAGGCAGAGAGAGACGGGGAAGCAGGCTCCCCGCTGAGCAGAGAGCCCGATGCGGGGCTCGATCCCAGGACCCTGAGATCATGACCTGAGCCGAAGGCAGAGGCTTCACCCACTGAGCCCCCCGGGCGCCCTGGGAGCCTGCTTCCCTCTCTCTCTCTCTCTCTCTCTCCGCCTGCCTCTCTGCCTACCTGTGATCTCTGTCTGTCAAATAAATAATCTTAAAAAAAAAAAAAAGTCTTCTCCTGGGGTGCCTGGGAGTCTGCCTCTGGCTCAGGTTGCAATCCTGGGGTCCTGGGGTCGAGTCCCGAATCGGACTCCCTGCTCCGGCGGGAAGCCTGCTTCTCCCTCTCCCTCTGCCTCTCCTCCACGTGCTCTCCCTGCCCCCACCAAATAAATCAATAAATAAATCTTAAGTACGTGTTCTCCTGTCTTCAAAATGCCCTGCAGAGGCAAGAGTCCTAATTGATACCAGACTTTGATCAGTCAGACTTAATCAAATCCCAGTAACCACTGCAGAATGTATTGATTACCAAACTGCAGAAGAAAGAATATAGAATGAAAAATTTTCCTCCACAAAAAGAGATAAAAATGACCAGAGAGCAAGAGGAACAAGAGAAAATGTACTACGACGGTACACTGAAGCCAAAACGTCTCCCGGATTACGCTGAATGGAAGGGGCCCTGTCGGCCGATTCAGGCCCAAGCCTAGGTGCACCGCGTGGGTGCGTTCTGTGCACCTGACTCCGCACCATTGGTATGGACCTTGATCGCGAGCCTGAGGTCATGATGGTCCAGTTTCTCCGGGGCAAAGTCACTCTTCTCTTCCTGTCCACATGTGCTGCCCACGCTTTCGGCGTGGGGAGCTAGGCTCTGCGTCCCTAAGTAGGAGGTGTCTGCATGGACTGAACAAGACTGGTGTCCGAGGGAGATCTGTGTGTTCTCCCCGTTCCGTGCCGTCTGCTTCAGTCCATACGTGCCACTGTGCGTGGACTTCACACTCTGGGCTACATCCCCACCACCCCACCCACCCGCATCGCTCCGGCCTCGACCCCCCACACCTCTTTCCCTTGGCTCCCGTCCCCCTTCGACACCCGCTCATCATCGTGAGTTTTTGGAAATTAACGGGCTTGCTTCATGTTTTGTACTACCGTTTTAGATTGGTAAAAATATTGAGTCGAGGGCACAGGAAGTCCCACGTGGGCACCCGTCCCTGGCACGCCGTGTCTCCTGCTAGTAATATCTTGCCTCAGTGGGTGTATTTGTTACAGCTCGTGAGCAGCACGGACACGCTGTTAATAACCGAGGTCCACAGCTTACACGGTCCAGGGCCCCGGGTGACGGCATAGCGGGAGGAGACTGTACGTTCCATGGTCACGTACCGGGCTCTCATCTTTTCTGTAAAAAGGGCCCTCGTCTGAGACAGGGCTGCGCGGGATGTTGTGGCCCACAGCTTCTGCCTGTCGCCCTTCGGTCTGGTTGCCCCCTGTGCGCAGGCTACTCCGCACGAGAGGGCAGGTCTGTCTCCCTTCGCCCTGACAGAGACTAACTACCTTTCACGTCCCATGCGACGCTGCGGGAAAACTGCATTCGGGCTGTCTACATCGGAAGCCTCGTGGGCAGTGCGGTCACAGGGACGCACCTCTGCTGCTCAGATCTTCTCACGCCTGATTGACTGAGACTCATGAACGAGCTTTCAAATTACAATTAATTTATAAATTGATATTCACATTTCTTTTTTGAGATCATAATGATTTATTGTTCTGACATCAGATCAACAGAAAGAAACTCCAATTAGGCTTTGAAAACTCATATATTTCAGGAAAATGTCATTTAACCATTGTATGTGGATGGATAAATTGCTTTAGGAGTCAAGTCTTTTGAGACACTGTCCTTTTGTTACCTTGTTTCATGTGCACATAGTGTTTCTTCTTAACACTTTTTAAAAATTGGAATTGATTTTCAAAGCTTGACATTTGACAGGCTTTGCTATAAATATCACTGGGATTGAAGACTATGTCTGCTTCTCTCCACATAGGCAGGAGCCCTCACCCCTCCTTCTGAGAACCGTTTTGGCCTGTCGTCGTTTATCCTGCTGCTTGGGTCTCTATTTACAGTTTGCGAAGCACATGCAATTTCTTAGGATGTTGTTCAACTGGAATGCTCGTCCTTTAATTCCAAACGTATCCTGAATTAATTTTAAAACACTGTAAGGAAGGGACTATAATACAATTTTTTTTTTTTTTTGACAGAGAGAAATCACAAGTAGGCAGAGAGGCAGGCAGAGAGAGAGGAGGAAGCAGGCTCCCCGCTGAGCAGGGAGCCCGATGTGGGGCTTGAACCCAGGACCTGGGATCATGACCTGAGCCGAAGGCAGCGGCTTAACCCACTGAGCCACCCAGGCGCCCCAGGAAGGGACTATAAATGGTTTTTCATGATGGGGAGGAAACATCTGTTTGAGCACAGAATTCTCTTTCGCACCTCACAACTCCCCACGGAACGGTGCTCCTTCCACGGACTTTTTTCCTCACAAACTGGTTGAACGTTGCCATTCCCTCAGCGGGGGGGTGGGTACCGGTGGAAGACTGAGCTTTGTGGGAGCGAGAAGGGGAAAGGAATGGGGGAGAAGGCTGCGTCTCCCAGCTGATGAGTAACCTCTGGGATGTGGGGGTCCCAGGTCAGCACGGGTCTGGCTGATCTATTTGGAAAATGAAACCTACCTCGGAGATTAAGGACAGGACAGCACCGTTCAGGCTAAGGTGACAGTGGGTCTGGCCCTTCTCACTGGCCCCGGGGACAAACAAGGAGGGTGTGTCTTCTCCTTTCCCGGCTTCCAGCCTTTGCTAAAGCTCCTGCAGGGCCAGGCTCGCCCCCAAACCCAGTTTGATGTCCCAGGCGGGGTCCCAGGTGCTGAGCTTCTAGGACCCAGACCCGCTCTGTCCAAATTCGTGACCCCCCAGGCTCCGCAGGGAATGCAGTGTCCTTGAGTTGTGGGGTCATGGGCTTCCGTTGGGCCACTCCAGTCACCTCGGGCGGGTGTCCTGGCTCCGTGGCGGGAGCAGTGGCAGTCGGGGGACAGCTCTGTGAGCCCAGGGCTGCGGGGGGCACTCGCCTCCACAGGTCGCACGCCCGTCCGGGGCTCGGCTTCCCGGAGGCGGAAGGGAAGCTGCGACGGGAGGTTACAGGTAACTTGCCCAAGTTCACAGCTGGGGGCACCTAGGGTTCAAGTCCACAGTGAATCAGCGCCCCAAAGGCGCCCCCGCATCAAAGACATTTTTGACGGCTTCATGGACTTTGATAACCGCTCGTGTGCTGCGTTTCGGTCCCCAGGAGCTCAGGGAAAGCTGCACAGGAGAGATCTGATAAGGCATTTGAAGAAAGAAGTTAATTAGTTTTCCGGATGATTAGAGGGCTTATTCCCCTTTTGCTGGGACGAATGCTTCACCGAGTTAATAATGCAGACATGAAGAGCCTCTCTCGGCCTCAAAACCCTCAGCTGTGAGCTCTTGAAGGAGCCGCGCGGCCGCCTGAGGCCTCGCAGACATTGGGAATCAGGGAGCTTTGTGCTCCGTGATCGATTTGGAGCACAGGAGTCGCTGGCCGGCGCGATTATTTCTATAAATACCCTGGCATCAGCGGAACTCGGCTCCTCTCTGCAGCGGGGAGAAAAGCATTTGTTCTCGGTCACGATCTCCTGTTTGCTGGGCCGCACAAGACAGCTCAAGCGACCACGGAGCCCCACGCCCAGCCGCACCGCTCTGTCCCTGGAGCGGAATGTCGCCTGGACGCATTGGGGAAGGGACCACTGTGGCTGGCGGAGGGCACAGAAGCCGCGCCGAGGGAACTTCACCCTGTGCGTTCCACCAACACTTCGATTGCACCAACAGCCCCAGGACGGCAACCAGTGTGTGAGGTCACATAACGGGAGGCGGGAGGCGGCAGGAAGCCCCAGGCGAGGTCTCACGGAGCACAGCCCACCCGCTGCTTCAAAGCCCGGTCATTGTCAGGTCATTGTCAGGCGTGTGGGAGGAAGGCCCCAGCGCTATGGTCTCTGCCCCAAGCAAGGGCAAGGGCGAGTCCGTTCACTCCCCAAACTCCTTCTAACCCAAAAACCCCAACTGCAGTTATGTTACTGATTTCTGACCCTTTGTGTCCCGTGAAACCTGACCTCGCCTTGCCGTCGTCCTGCAGCATCGCGAACCTGAGACCCCTGAGCTCCGGGCACAGCCCTGTTAGCCTCTGCGTTAGCGGTGCGCTGTTTCCTCTGTTGACTCATCTAAAACCCGGTCTTTGTTTTCTCCCGACAATTTCATTTAGTAACTGATTCTCTACATTTGGTAGGTTTGTTTTGCTCCGTTTTTAAATTCAGAAGCTGTTAAGGATTCAACATAACAATCCTAAATGCTAATAAAACCCACAAATTGATCACAGTTAACTTTATCTTTGGTTGACAGGATGGGGTCAAAGGTCACGGGCGCCGCAGCAGAGGAGAGAAAGGAAAGCCAGAAAGGAGTGGAGGGAAGGAATCTTTGGTCAGCTTTGGGGATTTTCTCTGGCTTGCTCTGCTCCGGGATGACATCCCGACGCTGATGCCAGCTGTGCAACCGTCCGCCTTCGGGGTCCTGTGGCGGACTGTCCTGCAGTGGACGGGTAAAAGCTGCTTAAGCGTCAGTTCCAGGATTCCTGGAAGCGTTTCAGTGATGAACGGATAGGATTCCCCACCCTCCTGCGTGAAGAAAACCCAGTCCAAGTCCAGTGCTCTAGCGTCTGGGGGGTTTCCTTAGCCTTCCCCCTGCCACATCCACCTCCCCACCTCCGCTAACTCCCCCAGCTCCCCTACCGCCCACAGTCCCTGGGCTCTGAGGCCTTCGGTTCTCAGCTCACTTTCTAGGGCTTTCCTTTGGCATGTTTTAGTCTGGGAAACAATCTCCATATATTTGCCTACAAATTTACTTTGATTTTATTGGCAATGTTATATATACACAATTCTCTAAAAATTCATTTTAAACTATTTTAGTTCATTAGCTAATTAATTAAATTAAAGGCAAAAATAAACTATAGGGACTACACCAAAATCAGAAGGTTTTGCACACTGAAGGAAACCATCAATAAAACGAGAAGACCGCCTGCCGAATGGGAGAAGTTACTTGCGAATGACTTATCCAGTAAAGAGTATCCAAAATGTATAACGAACTGATACAACTCAATACCAAAAAACCAAACAAACCCCAAATAATCTGATGGGAAAATGGGCTGAAGACCTAAACAGACATTTCTCCAAAGAAAACATCCGGATGGCCAACAGACGAATGAAAAGATTCTCAACATCACCGATCATCAGGGAAATCCAAATTAAAACCACAGCAAGGGGCGCCTGGGTGGCTCAGTTGGTTGGGCGTCTGCCCTCAGCTCGGGTCGGTCGCGATGTCAGGGTCCTGGGATGGAGCCCCGAGCCGGACTCCCTGCTGAGCCGGGAGCCTGCTTCTCCCTCTGCCCCTCCCCCTGCTCCTGTTCCCTCTGTCACTGTCTCTCCATCAAGTAAATAAAGTCTTAAGAAACAAACCACAGAGAGATGCCACCTCACAACTGCCAGAATGGCTCGAGTCTAGAAAAGAAACAACAGGTGTCGCTGAGGAGGAAAAGGAACGTTCGGCGCCGTGGGCGGGAGTGCAAGCCGGGCAGCCACTGTGGGAAGCCGTGCGGAGGGGCCTCCAAAAATTAAAAATAAAAGTATCCTGTGACCCAGTAATTCCTCTACTGGGTGTCTACCCAAACCCCTACTTTGAAAACAAACACGCACCCCGTGTTTACTGTAGCTTTATTTGCAGTAGCCGAGCTGTGGAAGCAGCCAGTGTCCATGGTGGGTGGACGCATAAAGAGGTCGTGGTGTGCGTGTGCGCACACGTGAGAGATACAGATGGTGTGTGCGTGTGCATAGATCTATGTGATGGAAGATCGCTCAGCCATAAAAAAGGATGAGATCTCGCCATCTGTGACAACATGGCTGGACCCAGAGGGTATTTTACTAAGTGAGATAAGCCAGAGAAAGTCAAATATCATGATTTCACTTATATGTGGACTCAAAACAAAACAAATGAACCCACGAAAACCAGAAACAGACTCAGAAGTACAGAGAACAAAGTGGCCATTGCAAGGCGGAGGGGGATGGGCACCCAGGTGAAGGACTGGGCACAAACTTCCAGTTACAAAACAAGAGAGTCAGGGAGATGAAAAGCACAGCATCCGGACATCGTCAGTCCTGTGTGGTGACGTCGCATGGTAACAGACGGTGACTACACCTGCGAGGGGCATGGTATAATGGGCAGGATCATTGAGCCCCTGAAACTAGTATTACATTGTATAGCAACTATACTTAAATAATAAAAAATAATTAATTGTTTTCTGTTTCCGAGATAAGAATGTACACTGAAAAATTGAGAAACCGGGGTGCCCGGGTGGCTCCGTGGGTTACAGCCTCTGCCTTCGGCTCGGGTCATGATCTCAGGGTCCTGGGATAGAGCTCTCTGCTCCGCGGGGAGCCTGCTTCCTCCTCTCTCTCTGCCTGCTTCTCTGCCTGCTTGTAATCTCTGTCTGTCAAATAAATAAATAAAATCTTTAAAAATAAAAAAAGAAAGAAAAATTGAGAAACCAGGAAACACTGTGCAGCCCATAATGATGGACATAATCTCTGCTGCAGGGGTCGTCACCACAACTTGTTCAGCATCTACACACCCAGGCTTCTCCCCCACGGTGCGTGTGTGAACCTACACCTAGACTTGTACCACACACACTCTCTGTGACCTTCCATCTCACCCAGTGATCTACTTCATGTCTCTGTCATCACACAGGACTGAGCCCCATTAACGGCCGCATCCCGCTCTGTGCCGGTGGACTCTCGTCGTCTGTGCTATCCATTTCCCTCGTCATAGTCTTGGATATCCAGTTCATTTTCAGATTTTTCTTTATTACATGTAAGAAACACTAAAGCCATTTAAAAGTAGCTTTGGACCCAAACCATTGGGAAAGCCTATTTGTAAAGCCCTGAATTTGGGTTGAACAATTGCCCTAAGTCTTTACTGAAAACGTCGACTTGAAGCTGCGTTTCTCACTTAGCCAACCTGATGGAAAGTTCGTGAGGTTTGGGGATGGCCGTGGTCTTTATGCCTCCACAGGCCCCTCCGCAAACGTGACAGTGTGGTACCAGGAGGTGGAAAGGGAACGGGTTTGGAGCTGGAAGAAGAGCTATAGGTCTTGGCTCTGCCATGGGCCGTCTGGGCGACTGTGGCAAAGGCACGGGCGCGCTCGAAATCGTGGCTTCCTGGTCTGCAGCGTGGGTGGCCACGATAAATACCGGGGAAGGGGCTACGTGAGCCAAAGTCTTACAAACCCCGTTCGTCTGCCTGGGGCCGCAGTTATACTCGTAACAGACAGTTCTAAGTGAGACCGTTTTCCTCAGCAAACCTCCCTGATGCGAGAACTGGGGTCCCTGTTCTAGAAAGAAGGAGACCAAGGATCAGAGAAGTTGTGCTTTGCCCGAGCTCACGTAGCAGGAAATGGCCAGACAGAGGCTAGAATTCATGTGTCTTCCTGCTACAGCTCACGAGCTCACTACCTAAGTACAGATTTGTAATAGAAGTTCAAGGTACCACTTGAAATTTAAATTTAAAATCCTTATTTGAAAATAAAATAAAATAATAAAATCCTTATTCGAGTAGTAATGGTGTGTAAGATGCATTCATACTACTTACATTAACACTGTCAAAAAATTAAGAGTAAGAAGTCAGTATAAAATCGTATATTAAAAATCTCAATGTAAAATTGTATATTTAGAAAAAAGTTACTAATTGACTTTTACGATGTCATAAAGCTGCTCTTGCTGTACGATGGGCTGGTTGGTTTGTTTTCGTGGCTCTCGGGACACGATCTGGGACTCCTGTTGCAGGACACACAGTCAGAGATATTTCCGGAGACAGCGTTCCGTGTATTTGACGCAGGAAAATCACACTCTCAATTACGGACAAGATTTCCGATGGAAAAGGTAGTTGAGAAAATGTGTATTCGGTTCAGAATTTTCTCCCCTCCATCCTGTAAACACGCAGGGGACGGGACTGACTCCTGCTGCTGACCCTGCACGACTTTCTGGTGCCAGGACACCGGTGCCCTTCAGGGCCCAGGATGGGCTTCAGGTGACCCGGGAGCGAGGCCCGGTGATGGCCCTCACGGCGCTGAGCGTCCTCCTTGAGCCGGCCTCGTGCTGCCCTCTGCTGGCAAGACGGCTGAATTGCTACCCGAGTCGGGAACGGCATTTTAGTTGAATCATCCAGTTTCACAGAATAAATCTAGTGAGCATTATATCGTTAACAGAATTCCCATAGTTCCACAGATAAATCTCTTCTATACTGGCCACAGGCATCACCTTCCTGAGAAAAGCCACTGTTGGAATGGCCCGGCTCGCTTGCCGGATGCTGGCAAGACTGTCCCCTCCGCCATGGCTACGAGAAAGCAGGAGGTGGCCGAGTGTCCTGCAAAACTCCTCAGAAAGGGGGCGCCTGGGTGGCTCAGTGGGTTAAAGCCTCTGCCTTCGGCTCAGGTCATGATCCCAGGGTCCTGGGATCGAGCCCCGCATCGGGCTCTCTGCTCAGCGGGGGGCCTGTTCCCCACCTCACCCCCCGCCTGCCTCTCTGTCTACTTGTGATCTCTGTCAAATAAATAAATAAAATCTTTAAAAAAAAACAAAACCTCCTCAGAAAGCCTGGCAGCACGCCCATCGCTGGCCACATGGCTCCAGGAACACTAGCGCTGCCGCCGTCAGCTTTCTAGTCCCTAACGTAGAGCGAGCATCTTTCCCTTGTACAATTTGGAAAAGTTTCAACCAAGTTAATGTTTCAAAATACCGGGTGGACTTTAGAAAATCACGGCCACGAACAAGGCTATGGAAAGTCTATGGGTAGATTTCGGGGTCGGCATTTTTTCAGGATTCCACTGGAAGACCAGCAGAGAGACTCATTTCATTACACTGAATCTATTTTAAAATGAAGCCTAATTCGACATTACAGGTGTGTGGGAAACTGTATTATTTCACGTATTAAAATTTAATCAAGGATAAATCGAAAAGTAGCAAAGGGTCGAAATCTATAAAACGATTTCCGCAGTCATCATCCCCGAGCAAAGGCGTGGTCTGCGGAGGTTCCCGGCTCAGCGGCAGATCGAGGTTCGTCCAGGAACGCACCCGTCAGCCTCTGGAGCATCCCTGTCCACCTGAAATGACCCGTTGAGATCGCACACCTAAACTTTCCGTAACCAGGTCTTCGTGTGTAATGCTCACTAATTCATCAGGATTGTGTTGCCGTGTGTCTTCTTTTCTGAGTGGGAACATTCCAGCTTCGTAGGCTGAAGCCCTAACTTTGCATCCAACTCTGGCCGCTGAGCACACAACACTTGGATGCTGGAGAGCGCATCTGAGAGGGGCACGTCCTAACCCAGTGGGCACAGAGGCCGCACACAGGCAAACTGGCGCTGGCTGGTGTTAGGGCAGACCAGCCCGCTCCCCCAGCCCCGCCAGTCCTGGCCAGAGGAAAGACCACTAACTACTGCGTGGGTCATTACCCTAACTCTGGAGTTCACATGCACCCTGGTGCCCTCCAGCTTCACACATGGAATATGAAATACACATCCTTACTGAGTTTTCTTTTTTCTTTCTTTTTTTTATTTTAAAGATTTTTATTTATTTATTTGACAGAGATCACAGGTAGGCAGAGAGAGAGAGGAGGAGGCAAGCTCCTCGCAGAGCAGAGAGCCTGATGCGGGGCTCGATCCCAGGACCCTGGAATCATGACCTGAGCTGAAGGCAGAGGCTTTAACCCGCTGAGCCACCCAGGTGCCCCGAGTTTTCTTTTTTCTAATTAAAAAGTAAATTCATGCTTATTAAAATTTTGAACCTTGGGGGCCTGAGTGGCTCAGTCGTTAAAATTTTGAACCTTGCTGAAATGTGAAGCAGAGTGTAACTGCATTGAGAGAGGCCCCCCAAACTAAGCAGTCTTGAAAGGAATCAAGAATCTTCTAACAAAATATCCAAAGTATACAAGTACAAATCACTTGTCTAACAGGAAGCAGGAAAAGCACATGATTTTAAAAAAGAGAAAGAGGATGAACTTGTAATTGAACTCTTGGAGCGCATCAAATTGAATACAACCCAAGGACGCGTGGAGAGCAAAGAACTTTTCATCACTTGTTACAAGGAAGGAGACAGGGAGCTTGCTCTTGAAGCCCCGTCTCCCTTGGGCCAGTTCAGGAAGCTTTTATCTGGTGTTTTAGGACACTGGAGCTGGGAGCTTGTCTCCAGGCTGGTGCATACACTGTGCTCAAAAAATGGTGGAAAACCCCACCCGCGGGAGGAGATCTTGGTATCATAGTGAGCTAAAGGCAGCTTGCAGTTGTCTTGGGGAGCTCAGTTCCAATCCGGCGCAGACTGGCTCACGTAAGGGGTTATCAGGTAAGACAGCGAGCCAGGAGATTCCTTGGCTGGAGCCATCTGTTCTATGGAACAAACTACCTTACCTCCCTGCTTCTGTCCCTTCCCCTCCTTCCTTCTGCTGGAGCTTTTGGCCTCTGATTTGAGTAGCTTCCCTGAGTCCCAGCTAATAAACTCACATAAACACCAAAATAAATTAGGTAGTAAAATTGTCTGGCAAGGTTTTTAAAGCAACCACAACAAAAATGCTCTATGAAACAATTATGAACTGTTTCAACAAATGAGGAAAATAGAAAATCTCAACAAAGAAATAGAAGTGTTTTTTTTTTCTAAAGACCAAGTAGAAACTACAGGATTGAAAAGTACAATAACAGACATGAACATAGGCTGAATGAGCTCGAAAGTGGAATGGTGCCGGTGAACCCAGGGCCTGGCTGATGGCATTGACCCCATCTGAGCAACAGGGAAGACAGACGGAAGAAAATGGACAGAGCTTCAGGGTCTGTGGGACAGTAACGAAGACCTTGCATGTCTGTCATCAGAGTCCCTTAAGGGAGGAATAAAGACTGGGGACTGAAAAAAGCACTTACAGCCCAAAACGACCCAAATTTGACCGAAGACATCACCCTACAGATTCAAGAAGCTGAGTGAACACCAGTCAGGATAAACTTAAAAAAGAAAAAATCCACACCAAGCCACATAAAAATAAAACCTCTTAAAGACAAAGGAGAAATGACGCACAGCCTATTAGAAAGAACCAGCGTGAGTGACAACCAATGTCTTATCTGAAACCGTGGAGGCCCAGAGAAAGGAAGAGCTGAGTGAGAGCAAACCGTCAACCACAACACTTGTTAAAGAGAAAACCACAAGCTGGACCTGGCGCCACATAGGCCAAGTCCCCAAACCCGTGACCGCAGTTCCCACCCCTCGCCCCCGAATTTGCCGACAGGTGCCAGCGAATCTGCCACCTGGCCTCCCCAACCCCCTCCAAGGAAGATGAGGTGATTTGCACAATGGGACTCCTTGCCTGTCCCCCTAGGAAAAGACCTTGCCTGGAATAATCCTTTTCTTTTGCTTCTAACTTCTTTGCCCTACCCTCCATCTATAGAAACCTTCCATCTGTACAAACCCCCAGAGTCCCCTCTGCTTGCCAGATGGGAGGCGGCCCCATTTGTGAAACATTTAATAAAGCCAATTAGATCTCCACATTTACTGAGTCAAATATTTGTTATTTAACACCTTACCCCCAGCAAAACTATCCTTTAAGAATGAAGGGGAATGGGCACCTGGGTGGCTCAGTGGGTTGAAGCCTCTGCCTTCGGCTCAGGTCATGATCTCAGGGTCCTGGGATGGAGCTTGGCATTGGGATCTCTGCTCAGCGGGGAGCCTGCTTCCCCCACCAGCTGCCTGCCTCTCTGCCTACTTGTGATCTCTGTCTGTCAAATAAATAAATAAAATCTTTAAAAAAAAAAAAAGAATGAAGGGAAAATGAAAACATTCTCAGACAAAGAAATACTAAGGGAATTTGTCGGCGGCAGACCCAGCTTAAGGAATGGGTGAAGGAAACTGCAAATGCAAAGAAAATGACCAAAGAAGACTGGGAATTTCAGTATGAAAAGCTGGACAGGAATAGTAATAGTAATGATAAGGGTAACTATAATAAACTATCCTTCAGTTCATGAATGTCTGAATGGCCAAAACAAAAATCATAACATCATCTGATGTGCTATTCAGCACATGTAAAAGAAAGACTTAAAAGAATCACATCTTCTAATGGAGACAGTAAAAGAATCCAAATGGAAGCCGGAGTCCGGCCCTTGACTTGAAGTGGTACAACCAATGACAGTAGTCTGAAGTGACCTATACGCCTGTCCACATTAGCACGCACTGTATCCACGTGTGCTCGTACCGTATCCACGTGTGCACGCACTGTATCCACATGTGCTCGTACTGTATCCACGTGTGCACGCACTGTATCCACGTGTGCTCGTACTGTATCCACGTGTGCACGCACTGTATCCACATGTGCGCACTGTATCCACAGACGGACACGCTGTAACCGCTAGACCAAGCACTAAGAAAACCGTACAAAATGGCACACTAAAAAATGTTGGAAACAAAATCAATGTCCAAAAAGTATTCAAGGGACTCAACCTAAGAAAAGAGAAACAAAGGAACAAGGAACCAAAAGAGCAGACACGAATAATGAAATGGCAAAGCAAAGCCCTAAAAATCAATGTTGACCTTCAATGTAAGTGATCTACACACCGAGTATTAAAATTAAATTAAATACAGAGATTATCAGAGTAAATAAAAACACAGTTCGATCACACGCTGTCTCTAAGAAGCTCAAGTCAAATGTAATTACAGAGGTGACGGAAAGAATAGAATGGAAAATGATCTTCAAAGCCCACATTAATTTTAAAAAAGCAGGAGAGGCTCTATTAATATGAGACAAAGTGGACTGCAGGACGAAGAAATCACCGAGGCCAGGAAGGGATTTTACATAATGATGGAAGGATTCACCGACCGAGAATATATACATATAATCCGAAGCAGGCAGATGCCAGACAACAGGGTTTCAACTCAAATGAAGCAAAATCTGACAGGGCTAAAAATATGTATAGGTAGCCACATCCAGAATTGACGTGGGGACTCCAACGCCCTCCTCAGCGAAGGGACAGAACCTACAGAGGGAAACTGAGGAAGGATGCACAGATCAACTAGCCCCAGCAGCCAGCAGCACCGAGCTAATGTTCTTAGGCCCCCCCGCTAGGCAGTGGCGGGATATACCCTCCTTCTGGTCACCGCGATGCGCTAACGGTGGCCCGGGTCACCGCGATGTGCAAACCACGGTCCAGGTCACAGGCTCGACGGGGTTGAAATCTCAGAGCGCGCTGTCCGAGCACAGTGGAATCAGAGCAGACGTCGGTTACAGAAAGTCAGACGAAAAATCTCTGACCCGTGGGAGCCAGACAACACTCTTGTAGATGATCCATGAGCCAGAGAGGAAGGTGCAAGAGAAGTATTGAAACTTCAGAAAGCTGGATGAAAACCCGCGGGTCGCGGCCAGAGAAGGGCCGGCGGGGGAGGGGAGTGCGCCAGGGTCCGCCTCAGAACAGAAGCAAAGTTTCAAGTCAGGCACGTGAGCTCCAACCCAAAACGAGACAAACGGGGCCAAAATGAATCCAAAGCAAGAAAAATGTGGAAAATAATCATGATAAAGGCAGAAATCAATACAACTGAAAGCAGAAGAAACAGGGAAAATCAGTGAAATGCAAAGCCGGTTAATTCTTCAAAAAAAAATTGATAAACCTCTGGAAAGACAGAGAAAGATAAAGAGACGACAGAAATCTCCAATATCAGGTATGAAACTAGTGAGACCTACAGTTGCAGACTCCACAGTCATCAGGAGTGACCAAGGACTGCTAGAACACCTGACATTCTTACGTGTGAAAACTGGGAAGAAAGGACCCCATTCTTTGGAAACCACAAACTACCAAGATTCAGCCAAAATGAAAAAATAGATAACTTGAATAGGCACATAACCTTTAAAAAAAAAAAAAAGATTGCCATTGAAGTTTTCAAAAAAGAAATATCCAGACCCAGATGGTATCACTTAAAAATTTCGCCAGCTTTTAAGGTTGACAAAATTATGTCTAGAAATGGGAGAGAAGGGAAGATTTTGTGAGTCCTGTATGACCAATTAATACTCAAAATGTACCAAGAACTGGTGCAATTCGAGAGCAAGGAGTCATCATTATCGTGTGATTGAAAAATAGGCAAAGGCCTCGAACAGACATTTTCCCGCAGGAGACACAGGCCGACAGGTGCATGAGAAGGTGCTCAGCCTCCCTCAGAATCAGGGGAATGCGACTCAATAGCCACAAGGAGATGTCACATCGCACCTGCCAAATGACTGTTACAGAAGAGACAAGAGGTAGCAAGTGTGGGCGAGGGCGCTGAGACAGGGAGCCTCGTGCGCGGTGAGGGGAATGCCAGCTGGCGCAGCCGCTGCGGAAAACAGTCTGGAGCTTCCTCCAGAAATTAAAAGAAGAACCTACAATATGATCCAGCAATCCCAGCTCTGGGTATATATCCAAGGGAAATGAGATCACTCTCGCAAGGGCCTATCTGCACCCCTATGTTCGTTGCAACATTTCACTGCGGCCAAGACACGGGAACAGCCGACGTCCCCATCAGTGGATGAACGCAGAAAGAGGATGCCACACACCCGCGTGCGCGCGCGCACACACACACGAATATTACTCAGCCACTAGAAATAAGGAAATCCTGCCATTTGCGACAATGTGAATTAAATTGGAGGTCATCAGGGGGTGGGAGTGTCAGGGAAATGGGGAGATGGTCAAAGGATACAAACTCCCAGTTCCCCGATGAGTGAGTTCTGGAGATCTAACGCCCGACGAGCTGATCACAGTTAACAATACTGTGTCGGGTACTTGGACCTTGCTAAGACGAGAGATCTGACATGTTTCCGCCGTACAGCCACAGAAAATAGTGACGATGTGCAGTGGTGAGTGTGTGAACGAACCGTAACGAGGTAAGCATTCCACAGTGTGTATCAGGTCACCACATTGTACACCTGAAACTTACACAATGTTGCTGATCAATTATGAAACTGCACAAAGTAAAGGATACGTATAGATGAAACAGGCAAAATGTGTCCTTCAGATTTATTTTTCTCATTTGGAATCTTACCATCCCAACACAGTTACACGTTCTTTTCTATATATAAAAAGTGCAACTAAGATATTTCAAGCAAAAGGAAAACGTTGTCCTTTGGGTTAGAGGAGAAATACGTCGTCAGGAAATGCGCATCCGATCCTCCTCACGTTGCCTTCTGCTGGAGACGAACAGAAAATGATCTCCTGATAGTAAATCAATATCAAAGCGGGATAGAAAGAGGGTTTTAGATCAGGTTTCCGTAATGCCAGCGTCGACAATGCGCTAATGCTGAGAAACGACGCCAACAATAGGCTCAAAAGTGCAATTTTGGCAAAATAAAGAAAATGATGGTTTAAAAATGCTTTTCTCCTGCAGTGATCTCATAGGTCGCAACACTGGAATCAAGGACATGTTTCTCGTAGACTGTATGGGACACGGTGGGAGACAGTGGAAAAGAGAAGCCATCGGCCCAAGTTACATGCTGTCCAAGGAGGCGGGGGGCGCCTGGAGGGCTCAGTCCCTGAGCGTCTGCTTCGGCTCAGGTCATTCCTGGGATCGAGCCCCAAGGTGGCTCCTTGCTCAGCGGGGAGCCTGCTTCGCCCTCTG
Source organism: Lutra lutra (assembly GCF_902655055.1). Classification (NCBI taxonomy): domain Eukaryota; kingdom Metazoa; phylum Chordata; class Mammalia; order Carnivora; family Mustelidae; genus Lutra; species Lutra lutra. The sequence goes on from NC_062280.1 coordinate 200,223,825, forward strand.
CCTCTGCCCCTCCCTCTATGTCTGCCCCTCCCCCACTCACTCTCTTTCTCTCTCAAATAAGTAAATAAATAAAATATTCAAAAAAAAAATGCAGCAGAAGGAGATGGAAGTGACAGGCAGGGAGCACAGTTTGTCGTGTGCCTACACCTGTGCTCGTGACCCTCACCGGGGCCCGAGAACTGCCAGCCCTCAAGTCCTGGTGTGACGAGTTCTCCCAACACCATCTAGATCTTCGGGTTTGCCCGGGCTGGGTGACTTTACAATCTCCCCAGGTGGCCTTACTCTGCACTCAAGCCTCAGCCCTGGGGAGGCACAAAGGTGCACCCCACCCTCCCAACCCATCCCAGCCTCAGGCTGGGGGTCCTGCTGCTTCTCTCCTTCCTGGGGCTTTGCACTCACCGGACTGCTGGCGACTGTTCTACTCTCCGACCTCTGACTCGGGTCACTAAAGATGCGTCTTGTCTTCATGTACCTGGGGGCCCTCGATGTCAGCTCTGGAATCCCGGAGCCTTCTCACCTCCAGCCAGGGCCCTGGCCCAGGGTGTGCCCCTCAGGGCCCTCGGAGACCCACTTCTCTCCCGCTGATGGCCACGGAGCGAGCCTCAAACACCCTCCCATCACATCTTTCCACGTTTGGGTAGAGCACTGAGATTTAACGGGGCAAAGAAATACAAAATGCGACTGAAACGACTGCCAGCGAGCTTCTTGTTTCTCATTTGGCACTCTTGGTTTCTGGTGGACCACCCGCACGGGAACAGGGGTCGAAACAGCGGCCTGGCCACTTGGTCAGGTCGTGGTGCGCACGTGGTAGGACGCGTGCAGAACGTCGTGGGCAGGAGGGTGCTGGGTCCTGGAGCTGTAGCACTCACTCTGGGGCACGAGTCACGACGGGCTTCGGGCTTTGTAGCGGAGGCGTGGGTGTGTGCGAGCCTCCCCAGCTCTCCTCCTGCTCCCAGCCTTCCAGCCAGCAGCGTGGCGTTGTCCAGGCCAGCGTGAGCTCCGAGCTGTCCCTCTGGAAGCCCGCGCTCCCTCCTCCGCCAGCCCGGGCTCTCCCCGCACGGGACCACAGCCTCCTGGAAACGCCCTCCGCTTGGTGCCAGGGGCCACACTTCCTGTTCCCGGGAAACGGGCTGATTGAGGTTTTTGTCCCCTTCAGCCTCTCCTTCCTCTGTCAGCCTGCGGACGGGGTCTCCAGCGCGCAGGGCCGGCCAGAGCTGACGCGGGCAGGCGCCCAGAGCACCCTCCTCACCGCCCCCCCCCCCCCCGCTCATGTGATTTATCTTCTGACTGTAAGTCCAGGGGGCAGGGGCCACGGTTTATTAATACTTACAACCCAATATCAATATATTGCCTTTCAATAAGGGTTCGCTATGAATAAGTAAATGAGTTCTGATTAAATATGACCCAAAAGGCACTTAGGGGAGAGGCCGGTCGCAATTCATAAATATTCAGAGGAAGGGCCAAGGAGGCAGCATACTGGGGCCCTTCACGGGGCTAAGAAAAGGTACCTCGACCCCTAACTCAGGCTTGGGAGACCTCAGCAACGCCTGATGGTCGTTTCTTTGGCAGAACACCAGCAATTGGGAAACGGTTCCGGCTCCAAATGGACGCGGAGCCCAGGGTGCCCTGAGCGCACACAGCAGCCTCGCTGGCCGAGGCCCGCTCTGCAGCGGCTCCCAGGTCACGGGCACCTGATGGAATACCCCCTCCTGCCCCAGGGTCTCCTTCCCACAATGAGGGTTTGAGGGGACCTTGTGGGCGGCGTGCTGGGCCTCACTGCTGACATCAGAGGTTAAAACCCCCTTTCTTCACTGCATTTTGGGTCTTGACCACCAATTCAGTGATTCAAGCCTTGTCAACCCCCCTCCCCTTGCTGATTGGAGGATAAGGAGTTTCATGAATTTACTGACTGGACACGAGTGTCTGCTCTGAAAGTAGCAGATGTGCCTCTTCCCAGTGAAAAGAAGCCCCCCCCCCATTCAGTTCCTGGGTCATCCGTCTGCTCACCCTGTTCTGATCTTCGTGGTCTTACAGAACTCCGTCTTGCACTCCAAGGTAAGAACGTGTAGGCTGATGACGCTGTCTTCCTGGCGGACTTTGTTCGAGCAGCGACGGCCGCAATGAGCCTTCCGTCTGCGTGAGCCCCGCCTCTCCGTGCCAGGAGCTGGGATCCGAGCTCCGCGGGGACCTCACCGGACTCGTCCCGAGCGCACTAGCTCACCGCACGTGTCTTCAATCCCTTCTTGGACATCGTGAAGCACTCTGCAGAGCTCAGTGCACCCCCGAGCTGGGGTTGCTAAGACACCAAATGCTGGCCGCCTTCTGTCACCAGAGTAACCTGCAGCCACGTGTGTAAAAAGGTCCCACTCGAGACCGGGCAGAGCTCAGCTGGACATTTCAGTTTTCCAAAACGCACTCTGAGTCGTCCCTTCCTGAGTACACATGGCGAGAAACCACAGCATCACTGGCCCGGGGAGGGTCATGACAATCATGCTGACCCCATTTCTTCCCTCTGAAGGAACTATGTCCCCAACCCAGAGAGGGCAAAGTAACCCTACCTGCAAGTCCTTTGGAGAAGGCGACCGGGTGTCTTTCTCCGGCCTCCAGTTCTTCCTGGAATTGCTCCTTCATGACTCCTGCTTCCGGCAAGCCTGTCTCAGAGGAAACGTCTCCCTACCGTCACCTGAATCTGTGTTTATCCCCTTTATGCTGCGATAAGTCAAGGTGCCATGCACGAGACCAGCCACGTGCTGAGTCCAAGCCTGTCAGCTGCCTCTGTGGGCAGGTGCTCGGAGCTGAGCACTCTGACCCTTCCTGAGCCTGAGACACCACACCTGCCCGATGAGGCTGTGGCCCCCAGACGTCCCTCAGAACCCGCTGCTGCCTTCTCTACACACAGTCATCCCAGAGTCTCACCCTCCATCCCGCACACCGGCTCCAGGAAAGGCCCTCTCTCGGCACAAGTGCAAAAGGACCCGCTCAGGGCAGGACAATGCTGGATATCGGGGAGTCCCTTAGTAACGTGACTCAGCTAGTTCGTCCCCAACACAATGCTTGACACACTATTCCTGCTGTAAACTCTCAGCCTGTTGTGTCCCAGCAAAGACGTGAACCAGGAACTGAGCAGGTGGCCAGGAACCCGTGAATGGCGCAGACGGGAGCACACGGGAGGGTTCTCTCAGAGCTGCGAGCCTTTCCCGGTGCCCCTCCTGGGAGATGGCGCCCGGAGCTGCCCCCAACGCTAGAACTGGCCCCCGCGACAGGAGACCAGATGGCATGTCCCTGGACAAACCCACGCCCGGTCCCTCTCGGTCTGGGGTCTCCCGGGCTGCATAGTAACGAGTGGACAGGGGGCTTGGACCAGGCCCGGGGTCCTTTGAAGTCTGCGCAACTTACCTCTCTGGCATGAGTGTCCTCAGCTCTTGAGTTTGAAGTCACAAGGTTGTGACAAGTGACAATGGTTTCCTCTGCAGTCCCTTCCAAAGACGCCGCCGGCTGCTGCTTAGCGCCCCCGGATGTGGTCGCTCTAGGCTGGGGATTGTCTTCTGGGCGCGTCTGCACGGTCAGCCTCCGATTTTCCTAACCCTTCAGAGCTCTTGGCTGTTGGGCTGGTCGTTCCGTAACGCAGGAGAGAGTCATGGAATTATACAATAACGCTAGCACGCAGACGGGTCTCTGTTGTGGCTGTGTTTTTATGGGAGTCACTTTAAGGAGTACTTTTGCATCCAGGATTCGGTATTCTTTACGGCGACAAAGACAAGAATAAAGACCCTCATTTAGGGAACACGTGGGCAGTCGTCGCCCCCAGGCGTGTCCTATGTGCCAAGCACAGCTACAGGTGCTTACAGACACCAACTTCCCGAGTTCCCATAAGGATCCTGTAAGGTCAGGACGATTAGTGTCCTCACCTTAAAGATAGGGAAGCAAAGATGGAGAAGCAGAGAGCCCAAGGTCAGACAGACGGACGTTCCAACCTGGGGAAGACGGGCTTGGCATCCGTGGCAGTCATCAGTGCCTTCCTACTTACAAAGTATTGATCTTTCTTGAACTATGGTGCATTCCTAATAAAACCCTCTAAACTTTTAGATTTTTTTTTATATTTTATTTTTAAGTCATCTCTGCACCCCATGTGGGGCTCAAACCCACAACCCTGAGACCAAGAGTCGCACGTTCCCCTGGCTGAGCCCGAGTGCTGGCTGAGTGCAGTAAGATACAGACGTCACACATGTAACAGAAGATACAAAATGAGCGCAAACCGTTCCATGCTACCTTTTCTCAAGCCTGTGAGTGCGCGGAGCTCACCAGAAAGAAGCATCTGTGACTCTATAGTTTCCGCAAAGCCCTTGTAAAACACACTACGACTTGCGTATGCCAGAGTGTGGAAGGACGCGTGAGCTTCTGCACGTACAGCACGTTAAATAGAACGAAGCGTTGAATCAGAAAAACCTGAATTCACAACATTTCTTCACAACAGGGGTGCTTTCGGTTTATCTAAAACACTGATAAATTTGCATGTTGTGTGCTCTGCTGGAGCAGCTCAGTCTCCTGTGAGCGCAAGACACCATCGTTCGACCGTCGTGATGACGGCTCTCTTTTCCCCAACAAGCCCATTTAACCACTGACACAGTGTTCAGATGAGCTAAGCATTTCATAACGTACCATCAAAGCTCAATGCTGAAAGTGAAAATAACTGCTTGTGGGGTGCCCGAGGGGCTCAGTCGCTGAAGCATCTGCCTTCGGCTCGGGTCATGATCTCGGGGTCCTGGGATTGAGTCCCGCATCGGGCTCTCTGCTCGGCGGGGAGACTGCTTCTCCCTCTCCTCCTCCTGTTTGTGCTCTCTCTCTCAAATAAATAAATAAAATATTTTAAAAGATAAAATAAAATAAAATAGCTGATTTTATGAACGCCAGTAAAGAAAAAAGAAATCCACACAAGATCTCTACTTGCAAAAGTCAGTGTTACAAACCCTATGATGCAGTGTTTTGAATTTTGGCTGTTTCTGCCCGTTTGTGACATAACCTGAGCCAACTCTCCATCAGGTTCCTGTGACACCACGTCTCCCACAGCGCACCCCCGGTCTTCGGGCCTCTGTCGGAGGATGGACGTGTCGGTTGTATCTCCGTCCACTCGTGAGCCCTTGACGTTCAGGGAGGTGCTCGTCCTCTGCCAGTGTCTTCGTCATGTCCGATCCAGGTCGGCAGTCGTTACCCTGACAGGAGAGGGTCTCATTCTAGGAAAGGGTCTTTTAATCATGAAAACAACTTCTAATTTTCTTTTCTTTTCTTTTTTTAAGATTTTATTTATTTATTTGACAGAGAGAGATTACAAGCAGGCAGAGAGCCACGCACAGAGAGAGGAGGAAGCAGGCTCCCCGCTGAGCAGAGGGCGATGCGGGGCTCGATCCCAGGACCCTGGGATCATGACCTGAGCCGAAGGCAGAGGTTTAACCCACTGAGCCACCCATGCGCCCCGACTTCTGATTTTCTAATTTGATAAAAGTTTCCATGTGAACACGAGGCAAACAGGGTCTTCTTGGCTCTGAGTGTAGGATGTGTGGAGTGGGGGCGAGAAGCCACGTTCAGTGCGCGAGCAGGTGCCTCCGGGACACGCCCTGCCCCCCACTGCTGGAGGCACGGTCACGAGTGCGGGGGCGGTGCCGGGGCAGACGTGCTCCCGCCGTTAGGATGGTCCTCAGCGCGCTGAGTGTTTCCAGATTCGCAGGGAGAAGATCACAGCCTCACTCAGCGGGACTGGGCCACGGACCACAGAACGCTCTCTCTCACCGATCTGAGCGGTCTGTCTGTCTGTCTAGAACGTTCATGTTCTACTCTACCTTTGGGGGTTAACAAACCTGCACATTTTTCATTGCTGAATGTATTAAATGACACCTACTTTGCTCGAAGGTTGTGGTGGCCACTAGTTAGGGGGACAAGCGCGACGACTTGCTGAGATGCAGGCCGCACGCGGGGTACGCTGGGGTGGTGGTGCCGCTGCCACAGGGAGCAGGGGAGCACTTCGTCTTGTGACAGGTATGGAAGGGCTCCAGGGCCGTGGCACCACTGGGCTCCCGTGTGCGTGCAAGTGTGCAGGCGTTACGGAATCGCACTACGAGTGTAGCCACTGCAGCCTCCAGGCGTGCCTGCGCCCTTCCTCTCTGGAGTTAAGCAAGAATCTGCTTCATCTCCGAATCACTACATTTTCCTGAGATCTCTTGTTCGTTTTCAAACCGATAACTAACACTTTTCCTCATCACACTTTTTGTGAAAATCTCTGTGTGTTCTTGAAAACAGGAGTTCCTCCTGGGCTTTTCCTAGCCCCATCACTTGTTTCTCGAGTTTGGCAACCAAAGGGAGATACAGATTTCCAGGTATGGACATTGGTAGGAAGACACTTTCCGTTCCGTCCCAGCACCCCCAGTGGCAGGGCGCAGCAATATTTCCTTGACGTTTTTGTCGGCCACAGCAGGACACTGGGTTTCGGTTTCATCACCTGGGCCAGAACGCTTCGCTGAACGCTCTGCTTAACCTCAGAGTCCCCTGTCCGCACACAAACATCATCATCTCCCACCTGCCTTCCTGCCTTGTACCTTCATCCTCCCACCACTCGGCGTGGACATCCTGGCCCCACTGTGACTCCTCCTTGCCCACTTCTTGTCACCGGGTTTGTCCCTTTCTCCTTCCGAGCCCACCTCCCCCTCCACTTCCACCGCTTTCCTCCGGGTCACCCGTCCGTCCCTCCAAGGTGCGTTTGCACCGGTGATGGGGTCGGACGCCGTGCTGGTGCCACGAACCCACATAGAAGCGAACCAATGTCTGCCCCCAGGGAAGCAAGATGACGTCCAGCCGCGAGAAGCAGGATAACTGGTCTGCCACGTGTGCAGGGGGTCCCAAGCGGGGCCAGGAAGCGTCAGCAGCTTGGCTTCTCCAAAGATGGACGCCTCACTGAGGGTTGCGTGATGAGGGAGCAGGTAGAAGGGACAGAGCACACATGCATGGGGGACTCGGCCTCGCTCACCTTGCCCTCCACTCTGGGCACTAATGCTCCCAGCTGACCAGGCTGGCACGGGATGGGACGGAGCCAGCACTCAGGGAGTTTGCTGTGACTGTCCGTTAGCGGCTCTTATCATCCAGAGCACACAGTCTTAGGAAAAGGAACTCTAAAACCACGAAAAGTTTCACAGAGATAAAAACGGGGAGGGGGCACCCAGGGGGCTCCGCCGGTTAGGCGTCTCACTGGATCTCGGCGCAGGTCGTGGCCACAGGCTCGTGAGTTTAAGCCCCGTGTGGGGTCTGATGAGCACACCACCCGTGGTCCCTCCTCTTGTTCCTCCCCCCCGTGCGCAATGAGAAGCAACACGACACACATGTCATTTCTCACAGGCCTGCAGTGTTCCGCCAACTCTGCTGGACGCTTCCCGGTTGTCCCAATGTCTTCATCAACGGCTCGGGGCCCCACTTGCTGCTGAGGAGTTAGCGATCAGGACGACAGGGGCCCGTGGAGGTTTGACCCCCGGCCTGTCTACCTCTAGAGTACGGCTCACTCCACCTGCGGGGCAGAACACAGGTCGCAGGTCATCCCTGCCCCTCCTGCCTCCCCCTGGAATCGCTCAGGGGTCACCACGGGCTCCTTCGTCCAGACAATTTATGAAGCTATGAAATGCAAGTTGGTATGAACGGGTCCTGGCAGCGAACTTTGGGAAGGACAGAACACGGCTCGGTCAGAAATGGACCAGGCCCCTCTGGGAACAGCCCAAGGGTACATCAACGTCTCCAAAAAGGCAGAAGAAGCAACTGGGGACGACTCCAGCAAGGACAGGGCGAGTCTGTACAGCTGGGCAGACGGGCGGGTGGGAGGAGGGTGTCTCGGGTGAGAGGGACCGTGAGGCAGCAGAGCGCTGAGCACTGAGGACGGGCCGCTGCCCTTGGGGTGGAGCTGGGGGCGTGAGCAGCTTTGCAGGAAAATCCGGGTCACACGCGAGGAAGACTCGCGGACGGGGCTGGCATCACCCACATCCTGCGCCTGGACACCCCCTCTCCTGCCAGGACCCTCTCTTCCTCCCGCATCTGTGTCCAGGCCTGGGCAGCTCGCGGGACCACCCGAGTCTCAGGACACTCAGCGGGACTTTCAGGAAAGCGTTTGCTGAGGAAACGGAGGGAATCAGAGCCACCAGAGCAGCAAAGCAGGAAGGCGTCGTGACAGTTTCCACAGGGGTGGCTCCCACAGGGGCGGCTCGAGTCACGCGCCGGGTGCACTTACAGACGGAGATCTATGCCGCCGTCGTCTGTGGCACAAGAGCACGCTCACCCTTGTGTCCCCCGCTCCCCCAGCATCAATGGGACGACAGCAGCACAAGTGGCCACCCTCTGGGGCCGGCGGGCTGCTCCCGTGTCTGCAGGCCTGAGACAGGGAGGGAGGGGAGGGAGGGGAGGGACAGGGAGAGCCTGCCCACGTCCTGGCCACACTCGGTCCCCGGGAGGCAGGCAGGCCCCTCCCTGAGCCTGCTCCTACAGTCAGTGACACACTGAGGACACGCAGGGAACCAAGACAGTGGCCTTCCTGGACACAAGGGTGGGGAGCGTGGCTGCGGAGGGAGGTATGAGGCCGGAGCAGGTGGCCGCTCACGGAGTGCCCGGTCATGGACAAACTGAGGCAGGACCGGATCCCCTCCAGGGACATGCTGCTGGAGAGGGACGGGGAGCGGGGGCAGGAGTAGGTCACACTCGTGGGAAGTCAGGCCTCAGTCTCCCCTCAAGGAAGCCCTCTTCCCAGGACGGCTCCTGCCTCCAAAGGGGCCCCTCTGTCCGGAAAAGTCAGCGGAGAGCCGTGGCAGCCTGCGCAGACTTGTTCTGACTCAGAGGGACAAGGACAGAAGACGACTCAGGCAGGAAGATGTTTCTGGGCTCAGGACTGGTCCCGGAGGCCAGGTGAGCTCTGAAGTCAGGCTGAGGTTGTGCGGATTGGGCTGGTTTCGGGAGTGCCTAGACCTGGCCCGCAGGTTTTGAGTTGACCTATCCTGCTCGTATTGCGTCTTCAGAAGACTGCGAGGAGGGGAGGGACACCCTTCCGGGCCTATCTGGAAAACAAAAGGCTAAAGAATTAGCCGTGTATGGTTAGGACTGTCTGACTAAGGGACTCCCTTCTTCTCAAGGGCGATCCTGGCCTTGACCTATGTCGATTAAGGAGAAGTGCGCAGGCCAAGCAGGACATCCTGGAAGCAGCCAGGGACCGTCCAGCCCCACCTGCACCCCAGACAGAGGACTCCGGGCACAGCCGGTGCCGCGTCCCAGACACGGCTTCCCCGGAAACGCGCATGAGGGTTCTGTTTCACGACTCTGCCCTCGTTCCATGTCATGGGAGAGCGTATCCATTCAGCGTAAACCCACGGTGTTTTATTTCTTGAATATTCAAAGTTGAGGACATTCTACTGAGCCTTAACGACTCACCAAGCACCAATACCTGGGAGGCCCGTGGCGGGGCGACAGGGTCCTACATCTGATTACAGACCCTCCACCCCACCCCCCCGGTCCCGTAGGGACCCCCAAAGATGGCACTCTCTACCACCCACACAAGTCTTTCCATGAGCCTCTGCAAAGCAGCAGCTAGAAGGGCAAAGTGCAGGACGGGGAATGGAAAGAACCCGTCCGGCTTCGGCTGAGTCGGCTCCCGGGGAGCAGCTTCGGGAAAACCGCATTTGCAGCTGTTTCCCGCCGCCCCTGAAGGACCGATGGTGTTCGCTTCACGGTGGCCTTGCTGGGAACCCGGCTCCTGGCCTCAGAGACAGATGGTCCTAAGGCTCGCCCCACCTCGGTCCTCGTTCCGGAAGAGCAGGTCTGTGCCTCGAACGGGGTCTGGGCGGGTCCACGGCTGACCCGCACGGGCTGAAGGAACAAGTGCTCAGAGGACAGAAGTCCTTTCGCTCAGGAGTCTAAGCGCCATGAGCTCCGCGAAGGACGAACATCTCTGGTTGCTACAGGTCAGGGTGGGGGAGCTCGTCCCTAAAATAAGTAGTGCAGGTGACATATTTCAGAACCTCGGTGCGATGAGAGTAGGGTTTCTTCTCTCTTGGTCTTAGTGTGTCGCCTTCTATGAGGTCAGAGGAACTTTTTCAACAAGTAACGAGAAAAGATCAAAGATGGTAAAAAGAGGCCCGACACTCGTCTGCTCTTTGCCCGTGTGTATTTATGTATCTGCGCTTTCAGAGGACCCAGCGGCGGCTCCAGGAGGGAGGAGGCTGGACGGTGGGTGCTTCCTCCTTCCCGCAGCGCCCTGTCCTCCCACCCCACGGGCTCCCTTCTCTCACTGGGCCCCTTCCAGCCTTCCAGCAGCCTTGCACGGGCCAGCCACCCCCGCGTTGGGTCTCTTCTGCAGGAGCAGTGTTCCACGGCCAGGCTAGCGCGCGCTTGCGCGAGTCACACGATCTCACGGAAAGGGGTGTTACAGGTAAACGTCACCACGGCTCCAACCGCAATAAATAAATAAAATCTAAAAAAAAAAAAAAAAAAACCCACAACAAAATAAAAACACTGGAGGCTAAAGGGGAGGAAGCACTTTTTAAGAAAAAAAAGATTTTATTTATTTATTTGACAGACAGAGATCACAAGTAGGCAGAGAGGGAGGCAGAGAGAGAGAGGGGGAAGCAGGCCCCCCGCTGAGCAGAGAGCCCGACACGGGGCTCGATCCCAGGACCCTGAGATCATGACCTGAGCCGAAGGCAGAGGCTTAACCCACTGAGCCACCCAGGCGCCCCAAGGAAGCACTTTTTTGGTTCACAAAGTACTGGGTTTCGGGAAGTTGCCTTTGGCAGGGACGCGGATGCGAAGGGCCAGGCAGAGTAACAGGCCGGAAGCAATCACACAGGCTGCGAGGCCGTCCATCCACCCGGGAACCAGGTGCCGCACTGACGACCACCGAGCGACATCTGTGTGTGACACCGGGATCCCCACTGCCTCCGTTCGGGCTGAGCGCTGCTCACAGACAGCGCGGACGGTTCCAGAACACTTGCGGGCCCCGCGGCTAAGGTAGACATTCCTGCCGGAGCCTGGTCACAGCGGTCCAGGGAGCCGGTGGCCCGGCCCGCTGTTCCCCGAGCCGCTGGGGCGGGTGCGTCTGGGGCCTGGGGGGTGGGGAGCACACTGGGCTCGAGGGTCACCATGGGGCTGGGCATCCAGCTCCTCCTTCCACGGAACATCCTACAGGCAGGGAAGTTCCACCGCGGGACGCCAGCAGGTGGGCGCCGGTCCAGGCGCCCAGCTGCTCCGCTCCGGTTCTGTCTAAGCTCCCAGATGGGCGACCTACGCCTCGGGGCGCAAATGATCCGCTGGCCAACCCCGCCGTGGGGTTTGCGCGGCTGCGTGCTGAGAAACGGGGCGATGCACCCGCAGCCCCCGGGTGGGAATGTGGGGGTAGAGAGCCCGCGAGGGCAGGAGACAGCGGTGTCTGGGAGACATGCCGGGGATCAGGCGTCCACTCCGCCCTGAGACGCCAGCAGGCCCAGCCACGGTGGCGGTCTGATCGTCGTCCTTGTCCCTGAGAACTCTGCCCGCCGACTGCGTTGTACGCAGCATCTGTTCCAACAGACGGGCTTACGTGACTCCTCCCTCGAGCCCTATAAGTCATGAAAGGCCCCTCCAAAATGATGGCGGTAGTGTAAGTCTCTGAGGAACTTTGGAAGCAAAGTTTCCAGGACCCCGAGGGGGCTCGCTGTTGTTGGGAAAGGCCATTTATGCTCGCTTAGTAAACCCTCAGTCAGGAGACCCTTCAGACGTGTATCAGTGGGCCTTAGGGTTGAAGGCTGATTGCCAACCCATATCTTGGGGGATTTAGATAAAGGACATTCCCAAAGGAATTTTTATGTGTTAAAGTAAACTCGCAGGGTCCTGGGGGGATGGGCTGACACTTGTCTTTGGCCCTTAGCAAAGTGTAAACATCGAGGTAGTTGAGTCCCTAGGGTAAGGTCACTCTCCCTGTTTCAAGGACTTGTCAGTAATCTTCTGCCTTTGTTTCTCACATCAAAGACCACCAGAACCTAATCCCCAGGGGCAGAGGAAGCACACAATGTTGGGCCTCAAGGCCCAGCGTCCAGACCCCAGCTTGCGTGCCCCGTGTCCTGTGTCCACTGACAAAGACACCCGGGACCCAGACCCTTGATCCTGGCCTCCTCCGCACCTGCCCGACCAGACCGCAAGGGATGTGCTTCCAAAACCAGCTTTTAGGTGATAATTCAGTAATTCCAAGCTATCTGCACTCTGGGCCAACTCCAGTTATTTCAGAATCTAGAAACTTCAAAGGAAAGATCGAAAACTTGGAAGCATTACAGAGTACAATAATAGAACATGAGTGACTGAAATGTTTAAGAAATGCCAGTTTAACCTGAGGACTGACTGAGCCTCACGCATGGCTCCAGAGGGTCCTCAGACCTCAGCTTTCTGATGGGAAGTCATCATCTCTCAAACTGGCCCTCGTACTTTCCCAAATCTAGCATTTACTTTCCATCTGCTCACCGGCGCTGCACCTCTGCTCCCGGGGCCGTCCCTCTGCAGGCCTCTGGCCCAGCCCGGGCTGTTGGTCATTCGTTAGGCGGGTCAGCTAATTCTCCAGCCAGAGTGAGAAGAGCTGCATTTCTGTTCTGTTGTAGCTGAGACGGAGCACAAAGAGGATGCCACTGCACCGGCCAGAAGCCTTGCCACCCCGCTGAGGTTAAGGCTCAGGTAGCATCACAGGGTGGAGGTCAGTGGCTAGTGCGGGCTGGAGCGGTGCACTCAGGCCCTCCCGTCCCTGCTTCGGGCTCGCAGTGGGTGGACGGCAGCCTGCCTGACTGTGCGCTGAGCAAGGGCTTTCCCACTGGAGAATGGGGCTGCAAACAGTGAGCGCTTCCGGGCCACTTCCCGTGTCCTAGTGCATCAGTGCTTGTGAAGACCCTGCAAGGCGCGAACTCTTTCTAACAGTTCCAGATGAGAAAACCGGCCGTGCAGCCGGGGCGCGAGTCCCACAGCCCTGAAACCCAGGCTTGCCCCCGTCTGTCCCTCGGGAGGCTGTGGGCAGGCCCCACGGAGTCCTCCGGGCACCGTACTCGGAACCGCGTGAGCTCACGGGGACGGCTAACGAGTGTCATCGCCTCTGTCAGGCTCTGCTCACCGTCCCTAGCACACTCCCCCGGGGCACCAGTTGGCAGAAGGCTGGTGGTCAGAGCTGTGGGCGTCAGGGGCCCCTGTGGGACCTGAATCCCTGGGGGCCTTGTCCTCCCTGGGACCTGGAGCTGGCCCTGGGGCCCACGGTGAGGCTGCACTCGGAGCAGGTTTGCGGCCGCGGAGCTGGACCGGGCTCTTTCTCGGACCTCGGCCTGGGGGCACCGCTCTCAATCCACGCTGTTTCCTCCCTCCAGAGCTTCAGATTTTTGGCAGAAAATCCCTGAAGTGTGGGGCCTTGTCACCCAGCAATGGGGAAGAGGCCAGGGAGGGCGGGGCCTGCGGCGGGGTTGGTGGGGGAGGCCCGGGGAGACCCAGCCTCACCGCCTCGACCTTGGCTCACAGGGTCCCCAGAGGAGGAGCCTTGGGCCCCAAGCAGGGGTGTCAGGACATAATTGCAGCTTCCTCAGGGGCGCGCACGCAGCCAGCTCAGGCCCCTCGGCTGGGGGCGCTCCACCGCCGCAGGAACATGGCCCAGGGCCCTGCAGGGCTCGGTTAGGGCAGGGGGAGGCCACACCTCACGCTCAGGCTGTCTCGGGAGATGCGGGAGAGCTGGTAGGGCAGCGGATCCGCCCGGCTGCCCCTGCCCTTGGCTGTGCTCCCAGGATGTCCTGAGGCCCAGGCCCAGAGCCGGCGCAAACAGGAGTCCGAGTCTCCATTTCTTCTCCCTGGGGCCCCGGCTCTCACCCGGGGATCTTCCCAAACCAAGCTGGCAGGACTGGACGCAGGGTCTCGGGGTCCGCCCTCCCTCGGCCCGGGGTCAGTGTGGTAGGCCGGGCTGAAGAGCTACCCCCGTCCGGGAGCGTCCGTGCGATTCAAGCAGCTCCGGGGTCTGGGACCCGGACTCCCGGGAGCCCTCGGGCGGTGGTCTTCCACGTTGACAGCTTATCCTCGGTCCGCCCCAGAGACTGCAGAGCCCGGCCGGCCCCGCTGCCACCCTCACCGGCTTCTGCCCCACAAGGCCAGAGGAGACCCAGGGGGCTCAGACCTTCGTGGGAGCGCTGCTGGGGTGCCCAGCCCTTTAGCCGCTCAGCACATCGAGGGCCCTGATCAGGGGAGGGAGATTTGGGGGGAGGGGCCCTGAAGGAGCAGAGGGTCCGAGCCCAGGGCAAACCCCGCCCCTGCCCCCCAGGACCTCGCTTGCCTCTGGCCTTCCCTGCTGCCTAGTCAGCGCGAAGCCTGAAAACGCCGTCAGATCAATTCATGATACTTGATGCCCGGCCCTGCGGGCAAGCGGCGCCCATCCCACCCGGGGCAGGGCCGCGGTCGCCTCAGGACAAGACAGCCCGACGCCCAGGAACCGCGCAGCACAGCCCACCTGCCCAGTGGCCTCCACGCCCTCCCCCTGGGGCTCAGACCCCGCGGCCTCCGTTCTGCCCCTTGAGTTTAGCTCCTTCACCTCTCAAGGTGGCAAAAACCAGATAAATTAATTTTCTTTAAGAATAAACGAGTTGTCGAGGCCTGCTGTTTGCTTTCCCAGGGAGGTTCAGACCCAGCAGTGAGCAGCTGGCCCAGCCTACACTGTGGGTCCCGAGACCTGCACGTCAAGCCCTTTGTCCCGATCGTCTTCCCCAGAACACTGGTATCGCTAACAGCCGTGAGACACAGAGATGGGGGCTCCTCCGGAGTTGGGGGAGGCAAGCCCGCTGCCCCACTCGAGAGTGGTCCCATTCCCTGAGCTCAGGGATGCGCCGAACGGCAGGTTCAGGATGGCCATGTCCGGGATGGGGAGGACACAGGGAGGCACGGGCTGAGGAGGGATCCTCCAATCAGAGCCCCAGCTTCTGTTTGGGCTGGTGGGTTACAGACGCTTCTCACATCATCAAAAGGAGTAACTAGGAGGTCACTCCCGTCCAGTGGGGGTGATCCCGTCCATACGTCTGAGTGTGGTTACAGAAATAGTTCGGGAACAAATTAAATTAATGATTTAAGGGGTGGATGGATGAATCGATGGATGAGGTGCTCCGTGTTGACGGAACAAGCGTCTTCCTCGCGGCGGTGACATCTGGAAGACGGAACGAGGACCTCTCACAGGGGCACTGGTTTAAGGTCATCGGGAGCCAAAGCCATGCGGCAGGCTTCCTCCCAGAGCGACGCCTGTGGGAGCGACGAGTCACGCCGCAGAAGTCAGAGACGCCCCAGTCCCTGGCGTGTGCTGTGTGTCCCCACGCACCCTTTGTCTGTTCCCGTGCACCCCGAAAGGGGACGCACAGGTCTCCAGGCACGGGGTAAGCCCCCCGAGCTGACTTCCTCGAGGGGCAGGACAGCTCTGGGCTGAGAAAGGCTTGTGTGATCCTAGAGCGAGGACTCAGGGGTGCGTCTTCATGTTCCTTATAAAGAAACACAATGTTAACCTTGAAAAGTGTAATTCCAAGACCTCTGGTGCCCAGAAACTTGCTGGGGGACGTGGCAGTAATGAGCTCAGTGACCTCGGGCAAACCCCTCGTCTCTCCTAGCCGTCTGGCCAACGACGTGCGGGGATGCCGTGGACCCTCCTACGGCCCTTCTGGCTGGGACCGCTGCAGCTCTGGCCCTCACGGCCGGTGGCATTCCCTCATGCGAATGCAGGGCTCATTCCCCTCTCCGGTGTGACGACCTGCTCTCTCTCTCCTCTGCATCCGCCCAGCCATCACGGACAGGTCTCCAGTGTTCTTCGAGGGGGTGGCCTCTGGTTAACAATACTGTCACCCACCGGTCTAGGAAGATTCATTAGGTAACGTCTGCAAAGTGCCTGAGCTCATCGAAGGAAATGGCTCTATGAATCCAAGGTATTAAAAATAGAAGTGAAACCAGAGGAGGTTTGAACTCAAGGATAAAAATGTCCTGTGCACTCAATAACCTGTGCCTCCGGGTGGGGCCACCGCGGTCCGATGGGCAAGGACAGCGTTCTGAGAAGGGGAGGCCACACGGGGAGCATCAGAGGGACTGGCAGCACGGTGGGTAGAAGCCCACTGTCGGTAAGAGCCAACGCAGGCGGCCGAGGATAGGGTCCCACACCAGGCTGTCCGGCCGCTCCGACAGGCAGCCATGGCAATGTGCCGGGGGGAGGGGCGGTGCAGACAGCCACGCCAAGCCGGGGACGGGTCCCAACCCTTCCCAGATCTCGAGCAAGTCACCCTCTCCCTGAGGCTCGCCTTACCAAGGCTGGGTGGACCAGATGACTCCTCAGTCCCACCGAGTCCCATGGCACGTTTGCAGGAACGACCTGCTCAAATCCTTTAAGTGCCTGGGGTCCGACTCCCGCTGCTTAGGAGGAGGAGCCCACGATGGCCGAGCACCTGGGCTCTGGAGCAAGGCCGCCTGCTCTGCGTCTCAGTTCTGCTCTTTGGAAATATTTCCCTCTGTAAGGGCCTACTTAGCCAGAGCGAGCCATTTTGTTGTTCATGCAGTAAACTTAGATTGAACCTGCCCCTTCCCCCAAGAGGAAAGCGCTTAGAAACAGAACTGGTGAAATACGGCCAAATAGCCCCCGATAACGGAGCACAGATACCAGGACATGTCCGGCTGGGCAGAGATAACGGAGCCCAGACTCAAGGACGTGTCCGGCCAGGTGGAAACGACTAATCAGTGAAAGTGCACGTATTACCTCCCTACCCACAAAGGATGAGCCAAGCCAGGTGGAGACGTCCCATCAGGAAAGCACCTCCCTAACCACCCCAAAATGTGGGCCCTGCCTTTTGGGCGCCAATTCTGACCAGAGTGATAGGCTAGTTCAAATAACTACTATAGGGTGAATTGTAATTCAGTTGGCCGCCTGTGTGTGGCCAGGCTCAACCACAGGACCTTTGCTCTATAAAAGTTAGTCTGTGAGGCTGGGAGGGGTCGCCTCTTTGCAAGAGACGGCCCTGGCCGGTCAGTTTGATTCTCGATGCTTGGCGCGAAATAAAGCTTTGCTTGACCTTCGCTTTCTATCAGTCTCGTCCTTTTGTCCATGGACCCTTTCACCCTCAACATCTGATTAAAAATTTTACACTCCGAGAATCTGAATGAGTTGTTTGGTGAACACCCACCACCTGGATTCTCTGCGACCCACACTCTGGACACATCTGTCCGTCTGTCCCACCGTCCACTCGCCAATCTGTCGCGGTATTTACACTTTTCAGAATAAAGCACAGACATCACCAGGCTTCTGCTTCTGCTTCTGCTCGCTTCCACGGCTTTTAGCGGTGAGGTCTTGGCCAAGTGGATCCCTCCTCGCCCATCCTCTGCTTGTCAGACGGGCTGTGCGTGGACCGAGCATGTTAACCTTGTGGGGAAGTTACCGGACGCAAAGCACCAAGTGCCGTGGTGTGTGGAAGCGCCGGCGGGGGGTGAGCCGTCAGCGCCGGGAGGTCGAGACGCTGTGGGACTCACACCCTTGCTCCGAGGCAACGGTCTCTACCTCGGCGCTTTCCCAGGAGGACCAGAGTGGCACAAACGGGATGCATGATTATGGAGAGACTTACAAAAGGGACCCTCCCAACGTGCCCGAGCACCTCGCGGGTAGGTGCTGGGATCGCCGCCACTCTGGCTGCCCTGGGGTTGCCCTCGGGCCCAGATGGCCACATGAGGACTGCTCTGGGCCTGCAGTGGAGACATGGACCTTCACCTCCTGCTCAAGTCATCTGCTGAGACCTTTCTCCCTGTTTTTCCCATCATGAATAGTCTCAAACATAGAGGAAATTGGAAAAAAAAAAAAAAAAAGACCCCATCGCTAAACTTAACTATTTGCATAATCTTTTCCCCTGATCTGCTCACACAGGCCTGGCAGTCTCCGTCCCGGATGACCTCGGTGTGTGCCTGAAGATGGAGGCTGGTCCCCCGCGCAGAGCACAAGGGTCCCCGAACAAAGTTCCTTAATACAGTGTGATCTGCAGTCCGAGGGCCTGCAGTTCTAGGATCCTAAAGACCTATGCACTATCTTTTGTTCTTCTGTCTCTCCTGCCTCTTCCAGTTCAGAACAACCCCCCCGCCCCAAACCTTCGCCTCCTTATTTCCACAGCTTGGGCTTTTTGGAGAGACGGCCCGTCTTCCCCGGAGACGTCCCTGTTCTGCGTTTGTCTGATGGTTCCCGGAAGCGTCGTCTCTGTCTCCTGCATCTCCTGTGAACCGAGAAGAATCTTTGTTTTAATCCCAAGGGCTGGATATAACAGTGTGTTTTTATTTTTATTTTCTAACATTTGAAGATGTTTCTCCTTCCTCTTCATGGGGAAGGTCAGGGACGAGCCGACCATGGCCGCGGCAGGGGGATGGAGGCCTGGTCTGCGGGCGAACCTGCCTGCTCCAGCCGCTGGGGACCAGGTCACCCCTGCAGTTCTCTTTAGGGTATAATTTCCTCTGGTGGCAGCAGGTGTGGGCTCCGGGATCCTGCTGAAAGTTGGTTTCGCTGCAGCCCTGAAGCCTCCCTCTGTGACAACATGGTTTGTGCAGTCCAGGGGCCGGCCCCAGCCGAGAAGCAACCAGAACCTCAGTAAATCCAATGCCCCGTGCCTTCCCTTCCCTTCCCTTTCCTTCTTCCTTTCCTTTCCTTCCTTCTTTCTTTTTTTTTTTTTAAGAAGATTTTATATATTTATTTGAGAGAGAGCAGGAACAGGGAGGAGGGGCAGAGGGAGAGGGAGAAGCAGGCTCCCCACTGAGCAGAAAGCCCGGCACGGGGCTTGATCCCAGCACCCGGGACCACGACCTGAGCCGAAGGCTGACCGACTGAGCCCCCCCTGCGCCCGGCCAATTTTATCTTCAAGTAGAAAAGAATATCCCTGTGAGCTTGCTCTTCGTAAACGGTGTGTTTCCCTTTGTTTGTGGCTTCTTTTGTAACCGCAGCTCCGCGCTCTCATCCCCCTGCCCGGTGACCCTCAAGACAAACAGAAAAGGAACAATTTGTGGGAACTGAAATGACGAGGCTCTGCCCGGTCGACCTTCTCAGCACGGTCTCCGTCACTCCTGCAAGTAACTACTTTACCTTGACATCTGCTGGGATTTGGTCGGAAGCAGGGACGCCGCCTCAGTGCGTCCGTCTCAGAAGGGACACAGACCCTCTTGCATTCACGAGCGAGACAGCACAGGGATTGAACGTTGCTTTATCGAAACTTGGAATTTACTTTTCACTAACCCAGTCTTGAACAAAGCTAGAATACAAGCGTGTCCTTCGTTTAGAAACAAATAAGTGACCCCATTTGGATTAGTCAAGGGTACGGCTCTGCAGGGCTGCCGTCTGCAAGGTGTGGCCGCACAGAGAGACTCTCGGAACCCCCGTGTGGGCTCGAACCCGCAGCCCGGTGGCATCCTCGGCCACGGCGCTGCAGGAGGGAGGCGGCAGGCTCTGCGACCCGGCCCCGGACAGGGACGTGCCCCCAGCCCCCTCTGGTTCAGTCTGTGGTGTGGGCAGCGTTCAGAAACGGGGAGTTATAAGACAGCTGCGCGGTCCAAGGCGGAAGTAAGTCAAATAATGTTTCTTTTGGGGGTTTCTGCTGCTCTGTCATTGTGCCCCAAGCCCCTGAGAACAGGGTCGTCTTTCTCCCTAAGCTGTGTCCACAGCCCTGACCAGGCCTCCCGCCTCGGGCATCTGCTCTCTGATCTCTGACATCGGACTGGAAGGACTCTGGGACTGCACGGGGCTGGGCAGTGTCCCCCAAAAGTCTTGTGTGACAGAAGCTGTGAATGGGACTTTATTTGGAAACATGGTCTTTGCAGACACAATCAAGTTAAGAGGAGGCCATACCAGGCTGGGGTCCTGACCCAATGTGACCGGTGTCCTTCAAGGATGAGGGAGATTTGGACACAGGCCGGGGGTGAAGCCGGGTGAGGACAGAGGCAGAGGTCGCAGGGACCCCTTCTGACCTCCTGCCTGAGGGAGCGCGCCCTTCTGTGCTCCGTGGTCTGCAGCCACAGGAACCGTCTCCGGGAACGTGCAGACCCCGCCTGCCTGGGAGGAGGGGGATGCGGGAGGAGGACGTCCCCGGGGCTGCGTGTGCACCCCCGTCCCGCGGCTGGGACCCCAAGAGGCTGGTCCCAAAGCCCAACCAGGGCAACCATGGCGCCCTCCTGAGCAACCGGGGCAAAGCGGGAAATTGTGACTTTGTATTTCCTGGTCACGTTCCCACCCACGAGCCTCCCGGGCTCCCAGCGGGGGTGGGGGGGCGGGGGCTTGGCCGGGGAGGAGGCACGTGCAGTCAGTAGCTCAGAGAAACAGTTCAGCAGCTTCTAAGAGGACGGACGCTAAACGTGCGGGGCTGGTGTTTTGTTTCTCTCGGCCAAGCAGAAAGCGCGCTCCCGAAGTGGCCCAGGAAAGTGCCACTGCTTCCGCGGACCATGGCGTGTCCCGCGTGGGCCCCCGTGCGCGCCCACTCCAGGAGGCTCACGGCCTGGCAAAGACCTCATCGCACCTTCCTCTTTGGCAAGTTGTTCATTTAAGAAGAATTTGCAAATGAAGTAACCCCACGTCCTCTTTAAATGCAAAGGCAGAAAAGAAAAGAGTGTGTGGCGGGTGCCTGGGGGCATCAGTGGGTTAAAGCCTCTGCCTTCAGCTCAGATCGTGATCTCGGGGGTCCTGGGATCCAGTCCCGCATCGGGGGTCTCTGCTCAGCAGGGAGCCTGCTTCCTCCTCTCTCCGCCTGCCTCTCTGCTGACCTGTGATCTCTCTCTGTCAAATAAATAAAGAAAATCCTTAAAAAAAATAAAAAATACAAAAAGAGAGCGTGTGAAAAGTGTCTCTTAACCTTTCTCTGAAGGAGAACGTTTACACAGTCAGCTCCCAGACCTGCAACGCCCGGCCTTCCGTGGTGGGACGCGAGCGGAGACGTGTGGTAACCCGGAATATACTTTTGCTAATGACCTACAGGTTTGGGTTGAATTAAATATTGAAGCGTGCTCCAGAAATATCTGTGAGGAAACACACAGCAATATTGTATTGATTGTGAGGCTGTTGAATAATTCACCTGCTCCCCTCGGGCTCGAATGTCGTCCATTGTCCCCCAGCGGCATTGGCGCTCAAGAAAGGGCTCAGTGCCCGCGTCTCCGACTGGTGGAACCCGCCGCCTTCACCTCCACCTCGTACCCCCGGCGAGAGCCCTTCTGCACGAGTCTTCGTGGGACGGACAGGGCCGGGGACGCGTCTCCCCTCGGCAGGACGACCGTCCCAGGACTGTTCTGGAGCTCGTGGAGCAGACGCCTCCGGCCTCACGGCACAGCACACAAGCACGAGGATGCGAGCAAGCCCGGGCCCATCCTGCGGCCTTCGTGTCCACGGCTCGGGGCTCCGAACGTCCTTGGAGGCTGCGAGCTCGGCTCCGAGGTGGTCCGACAGGAGAGAGCGAGCCCACGTGGGCCCACAGGTGCTAAAACCAGAAGCACCGGCCTCGTTTCTGCGTCTCCCTGTCCTCGCAGAGGTCCAGCCAGAGCCTCATGCTACGTCTGAATCGAGACCCCGCAGGAGAGCAGCGACTCCGCCCTCATCAGCCCCGAGCTCCCGCCGGGCTGGGGCCAGGGTGGGGGTGTCTCTTGGGGTCTTCTTACCTGATTCCCACGGGTCTGGTCAGAAGACCGGCTTCCTGCTCAGTGGCTCAAGTGATCTCATGTAAAGGATTTGCCAACAGGAAGAGCTCCGGGCTGCGCACCGGGTGTTTTGTGTTTGGCCTCGTCTCCATTACATTTGCCAGGAGACAGGGGACTTCCTCATTCCGTCGCCGGGTGGAGAGGGACCCGTCCTTTCCTGCTTCCTTTGTGGGCCTCTCAGCAAACACAGCAGGCTAGGGCCAGGACCGCCTTGCGAGGGACAGTGCGGGCACCGGCAGCCGCTCTCACGGGTATTCGCACGCTGGACAAAAGCGCGGGGCCTGGGGGCTGACGGCACCTGCCTCCCGCCTTCTTGCGGAAGCTTAGACTAATCCAGCACTGGGAACCGGAACGGGTGGCAGGGATGTGCACTCACACCGTGAGGGGGCAGGGAGGGCACGCCCGGCTCTCGGTCTGCTCATCCCTGACAAAGTCCCCCCCGGGGGCCTCGCACCCCCTCCTCGGTGCCGAAATGGACTCTGCGCTTGTCTCCGTCCCTCTCAGCCCACGAGGTCCCACAGACTCCTTGTGGCCGTCCACCCTGCTTCGAAACCCCTCGGTGACCTCGGCCTCCAGCCCCAGCCCGTCATGAGATCGCGGGAATATTTCAAGGAGCAAAGAACAAGCAAGTGAATGAAATGGCCAAGGTAGCACATGATCGCTCAGAAAAGGTTCCTCCGTAACGGGGCTGGGTCAAACCTTCTGCACTGCCGAGGCTCCGAGTCCCCATTAGATGCGGAAGGGTGGGACCGATAACCCCCACTTCTACCTCGATCGGGAGCAGCCAGAGTCCAACGCCGGAGAGACGGCACCTCAATGGTGAGACACGCAAAGGCCACTTGTCCCCAAAACACCATGGGGCCCCTGAGGACTCGCATCTGCTGAATAACTCACGCTGTGCGTCACCTGACTGAAGCCGCCCGGCAGGAGCCCGACCCCCGGGACACAGCAGGTGCCCAGCTGAGCAGGCGGCAGGACACCACCCCCAGCCTTGGATGGCAGAGCCTTGAGTTCAAACTCAGGATCTAACTCTTTGCTCACTGGAGGTGATCCTCCAGAAGTTGGTGGCCAGTTGTCTGGTCTCTGCTCGGGGGGAATGCCTTTCCCCTTTCCTTCTACCCCAGTCATGGGCTGGACAGTGGAGCTCCTGCCTTTTGTGGTTGTTTTCTTGTTTGTTTGGGGTGACGTTTGCAAGGACTGGCTGGTTGAGGGCTTGGCAGACGGGAAGGCAGGTGGGTGATCTGGACGGAGCTTCTCCCGGCAACATCAGAGCCTGGCAGGTAAGTCAGAAGACGTTTCTCTAGGAGCCTTGAAATTCCAGGGAGAACCCAAAGGCAAAACTAGAGGTCCCGGAGTTACCTCTGGTCAGTGCGGAAAGCACTTTAGAGTGACCCCTCGGGTCTTACGAGGAAGGAATGAGCCACCCACGAAGCGGGTGTGGTGTGTTCGCTTTCCCATTTCGTGTGGGAGAAGGAGAAACCCAGCGCGATGGGGCGGCGTGCACAAGAGGACCCTGGGACTCTGGGCTCTGGGGTCGGGCTGGATCACTGTGACCCCGTGCTCCATCCACCGAGGCCCCGCAGTGTCCACGGCAGGAAACACTCGGGACTCCCCGGGGCTCGGAGTAGCCGCCAGCACACTCTTGCCAGTCCTCATGGCAACACCTGTCAAGCAGCCTGGGAAGCGTTTAGAGTGACGATCGGCATCTTGCCGTCACAAACCTCACACGACCTCTGAGGTCATGACATCCGCCCACGACTCCCTGTCAGCAGCCCTTCCGTGGGGCAGAACTGTCTCACGCTGAGACCTCAGAAAACGTGCACGAGGGGCACGGCTGTCACCAGAGGAGAGTCAGAGGGGCGGACACGGACACGAAAACCGTGGTCTTTCTCTTGAACGTACTTCCTTAGCACTTAGACTGCGAATTCTGTACTATAAGTGGAATTTCTTTTTCTGTTTTTAATACATTATTTATTTATTTGACAGACAGAGATCACAAGCAGGCAGAGAGGCAGGCAGAGAGAGAGAGAGGAGGAAGCAGGCTCCCCGCTGAGCAGAGAGCCCGATGTGGGTCTTGATCCCAGGATCCTGAGACCATGACCTGAGCCGAAGGCAGAGGCTTAACGCCCTGAGCCACCCAGGCACCCCTGTAAATGGAATTTCTAAAGAAAGTGTCCAACTTAAAATGTCTTACTTCAACCAGCTCTGCATGAATAATGCATCACGTACCATCCGTGATGCGTGTCACGTCTGACTTAGAAGAGGAGAGAGTGAATTTAGTCAGATGAAAGGAAAGGAAAAATTCCAAATCAGTCCAGTACTAGAGATCTCCAATAACAGCAAAATATTACAAGCACTTAGAAAAAAAACAGACCAGGAGAAATTCCTCTTCCCAGTCGATCAGTGTGTGTGTGAAAAACATGGGACGTTGGCGCAGCACTTCCCTCGGGGACGCGGGTTTGCCGTGTACGACACGTCCCCCCATCCTCGGTCCCCACCTGATGCCAAGCGCTCAGGGCCCCTACACTCTCTCAAGCCGTCCAGGAGAATTCTCCTGTAAGAAATATCAGGGAACTTTTAGGAATCTGGCAGAGCTGTTTTAGACATTAAAGATCCGGTATTGTCTTAGAATAAAAGGGAATTCCGAGCTTGTAAGCAAGACCGTCTCCAGGCTGCGAAGAACCAGGCCTTCGGTGGGAAGCTCGTCCGCCGCCGGACGGCCCGGGGCCGCTGCACCTTGCCTGGCAGGCCACGGGCAGGTCTGGCCACTGTCATGAGACCCTCTGTCCCTGGTCATGGGGGACGGAAGGGATGAGGGCTAGAACCGAAGGTGGAGGCCCCAGGCAGCGCCAGCCCAGCGTGTCCGCAGGTGGTTCCCCTGCTCCCCGCACAGGGGAAAGCAGAGCCGAGCCAGTGTCTTCCCTGGTGGGCGCAGGGAGCTAGGGCCCAGGACGCACCCCCTTGGCTGGAGGGAAGCAAGAAAAAGAGAAAATCATAAGGAGCCACAGAGGGAGGAAGGGAAGGGGAGTTTCAAACAAAATACTTAATCATTCATTTTCATTCTCTTATGTTGAACCTAATTCAAATTGTTTATGTTTAACCATGTTCAGCTGCCATTTTTATAGCTACGATGGGTCAGATAGAGGCAATTCCACACCAGTCACGGTAATATATTGTTGGTGAGGTCAGTACAGGCTCGGGCTCCCGTGCGTCACAGACCCTGGGCCACGGCTCCCCAGTCTTTCATGCCTCAACTTGCTACTTGCCGCATGGAAGGTTGTTGGCTGCTTCCAAAATGTCATCTTTGCAAGAAGCTCAGTGATGTTAACGGGTGGGGGGTGACACCCAGGAGGGACATCTTCAAACCTTGAACGCTGAGCAGCGAGGGGTTGGCTGTCAGGGTGGGGTGGCGTGTCCAGAGACGAGCCGGGCCGCAAGGATTCTGTGCCGCCGTGTTCCTTCAATAAGCGTTTCTTGAGAGCCGTGATGTGCTGGGCGTGCTGAGTCCGGGGGTAGTGAACAAGACAGGTGTCATCTCTGCCCTTCAAGCTTTCCTGACCTAAAATTTACAATTGGGCAGTGGTTTCTCAGATTTGACACCAAGCAATAGCCGAACCGTGGAAGAGCGCAGACGTCCGTCGACTGACGAGTGGCTCAAGACGATGTGGTTCACACACACAGTGGAAGATCGCTCAGCCGCCAGAAGGACGGAAATCTTTCCACCTGCAGCAACATGGACGCAACTAGAGTGTATTGTGCAGAGCAAAATAAGCCATTCAGGAAAGACAATTACCGTGTCATTTCACTCATTTGTGGAATTTAAGAAACAAAACGGATGAACTAGGCAAAGGGAAGAAAAAAACAAGACGAAACCAGAGAGGGAGACAGACCATAAGAGACTCTTAACTCCAGGAAACAAACTGAGGGTGGCTGGGGGTGGGGGTGGGGGTACCTGGGGGTGGGGGAGGGGAAGGGGTAGCTGGGGCCGGGCAGTGAGGGGGCCGCGGGATGCAGTGAGCACAGGGTGTTACGTAAGACTGATGAGTCACTGACCTCTTCCTCTGAAACCAATAATATACTATTGTTAATGAACTGATTTTAAATTTAAAAAAAGAATACCAACACAAGGGGAAAAAAGAACACCAAACCCATGCCCAGTTTCTAGGCGCTGAGAAACAGGGTTCGGACAGGTTCCCTGATTACGCCCATCTTGTGCCGTCGGGGACGTGACACTTGGAAGAGAGGATGTGAGAGTCACAGTGTGATTTCTTCTTTGACTCTGCATTGCTTTATTAAACCCCCCCGTAACTTAAACATATTTTAAGGGTTGGAGTTCACACTATTCTTTTAGTCGTACATAATAATTATTGACCCCCCCAAAAACGTGTTTCGTGATTTTCCAGAACTGTCTGGCTATGGCAGGACCAGAGTGTCCCCCTGGGGCTCGGCAAAGCAGCATCGTTCGTCATCCGTGGGAAGACCCTCTGCTCCATCTCCGCCCCGGGGGTCTTCTTCCCAGAGATGCGGGTCATGAAAAGTGTGGTTGGACTTGCTCCTTCTGCTACGGGGGCTTCCTACAAGACACCCTGAGCAGCTCAGCACAGTGAACCCGGGAACGAGCAGGTCGGGGAGTTCTGGCAAGGACTCGGGGCCCGGCTGCGCCGTCGGAAAGGGTGGTGGCTGGGCACGAGGAGGAGGCAGAGGACGGATTTCAGGGTAGGTCACACCTGTGGCAGCTGAGGGGGCGGCTGGGGACCGGGTGCTCGTGGGACTGCAGTCTTTTTGGGCAGCAATCCTGTGACGGGAATCAAACACACAGTCTTGATTCCATTGAAGACGTTACCCTCAGTCGAACAGCGTAGACACGAGCCAAGGTTCACCCTGGAGGCTTCCATGGTAAAACGTGGATGCGGTTAGAGCATCTCTCACCAGCAGATCGGACAGTGAGTCCATCACTACCGGGGACCGAGGTTCCATGCAGCTGTCCGGAAACCCGTGTGTCCACAGAACACCATGTGATGCTTTATTAAGTGAGAAAGTAGGTTCCAGCACAGCGTGGAGACAGAAGGAGCCACACAGACGTGTGCACACTCACACGTGCCACACGGTCGGGGAGCGGGGTTGGGGCTGGTGGAGGCAGGCTACGCAGGGAGAAGCTGTTGATACTCACTTGGTACCCTCTTGTGTCTTTCCTTTGAGGCTGGTACCTGAAGCCGGGGGCGGGGGACAGGGGCTTGCAGCTTCCTTCACGCGTCGGGGGACTCCGAGTCTGTTCAAGTCCTTCAAAGCGAAGGGCATCAACACTCATGTCTCCAAGGGTCTCCCGTTCCGGAGAAAGGAACCCCCACCCTCTGTATCCTCTAAGGTCCCCACTCTTCGTCCCATCATTCAGTTCTGAAACCGCCATCTCTGGCTCCCCCAGATGCACGAGGCACGACCCCCTTCTCCCGGCTCCCTTGTGGACGTGGAACTCGGCCACACAGGAAGGAGCGTGGGATTCAGCAAAGGAGGGGTCCGCATGCCCTCCCCTCCCCGCCAGGACCCGGCCTGGGCACCCCGGTGGAAGGACGGAAGGGGCCAGCCGTCTCTTGATGACCCTCCTGGCCGGAGCGCGCTACAGCCGACCTCCGGGGACAGCCGAGGGCCACCGGGATCCGGACTCACGACAGCACTCCCCACGTGGACTTTCTGAAGAAGCCCCCACGAGTTTCATTTATTTCCAAGGTCTCTGCTTGGCCCGAGTCCAGTCCAAGAGACACTGAGTGAGCCCCACAAGGGCAGAGTCTGTTTTATCCTCGGGAGCTGCTGACCCCCACACCTGCAGATGGCGGACCCTCGGGGGCCGCACGTGGAGGGAACCCCCTGTCCTGGGGCGGCCGGCAAGGCTGGCATGGCCATGGGACGCCCCTTGCCGGGGCTCCCGGAGTG
Organism: Lutra lutra; assembly: GCF_902655055.1. Taxonomy (NCBI): domain Eukaryota; kingdom Metazoa; phylum Chordata; class Mammalia; order Carnivora; family Mustelidae; genus Lutra; species Lutra lutra. The sequence goes on from NC_062280.1 coordinate 200,251,467, forward strand.
GGTCTGAAGATGACGCTGCAGGAGAGCCCCTTGGGACCCCACGCCTGTGTCCCCAAGTCTGCCAGGCCCTCCCACGTCTAACGCTGCCCTCGGGGGACAGACTGAGAGACGGGGGCAGGGGGCACACTTGGAGGCTGCCAGAGCTACGGCCAGGCCCGCAGCACCTGGAACACCCTGCCTGGCGAGCTCCGCCTGCCCTCGGCTCTCCCCTCGCTGCTGGGCCCTGAGGAGGGGAGGCTCTGCTCTGCCTCTGCGTGTCCTTTGTTGGGGCGTTTTTCCTTTTCCCCAACAGGATAGGTTGCTCTTGTTGCCTCCTACCTTCTTCCTCTTTGATGGCTTCCCCAATCCCAGGGAGAAGCATGTTGTTGTTCGAAGAGGAAGGAAACAAAGAACCTTAAAAGGCCTAGAGATAAGCTGCCTCCACTGAGGCTGAAGGATGGACCTCCAAGGGCTCCGCCACACTTGTCCGCCATGGGACGTGTCTGGGGTTGTGCACCCAACAAGCCGGCTGAGAATGCACACTATAGAAGACTGTTACTTCCAAGTTTTCTGAGTTTAAAAAGGATCTTTTCATTAATATAAAGAAGACTACATCCAGACGGAACCAGGCCTTCTGTGAATAATGACCAAATGCAACTGAATCGTTTTGCATTTTGTGTTTCTGGGAGAAAAACAGAAAGCTCGGATGTCGGTTTGTTCAAATAAGAGGCTCTGGGTAGCAGAATGGGGATGTCCGAGTCCATGCTTGCCTCCTTTGCTTTTCCAGAGCGACATTATTTGAGATCGGTGCGGCTCAGACTTGCCACGAGCTTAGTGTGTTACGGACTAGAATTGTTTACAGGGATTTCTTACCTTTCCCTGTGCAGGAAGCATTCCTCTGCTCTCAGACGCCCTTGTGATGCCCTTCATGCCCGCCAAATAAATGGTTTCTAATCCACCTCCTCCGACCGTCCTCCCACGAACCCTACGGAAGATATCAATATCCCCTGTCGACGTGAGAAAAGTCAAGAGAGCAGACGGTTTGACCAAAGTCAAGGTGGCAATCGGGAGAGGATGCAAAACCCTCAGACTCCCTCGGATAGCCGCCATCTGACCGGCCTGTCTGTGGCCACGAGCAGGCAGGTTCCCGCAGGCTCTGCCCCATGGCGGAGGCCAGACTCTGCCAGGCCCTGCCCGCAGCCATGCGCTCCCGGCTGCCTGAGCCCCACTTCTCCCCGGGGGGCCGCGGAGACACGTCCCCAGCCCAGGCTCGCGGGCGCCGTGAGGTCACTCGTGGGGGAGCTCGTGACACCCCGTGGGAGCCCGAGGACACGTAATGCTCTCGAGGTCTAGTTTCCACCCCCAGAGGACAGCTGACAGGTTTGTTTCAAACATTTTCCTGAAATCACACAGGCATTCTACGCTGGTTCTAGGAAATTGTTCTTTGAAGGCCCAGGAATCAGTGTCTAGGGAAACGGCTCCTTGTTCCGCCCCGGGCGCCCCGCGTGCACGGCCCTGGGTCTGCGAGTCAATGCCCTCGCTGACGCGCCCAAGCACAGCGGCTGTCCTTGCTGGGGCTGACATCACGCAGATGCCATTTCCTGCTTCTGTCCGCACGGCTCTGGGTCCGCTCTCGAGGAAAGACGGTCACAGGAAGTGTGTGTCATGACCCCGGGGCCCACACCCACGCAGGACGGGAGGAAGGTCTCCCCAGGCTCAGTGACGGACTGTGCTCCGGCTCTGTGACCCCTCGCCTCCCGACCTCACTGTTCTGTCCCTTAACGCCCCCAGAGTCCTCACATCGCACTTCAGAATCCTGTCCTGGTGCCGAGACCCCGGGCCCTCACTAGCACCAAAGACATGACATTGAGCTGAGACACAGAGGGCAGAGGGGAAGGGCAGGGGGACAGGCCTTAGGTTTGGAGGGGACTCAGCTTGCTAGGAACTCAGCAGCACAGGTCTACTGATGTCCCCACTGGTCTCACACGGAGGGGTCTCCCAGGGGATGGACTTCATGCAAAACCTGGAAAGTCCCAGGGTTCCAAGCCCCGTGATCCTGGGTCCTCAAGTCACAAGCCCTGGGGACCCCAGGTGGCTTGACTCAGCATCGCCCACCACAGCCCCCCTCCCTGCGCCTCCAAGGCGGGGTTTCCGGAAACTTCCAGTCCCCACCTGCCCACGGAGATGCCTCCCGCTGGCCTGGAGGGGCCAGCGCCGAGCCCCGCTGTGCTCGGGTACTAACGGCGGCGAGTGCTTCTCGGAAGGCGCCGGAGCGAGGCTCACACCCCCCTGGGCTTCGCTGCAGATGTGTCGACGCCTTCGTGGCGGCAGTGCCCAGGCCTCTGCGTGAAGGTCCATCCCCCGCTGTCATTCAGGGCACCGGCGAGCAGCTTCCCAAGTCACATCTGCAAACACCAGGGTGCTTCGTGCTTTAGGCTTTTTTCTCTTAAACTTTGATTTGAAAGAATAAGGTTAAAAGGGATAAACGTTCAGTGGTTATCCTCTCCTGGATTAACGGTTTTCCTTCAGAGCTTGACGGGAATTACTCGGAGGGCGGACATGAAGTGGAGCTTTGATGACTTGTTGGCATGCTGGAAAGAAAGAAGGGGGGAGGTGTGCGGAGCTTCCTGTTGCTTCTTGTGTGCTCTCGGGTTGGATCCCACCTGGGACCCCACGCACTAGCTCGAGACAACGTAATTCCCACTCGGAAGCAAGAGGGGGGCCCAGTCGCTTGAGCTCTGGTCCCCGTGTATACTCAGGTCAGGATCTCAGGGTTATGAGACGGACCCTGCACTGGACTCCCCGCCCAGCACAGAAGCCGCCCCAGTCTCTCGTCCTCTGCCCCTTGCCCCCACTCTCTCTCTAGTAAGTAAATAAAAGCTTTTAAAAAGTGGAATAAAAGTCGGCTCAGAAGGGAAACTGTCCGATAAGTCAAGGGGACAGACAGCAGTGGTCGTCGTCACCAGTGTGCCTGAGTCTTGGAGACGTTACACCCGCCCCCGTGATGGTAATTTGGCTGGAGGTGACTGTCGGGCCTCTGAGGTGGGCATCCAACCCGAGAGGAAGCCATCCCACACGTCACTCAGGTCCCCGAGGCCACTCGTACCGGGGAGGTCGCCACAAGCCCGGGCGTCTCATCCTCAGCCCGAGGGACCTTCTGCACAAGACGATGTCTTCTTGTGGGGGCAGCCCGTGTGTCGGGGGCGTCCAGGGCTCCCCACTGCATGCCAGTAGCACCCTCCCCAGTCACGGGGGCAGAAACGTCTCCAGGTGTGGCCAAATGTCCCCCGAGGGGACACTCGGCCCTCGTTGGGAACCACTGACTTGACTTGTCTGAGACCCTCTTTTGGATTCTGTTTAATGTGTCCCGTGAATGTCTTTAGAGAGAGACTGTGCTGCGCGGGAGCCTGACCTCCTCAGAGCACAGGGCCGGATGCTGCTGCATTGAGAACACAAGCCTTTTCTTACTGTTTGAGGAAATCTGACCCAGGAAAAATGCTTCCTTTTCTTCCTTTATTCCCATTAGATCGGCCTCCGTTTGGTGCATGAGCTCAGCCGACATGAGTTCAGCTCTTTTATATGCCTGCCCCCCCAGGGAGCCCTTGGACACTGTCATGACACCCCACACGTGCCTTTTTGAAGTGTCAGGTTATAGGACACTCAAAATCAGGTTTGATCGATCCATCATAATGAAGACTAAAATGTGATTTTTGGTTCCTTCAGAAACTACTAGAACGTCTCTCAGCCGGTCAGGTAGTCCCTACGAACAAATGGGCTGGAGAAAACCGGCACTTGCTTGTTCAAGACTAATTTAGTCGCCTTACTTCTATTATTGAAACCCGGATGGATAATTTGTCGGAGTTAAATATTTATACCAGCAGTGCAAAATTCGATCTCTGCTTTGTGTGCCCAGTGGAGAAGTGCGGTGCGGTCTTGTGTTATACCAGAAAACCACACGCCAGCAGGCGGCTGCAGAGACCTACCGGGAGGGTCTGGTCTTTCTCTGATTTTATTACTGCTTTAAAATGTTAAACCAACTTGTACCAAATGTCTTTACTCAAAAAGACTTTAGCACAAACTTAACTTGTACATTAAGGAGAGAATGTGATGCTGTAATGTTGACCCCGTAGCATCTCCACGTTAAAGGGGAAGCTGGGAGGAAGTGTCACGGAGGACACCCTGCAGACGCGACACTTCCCACGGCCTCATCACGGGGCACCTATTTCCCCATCTGACTAGAAGGAAGCCGCGGCTCAGAAAGTTAAGCAACTTGCCACCCGCTGCCATGCCCTGAACCCACGGACGCCCACCACAAAACCAGGGGACGAGGTCCCTCCCCACCCCTGGAGATGTGAGCAGGTGAGACACACCAGCAAGCAGAAAACCCACCTGGCGTCATTGTGTGACAGCAACAGAGGGGAGCACGCGGGCACCTGATGGCCTCGAAAACAGGCCTAAAGCAGCCGCGGTCCAAACAGAAGGGCCACAAAACAGACGGCAGAAGCCCAAAGTGGGACGGGGTCCGCGTGTTCCGTTCTCCAAATCTGGAGGCCAGGCCTGAGCCCCTGAGCCCGGAGCACTCGGAGACTTTAACACAGAATTTCACTGCGTGTTTGCCTCTAGGGTTAGGGCAAGTTGTGTCCCATGGGACCACACGCTTGACGAGCTCCAGGCCTGCCTGTGTCTTTCCCTGGTGCCGGTGCCCGGGCGTGAGACCCTGCACACACGGTCGTTGAATGAGTAAGTGTTCGAGTGGGTGAGTGGATCGCTGAGCTCGTCGGGGCCTCTGGCTACCAGCGCCTGGCCAATAGTTACTTTGTATAATAACTATATACATAAACAGATAATAAACACATAGTTTATAGAATAGCTATATAAAATATATACTAATGCTATAATCTAAAAACTTGGAATCTTACATTTTTGCAATAGCTTCTCAGGATTTTTATAAAGTACATCAAATCCAGACATTTAAACTATTTCTTCCCCTTGTGATTCACCGGCTTCGCACCTTCATTTGGATTACTCTGTAGGTGTGATCTTTCTGACCTTTTCATGTCTTTATCAAAGTAGAATTCCATTCAGCTGGAACTATTATTAGCTCCTCTTCTATATCATTGTATAATTTTTGTATTTATTTATTTGTTGAATTGGTCCCTTATGAAAAAGCAGCTTAGTGGGGCATTTAACAGAGTCTTAAAACAAAAACATCTTCATTTGCTGTATTTATTTTATTAAATTGATTTGAATTTAAAAGTTCTGTCTCAGACATCTTCACTCATTTCGGATAGATCAGTAAATTTACCAGAAAAATAAAAAACCGGTCCTGTCATTATGTGAGTACCAAGAGATTAAAGATATCTCATGATTAATGCATGCGGCTCTTAACATTCTAGCCGTCTGTGCTTTATGTGGTCTGCCGGTTCGTCAATAATGCATCACTGTTTCCCAAATAAGTTGTATGACAGGAAAAGACACCAACATTTTAACCACCTTCTGCCGTCTGCACATCATGTCAAGTGTGGATACCCTTCTCTTCTCTTCTTCAGTCCCATCCCAAACCATCCCATCATAAACCCAGCTCGTCGCATCCCACTCTAACCCACCCCATCCCATCTGGATCCCGTCCCCACACCATTTTGGAAGATACCTGCCAATCTTGTTTTCCAGTGCATTTATTTCACCATTTTATTCATTTGTTACCTTACAGACCTTTAGTGTCCTTGTTCTGTTCCGGCCACGTGTCCTGTATTCAGAGCAGATGCTGGTCACAGGCTGCGGCCCGCTGATGCTGCCGTGCCGGCTGCTGTCCAGGACGGTACCTTCTGGCTCTTAAGTATTTTGAGATTCTGTCCAGCTATATTAGTTGGTAAATGTTGCCCCTAAATGTATTCTTAATAGATTAGCATTCCTACTTGTTAATAAAACTGAAAAGGAAAGCTGTAAGCCTGGGTCCAGGAAGGAAGAGCAGAAACTATTTCCCAGAGGCTGGGGGAGGAGGCGGAAGGTGTGGGGGGGTAACTCGCTTCCGTTGCTCCCTGCTGGAACGCGGCAACACGCAGGTTGGATCCTCAGAATCCGGAGCCTGTCTCTGAGATGAAGCGTGGCACGCAGAGCACCTACCACGTTGGCAGCATGGTCTGGGGACATGCCTGCCCCGCAGGACCCTGCAGTCCAGGGGCAGAAGCAGCTGTGGTCATGGGGCCCCTGACACTGGGCTGTACCGTGAGTTCCTTCCACACTTGGTGCTTTGGGGGGATGGGAGTCAGAAGAGCTTCTTACCTGAGGGACCCTACAGTCCAGGTTGGGAAACACATCGAGTAATATTGTCCCCAGAATAGCAGGAAATCAGGGCAAACATGTGGTGGCATTGCTTCAAGAGCTCCACAGGTGTGACCCATGAAGTAAGGACTGTCGTTAGTCTCCGTTTCACAGACAAGGCCCAGGGAGCTCCTGCAACCGTCCTCGGCCTCGGAGTTGGCACACGGCCGAGCGGGATTTGAACCCAGCACACTGGAACACCATCGCCATGGAAAAGCACTCTGTGCCGGCCGGCAGGACTGGGGAGGGCATGGCCCGGCGCTCTTGGTAGGAATCCTTCCCTCTTTCAGGGTAAAGGAAAGCCTCTGGGAGGATACAGAGCTCACAGACTGGGGGCTGGGGGGCTGTGAGGCCAGGCACAGACAAGGAGCTCAGGAAAGGGCCGCAGATGCCGGAAATGGGGGCTGGGGTGAGCCAGCACAAGCAGGCCCAGGAGAAGGGCAAGGCCATCTGCAGACACTCCCTTTGCCTTCGGGCTGCTGTTCAAAGAGAAGAGTCACAATGATGCCCAACCCCCCACAGGCTGCCCTGGGGAGCCGAGACAGGAAAGGCTGTCACCCAATCTCCAGTGGCCAGTGGCCAGAGATCCCATCGTCCTCAGGGCATGCAACTTGTTCCCCCAAACCAGGCACGGCGGGGGATGAGGTAGGAGCACCTTTGTGCTGGACAGGTACAGGGGACTGTCCTCGGTCCAAGGCCACACACGATGGGATGCCCCAAGCGGAGACAGGGCTGGGAGGAAGCCGGGGGCCATGTGCCCTACAGCGAGCTCTGTATGGAACCCTCTGGGCTGTGCCTCAGCAAGCGGGGGAGGCTGTGTAGGGCAGAAGGCAGGGGACCTGGAAGACGCCAAAAGACCAGTCTGTCCTCACAGCCCTGTCTCTGGCCCACGCGTGCAGCTAACTACTGTCCGGGTGCTGCCCACCATGATATGGCCCATGGAAGGGACTCACAAAGGAGAGAGTGTCACCATGATGCCGTAGCCAGGAAGCTGTGGGGGACGACGTGCACCTGTGTCGGGCCCCGTCCCGGGCAGCGAGACACATTGCCTTGAACTCAGATGCCAGAACCGCACGCACCCCACACTGTCTGTGGTCAGGGGTCCGAGTCCAGCTAGACAGTCCTCCGCTCGGGTCTCAGGAGCGGGCAGTCAAGGCGCTGTTGGGGCCCGGCTCTCTGCTGAGGCTCAGGGCTGCCGTCCGTGCTGCGGGGTGCTGCTGCCCTCGGTTCCTTGTGGCTGAGGGGCTGAGCTCCCTATTTGGTGCGCCTGCCCGCTGGGGACTGCTGTCAGGCATGGGGGCCACCTGCTGTCCCCTGCCGTGTGGCCTCCCCACAGCATGGCAGTCTGCCCCTTCAAGCCATCCCGGGGCTTCAGATCTGTTCGGTCCCACCAGCGACAGTCTCCCTTTGATTAACGTCAACTCAACTGCTCAGGGACCCTTATTACGGCTGCAAAATTCCCGGCCCACTGCAACATGACGGAATCAGGGAGAGAGATGCCAGCATGCCTGCGCACACGGGGCGGGAGTCTAGGAGGCGTCCTGGGACGCGCGCAGGCCGTCCCAGAGAAAGGAGCAGGTGCCTAAGGAGGGCCCGTTTCAGCCCTGCCTGCAGGGGGAGGGGCCTGCACGCACCCAGGAGGACGAGGAGGGCCCCAGGCGGTGAATGAATGTCAGCAACGGGAAGGAAAAGGCTCTGTCCGGGGGGGTCAGGCACCTCGTGAGAGCCGGTGCGAATCAGGGCAAGAAGAGAGCTTTCAGTCCCTCGGAAACCATGAGATCGGATGACTGTCTCATTGTTAATATGGCGACCGTAGTTGGGTGATCAGATCAAACTTTTTATAGAAAAGTTCACAAAAGTAAAATTACTCCATAATTATACTATAACAGATAATGAGGTTTAAAAATAGACCTGAGGCAGCCACTTAAGACTCAGTTGGACCAGAAGCCGCCGTGCTATTAGCATTCCCTTTCTCTGCCATTAGGAAGCCTTGGGGGTATCGATCCTTCTGAAGCAGACGTCAGGAGGGACAGAGGGAACTCCCCTCTCGGCCCAGACACTGTCCTCCCCAGCTCACTGGGGCAACGGGCAGGGGCACTGCGGGGGTGAGGAGGGCTGGAAAGAGAGGTGGGGGCGGGCGAGGTGGGAGAAGGCGAGGGGAGGCAGGGCAGGGAGAGAAAACCCCCCCGCGAATGCAGCACGTCTGGGTTCTGAGCCGTCTTCCGTCCGCACCAGCGGTCCCACAGCTGCACCCAGCTCCCGTCTGTCCTCACAGAGTTTCCAGATCCTCAAGATGGAAACAGTAAGAAGTCACATTTCTTTTCTTTTTCCATCTTACTTTGCACGGAATTCTGAACAATGGAAAATCAGAGCCCAAGCAGGTGGACGGCAGCGTGCTCCGTGTCCCCCCACACCCAGATCTGTCGCTGAGAGAAAGAGAGGGTGTGGGGTGACATGCCCACGGACACGCACGCACCAGCGCCCAGGTGAAGTCTGGTTTTCAGCACAGCCACGGGCGACACTTTCCACAACGTGACCTCCCGCACCTAGCGAGCGCTCCCCTCCAGCAGCTGGAAAGTCGTTTTACAGACCTTCGAAGGTGGAGGTTAGTGCAAGTGAGAGGTGACTACTGACCAGATTTCGAACGGCTTGTGGAGTTGGTGACTGCACTCGACGATATCTTAATTAAGTTTCCAATCTTACCAGTCAGGGGCTGGAGCACAGCCCCGCTGTGTTGTGCACCATGTTGCGACGACGCGTCTTCTCTTACACAACTCGTCCCCCTGGAGGGCGGCCACGGCTCCCCGTCCTGCATCATCTCAGTCTTCTACAGACTCACCACGCATCACAGCCCGCTCCGACGAAGTCGGCCCTCGGCTAGGCCACCTTCCTGCCACTGCGGTGTCCTGTGCCGGCTGGGCCGGGCTGGTGGCCGCGGGCCCACTGCGAGCGCGTCCTCAGCCCCTCACCCCCCACCCCCCGGGGCATGCCGGCCACCATAGTCGTGATCCCTTTTTGTCTGGATGTGCTACCTCCTTCCTTGATGGGCTTCTTTATTTTGCTGGACAATCTTCTCCAGTAAGTTCCAGGGAACGGTGCGTGGAGAGTGAATATTGAAAACCATTTTCTTCTCTGATGTGATAGCTGGTGGATGATTTGGCCCAGTGTGTCGTCACAGGTAGGAGCAGCTGAGGACCCCTCCCCTGGCTTCAGCGCAGGTCGTGATCTCATGGGGGTTGGGAAGGAGCCCCATGTCCGGCTGGGCCGGGGGGGGGCAGGCACGATGTTCCTCACGCAGAGGAAGGTGATGGCATTGACACAGAGAATATTGGTCCCACGGGGACGTCATCACACTGGGGGTCGCCCGTGGGGAGGGGGGTGCCCGTGGCAGTAGAAAAGAGGTAAATACTTGGCCTTCCCTGGGGAGAGGTCCATGGACGCTGCCCAAAGTTAGAAATAATACATTATAAGCACATTATTTAGAAGTATGGACGCAACGAAGAGGAAAAAGCCTAGGGTTGTGGGTGATTTCCTCCACGGGACAGGAAAGCTGAGGTGTCCGGCATCTGCGGGGGGCAGGGAGCGCTACCTGACTTTGAAGCCACACAAATGCACGTCATCAATTAAAATTAAGATGCATTTTCTCATATAAGCGGAGTTCTGATGTAACACAGAAAACAAACTCTTGGTGCACTCCGTCAGGTCACACAGAAGAACACCCAGCGCTCTTTGCCCTTCCTCTTCTCCTCATGAGTGTTGTCCGAAACCCGCCCCAGTGCCTCCCCCACAGGGGACTCCGCTCTTGGGCAGAGTCTGTGACAGCTGCTGGGGGTGTGAGGGCTCTGCCCCAAGAGCCCCGGACACCGGAGCGTCCTTGGACCGGGTCAGGGTCAGGGTTGGCTCACGGCGGTGGCTCTTCCCCGGGCATCAGCCCCTCAGGGAGGCACTTGCCTGGGTTTCTCCCACACAGGGACATAGCAAGGACCTCCGGGGTGGACGCCAAGGAGGCCCCACCAGGTCGGGGGACAGTGGAGAGGTCACGGATGGGGTGGCCTGGGGCAGTCAGGTGGGGAAGGGTCAGGCCGCGGGCCTGGGAGGCAGGGCAGGGCTCCCAGTCGGGCCGCTGCATGGAAGCTCGTGGCCCCCAGAGGGAAAGGCATGGGCGCCCTACGGCTTCCCCCACAGGGTGGGGGAGCGGGGGCGGGAGCCACGCTTCCCCCGGACAGGACCCAGCGGGGAGGAAAGAAGGTTAACACTTGCTGGGAGACCCTCATGCTGGGCCAATTACACAAATTATGACCTTCAACAACATCAGCTCTGCTCCTTGATGCTGATCTGAGCCCTTGACAGAGCCCCGAGGCCGAAGAACCCACCTGGGTCACACGCGCCCATCTTTTACTTTCCAAAGCGCCAGCCCTGTCCTGTCGCTGCCGTTGGGTACATGAGGAACCTGGGAGGGGGGGCTGGGGCGTCCTTCCTTCCTGTGTCGCTGCCTCCTTCCCGCCCCAGTAGCTCTCCTCTTTCTGCCTCTCCTAGCAGGACCCCCAGGCACCGTGGGTCCCTGGAATCAGACCCTACGTGTCCTTCTGTGGATGGCTTGTTCCACTTAGCGTAATGTCATCAAAACTATTAAACTTTATATGTACATTCTGATTAAAATTAGATCATCTGCAGTTAAAACTGATAAAATATTCTTGCAGATTATGATAGGTCTTTGATACTTTAATGTTCCCGTTTACACAACAGGATGAGAGAAAGCACTTTCCTCGTTTTCTAAGATGAGCTCACGGAGAGAACACGGAGGAAAGCGGTGTTGTGCGACGCCAAGGTGCTTTGCTGGAGGAAGGTGCAAACAGCTTCAGCAACGCTCCCGTCATCATTAACGTCCAACTTCTGTTTCAAACGCACTCGTTTTATTGAGGTTGTTGGAAAGGAGTATTTTAAAGCTTCTGTTCAAGTAACTGAGAACAACGCATTGCTTTCATGACTTTATCGGTAATTTTAAGCACCATAGAACTCAGGTTTTGTTTGGTTTGGTTTGTTTTTTTCTGAAATCAAACTGGATTTAAAATAATTGATCTCTTTAGCAAAAAAAAAAAAAAACAAACAAACAAGGGGGAGGGAATGTAGAAAATAAGTGGGGAAAGAGAAAATGATCCATAGCATATTTTCTTTTTACATATTTTCTCACTGAAAAATAACTAGGAGAAAACAGGGATCTGAGAAGCAAAAGCATGGTGAGCAGGTGCATGGCGGGCCCAGCAAGGCCCTCGTGCGGCAGCTCACAGCACGGGTGGAGGGGGGCCTCTGAGCCTTCGCCCTGAGCAGCTGCCTCGCTGGGGAGGGAAGGACCTGGACACACAGGCCAGAGCACTCCGGGACTTCCTCCTGACCTGCGTCTGAACACCTGAAGGAAGAAAGTCTAGGAGGAGAAGGGCTCAGAGTGACGGAGAGGACGGCATCTCAAGGACCAGGGTTCGGGAACCGTGGTCTGTCAGGACAGGCACGCCTGGGACCCCCGCCAGCCACACCCGCGCAGGAAGGAGTCCCGGGGCTTGGCAGTGGTTTTCGTGGCAGAGCTCACGCCAACACTATCCAGAAGCGTAAATCCTGATGAATCTTGGCGATTGCTGCCCTCACACCACTCACATGGCGCGGCTCGAGGAAGGTCCTGAGCTGTGACGGATGCCTTTCTTGGACACCTGCGTACCGACCTCGAGAAACGACTCTCGGAAGTCAGGCGGTGGCCCTGCCCCAGCCGCTCCTCCCAGGCGCGGGCGGCAACGTGTCAGGACCACATTCCAGGGGGGTGGACTGGCAGAGCTGACCTCAGTCACATTCGAACCCAGGACCTTGCTCTCCACAGCGTCCCGTCGGGTACTGACGGCTCTGCCTGTGTGGGTTTCCTTCCCTGTGTGTGCGCACACTCCGGGCCCTCCCCTCCCCTGCCACAAAGCAGGGCGGCTACACTTTGTTCCTGCACCGTTCATCGAGCACCTGTTGTGAACGAGGGACTGTACTGTGCCCCGGGGAGCACAAAGGCCTCGGTGATAGAGGTCATTCTCCGAAGTTCCAAGGAAGCAGGCAGACAGACACTTTTTATTTTTTACTTCAAAAAGATTTGTGTCTTTTAGAGAGAGAGAGAGTGTGTGTGCAAGCAGAGCGGAGCAGCTGGAGAGCAGCGCACTCCCCACAGAGCCCCAGTGTGGGGCTCGATCTCACAACCCCGAGATGGTGTCCTGAGCCGGAATCAAGAGTCCGGTGCTTACCCGACGGAGGCCCCAGGCGTCCCAGGCACACAGGCATGTGGACTAGCGGGCCTCACCCATGCCGTATCTCGGAGCTTTTAAAAGATGCTGATGCTGGGACCCCATTCGCAGCATCTGGCCCGGGGTGGGTGGGTTCTAGGGAATCTCTGTTTAAGAAACAAGATCTCCCCACGTGATTTTAATCAGCAACCAGTGCTTTTGGAGAAACAACTAAGTTATGCTGAGTTGGTGCCCGTGAGAGCGCTGAGGGGGGTGGTAACTGGGGTCCGAGAGGGAAGGGAGGAAGGGGAGGGGTGTAAGGGCTGAGCCGGTGTATGGGACAATCGCAGGCGCCACAGCAGATTCCAGACCAAAGGGATGAGGGAGGCCAGCAGGAGACTGTGGCTTTCTGCCGTGAGAATTCCAGAACCAATCCATGGGAGGACGGCACCCACACAACTCCAGACCACAGGGAGCGTGCCTGAGAGAGGGCTCGGAACGTTCCAGCAGCTCACGGAGGGGCCCAGCCCCCCAGGACCAGGTGCCTGCCCTTCCTCCCACACAAAAACACAACATGCAATGCCTCCTTCCCTGTTCTGTGTTTTCAGTAGACAGTTTTGGCTTCAGGTCCGTCATCTGAGTTCTCAGGAACAATAATTTCTTTGAACCATAATAACAGGAAGGTTGTACGTTTTGCCCGCCCCCCCATTCCCAAAGGTCTTTTTTCTTTTCTTTTATTTAAATTCAATTTAACATACGGTGTTTTACTAGTTTCAGAGGTAGAGGTTGGTGATTCCTTCATCTTACATAACACCCAGTGCTCACTGCATCCCGTGCCCTCCTTACTGCCCATCCCCCGGTTAGCCCTCCCCCACTCCACTCCCCTCCAGCAGCCCTCAGTTTGTTTCCTATGATAAAGAGTCTCTTATGGTTTGTCTGCCTCTCTGACTTCGTCCTGTTTTATTTTTTCCTTTCTTCCTCGTGATCTTGTTTTATTTCTTAAATTCCACATATGAGTGATACTATATAGTCATATGATAATTGTCTTTCTCTGATTGACTTACTTCGCTCAGCATAATAATACCCTCTAGTTCCATCCACGTCCCTGCAAACGGCAAGACTTCGTTTCCTCTGACAGCTGCGTAGTATTCCATTGTATATATGAACCACATCTTCTTTATCCATTCATCCGTTGATGGACATCTAGGCTCTTTCTATAGTTTGGCTATTTTAAATTTTCTTTAAAAAAAAAATTTTTTTTTAAGTAGGCTTCATGCTGGGATGCCTGAGTGGCTCAGTGGGTTAAGCGTCTGCCTTTGGCTCGGGTCATGATCCCAGTGTCCTGGGATCAAGTTCCACATCGGGCTCCATGCTCAGCAGGAAGCCTGCTTCTCCTTCTCCCTCTGCCTGCCACTCCCCTACTTGTGCTCTCTTTCTCTCTCTCTCTGACAAATAAATAAAAAAAATCTTTAAAAAAAAAAAAAGTAGGCTTCATGCCTAGCACGGAGTCCAATGTGGGATTCGACTCACGACCCTGAGATCAGGACCTGAGCTGAGTTCAATAGTTGGACAGTCAACCAACCAGCAGAGCCACCCAGGCACCCCTCCAGAAAGCCTCTTTCACTTAGAAGTCAGTGAGTCTAAGATGTGTGGCTACCACCCGCGTCCTCTCCCAGGTGGAGTGGAGGAAGAGAGAGCAGGTGTTTATGGGTCTGGGCACAGGTGTGGGTGTGCGTGTAGCCCAGGCGTCTGGAGGCATCCTATCTGCTGCACTGCCCCCCACCGTGCTGGAGCAGCCATACCGCTGGGGGCTTGGTGGCAGAGCATGGGGAAGGGGGGTCCTGAAGACCTGAAGCTGGTTAAGATCATCCCATTCCCCTTGGACACTTACCAGTCAGGGATGTGCTCTGAAGCCAGGCCTCTGCTGATCATCGAATGGCACTCCATGGTCCTGATGACTGCTTGGCCAGGACCACACATGGGACTGAGCTGACCCTGTGAGAGTGAAAGATTCTCAGCCCCTGGTGTGAATGAAGAAACAGCAGGCCCTGGAGCTTCCCACAGCCATCTCACTTGGACTTGGCGTGATGCTGGCACAACTTCCTCTTACTACTGATGTCTGTCTGTGCAGACGATTTCCAGGATGACGGCTCACAAGGTCCCCCCTTTTGGTGCCAGGCCCTCCTCCCACTGGCGTTAAATCTCTTCTTTTCCTCTCCTTGCATCTGGGTTAGCTTTGGAACCTACTTTTCCTGACAGAATGGGGCAGCAGGAGCGTCCCGTTTTGGGGCCATGCGGTGCCCACTTTGACCCTCTTGGAATCCAGTGGCCATTTAAGAAGCCGAGGCTAGACTCCTCTATGATGAGAAGCCGAGTGGAGAGACAGAGGCCAGTCTGCTCCCACTTCTTATCCCCCAAGCTGAGACACCGGACATGTGGCCGAAGCCTTGGAACCTTCCAGGTCCTGCGGAGTCCCCCACGAACAACCCCAGTCAACACCAGAAGGAGCAGAGGAGCCATTCCACCAAACCAGAGTCCTGAGGAAGAAACACCTGCTGTTGAAGCTTTCGAGTTAGCAGCGGTTCCACGGAAATAAGTGGAGTCCCAGGGTGAGCTGGGTTTTAGTAAAGCCCTAACTGATTTGGTTCCACGGGTTTTAAGTTATGGCGCTGACAGCTGTGGTGGGATCAGTGCATGGCCAACGGTATGAGCAAGGCTCCAGACTTCCTCTCATCTTCCCGAGCTGCTGTCCCCACTGCGAGGATGGTCCTCGCGCTGCCTCCGGGCGCGGACTCGAGAAGGCAGCCGGCACCTGCCGTGGCAGCCCGACACACAGCCGGCAGGAAACGGGCGGTACTTCCCTTCGTGTGCCTTTTTAAGAGTGAGGAAACATTTTTCCCCACAGCGGGATTCATTGGCTTAGACTTGTTTTAAACAAGTCGTGGGAAAGGACGGCTTACAGGAGTGCAGGTTTGGCGGGTTCCTGGACCACGATGGGTTTCCGCTGGCAAGGACAGTGGGGAGCGCCCGCGACAACATGAAATTAACATTCGCCCTTGACTGAAGTAGACACTCCTGGGAGACGGCCAGCCTTCGCCCAGCAAGCCTGCCCTCTGCTCCTGCACACATACCCTTGCAAAAGTGCGGTTGGTAAGGTAGAAGCCTAGTCAAAATCTGGCCCTAGCCATGAAGGGCCTGGCGGGAAGCGGGGGTCTTCTTGAGAGATTTGGGAGACAGTGTGACAGAGGGACCCATCTAGGGGTGCTGCTGCCCAGGGACTGCAGGAGCAGGAGGCCATGGAGGCCGGAGGAGACTATAGTTCTCGGAACCTGACCCAAGTTGACACAGTGGAAAAGGGAGGTCTCCAGGCACTGTCCTCACAGAGGGCCACAGCCACTGCGGACCCCAGGGGAGGCCAGGCTGGAGGGGAAGGATGTGCCCAGACCCTCTGGGTCTTCAGCTTGCCGCAGGTGGCCTGGTCGGTGAGGGGCCGGTGAGGATGACCATTAGCCTCCTGGGCTCAGAGCAGGACAGAGAAGGGCAGAGTGACTGGGATGAATGAGGAGAATCACCATGTGAGCTGACCCCAAACTGGAGTGTTTTACTGAAGGAAGGTGATCCAGAGCCCAGGTCGTTGGTGGTCACTCTTCCTTCTAAGCGGACTCCTTTCTAGGCCAAAAAGCAGGTAACAGGGCTTCTCTTCCACCGCACCCCTCACATGGCCGGGGCATTGTCCCTCTGGGCTCTGCCACTCAGATGTCACGAGGCGACCTGGAGGCAGCAGGCAGAGAAGCTGCAGCAAAGCGCCTCACTTAGCACAGGCTGACTTCGAGCCTGAGTCACTTCCCTGCTGGGAAACCAGAAACAGCCCCCGGCGGGAGTGAAATCGTGGGGTCCCGGCTCTCAGGAGCAGCTCTGCCGGGTTCAGGGCCAGCAGCATGGAGCGCGGTGCCCCAGGGACCTGGAGGCCGGGGCCGGGCGTGGCCTCCCAGACTGGGCCTCTGGGTGGCCGCCCTGGACCAGGGCAGGAAGGAACGGGACCGGCGGGACCGGGGGAGGGCGGCCCAGCCCGGCTGCCCGCTGGTGCAACAGGTTCGAGAATGGTTCCACACCTCGCCCCAGCCAGAGCGCGATCTGGACAGCAAAGGCCAGGAGGCCAGGGCGCGGGAGGGCGCGGGTTTCGAAGAAGAAGGATCGCAGGCTGCGGAGCCGGGGCTCGCCCGCACCCCCGCGCAGCAAAGAGGAGCGCACGGGGCATTGCCCGAGGCACGAAACCGCCCCCACCTGCGGGGCAGGAGACGCCGCGCGTGGGGACCGGTTGGGCCCCAGCGCGCCACCCAGACCCGGGCAGCGGGTCTCTGCCCGACCCCACGGCGCCCTCCACGCCTCCGGCGACCTGGCGCCCGCCCTCCGGCCTTCCGGAGCGAGACCGAAGTTTCGGGCGGGAGTCGGGCCGGGGCGGAGCAGGCCGAGGCTCCTTCCCGCGGTGCGCACCGGGCCGCAGGCCAGGCCCTGGGAGGCGGAAGCAACAGGGAGTCGTCCCCGCCCCCCTCCCCTCCAGCCCAGAGCCCTCAGTCCGTCCCCGCGCCGGGGCGGCGGGGCACTGGGACGCGGAGGGCGGGCCCCGCGCGCGCGCGGTGAGCGAGGGCGGGCGTGGCGGGCAGGGGCGGGGGCGGCGGGCGCGGGGCGCATGCTCACTGGCGCCCGTGACGTGCGCGCCGGGCCCGGCGGCCAGAGGCAGGGCTGAGGGGGGCGGAGGGCAGGGGCGGGAGGGGCGGAGCCCGGGAGAGGAGGAGCCAGGCGCAGAGGCGAGCAGAGGAGCGGCGAGCCGAGCAGCCGAGCGGACCGCCCGCACCTCCGCGCTCCCCGCCCGCAGCCCCTGCCGGCAGTCCGGGCCCCGAGCCGCCCACCCCTGCCCAGCAGCCACCTCCGCGGGCCGGGCCGGGCATGAGCGCGGAGGGGCCGCGGCCGCCCCCCGCAGTGCCCGGCGCGCCCAGGCCGTGACCGGGTCGGGGGCGCGCGGCCGCATTGGGGCCGGGGCCCATGGGCGCGCCGAGCCGGGCGCGGGGGCGCTGAGCGCGGGCGGGCGCGGCCGGAGGAGCCATGGACTGCGGCCGGGTGCGGACGCTCGTGCACCGATACGTGAGTCCGGCCCGCGGCGGGGGGGAGGGGACGGGCCCCGGGGTCGGACCCGCCGCGCGCGCCCCCCCTGTGCGACCGGGGCCGGGGTCCCGGGGGCTTGCGCAGCTCGGGGCGCGGGCAGGGCGCCGGGGAGGCTCGCGGAGGGCGCACCTCGGGTGTGCGGCGGCGGGGCCCGGGCGCCCGTCCACCTGCTCCGGCCCGCGCGCCCCCCGCGACCCGTGGGGAGGGGGCTGCCCGGCGCCGGCTGCGAAGGGACGGGCGGGCGGGACGGCAGAGCGCGGCCGCGCGGAGAAGCTCCCCTTCGCCGGGTCCGTGTGACAGCGCCGGGGACCCGCAAGTGAAGTTTGGCACCGCTTGCCGGGAAGTGACCAATCGGAGCGGAGGCCGCGGCTGTGCGCGCCGTCTGGAGTCCGCGCTCGCGGGGCGCGGTGCGGGGCTCAGCTCGGGCTCGGAGGGCAAAGCGGGTGTTCCCGACCCCGGAGCGAGGGGACTGCGCGCGGCCGTGGCCCTGGCACCGGTGCCGGAGGGCGTGTGCGCCCGAGAGAAAGAGCGCTGTCCGGAGGGTGGTGTTTCCTGCCACCGGCTCCACAAAGGCGCCTTGTTCGGCCGACGGCGGTCCGCGGTCGCGCACGGCTTGGACGAGCCGCCGGCCCGCGTGTGCGGGGCATCACTGTGGGAACCGGGGGCTTTTTCCCTCGTAGGATTGTCTCGGACACACTTTCCTGTTTGTGAGCTCGCTGAGGAGGAGGCCCCGGCCCGGATCTTCCGTGGGGCCTTCGTGGATGGCACCGCCAAGGTCCCGCCCCCCCGTGCTGACTCCCTCAGCAGAAGACTAGGGTCAGGGTGACTGTGCCCCCCTCCCCCACGTCCCGGCTCCCTGGGGCAGGTCAGGCGCCTGACCTTGCAGCGGAGAGAAGAAGGGGTGGGGCAGGGCCGCCCGGTGAAAGCTCCGTGATTCCCCAGAGTCCACCCTGTGGAGTGAATGTCAGTGTCAGAGGACACGTTTGTTTCTGCAGGGTGGGAAGTTCGAGAAAGCCCCATCCCAGTGACCGTGGGTAGGAGAAACGCTTTGTCGGGCAGGGACGCTGTCTTCCCAGCTGCCCCTCGGCCGGTTATGCCCCTGCCCCTGTCCCCAAAGGGAAACGAGAACCGGTGCAGCTAGTTATTTAACCTGTGCCCAGGGTTCCGCAGTTAATTTCCGTTCCCTTCCAAGTCTTGATAAAAGGGAGGGTTGCGTGGCGAGGGGGACGTGCAGTCTGCCTCCAGGAGAGATGGAGAGAGGGTGGGTGGTCCCCTCTGACCCACGGCGTCCTCCGACCGGGCGGCCGCTCACTGCCCAGTGGGTCTGACCGCCCCCCTGGTTCTGGACCCTTTGTCCCAGGAGTGGGGCAGACACATGCCTTTCCTCCAGGCCCTCAGCTGTTCCATGTCGTATTGGTTTATGTAAGTGTCTCGCGGTTGGTACGTTAAAGGTCCCTTCGCTGTGTCATGAGGCTTACGAGGTGATGTTTTCTGTCAGACCAAAGTGGTAGCTGTTGCTTACGGAACTTTGCCAGGCGCGGACGCTGTCTGCTGCCGTTCCTGGAACACGGGCTATAGGTCACTCACTAGTATTCCTCTTCTCCATTCCACATTTTTTTTATTTTTTCAGTCTGGGTGCTCGAGGGTTTCAGCGCAGTCGCATACAGAACCGTCCATTTCCATGATACTAAGCTGTTTGTGCTGTTGAGCTAATCTGAGTTTTTCCAGGAAGCGTCAGGTTCTGTCGGGGTTCGTCATCATGTAGGACCAAATTATATTACGTTTTTCTCGAAGGAGAGGCAGAGCCTGGAGCTGAGTACATCCGTCGGTCGTCGTGGTTTCCCTTTGACTTTACGAGAACAAACAAGAGCTTGCCCCCCGTTCTCTGCCAGTGCTCACCCGCTGTGTTGCCGGGGCAGAGAAAACGTCTCAGCTCCTTCTGAGGTGTGAGCGTTGCCAGAAGGTAAAGGAGTCCTTGAGAGCATCGCTGAAGATATTTCAGTCTGGCAGACTCCAGAGAGAGAGAGAGAGAACAGGCGCATGGATGGGAGAAGTCTGTCGTGGTCCTACTGTGTAGACCGCGGAGCACATGTTCCTGGTGCTGTGGACGGACGGAAGCCGTGCAGGGGTGAGCTGTGCGCACACGCGGCCGGTGCTTGTGTACCGTCAGGTGATGTATGGGTCACAAGGTAGTTGGACCCGTTTACAGATGCTTCTGACTTAACGAAGCAGATGGAGAGGTAGTTCTCTTTCCTCCTTATAGGTGGGGGGGCACCTGGGTTCAGGGGCCTTCACTTCTGGGAGAAGCCTGTGCAGCCTCGCGGGTCCCCGCGGGCTCTGTGGGTGCCTGACTGGCCCGCGGGGCAAGCTGTGGGACCGTGGGCAGGCCCGCCTCTGTGGTCCCGTCCAAGACCAGCTGTGGAGAGGCTCCCTGAGGGGTGCGGTGGGAGCTTGGAGCGCGGCCTGGCTCTCAGGAGCTGCTCTGGTCACCGCGAGCCGTTAGCACGAGTCAGTCCCCGGGCGGGGTGGCCCGGGCGCCCCACTCCTGAGCGCAGGCCAGGCCATAGGCAGCGTCTGTCCATGTATGTGCTCACGCGTGCGCATCCCAGGCCGGGATAACGGCGCCGGCAGGACACTGGCCTCCTCCTTCCCTTCCAGGCGGCCCGGTCGGGAGACCCGGCTCGGCAGGTCTGTGGGTCTGAACTGCATCTTGTTCCGTGTCTGCGGTTTGCGTCCGGTTGCTCGTGCTGCTGTGCTGCCCCTGCATCTCCACCCGTTTCTCACACTTTTTGCTTTCTAGGATTCTTACATTTGACACGGTAAACTTCTGGAGAATGCGCAGGCACTCCTTGCTAGGTGGGTCCTCTTTCTGGAACAAGCTGTGACATTAGGGCTTTCTTTGTCAGGGAAAAGTAAATATTTGGGGTCCCCGGAGAACTTTAAGCACAGCTGTCTTTGAGCGCTGTAAGCCTTCTAGAAAGCCCAGCTGTCTCTGTCTGGGCCAGTCTGCGCTCCCGGGGAGGCGGCCTGTCCACGGGGCAGACGCTCCTTCCACTCGGTCCTTCCAGTCCCTGTAGGAGAACTAACGCTGCAGAGCTAGGAGCCCCTCCCCCAACCCTGCCTAACCCCACAGGGGAGGCTTCTCCCGCCGGGCTTGCAGGTGCAGGAGGCCGCGAGCCTGGCATTGTGCGAGGCCTGGCCTGGCCGCGTGTGGACGGGAGCCAGCGCGCCACGCACCGGTCCTCGGCCCCCGGGTTCCCGCACACTTGCAGGCAATCTGCCTGGTCTCTGTCTCCCCTCCGCACTCCGGCCCGGAGCGAACTCCCTGCTCTGCTCCCACGCGCCCCGGAGCAGCTCCGCTGCCGGCAGCAAGCCCCGTGGGATGCTGTTCTCCGAGCCGCAGGGCCGGCTTAACCACGGTGCGGACAAGCAGTTTCTGTGCCCTGTTTTGCTACAGTCTGTTGGGTTTCAGGGGGTGAGCGCGCCGTCTCCACTTGCGGTGGTGAGAACCGTGTTGGCTCCGCCCGCAAATGCCGCAGGAGGCCCCGGGCTACACCCTGAACGCAGACGGACCCGGCGCTCGGCTGTGTGCTCCCACAGAAACAGGCTTGATAAAAGACAGTTGGGGCCCTAAGACCCAGACTCCTAAAAGCTTTTCTGACCGGGGCAAGTGTGGGCAGAAATGCTCTTGTCCGCGGGAGTCAGGGAGGCCAGTTCTGGCAGTGTTAGGGTCCGGCCGCGCGAGCAAGGGTTGCTGCTGCTTTCGCTCACCTGCTGGCACCGCGGGGACACACAGTAGTGGCTGGTGGAGGTCAGAAGTCCCAGCTGCCTCCCCTCTGTGAGCCCCTGGTGCGCTGGCTGACACCCTCGGCTTCTTGTGGGGGACCGGGGCGATGAGGGCTCCTCCCTGCACGGGCTCGCGTGTCCCGCTGGGAATGCCCACGGCCCCCGCTGCTCACAGCCCGGTGCCGCTCAGGCCTTCAGGCCCCGTCACGTGGACTGTCGAGACCTTGCCCTGGGCTTCCTGGAGGGAACATAGTCACCAGATAGGATGCCTCCTCCTCCAGGCAGCTCGCCTGACCTGCCTCGTCTGCCCTCGTCTCCCTGTGGTTTGGGACCCCACGTCTCCTCCTTCCTCCTGGATCATCTGTGTCCCTCCTGAGACCCTGTGCCGGTGGCCGGCCCTGCTCAGAGCCTGTTCTCAAGCTGCAGACTTTTCCCGATTCCGTTTCTCTGCCTCCTTCGCAGCCGAACTTTGCCCTCGTGCCAACGTGTCTCTTCTCGTACTTGCTGGGGGGGGGGGCTCATCACCATCTCCATCACCCTGGAGGCCCTTGGAGTCCTTCACATCCTCCCGGCACACACCAGCCAGTGCCTTGTGCGCACACCGATTCTTCCCCAAGCCCAGCACAGCCAGGCCCAGTCCCCGGGGCGCTCCCTTTAGGTGGTGGTAGGGGCGGCAGCGGCAGGAAGCCAAACACAGGAATACATGTGGGGCCGGGGCTGGGGGACCTGGCCGTGTCCAGGCAGAGGGGCCACACGGCAGCCCCATGGCCTTCCCGCCTGCCGCTGGACCTTCTTGGTCCCCGCGGGGCTCTGCGCTGGCGCCCTCTCTCCTCCGGGCACACCTCTGCCCGGAGGAGCCCCAGGCACCCCGTCCACGTCCACGCAGCCTCTCAGCTGCCCGCCACGCACCTGGACCAGTTCTTGGCACAGGGTGGTCCCTCTGGAAACATCTGTCTGGGGGATTCCTCCTTGTGTGGGGGCTGGGAGAAGGGCGTGGCAGAATTCGCCCCGGATGCTTCCAAGGGAGCTTCCGGGGATCATAAGTGATTGATGACAGTCTCTTAACACATGGCTCACGTGATTTCAGACTTCTGGATTCTCCTTCCTTGGTACATTAACCAGCATCATCGCCGTGTGGGAGCAGCAGGCATTGGGCCCAACCCATCGCACAGTCAGCACCACAGTGGGGAATGTTGGGTCCTCAGGGCTGTGGCCCCTGGTGGGTCCATGGGACAGGCTTAGTGGCTTCTGCATGAAGGTTTCCCTGCATCCCGGAACAGCGCTCCCCTGTGGGTCGCAGCAGGTCCTGGGGTGCATGGGTCCCTGGCTTGGGATCCCCTTCTTGCCTCTGTTGGCTGGACCCTGGGGCCCTGGGAGGAGGGACCCGCCACGGGGCCGCTGTCGGAGCTGGATGGATACCACTCTTACCTGGTCACTGGTGGGACCCGGCTCCCTTCAAACAGCATAAATGGTTTTTGTTTCGGGGCAAAATAATTGGGTTTCCCAATTTTTGTTAGATTCTTGAAGGAGTGTCTGCCTTAGTTAAGATTCAGAACCCTCGTCCAAGGACACAGGCACTCGGTGGCTTCAGAAGTGCGTGTGAACGCGCATGACGTCCACACCTCCCCTCTTCTTCAGCACGGTCTGGCCCGCCCTCCTGGGTTGCTACCCCCCCCACCACAGCTGCCCGCTGAGTGACCCCTGGCCGGGGGCTGCATGCTGTCCCATGGCCCCTCTGTCCCCTGCCAGGAGCATGTCGGCTCTCCTGAGGCCCTGCTGTTTCTTGGGTTCCCTGACTTCCCTCACTGTCCCCCCGGGTGTGCCTGCCTCGCTCACAGCCCCCAACCTAGTCCCCGGACACGCGGGACACCCTGGTTTACTCCCTGGAGGGAGGCCTTGGCCCCCGCCTGAGGGCAACAGGCGCCCCCCTGCTGGAGTGCGGGGCCGGGAGGGGGCCCAGCACGGAGGCCAAGGGTCAGCTGGGATTTTTGGTTTCCTCCCGCGGCTTCTCCCGTTGTCACCTGCACTGAGCCTCTGGCCTTTGTGTCTTAAATGCTCCATCTTACAGTCAACACCCAAGTTCACCGACCCTGTAATGAGCACCTTAGAGCAAACAACGCGTGAACCCTTCCTGAGAACGATTCCTCCTGGACCGCACTCCCAGCGCGTGGCCCTGGGGCAGCCCCGTCCTCACACCCTCTCCCAGAGCTCCGTCCAGGCGGCGGGAAGCAGCTCATTTCCTGCCGGTAACAGCTCCTCGCTTCTCGGGGCTGCGCGGCTCAGAATGTTTTCCCGGCTCAGAAAGGCAATGAAGAAAGATCTTTTCCCTGGTTTGAAAGACGAGGCAGGACTTTCAAGAGAAGGTTTGTTACTTGTGAAAAAGACTCTTTGGCCAAAGACCAGTAACGTGTGTGTCCCAGGGATGGGAAGAAGGCGCAGCCTGACAGACCGGGCATCTATGCCCCTGGTCTGCTCGTGCCCACCCTCCGTCCCTGTCCCCGGCTGGGAGTAGCCAGGACAGCTACCAAGAGAGATGGAGGGAGACAGAGACAGGGAGAGATAGAGACAGAAGGAGGAAAGGTGAGAGATGGAGGGAGAGAAAAACGAAGAGAGACAGGACAGAGAAACTGAGACAGAGATGGAAGGAGGGAGGGAGAGAGACAGACAGAGATTGGAAGGTAGAGAGAGAGAGATGGAGGGAGAGAGGGGAAGAGAGAGGAACAGACAGGAACAGAGACAGAGAGGGAGAGACAGGAAGAGGGAGATAGAGAGACAGAGACAGACAGACACAGAGACAGGACGGTGGGCCAGCTCCTCCCAGAAGCAGGTGGGACATCTGGCTACCCTTGCCAGGAGGGAACAGTCCCAACCACTCCGAGAAGGGGCGCTCCGTTCACTCTGCACAAGAAGCAACCCCATCCGCTGTGTCTGCGTCGGGCGAAGGGGTCAAGGTGAGCCATTGGCCCGGGTCCCAGAACAACAGCGAGGACCGGCCTCTCTGCTTACTTCGCTGGGGGATCGCTTCACAGAAGTACCTTGACCTTTTATTTTGTTGGTGAATTTACCCCCCGGTGCACCTGCGTGGACCTGCTTTTTCCTGCCCAAGATGCATTTGGGAAAACTGGGGCGAGCTGTGCTCTTTGCGAGAGGTCAGGAGGGCACAAGTCTATGAACTTGTGAGCTTGAGGCTAGGAGCATTCTAGGTGCCCTGACCTGCAGTCTGGTGAAGCTGGTTTGTGGCCATGACCTGCTTCGACCCCTCCCTGGTCCGCCTTCTCACCGTTACCCTCGGCCCTGTGCTTTGCTCTTCAGGACACGCACAGACGCACATTTCTTGGGCGACGCGTGTAAACGGAGCTGCGTAGGAAAGGCCTGCTTGCTTATCTAGGGACGGGATGTTCTGGAATGCGGGCGGGAGTACCCACTGTGCCTGGAGCTGGGGGCAGCGAGAATTAGGGAGACGGGGAAGGAAGGGCGGGTAGCATCTGGTGTAAAGCCAGGTGGTCCGCAGTTTCCGTTGACCCCGGAGCTGCATTTCGAATGCTTTCTCGCCCCTGGGAGATGGAGCAGAGCCGGAAGGTCTCATTCCCAACGTGCCCTGTGCAGCCCCTGCCTCGGGCTCCGGTTGAAGGCGCCTTTTCCTTCCAGAAGCACCTGCTTTTGGAATCTGTCGTGTCTCAGGACCCCTCCTGAGCCGTCCCTGGAGGATGGGGGCGGTGGACGGCTGTTGACGTGGCTCGTGGTTATCAAGCCGGTCCCGGGAACACCGTGTGCCCGGGAAGGTGCAGGGACACACCTGCCTCCCTTTGCCCTGAATGCTCCCGATTCTTCTCGGAAGCCTTCTGTGGCCGAGGGCCATGCGGGAGCCGGTGCCCGTCCAGGCTGTTGCTCGATGGCACGGTCACCGGGGGCCCCTCACGCTCCCCCGCCACCATGTGTGTACAGGGAGTGAGCGGGGGCTGTCGGAGCGGGCGGCACAGCCTCCACGAGACCCCGTGCTCTTTGTTGGGTTTGCACCCTGTGCTCTCGTCTCTCAAGTGGGCTTCCTCCTCTCTCGGCACCTTTCTTCCTGTGTCTCATGAGCTGAGGTCAGTGGCCAGTGGGTTTCTGGACCGTGATCCTAACATACGGGCCGGAGGGTCAAGGAAATCGATGCTGAGAGTGTGGTCTGGGAGGAATCGTTTCCCGGGAGGCTCACATGTTGTTTAAGGTGCTCGTTACAGAGTCCGTGAACTTGGGTGTTGATTTTAAATGCTAGCATTTAAGACATGAAGGGAGACATGTGCGGCCTGAGTGCGTCTCAGTCAGGCCAGGCCACAGTAACAGACAGTCCAAGGTCAAGGAGCCGGCACATCCGGCTTCTGGTGAGAGCATCTTCCTGGCCTGCGGACGGCCGCCGTCCTGCCGTGGCCTCACGGGGCCTTTGCTCATGTGCTGGAGGTTCTGGGGGGAGAGTGCAGATGGCCCCCCTCCAGGTACCGTCCTGCTGGCGGTTAGGGCTTGAGTGTATGAGTTTGGGAGAGGCGCTGTGCAGTCCGGGGCCGTACGCTGGGAGCTGGCCCCGTTCAGGCCGTAAACACCCAACCAGATGTGAGCGTCCGAGAGGAAAAGCCCATGAAGTTTGCTTGCGGTTCTGTCGAAAACACAGAAGTGAATGTTCCACAAAATCTGGAGAGGTGGAACTAGATATTTAGTGGGATTGGGCTATTCTTTAAAATTGTGGCACAGACTTTGGCACCTGGTCCCTTCGTGGCTATAGTAGAGCCTGCTTCCATCACCGATCGGCCCGAGGGTGCAGCATGTCTGTGTGTCTCTGGGCCGCTGCTGCGGGAGGCTGGCAGGAGCGTGGCGGCCAGTGCTGAGACAGGCTACAAGGCGCTGTCCTGGGTTTGTACTATAATCCCAGTGCACAGCGTCTGGCCCGGGGACGGGACAGATGTCTCGGTGTTCGGCACATAACTGGATTGGACGTGTCTGCCCCGGCCGGAGCGTCGTGACCTGGTGCCTCCGGTCGGTGGAGTGGCACTGGCAGACTTCTGGCCTCTGGATAGTGTGGCACCGTGCCTTTGGCGGGTCTGGAACGTGAGTGTTGGACACGCAACCTGACTTCCTAGCTCGCAGAGTAGGGCGTGTGCTCCCGCCGAGGCCGCCTGTGCACACACGACCCCGATGCGGTCGGGGGCGCTCACGCTGGTGGCCCAGCTCCCGACCCTGCTGCTGTCTCTCTCCGCGGCGGGTGCTTCTCCAGCCCTGCCCGGTCTTCCTTCATCCGGGATTTGCGCACGGAGCGGACGTGCCCCGAAGCACGGTTGTCTTCGGGTCAGGAGTGAGGCCGGCCTCTGACGACCGTCACGAGAGCTCGTGCCACTGGCTTCGCGGATGGTTCAGGCCAAGTGGTCCCGTTGGTAAGAGGAGCCACAAGTCTGTGTCAGTGTTCGAAGCCGGCCCGGAGTTCTCCTCCAGCCTCTCTGGGCCCGGACGATCCGGAGGCTCCCGTCCCTCCTGCGTGCCGGAGTGGCCTGGACGGGCAGGCTGAGGAGGGGCGGCCGCCCCACACGGCGTTACGTCATCTCCCTCCTCCTGAGGAAAGAGGATTTCCTCCAGCCTATTTCAGCCAAGGATTAGGGACACAGGTTCTGCCACTAGGATATCATCTAGATTCCTGTGTGAGTTTTCAAGATTTCAGAAATTTGCCACTAAAACCCAAGTTTTAATATCACGGAATTAATTTAAAATTGTTACATAGAATAAAGTTACTGATGATCACTGGTCCGGAGGACGTGTGCTGTGAGGCTGAGTCAGAGCCCGACTGAGACGGACAGACAGATCACCGCAGGCAGTGCCCGTTTCTCTGTAAAAACGTGTGAGCGTCACGTGGAGTCTGACGAGCGTAGACGAGCCCTGAAGAGATGGGAGAACCGTGTGGCGCCTGTGCCTCGTCCCCCAGTAACGTTGGGGTGCCCGAGAGCGGCGAGTGCGGTGGGCGTGGGGCTGCCTCTCTCGCCCACTCCTGCTGTCCCCGCGCTGGTTCGCGTTTTGTCTGACGTCGACAGAGTCAACTAGGCGAGCTCGCGGCCCTGGAGGAGTCGTGGGGGGCGGCCCAGGGCGGTTCTCGTAAGGAAAAGTCTGGGGTGTGCGGAGCGCATACTGGGCGCCTGCTGTATGCACTGAGGCTTCAGCAGGAAGCCGTCCCGGAGGCTGCATGTGCGCGGCGGGTGGCGTGCACGGGGCCAGGAGGAGCCGCAGAGGACTGTGAACCGTGCGCGGGAGGGTCGGGACGGGGCGCTGCTGAAGAAGGTTGGGGCGGCCTCCACGTGCCGTGAGGCCGAGGCTGGGCCTCGGGGGTGGACGGAGGCCACCTGTGCGCCTGCTGCTGCTGATGTCATGGCCTGAAACGTGGACGACGTGACGTGTGCTGCTTCTGACGAGGTGCTTAGTTTCCCACAGATTACGTGGCAAAATGAGGAACGTGCTACATAATTGGTAAGTTAGGGTGATTTTTTTTTTTAAAGATTTTATTTATTTATTTGACAGACAGAGATCACAGGTAGGCAGAGAGAGAGAGAGAGAGAGAGAGAGAGGAGGAAGCAGGCTCCCCGCTGAGCAGAGAGCCCAATGCGGGACTCGATCCCAAGACCCTGGGATCACGACCTGAGCCGAAGGCAGAGGCTTAACCCACTGAGCCACCCAGGTGCCCCATTTAGGGTGATTTTTAATGTTATAACAGACTATTGGTTTATTGGACAAATGGGCAATAGGTAGGTTTATGGGCAGTTTTTTTCGTTGTGGTAAAACACATGGAACGTGAAATTCAGCACCTTCTGCCCTTTCTGGTGCGCGATTGCCGGCAGTCACACCGCGCGCACCGGGCACGTCCAAGCCCTTTTGTCGGAAACGGAGCCCGAGTCACAGCTTTGTGGTATGTGCGGTGGCGTCTGGCTGCTTGGGGACATTCTCAGTGGGATAGACCACCGCGGGGTCAGCAGAGCCTTGTTGAAACTCAAGCTCTGATTAAATCTTAGCGGGACAGACCCACGGAGCAGGTGGTGTTTTGTATTTAAATAGCACGTGATGGGAGCCTCTCCTCGCCATTGGCTCTCGGACCAGTGTCATGCGACGGCTGTGCTGCTCCCGCTGCTTGCCTGAGCGTGTCGCCGACATGGGGTCGGGAAGGGACCCTTTCAGGGGACAGGCTGTCCTGAAAGTCGGTGTCCATGGCACTGCCCTCGCGGCACACCGCTCCTCCGCACGGGCGCGCTGAGCCGCATGGAGTCATGTGCTGTTTCCAGAGTTTGGGACAAGCAGGGGTTAAAGGGCTGGATGGACGTTTTCTTCCAGAAGCTCAGTTCTGCTGACCGGCCGGGTGGAGCACGTCCTCCGTTTCTGGCTCGTCTGTAACATCGTGTCTCTCACTGTCTGACAGACTGAGACGTGGAGCAGTTAAACGTAAAAGTACGTCTACGAACAGCTCTCAGATGCTTGCTTCTGTGAGAACCGATGTCCTGTTCCTTCGGCCACACCTGCTAGATTTTTCTTCTCTTCTTAAATCAGAGTCATTTTTTGATTTCATGAGTTTGTTCTGTTTCTTTTTAGGGAACAGCTGCAGGTCCCTCTCCTTAGTACCGAGTTTATTAACAAGAGATTTAGCCATAAAACTGAGTAATTATACCGTGGTTTGTCTCATTAAAAAACCACACCGCGTGCTGCGTTGGCCAGAGCCCCGTTTGGCAGGTGAAGAAGTAAACGTGAAGAGAGAGCTAATTGCTTTTCCTTTGCACCCTCACGCTTCATTAAAAATAAAATGGGTTGCCGTTGGTTTTGTTCAGTTTCTTGCCCTCCCGTCCCTAGTCTGAGGGAGGGCGTCTTGTGCTCCTCCCTGGAGTGTGGCCTGTGCCCCGAGGGCTGCATGCAGCACCGAGCTGTCCTGTCCCCACTGCCATGGCCAGTCCCTGCAGCTCAGGGGATGCCTTCTCTCCTGCCCAGATGGTGAATATCCACTTCTGCTTTTCTTCATTCTTCCGGTGGGCCTGGCCGAGGGCCGGGCTCCGGAGCCAGGGTGCTCGCCACCAGTCAGGGTTCGGATGCGTGATGGGGTGGGGGAGGGTCCCGGGCCGCCCCAGGAGGGCTCCGCGCAGGCGCACCTGTCACGAGGCCCCCGGACTGCTTCCTGGCCCTCAGCCCTCCCGTCCCCGGGAGTGTGGGCTGAAGTGAGGCTGCGACATGCTCGGGCCCGCCTGTGCCTTCCTGCTGCGTGCCGGTGTCGGCCGCATGGCGGGCTGGGGTGAAATCTGCCATCCATGATCCTTTGACCAGGTTTTTGAGGCCGTTTCTCTGTTGTGATGCAGCGTGTGACATGGAAGTCAGGTCTCTGGTCCCCGGGCCCTTCTGCAAAGGCAGCTTCTCGGATAGATTTTGATCTGCACCCCAGAGGCCGGAGGTGGCCTTTGACCTTGTAAACTCTAGAGGTCAGGGAGCTCCAAGCTCCGACCAAGCACCGACCAAGTCGGTGGCGATGGTCTCCTTATGTCACCCGTATGGCTCCAACCTGTTTCCGGATTTGGGCCGTCCTGCAGTTTGGGGCTCCTGCCAGCCCCTGGCAGTCCCCCTGGGCTCGCTGATGATGGAAGCGAGGGAGAGGGAGCGCCGCGGTGCTGTGGCCCTAACAGTGACAATGGTGGCGCCTGAGGGCAGGACCCCCGCTGTGGCGGCAAGGCCCTGCATCTGTGGGGGGGGGATGTGTGACCTCCCTGGGCCTGCGGCTCCAACCCCTCGCTCTGCATGGGGTGTTGGTCCTCTGTGGGTGGGAGCCCCACCTGGTAGACGTTCAGCAGCAGGACAGTGAGGCGGGGCTGCTCACAGGTGACTGGACAGTGCGGGGGCGGGGGGGGGGCGGTTCCGCCGTGCGGCAGATACTGAAATGATGAAACCCGACGCTGCTGTGGCGGGACAAATCACACGATGCTGCTGCTCCGCTCTGCCCCGAGGCTCCCTGGAGGGGACCCGGGTCCCTCCTGCCGCTTGGCTCCCGTCTCTCTGCGAACCTGGTGGCGATTCCACACAGTGGTTGGATGCAGGGGCTGTGGTTAGGCCGGAGCCAGCCGGTAGGCCATGCTGGGGCCTGAAGACAGGGGCACCGGGGTCAGACGTCGCTTGTCTAGTGACGTTGGACGGGGCTTCGCGTGTTTCGTATTTGAGGGAAGGAGAAGTGACGTGACAGGTGACCAGTCCCTGTGCCGGTCGCTGGGATCTGCGAGCAAGGACACGGCCAGCTGGGATGACGGTGCTTCCTGTTGGGTGCGCCTTTCCTTCCCGGTGCCTGAGCCCTGCTCCTGCCTCTGGCCGCAGCGGTTGGCAGCCCCAGCCCTCTAGCCTGCTGCAGGTGTGGCTTGCCCCGGGCTCCCTGCGGCCTCACCCATTCTTCTCTGTGTCCTTCCTAAAGCAGAGAGGCTCCCGTTCTCTGTGACTTAGTATTTGCCGTCAAGCTGTGCGACCTGAAGTAGGGAGAGGGTCCTAAGTTACGAGTTCAGAGCGAAAGTGCAGAGGGCAGGACTGTGGGTTGGGCCGAATTCCAGCCCTGCCATGAGACGGAAGCAAAGACTGGCTCCCCCGAACTCGCGACACGCCGTGGCCTGGCCCCGCAGTCATGGGTTTTCCTTCCGTTGGAAGTCCGGCTTTCCTGAGCTCCGGCTTGCGTTTACGGAGAATGCTGTCTCCAGGAGGTGGGAGGGCGCCCAAGGTGTGAAGTGGGATTTAACTTCTGGGGGGACGGGAGCAGACAGGCAGGCGCCTACGTCCGTCCTTCAGACCGGCCCACCCCCAGGAGCGGCAGTCACGAAGGTGGAGGGGGCGCCGCCCGGCCCATGGTGGCCTGGTGAGGGGGCAGCATGCATACCGGAGTCCGGAGAGCTGGCACCCTGTGTATCACATGAGACCTCTTGCTGGGAAGTCAAGAGCCCGGATGAGAGCAGTCAGGCACCGCTGGAATTCGCTTGCAAGTGCTCTCTCCGTTTCCTTCCCACACTTAGAGCTGGGCTCTCCCCGAAGTCCTGCATCGGGTTCTGCTTCCCAGAAAACCTTGCCAGTCGCTCCCCAGGAGTACACAGTGTCCCCACAGGTCAAGAGCAGCCTCATTAAGTCTCCCCCTGCTCCCTGCAGAGACGGATGAGCTCCTCCGCTCGTGGTTGGGCTTACCTGGGCATGGCATGAGGGCTGGCTCCCTGCAGCCCTCCTGGGTCTAGGTGGTTTCCTTTCTCCCCCCCATGGTGACGGGGAGGCAGGATGTGTAACCCCCTGTCCCAGATGGGTTGGGAGGGCCGGCCTGTCTCCAGGGCAGGGTCTTTTCCCCTCTTGCATCACCACCGAGGAAACCCTAGGAGGCTCAGGGAGGCCCCCCCAGTTGGGCCAATCTCAAGTGCGGGGGAGTGAGCAGTACGCAGGGCCAGGCCCAGAGCCGCAGCCCGTTCCTTGTCGGGTGACAGGCTCTGCCATTAGCTGCCGGTCACACGCCCCACACCTTCTCCCCGGAGCCCCTTTTCATGGCCCCGCCTGGGGTCCGGCTGGGGCCGGGACCCATTTCGGACATGCGGCCTCTGGCTGGAGAGAAATCAGCCGGCATCCCACCCTCCCTCCGTCCGTCGGGCCGTGGCAGGCGATTCCCGAGGCCGGTGTGGGGGCTCAGCGTCGCGTGCACACTCCCCAGGGCGGCGTCTTCGCCGTCTCAGGAGTGGGTTTTCTTCCTGCAGGCGCCCCCGAACTCCGCGCAGGAGCTGACCTCGGACCGGGCTTGTTCGGGCGCGTGGTTGGCGCGCAGAGGGGTGAGGGCCGAGGCGGGTTCCTTGACTTTCAGGGGACGTGCGGTGGTTCGAGGCCTGGCTGCGTCACGCTCTGCTTAAAGCCGGTTTTTGTGAAATGGAGACTTTTAAAAACGTCGCGGTTCTTGTGGGGGCAAGGATCCGTGTTACTGAACGTATTTAAATAAAAGGAAACCGCTCGGCCCACGTGGGACGATCCACAGGATTCCTGAGGTGCCGTCGTGTCTGTCTTCTGGAGGCAGATCTCGGTTTATTTCTCGTTTGGCTTCTCAGGTTCCAGCCGTCTCAGGCAGAACGGAAAGTTCCTTCCCTGCTTACTGTGTGGGAAGATCACTTTCTGGCCATTTAATCTTCCCCGACAGCTAACTGTTGATAAGGATGGAATGAAACCAGACACTAGTCTGGGAGTCCCCCATCCGGAGGAGCCAGGAATGCGGGCGAAAAGTTTCTGCCCGGGCGGCCGGCGCAGACGGAGGGAGGAGGCAGCCTTGTGGGGTCGCCCCTCCCCTGCACCCCTGTCCCCCGGGCTCCCTTCCTCCCCTTCCCCCCCGAGGCCTGCCATGTCCCACAGGAGCCCTGACCCCTAATGGGGACCATTCTCATCTCAACCAGAGAACTAATGTCCTGTGTCAATTGACATGGTGGTGGCAGCCCTGCGGGGGACCCCCACCCCCCAACTCCCCAGCTGTAAGCTGCTGCGGGGCATGGGGGATGCAGAGACAGAGGAGCAGAGGTGGGGGCCCGGCCTGGCCACTTTTGGGGCGTGTCCTGTGCTGCTTCCGTGGGCCTCTGTGTGACGCCGCGTGTCTGTGGAAGGCTGCTTGGCAGACATGCACAATGGGCTGTGGGGCGCTCGTGGTGGCAGGAGGGTGGCTGACACCACCTGTGTCCCAAAGTTTCCGAGGGATCAGTGAGATACGCAGCAATCCTTTTATTCTGGTAAAACATACCTGTTGTAAAACTTAGCGCCGTGACCATTTCGTGGGATACAGATCCGCGGCCCTGAGCACATTCATGTCCCCTCACGTCTGTCTCGGGGACTCTCCATCTTGCAGAGCCCTCTCCTTCCAGACGACGCCCCCGGCCCAGCTGACGTCTGTTCTGCTTTGTGTCTCTCTGATTTTGGCGAGTCTGAGTGGGGCCAGACGGCGTTGATCCCTTTGTGGCCGGCTTTACGGGGGCACACTGTCCTCGAGGTGTTCGCGTGATGTGGCGGGTGTCAGGCTTTCCCTCCCTCGTGAAGCTGGGGAGTCATAGGTCACACGTCTCGGCCAGCGCGAGGAGCCTCAGAGCGCCAGCCGGTGTGTGACAGGGGAGGTGTGACACTGGCGAGGCTGGACCCCTTTGTCTTATGCTTTGCAAAGGGCACTGGCCCACCTCCCGCACCCCGGGGCCCAGCCTGACCCGTCCTCTTGTCCTGCGCTTTGGGACCCGCTCCCTCCTACAGAACTCTCTCAAGACGCAGCCTCAGTCCCCGCCCCCGTGGCACACGTGGCTACTGGGCAGGTGTCCTGAGGAACCCTGTGGGTTTGCCGCGGCTCATGAGTGTCCTTAGTAACTTGGGCTGGAGACCTTGCGATCCCCTCTGGGCATTGTCCGTGGCTTCCATGGGTTGGGCAGGACGTGGAAGTACCCTTCCTTGGAAAGACGGTTCCTTTCCCCTCATCCGCGGTAAGACCATCTGCATGGGTGCGGGGAGAGCTAGATGTGGCTTGCTCCCTGTCGGCCTCGGGGTAGGGGTCCTGTGGGGAGGCCCAGGAGCTCCTGTTCCTTTGCACTTCGAGTACTGGGGAGACTTTGGCCAGAAAGCCCCATGGCCGTTTCTGATGTCTCGTAATTTGCCTGGTTCTCCAGCCTCCTGGAGATGCTGAGAGCGGCCCAGTAGCCCTGTAGTAAACCACTTGGCAGAACAAACCAGTGCTTCTCCCCTGCGCCCGGCTGCTCCCCGGCCCTGCAGTCGTGCTTCCAGCACCACACACTGTTGGGGCCTCAGGTCCACCGGGCCCAGAAATTCCCAAATCCCAAACCTTAGGTTGTGTTTCAACCCATCCTCTCTTGGTGGATTCTCTGTCCCTCTGGAGCCCCGAGAGTTACCCTGTCTGCACTGGGCTGCAGCTCAGTGAGACTTGGCCTCTCTGCTGCTGCTGACCCTGGGCCTGGCACCTCCTCCAGGCCCCTCCTGCCCGCCTTCCTCCTGGAGCCCTGAAAGCACCGGCTTGTGTCCGGTGAGTGCCACGGATGAGGGTGTGCGGCTGGGGCCTCTGAGGGGTCGGCACGGCCTGGGAAGCCGGTGCTGGGTCCACGCACAGAGAACAGGCTGCTTCTCACCCGGAGGCAAGTGGGGACGTCAGTGGAACTGAGCGGTGGGCCATCCGGGGTGTCAGGAGGCCCATTTGGTGGTGTTGGTGGCCTGCCAGGGACGGTTGACGCTCTAGACCATCCGTCTCTCTGCTTCCAGAGAATCTGCGCGAGGAAGGAAGCTTGTGGAGCAGCAGCAGGTCAGAGGGTGGTGGGGCGGGTCAGCTGGGCCCCCTGCGTCCTGGGCTCACGGTGGGGACACGCCGACCCTCGTTGGGGCTCGGGGGCCTAGGTGGGGACGTGGGCGTGTTCTGAGAGAGAGGAAATGGGGTCTTTATACCGGGAATTCTGTGTGAATGAGGGTGAGAACCATAAGCAGAGCTGATTCTGCCTGGAGAAGGTTTTCCAAGCCTACGAACTGAACTGGTTAAGATGCAGGAGCAGTTCGTGCTGATGTCACTTACCTCCTGAATCACACGCAGCCCGCCCGGGCACTTTGACCCTAGTGTGTGCGCTGCGGCCCTGCAGGCACGGCCCGCCCAGCCACACCTTCCGTAAGTGGACCCGTGGGAGGCTCTGGAAAACATGGCTGTGGAAGGAAACACTTGAGCGACCAAACATACTTGGGTTGAGAATAAACATCCCAGACATCAGGTGGTAAATGTTTCCGATTTTGGTGCTTCTGGGCACCAAGGGTAGGACCTTGATGTAGGGGTTTTGCAAACGCTACTGTTAAGTTTGTAGGTTTTAGGTTTTGTTTGTTAATTCCCTCTCCGCGTCTCTCGCTGCTTGTAATGGCAAACCCGACTGGTTTCCCTACACATTGGTGACGCTGAATTCGGTAAATAGCAGTGGGAGGGGACCAAACGGTTCTTCCCGCGTGATGTCATTCTTAGAGATTTAAAAAGTGTACGAACGGGTCCGTGGGGCTGCTGGGGCGTCCCAAGAGACGTGGACACGGTTGTTCCTGCCTGATTCGCTGCAGGCGGGTCTCCACTGGCCTTTTTTTCCTTTTTAAAGATTGATTTATTGAGAGAGGGGGTGTGGGGCAGGGATAGCGAGAGAGGGAGACCCCAGCACGAAGCCCACAGGCTCCATCTCAGGACCCGAGATCATGACCTGAGCGGAAATCCCGAGTGGCTCAGCTGGCCAGGCCAGCAGTGCCCTTTCTAGTGTTTGTCCCGAGGAAGCACTCGCTGCTTTTGCTCCTGGGAAAGCAGTAAAAGCCATAGGAGTGATAAAGTCATCCGGCTTTTATTATTTTTTTTGAAGCCGTAACAATTCCAGATTCATCTTTGCTAACGATGTTCATTTTGCTTTGTTTGTGCTCATAACATTGGGTTTGTTGGCTGGCCCCAGACCAGCACTAAAATTAGCAGCCTGTGGACGTCATGCGTGTTCTGCGCACAGCATACCCGAGGGGACGTCTCCGGGGGCCATTCGGAGCCACTGTGTGGCCGGCGGGGTCCTGCCTCCCCCTTGCGTGGGCGTGTTGGGGAGGGGCAGATGGAGAGCCATGGGCACCCAGCTGCCCTCTTGTTTAGGTGCCCATAGCCATCCTCGGAGGGGCCTGTCGTCGGGGGACCCTGTTCTCTAGGCTTTGAGTTAGGACTTCAGCAGTCAAGAGCACGGAGCCTTCAAGTCTGCTCTTTTAGGATGAAATATTAAGGGACTGGAAGGCTTAACACCCTGGCATGAGTTGTAACAGAAAACAGTGTCTGTCCGGGAGTGTGCACGCTGTCCTTGAACGTCACTGACGGCAGAAGAGTCGGGCTGTCTTATGATCGCCGGCCTTAGGCTGTAAACGGTTTCAGAGGCGATAAAAAAGCAAATAAATGCGAAAAGATCACCTTGTATTGTTTTATGTCCTTTTCCTGTTTATTCCTTTGTTTTGAAGCACCGTTGAAACGGAAGGTCGGTTAGCCGGGGGGCAGTAGTCCCCTTCACTTCAGACACTGTACGGTGAGGCGTTCCGTCCGCAGGAAGGAACCTGGAAAGTGCCAGTCCAGGGGCCCACCGGCGGTTGCACTGTCCGCAGGCTTGTGTGCCATCTTCCTGGAAGGACCGCAGGACTCCGTGCCCAGAGCAGCCTTGTCAGGGGACCCTGAGGTCCTTGCAGGCCGTGGTGTTGGCGGAGGTTTACTGATGTGATGTCCGTGCTCTGTCGGGTGAAAAAAATTTTTTTTGTCATAAGGCCCTTGAAAAATTACCATTGTTGCATGGAAAATATTTTAATACCAATAGCATACAAAGAATATGATCTTGGGATAAAAGCCAATAATTTGAATTGAATAAATTTACCTTAATGAAAAGTGAAACAACAGACCGCCACAGACCGTGTGTGACTCGTTGGGCCTCTGTTTGGGTGCATGTGCATTGATGCCCAGAAGAAAACCTGGAAAAAATGCACGGAAGTGTTAGCCAGTGATTATCTCCAAAAGTCATAATGATGGGTTGTTGGTATTTTCGTCTTTGTGTCTCTGTCTTGTGCTAAAAGTTTTATGCAGATCGTGTTTTGTCTTTGTAATCAGAAAAGAGAATAAAGCTTTTCCCATTAACATGACTTGCCCAGCTCAGAGCGCTAGAGCCGTGGGGACCAGGAACCGGCTCTTCGCGGACCCGAGGGGCTGTCCTGTGTCTGGTGGAGCTGAGCGCGGGTGCGTCAGACGCCGCTCCCAGGTCCCTCCCCCGGCCCCCCCCCTCCGCTAGTGCACGAGGCCCCCCTGCCAGCCACAGTTGGTCACTCATACGGTCCATCGGGTCCGATGAAGACCCCACCCCCAACACCCCTTCACGAGCACTGGAAGGGGAAACAGCAGGAAAGGAGGCTGTGGGCTGACAGAACGACAGCTGGGTCGTCCGTCACCTGGGACCTGGACACCCTGAGGGACCTCGCAGGTGACCAGGGCCGGGGATAGTACTCACGCTTGCGCTCAGTGCAGACCTGCCCCACAGGGTAGCCCACAGGACCACCCCCATAGATGCCAGCTCTGAATTTGGGGTTCCTGCATGTCCCAGGACGACTCGCAGAACTCCCTGAAAGCGCAGCCCTTACAGTTCTCGCTTGGCTGTGACGGACACAGCTCAGGGCTGCCGGGGGCCCGTTCGCTAAGCGTCTGCCCTCGGCTCAGGTCATGATCCCGGGGTCCTGGGATGGAGCCCCGCATTGCGCTCCCTGCTTCTCCCTGCCCGCCCCCCCACCAGCTCTTGTGTGCTCTCTCTTAAATAAATAAAATATCTTTCAAAAAAAAAAAAAAACAAAAACAAAAGCCAAAACAACACAACTCAGTCCTTGCCAAAAGGAAGCAACCCCAGGGCGGGCGGGGGAGGACTGGGAGGGGCGCCAGCTTCCCACCTGCCCTCTGCCGGTCAGGCTGTGGCCCTCCCAGCACTCGACACGTCTGTCCACCCAGAAACCTGGAAACTCCCCTGGCTTACCGCGCCCCCCTCGCCCCAGAGGGTGGGGTGGGTTTCCAGCTTGTAATCCGTGCATGGTCAGCCCCTCCCTAGAAACTATCCCAAGGCATCTGAGTCACCAGGGGACTGTGGTCGAGGGGGCTCGTTAGGAATAACAAGAGACTCCGGCCTGGAAGGAAATTCTTAGGGCTTTCTGTAAGCCTGCGCCGGCCTGGACAGAACCACACAGATTCTACCAGAGCCGGAATCAGAGTCTGTCTCCGCTTCCAACAGGGTTTGCCTTCCTTTGTCCCATGCCACCTTCTGCGGCCATCTGTGCCCTGGGTGTCTTCCGCCGCCCTGCTCCAGGTCAGCCCCCGAGTCTTGGGGGGATGGGCAGTGCCCCTTCCTACCGGGCTGTGGCCCGGCCGTTGCTGCAGGACAACGTGAACTCCTCCCTGCTTCAGCCCAGGGCAGGCCCAGGTAGCTGGCTGGGGCTGGCAGCCGGCCAGTGCAGGGAGTCCCGTTGTTCCCATACGTGCGGCCCCTCTGTGGCCAGGGTGAGCCTGGAATGACCGGTGTGGGCGAGTGGAAGCTTCTGGGGAGGAGAGGATGTCCATGTTGAAGGTGCTCTTTGCTCCGTCCTTTCCAGCCTCCCGAGCCGCATTCAGCCCACGTAGTCGACCTTGGTATTTCATCTCGCACCCAGGCCCTTGCAAACCCCTCGTGACCAGCCCGAGTTAGCGAGCGGTGTTTATGAGAGCCTCTGTTGCCCAGGGGGCTTCTGGGATCATCTGCACTCAGGGCACGCTCAGTAGGTGTTTGCTGGCCCTCAGGACAGTGCAGGTGGTTTTCCCCTGTGCCTGCAGCCAGGAAGGAGTGATGGGGTAAAGTAGATTAGATGTAAGGGGGATTAGGTTCTGCACCCAATTTGCTGGGGGTGTGGGGGGGGTCACTCACACACCCAAGCCATTTTGCAGACCAGCAGGTGCCTGAGACCTCAGCCCAGCCCCGACCCTGTGCTGGAGGCAGCATTGGGTCACCCGGCTGCACCTCAGCCCCCCAAGGCCCTCCCCACCTCACTTGTCCCCCATGACCTTGGGTTCCGTTCGAGTGCCACAGTGGCTGATAGAGCTCGGGAAGACAGCTTAGGAACTGGATCACCAGCCTGTTATACAGGCCCACAAGTCAGGAACGGCTGGATGGAAGAGGTGTGTGGGGACGGGGAAGGGGCATGGAGCTTTCACAGAAGCTACTGAGCTCGTGTCCATCCCCAGATGTCCACCGCTTCTCCAGCCTGGAAGTTCCCCAAACCAGCCCTTCAGGTTTTAGGGAGGCTTTCTTGGGGAGGCATGACTGATGAAGTCACTGGCTGTGGCGATCAACTCTGCCTGCACTCCCCTCCCCTCCCCTCCCCTCCCCGGAGGCCAGGGATGGCATGAGAGCTCCAGCCCCAGCCCCAGGCCTTTCCAAAATCCCCTAAGTCGCTCGATTTGAGACACCTTGAGGCTGTGCCAGGAGTAGGTGAACACCCAGTGTACCGACGGTCCTTTCTCACTCTAAGTCCGAGCGTCCACGAGGCAGCCGGCCAGGTACGGTGTGGGGTCACAGCACAGGCTTATGGGTCCCGCATCCCCCACGGTCTTCCAGGACTGGGGGCCTCCATGGTGGAGAGTGTCTGAGGACGGCCTGTGGGTGACAACATCTGCCAGGCTTGGGTGGGGCTGATCTGCCCGGGCTTGTGGGGACAGGTGGGGGGCTCCCCTGTGCAGAGCAATGGAAGTTTGGACAACGCAGGTTTTCACACCAGCAGCGTTTGGGTGGATGTGGCGGAGGGACTTCCTTCCCTTACACGGTTCGTCTTAAGAACATGGGGACTGTCTTGGGAATTGGGAGAACACTTCGTCAGGGGTCACCAGGACGCTCCGGGATGCGGACACCTGTCCCGTCTGACCAGCACGGCTTTCTGGGCCCGTTGCTCCGTCACCGACCACGTGTCCTGCTTCCCAGCTCGGTGATCGGAGCCCACGCTTTCGTCCCGACTCCCTGGGCTTGCCGGGTGGGCTCGGCCCGCGCATGTGGTGCAGCCTTGAGTCCACAGGCCTTCTGAGCTCCGGCGTGGGAAGCCCCGCGCGGTTGTGAGTGAATGCGTCAGGTCACAGAGGGGGCCCACAGTGGGGGCATGGAGGGGGCCTCTCGGGGGGTTCCTCAGAGGAGAGATCACGGGGGCGGGCACAGAGGGGAGAGCACAGGGGTCACGGAGGGGGCTCACACGGGGCAGCGGTTACGGGGGCTTACAGCCGGTGTATGTTTTTATTCAGGGTTGGGCAATTTAAAACATTTAAAAATAAATTCCACTTTACTGTAGAATAACATGAAAACTTTGCATAAAAATGTGAGAATAAACATAGGTTAAAAGGAAATCGGGTGTGGCTGTGGGGGAGCCTGAGGCCTCCCTGTTGGCTCCACTCTCCTCTGCCCTTAGCCCTTCAGCGGAGAAGTCGTCACCAGCGCCCCAGTGTCTGTCTCCGGGCACGGCCGCCTTCAGTTTAGATCCCGTTACGTGGCAGGTGCTGACGCCATCGACCTCATGTTTGCCAGTCGTTGCTGTGAGGATCTTGGTGCCCGTTTTCTCCCAAACCTACATTTCGTCATTTTAAACGAGTGTCCGAACACAGCGGTACGTTCCCAAAAGCGTTGGTTGTTCAGGAGAACACTGTTTCCGAGCGCCGCGTGTCCGTGTGTGTGTCTGCTGGCCACGCACCCCGCGCGGAAGGGGAGAGTCAGGGGGCAGGCAGCTGGAGCGCTGGCTAAGGGCTGGAACCTTCTGCCCCATTTCTCACCGAGACCCAGGCCCAGGCCCCACCAGGGAGCCTTGCACAGAACGCTTTCCTTTTTTTTGTAAACGTTTATCAGTCGGTGCAGACAACCTGGCGTTGTGTGTGCCCGTTTCTAGAGGAATTGTCTGCGCGCGCAGCACATTCCTCAAGGAATTTGTAGTAACAAGAACTATAGGATGAAAGTAGAAGTCTTTTTCTTTTTTTTTTTTAATTTATTTTGGAGAAAGTGCGTGCACGGGAGCGGGGGTGTCGGGGGGAGGCACAGAGAGCGAGAGCCTCAGGCCGCTTTCCCGCTGAGCATGGATCCCGGTGCAGGGCTCGATCTCACAACGCTGAGGTCATGACCGCAGCTGAAATCAGGAGTCAGACACCGACCAACTGTGCCACCCGGCGCCCCGTCTGCATCTCTGATCTGCAAACTGGAACAGGGAATCTGAGCCGAGTGGTTTCAGGTGCCCGGTCAGTCGCCTCGTGGTCACTGTGGGTCCCGCCTCACGCTGTTGGAATGTCCAAACCCAGACTTACTGTGTGGAAAGTAAACGTCCTAACGTAGTAGACGTTAGTAAGGAATGTGACCAAATACTTCAGTACCTTTCCTCCGTGTGGCTTCCTTCCGTGACTTTGTCGTCTTCAACATGGCCACACTTGGCTGACGGCCAGCCTCCCCTGGGCCCCACGCCGTGGCCCGCCGTCCCCGCGGCAGCGTCTCAGAGCGTCCCTGCGATAGAACGGGCTCCCCCTGAGCTGCCGGTGGAGCCAGTTTTCAGCGCCTCGGTTCCGAGTCGGGGGTGGCAGCGGTGGGAGTGCTACCTGCTTCTGAGCGAGGAGGGCCACGCCGCCGTCCGAGGCGACAGCTCTTCACCCGCTCTGTCCCCGTCCTTCCGTTAAAGGATCTGAAGGAGCTTCCTGGAACTAGAAAGAAGAAATCCGTGCGGAGCTGCGGACAGGAAACATTCTGTCTAAGGCGCACAAAATGCATTCACGTGGCAACGCAAATTAAATGAAGATTCAGGTAGAGTCTCGCCCGTTACAGTAACGTTTATGATCCGCTGGAGCACACGGGGGTTCTGGCAGCCGAGCTTGACGAGCACCTGAAAACACGTTTTGAAGGTCCGTACCCTCGTGGTGCACGTAGGGGAGGGAGGCCTGCCAGTGAACACCCCAGGGACAGATCCAGCTCGGGGGCGAGGCCGAGCGGGGGCGAGGCCGTGTGGCCCAGCGAGCCCCTGTGGCACGCGCCATCCACACCCACAGCCGGAGCCCTCCCAGACACACTCGGCACGGCCAGTGGAGCTACGTGTGTGTGCCTGGGAACAGCCGGTCTGCACCGGAAAAAAAAAACGTACCGCAGGATGTTCGTGCACGTGATGTGAAGAGTGAGTGACCAGCGTGACTCAGACACGGTACGAAGGCCACAAAGCCAGACAGAAAGTACACATTACCCAACTGCGCTCATGAAGTTCAGGCCAGGCCCGGAGGTCATGATGCTGATCCCGGGATGGGCGTTGCAGGAGGGCCTGCTCCGGGCAGGAGGGGGGTCCTGCTTCTCTAGCCGGGTCTGGGCGCCCACGGCCAGGCTGAGCGGCATGCCTGGGACAGTCACTTGTGTGCACGTTACTTTCCAATGGGATGCTCCTTGAGATACAGAGTAAGTCATGGGGGTGTCCGTATCACAGAGAAACCCCCAGTGGGGTCAGGAATGAGGGGATGATGGGCTTTGGGGTGGTGGGGGATTTTAAACAGAGTGGTGAGGCCTGACCTCGCCTTGCTGGCGGGCATGCAAGGCCTGAGGAGGGGAGGGAAGGTGGCCCAGGTGAGGGATAGTGCGTGCAAAGGCCCTAAGGTCGGGGCAGCGGGGAGGGCAGAGGGCGGGAGCTGTGAGTGACCAGCAGCCATGGGCAGGAGGTCAGTGGGCCTTGTGCACCTTTTACTCGTGCTCTGAGTGGAAGGGAAACCTGGGATTTGGGGAGAGCGTTGAATGGGGGACCCCTACGGTCACTCTGGTTGGTGCTGTAAATAGTGGCAGGGTCAGGTCGAGGCGCTGAGTTCCTCAGCGGGTGTGTGTGAGGCGTCTGCCGTGACCAGAGTGCGTTCCCCACGCTGTGTTCGCGGCGTTGCCGGGTCATGCTGCTCCCGGGTCCCCGTCCAAGCCCGGATGCCAGCCGCCGTTGCATGAGCCCAGAGGCACTCGTGATTGTCCGTTTCCACGGCTCCTGGAACCAGGCCGTGGGCCCCTTTCTGCAGCCCCGTGCATGGGGTTTGGGACAGAAGTTGTGGGCAGCCTGGAAAGGCAAGTCCTCTGTCCACTGAAGATTGAACACACGCGTGTGGCTCTCCGTCTCGTGGACAGGAGGAGAACACAGCAGGGGCGCAGAAAGGCGGCCGTGACCCATGTCCTGCAGCGCTTGCTTAGAAAGTTCCCGGGACAAGGGAGAAGGCCAGCCCCCCGGGGAGGCCGGGCTGCGTCCTGGGGGAGGTTCCAGTGCAGGAGAGGGGGCATGATGGGGACTTGGAGCCCTGCCTTGGGGGGAAAGACATGAGAGGCTTTGGAGTCCATGGCAGGTGCGTGGGAGCTGGCTTTGCCCTGGGTCAGACTGCGTGCTCCCCCCAGATGCCGACTCCCCTCG
The DNA here is from genome assembly GCF_902655055.1 of Lutra lutra. Classification (NCBI taxonomy): domain Eukaryota; kingdom Metazoa; phylum Chordata; class Mammalia; order Carnivora; family Mustelidae; genus Lutra; species Lutra lutra. Next base: position 200,294,936 of record NC_062280.1, read on the forward strand.
CAATCACCTTGGGAAGGAGGCCCACGGGCATCTCCCGCCTGCCACGGGCACTGCTTGCCGGCGTCCACACTGAGAAGGTGCCCTGGGGGTTGGCTGAGCTGGAGGGAGGCTCTGACGCCCTCCCGCTGCGGGTGGGCCGTCTTCCCAGGGCTGGTCTCCCCGGACACGTGTCGGGGAAAACAGGTGCACACCTTAAGTGGATAAAAGTGCCCCCAGAAGTTCCCCGTGGGGCACATGGCTTATGTTCAACTTTACACTAACTTCGCGTAGCTTTAGACCTTTTTGCTAAATACCACTTCACCATGTGGGAGAATCCAGGGAGGGCTTCTCAGAGCGGGACGGACGTCACCTCCGCCGTGGGCAGCATGGGTGGTCCCTTCTACAAACTCAGGTCTGCGGTGTAGGACCCGAGGGTTGGGGTTGGCGGGGGGACCCGCACTGGTTCGAGTCTGCAGCCGTGGGGCTGGCGCGAACCCGGGGACGGACCCCAGAGCCGCCCGCCTGCCACGAGGACTGCAGATTTCCACGTGCGTCCAGCGGCTGCGGTGTTTTCCACCCCGTCCCGCCAGTGCTCTGTTTCTCCTGGAGCAGAAGCGTTGAGATGCCGCAATGCGGAATTGCCTTTACATCACGTGATGCGGTCAGCGACGCGGTTCCCTGCGGGCATGAAGACGTGGTCAGGGGCCTGGCGGCTGGTCGGCCTCCCGACCCAGGCCTGCTGTGCGTTCCTCGTCTAACTCCGAGCGGCCTGAAACCACAGAGGGGGCCGTCCTCTTGTCTCTGGCCATGTGGCTGGCAGTAGAGGCTGGGGTCCAGATTTTTGCTCAAATACACTTAAAAATTGTCACATGTCTCAGTTTACCGGTCAAGAAGAGCGTCATAGTAATACTAAGACCCCACAAAGCTGTGGTGAGACTCAGCACCTCCCAAGGGTCGCCAGCCACGCTGGGGACGCTGCTCTGGTGGCCGTCCCCATGAAGATGACACTCAGGATTTTATGAGCCCTTTCTCTTTCGTATCAGGGGAAAGTGGGAGTGTGGTCACACCACGTAGGTTTCAGCTTGAACAAGATCAGATAAAAGTACCTCCGCTCTCTGGGCCTCGGCAGAAACGTCTGAGGTTGAGATGAAAACGTGTCAAGTGTCGCGCGGCCGTGGCTTTCCGTGACCTTTCTGCAGGGCCTCTGAAGATGAGCCCTCGCCACGCCTCCTGGGAGACTCGCCCAAGGTGACTCTGCATGTCACAGCAGACAGGCACACTCCCTAGGGCTCGTCCCTCAGCCGGCAGGTCACAGCGTCCACACCGTCTCCCGGTCCCCGTGGGTCACACGGTGTGGCTGCTGGTCACCACCGCTCCGAGGCCTGGTGCATGGCTGTTGAGACAGAGCAGTTTCCTGGGCACTTGCCATGATGCTCGGGACTCCCCCGTGTCCTGTCACAGCCTCGCCCCGTCCAGCGTGGCGCACAGAGCACGACCAAGGGTGAAATCTCGTTTGTCAGAGGTGGACCTTGATGCATTGTGAAGTTTGTGTTTCCTGACGTTTGGGGCTGTGAGAGCCGAGGGAGGAAGGGACGACCCGGAGTTGAATGGGGTTTTGTCTGTGGTCAGTGCGTTCCCACAGCTCTCAGAGTTGGGGGTTGGGGGTTGGGGGTTGGGGAGGAGAGGGACGGGGAGCCTCGTGCCGGTGCTGCTGCAGGTGTGGCTCTGGGGGCCCCGCCCTGTCGTCTATCTGCCTGCCTGGCCGGGGGAGGGCAGGAGGCCAGCCCCTCCCCCAATGGGAGATGGGTGTCCACGTGCCCTCTCGGTGGGTACTGGCGGCTCACAACGGTGCACCAGCCAGGACCTGTGCGCATTTTAGGCTGGTTCTCTCCAGCCGACTGCTGTCCCCTCTGCGCTCAGCCATGGCAAGTCAGGTGACTGTCACACCCTTGCCCACCAGCTCCCACACAGTGGTGGGTGCCCCAGGAGCATCCCCACCCCCCAACCCCCAACCCCAGGGTCCCCGTGTCCTCGGATGCTCCCCATTCTTCTTCCTGGCGGCTTCCAGCAGAGGCTATGGCATCCCTGTGCTCTGTTGGGACGTTTTCCCCGTCCGCCCCCCGGTCGTGCTCAGGGTCCTGCAGATGTGAGGCTGCCCGGAGGCCGACTTGCCTTCAACACGTCACCAGGGACCTGTGCCTCTTGTCCCAGCGACTGTTCTGGGTCCCGAGTGGGGGAAAGGGTGCAGAGGACCCTTTCCCTGAAGGCTCACTCCCTGCTGCCTCTCCTCCCAGGAGGAGGGGCAGCAGGCATGTTCCCCGTGCACAGCCGGACCCCGCCGGCCGCCAGGATGCTCTTTCCCAATGGGGACGGTGTTGCGGTCGATGAGCTGGTTCTGCCGTTGACACAGCCCCTGTGGAGTTTGCCATCAGCTGCCGTCATGTGGGCTTGGCCTTGGAGCCCCCAGGATGGGCACAGACGCCGGGGACACGACCCCCCAGCCGGGTGTGCGAGCCCGGCGCGGGCTGTGGGCAGGGCGGAGTCAGGCTTCTAGCTGGTGCGTTCGGGGGACGACTTCACTAACGTCAGATGCCAGAGAAACGAAGCCGAGAAAAGGAAAAACTAAAGATGTGTTCGAATGTGTCACAGTGACGCTGATATCGTGGTAATTTACCTGAAGCCCATGGTCTGGGCCCGTTCCTGAGGGCATCACAATAGCCTCCTCTTATGCCCCAGTGGACTCGCTCTGGTCATTCCGGCGGCTTAGTCCACGTGTGGCCACGGCCATCCTGACTGTGGCTGTGTGGCTGCGTGTCGGGAAGGAAGGAAGGAAGGAAGGAGGGAAGGAAGGAGAGAAGGGAAGCTGCAAAGAACTTACTGGACTTTGACCCTTGCAGTCGTCGTGGCCTCGGGCCTCCAGGACTGTGTTTTTCAGACTCTGCTTGGCGCATCCGGGGTTGGGCGGGAAAGGGCCTCCCTCGAGAGCCTACTGGAAGTTCGGGAAAGGCAGCTCGTTGGGTGAGACTCTGATTGTGAGCAGCGGTGCTGGGCATCCGAGAAGCGGGTGTTGCTGGGGATTCAGGGAACGGGACCGTGCGGGGCCCTTTGCCTCCTGCCGCTTGCTCAGCGGGCGAGGCCATGCGTGCTGCAGGGCGTCTGCCTCTGGGGAGTGATGGCTGGTTTCCTCCGCGGGGCAGGGAGGTCGTCCGGCGCCGTGCACAGTCGGCTCGCAGCGCCCAGGGGCCCAGGGAAGCTTGAGGCAGTGGCCTCCTTCGGCTGAGGACTCCTTGAAGACAAGCTTCGCCTGACTTGTTTGGTTTAAGGGGAAAGTAAGTGGTGGTTTATCCACTGTGGTCGCAGCGTCTGTCCCTCTGGTATAGCTTCAGTGCCCGAGGGTTTGTTACCATGTGGGGTTTGCCGAGGTCTGCAGCCAGGGGCCCGCGGGGGCTGGGGGGCGCCTGCATGGCGTCTGCTGGTCCCCCCGGGGCAGTGATGGGTGAAGCCCGTGTTCCACGTTTAGGATCACCCTGGGCAGCTGTGCACCACGGCCATCTGCGTCACCGTCTGCTCTGAATCGCACGTCCGCAGGGGTGAAGCGTGTCCGTGGCGTCGTTTGTAGCTGGCAAGGAGGTCGGTGGAGAAGCGGGATGCCACACTGCCCCTCACCGGATTTGGGGTGACCCGGAAGGTGCCATTGGAGGGCTGCCGTCTCTGGGCTGACTCTGCACTTTCCTCCCAATGGTGTTTCCAGGGTGATTTTCGCTAAGTCTGTCCCCGACACACAGGACATCTCAGCCCCCATTTGGGAGTCCCGCTCAGATGTTTTCCGACATGGAGGTGATGACCCGTTTGCAGACCGGCCGCCCGCACCCTGGGAAGGTCACGACTCCCCTCTGAACGTGGCGTGTTTATCCACACACTTTCCCGACGACGTCGCTTCTTCATCCTGCCGTCCGGAGGGATGCGACCGTTCCGTGACGGAAAGCGTCGGAACCACCTTGAGCTTAAACCCCGCGCACTGCGACTGCAGGAACCACAAAGGCCTCGTGTTTCCCACGTGAGCGTCCAGCTCCGTGCTCCTGCTGCGGACACGTCCGTCCTGGTAAATCCCCTTAAATGACCTTCACTGCGTGGAATCAGGTTTGGCCTGAGCTACAGTCTCGATGAAAACTCCTTAAAACAAGCAAAATTGTGTCTGAACAAGTCACCCTAAATTGCAGTATTTCACGCGGAGTGCAGGGAACGTGACTTGAGACCATCACTGTGCTCGTTTGCCGGGTGGTAAATTGCCAGGTTTAGTGGCAACGGTGAGGCCCGCGGTCACGGCCACCATACGGCTTCCTCCCTGCCGCCGGCTCCCCTCACGTGGCGGGTCACCGTGTGTGTGGGCTGTGCCGGCGGTTTGCTTGGCTGGGGAGGCAGTGCTGGGGTCGGGGAGGCTGACCGCCAGGCTCAGCAGAGGCCGGGACGTCTGCGTCATGGAGCCACAGGCCGGCTGTCGTCCGGCAGGCTGGTGCACGACCTTTGGGCCCAGAATGAGGTCTTGGGACATGGCAGTAGTCGGGGGTGGCGTCACCGTCTTTCCTCTGGAGCCACACACTCCGTGGCTGCGGCCATGTCTGCCGGTCCCTTGGGACCGCGGCCACCCTGTGCGGACACCCCGGTGATCGCGGAGCCTTTGCCTTGTGCCCGTAGGTTCACTGCTCTCTCCTCAGCCAAGACGGTGAGCTTCTCCGTGCTGCGGGCTGTGGCTAGCTGTGGCCACACACGGTCCTTGAAATGGCCCCGGGCCCCGGGTGAAGGCGGGTGGGCCCTTCCCCTGCAGAAGAGCTCCCCTCTGCTCGACCCCATTTTCCTTATCCAGGCACCCGCCGACGCACGCTTGGGCTTCCAGATCTTCTCTCGCTTAGAATGCCGCTAAGCACAGGACACAGCTCCTTCCTTGAGATCCTGCTTTTGGTCTGTCCAGTGAGTGCCCCGAGGGGGCCTGCTGAGTCGGATGGCGAGTCCGTTCCGTTTCCGGGGCGGCCCCATCGGCTGCCTGCTGATGCCTGCCTCCTGCGCATCCTCACCGGCGCTGCTAGTTTCTGGCTTCCGCTCCTGCCGTCCTACTGGGCACGAGGCACTGTGTCGCTGTGGTCTTGTCTCGCGTTTCCCGATGGGTCAGTGACGTTGGGCATCTCTTTATGGGCTTGTCCGTTGTGTGTGCGTCGTCTTTGTGGAAATGTGTTTTCAAGCCTTTTACCTTAGTTTCCACTGGGTTCATTATGCTCTGTTGCTGCGTCCGCATCCTGAGTGGGACTGTGGGCTGCGGGGTTAGGTCATGGTGACTTGGCGTGGGTCACTGGGTGCCCAGAATGGTGGGGAGGGGGTGGGAGACAGCGGGAAGCAGGGTCACCGTTGCGCGGCGACTGTGAGATGTTTGGGAAAATGCTCAGCTCGGAGTCGGGGGTCCCATGTGTACTTGGGGATAACTGGGTCCCTGAGGGAGCAAGGGTGACTTTGCAGCCTGGGTCCCTGATGAGGGCCGGGCAGGACAGCAGGCATGGAGGGTGATGGTGACAGAGATGCCATCGTGCAGGCCGTCCGCAGATTGTAGACACCAGGAGACGCCGGGGCCGCCCCCTGGGGCTCTGCACCCCGACTGGCAAGGATTCACCCCCATCAGCATGTGGGCTGTTCGTGCCAAGGCTGCAAAGCAAATTAGTGTTTCTGGCGGGGTTTCAGGGAAACGCTTTTCTCCGAGAGTGCATTAGAGAACGTCTTACGGCAACTTCGGAAGCTTTTAAAAAGGACATAGGATTGTCTGCAGCAAGGAAGGGGCAGCGCATGGCAGGGCTGGGGTGAATTTAACGTGTGTCATGAACCCCGAACGCAGGTGGGTCTTTGTCCCCTTCTCATCTGACGGTTATGTAGCAGACGTGCTCGTTCGGAAAAGTTCTTGTACGCGGGTGTGAAGAGTTTCAAAGGCGTGTTACCAGGCGAAGATGGCATCCGGCGTCGTGGTGTTTGCATCACGGAGACGTCCTGCGAGCTGGGTGTACATGCCCAGAGAGCTCGCGGCCACACGGGTGCGCTTGTAACACCGCATGCTCGGTACTCGCAGCGTCACTGCCCCCCTCCGGGGCCCCATCCTGGCTGCATCGGGGCCATGAAGCCCTGGGAAGAAGCTGGTGCGTGGGCCCCCGGCCCCTGGAAGGCTCCGTGGCTCCCCCAGCTCCCGCCCGCGTCCCGGCCAAGTCGGCGAGGAGACCCGCTGTTTCTGGTGCCCTGTGTTCTTAGAGAAGTAGAAACTTCCATGTTTGATTCCGGGGGAAGGGGCTGTAAACCGTGTACTCTGAAGTCTGTGCCGCGTTCGGAGGAGCACAAGCGAGGCAGGGCTAAATGTCGGGAACCAGCGGGGAACCCGGCTCCATAAGTTCTGATGCTTCCCGCCCTGGGGCCCTGCGGAGCCCGTGCCTGGCTTCTCCCGCTGTCGCACTCGTGATGACAGAAGCTTCGCCCCGGCGCTAGCGTTCACGGGGCCTCAGCCAGCGCTGGTCGGAGGCCAGAGCGTTTCCCCAGAGTCGCAGTTTGACGAGATCGGGCCGGCTCTGCAGATGAGGCGGGCAGGGGAGACGCAACCCACGCGGGAAGGGGACGGACAGACGTGCTTCTGGGAAAACAGTGAAGCTGGAGTCTGATCCGAGGTCGTCGGGAAAGGGGCTCCTGGGAGGGTGGACACTGCGTGAGGCGGGACCGGAGAAGAGGCCTCCGCCCCCTCCCTGCGCGGCCCGAGGAGGCAGGGCCGACGGGCGCCCCGGGAGCAGCTCTGCACCGCCGTGCACTGTGCCGGCCGCGGGTCCGTGCGCCTGGGGGCCTCTGCGGAGCAGGCCGAGGTCTGCTTTCAGCCCGGAGCAGGGAGGGGTGGGCGCCGCCACCGGGGAGCAGAAGCCGACCTCCGCTGGCAATCATGCAGCTTTACCCCTGCCCTCGGCCGGCGGGGGTTGTTGCTACTTTGCCGTCCTGTCCCGGGGCGCATGGAGAGCGGTTCATCTGCACCCGAATCCCTAACAGCTCCGTGAGCCAGTGGCACGGGGAGGCTGGGGGAGGCTGCTGGCTGTTCAGGGAGGAGCCCCCAGTTCCTGCTGGGGCGGGCAGGTTCCTGTGTCATCACATCTGTGTGCACATGTCCCTACGTGTGCGGCCACGCTGTCCCTGCCGTGGCCCCGGGTGCCCCTGTCGTGAAGGGCCCCTCCCCCTCCACTCTGCCACTGCTCACATCCCGGGAAGTCTGCGCCATGTTGCTTCTTGACTGCGTTTTCCTGGGAACCTCGTGTCGGATCCTGGCCTCCTTCAAGGGCTCCTGCGTGCAGTGTGGGTGGCAGGTGGAGGGTCGTCAGGTGTGCGGCCCTCGGAAGGGGCTTTGGCTGGCTGTCTGTCTCGTGCTCCCCACAGCCGTGTGGCGGAAGGCCATCCGTTCTGAGTTTGTGTGAGGGGCCGGCGGGGACGCTGCTGGTTTCCTGGGACGTTTGTGTCCCAGCCGGTGCCCCGTGTGCTGGTCCTTCCCCCGCAGGGAGCCACAGAGAGAACTGGGCAAGTCTGCGTGTGGACAGGGCCCTCATGTCCACAGGTTCATTCACTCGACAGGAGCTCCTGAGCGCCCAACGGGTTTGCCGCGCGTGGCTGTGGCTCCTCCCTGCCTGGGGCCTTCACACGGGAGGGGAGCAAGCCAGGGACCACGGTGGCCACATAGCGCGGGGAAGACGGCCTGTGTCCACGGCACAGGTCGGGAGGGGAAGGGAAGCGCGAGCTCAGACATGGGTCGTGAGGAGACACCAGCCCTGCGGCTCGCGGGCTGAGGAGCGGCTGTGGCCGGGCCCGCGTGACCGCACCGCGTTACTGCAGACTGGGCTGTGCGGTCGGGGCAGCAGGAAGCGGAAGCGGGAAGGAGGAAGCGGAAGCGGAGAGTGGGTTCTGGGAAGTGGGGAAGGTGGGCCCTGCCTCGCCGCCTGCATGTGGGAGGGGCCCACGCCCTGTGTCCCCGCAGCGTCCTATGCATCCGCGAAGGCCTCCGTGGCCCGGCCGGGTTCTGCGTGAGGACGTGCAGGCAGAGAGGTCCAGACCGGCCAGATTAATGTCCTTCTAGATGGGAAAACGTCACCTGTCAACCAGACAGAATTCCCGACTGTGCTCACCAGCCGGGAGGACAGTGCCAGCGATGGACTTTGCATCACACAAACCACACAAACCAGTGTCTCTGCCGAGCTCAGGTGCTGAGGAGACGGTGTGGTCGTCCCAGGGGGACATCAGGAGTTTCCAGGAGCGGCTGGCCCCGCGCTGGCCGTCGGCCATTTCCTCGGGGCGGACCAGCGGCCCGAGCCACGTGTGCTCCGGCCACGCACCGGCCACGGCAAGGCCAGCCACGGCTGCCAGCACGGGGGCTGTGTTTGCCTCCAGGCTGCGCCGGGACCCGGGACCCGTGTGTTCGGCGTGGAAAGTGTCTTCGGGGCCACGGATCGTCGGAGGAGGATGGCCGGAGCGGGGATTTAACACCAGCAGTTGTTATCGTCAGTTAACTTGCTTGGTTGACTGTGCTTGGAGGAAGGCGGTGACCGCGCGCTAGCCCGCCGGAGGAGCGTGGAGGGCGTCTACAGCTCGGCCGGCTCTGCGCAGTGGGGAGTGGGGGGCGGTATGGACGGCCGTGGGGGAGTCTGTTACTTGCGGAGCGAAAACCAGGAGGCTGGAGGATGGGTAGAGACCCCGGGGAGGGGGCACAGTGAGCACCCGGGACTGCTGTGGATCCCGCGTGGGCCGGAGGGAGGCTGCTTTCGGGTGGGGGCTCGTTTCCTTGTGTGCCGGAATCTGTGACCTACATTCTGGGACGTGGGTGGGAGTCGGGTGATTTGACCAGATGAGCGTGGAGATCACGGTCTGCCATGGGACAGTTTGCCCCCCAAGGGACGTGTGGTGTCCAGTCATCACAGTTGGGGGTCTCCTGGTGTCCTGTGGGCAGCGCCCGAGATGTCACTACCCTCCGCCGTGTACAGGATGCCCCCCGCCCCACCCCCCCAACAGAGCCTTCCTGCCCGACGTGTCTCCTGCTAAGGCCACGGTGTCCAGCCGGGCATGACTGTCTCAGGAAGAAAACGTCTTAGACTGTGAAGCTGACTTGGACAAAACTGGAGGACCCCAGACGGCGGCCGCGTGCTCTGCCCCACACAGGGCTCGAGGACAGAATCTTCCCTTAAGGTGTCTGAACCCATGGGATGGGCAGGCCCTCTGGGGGGGCGGGGCTGGGGAGGTGGCATCTCCAGCCCCGCCCACCCCCGCATGCAGGACACCCCAGCGTGACCTGCTCGGACCTAATCCAACGTCTTCCCCAGGAATTATTCATGACCTGTGGCAATCCTAGGAGAGTAAGACCTCAGTACCCGTAATAAAGTTCTTTTTAAGTTTTTCCAACCATTTAAAAATGGGAAGATCGTTCTTTACCTGTGGTCAGCACAGAAAACGGCGGCCCCCAGCTCTCCGGCCCCCGTGTCCCAGTGGGGCTGCCATGGGGCCGCCACGGGGCCATCATCCGAGGGACCCTGCAGACTCCGTCCTGGCTTTGAGCGGTCTCCTCTCAACACGAGGGACTGGGTTTCTTTCATCCGCGTGCTGGGGGACGCCACGCGCGTTGCAACTCCAGCGTGGCCCGCGTGGGCTCTCGTCTGCGGGAGCAAGACATCCCCGACCTTAAGGGTTGTAGCAGAGACGGGAAGTTTCTGTGACCGGGCACTGAACATGGCAGCTCTTGTCCTGGTGTTAGATTTCGGGCTGCTTTTGGAGCTCCACTGAGGTGAGCGTGTTGCGCATGAAGGGGGCTGCTATGGACGCCAGGGCCGTGCTGGCCCTCCCGTCCTTTGTGAGGCCGTGCCTATTTATGGGGACAAAGGTCGTTGGCCGTGTCCTGGCCCGTTTCTCAGCTCCCTGGTCGGCGGGTGGATGGTATCTCTGGGCTTTTGTGAGGTTCGGATCTGCGCGTGGGCGTGGGTGGTACCTGTCCTGAGACAGGCCGGGAAGCACCCTGTGACGGTGTGGCACGCTGGTGATCCACGCCGCGGCGGTACCCTGAGCAGATCTGCAGTTCATGCTGCGTCAGACCCCAGCCGTCTGCGACGCTGCGTCCCCACCGTGGCACTGAGCTGTCGGACGCCACTGGGCATCTGCCACTGCTGCCGGTGTGCCCGCGTCCTTGCCGGATCCTTGTGCCCGTGCTGTGTGGCTTCTTTATTTTACCTGCAAGGGGTTAAGGGAGTCCGGGCCGCACCTCCTGCCTATGTGTTGTCCCAGAGGCTGCCCGAGGTCTGTCACCGCGTCCCTAAAAGACCACCCGTTGCGCTGCCCTGTTGGAGCAGCGCACACGCTCCGTGGCCCTGTTGTCCTCGTTTGCAGTCAGAATAGCACTCAGGTCCTGACGACGCTTGGTCTCGCTTGTTCCAGAAGTCCAGAACCAAAACACAAGCTGAGGACAACTTCCTGTATAAAACGTCAAATTGTAGGCAAGGCCCAAAAGTTTGGCTTTCTGAACCAACGGGCGTCTGACTGAAGCACGACAGAGATGGCCAAGTGGGTCCTTTGCTTGTGGACTCGGCCCCACACGGGCCCCAGGGCAGTGCTCCAGCCCCGGCTCTGCTGAGGACGCAGCGGACAGGGCTCTCGGCAGGTCCCATGCTGTGGCCTGCGTTCCATCATGACCATGCACATGTGGGGGCTTTGGCAGTCAGTGGGGGATGTGGCCGGTCACACTCCCATTGGGAGGGTCAGGAAACCGGCCTCCCCGCGTGGCTGGGCGGCTCTGACCTGTCTTTCCCTGGAGTCGCTAGTGCCACACGCAGTGTTTTGGGGCCACTCTGTCAGGATCCTGCTGAATCCGGGGGTCCTTAGCATGTGGCCCTGACCCATGGGCGCGGCCTGGTACGCAGGGCTGCTTAGAGGGCACGCTCCGCCGGATGGTGCCAACAGCCTGCTCTGTTCCTCTGAGGATCATGACGCAGCTGATGCCCTCACCTGCATGCCCATCGGTGACCTTCCTCGGTGACCCGTCACCCACTGTTACCTTGGCTGAGTCACAAGTAACCCCAGCCTGAAGCCTCCGGTGACTCAGCATCTGGGTCTGCAGCCCAAGTGCAGGTGGCCCCCCGGGCCCTGCCGACACAGCCCCTCGAGGCTCCCTATCACAGCCGTGGCAGCCTTGGATCCTCGTGGCTCCGGCCAGGTGGGCCCCCCAGACCCCGGCCGGCTGCCATTGCCGTCACGGTCCTCCGGGCAGTGGAACCGCTGGCTCACGGGGTCACTTTGAGGGTTGTTTTGTGTTTCACGGTTTACGCGGTGACCGAACTGTTCTCCAAAGCGGCTATACCGTCTCACTCTCCCCGGGTACAGCAACACTGGCTCTCCTGCGTCCACTCTGGGGACAGCCTTCCTGCTGGGCAGGTGCCTCGCCATGGGGCGGCCGTTTCTGACGACCGAGCCACAACCTGCAGGGAACTGGCGACAGAAAGGTACTAAAACAGTGGACGTTAGGATTCAATGTACGTGAGTCACACCTGCTCTGAGACCGGTCACCACTGACCGGCGGAATCACCCGGAAAGCATGGAGTTCTCTATAGCAAGAGGGTTGCAGTGTGATCTCTGGGACGCAGCCCCAGGACCCAAGGTGGAGAGGTTTCTCCAGAAGGACCCGCCCTGGTGGGAGTGGGTACACCCACATCTCGTCCCAGTGGACAGCATCCAAGGCAGCCGCCCTGCCCTCCCCTGGGTAGCCGACCCCGCTGTGTCCTCTCCGCGGTGGTGCTGAGGTTGATGTCAGGTCCGGCTCTGTGCGGCGGTTTCTCAGCTGGGAGTGATTCTGTTGTGACCTCTCCCAGAAGCTTGGACCGTCTGGAGGCCTTTCCGGTCATCACCCCGGGGGGGTGCTGTTGGCACCGTGTAGGCAGAGGGTGGGGGGCACAGGGCCAGCTGCCCACATACCACAGAGTCCAGGCCAGCAAGACTTGCTCTGCAGGCGTCCCCTGCCCCAGGTACCTCCCCCACCCCCCGCGCAGGTGTGTGGACACGGCCTGACTCGGAACGCCCGGGCTCAGTGTAAACGCCAGTATCAGGTCCCGTCTACGCGGTCAGCTCAGCCAACAGGCCTTCATGAGGGCGCCTGAGTTGGAGTCTGGACTCTTTCTCCCTGGGTTGCTGTGTTACGGAGGCTCTGGGAGCATCTGGAAGGGCTTTGCATCCCATCTGGGAAGCTTTTATTTTATTTTGTTTTATTTCTTTTTTTTATGAAGCCAATTCCTTTAGCTGCTACTTTGCCAGAGCGACATCAAGTCTGAAAGGGCAACGTCTCTCTCAAGTCCGCGTGTTGGTCAGAACAAACCGTGTGTGAGTTTGCTTTCCGGGTGCGTGGTTGCCCCGGGAGTTGTGGGAGCTGCCTTCCCATCGTGTCGGCCCGGCATCCCCGTGGGAAGCCCGGTCTGCTGAGGACAGCCTGCTGCCCAGGCTGGAGTCGTGGCCTCATTGCCTGCCTGGCCCTCCCCACATCTGAGTTTCCGACCCGGAGAGAAGACAGAACCAACGTTGAATGTGACCCTTGGGCCTCTGGAGTGGGATCTTATCAAGACCTTGAAAACCAGCTTCTCCAAGGGCTTCGTTCTGCCCTGTGTATTCTCGCGTCCATGGTCGGTATCTTTGGACTCTGACCTCCGCTCCTGGTCCCTGCTGGCAGGTGTGGCTCACCAGGCCCTTTGCTTTGTTCAGCGGGGCTGGGGTCCGAGTGGTACCAGACCCCCCGGGTTTTGCCCTGGACCCGCCCCATCTGGCCACTCTGTCTTGCTGAGGTTTCTCTGCCTTCACCTGGCAGGTTGGGGAACGGGGTCGCCAGCCTCTGGGAACCATCGGTAGCCAAATACGATGGCTTCACCTGGTACCAAGTGTTTCCTTTAAAAAGGCCGAGGTATGAGGAAGTGTTTTCAAACAGACTGGTAACTTGCTCCCTGTTTCCTGTTAAACTGCTACCCTGCGGTGCCTGGGGGCTCCATTGGGGAGGTGACGGCCTTCAGCTCAGGTCATGGTCTCAGGGTCCTGGGATCGAGTCCCGAATTGGGCTCCCTGCTCAGCGGGGAGTCTGCTTCTCCCTCTGATCCTCCCCCTGTTCATGTGCTTGCGTGTTCTCTCTCTCTCTCTCTCTCTCTGATACATAAATAAATTCTTAAAAAAGTTAAAAAAGGAAGCAGAGACATCACATGTGTGGCGGACGCGTTGCTTTTCCTGCAGCTGCTTCTGGCTTTGCAAATCCCGGCCAAAGCAGTGGGGTTTTTCTCATGCTGCTGTCAAGCTGGAGGCCGGGCTCTGAGGTCAGGGGCAGTGATCTGAAGGCCATCAGGGGCTGGCATGTTGTTCAGGGAGTGACCCGCTCTGTCCGTCCCAGACTGCCATGCCCTGGACTCAGCGGCACTGCCCGAGGAGCCGGGCCTTGGTGGGGGTTTGGAGCAGGTGTGATTAGAAACTCCCTGTTGTTGTAAAGCCTGGAGATGGGGTGTCCAGGGGTGTGACGGCCGCAGACCATCCCAGACCGTCCCTGAGTGGCTGGTTCCACTCTCTCCTCATGCCCCCAGCTGTTGTCCCTGTGACGGTGACCTTCACACCCACTTCTGCTCAGAGGGCAGAGTTTATGGCATGATTTGACTTAGGATCATAAAATTCAAAACATCAGAAACAAAAAGGGTTTACGAATGCTCCCGGTGTCCCAGGATTTGCATGCCAGGACGAAGCTGGGCCTTGTGTTCACCCAGGACGGAATGTGACTTCTCGCCCAGAGCTGTGTCCCGGAGGCTGAGCTGTCGGGATGCCACGTGTACGTCCACGTGAGGGTTCCCGCTGCACCTGACCAGAGCGGAGGGCGTGGTCGTCACAGGAGAGTGACCGGGACACGGGGCCTTCGTCCTCGGCAGGAGCTGCATGCAAGTGCAGATGGAGAAACCCCATCAAGAAAACCGTGGCAGACCTGGGAGCCGCGTCTGCAGACCCGGGCGCGAGCCCAGCTTCCCCGCTCACGGCCCGCTTCTGGGCTGCGCGGGGTGTTGGCGCAGACCACTCCCGTCGTCTCCTGTTTCTGCAGAACTGGGGTATAAGACCCCATCCTTCGTGACAGTCATTTCTGATTCTTCGTGACATACTGTGTTTGTTAACACAAACCTGGGAATATTTAAGAACAGCAGCTGTTACCTGAGCCATAGAGAGATTTTACTTGACCTTCTTGGGCACTTTACCAGCACCGTTACCGTCGTGGCCAATCACCATGACGGTGACGCTGCGCACGCTGTCAGATCCCAGGGAGAGCCTGTCCGAGGGCGGGTGTGCCGGAGCCCGGGGGTCGCCATGTGTTGCCGGGTTCCCCCACCGGGCCGGCAGAAGGGAGCCGGGGTCTGACTCTTCCACCCCCAGAAGACCCCAGACAGGTCGCCTGGAGCAGCCCGTCGGCTTGGCTGTTGGCTGATCACACGCTGCAGGGACGGGCTCCGAACGCGTCCCCTGAAGACGGCCCTGGAAGCCTCAGCCCCCGGCTGGTGATTGCTGTCTCTGTATCGGGGGCCGCCCGTGCTCCCCCCGATGCCTGCGTCGCCTGGTGGTGGTGGGGAGGCAGGGGCAGGCGTGGCTGGGCTGGGAGGGGTACGCATGCTTGTCACAAGGCTGGCAGGTGTGGCTGACGCCGTTTCCCAGGAACATTGTCCTTACGGCGTCTTCACCCCCTGCTGCTGACCCTGGAAGCACAGTCCTTCGGTCACAGCTTCCTACGGCAGGCCACCCTGCATCCTCAGGGCCACGGACACCGTCAGTGGGTCAGTGGGTGTCCACGATCATCCCCGTGGCGCATTAGGGCCTCTGGGCACTGCATGGTTCCGTGTTGGACCCTGAAGCGGCTGCCGTGTGGGAGCATGGGGGTCCCTGCCAGGGTCCGCAAAACCTGGCCTCGAGTAGCCGGGGCTGTGACCAGAGACGGCCGGGGGATGTGGGCTGCTGCCCGTGGGCTCTGTGTTGGGGTCTGGCCACAATGACGGCGTCGCGGAGACCAGAGGAGGTGCAGCGCCCTGACCTCCTGCTTGGTGTGCTGGGACCCGTCACCCCCTTCCATCCGCACCCCAGCCTTCGACAGCCAGCCCTGCCCTGGGCCCTCCGCTGCCCCCTCCCCTGTGGCGTGCAGCACCTCGCCTGTTGGGAAACGCAGGCTTGTCCCCAGCAGCCTCGACTCTGGTCCGAACGCAGGCTTGTCCCCCCTCAGCTGAGAGTCTTACTGTGACGGTGCTCCGGAGCCCTCACGTCTGTCCTGCTGCTGAGGCCCTGGGGCGGCCTGGACGGCTGTGCTGCTGGGTCATCAGACGGGTCAGGCTGCCGCTGCCTGACCCCGGGGAGGAGTGGCTTCCGTCCCTGCCATCACCTGGTGCCCAGGGCCTGCCGGTGACCATGCTCGCCTCGCACAGAGGCCCAGACACGACTCACTGTCCCTCCCTCCCACCTGTGGCTCCGCTTCCGGAAGCTTCCCTCACGGACCCCCTGCTGCAGGCTGGCTCTGCCTGACGGGGACAGAGCCCTGGTGGCTGCCCTCTGGCCCCTCCTGTTGGCCTGGCTCACCCAGCCCGGCCCGGGCTGGCCTCCAGCCACCGCCCACTGGCATGTGTGTGACGTGGTGGATGAGGAGACAGCCCGCAGCAGGAAGGAGAAAGTGCCGCTGTTGCCTGGGGGCCGTTGCGTTGCCCTGCAGAGGACAAGGCTGGTCGCGATGAGTCACCAGCTTGTACCGCGCGGGGAAGGGCCGCCGCTGCTGGGTTGCAGGTGGGAAGCGAGGGCACGTGCTGGGCAGCGGTCAGCCACTGGGGCCCCGAGCCGTGGTCCAGCCAGGCCTGACCTCTGGCGCCTCCATGGGCTTGTGGAGGACAGCGTGTGGCGGGCGAGCTGCCCCCTTCCGGGGGGCCTTGTGTGCGCCCCCAGCAGCCTCCACCCCGGGGGACGGGGCAGTGGCACAGGCGTCCACTGTGGGGGAGAGGGGGTGCTGAGCAGCCGACAGATGTGCCGCGTGTAGCACCTGGAAACCGTAGACACGTGCGAAGTGAATTTCAGAAAACGTTCGATTCACCCAGTTCTGTTGACAGCGTTGACCCGAAGTCAGGCGAGGGTCGTCGCGGGCGTTGTGGGTTCTTGTGTTCATGCTGAGGTTTCAGACCCACGTCTGCCTCAGATTCGGAGCCTCTCCTGGGGAGTGGCCACATCTCGGGGTCAGGAGCCTCGTGCTGTGAGAGGAGACCGGTGCCGGCCACCACCATGCACACCACGGACTGCGCAGGTTCCCCGACCTTCCCTGACCTCCGGGCTTGGGTTGCTCCGCTGCAATTCCCTCCCCAAAACAAAATCTCTACTTTGGGTTCCTGAGGCTCCCGCAGACCCAGGCGGCCCGCTCGCAGACCGTGGGTGCCAGCTGGGCCCAGACTCCCGCACCCAGTGCTGCACGTGCCTCAGGTGAGGAAACGCGTCTGCCCTGCCGCAGGAGGTGAGTGGTTTGGGGTTAAGAGCGTCCGTGGATGCCAGCATGTTCTCCTTTGTGAATTGGGTATGTTTGTTTCGTTCTGTGGCGAGGAAAGAGCCCACAGTGGCCGTAAGTCCAGAAATCGCGTGGTTCCTGTTAGGGTCCGTGATCAAAGGAACGAGACTGATATAAAGCGAAAATCAAACAAAGCTTTATTTCTCGCCAAGCATCAAAAATCAAACTGACCGGTCAGGGTGGTCTCTTACGAAAAGACGAGGACAATGATTCTGACAAGGTCACTCCCAAGAAGGCTGCTCCAGACGAGGCTGCTCTGCAGATGAGGCCGCACCCTGGTCGGAGCCGCTCCCAAGAAGAGGCCACTCCCGTGAAGGCCGCTGCTAATGAGGTTGCTCCCTGGACAGGGCTGCTCCTCAAAGAAGACTGCTCTGGCGAGGCCACTCCCCGGGCAGGGCTGCTCCCCGGACAGGGCTGCTCTGGAGAGGCCGCTCTGGAGGAAGCCTCTTCTCTGATGATGCTGCTCCCGCAGGGCCGCTCACTGAGGAGACCTCTTCCCAGACAAAGCCGCTTCCCGGAATGACACAGCAAGGCAGTGGCTCAGGGTTTGTGGCGAGGTTGCTGGCATTTAGGCCGTTCCCTGCGGCGCCACGGCTGAGGGTCGCCGTGTTTGGGCGGGGCCGCTGGTGTCTCGGTGGCGCAGGCGTCTCAGGGTCGCAGGCGTCAGGGCCGCTGGCGTCTCAGTGCCACAGGCATCTCGGGGTCACAGGCCTCGGGGCCGCTGGCGGCGCGGTGCTGCAGGCGGCAGGACTGCTGGCGGCTCAGGGCCGCCGGCGGCTTGGGACTGCTGGTGGTGGGACCGCTGGCGTCTGGAACCGCTGGCACCTCGGGGCCGCAGGTGGCTCGGGGTCGTGGGGCTGCTGGTGTCTCGGGGCTGCTGGCAGTTTGGGGCCGCCGCTGGCGGTGGGACCGCCAGCGAGCAGCTGAGCTGCTCCACGTCGTGGCCGGGGTCCCGTGGGGGATCGCCCATCATGTCCTTGCCTGTGGCTGCCAGGCCTTGCGCCTTGCCGCCCACCAGCCCCTCGCAGCATGCCAGCGTCTCCTTCTGCTGCACGACGGTCTCTGCAGCATCGTGGTCCACAGCTCCTCCTTGGGGCTCAGCGTGCCGCCCTGCAGGGGCATCACAGTCAATGGACAGCCGGCACGCACCGCCTCCGGGGGCAGCGCCGTGCACACGAAGCGGCTGCCGGGCGGCGGGCCGTCTTGGGCGCCGGCGGCCACGACGAGCACCAAGCCGGTGGCCAGCAGCACTAGCATCCTGTTGCCGCAGCGCTCACTCCAGCATCAGCTGGTGGGTGGGCAGCGTCGGGGCACATGGTGGAGTCGCCTCCACTGCGGGCTTAGGCCCGGCGCGCCGCTCGAGGGCAGCTTGAGCGCGGGAGCCAACGGAACCACCTGCCTCCCACAGCTCGCTGTCTCTGCTCTGCCACAGCTCTGACAAGAGCTCCTACAGCTCCAACAGCTCTTACGAGGGCTCTCATAGCTCTTACAGCTCTGCTCCCGCCGGCTCTCCTCCTTCTCCCTCCAACAGCTCTCCTTCTTCCGCCTCCGACAGCCTCGCAGACTAACCTTTATGGGGGTGGTTGAGCCCCGCCCCTACACAGGCGGCCAATTGAATTTCAATTCACCCTAGTGGATATACGT
The DNA here is from genome assembly GCF_902655055.1 of Lutra lutra. Classification (NCBI taxonomy): domain Eukaryota; kingdom Metazoa; phylum Chordata; class Mammalia; order Carnivora; family Mustelidae; genus Lutra; species Lutra lutra. The sequence goes on from NC_062280.1 coordinate 200,313,168, forward strand.
GCGCCCCACTGATTGGACGTCTCCACCCAGCCTGCCCCGCCCCTACATCCGGGGTCCACAAGCTAGTTCCTCTGGGAGGGGCAGGCCCTTACAGTTCCCACGCTGGCCTCCTGGGTGCTGGTTCTTCCCGCGCTCTGAGGAGAACCAGGGGTTTGACACTTACCACTGTCCCAGTGGGGTCTTGCCCTCGCCCTGCCGTGTCCTCACCACCACGAGCCGCCGGAGGCCGGCAAGGCAGGGCAGGCCGAACACCACCCGTGGTTAGAGGTTTTATCTGGATTGTGGACCCGGCACGTTTCGGCTTAGGTCAGCTGCCGCTTGCCCGTGTCCCAGTGGCCGTGTCTTCAGACCACGTGGAGCTCCTGGAGCTTTTGGGATCCAGATGATTCACGTTTAGAGACGTGTTCCTAGCAGGAAGGTGCCCCACATTCGCCAGGGAGGGAAAACCGGGTTTTCCGACGGATTCTGGCTGAGACGCCGGGCTCGGGTCTGCCGGGAACAGAGGGAGCCATGCGCCACGTGCCATGTGGGGCTGAGCACGCTGCGGTGGGCGGGCGCCTGGGCTCGGGGGCTGGAGGGCACGCGCCAACCGCAAACCGTCTCCGTGGCGGCGCCCAGGTCCTCGCTGAGAATGAGCTAGAACAAGGCCTATTTTTAGAAACACCTAAGCTCCGTGTTAGCGTCTTACCCATCGGACAGGGAAAGCTATACACGGGCATGGGAACCGGGACCTGCCGTGCCTCCAGCCCCCGGTAACGTGAGCGGTGCTTGTCGGCAGGTCCCAGAGGGGCCACACTTGGGCCATAGGCTTCTGTTCTGGCCCCGCTGTGTGCTCGGCTCACTGGTTTGGCTCTTTTTACTGGAAATTCGAAACGCCCGCTGGGTGATCAGCTACAGTCGGTCTGATCTGCATGTTCGCAACAGTCCCTGTGTCCCGTGGGCTCTCTGACCGTGGCACCAGGCTGCCTGATGGAGTGCAAGCCACGCTGGGGAGGGTCTGAGCGCCACCGCAGGTCCAGCCAGCCACGTGCTGATGAATTCTGAACTCACAGGCCTCCTGCCGTCCCCGGGGTGGCCTAGGGGGTCTGCACGGATGCGCGGGGAGCTCCTCTCCCTTCTGGGCAGGGCAGCCACCATGGTCAGTGGCCCTGTGTGTCCTGGGCTGGGGCATGGCCTGCGTCCCGAGTGTGAGCAGATGGTGCCCGCGCCCGTTTCACGTGGGCGCCCCGTGCCATGGAGTCTCAGCGGTCAGGTGTGCTCCTTCGGAAGCACCTTGAGCTCAGGTTTGTCCTTTAGAAAACGCGTCTTGTTAAAAATGGAACCCTGAACACATTATCCGGTTTCCCCAGATCGGAGCGAATCTGGTAGAATCCACGTCGGTGCCGGGAGAGGGAGGCGGCAGCTCCGGCAGGTGTGGGGACGTGGACCCCCCGCAGGGGTGAGCACGCCCGTGACCCTGCAGATTTGGGGGCAGAACTAACCAGCAGCTTTAGTGGGAGATAGTTCATGCGTCCTAAAACCTGCTCTGTGCCTGCAGCCCTCAAAAGCCACGTTAACTGTGCCCGCGAGAGTCTGGGGAGCCAGTGATGGGCTTCCCGGGAGCAGACGGGCGGCCCTGCCCTCCCTGTTCCGTGCAAAGAAGGAGGAGCAGCACGCTGGCTCTGGGGGGCTGGTCGCGGCGCGGCCTCTGATGCCGGCGGGGTGACGCCCGGCCTTCCCTGCGGTCACCCTCCCCACCCCGTGGTCTGGGACAGTGGTGGTCTGGGGCAGCGGTGAGGGGCCACCAGCAGTGTCGGGAAGGTGGCAGCTGTGTCCTTGCTCCTTCCCCCATGCCTTCTGCACGGCAGCCGGATACGACAGCTGTCCTAACGCTTCTGTTTTCTTCCTTTCTGGAACATTCCCGGTCCTGCTTGTGTGGGCGGCCTGGCGAGTGCGAGCCGGGCAGAGCCTGAGTGTGCGGGTTGGAACCCCGGGACCCCGCATGAACCCCACTGTGGAGTACCCGGCCCCCCACAGCGGAGGGATAATTTTCAGAACTTTGTAAAACCATGATTCCCACCCAGATATACACGAGAGGCTGCACGTTGCTTGTCGCGAGGGAACCGGATCCTATAACCTGCTCAAAGGCGAAGTCAGGAGGGCGCCTGTCTCCAAGGAGGAGAGGCAGCTGGAGGGCAGCACTGCGGCCTCGGAGCGGGTGTTCGCCCGGGAGACACGTCAGGAGCATGGGTGGGGGGACCTTCATGTCCCTGTGCAGAGCAGTTGGGCACCTGGAGACGCTGCGGGACTGGCATGGCCTCGGCACTCCCCACGCCCACAGGGGTGCTGGGTTCCCCCCTCCGCTGCCTGATGCAGACCTGCCCTGGGGGACACCGTGGGAGGGGCCCCAGGCCTGAACACGCCTGGTTGGCAGAGCCTGGTGGCCTCCATGTCCCCAGGTCCTGCCCTGCAGCCAGGTCTTCTATACGAGACTTCTCTGCCTCCCTCACTGCCCAAAATCTGGAGGAGGAGGAGAAAGTGAGTACTTTCAAATGCTTATTAAAAATCTGTATTTCTCATTAATTTCTGGAAAAAATTCACTTGGTGCAAATATGGCAAAAACATTAACCCTCTTTAAATCTGGTGATTTCTTTCTCTGTTCTGTAGTTTTCTCTATGTTTCAGTTTCTCATGTGAGGGCGCCCCCCCCCACCAGGGGTGACAGTGGAGCAGTGAGGGGCACAGGGTCAGCCCTGCCTGGACCCTGTGGCTTGGCCTCATGCCAACAAGGACCGGCCTCAGCCTTGGCCACCGATGCTGGGGCCCCACTTCCAACATAGGCCGTCCCAAGAGCCAGGCGGGCCCCGGTCAGCTTCAGGCTAAGGTCCTACGCTCCCTCCACCGACACCGTGGGGCCTACCCTGCCCGCTCCCAGCAAACGCCCCTTTCATCCTTCCACTAGGTTCATCCTGAGGTCTGTGTGTCTGTGTAAAGGAGGCCTCCCTGGTTCCTTGTCGTCCCTCCTTGTCCGTCCCCTTGTCCTTCCCCATGGCGCAGCCCCTGGAAGGAGAGGACGGAGGCAGGATTGTACACGGAACTGCAGGAGAATCCTGGGTGCCCCAGGCTCCGCCTGACCTCAGAGCCACAGCTCCGTTCCTGGTCCTTACTCTTCGTGGTGGGTGGGGATGCACGGTCATGGTCTTGTCCCTCATTTCCAAGAAGCCGGTGAACACTGAACCCTGTTTGCTGCCTGTGTTGGCGTCTTCCGTTGGGGCCCCCAGTGGCGGAGGCTTTGGTTCGGGATTGCTCCCCGACGAGTGGCAGGTCCTCCTGACATCCGTGAAGAGCAGCCCAGACGTCCAGGAGAGCAGGTCAGCATCTAAGGGACTCAAGCCTGTGCCCCAGATCTCGCAGAACCGCAAGGGACACCGGAGGTCACAGAGAAGAACGTGGCCCATGGTCAGCCCATCCCCGAGGCCGTCGGCCGCCAAGCCCACAGACACAGTATTGGGCTTCTCGGGCAATGATGGGTGGATCCTTGTTGAAACTACCGTAGGAGAGAAGAATCAGGCAAAGAGCCCCGCAGGTTGTTCCGAGGGCTGCGTCCATGTGTCACGCGGCTCCTGGCAGTGACCCTTTCTCAGAGCGGCTGCCGTCTCGGGGGCTGGGGTGGCTGCCGCGGTGCCCCTGGGGGGGCGAAGGCTGGGGTCACCCACACTGTTCTCCTCTTCCCGGCCCTCAGCGCTCCCTCCGTGCCTGCTCGTGTCCTCTGGCCTCTTGTGGACCCTTCCAGGAGGCTCGGTCCTGCTCCCGCACGGGCCCCTGGGGCCACTGCCTACACGGCTCTTGGCGGGCCCGCTCCCTGTCTGGTCTTCGGCGTCCTTCCTGGTTGCTCCCCTGCGGTTGTGTGAGAGTCACAGAAGGGAATCTGATGGGCACGCCTGGCACTGCCCCCTCCTGCCACCCCCATAGCTTCTGCCGACGGGTCAGCTTGCGGCGGGCCGGTGAGCAGGTGCTGATGCGGGTCGGGGGTCACCCGCCGCTGTGAGGAGGCCTCGCCCTGACGGAGCCTCACGAGCTCTGGCTGCAGCGATGTCCTGAGGTGAGGGGGTCCAGCTTAGCGTCTGAAGCCCTTGCCCCGGGAGCCGCGGCCGAGGTCCTCCAGCCGAGCCGTTGCCTGGTCCCTGCCTGAGCCTGCTGTTGGCAGAGGTGCACCGGGGACCCGCGGAGCTTGCCGGCCGCACGTCCTCCTGTCACTGGGACGACCGATTGTCTGCCCACAGACAATGCAGAGCGACTGTGCACGTCGGCATGGGGTCCTGCCCGGTCACAGCCCCTGCTGGATCCTTCACTTCCTGAAAGGGTTACAGGAGAGCTTTCCATCTCAGTTGCTGGAGTCCCTGCGGAGACTGGGAAGGGGGACGTGGTTCAGACCCAGGAATGGCCTCTCCCTCCAAGAAAATGAAGAGGGGCGAGCTGGAGCCAAGGACGGATGGCGGGTGTGCTCGGGAGCTGGGTGACCTCCACGTGTCGCTGGACTGAGAAGAGCTGTTGTGCGCACACGGACCACACAGCAACTCACGAAGCAGGAGCAGCTGTCATGTTGCTGGTGAGGTGGGACTCGCCTACCACAGGGCGTTTGCATGTGTGCGTTGCATCCATGTCCAGGAGAACATGTTAATGGTGCTGTGCACCCACCGCCCCCCAGTCAGAACATCTGCCTCCCGCAGACAACACATTAGCGACCCCTCGCCCAGCTGCTGGCCGGCAGGGTCCCTGTGGATTTGCCTGTTCTGGGCATTGCATGTGAATGGAACCCACAACTCGGGCCCTCCTGTCTCCGCTTCTGTCCCTTCCGTGTGTTTTCCCAGTTCCCTGTGCCGTAGTGTGTGTCCTTGTGCCGAGTGGTGACTCCGTGACGCGGGTAGACCGGCCTCGTCAGTCGGGATGTGCGGCGGTTGCGAGCATGGCCGCTGTGAGCACGTGTGTGCCTGCAGGGGTGTGGATGGCTGCTTCCACTCCTTGTGGGCACACGCCGAGCGCTGGGACCGCTGGTTCGTGTGGCGACCGCACGCTCACGCTTCCGGGAAGCTGTGGCGGCCTCTCACGACGGCTGCACCACCCCACGTTCCCGCCCATGACGGAGAGGCCCGGCTTCCAGCACTCGCCCATCCTCGCCGCCCGGGGCGCGTGAGCGTGTCTCCTGTGGCTCCCGTGCGTGTCTCCCAGCAGCCACCGGTGGTGAATGCGATGTGGCCGCCTGACAGTTTGCGTGAACGGTCGTTGGGTCCCTCTGCGTGGACCAGACCGTCAGCCACGTGAGAGTCGGCGGCGCCGTCGGGACCGGACGGGAGGAGGCAGGGTTTGCTGCGTGAATGTGCGCTTGCTGTCCACGGAGTCACTTCTCTTTCTGTTCTGGGTTAGACTCCGTTTACACGGTGACTCGGGAGTGGGACACAGTCCCTCACCGTGAACCGGACCATCTGCCTGGATCTTTTCAGACTGGACAGAAACGTGCCACGTGAGTTAGTGGGACGACCGTATTTGCAGGTTCCTTTGCCCTGGGACAGAGGCGGAGGGGTCATTCCCAGCTCTGACAGCCCTCCGAGCCGTTGAGGCCTGCGGGGAATCGTGCCGCCACTCCGGGGACGGCATCGTCCGCACTCGGATCCACAGGTGGGCTCGTCGGGTCAGGAGAGCGGAGCCCACAGTGCCCACGGGGTCTGCTCGGAGCTGATCTCACTGCCCAAACCACCTCCTTACCTGCGGTTCCTCCTGGACAGTGGTGCCGGCCGGCCCGCCAAGTGCTCTGCCCGGCCTCCCCGTCAACCGCCGTCTTGTGTAAATGTCTCCTTGTTTCCGTATGTGACAGTTTCGCTCACGTGATGATAAGGACTCCTTCCTCCTCTGTGTGAGTCCGGCGTGTTGGGAACGCGCTCACCACAGTCCCTCTCCTCGTGAGCTGCGGGAGGGTGTCTGGAGCGGCGCCGACGTGGCCCTGGGTTTGCGTCTTGGAGGCCAGAGAATGCTTGGGTGCATTCCCGCGGGACAGGTGTCCATGTTGGTTTGGACGTGGTTCCAGTTGTGGGGGCGTGCGGGAAGCGTCCTCCGGGGCCCCTGGGAGCGGGGGAGGAGCCGATGGGGGCAGCTTCAACCCTGCGTGGGGATGCGCACCCCCGGCCGTCCCCAGCACTCCAAGGTGTGCATCGTGGAGGCCGTGTTGGGTCTCATGGCTGGTCCAGTCTGAGATGAATCCCTAAAGACAGAGGCTGGTGTTGCTGTCTTACCAGCCTCGGGGGTTTCGTGAAGACCCATGCGGTCATGCTCCAGCTCAGAGCGACGTGATGCCTTTCCGTGGGCGCCATTGCTGGACACAGACCGTGGGACTGGTGTTTGGCTCAGGACTGGCCAGGTCATGAAGTCATATAATCGGGGCTAATAAGTTTGTTTTCGCTGCTGCTTGGACAGAGAAGCAGAATCCCGCTGACAAGGTTGGACGCAGGAGTGCTGAGCGACGTGTCCGCAGCCACGGAGCCGGTCCGCTGCAGGACGCACGCGTGATGGGGCGCTCGGGGGAGCCTTGTGGTAGGGGTCTCCCCACATCTTGCACATTTGGTTTTAGTCTTCTTAGAGCTGGACAAGGATGCAGAGAACACCATGCAAACCTTGGTCTTGATCTGAACCCGGAGACTCTGCCTGCTTGTCAGGGGCGCACTTGGGATGCCCTGTAAGGTCCTGACCTGGGGACGTGTCCTTCCTCGGTGTCCTATCCTGGGCCCCGTGACACTGACCGTGTGGTGAGCAGCGTCCACTGGAAGTGGAGTTCACCGAAGGCCTTCGAGTCCACCGAGTGGTCACTGGTCCCGGGAGCAAGGGGCCTTCTGGAAGCTGGTGGCTTCTCTCTGTCCCTCAGGGAACGGCAGGAAGGTAGCATCCTAACGTGGAGCCGAGCGCTCACCCGGGACCTATGGGGCTCCTCCCCAAGTGGATTTGTTGTGGCGATGACTTAGTGAGGCTGACTGCTGGTTGGTGCTCAGTGACTCTGTGGTCTCGTCCTGCAGGTGGTAAATTGTCACTGTCCGTGTGGTCATATGTGAGGTGTCCTGTGATTACACTTAAACAGCGCACGTCCGCTAGACGGTGTGGAGGGTGTGGGTTGGCCTTGATAACGTTTGTTCCGACTCTGCATCCCTAGAGTTGGGGACCTGTCCGGACACAGTGGGCGCCTTGGCTGCCCCGTGGGAGGGCTGATGCGTCCGCATTCAGTGTTGGGGCCGAAAGCCAGTGGCTGGAGAAAGGTCTTCAGGATTTTCATTTTTGTACTAAAATCTGTTTTTATGTTCTTCTTTCTTTTCCTGATTTCCTTATCATGTATTCTCTTTCAACGTAAGTTCGCAAGCGGCAGGGATGGAAGCCTCTGACTGTGTCCTGAGAAATAAAGGGGAACCAGGGCTCCGTGCTTTCTTGACCCTCACACCCAGAGACTGACATGTGATGCTCTTACGAGGCGTTTCGTGAGCACCCCCAAAATGGGAAGGCAGCAGGAAGGGGCGTGGGGCGGTGGCGGGGGCACGCGCTGGCTCGGGTGCGGCCTGGCCCTCGGGGCGCTGGGTTCCTATAGGGCCGCGGGCTCCTGGCAGGGCCACGTCCCCAGATCCTGCCGGTGATGGGCCATCCTGTTCTCTGCCAGGGATCCCGCGTTTCTCGCGTCCCCGCTGAGTGTGTCTAGACACACAGCTGGAGTTACGGAGACCGGCTTGGTCTCTGCTCTTCCTCTGCACTGGCATCTCGCAAAGCCTGGCCCTGACGGGAGGCCTGGAGGCGGCGTTGGCTGAGGGAATGTGCACGCATGTGCCGGGGGGTGCGCCCGGAGGCTCCTGACCCTGAGAAGGTGGGGACGGGCAAACCGATGGCACGTGAGCGAAGACACTAAGCCAGGCGAGGCCAGGCTGTCCTGAGTTCCCATCAGGGGTGAAGGCTCCCTGACCCACAGGGGTGGGCACAGCAAGAGGCGGAGGTAGGAGACCCCGGGCTCCCACATTTCGTGCTCTGTTCGTTGTCAACAGCTGGGGTGCGGTGCTGCCCTCGGGCCCCGTGGAGCTGCCTGAGGCAGGTGATCAGGGACACTTGGCCCGAGCTTTGATCTGACCCACCTTCTTCCTGTCCTGTTGACACTGACTGGCTCTCCTCCACCGCGTCCCGGAGCCCAGGGGCCGCCCAGACAGGAGGCCAGGACCCTGAGCTAGGCCGCCGGCTGGGGGAGGGGGGCCCGGGACCCTGAGCTGGGCCTGTGTGAGGCTTCATTTTAGCTTTCATCTGTCACTGTGGTGTCTTGGCTCTTCTGTGTTGACAGCATAGGGTTGGATGAGTGTAAAGATTTTTCGGGTCAGAAGATCATGGGCCTCGTGGACACGACCCTTTGAATAATACAAAGCCAGGTCAGACCGCAGCCGCCTCTCTCCCTGGGAGAAGCCTCGAGCAGGGAGCAGGAGCGCGCCCACAGTGCCGTCCTGCGCGACGGTCTTACCCTCTCCTTAGAGACCTGCTCCCGGGGGTCTGACAGCTGCTCTCCTGTGTTGGGAGCCCGGGATCGTGCCGCGCTATCTGCTTGGAGCCCCGCCGTGTCCTTTCCCCTGACAACCAGCTTGGAGGGGCTTCCCCGCCGGCTTCCCCGGGGAAGCAGACCACCTGCTCAGCCCAGCCCCTTGGGGAACGTGCCCTGTGAGGGTTGAGTGGGATTGGGGCGGCCGCAGCCTGGGCAGACTTTGCGGATGAGGCGTGCGTCCCGGCCGGCACTCCGGGAGGAGCAGTCTCCCCGCTAACGCCACTCTGTCCCCCACAGTGTGCCGGAGAAGAGAACTGGGTGGACAGCCGGACCGTCTACGTGGGGCACAGGGAGCCCCCCCCAGGTGCTGAGGCCTACATCCCACAGAGGCACCCCGATAACAGAATCGTCTCCTCCAAGGTGAGCTTCTGCTGGGACCTTGTCTCCCTGGGCCCTTGGGGACGCTGGTGACCCGCTCTGCTCCTGGGCCATTGCCGCGGCCACCGCCCCCCACACCGAGTGCTGGGGTTGGCATCCACTCGTCCCATGGCTCGTCCCCACAGCTAGTGAGATGCGCGTCCTGTGAGCTAGACCCCCTTTCCTTCACGTCTCGTTAATTATGCCACAGACACAGGAGGCCTACTTCTGCCACTGACGTATTTGCCATCCGTCCACGTGCCCTCCCAAGCCACCACTGGCCAGGGTCTCCTTCTCTGCAGAGACAACACCGAATATTTCTGGTGGCAGCAGGTGTGTGTAGGCCCCTTGTAAACGGGGACACTGGGCATGGACTATCAGTGTCGTGAGTGCCACCGGAAGGCCATGACAGGAGTGTGGTCACTCACGTGCCTCGCGTGTTCTCCTTGACTGAGCGCAGGGACACGGAGGTGTACTCCACACCCTTGCAGGGTCACCGCTCCGTGGCTCTCCAGGATGGGTGTGGAATTTACTAGTCGGCTCTGAACAAAAAGGTAGATGATGGGTTCCCGGATTTGGGAGAACTTTCCCTTTAAGTGGACACCCCTGTGTCCACAAAGGTGTGCACACGTAGCTCCGTGTCCCTCGCGTGCAGTGTGCCCAGACCCCACACGGGGGCCCCGGACACACTCCCCTGTGTGGCGGGCCCACTAAGTCCGTACGTGGCTGCCCACATGTCTAGATGTATGTGGTCGACCTACTAAGTCCTCAGAGATGATCGAAGATGCTGCTGAGCTTGAGAATCCTCCAGAAACACCTTGTTCTTCGAGGCCGTTTTGCTAAATGGAGGGATTTTATTTAAAACTGCGATGGAAAATCAGTCACAACGATGGTCCCGGCTTCAGTCAGAATCACCATGCGGACAGGCGGGCTGCTCACCACAGAAATCCCACGTGACGCGCGTGGTACATGGTCACCCAGAGGGATCCGTGCCGGGAGACGCCGCTGAGCAGGACCTTCCCGAGGTGGGGGGTGCTTTGCTGCGGTGACCTGTGCGGACCAGACGCAGTCTCTGGCAGGGCGCGCTGAAGACCATGTCCCCGGTGTGCCCAACACGGACAGGGAGGCCCAGACACGTTTCTGAAAAATCAGCTCCCGTGCCGCTCGGATACATCGAGAATCGGGGAAGCGTGTCAGACGCCGTGGCCGTGGGGGCCAGGTGAACCGGGTGGGGCAGGTGGCGGGGGCTGGTGATGGGGCTCGAGGCCGCCCATGGCCCCATGTCCCGCCAGCAGGACGTTTGTCAGCTCCTTTGACCACTGGTGGCTTCCGCCATGGCTGGCTTCTCCCTCCAGGGACAAAGCCCCCAGGGCCTTCGGGTCGATGTGGGAAGTTCCGCACAGCATGGTGCTGTAGAACCTTCTGGAAGAGAGAGCTCCTGGTTCACTGGGGCTGTCCGAGGGCCTTCCTGGCGCATGTGGTGGACTATAGCCAGACGCTGAAACATGCTTTATTTAGGACAGAAAAGCCCTTTCGGTGTTTTAGGGGAGACAGCCAGAAGCAGTGACTCCCGACTCTGTGCCCTGGCTGAAGTGGGACGGCCGCTTCGTTTTCATGTTTTCCTTTCAAAGACTCCCGCAGGGACTCTGAGGCGCCAGGTCATTGTCCTACCTTTTCTGTCCCTGGGGTGGCCCGCACCACCCCCAGCTGCCCTACCCGCCCTGGGCCCCCAGCACTGCCTCGGTTTCTGACAGGGGTGGGGGAAGGAGCGTTTGAGACAGACCTGCCGCTTCCCGGGCTTTCACGGTGTGTCCTTCCCACGAAGGCTCCTTCAGAACGGGCGGAACTGAGTCGACGTCCTTGCAAGGGGCAGGTCAGGCTGAGGCCACACAGATGCTCCGGCCCTGAGTCTCTGCTCCGAGCGGGAGGGGCCCTGCGTCCTCTGCTCTGAGATGACCGCAGGGGTGGGGTAGTGGCTCAGTGAGCTGTCCGCGGGAGACGATGGTGCGTCATTTAAGGAGAAATCATGTACAGACACCACAGCGTCAGCGGCTAGTCGGAGTCTGTACGGAAGAGGCTCTCGGAAGGCCGCGGGCTGCACGCCGAGCTCTGTCGGGATGGACGGCAGCTGTGGCGTCTGTTGGCATCCAGAGCGCCTGATTGCTTTCATCTCGACAGCTCCGAGAGCGCGGAGAAAACAGCTTGGCAGACGCACCCCAAGTCTGCAGCGTGCTGTGACGCATCCACGTTTTCCTGGGAAGAGCAAGAACGAGGACTGCCAGCTGCGACCTGGTGCACCCGCTGGCTCGAGAGAGCTGCCCACGGGGGTGAGAAGCCCACCTGTCTGGGCTCGGCTTCCGACCTGTCCCGTGGAAAGGCTGACTAGGCGACCCGGGACTTAGAGTTCGGTTTGCGTTCTGGCGGAGACGCCCTGGTCAGGTGTGTCTGGGACGAAGGAGAAAAGAACCCACACCGCAGGGCGTCCCCTTCCTTGTGCCTCTGACGCCGCGCGGGCCCCCACACCCCACACCTGCTGGAGCTCGCGAGCGAGCAGACCCCAGATCCAGGAGAAGGACCAGATGCCGCCTGCTCTGTCCGCGAACTGCTTCTCTGGGTGCCGGGTCCATGTGGATCCCAGCTCCGGCCTCAGGACCGCTGCCGTCAGGGTCAGGCTGTCCGATCAGTCCATGCCTCTGAGAAAGCCGTGTCACTGCTGGTCACTGGCAGCACGACCACCGTTCCCAGTCGGATGTGGACGGACAGCATTTGCCAGGACGTCTGAGTGTCTCCTGAGCCCAGAACCACCGTGTGAGGCCGCTGCTCCTTACGGAGCCCATCCTGCTGCCAGAGGAACAGCCTCCGGGTGACGCCTGTGGCTGACTTCTAGCTGCCCACCTGCCCCTGAGCCCACACCTCCCCGTGGCCCCCGGCGCCCCAGCACTGCCTCTCACTGGCCCGCCATGATGCTCACTCATTTTTCTAACATCAGGGATCCGCAGTGGGGTGTAATTTTCTATTTTCTACTCCTGGTCTCCCAGTCGTGGACGAGGTAGCTCAGCTCCGTGTGTGTGATGGCTCTGCAAGGCAGGTCGGGGCTGCGCGTGGCTGTGGCGCTGGGCCCGGGTTTGGGGCCAGCGGAGCCGAGGCCGCTTCGCCTGTGTTATTGGACCTTCCAGTGGTCAGTGAGAGTGGTGCCCAGCACTCAGCTCTGGTTTCCTTCCACCGCAGTTCTGAGGCAGACCAGGTGGGCCACATTATTCTTTGTGCTGACCCACGCTCCCAGCGACTCAGAACCACGGTGATCGCCACAGAGCTGAGCCCGGTGTTCACAGAGGCTCCCGCGTGAAATGTTCGCAGTGGGAGAGCAGCAAGGAGTAGTGACCATCTCGTGCCGTTCACGTCGGGGTGAAGGGAGGCACTCTGGCTACACCTGGTACCCCTGGGACAACGGGCCGTCCGCTGCCCGGACGGCCGCGGGAGCTGGGGCCCGATGCAGGGTCTGCGGAGCGTGTGACATCGTGGCCCCCTGTCTGTGCACTCAGTGCTCTGGACATTGGGAGGACGACGTGTGTGCGGTGGCCCCTGCATCCGCCACCAGCTCTTGTGGGTCACCCGGTGACCCGCCCGCGTGGTGCCCAGGTGCCCGCGCACATTCCCTTTATCTCGCTGGGTTTCCACCTTTCTCGTCACGCGCCATCCGGAGTTAGTGACCCTTTCTGACATGTCAGCCATCAGCAGGAACGACTTCCGGCGGTGGATAATCAGCCGGCGGCTGAGCCGGTACGTGGCTTCCCTGCGCCTCAGTAGCGGGAAGCGGTCACTGATGTGGCCTTCAGTCCTGATCCGAGCTGGCTGCGGGCGCCCGAGATCGGGAGGCGGACAGGTCCGGAAGCGGCGCCTTCACACAGACGAGCCCCACGTTCCCATGGCGTCCGAGCGTGGTTCCTCGTTCAGAAGCAGACAACACTGTATTTGATTTCATGACCCATGGAAGATCAGTGCTTTCTAATGTGGGACGTTCAGGGATACGGAAGGGTCAGAGGGCTGCGATGAGTCTCTCAAGCCCTTGCCAGTAGTGCCCGCCGCTCCCCTGGGCGCCTCCACGGTCTCCCGCCAGTCCTGGGTTTTCATCCGTGCTCGCTGTGTGAGATCAAAGGCCAGGATTTGAGTACAAGCTCTTCCGTTAACATGACTTTGGTACCGAGTAACGTGTCCCAGGTACTTGGGGACATTTCTGACTCACGGGTCCTGAGTAATGGGCGTGGGTGCTAAGCAGTAAAGGTCAGTTTTACGGGGCGAGGCCTTAAAGACGGCTCCATCTTGGGGTCAGGACATCTGTGAAGGACCACGGATCGGTCCAGGCTGGTCACAGAAACACAGAAACCCAGAAACCAGGGATAAATGCTGTGGCTGCCTCATAACTCACGTTTCTTTTAATATTGCCTTTTAAAAGTTGGTGGAAAGTCACTGACTTTTTCAATATAGCCTATTTAAGAGAAAAAATATTTATTTTTCTTAAAAATCTAGAAAGATGGCTGTGTTTGTGCTGTCCACGGAGCTGGGTGATTTTACGGTCCCCGTGATGGTTAGTACCAGGTTGAGCCAGAGCTGAGGTCGCAGCCGCATTCCCGCAGGGCGCTTGCCCGTGTACTGACTCAACACGTGAAAAACTACGACCCGTCCCTGAATAATTCGCTGAAGTTCACTTGATTTTGAAACATCAGGACCGGGTCGGATATGGGGTCTGACTCTAGAACGGCCGCGGTTTCGCAGCGGAACGAGGAGTAAATGTTTTCTGAGTCCGTAGAGTGGCCGGTTGTCCTGAGGTAGGGGAGCGATGGAAGAATCCAAAACTTGGCCTTTTTGTTTTGGTTTTTTGGGGAGTTTGGCGGGGGGAGACATTGCCTGTATTTTGAGAAAATTGGCAGTTAGGGTTGGGTTTTTGCTTTTTTCTGGTGGAGAAACTGAGGCTAAGATCTAGGCACGTACTCCGCACCTGCTACTAGCGTCTGGGCTGCATCTCTGCCCAGGAGACCTGCTGTTTGGTTCTCAGTCTGCTCGCGCTCCAGTGAAGAAAGCCTCGTTGCGCACGGCAAAGTCCAGCGCTGTTCCTGGTGAAGAGTTTCAGCAAACTAGGAAAGCGGGAGCGTTTCAGTGTGGTGGAGAGTGTAACGCCGCAGCTCGTACCGCCCCAGATGGCAGAAACGGAGTCGGCGCTTTGACCCGAGGACCAAGAGCGACATGGGCTCCCCTCTGTCCTGTTTGGCAGCTTTCCTGGGTGTTGTGGCTAATACGGCGAGGACGGGAAGGGATGTGGGATAGGCAGACTGGGCAGGAAGAAACAAGGCAGGAAGCACGAAGGTCTGTGGGAAAATCCCAAAGAAAACTCCGGGCAGAACCTGGTGGTCTAGTGAGTGATCAGAGCCAGGCCAGCAGCAAACAGTCAAATTCGCAACTAAAATTTCCAGCTCTTCAAAAGATGCGGTTCAGAATTAGAGAGAGAAGCCATTGACTGAGGAAATGTTGGCCAGACACATGGCCTGTGTCCGGCAGGACGCAGAGGGGAAGGGTGCTGGGGCGGGGGGGGGGGACGCAGTGGGGTCGGGCGGGACGCGGTGGGGTCGGGCGGGACACCAACACAGTGTTGACTGGGAGGTACTGACCTCCAGAACATTGTTGTTCTCAGCGCAGAAGGTAAGGAAACTCTCCTCCTGAGGCCAAGATGAGAAGTCTGGAGAGTAGGTGTCACCAGGACTCCCCTCCCTGTCCGCCCTCCACTCCCTGCACGTGCAGGAGGGGTGCGTGGGCCATCCATGCTGGGGCATGACCGCCTTGCAGTGCTGACTTGGGGTGTCACTTTCTAGGGCCGGCCTGATGCTGTCACAAGACAGAGGGGAAGGAGGCAGACAGGGAGGAATGCTGGCACGTGTGTGTTAACAGTCGGAGGTTTACATTTTATGAAACGTATCTGGAGGTGGACTGTTGTCGGCCGCTTGGCAGGACGTGGAATTCCCTGGGGTTCAGTGCCTCGTGCTCCCCCACATACGGTCCTGTGTCAGCAGCTCGTTCTCTGGCCACAGATGGAGGACACGCCAGGTGCTGACTTGAGAGTTCTGTAGGGAAAGCAAACACGCAGCGGCGCTCTGAACTGGCGCCGTGACCCCGCAGCGAGCGCTGTGGGGAAGGGAAATGTCATCACAGTGACGAGTCTTTGTTTTCCTTTGACACAGTACACGTTTTGGAACTTCATACCCAAGAACTTGTTTGAACAATTCAGAAGAATAGCCAACTTTTACTTTCTCATCATCTTTCTGGTACAGGTAAGGCCAGCTGTGTTTTTTATTGCTCACTCAAGGGTAAGAGCTCAGCTGAGAGCAGATTACCTGGGGTTTGCTGTCGAGCGAGAGCCCTGGAGCCCCTCATGTGTTTCCTCCGCGGACAGCTGTGTGGGCTCAGAGGGGCGTCCAGCTGACACAGACGCGTGCCCAGTCTGCCCTGCGGTTGGTTCTGGCTGCCGCCCAGTCCTCAAGGGGAAATCAGGAAGCCCCCTCTTTAAGGGAAACTCAGCAGCCCGGCTCAGCGTTGCTGGGAGACCCTCCCACGACGTGCGCATGGGATGAGCAGGAAGAACCACAGTGAGGTCTGAGCGAGGGTGCGGGGCTCTGACGTGTTCTAGGACTGGCCGCCTCCTGTTCTCAGTCATGCCGAACAGAGTAGGGGGACTTTTACGATGTCCCCAACATTAACTTATTCAAGTACTTGAGGTTTGGGCCAAAAGCAGTAAATTAAACTAAAACGCACCACGCGGTCAGGCTTGCGTCTCTGCCTCCGTTCGCCTGGTTCCGTTAGCAGGTCCCCATCTGTAGCGACCACCCTCCGTTCCGTGGGGGATCGATGACTTACCCCATCTGACTTAGGTCTAGTGGGAGTTTACAGTAAGCCAACGTGGGTGTTGTAGTTGGCGTCTCCGGCCCGTCCCCAGTCCCCGGGACGCACTGGGAGCGGGCCCGCCGGTCCGTCCCGGTCCCCGGTGGCGCTGGGGGTCGGCCCGCCGGCCCATCCCCGTCCCCGTCCCCATCCCCATCCCCGCTGGCACTGGGGGTCAGCTGGCCAGTCCATCCCTGTCCCTGTCCCTGTCCCCATCCCCACTGGCACTGGGGGTCGGCTGGCCGGTCCATCCCATCCCTGCCCCATCCCTGCCCCGTCCCCGCTGGCACTGGGGGTTGGCTGGCCGGTCCGTCCCCGTCCCCGTCCCCGCTGGCGTCTGTAACTCTGCTCTCGTTGCAGCTGATCATCGACACGCCCACAAGCCCCGTGACCAGCGGCCTTCCCCTCTTCTTTGTCATCACCGTCACGGCCATCAAGCAGGTAAGACGTCTGCAGGGGAAATTGGGACGGCGCCTTCCTGTGATGTGACGTCACCTTACGTGTAGAGCCGAGCATCCGCGTCATGTCAGCGAGTCACGGGAAATTTAGCTCCGGACGTTCATGTGGGTAACGGTCCCGGACCAACAGCTGAGCTGAAATGAGGCCGTTCGGTGACATAACAGCTGGGGCGGAGTCCTGGGAGTCTGGGGAGGAAACCAAGGCTTTCAGTTCAGAACCGACCAGAGAGGGAATCTGTTTTTAGGAGAGTTTCTTAGCCTGTCCTCACTCTGGGCTGCCTGAACCGGTAGGCCCCGCTGTGCATGGCGTCTGGGCTAGAGCCCCCAAGCGAGCCTGCGGACTGCTGACCCTCTGCATGCCTCAGGCTCGTCTGCCCGGGCCCGGTGACGGATGGTGAGGAGAATGCATCTCAGCCATGCCCGCTGGCTCTCTGGCCATCATTGCTATACCTGTCCCCCATTTCTGGTTCCACAAAACTCCTCTCCCCTCAGAAAGAGGCCCCGTACCCACGAGCGGCCCCTGCCGTCCCGCCCAAGCCCCCAGCAGACGCCGGGTTGCGTCTGTCAGGGTGGCGTCTCCTGCCGTGGGTGCTTGGGGTTCGCATTTCCTGGGTGACGGACGATGCTGGATCTTTCCCGGGCTTACTGGCCATTGGGTGTTTCTTCAGAGATGTGTCACCAGATCCTGCGTCCATCTTAAAATTGGTTTTTTGTCTTTTTATTGATGAGTTACAAGAACTCGTCACATGTTCCGGAAACCAGTGCCTTACGTGCAACCAACTTGAGCATCACGATGTTTGTGTTTCCGGGTTGATAGGTCGACCTTTGATTTGGGACCTTGGATCATTCGTAAAACGACAGCTTCTACTGAAATAGTTGATGGTCCAGTTCTTGCTGACAAAGCCCTGCTTTTCTGGTGTTAGGCTTTGAGTAAGAATAAAGGAAACGAAACACCTTTTACGCGAGAATGGCCGCTGGACGCCGGTGGTCTGTTGAAGCACAGAGCGATTTTCTCTAGATCGAGGAAGAATGGAGAGGGGCCCCGGCCGCTGTGTGGTGTGTGTGCAGGGAGCACCTCCGGCTGCCCCTGCCGGCCGCACCCAGCTTCAGCCCCCACGGGTGTGCACGAGCGCTGCCCTACCGGAGTGTTAGGGATGTCTTTGTCCCAGTTTGGGCTTTCTGTCTCCCTCACCACGGATCTGGAAAGACAGGTTTGGACAAAATGATTTGACTTCTTACCCATTAGCTTGGCTTTTAAATGTAGAAGCCCGAAGGGCAGCGGGGAGGACCCTGTGGCCGGTAGCTGCGCTGCTGCACACGGGAGCGCGCCTCGTCTTGGGAAACCGTTGGCGGCGACCACCGGAGTGGAGGCCACGAACGCGATTGGTGCGTGTCATGCACATCCCAGACCAGGCCGCGGTGGCCCAGCGAGGTGTCCTGGGACTCTCCGTGCCGGCCTCTCTGGGGCAGGTCGTGCCGCAGTGCGGCCACGGGCGGCACGTTTGTCGTGTGGGGGGCGGGGGCTGTGGAGGACTCGATGGCGAGCCCCGCTGTGCAGACACGGCACGCAGAGTGACGGCAGATACCTGCTATGTCGTCCTCACGCGTTTGTAGACTCTCGCCTGTGACCCGCACGTGTCATAAACGTGTGAAACCGTGAACAGGAAGGAGTCTTTTCAGGAGGACGAGTGAGAAGGGGATGGGGAGCGGGATGGAGGGTTAGTGTGGGTCATCCGTAAAGATCCCCAAGAGACGGGCACAGTGGAGTCGGGTGTTTCCATTTATTGTCTGTGTGTTTCGGAAGAACGACCCTCCTCCTCCCCGAGAGGCTGGCGTACAGCGCCACAGGCGGGCCTCAGCAGGAGCGAGTGTCAGACGCGGGGGGAGGTGCCCCGAGGGCCTGTGGGGTCTGCCCGCCCCTGAGCCGCCTCGCCCCACTCCTGGGGGTACCCGGCTTCCAGCCCTCACCTGCTCCGTGCATCTCTCTTCCTCACCTGCCCAGCTCCTGCCCTGGCCGACTCGGAGCCCCTCCGTCCTCCCCACCTCAGCCCTGGTTCCCTGGTGGCCACGGCCCACACATCCAGGGGCTCTGATGCCCTTCTTTGAGGCTCCGGAAGCCCCCGCGGGGGGCCTGGCACCTGCTAGTCCCGCCTGCATGCTGACCAGCCTCTGACCAGCCTCTGAGCCTCTCTGTCCACATCTCCTGACTTCAGTGAGGCGGGCAGCGGCCAGAGCCGCCCCGGCCGCCCACCTGCCTTTCCCACCCGGTTTCTTGCACCTGTGCCGTCTTCAACCCTCCAGGCCGGCCTGGCCCTGTGACCCCATGTCTGACCCTGCCGCCCCTCCTGCTGTTTCCCGTGGTATCCCCTCCTCCCTTCCAGGCAAGCGCCGAGCGTCCGTTGGGGCCGGCTCAGACCCTCCTCTCTGAGCCGCCCGCACACACATTGGCACACGTGCACTGGGGACCCGAAACGCGCTCACGGGGTCAGGGAACAGGTGCGACTCGGGCCTGCGCCTGCAGGAAGAGGAACGGGAGGCCCCCACCCCGGTCCTCCCACCCGAGTGAGCTCCGGCCAGGCCGCTGACGGGGAGTGGCTGGAGGTGGTCGCATGCCGCGGACTCGGGCTCAGACAGTAGACCCGTTTCCTGTAGGAGAACGTTCAGAAGTCCCACAGCAAATGGGGGAAGTGGGGCTCCCAGGGGCCTCGGGGCTTATGTGTCCACATTACTGCAGGCCCGAGACACAGTGGCCGACCGTCTAGAGGCTAGAAGGGCGGCACGGTGGCTGGGGCCCTGAAGAAGTGGGGAGGTTGGGGTCCGTTTAAGGAGGAGACTCAGGACTCGGGGGTTGGTGGGTGTTGGGTGTGGGAAAGGCACCTTCCGGCTTTCCCAGAGCTTTGTGCATCACCGGGCTTAGGCCGGAGGCGTGGTGCCATGGCCGCGGCTCACCCGGCACGTCCAAGGCGGTGGGCTCAGGGCCCAGGGACCCCCACGGCCTTCGGCCCCCCCCCCCCAGCGGGCATCTCCTCTCCCCCCAGGGCTATGAGGACTGGCTTCGCCATAAGGCAGACAACGCCATGAACCAGTGCCCTGTGCATTTCATCCAGCACGGCAAGCTGGTGCGGAAGCAGAGCCGGAAGCTGAGGGTAAGCCGCGGGCACGTCCTTGACCCAGCCCGGGAACAGCGGGTCCCAGAAGGCTTTGCTCAGACCTGTGCCTGGAGTTGCTTCTCTCCAGCACAGGCTGCCCGAGCCCCACACCCTTCCCCTGAAGCCCCGCACCTGCCTGTTTGCCGAACTTCTGTTTTTCCTCGGAGCCGCACCCAGCGCTCTTGGAGCAGTCGGTGTCGCAGACCCACAGGGTGTGAATTACTCCCACCAGTCCCGACAGAGGAGGCTCCAGGACGCTGTTAGAAACCTTGTTCTAGAACACGGCTAGTTCTGCGGGCTGGGAACGGAGATTGGGAACTGAAACCCCCTGAAGGCTGTGTGTTCCCGGTTTGGGGGAGCCCTGCCAGACCGACGGTCTGCATGGGCGTTGTCTACATCACTCACGTGGATGGTTTTCATACCCACACGAGTGGGCGGGGCACCCCGCGGGCACGGGCCAGTGTGGGGTCCCTAAGGCTTTTCCCTGAGGAGTTAGTGTGAGCCCCGGGACGGAGCCGGCTGGGCCTTCCACCGCCTCCTTGAGCCCACCTGCGTCTCATCACTGAAGCCCCCATCCCCCACCCTATGCCCATCACCCATCCCATGCCCATCCCCCACCCTGTGCCCATCCTTCATCCCATCCCTTCCCACTCCCCTCCCCTTCCCCACGCCCTCCTGCTCCTCCCATCCCCCTTCCTAGCCCCATCCCTCTCCCTAGCCCATCCCCCTCCCCACTCTCACCCCCCATCCTCCGACCCTGAGCACACTCTCCTCTCCTCCTCTCTCCCCACCCCTCCCCACTTCCCCCCAACCCAAGACCCACCCGAAGGCCTGCTCCTGTGTCCCCAGCAGACGGGCCGTCTCAGTGAACCTAGTCCGACACGTGTCATGCACACTACCGTGTACATTTTTTAAGATTTTAAGCAACATTTTTTAAAGTTTTTTTCTTTTGTTCAAGTACTCTCTGCACCCAGCCTGGGGCGTGAACTCAGCCCAAGATCAAGGGTCTCGTGCTCCATCTGCCGCACCTGCATCTTCTTGTTCTATAAACATCCCTGTCGCGTGTTTGGGCTTCTACTGAGCTCCCCTCCCTCTGATGGGTGGTGACTTCCCAGCCGAGCTGGGGTCCAGGGCTGGTGCTGGTACGCCGGCGCACACGCTCATGGGCCCATCATGCCCTTCCCCTCATTGACTGCGTGTCCTTTGCCGAGCCTCTGTGCTTCCGGTCAGCTGACCTGGAGAGCACCAGCCGGCAGAAAACTGTACTTTTAATGCTCTCCCATGGGATACGTCTGCTCCGTGGCCGGCCGGCGTGAGACAGGGCCAGGCCCGCGGAGCTGCCCAAGGCCCCTCGAGGAGAGAGTGCCCAGCGGTCACCTCGGGTTCCGTTACCTCCAGGCCGTCGCGGCGTGGACAGAACCATGTGGGCCGCATCTGGGGTTGGGTCCTCGTTCAGCCGACTCCTCTGCACCCCACCCCTGGCCCGCACACCTGCTCACACCCGCCCGTCGAAGGAAGTCTCGAGATCGACACCTTCCTGCAGGAGTGCACCTCCAGACTCGAGAACACAAACCCGAACGCGTCCAGCTCGGGCGCGAGGGCTAATCGGGTTATGGGACTTTGCGGTTTGAATACGCCGTGAGGCTTTGTGGGCCTAGAGTTGGTCCATGGACACCCCCACCTGGTCTTCCCGCGGTTTGGGCAGAAGCCCTGGCGAACAGCCCTTCCCCTTCACAAACCCATTCATCTCCCTGCGGATGAAGAGGCCCCTGCCCCCCGGGGCCGCCACCCAACACCATCTGTCTGTCCCGCAGGTTGGGGACATCGTCATGGTCAAGGAGGATGAGACCTTCCCCTGTGACTTGATCTTCCTGTCCAGCAGCCGAGGCGACGGGACCTGCCACGTGACCACTGCCAGCTTAGACGGAGAGTCCAGTCACAAGGTAGGTGCCCTTCCCGGGGCCCCGCGGGGCATCGTGTCAGCTGCACTGTGTGGCCGGCCCCGTGTCACCATGGTGGCCAGCCCAGTGTTCCCAGGGGTCACGGAGAAACCCGGGCAGCTGGGCTGACCGCACGGCTCCCCACTCTGCTTTTCCCCATATCCCGCTGTTCCCTGTCCCCCGTCAGCATCCACAACTGTCAGCCACTCAGGTTAACTGAGGGGACTTCATGCTCTTAGCTGTGCCACTGAGCGGAGGGCCAAGATACAAGGAGTAGATGGTGGGAATTTGGAAAACTTCATTTTAATGCTCAAGATTAGTGTCTTCGCTAGACTGGAATTATGTGAAAAGGCACACAAGAGTGGAGATTTTGAGGACTGTCACTCTAACGTGTCCTTTTGTTCAAGTACCTTAAGGATTTTCTGAACTTGTAATTAATTTCTTAGACTCAGGATGGAAGTCTGTACTGCCAGGTGATACTACGAAACTGTAATTAAGAATCCAAAGAAGAGAACAACCATGATTTTAAGGATTTCGTTGTTTTTAGGAAAATGGGAGCTTCCAAGGAGTTTAGGAACATGAGCACGGCTCAGTGGACCCAACCACGTCTGAGGCATTGGCAAATGGCAATTAATGGTGGGATTTCTGTGGTGGGAAAGATATATTTTCTTTTATGAGTAATTCAGATCATCGTATAAGCCCTGTGGGACTTCAGGACAACTTTCCTGTGTGTGCATCCCGAGAGGGTGAACATTCTGGCACGACTGATTATAAACCACAGAGACTTGGGGGTGCAGAAGCGCCTGGGAGAGTCGGGTGACTGTGGTGTCACGTGTCTGAGTGTGGCAATCACGTTCCCGTGTCCCTGACACCCAGCGAACCACATGGCCCCTGGCTGTTGGCACCCAGCGGCTGCTCACGCCCGTCCTGCGGGAGGGACGCCCCAGCATGGCTCATGGGCAGCCGCGGCAGGTCTGGTGGAACCACGGCTCTCCAGACGTGGTAGCCGTTGCCTCATCCAGAGCTGGCGGGCGCCCTTCTGCCCCTTCTATGCGACGGGGCTCAGTGTCCTACTTGTGGCTGATGTCACATCTGCACATCTGACTTGACCTGGGCGCTGGAGTTACTGACTCCTTTCCTTCATAGACCCTGGGGCTCCCGCTCCGGTCACAGTCGTGACCCCTATGACCTTAGGCAGGCATCTTTAACCTTTGCAGTTTTCACATCCTGAACTGGGACACACCCTTCTTCCAGGGGCTCTTGGGAGGACATGCCTAGAAGATCTCCCGATGTCCCCAGTGTGCAATGGGCCCCCAGATGTTCAAGGTGTCACAGTTGCTGTCATTTACCTCCCGTGTCCATCCACGGTGCCCTTTCCCTCCCAGCACGTGATTGCCGGGAGGACGAGAGCACATGCTGAGCCACGCTGTCCCCATGCGCCCTTGTACCCGGGCTCCAAGCCCACCTGCTTGCGTTAGTGGTCCCGTCTGGGCCAGTGTATCCACTGCCTGGGTCACATTAGAACCGCCGTCCTTGGGCCCCCAGACCCACCGCCTCGGACACAGGGAGCCAGGCCTTCAGGGCCCTGGGCAAGCGCAGAGGTATTTTCTCCCGGACGATTGCCGGTGGCGCCTTGAGTTTTCATCACTTGCTGATGTGCGCAGACTCTGGTGTGCGTGCAGAGCACACGACTTACGTGTTCGTGGCTGCATTCTCCCGGACACGGCACCGTGGCTCGTTCTCGGGCTTAGTGCCGGGTGCAGCAGGGGACACACGGCGTGGCCAGCGTTGGAGACCCAGCGGCCAGGTGTGCATCCCTCGCTGGGCTGTGAATGAGACCTGTTGTCGCTCTGCAGACTCACTACGCTGTGCAGGACACGAAGGGCTTTCACACTGAGGAAGACATCGACGGCTTGCACGCCACGATCGAGTGTGAGCAGCCCCAGCCCGACCTGTACAAGTAAGTCCGGTCCGCATTCCCTGTGGTTACGCTCCCCGCCCCCCGGGGGCCAGTCCCGCGGTGCACCGCGTCCAGCCCTGCTGTCCGGCGCCGCGCTTGTCGGGAAAGAGCGTGCGCGTCGCTGCTGAAAGGTTAAGACCGAGCCAGGAGTGGACTAGTTGCGTGTGTCATGGTCCAGCGACGTTGAACCTGTAGCTGCTCTTGTGGACACTCGTTAGGCCTGACAGGAGTAAGTTCATTGAAGAGGAGTGACTCTCTGTAACTCGAGGAACCGGCTTTAAGGAAAATCCTTGGAGTCATGGGCAAATAAGGACAGAAAATAAATGAAGGAAGGGGGGGATGCCAGCGAGCTTTTGGCCAAGCTCGTGGCCCTCGGTGGCTCGGGCTTCTGTCCCAGCGGAAGCAGACGGGGGTGGATGGCAGGCGCCCGGCCCCTCCCCCCCAGCTGCGCGGCCCTGACCTGACTTCTCTGTCATCAGGTTCGTCGGCCGCATCAACGTCTACAGCGACCGGAGCGACCCCATGGTGAGGTGAGGGGCTGTGCCGTCAGGTTATCGTGAGCTCTTCTCTTCGCCGTTGGACGCTTTACTCTTGACGCTGTGTTGCGTTTGGAAACAGAATTCTGCTTTTCCAAAGGCCCGGGTCCCGCGGTCTTCTCTGTTCTGGTGGGAGTGTCGCCCTCCGTGCCAGTGGCTGACGGCACTCTCGGGGACGTGGTCTCATGGTGTTAGGAGCTCGTCTGACTGCAAGGTGCTACCCGAGCAGGGCCCTTGCATCTCCACAGACCAGTGTGTCTTCAACCATAAAGCTGGGCCGTTGCTGCCCTGAGGCCACGTCTCCTCGAGATCCTTGAGGGACGCTGTTTTGGCCCCAGATTCTGTCTGGACTTAAGGGGACGGGTCTCCTCTGGGGACCGTGTAGGTGGGAGTTGTGTGTGGTCACCTGCTTCATCGGAGCGGTCTGGGATCGGTCACGCCCGCGGGTTGTGGGCGAGGACACGCACCTACCAGGTGCGCAGTGCCCGGGACCTGCCGGCGGCCGGACACCTATGTCTCTCATCGGCGCTGGCCGTCCTGTGGGGTGTCGTCTGTGCATCGTGTCCGGGTCTAGTGGGTCCTGGCTGTCGAGGTAATGGAGGTGGACGGTGTAGGACGTTGGTTTGGAGTAGGATCTGGAGCCGACCTTTTCTGTAGCCCCTGCGTCTCCCATGTGGGAGAGACATTCTTCTGTCCACTTATGTGGCCTCCAGGTGGTCAGCATCCTGGTGTGACCTTGTGTGTCGAGGAGAACAGTTGCCCAGAAGTAGAAATCATCTCAGTGGGAAATCGATGGTAATCAGTGTGAGATCCCGGGGCCCCTCTTGAAACTGTGTCACAGAAATGGTTGCTGCGTGTCCTGAGTCACAGCCATCGTCTGTCCGCATGTTCGCGGTACCTCCGAGGGGCTGTGGTCGTCCCAAAACAGACGCTAGTTTATAGGACGCTCCTAGTGTCTGTGCAGAAACAACCCACACTTCTCTGTCCCGTGAGAAGCACTGTTGGAAGGATCGGGATTTACTGGGATTAGAAAGGATTGGAAAGCTTGGGATTTATTCACCTTGTCGCTGGGATGGATCAGGAGTAACTCCCGGCTCCCCCTGCCTCGCGTTCAGACGACGATTCACGCCGAGCACGTGGGGAGCCCGTGGCTAACGCAGCTCACGGGCTGGAGCTAATTCTTGTTTTGCTCTTTAAGGACGTACACTGTTCGGCCGACTTTTACCGTTTGGGTATTACAGGTGCTCGTAAACTCGTGGTGTGAACGGGGGTGACTTGTATCTCCCAGTTCCTCATGTCCTCGCAGTCCTGTCCAAACTAGAAGCAGGGTACTTCTTAAATTGTGTACTTCCCAGACATGCTTTATAAAAAGGCCGTTTGCTTCTGTGAGACGGTCCACAGGCATCGTGAGCATGCCGCTTGCGGAGGCTGACGGTCCTCAAGGGGACCCAGCAGGGCGTGTGCGGGCCTGGGAGCGTCCGTGGCAGTCAGGTCCAGCACGAGGGCCGGGACCGTGCAGCCGCCCTGGGCCGATGCGTCCGGTCAGGTGTCCCCCAGGAAACAGTCTCCTGCCCTTGTCCTCAGGGGAAGGCGGCCCCGAGCCGTGTCATCTAACTCAATGGCCGCGCCCGAGTCTGTGGCGTTCATAGGCCCCCGTGCTCTGTGGCATGGGAGAATCGAGAGCACACGTCCCTGTGCACTGCAGACACAGTCCGTGCAACACTGACAGCACCAGCGTCTGCGGAGTTGTGTTCTGCTTCCCGCTCTTGTCCGCTCTTGGGAAATGAGCAGCGAGGAAATGGGGGGGAGCCCAGGGAACACGAACCCCCAGAGGCAGAGACGTGATCTGTTGCTCACGGCCAAGTCTTGTGCACTTGGGGCCAGCGTGTTCTTCGTGACTGATCCTAACTTCCTTCGTTGTTTCCTGCCGAGGTAGCAGGGCAGGGAGCGTCCAGATTTGGGGGCCGCCTGCACGCACGGGGTCCTCGTGGGTTGGACAGCCGTGGGGGGAACGCACACAGTGTTCCTGTGTTTGAAAGTAAGACCGGATCCCGCCGACTTGTGGAGTCTCCCCAAGGATGTGGTAGAAACAGCTGAAGCCTCTCGAGTCTTCTCGGAAATAGGGCCCGTCTGTTGGTCTGTGTGGGCTGACGCGGCCCCTCAAGGGAGCAGGCCCCGTGAAGGGCCGCCCACCAGGTCCTTCCGCAGAGCGGGTCTTCCCTCCCAGGGCAGAGGCCACGCTCTCCCACGGAGTCGGCCAGCTTCCGTGATCCGAGTGTAAGCTACTCCACGCTTACACGGTTTCCTCTTGAAACCAAGTCTGTCAGGCCCAGGCCTCGATTCCCACCTGGAGCACCTTCTTCTGTCTGCCCCCCGGCCCCACTCTGGTCCTCCTGTCTTCGCAGGCCCCTGGGGTCGGAGAACCTGCTTCTCAGGGGAGCCACGCTGAAGAACACCGAGAAGGTCTTCGGTGAGTGTCTGTGAGTCGCCCCCAGCAGCTTCTGAAGCTCAGGGCAGTTAAATCGAGCAGGCGCAGCCTGTCGTGCAGCCGTGGCGCGTCCGTCCGCACCGTGCGGCGGGCTCCGTAGCAGTGGACAGCAGCCTGAGGACACCCGTCCCGGCGCGTCGCCCCCGCCCACGCGGCCGTGGTGTCGGACGGTCGCTTGCGTGTTGAGCATCTGGGGTTTCTGAGTTGGAAGCACAAGTTCCCGTCCATAGGAGAACACACACGCCGCCGTTCTGCAGGTTTCCGTGAATGACTGCGCTTCTCCGGCGGTCTCTCCCCGCCCTGAGCAGTGCTCTTGTTTTTTAAGGGAGGCAACTTAAAAATGTGCGCGTGTGCCCAGTTTCAGAAAACCCAACGTGGTACAGTCTGACCTCCAGGAAAAAGCAGAGACCGATCTCTGCAGGAACAGAAAGTTCTTCTTTAGTCTGAGGATCCTGAGCAGCCTGTCTGCCTGAGAAGCGAGGTGTGGCGTGCGCGGTCCGTTCTGCTGCCGCCGTCGCGGCTGCTCTGACGCGGACTCTCCTGTCTTTTAGGTGTTGCCATTTACACGGGCATGGAAACCAAGATGGCGCTGAATTACCAGTCGAAATCCCAGAAACGATCTGCTGTAGAGAAGTGAGTCTCGGGGCGCAGAGCCCCACGCCCTGAAACCATCATGCGCCCCCCGAGACACGACAGCTTTTCCCTTTGGCGTCGTTAGTAATTCCGTCCTGGTCTCCAGGGGGCTGGTGGCACGGGGTATTTAGGTAGACAGTCTTGATCTGCAGGGGCACAAGTGACCCCATGCCTTCAGTCCACATCTGCAGGCCCCTTGTGTGGACGCTGAAGTCCTGGCCACTCCTCTCGCTGGTGCACGAAAATGTCAGAATTGGGTCACTTTCAGCTTTTCCCAAGGAAAGCGTGAGCAGAGCAAACAGTGCTCTTCCTGGAATGGTGAAATCCTGACGATAAGTCAAGTATAGAGTTAGAGTCGTGAGACCACACGGCCCAGAATTTTGTCTTCTTTGCCTTTTGTTCACGTGGGTCCCTGCCTCGAAGTGGTTATGACTATTTAATACGGAGCTTGTGGGGCCTAGGATCTTTGTGAGGACCGCGAGGGGGTCTCTGCCTGCCCTCGGCAAGGTGGTCTCAACGGGACCCTGGGTCTGTCTGTCCATGGGCGTCTGTCCCGACGTGAAAACGGAGATTTAGCTCTCAGTAAGCAAGAATGCTTTGTTGCCAGCGTCTGCCCCGATGAGCGGCTTCCAGAAACGGACACTGGGAGACAAGCCTCTTCACTGAGACACTGGGCAGGGGCTCTGTGTTTTTCCAGTTCAGAGGACATCTCCCTGCCTCCTTCCCTGGTGGCGATCTCTCAGTTTGTCACTCCCTGGTTGACACTTTGTGGCAGAAGACTGAACTTCCGGATGTCCTGATCTTAGACCCCCTGACCACGCAGCCCACAGCGTGGCCGCGAGCTCCGCTCTCTCCTGTTTTCAGAACTTTCCTATGGCCCCTGGAGTCACATGCCTGTGGTCACAGGAGGGACTCCCGACGACTGGGGGCTTCTGTTCTCATTCTTACCGTGCCGGCGGGTGGGGGGCTCCTCTCCATCACAGTGCTCCATGTCTTCGTGGCCCCGTCGTCCTGACGCGTGAGAAAGGCTCCTTAGCCCGCGGTCACCAGGTATTGTTGCTGTCTTGTGTTTTAGATCCATGAACGTGTTCCTCATCGTCTACCTCTGCATTCTGATCAGCAAAGCACTGATCAACACCGTCCTCAAGTACGTGTGGCAGAGCGAGCCGTTCCGAGACGAGCCGTGGTATAACCAGAAGACCGAGTCGGAAAGACAGAGGAACCTGGTACGGAGCGCACCCCCTTGGCAGTGATCAGACACCCCGTGGGCTGCTGTCACGAGAACGCGGCAGGCGAGTGCCTAGTCTTGACGGCCATCTCCGTCACAGAGACCTAGAAGGCGTACCCGTCACCTCCCTGCCACGGGCACGGGGGCCCCCATTTCACTTGGGTGTTTGAGGGTACAGTCTGGACAAGGGTCGGCTGCCACGGTAAACTCATGAGGGCAGCGGCGTGAGCCCCCAGCGTAGGGTCCCGTCCTCAGAGCGTGGCTGCGTTTATGAATGGCCCTGCAGCCCGGGCGGGACTCGGGGCTGCCGGCGAGGTGGGCGCGGGGCTCACGCGGTGCTCTCAGCTCCTCAGGGCGCTCACCGACTTCCTGGCCTTCATGGTTCTCTTCAACTACATCATCCCCGTGTCCATGTACGTCACGGTGGAGATGCAGAAGTTCCTGGGCTCCTACTTCATCACCTGGGACGAGGAGATGTTTGACGAGGACACAGGGGAAGGGCCTGTGGTCAACACGTCGGATTTAAATGAAGAATTAGGACAGGTCAGTACCCGCGGCACCCCCACCCGATTGGCGGGCGATCGCATCCCTCTGCGTTCCGTTCCCAGGCACCCGGACCCTGTGTGATCTCAGCACAGTCTCAGGTGGCCCAGGGGAAAGGCTTCCCCTTTAAGTCATTCCCAGAGACGCATCCCACGACTCCCAGAACACAGTGTGACGTGACGTTGGCCTTTCACACTTTACGTGACATTTGACGGTATTTGCTGTGTACGACTTACGCACAGTTAGCCGTGCTCGCCGGTTGCTGGAAGCTCCCCGTGGGCTGGGTGAGCTCCTTCTGGGCATTGATGCTGGAAGTTTGGGGAGTCCCTGCCCTGCTGGCGCTGCACTCAGCTCTCATACCTGCTTTCCTTCCTTGAGCTCAGAGTAAGCCGTTTTCCTCGACTTAAAGACCCGTCCAGGGAGACCTCACGGCTTGGTGTGTTGCAAGCTTCAGACTCCCACCCACAGCCCCGCTGTTTGCCGACGGTGGTGGCCGAGCTCTCGGCACTGGAACACCTGGATCTGTACGGGGGCCGTGGCTCCATACACCCGTCCCGCCAGAGCACCATGCTGAATTTGGTGTCGGGGCCACGGTGTCTGCTGCGGTGTGTGCCGCAGCCGCCATGGGGCGAGAGTGCCTCCAGGACTGCCTGGGTGAGGGGCAGAGCCTTGCACGCCTGTCCGTGAGACCCAGACCACAGCTCCTTCCTCGGGACACAGCTCTGGAAAGGCCCATCCGCTGGCCCGACACTTCCCTGCCTTTATGTTGTAGGAAAAGCATTTGGTAAACGGTAGTTCACTCGTTTTTGTAAAAATTAAAAAACAAAGTAAGAAATTTGGGGGAGCAGTTTTGCAAACAGGCCGTTTTAAAGATTTTCTTTGCGAGAATGAGCGCACGGCGGGTAGAGGGCAGAGGGACAGAATCTGCAGCAGACGCCTCGCTGAGCACGGAGCCCGACGTGGGGCCTCACCGCACAACCTTGAGGTCAGATGTTTATCCGACAGCACCACCAGGCGCCCGCCAACAGGGCCGTGTCAGGCTGTGGCCTCCAAGCTCTGCCCCCACAAGGCCCCTGAGGCCTTCTGGGAATGGACGCAGAGACTCAGCTGGGGACCCACTACCTTCACCCCGCTGGGTCCTGGGTACTTGTTCCCGAGAGGTAACATGCTTACGGATGAGCCCGGTTTCCAGGCGACTGTCCTGCTGCGGCCGCGGGCTGGTCTGGTCCCAGACAGGCGCACGGAAACCCCGACTCGGCCACCTGGAGCCAGAATAGCTGTAGGTCTGCGTGTGTCACGTTGTGTCTGTGCACGGTCCCTGCCGTGTGTTCCCACGGCCTTCCCGGAGGAAAGCCCCTTCTGTGACAAGAAGTGGGGTGGTGCTCGGCACAGAAATCTATGTGACAAGTTACCATGGGAGGGTTGTGGACAGTGTTTCAGAGGACGGGGCCTCCAGGGGTGCCCGGGGGGCACAGTCGGTGAAGCCCCTGCCTTCGGCTCTGGTCAGGATCTCAGGGTCCCGGGATCGTGTCCCACGTCGGGCTCCCTGCTTAGCGGGGGGTCTGCTTCTCGCTCTGCCCCTCGCTGCGCTCTTGCTCTCTCTCCCTCAAATAAATAAGTAAAATCTTTTTTTAAAAAAAGTAGAAGACGGCCTCCCGAGACGCTCATTGTCATTGTCGCTTTGGGGAAGGGGTCGGTGACGGGCCGCACCGCCACCCTGCTGGGGACAGTCGCACGCGGGCCGCCTTCCTGCTCCTTGCTGTCCGGAACACGGGGAGGGGCTAGCGGCGTCGGGGCGGCAGGCGTCGGCCCTCACAGCCGGCTTGCAGAACCAGGCACGAAGGGAAAAGGCATTTTTGGCGGAGGGGCAAGACGGAAGAGAACGGTTTGCAGAGACCACGTGAGGAAGCGGACGGTGAAACACTTGGCCACGCGTTACTCTGTCTTGTCCGCGCCGCCTTCCTGTACTTTATGCCTCTCCCACGCCGCCTCCCACGTGTGTCGGGGCAGCAGGCGGGTCTTAGCCGGCGGGGACGTCCCCTGCCGTCATCTGGAATTCTGTTACTCCTGATGAACACGTAACCAGAATGGATCTGCATGGAGGGTTAACGCTGGGTACGGTTTTTCCATCGGAAATCTGTTCTGCCCTTTTGCTGGGGTTCTGGCTTCTGCGTTCTCAGTGGTACTGTGGGCTGTGACCTCCCAGACCTTGCTGAGTAAGTGTGGGTCCATCCTCCCCGCATCCTTGAGTTTTTCACTAGAGAAGCTTTAAGACCCCCGTCCCGAGTCTGTCTTTCCGAGAGGGAACAGGGAGACCCCGTCTTCTGGGGAATGGGAAGGCCTCACGTGTCCATCCTGCGCGGCTGGGCCGGGGCTGCTGCACCCGGCAGAGGCTGGAGGAGGCTGGCGAGCCGGCCACGTGCGGTGCCCCCGGCGGTTCGGGCGGCCGTCAGAAGAGGCCCCTTCCTGCACAGAACGTGATGTCAGGAAGCAAGGCCGCACCAGGGCCTGAGTCCGCGCTGGCCCCTTCTTCCCCGAGAAGGTCGCAGCCCCGCCAGCCCACACAGCTGCGCCGTGTGTCCGCAGGTCGAGTACATCTTCACGGACAAAACCGGCACGCTCACGGAGAACAACATGGAGTTCAAGGAGTGCTGCATCGAGGGCCACGTGTACGTGCCACATGCCATCTGCAATGGGCAGGTGCTCCCCGGGGCCACAGGCATCGACATGATCGACTCCTCGCCGGGTGCCAGCACCAGGGTAGGTGGCCACGCCCCCTGCACCTGTGTTCCCTGGGCGTTCCCTGCTGCGCCGCCCCGGGTCCCCGAGCACAAGGCCGACCGGCACCGCCCCATGTCCCTGGGTCCCTCGCGGCTTCCGTTGGGAATGTGGGACGCCACCCTTTCCTGCCATGAGTCCACAGTCGCGGCTGTGCGAGAAGCCCCTATAACACAGGGAAGGCAGGGCACGTGGTGGGCCGAGAGCCAAGTGGCTGTGCACACCACATGGCTGTGCTCACACGCATGTGCACACTGAGGCTCGAGCACGTGTACACGCTGAGGCACACGCATGCTCACACGTGCACACACAGACGTGCCTCCACTCATGTATTTCATAGTGACACACGTGCACTCGTCCTGCACATGGGTACACATGCCACAAGCGTGTGCACACACACGCATGGAGACACGTGCCCGTGCATGGGCACACACAGCCAAGTGCTGTGGTTCCAGAAGTCTGCATCTCGGGGAGGTTCTGTGACCCCTCCCCGTGGTCACATGGTCAGTGAGGAGACCGTTCCAGAAACTTTGTGGCCGCAGAGCCCTGTGCGGGGTTCCCTGGAAACTGAGGACAGCTCGCCTTAGCGGGCGGTGCACTGGCAGCCTCTGGCGACCAAGTGCACCGTACCCCCAGCCTGCCTCACAGTTTCCATGTGGAAACCGCTCTCCATGGCAGAGTGTCTCAGAGGGAGCCCCATGGTCTGTGGCCCAGCCGGGTCTCGGCCACACCGCAGGGCCCCTGGGAAGGCGGTCAAGGGTCCCCCAGGGCATCCTCATTCCCAGATGCTGCGTTCACCTCCTCTGACCTTGACCCAGTGTCCTCACCTCCCTACTCAGAAGTGCTGGAGGACGGCGAGAAGCCACACTTCCAGTCCTCGCCTGGGGCCCAGAGATGAGACTCGCTCCTGGCTCCTGCCCTCCAGCAGTGGCACATGCTGCCTTGTCGTCCTGTCTTCAGCATAGTCTCTGTGCATGCCAAGCCGACGGGGCATAGATCTGTGGGGTTGTGCTGTGCTTTCACAGGAGCGAGAGGAGCTGTTTTTCCGGGCCCTGTGTCTGTGCCATACCATCCAGGTGAAGGATAACGATGACGTGGACGGACCTAGGAAGTCGCCGGATGGGGGGAAGTCCTGTGTGTACATCTCGTCTTCTCCCGACGAGGTGGCTCTCGTGGAGGGCATCCAGAGGTACGTCTCTGGGCGGGTCTGGCAGGTGGAGGCTCGTCCCGGAGTGTCCGGAGGCCACTGCTGTGCCAGGAGGCTTGCTGTGGGGTGGGTGGGCCGGCGGAGCTCCCGTGCTGGTGGACAGCGTCCCTCCGCACGCAGCCCACCACCCGCATGACCAGCCGCCGTTTCTGCTGCCGGACTCTGTCACTGCTGCGCTACTTCCCCTAATTCTGTCTGGGTGTCCCGTTCGATGCTCTGCCGTCCTCCCCACGGTGACCCCCGGCCAGCTGCGTCCCGGTGGCGGCGGTTGGTATTCCGGCCTGACTGGTGTTCCGCGCCTCGTCGCGGCACCAGCGTGTCTCTGGTGTCCGCTGAGCCTGTTCGAGGCCGGCTCTCGTTCCCAGGACGGCCGCTCCGGGTTCTTGTTGGGACGCATGGCTCACGTGTGTTCGGAGTAAACCCCTGGCTGTGGGTTCTCTTCCTCGCATCTTAAACGGTGGCTCCCCCCGACTCCTGCAAAGGTGTGAGCAGTGTTCCCCGCACTCTGCGGCAGGCCTTCCTGGTCCGTCGTAACGAGTGCGCCGAACACACTCTGTGTCAGATGTTAGGACGGACCGTTCTGCCAGCCACGATGCGCTCCCCCGGAAGGTTGCCAGCTCGTGCTGGGCCGAGTGGACACCCTTCCCCACGGTCCGTGGCCCCCTTGCATCGCTGTGGCCTCGTCCCGGTCTCTGAGCTCCTGGCGTCCAGAAGCCACCCCTGCTGTGTCTGCACCACGGCATCGGGCATGTGGGCAGCACTCGGGTGTGCTGGTGGAGGACGGGCTGTTACGTGGTCACTGCTCCACGGACGCCTGCTGGCCGACTGCTGGCTCTGGAGCGCGGTCCCTCTTTGGGAAAATGAGAGGGTCGTCCCGGAGGGTGACAGTCTCTCAGGATCCTTGTAAGTGTGACGCAGCTGCGGGGCTGAACAGCCCCACTGCTCAGGAAGCCAGACGTGGCCCCTGGGGACGGGCCAGTCCCCACACCCGCCCTTGTCCTGGAGCACGCTGGTGCTTACCAGCCCGAGGGCAGAGTTGGTCGCAGTTCTGGTGGCTCTGGGAGCACGTCTCGAGCGGTGAATAGATGACTCGTTGCCAATGTCTGCCCCAGTCACAGCCTCTGTCTTACCAGAAGAGCTTCTTTCTGAGGAAGCTTTCCCCGACTTGAGTAACGCATGGGGGAGAAGCGTCCGAGCTGGGGATTAAGCTCTGACCGCCTTCTGCTTACAGGCTGGGCTTCACGTACCTGCGGCTGAAGGACGGCTACATGGAGATCTTGAACAGGGAGAACGACGTGGAGAGGTGAGCGCAGTGCACCATCGTGAGCCCGCGGTCTTGGCAGGGGCCCACATTCCCTGTCCCGCCCCATGCTGGCCTCCCCTTCCTCTCACAGCGGCCCCGGACTGTCGCCCACGGGCCGGTCGGTCAGAGTGGAGGCTGCGAAGCGTGTGCCGGGAGCCGTCCCAGATGAGGCTCCCTGGGAGTCCCCGCGGCGTGTGGGGTCTGACCCGAGTGGCCGCATGACGCCGGGTTCCCCGGTCGCAGGACGCCCCACACAGGGTCCGAGCGAGAGCTTGCGGGATGCTCGTGGTTCCCGTTTTGTCTCCAGGCACCACACGTGTTCAGTGTTGGTGACTGGGTCCATCAGGGAGGGCTGGTCCCACACACGGAGGGCGCATCTCGAGCTCGACTTAGAGCTCCGCCTCCTCTACAAATAAACCCGTGATAACGGGTCCAGGCAGAAACGGGGCCGAGGACGTAAGGCTTGGCTGTTGTGGCCTCAGAGACCCCTGGATTTTAACGTTTCCTTAAGAAGCATAAGCTCCCGTGCTGGCAGGGTGGTGAGCCCCTGAGCACAGCAGCTGCCGGTCCTCGGTGGGCCCAGTGGGCTTGTCCCCAGAGTGCTGGTGGCCATGGGAGCTACACAACCACCCGCGGAGGGCAGAGGCTCGCCCACCGTGGGGCTCCCGGCTCCCAGCTGGGGTCTGTGGGCCGCGGGGAGTTTCTGGAGGCGTCTGTCCAGGGCGGCTGAACTGCTTTCGGTGTTTCAGGCGTCGGCAGGAATCATGGGCCGCTGATCACGACTGCACGAGCCGACCACATGTTGGTTTTGTTTTTTAAATGGTTTTTACGAACTCCAAGGACCCCGGTATAGCTCAGATATGGCCCATGTGTTTAGAACTCAGGGGCGTGAGCGTGTACTTTGTGTGCTGGACAGACGTCCAGGGCACCTTGGGCTGGGGGTGAGCCCACGGGAGCCTGGCCTCGGCCTCCCCTCCTCGCAGCCGCCAGGGGCCCAGTGCCCGCCCCGTGGATCCCGAGGGCACGGGCGGGCAGACAGGCCACAGGACGCCCCAGGTGCTGTGCCGCGGGAAGTGCCGTGCTAACCCAGATTCCGGGACTGCGAGAGCCGGAGAGGGAGTAAAAGTGATTTGTGATCTCTTTTTTAGGTTTGAACTGCTGGAAATTTTGAGTTTTGACTCAGTAAGAAGGAGAATGAGCGTGATTGTGAAATCTGTCACAGGTAGGAATGTCTTTTTCCTTCGAGTTTTTGAATTACATGTTGTGGCGGTTTTATTTTCGTGCTCACCTGTGTAGGAGCTATAGGACCTAACCGTTTGTTCTCTCTCAGACACACGAGGTGAGCAGGTCATGGGGCCCCTCGGCTTCGCGGGCGCAGGTGCGGGTCACAGGGCTCCTGGGCTTTGTACCTGGTACAAGTGCAGCCCCCATGGGTCCTGCGCGACTGGCAGGACGTGCAGGGTCTTCCGTCCCTCCCTGCGGCGGCCACACACGACAGTCTGACGCCGCCCACCTGCAGCCTTCCAGGCTCTTGCCGCCGCGTCCATCCTGAAGACCCTGCCAGGCCCTGAGGCACCTGCTGTGCCCAACAGACGCTTCTCCAAAGCTGAGCACCGACCCCCTGAGCTGCCTTCCCTGATCCTACTCGGGCCAACACCGTGTGCCTCTTTCCACCCAGAGGCCCTCTTGCCGGTGGGACGTTTCCAGGGAGGGGCAGCGCACCAGGCACCTTGTGGGGTGCCTTCTCGCTTGCCGCAGTCAGGTGAGCTGTCCTGGCCCGGGCCGGGAGCACCCGAGGACAGAAGCCAGCCGCGTCTCGCGGGCTCCCCGCCGCGCTGCTCCGCTCAGTTGAAGGCACCCGCGGTTGCGGAACGGCCTCTTAGCAGACATGTGGGATCTCGGTCCTTCTTACTTCTTAAAGCTGGGCGCCACCAGGCTGTGTCCGTGTCTTTGGAAAGTCGCCTGGTAAGCGGGCAGATGCAGCCCACTGCCCTGAGCGCGGACAGACCCTGAGCCGGCCGAGGTAGCAGGAGGCACGTTGGGGAATTCTGGGTCAGCCAGTGTCACTCCTCGCACGGGAGGCACAGGTGGCCGATGGCCTCAAGCAGGGCCCTGGTGACGCTGTTCTGGGGGCACCTGCCATAGCTCGCCTTACTCCTCAGGCCGCAGAGGACGGTGTGAGGTGGCCAGGGTGTGTCGCTGGCAGAACCCTGTGACTCACTTCCCGGGGCACCGGACGAGCCTGGGCAAGGCACGTGGCAGCTCTGGGCGCAGTCCCTGCATGGTCCCCGCACCCCTGAGCCTGGCGGTGGCACGGCACCCTGGCGCAGCCCAGCCAGGGAGATTTGTGCCAAGCATCTGGGGATGTGACATGGTGTCCGTGCTGCTGGAATGTGGGGAGACAGTCTTCCGCGCGGGCCAACAGGTCGTGGGAGAGTCCCGTAACTGAAGGACACGGTCTGGTGTGCGGGCACGGTCGAAGCCCCGCGGTGGCCTGGGAGGAGGGCATCAGGTGGGAACCGGATGTCACTGGTCCTTTGCCCTGTGGGTTCCCTGCGGGGACGGATGCAGATGTGCCGTCTGGCCGCTGAGTCGCGTCTGGGAGACGGTTCCTGGTCACAGGCCTGACCGCACCGCAGGGAGTGAGGCAGCGTTACTCACCGAGCCCCGCCCCCTCCATGCTTCCTTGGGGGGCTGGGTGCCCTCAGAGTGGGACCCTCAGAGACTCCTGCCACCTTCCCACAGGAGGGCACCGCGGAGCTCCAGGAGGAGTCATGTCACGGCAGTCAGTCCGGGCCCGGGCCCCCCTTCCATGGGGAGACGTCTGCCCGCTCCTGGGGGTCCCCTGCAGATCTGCAGGCTTCCCGGGACAGACCACGTGGCATCTGAACCAACCACGGCACCAATTAACTTCAGGAGAAGTTTGAATAATGGATTAAGCAGGTTGTTCTTTGCGTAGTAACGGATCCCCAGAGGTGAGGCTCATGGTTCTGGTTTTCCAGCCTGACGGATGCGGGAGACCACGAGCCCCTGTGGCCAGTGATAGCACGGCTGCTTGAGGGCTGTCAGCAGCCTCAGCCACGGCTTGCTCCACGGCAGGGACATCCCGTGTGGGCATGCTTCTGCGTGGTAGCTCCGCGCTGGCTTCCGGAACTCTGGTTCTTTGCAGAATGAAGTGGTTTTCACTCCGGATGTTTTTACGTCAGAGGCTGTTGTAACCAAACCCCAGGGCCAGGCGTGTACCAGCTGGACCACGTGTGCCAGGGAGTGATGGGTTGACACAGTGACCTGAGCCATCACCATAAATCCTCACAGTTTTTAGAACATAGCGTTGGAGAGCGCATTGTGATACCCGGACTTGCCTTTCTTGCTGGAGGCCGTGTCTGGGGAGTTGGGTCTGTCTGGAACAGGTCCTGCCCCAGGCGGTCATGGGGGCCCGGCCCGGCTCCCCTCTCCGTGGCTCGTGACCAGAATCTGGCCACAAGCCCGCACCATTGGCGGGTGTGTCCTGGGGGTCGGGCGCTCTGCCCTGCGGGACCCTGTCCCACTCCGTGTGCTGGTGGCCCAGACGTTGTGACGCTGTCCTTTCTGGCCGTGGGTTGACCTCAGCCATGGTCTAGTCTCAGGACATCTATGGGCATCCCTTTGCTGTCTGGGGTGTTTCGCTCTGGGCGCCATGAGCGCATCCCTGCTGGGATCAGCGGGGCTCCAGGTGCCACGGCTGCATTCAAGCACCCTTGTCCAGATCCCATGCTCTCCAGGAGCCACGTGCAAACGCAGCTGGCTGGTGGAGGGCCACGTGGACACTCATGGCTGGCAGAGAAGGCACCCCTGCCTGCGGGCTTGTCGACCAGAGCCGGCCTCGTCCGTCTTGTTCTCTCCCCTTGGTCTCGCTGGCTTCCCCTGCTGACCTGGAAGAGAACATCGGTTTATCTCACAGGGCAGCGTGGTT
This sequence comes from Lutra lutra, assembly GCF_902655055.1. Classification (NCBI taxonomy): domain Eukaryota; kingdom Metazoa; phylum Chordata; class Mammalia; order Carnivora; family Mustelidae; genus Lutra; species Lutra lutra. The sequence continues at coordinate 200,351,210 of NC_062280.1, forward strand.
CTGTGGCACAGGCTTGTGCGAAGCCGTGGGGACGTCTCCTGAGCTGTGGGGAACGCCTCACAGCACGTGTTTGTGGGTCTTGATGGGGTGAAGGATGGTGAATCCTCAACGGCAGCATCTCGTGGGGCCCTGTCCGGTGACCTTCGCAGGGGGCCAGAGGGCAGTGGGGCCCGTCTTACTCCTGGTCCTCAATGGCCCGTGTGATCTGGGGTTGTGGGAAAAACGACTTCACTTTCTCCCGACTGCACACAGCAATGGGTCTTGGGAAATGTCTCTGACGCTCTCAATGCGGACGTTCCTGTTTCTGTTGCTTCATAAAAGCGTAATGTGGAGAATGATCTAGTTCTCCCTACGTGTAACTAAACGTCTTGTTTCCTTCCTTTCTTAGGAGAAATCTATCTCTTCTGCAAGGGAGCTGATTCATCCATATTTCCCCGGGTGATAGAAGGCAAAGTCGACCAGATCCGGGCCAGAGTAGAGCGCAACGCGGTGGTGAGCTGGGGCTGGGGGCGGCCCGCGTGCCTCACGCCGGGAGGGCAGCTGGCAGCAGCGTCCTGCTCTGTCCGCTGAGGGACGTGCTCTGAGGGCCACCTGTGCCGTGCGCGGAGTGGAACCCACTGGAAGCCCCGGGGGCGGGGGGCACTGGCGGGGTGTCTGCATTATAAGCGCGTCCATGGTCGTTGTGTCGGGTCCTGTGGGGTGTCTGGTGAAGTGCTCCGTCATCATGAAGCCGGCATCCTCAGCGTCTCCCCCGCGTGGTTCCCACACATCTCTGCCCCAGGCCTCCAGCAGCGCCATGCGGTTGGCCTGCTTGCCCGAGCTCTGACCCCCGCCGGCAGGTGCGCCGCCGGTGCCGGGGATCAAAGGCATCTCTGACCCTGTCCACCCGCCCCCCAGCAGACCCTACGCCACAGACCGTGGCCCTGCATAGCCTCGTCCCCACTGCTGCAAACCACAGAATTTCACGTACCCATCGTTACAAACCAAGCAGGGTCTGGCCAAGGTGTTCAGCTGTGCTCTCGCTGACAGGATGAACCCCTGAGTAAGCTTGTGGTGCTCATGGGAGTGTGGGTGCCCAGCGCCCCCAGACCTAGCTCCGGGAGGCTGGAGTGCCACGGCCCTAGGGCAGTCGCTGTGCCTTCGTTCCTGGCGGTGTGGCCCGCGTGGCGGGTGTGCCTGCAGCTCTGGCTGCGGTCCCCATGCCCCTGACCCCTGCTGGCCCAGGGAGGCTCTGCGCTGAGGCCCTGAGCCCACAGGGGCGGGAAGGAGGTGCTGCTTGGAGGTGACTGAGCCCTGGCGTGGGGGGTCACGGTCAGTCAGCCTGCTGCCCAGAGGCCAGGGTCCCATTTGCGGAACAGGACGGAGGGCTTCTGCGAAGCGCCTGGACACACATGCTCACTGCCGTCTCGGGGCAGTGAGTGTTGATACCCGCTTGCCCGGTTGTCCCCGAGGGGGCAGCCCATCTGCGAGTCAGTCCAGCAGCAGATCTGAAATGATGGTGACACACAGTTGGGATGCCGGCCGTGCAGGTCACCACACCTGTCAGGCCTGGGCCTGTCTACCCTCCGCGCGGACGCTGGCACACCCAGTCCCTGCCCGGACCCCAGGACCTCAGCCCAGGACGCTGAGAGGATGCTCCCGCCGCTCTGGGGTCTCTGTCTGCCCCCTTCTCTGGGGGACCGGGGCATCCACACCAGACTGCGTGTGTTCCCCAAGAACAGTGGCTGCGTATGCCTCAGAGATGGCGTTTCCTCACCTGCGCACGGGCAGACGGTGGTGCGGTTTCTCAGTCCGCAAGGCCCTTATCCTGTAACCAGCTTTAAACTCTCCCCTCCAGGCTCCTTCGTGGCCTCCTTCAGAGCAGCTCTGGGGATGGTTGGCACTCTGCGGCGGAGCGAGGGCGGCCGTGCCTGGTGCATCGGGGCACGTGGGCTCACACGGTCTCCCCTCCGGCTCCAGCGCGCTCCCCACCGTCCATGGCTGCTCGGTGGCCCCTGCTGGGACAGCCCTCTTGCCGCCCCAGGGCTTGTCTGGTTGGCAGCTGTGCAGAAACAGCTGCGTGTGTGCTGGGACGGACTCACGTTTCTTTTCCCTCGAGGCGCCGGCTGTCTTCGTTCTCTGTGTCCGTGGCCGTCTTTGGTGGCCGCTTTCGGGTTTACGCCTGCTCAGGCTGCTCAGGCCTCTTGGGTCTGGGGGTCTGTGGTTCTTTAAATCAAGCTGGGGAGTTTTCAGCCGCTGTGTCTTACGACATACCCACCTGACGACGTACCCACCGTCCCCACCTTTCCCAGAACGGCAGTGCCCTGCAGGTAGCATACGTGGTCATCACGGGCCCCTGGGTCTTTTCTTTTGAAAATGTCCTTGGTTTTGTTTTCAGTACTTCCTGTCGCCCTGTCTTCGTGCCTGTCCTCTAGCGAGCTGTGTCTCGTCAGCCCCAGGGTGTAGCCGGGTCCATGTCATCTCAGACGCTGGGCGCTTTCTCTCACCTGCATGTCGGGACTTAGGTTTGGGACGCGTGAAGCACAAGGTGGCCGTTGGACTGCTTCTCTGCCAGCTCCGCCCTTGGTGCTGGGTCTGCTGGGGGTCGTGTCCTCGCCGTGGGTGACGCTCCCTGCCCCCTTGCATCCTGCTGGCCTTTGACGGACTGGCCCGAGGATGCCCGCCCGTGGGCTGCCCCGTGTTTGCGTCAGCCACGGCTTGGTTCCCGGAGCAGTTCTGTTCAGACAGTGGCTTTCTGACCCGTGACGTGGGTCCAGGCGTCGCTCGGGTGGACCAAGTTCCTCCCCAGTCCAGAGACAAATCCCCTGGGAACTGTGGGGTCTCCCGCCTGACTCCTGGGACAGCACCATCCCCCTCCCTCCTGATGGTTTGTCCCCGGCCTGGGGAGCCCTTCACGAGCCCACTGGTCCTCCGCAGACGCCACAGGGTCTGCCACAGTCCCTGCTCCCAGCCCCCAGCCCCGCTCCCGGCCTCCGGCCCTGCCCCCGTAGCCTGTGTGCCGCCTGCGGGCGCTTGGCATTCAGGACAGCGATGGAAATGCGTCGGCACGGAGGGGCCAATGGTGGCTTCTCGCAGGCCGAGCTGCGTGCACGGTGTGGACCTGCCCCTGCCCCTTGTTGGGAGACGTTCCGGTCGTCCCCAGCGTGAAGCCGCCGGAAATAAACCGCGTGTAACGCGTGTCCGGGTCGTGCGGACGTAAATTCTCACGTCCCCGGGGCGCGCGGCCAGGAGCGCGATGTCAGCATCTAGTGTTGTAAGAAACTCCCACCTGTTTCCTGGCATCCGCCCCAGCCGGCGCGCGTCTCCGGTCTGCAGCTGGCACCGCACACACAGGTGACAGCCGCGCACGCTCAGGCCGCAGCTCCGCGAGCTCTCCTGCCATCCTCGTCCCCAGCCAAAGGTCCCTGCTGTGTCTGCCCTCGTCTCTCAGGATGGTTCGGTGCAATGTTTTTGTGTGTTTTGGGTTGAATTTTAAGAGTTCTTTAAAAGTCGAAGATGTCAACTCCTCCGCGTGTTTGTGATTCGCCAGTGTTTCTTCCACGTCTGCGGCCGCTTCCTGTCGGCGGGGCCTTCGGCAGAGCCTCTGACTGTCGGTTTCTGACTCAGGGACGTGCGTCGGGCGTGTGACGCCTGAGCTGTGGTCGCCGCTAGGTGCCGAGTGCGTCTCATATTTTCTTCCGTGAGGTTCGCACTGGTGTGGTTTACATTTCAGTCTGTGACCCATTTCTCGTCGTGGTCGGGATGTGGAACTAGACTCGGCCACGCAGCCGCGCTCAGCACGGGAGTCACCAGTGTCGATGGCAGTGTCACCCCCAACGAAAACTGAGCCCACGGAGCAAGACCTCCCCTTGCGTGCCGCCAGCCCCTGCTGTCCTCTGCCCTGCCCTCCGTCCCCGCGCACTTATCTCTGCTGGGTCTTTCGTGCACGTGGGCTCGTACGGTGTCTGCGCCCTCGAGGCCGCCTTCCCTCGCTCAGCATCGCGTCCTCCAGGTCCCTCCAGGCTTCGCTCTCCCCGAGCCTCGTGCCTTTTATGGCAGAATAACATTCCGCCACATGGGTCTACGGGACGGGCCACGGTTTGCCCATCCTTGTGTTGACACGCGTCTGGCGGCTGGAGAGATGGTTGTGGGGACGCTGGTCCCAGGGTCTGTTTGGGGCCAGGCTTGCGGAACTCCATTCACGTGCCCAGGGATGGAATTGCTGGGTCACATGGGGACTCCTGTTAGTCTGAGTCTTGACGAACCGTCAGACTGCTTCCCACAGAGGCTGTGCCGTCGCCCGTCCCTGCCAGACGCACATGAGGGCTTCAGATTCTCTGCGTCCTCGTGGACGCGCACCAGTGTCTGCTTTCGTTACAGTTCTGTGCTGGGTATGCAGTGGCGTCTCGCTGTGGTGCTGATTGCATTTCCGTCACAGCCACGGGCCAAGCGTGCGTTCTCGTGCTGCTGACCATTGGGAGGGCTTCGCACAAGGGCCCCTTCAGACCCTTGGCCCATTTTTGAATTGGGCTGTTTTTTGTTGTTGTTGGATGCTAGGCATTCTTTATATATTCCGGATCCTAATGCCTTGTGGGACGTGTATGTGATTTGTGACTGCTTTGTCCCATCCTTTGGCTGCGTTCTCACTGTTTTGATAGTGTCCTTCACTGCAACCACATGTAGGGTTTAGCTCAGTCCATTTTCTCTCCTGTTCTCTGCTGCCTGCGCGTTTACTCTCACGTTTACAAAACTGTGCCAAACCCGAGGTCCTGAAGATGTTCCTGTGCTTTTCTTCGGAGTCTGCTGCTGTTCACTCGCACGTGGATGCCTGTGACCCATTCCAAGTTAGCTTTGTAAGTGCATGAGGAGGGTCCAGCCTCACTCTCCCGCAGGTGGCCGTGTGTCTCCCCAGCTCTGTTGTGGGACAGATGCGTGCCCTGTCAGTTGGTCCTGGCACCCACGTCAGGAACCCCCGGCCGTGCACAGGAGGCTCAGTTCTGTGGCACGGTTCTGATGGCTGTCCCTTTCTAGGAAGTTTGGCGATCCGGGAGTGTGGGTCCTTCAGTTTTGTTGTTCTTTTATGAAATTGTTGGCTGATCTCAGAACTTTGAGGCGCCACAAAATGTTGGGATATGTGTAGCCCTCGGGCTGCTGCTGGGGGGTTGCTCTGACCCCATGGAGGGCTTCGGGTGTTGTCCTTGGGATGGGAATCCCCAGTCTGTGCACTTGGGGTGCCTTCCCTTTCCCTCAGTCTCCTGAAATTTCTCCCAGCAACACATTGTAGTTTCCAGTCTGCACATCTTTTACTTTCTTGATGCAACTGATTGTTGTGTGCTGACTTTGTACTTCTTTTTTTTTTTTTTTTAAGATTTTTATTTATTTATTTGGCAGACGGGATCACAAGTAGGCAGAGAGGCAGGCGGGGGGCAGGGGGGGAAGCAGGCTCCCCACTGAGCGGAGAGCCCGATGCAGGGCTGGATCCCAGGACCCTGAGATCACGACCCGAGCCGAAGGCAGAGGCTTAACCCACTGAGTCCCCCGGGCGCCCCTTGACTTTGTATTTCAACCGTTTCCTGAATTTACCAGTCCCAGTGTTTTTCTCTGGCGTCTTCAGGGTTTTCATCATAGCTCTGAGCACAGTAACATTACCTCTTCCTCTACAATTCGATGCCTTTTTTGTTCTTCTTGCGTAGTTGCTCTGGTTAGGAATTCCGAGGCTGGGCTGAACACGAGTGGCCAAAGTGAGCACCCTGGTCTTGTTCCTGATTCGGGGGCAAAGCGTTTCTCAGTATGATGCCGGCGCAGGGTTTTCACTAAGGCCTCTGCGGTACTGGGGAAATTCCCTTCTATTCCTAGTTTAAGGAGTGGGGGTTTTTTATCATGAAACAGTGTTGGATTTTGTGAGATGCTTTTTCTGCATCAACTGAGATGACTGTGGGGGCTCTCCCTTCCTTCTCCCATCACGTGGCCCGTGGACCGACACCCATGCCTAGTCAGCCTCGCCTGCTGGGAGAAATCCATCGGTCGTGGCTCATGACCCTTCGTGTATGCTCTTGGGTTTCGTTTGCTGGTACTTGGCTGAGGACTTTTCCATCTGTATTTGGAAGATGTTGTTGAACTGTCTCTTGTTGTAGTGTGTCTGTCTGGCTTTGTTTGTACATCAGCATGTTCTATGCACAGCGTGTGGGGTCTGGCTAGTACTTCACAGGAGTCAGGAAAGGTTTCTTCTCCCCAGCTCCACGAGCGGAAATCCCATGTCTACCTCCAGAAACACACTTTTTTTTTTATTTCGGAAAGCTCTGCTTACCATTCACACCAACGCTTTGAAGAACTTCAAGGACACCAGGAGGGACCGGGCCACACTGTGACTGGGTCCTTCGGCCACATGTGGAGACCCAAGGACTCATGAGAAATGGGAAGGATTTTCTGGCACTTACAGGAAATTTGGACGGCTCGTACAGGACGACTTGGGCTGTTCTCCCGGGACCATGGACTCAGGGCTGGAACAACAGGGAGGACAGAAGGGAAGTCGTGCTTAGAGCATCTGTCAGACCATTGCAATGGTTTGCTTCGTCCTGACGGGAAGGAGGCTTTTGCTGATGGGATCAGAGCGCCCCGTGGGTGGCCCTCGGGCCCCGACGTGTCTTGTGGGCTGTTGGCCCGCGCAGCCAGTGGAGTTCTGATCATAGTAAATCCACCGTCCTCAGGTTCTTCCTTCTCCACCTCGTGGACCCGGTAGGCTGGACACGTGACCGAGCAGCGTCCCTTCAGTGGTTGCTAAGGGAGAGCCCACTGTATCAGAGACTCCCATGTAAAGAAATATCCCTTAATGTTGACGATAAGATCTAGAATAACTACTCTAAAAAAAGAGCTTCATGTTTCATCTGTAAGAATAAGAGAACAGAGTGTTATGTTTTCCTGGCCCTGATTCGTGTTAGTCCTGTGCTCACCCGTGTGAAATTCTGTCATCTATGAGGTTGTCGGTGTTTAATGTGCGTGTAAATAACAGATATTTCGGATACAGCGAGCAACACCTTTGAGGGCTCGCTGGCTCACAGTTCTGTGGTGAGCCCTTCTGATTCGAGAGGGTATTGGGGAAGCACCGGAGAGGTAACGTTCCGGCAGAGGGACACTTGACTTCACGGTGAGCGCTGTGCTGTTTCCTGCAGGAGGGACTTCGGACCTTGTGTGTGGCCTACAAAAGGCTCGCTCTGGAAGAGTACGACGGCGTTTGTACCCTGCTGCAGGCCGCCAAGGTGGCTCTCCAGGACCGGGAGAAGAAGTTAGCAGAGGCCTATGAGCAAATAGAGAAGGACCTCATCCTGCTCGGGGCCACGGCTGTGGAGGACAGGTGAGGTACACGCAACGCCCCCTCCTCAGAGAAGCGGTAGCCCTCGGAGGCCTTGGGGCCTGTGTGGTGCCCGGGGGTTGGGCCCCTCCTGTCCTCACAGGGATGTGCGTCCGCAGCGGGACAAACACGGGCCTCAGGGGGCGTCACCGGGAGGTCGTGCCTGGATGGTGTCTTACCTTCTGTGAGTAAGGCCCTGACAGTCGCGCTCTGCCAGAGGGACCGGAGTGGTTGGCACGTTCATACTGTGCTGCCAGTCGTCCAGAGAGACAGGCGTCTTGAAATCATTCTGCAGAGTTCTGTCAGCGGTTCTGTCCCTGAGCTCTCCCCACCGCCCTTTCCAAGTTCAAGCGTGACGTTTTAGACGTGAGCATCCTCGGTGTACCTGTCATTTCTTGTTGAAGGAATGTAAAACTGTGAATTAGAATATTGCAAAAACCACCACTAATAACCGAGACGTGTCCCTTCAGGCAGGGGCCTTCCCACGCTCGGAAGATGGGGCTGGACGTGAGTTTGGGGCTCGTGCACGGAGACACGGGCATGTCCCCGTGTAACACGAGAGCGTGGACGGAAAGGAAAAGAAAAAAATGCCCCAGTTTAATGGGATGAAGTGGAAACTTGAGGGCGTTTACCGCAAGTTTATTTCCCGCGAAGGTTCAGTCTTTAAGGTGTAAATGGGCCTGACATTTCAGTCCTCACGAGAAGCCTAGTTTTCTGGTGTCTTTAATGAGCACTCCACGGCCTCCCAGTCTCCAGTGGGGGTCACTCGACTTCAACTTGATGGCCTAAGTCCCTCCTGTCGCTTGGCTGGATGGGGGTCCAGGCACTGACCCAGAAAGGACATGTGGCACCAAGGGCCTGCTGTGCTAGGGGAGAGGGACGTGCGTGGGGTGAGTTTGCCTGGGGGACACTGGGACCGTCCTCGAGGGACGTGCCGGGAGCGGAGAGTCTGGATAGGCGAGTCACATCTGCACACCCTCAGGAGGGTCGAGGGAGACGATCTACTCCACGGGGAGTTGGGACCTCGAAAACAGAGTAGGTTCCCAGGGGCAGGTGAGGGCCAGTGGCCTTGAGGTAATAACATTTAGTCGCAAATCCTTTCCCTAAAACTGACAAACACCTCTGCAGACGGACCTTTCTGGTTCTCCGTTTCCACTTTCCAAACAAACTGATAAAAGTATGAGATGTCCCCGTGCCTCCGGAATGCGGGGGTCCTGTGAGCTCCAGGCTTTACCGAGTCTCATCGGGTCGGCGCAGTGGGATCCGAACCCGCTGGTGCTGGGCAGGGACGTGGTGCCTCACTTCACATGCCTGTCAAAAGCGCAGACGCTAAACTCTGGAAGAACGACAGGTCCAAATGAGGCAGACGTCCACGCACAGCACGACGGCCTGACCGGTGTGTGAGCCGCTCACCCTCGCACGAGTCTGGCTGCCCGTGAGCCCTGGGCTTTTCACCCTGGCACAGGGTTGCTGATGGGGGCTCACCCCGTGAGCTCTGGTGGAGGGGTGCGTCGTGGGCAGGGCTTCCCATGGCTTCTGACACGTGGCCAGCCTGTGGTGCGCAGGAGCCCATCGTGGAACCTGCCGGCGGTCTCGGTGTTTGGCCGTATTTGGGGCCCCTGCTAAGAGGCGGAGTTGCACCAGCTCAGGCCAAAGGGAAAGGCAGCGAGTACTCGGACTTCCTCTTCTCCTGGCCCCGTCCTCCCCGGGCTGAGACGTCCTTTGTTGCTGGTGATGGTCCTTGTCATCACCCCAAATCTTCCGCGAGTGGGGAAGCCCCGCCGGACAGGGTGCCACGTGCTCACCGAGCATCGGTTGTGCGAGAAGGACGCGTCACTTCTCGGTGTTGCACGCCTGCCTCCGCGTGGAACTGGGAAGCGCTTTCCTGTAGAGCTGACACGTGAGCGTACGGGCAGCTCTGGGGGCCCCGCGGTCACGTCGTGAGCTGACGGCCTGGTGCTCTCTAGCTTGTGGGGACGGAGCTAGTGGCCTAGGTTCCCGGAGTCGGAGGTGCCCCGCTCAGGCCCGTGGTCTCACTCCTACTTCGCTCAGGCTCCAGGAGAAGGCTGCCGACACCATTGAAGCCTTGCAGAAAGCCGGGATCAAGGTGTGGGTCCTCACCGGGGACAAGATGGAGACGGCGGCCGCCACCTGCTACGCCTGCAGGCTGTTCCGGAGGGGCACGCAGCTGCTGGAGCTCACCACCAAGCGGCTGGAGGAGCAGAGCCTGCATGACGTGCTGTTCGAGTTGAGCAAGACCGTGCTGCGCCACAGCGGGAGCCTCACCAGGGACAACTTCTCGGGGTAAGCAGGGCCCGTGCCCACTGCAGGGGGGCAGCCGTGGGTGTCCGTCCCCGGGGGTCGTCCCAGCGAACAGCGGGACACGGCCAGGGCGAGTCTCTGTGGCCACTGTGAGACGTTTTTGCAGAAGAGTTACGTGTGTGTGTGTCTGTAAGCGTGTCTGTGAGTGTCCGAGTGTGTGTGTGTTGTGTATGCATCTGAGTGTGTCTGTCAGTGTGTGTATGTGTGTGTCCGCGTTTGTGAGTGTATCTGCGTGTGTTTGTGTATCTGTCCATGTGTGCCAGCATCTGAGTGTCTGTGAGTGTGCGAGTGTGTGTCTGATTGTGTCTGAGTGTGTTCACTTTTAAATGCCACACAAGGACGCAGACTTGACTGACGTAGGCAGTACTGGGAGGGGTCATTCCCATGCGCTTTGAGGCCGGGGCTGTATCGTGGATCCCGCGGGGCAGCTGTCGGGCAGAGAGAGCCGTTCTAACGCAAGGTCGAGCAGGACGCGCTCTGGAGTTGTGTCTTCCAGCAGCAGTCCGCAGTTCACGCACGTGTGGTCAGCGCTGCCCTTGCTGCTACCAGGTCCGAGGCTAAGAATTCTGGGAACATGTTAGATTTGCAGTACGGTGGTGACGGGACAGCAGCCCTGTCATTGGACGCGAGCGTTATCCGTCCCTTCTCCTGACCTGCAGGGCTGCTCTGGGGGTCGGGGATGTGCCCATAGCTTTGAAACGCAGCAGAGAGACATGCGCACTCCAGGCCGGACGCCCGGGAAGGGCGCGGCGAGGCTGCAGCCAGAGGCTGGCCCGCACGGCCGCGTCTGCGGGAGGAGAGACTGAGCTCCGCCGGCCCAGGACGCGTGCTCTTGGCCGACGGCGTGGACGTCGCGAAAGGTGCGCGTGGGCTGGAGCTCGGTGTCTGCGCTGTGCTGGCGCCAGGAGTGTTTCGTTTCGGCTGCGTTGGACCGTGGGGCCTGGGGCACTCTTGAGGCTGTGCCGGTAGAACAGTCTGCCGTTGTCGACTGATGACATGACAGGCCTCCGAGCTGTGCGCCCTGGGCTCCCGAGTGACGTGTCTGTTGCTGTGATGGAACAGGCTCTCAGCCGACCTGGAGGACTTCGGGCTGATCATCGACGGAGCCGCGCTGTCCCTGGTCATGAAGCCCCGCGAGGACGGCAGCGGCGGCAACTACCGGGAGCTCTTCCTGGAGATCTGCCGCAACTGTAGTGCCGTGCTGTGCTGCAGGATGGCACCCCTGCAGAAGGCCCAGGTCGGCCCCAGAGCCCCCAGCCCCTCGCGGTTGTGATAAGCTCAGAGAGGCACCGCCTTCTTTAAGTAGAGGCACAAAGGGCAGAAATGTCCAGCCTGGGTCGTCCTCTGCTGAGGCGAGGGTGGGCGGAGTTGGGTGGGACGCCGCCCGCTGGAGGCGGGGGAGGTGGAGGCCGGGGAGCCTGGCCCCGCACGGCCTCTCGTACAGGGGGAGCCCCATTTCTGAGGCTCCATGGGAGCGACGGGGTGCAGGTGCGCTCCAACACGCCTGCCGCTGGCACGGTGACAGGTGCGGCACAAACCACTGCAGAGTGGTGCCCGTGTGAGTGCTGTCCCTGAGCGTGCAGGAGCGCTGAGACACGGAGAGTGGGGGAACTTTCTACTAGGGAGTTTGGAAGCTGGCATCCACCTACGGCCTCCAGACTCCTGAGCCCCGGAGCATGGCCGCAGTCCCGCCCTGCCCCCCACCCCATTTCCTGCTGCAGGCTCCCTGGAAGCCTGTGTCATCCTGTCCAGAGGGGCAAGCCTAGGACATTTTGTTGGATTTTCCTGTGTTACAGTCTTTTTTTGAGTTTCTGACGTTCAGAAGTGTTTGCACACATTCGTGTTTTCGACTCTGCTGTGGAAAGGACAGGCGGTCCGCTCATGTCTCCTCATCTTCTCGGTCCTCTCTCTGAACCGCGGCCCTTAGACGCATAGATGGAGAGAAAGTTTGCAAAGAAATGGACTACCCGCTTGAAATCATTCCCTGTGTCACATTTCCAGATCAGATTTGCACGCATGACAACACTGAGCGTTAAAATAACACGAGACGCAGCTTATTTAGGAGAAAGAGATGCTTGTAGCAGACGGCCTACAGGGCCGTGTCTCCTGGCTGAGCGTGCTGTCCATGTGTCCCCGGGGCTTGCGTGGCCCCGTCTGCTGAGTCTGCCTCAGCAGCAACGCACAGCCGTCGCCCACCAGCCCTGTCCGGTGACCGCGCATGAGCCACCTTCTCTGCTCGCGCGTCGGCAGCATAAGGCTGGGCCTGCACACAGACGGCAAGTTCACGCTGAGCCGCTCACTGTCCTGTCCTCCTCAGCTGACTTGACGTCTGTGTTCCGCCTAGGTAGCGATCTGGGCCAACAGAAAACAGAAGACATAAATTCTCGATTTGCTTATTTTCCAGATTGTTAAGTTAATCAAACTCTCCAAAGAGCACCCCATTACTTTAGCCATCGGGGATGGCGCCAATGACGTCAGCATGATCCTGGAGGCACACGTGGGCATCGGTGAGTAGCCCGTGTCCGGGAGCCCGTGGGCAGGGAGGGGAGACCGGCAGTGGGATGAGGGGTGCGGGCGCAGGGGCGGCGGGACGAGGGGCGTAGGGTGTGACCGGCCCGGGCCTTCCTGTTGCCCGTGTTTGCTGGCGCCTGTCTCGCCGCCTGCCGCTTGCCCTCGTGTGGTGCTGAGAGCAGGGCCCTTCCCGCAGGTGTCATCGGGAAGGAGGGTCGCCAGGCCGCCCGGAACAGCGACTATGCTGTCCCGAAATTCAAGCACCTGAAGAAGATGCTGCTGGTTCACGGGCATTTCTACTACATCAGGATATCTGAGCTCGTGCAGTACTTCTTCTACAAGGTGGGGTGTCCGTGCCGCGGCCGCCTGGCGCGCTGGTGCCATGGGGACGGCTCAGGAAGGGACGGGCCAGCAGGGAGGGGGTGTTGCGTTGCCCTGAGAGGGGAGGGCGACACACCGCTGCGCACACAGCTTCGGCGTGGAACGGGCAGGAACCTGGCTGTTGTCGTGTGGTCGAGGGAAGGTTCTGCCATGTGTCCTGGCGAGCAGTCCTTGTCCTTGTCTGTCACGCACTCAGACTCTTCCCTGGCCACGCTCAGGCCCTGCCGTGTCCCAGAACGCTGTCCCCTCACAGAGCTGCCATGGCTCGTGCCGTTAAGACGAGAGCAGGCTTCATGCCCTTCTGGGAGCACAGGAGCTGCGGGGTCACGTGCTACAGGCACCGCGGGTCTCAGGCATGGCGCGGGGGGTGTGGTCCCCGGCGTGTGTCGGACTAACCCACGTGTGGCTTCCCTTCCAGAACGTCTGCTTCATCTTCCCTCAGTTTTTGTACCAGTTCTTCTGCGGGTTCTCACAGCAGGTGAGCCCGGCTGTCTGGAGTCAGACGCTCCCCTGGGCCTTTTCGCCCGGCCCTTGTGGGTGGCGAAGGGGGGAGCGGGCTGCAGGGGCGAGTCAGCCATATGGGGGAGCAGGGTACAGGGGTGAGTCGGCCATATGGGGGAGCGGGCTGCAGGGGCAGTAGGTCAGGGGTGCTGTGGTCTCCATCTCACACCCCCGTGCAGCTGTCTGCTGGCAGGGTCAGGAGTAGACGTGGAGGCGCGGTGGCTGCCGTGGGCTTCTGCGTGGCCACAGCGAGGTGGCCCGCTCACCCATCCCCGAGGCTGCGGTGGTTTCTGCCCCTGAAGGAGGGACCGATGGCATCTGAGTCCCCGTCCCAGTTTCTGCCCCTGAAGGAGGGACCAGTGGCATCTGAGTCCCCGTCCCGCACACCTGGCCATCAGCCTCTGGCACGCTCAGGGGTGCCGAGCTGCCTGGGAGTGTGGTGGCCCCTTCCCGTCACGTTCCTGCTTCTGCCCGAGGGGCCGGGCCAGGGAGCACTGAAGCTGGACGGTCACGGTGGCGGACTTCTCAGCCGCTTTTCTGCTGCTGGCCTGCAGTGGCCGAGCGGGGCGGGTCCCGGGGGCACCAGTGTCGGCCGTGGCTGTAACCAACAGTGGGCACCAGGACGCACTGAAAGACGTCCCTGTGTCCATAGCTGCAGAAGGGGACACTGTGCAGGTCGGGCTGCTGTGGGTCCGGGTCTTTGCGAATCAGAGGAGACGTGTACATTTCAACGAAGCGTGAGAGCATGTGGTGACCCGCGGAGCACGGTTCTCAGGCCGATTCTGTTCTCCTGCAGACTTTGTACGACACCGCCTACCTGACCCTGTACAACATCAGCTTTACGTCCCTCCCGATTCTCCTGTACAGCCTGATGGAGCAGCACGTCAGCGTCGACACGCTCCGCAGAGAGCCCTCCCTCTACAGGTACCGGTCGCGCCAGGCCGGCCTCAGGGCTCACTAGCACTCCTGGTGCCCCCCAGCCCCGCACGCCGGTCCTGCCAGACCAGAGCCCTCCGTGGCCGTTGGGCTCCCAGCCACCGGAGAGGGTTTGGGGGGAAGCATCCTACCTCAGACTAGGGAGAGGGTTTGTACTGCCTTTGAAACATGCCTGTTAAGCCAGTGGGTCTTACTGTGCTTTTCAGCAGTTCCAGAAAGACCCAGGATCTGTGTTTCTGCCCCTTGGTGACCCCAGTGGATTTGGAGCCTAAATGATCCTTTAAAAACCAAGTGTGCTCCATTCGGTGAGATAAAAGGGAAAGTTGACAGGTCTGATCTCAGAGTGCCCTTTTTGGCTAAGAAGTGTCTTTAATGATCAGGAAGAGGTGTTGTTCTGCCATTTTGGAATTTCCTCCAAGCTGGCTGGCAGATTCAGGCTGTTACTGCTTTTGTGGCTTTTTAAGTTTAACTTTTCACATCAGAACGGTTTGAAGGCCACGCAGGTTCTTGAGTCTTCCTCCAGCATCCCTGGTGCTTAGCGCCCAACGGAACGGCATCCCCGGGTGCCCGGGTTTCCTGGTCTCTGTCTCTGTGCACCTGCCTATGCACGCACACATGGTGGGTCTCAGGTCTGCACAGTGCAGAGCACCTGCCAGCCCCATGGTCCCCATCGGGGTGTCCTCCGTGACACGGGACCTGGAAGCCCCTGATCCCCAGTGGCGCCCGCAGGCGATGAGCCGGCAGGCGTGGAGCTCACCGTGTGTCCGTTCAGCGGTAGGGGAAGGCGTGTGAGGAGGCAGGAGGCGCTGGGTAGGCCCGCCTCCAGAGGGACCCGTGCAGCTGGCCTCCCGTGTACTCACGGGTGTAGGAGTTGTGCCAGGAGATGCGCCACGAGCCTGAGGCCTGCAGCCCGTATCTCACGGGAATGTGTGTGGACCTTGTGTCCTGGGTCCATGCACGAGCAAAGATTGAGTCTGTCATGTGAGTGTCCATCTGGAGGGAAAGAAGTGAATGTCATTTGCGTTTGATCCCACGGGGACGTCGTCCTGGGTGGAGGGTCCCGTGCCGCCGCTGGGCATGGGCTCTGATGACTGGGCTCTGACTCTGCTTCTGGTGCAGGAGTCTGGTGCTCTGGCTGTCCCCCAGGACTCTGTGGAGCCGGGCGAGGTGCTGGGGGAGGGACAGGGTGTTCAGCAGGCGGCCAGGGGCAGGCAGAGCAGGTGACATGGGGACACATTTGGCACTGGGAGCTATGAGAAGGAACCCAGCGGGATCTGCCCGGAAGGCTCTGTGAGGTTAGAGCACGTGCCCAGCCCCAGTGCCCCTGTGGAGGGGTCAGGCAGGGACGGGGCAAGGCTGGCCAGGCAGGGTGACCCGCGGCAGACAGACCACCCATCCTGTGGACCGGGCCTGTTTCTCTACGACCCACTTTCATGGCGTGGCCTCACCAGCTGGCTCTGAGGCTGGGGGGCAGTGCTGTGACTGAGGGGGCCTTCCCGGCCCGATGGCACTACAGAGTGTGGGGTGGCCCGGCCAGGCGAGAGTCTGCTGTCGCTGACCCGCGGTCTCCCTGTCCCCTCGCGCAGAGATATCGCCAAGAATGCCCTCCTCCGCTGGCGCGTGTTCATCTACTGGACGCTCCTGGGCGTGTTTGACGCTCTGGTGTTCTTCTTCGGTGCTTACTTCCTGTTTGAGAGCACAACAGTGACCAGCAACGGGCAGGTTAGTGTGGAACCGCACGTGCGGCCGGGCCACGGGGGGTCCCGTACGGGTGCGGGTCAGGGTGGTCCGTGGGGCCTGGTGCGGGGCCTCCGTCCAGCAAAGCACCTCGAGGCCACGGCGCCTCTGCACCTGCTGGACGCGCCCCCAGGAGCCCCAGGCCGATGGCTCTCTGTGCCACCACGGTTCCGTTGTTCCGTTCCGTGGCTCAGGCGTGGCTCACTTCCTGCGGGAATTAATTCGTATTTAACATGTCGCTTTTGTTCACACTCATTTACCTTAAGTGCCTGCCGCTCGCGGTGAGCAGGTCTAGAGTCTGCGGGCGGGCAGGCGGCTGCCTGCTTGTTCGTGTAACCTCGGGGATGTTTTATTCCTATCTCGCTTTTGTCTTTTTGCCACGGGCGTCCCTCCCCACTCTCAGATAGTGACCACCAACACACACATGGTAAGAAAACTGTGGGTTTGTTCTCTATGTTTTGGAGTGCCTTAAAAATAAAATATTTCTCGAAATATTTTCACCTGTGCCCTCTTCTGTGTGCTCTGTCGGTAGAAGCCTGCTAGCAGCCGCTGGCTCCCAGGCGGGGCCGGTGCTGTCTTAGACGAGTATGTCTGCATTCGGTTGTTTGTCGTGCTGTTTCTGGAGTTCTGTGTGGGGCCCGCCCGCCAGGCGGTGGTGGTCTATGACACATACGTCTGAGCTTCCATGCGTGGCGCCGGCAGGCTCGGGAGGCTTGATGGGGACACCACGCTGAGCGCAGCCGACCCAGGCCTCCGGGACTCTCCGGGGGATGCGCAGGTGTGCTCCAGGGCCGTCCCCTCTGGAGCGCCGCCCAGGTTCAGTGGCCACGGGACACAAGTCCCTCCCCGCCAGGCGGCCCGCTGCTCCCGGCGCGTGGTGACCTGTTCCTTCCCTGCGTTACGAACGGGCTGTTCTCCTTTGTTGCCGTGGAAGTCACGTTCGCTAACTGATGTCGGAAATGCTTTAAAGACCTCGTTTCACTTCCCTAAAGCCTGGCGTTTCTGGGAACGTCCTCTGTCTGCATTTGCCTGGACCGTTCCCAGGGCAGCTGGCCCCGAACTGTCCTCCTGTGGGGTCTCCGCGTGCCTTCATGTGGCCAGGCCCTGAGGGGGGCTGTTGTCTGTGTCTGAGGAAGCACGAGGATTCCGGGTCCCCGGAGCCGGGACGTCAGGACCGACGTGGCCTGTTAGCGCTGCGAGAGGCCTCCTGGCGCGGTGTGGCTTGCCCGTCGCTTGGGCAGCTGGAGTTCGGATGACGTGACGTCCACGCACGAGCGCGCGCACCGCGGTCTCGTGCGACGCCGTGCTGTTACTCTCCGTGCTGCTCCTTCATTGCCCCAGACTCGATAGTATCTGGTGAGACGCCTGGATGTGGCTGTGCCGGCTGGCGTGCACAGCACGTGGTCTCTCATGAGGTCTGGGCAGTGCCTCCTCCTTGTGCTCCAGTGTCCGGAGCCCTGATGTGCCCCTAGCTGGACCTCGTCCACAGCACCAGAGAGCAGCCCCACAGCTGCCTTGCTGCGTGCTGGCTGTCAGCTCCCAGGGCCTCAGCCCTACTCTCCTGCCTGTCCGGACGTGACGCACATCTTGTCGTGTGAGAAGCAGCTTGGAAGCCTGGTGATGCCATGAACCAGGCCCAGGGTGGTCGATGCCAAGCAGGGGCGCTGAGCTGAGGTTTTGTCCACAGCCTCTGAGAGGCGAAGTCTCCTGCAGGTCTGTCGTCCTCCGTAGAGGAGGGGAGCCCCAGGGCTGGGCTTGTCAGAACGAGATGGATGGTAGCCACAGCGCCCGGGTCGCGAGTGGTGCTCATTTTCCTCCCGTATCCCTGGGAGGGCAGGAGACGCACGCGGCTGGGTTGCTCAAGACCACTGCGCACAGAGCAGGGCCAAATGTCTGGTATTGGAGCCCTAGCCACCCCTCCCCCCCGGTGCCTCCGGGTCTCCAGATGGAGCCTTTCTTGTTTGCTTCGTCGGTAAGACGGTTCGATCGCCCACAAGTCTAAGACGGTGTTGTAGCGTCATCCTGCAGTGATTCAGACAAACCCCCAAACCCAGGTGCTTCGAGGGCCAGTCTCCGGAGACCCATGATGCCCTCGGGGTACCAGGGGTGGGCAGCAGGAGTTGGCGGACTGTACTGTCCATCCTGCTCCGGACACCCACCCTTCCTGCTCGGGGGCAGCCTGTGGTGCTGTGGTCCGGAAGTCCCATCCCGCTGATGCTCGGTAGGGGAGTACCCCTTTCCTGGAGAGCTGCCTCGTTCTGTAGGAACGTGCATAGGTCACCTGTGGTGTGGGGGACAATCATGGTAACTTCTTGAAAAGAAATTCACTAAGGAGCGTTTTCTGCATAGACGCCAGGAGCCAAAGCTGTTCCTCTCTCTGACACACACCCAAGCTCACAGAGGCCGGAAGGGACGTGCTTGTGTTGGGCACTGGGGCTCCGCTGCAGTCGTGGTAATGGAGGTCAGCCAACGTCCAGGACAGACGGCGGGTTCTTAGGGCCGTGACTTGAGAGAACACTGGTGCTCGTTGTGGAGTATACTTACATCGGGAAATCTGGATTTGAGGGATTTTAGGAGCGGGACGCTTTCCTGCAAGATGCTCCCGTGAGGGCGGGGGCCAGAGGGCGATCGGCGAAGCTGGAGGCTCACAGGCTCCACAGGCGTTCATGAGGCTACGTGTCCCTGGTCGTCTGTGCCGAGGGGGTGCTCTGTTAGGAGATCGGGGGCTGGCAGCCAGGGAGCGATGTCATTCCGAAAACAAACCCTCTGGGCACACTTTAATCTCCCGCCCCCAAAACCCATAGAAATAGTGACAAACAACTTGAATGACAAAAGCCTGAGGGCTCCCCCACCACTAATGAGGACTTGAGTGGGTGTTCCCAGAGCTGTCCCCTGACTGGCTGTCCCAGGGAGTCGGAAACCACCAGCTGAGGGCACAGGTGACAGCAGAGCAGATGCGTCCTCACTGCCAGAGCTTGTAACCGAAACTCACATTTTTGGAGCCAACACGGTCGTGTGTTGTCACCGCGTCTGTAGGAATGACAGCTGAGACCCGTGCGTTCCTGCGCGAGACACCGGTAGCCTTGCTCGGTCACCCCGGGTCTGCTGTCCTTTCCAGCTCCGCAGCCTGGCCGGTTCATGGTGCTCTTGGCGAGACGCTGCCCGCGCGCCACACGTGTTCCTGCATCCTGCTGTTGCCCGGCCCTTCCGAAACCCTGCCGGGCGCCCTGCCAAGCAGGGGTGGTGACCACGGCCGCCACAGTGTTGGAAGCGGAGGGGCCGGCCTTCCTCAGGTCCCGCTGACGGACCCGCGGATTCAGGACCGCGCCAGCCTGGCCGTAGGCTCACCCTGTGCTTCCGTCTGCGAGCATCGGCTGCCAGGGCAGACCAGACGGCGGTGCAGTTTCCGACACCCTGCGGGCCGGGCGTCTCTGTGGGCTGCGGCCACGCTGCTCCTGGGTTCGGACTCTGAAGTTTGTCCTGACCCCAAAGTGAAACAATGACGAGATCACACTTTCTGGTCGGAGTTTCTTACCTGGGCACTGTGGCCTCTGGGGCTGGGGACTTCAGGTCCCTGGGGCCACCCTGTGCAGGCAGCAGACCCCAGCCCTCCGTGCAAGATGACGGCAGCAGCCCCCTCCCCAGCGTGGCAGCCAGAACTGTCCTGGGCCTTGGCAGGGGTCCCCTGGAGGCAGAGTCACCCCACGTGTGGGTCCGAGCGAGGGAAGCCCCCTTCCGGTCACACCGATGGACGGGGATGAGGACCAGATGCTGGTGAGGGCTGTGGGGCCCTCTGTCCTCACTCAAATTCTAGAATCCTCCTCGCCTCCGTGTCCGCCTGCATCTGCTCTGTGGAAAACGAGCTCACAGGAAGCCATTTGCGTTCCAGCCGCTTCGTGCTTAGTGAAATAGAGCCGTTTGCTCTTAAAAAGTATGAGGACCACTTTCTGAGAGGCACGGTTCGCAGGAACCAGAAGGGGGTCGGTGCTTAGGGGATTCTGGAGAAATCTCGAGGGGAGTAAGATCTCCAGCAGACTGATTTCCCCTGAGAGAAAGTCGGTATTTTGTTTTCTGTGTCTGTGTCTGTAGTTGAGAAACGTCTTGTTTTCGTGATTCGATCCTGTGTTTCCACCTTGTGTGGCTTCGCGGCACCGTGCGGGGTTGGGGGGGGGCCTGGCTTCCTCGGGGCTGTGGCGCGTCTGTGGGTCTGGCCATCGCACTGGCTGCCGGGGCCTCTGTACAGCTGTCTTGTCCGCCTCCATTCCCCTTGCCCTGGGCACATCCAGGGGAGAGCCATCCTCGGGGTCCCTGCCTGGGACACAGTCGTCCCCTCTAGCTGCTCGCGAGCAAATTGCTCCTGCCGGTGGCTTCCTTCCAGAGAGGGCAGGAGTCTGAGCTGAGCTCGGAGGAGGCAGCCAGTGCTCCCGAGTCTGTTCTCGAGCGGGTGGGAGGCATGGGGCCCGGGAGCTGCGTCGTGTCTCTTCCCCATGACACACGACATGGAAGAGACACGGCCGGCACCGTGCTCACTAGCGTTCTGGCTCTCGGGGATTTTCTCCTATCCATCTGCCACGTTAGGACTGGTGTTTGGGGAGGATCAAGGGGGCCAACATTGAGGGGTCGGTGCAGAAGCTGCTCTGAACCCATCCCTGGACTGCTGGCCTGGCCCCCAAGGGTGGTGCAGGGTCCCTGGGGGTCTGGGGTGCCCCAGGTGTCAATAGCTGGCTACTCCCTGTCCCTGTGTCTTTGGGGTCTGGAGCGCTGGCCCGCCAGAGCAGTGAGGTGCGTTCTCTAACATTCTCAAGTGTGGAGGGGGGCGATGTGTACCCACTGCTGACTCTGTGGACGGTTTCCCCCACAGATCTTTGGAAATTGGACCTTTGGGACACTGGTGTTCACCGTGATGGTCTTTACAGTCACACTAAAGGTGAGTGCTTGCTGTTCCCCTTCCTTATTCAGCAGCCCCGTTCCTCGTAACTGTGCCCGGGCTGGAGGCCCCTGTGTCCTGGGCCACCTTCCGGGGTCACATTCAGTCATTTATGAAGTCAAGGGGAGACGCAGCACGCCGGGCCCCGGGCGACCCAGTATGTGAACTTAGATGAAGGAGGGGTGAGTCAGATTAGAATTCCTTCAAATGACAAGCAGCCCCATTCTAATACAGTCAAAATCTACCGTAAAATAAACGTGTTATGGGAAACTCAGCTCTTTTGAGAGGCAAGCCCGATGCTGTGTTCAGGGCCATGCAGACGGTCGCCCCCACGTCTCCGCAGCGGGAACGCAGTGGACATGGTAGCCGGCCGGTCCGGGACGCGCTCCCCGGGAACACCAAGGACCGGGCAGCCGGTCCGACCCGGGGTGGGCTCCCCAGAATGCCGGGCCACCGCCTTCTCTCTCTCCTCTGGGGGCCTCCAATTCTGTGCCCCCTCAGCAGGTTTACGTCGGCGCTCTGGCTGCTGTGGGCCGGGGTGGTGCGCGCTCCTCGTTCTCTCCTGGTGGCAGGTCTGCGCAGCCGCGGCTCCTTCTGGCCCTCAAGGGCGCCCTTCACGGCTGGTGTGTGTCTTTCAGCTGGCGCTGGACACGCACTACTGGACTTGGATCAACCACTTCGTCATCTGGGGGTCCCTGCTGTTCTACGTCGTCTTCTCCCTGCTCTGGGGAGGGATCATCTGGTATGTGGGGGAGCCACGCCGCGTGACCCGTGGTCAGCTGAGCCGGGGTGGCCGCAGGGGCCCTGCTCCAGATTGCAGGTCAGATGAGGCCCCTCAAGGGAAGTCATTTATGCCATGGCCTGGGCGGGAAGTTCACCGTGGCTGCCAGGTGGAACACGGGCCGGTGAAACCGCGGTGCTGGTTCCGTGGCCTCTGACGAGGGCGAGAAGCAGCTGGCTGTGGCGCCTGCTCTGCGGAGTTTCCCGTCACACCTTGGCTCATGCCGGTCCTTCTGCCCCGGCCGTCCTTTCCCATTAGCCTGCCCTGTGAGCTCTTATGTGTCCTTCAGGACCCTGTGCTCATCGCCCTCTGTGTGCTGCCGGTGACCCCCAGGCAGGGCGGTCCCGCCTCCTCACCGGGTCACCTCAGCCTCTGTCCCCGCTCGTCAGGGCACCCGCGCCTCTGCCAGAGACGGGGCGTTTCATGAGCACAGCTGGGACGGGGGGGTGCCTGGGCGTGCCTTGCTCTGGGTGCACTGGCGGGTGCAGGGTCCCCTCCCCCGCGGGAGCCCCCCCTCCCCCCCAGCATCGCTGACTCCTAGTGGCCAGAGCCAAGCGCTGCAGGCTCGTTGGGACCCGCAGGTGCGGAGCTCCATGGCCTCCAGCCTGCCCAGCACCGTCCACGTTTTGTCCCAGACGCCCACCTGCCCGCTGCTGGCCTTGGGCGTAGACACGGCGGAACTGGCCAGGTTCCCCGTTGGCCATGGAGCCCCGTGGAGCTTTCTCGAATCGCAGATGTGCCCGAAGGGGCCACGCAAGCCGTTCCCACAGAGGGCGAGCTGGGGGCAGCTGGCAAGTGCCACCGGCTGGAATCGTGCATGTGTCTGGCACGGTCGCCAGCTCCGGGGACGGCCTTGTCTTTGGGAGGACTTCGTGGAAGCCTTTCCTCCCGCCCCGTTCCTCACACCTGGCCGGACAGGTCCGTCCTGCGGCCCGTTGCCCGCGAGCGAGGTGCCCACCCCCAAGAGGGTCAGGGCCGGACTTGAAGGCCTGCGCCGCCGGGGGGCTCCTCCGGGCAGGGAGAGCGGAGCCCCCAGGTAACGTCCAGCCGGCCTGTCTGTCTCTCCAGGCCCTTCCTCAGTTATCAGAGGATGTACTATGTGTTCATCCAGATGTTGTCCAGCGGCCCCGCCTGGCTGGTCATCATCCTGCTCGTCACCGTCAGCCTCTTCCCCGACGTCCTCAAGAAGGTGCTGTGCCGGCAGCTGTGGCCCAGTGCCACGGAGAGAATCCAGGTGCGGACAGGGCGGGGCTGCGGGCGGGGCTGCGGGCTGTGGGGCGGGGCTGTGGATGGTGGGGCGGGGCTGTGGGCGGGGCTGCGGGGGGCCAGGGTGGGGCTGTGGGCGGGGCTGCGCGGTGGAGGGGGCACCCAGCCACAGCGGGAGCTTGAGGGAAAGCAGGAGAGGCCGGTGCTGGGAAACGTGGTCAGTCCAGGGCGTCCTGTTGAGGGTGAGAAGGTGGACGCAGGGAGGTGCAAGGTGACCAGCGTCCGACCCCAGAAGCTGGTGCGCGGAAGTAGGGAGAGAGCAGGAGAGGAGGACCGAGCCCCTGCAGAAGGAAAGTCCTTTGTGGAAACCTAAGGAAGCTTGTAGGTTGAATCCTTGCTTCGGAGGTAAAAGTGCGTTAGCTTTAGGGGCGGTGAACGTGGCCCAGACGTTAGCGTTTGTGTTGGGAAGTTCCGGCGCGCACTCGGGTCGTTGGTTTCCACGATCCCAGACTGAGGCCTCCAGCCTGGACCTGCATTCAGGAGAGGGATGACACGTGCAGCCCACCCCAGCTTAAGGACCGCAGCAGGTGTCACTCCGCGTTCTCAGGGAGGGTGCGTCCCCCATCCCCTCACCCCCGCCATCTCAGAGAGGGCACTTTCCCCATCCCCTCACCCCTGTGATCTCACAGAGGACACGTCCCCCATCCCCTACCCCTGCGATCTCAGGACACACACCCCATCCCCTCACCCCTGTGATCTCACGGAGGACACGTCCCCCATCCCCTACCCCTGCGATCTCAGGACACACACCCCATCCCCTCACCCCTGTGATCTCATGGAGGACACCCCACCCAATCCTCTCACCCCGCAATGTCAGGGAGGGCACCTTTCCCATCCCCTACCCCCCGCGATCTCAGGGAGGGTGCGTCCCCCATCCCCTCCCCCCATCTCAGGGAGGGCGCGTTCCCCATCCCCTACCCCCCGCGATCTCAGGGAGGGTGCATCCCCCATCCCCTCCCCCCCATCTCAGGGAGGGCGCGTTCCCCATCCCCTCACCCCCGTGATCTCAGAGAGGGCACTTCCCCCATCCCCTCACCCCTGCGATCTCAGGGAGGGCGAGTCCTCCATCCCCTCACCCCTATGATCTTAGGGATCACGCATCCCCCATCCTCCAATTCTGCAGTCTCAGGGAGGACACACACACCCCCATCCTCTCACCCCTACAGTGTCAGGGAGGGCACATCTCCTATCTCCTCACAGCTACGGTCTCAGGGAGGACACTCCCCTCACCTCTGAGATCTCAGGGAGGGCACGTCCCCCATCACCTCACCCCTGTGTCCTGCCCATGGAGGTGCAGAGCCTCTGTAAGGAGAAGAGAGGGTCCTGTCAAGTGTGCAGGCAGAGCAGGGCTCTCCCTGCAGAACACAGGTGGACGTGCAGGTGGGAGGACTCTCCGTGCCCTTGAGGACATGAGGCAAGGCCTTCCGGGCAGCTCCCTCGGCCCGGGGCCCCCCCTCCCGTGCTGTTGGCTGGCCTCAGGTGGGAAAAGGCCAGGCTGCTACTGGGTTTGCAGGGAGCGAGGTCCAGGCACTGTGTGTGCCCGCCTCCACCCGTCCCAGTGGTTGAATGGGATCCAGGGGGCGGGGAGCTTTCCCAGAAGTCTGTGCAGACTGAGTGTGCTGGGCGTGGTGCCCCTGGTTCCCCGCGGTTCCCTCCTGGGCGCCTGCGTGTCTGTAGTTGGCACGACGGTGCGTGAGTGTGCGGGAACACCTTTGCTCTGAGTTCTTGAACAAGCAAACATGAGAGGAGGTGTCGGGGCAGGAGGAGAAAGACAGCAGGGACGAGAGGCCTGCATGGCCCCGGGAGGGCAGTGTCCAGGGAGGCCCCAGTTTGCTGAGTGCGATGGTGGGGATGCGCGAGGGGGTTCCTGCCATTAACCGGGCTCGACTGCCTTAACTTGTTTCTCTTTTCCCTTCCTCCTTCCCTTTGTCTCCGACCTCTTTGCCTAAATAACCACTCCCACCTGTCTCGCGATGTGTGTGGCCCCGCGACCCCTCTGGGACTGCAGACTAAGAGCCAGTGCCTTTCTGTCGAGCAGTCCACCATCTTTATGCTCTCTCAGACCTCCAGCAGTCTGAGTTTCTAACGGAACAAGGTGATGCTTTTCTGTCATTTGGCATGGTGGGGTTGCGGTCACAGGAAGCGGAGGGCTGACTCCTCGCTGAGCTGTCCGGCTCCCAGCCTGGGCTCCTGTGGGCTCAGGGAGAGCGCACGTCCGGAGCTTCTGGGATGACGCATATCTGAGATGCGAGAAGTACACGTGGCCCGTGCTTCTCTCTGGGTCCGTGGGAGGTCCCGGGTCCCAGCTGCCAGGGCACAGGGCTGCCCTGCATCGCACTGGCTTTTGGGTACCCGTGGCCCCAGCCCACGGCGGCATGGGTGAGGCGGCTCCAGCCCATGTGGGCAGAGTCCACGCAGCACGGCCCCCTCCCCGCAGCCAATGATGATGGTGGCAGGACCTTCTCACTCACGCAGCTGTGTGGACCCATTGCACAGACAGGGAAACTGAGGCCCCCACGACAGAGTGTTGCACAGGCCCCACAAGACACTGCAGGAAGACAAGGCTCACGCTGAGCCCACAGTGGACAAAGCCAGGAGAGATGTGTTTGGATCAAGTGTTTTTACAGATTCCCTTTCCACTTTTTAAAAATTCTGATGGTTTTTACAGAAAGCCTCTGCGCTGCTGTAAGTGGCCGTGCTGATTTATCTCTCAGCAGCACAGAGCCACGTGTGGGGCCGGTGCCCGGGGCCACGAGCTGCTCGTGAAGAGCCACGATCTCGGGCACAGCTGTCCAGGGGGCTCCCGTCCGTGTGTCGGCTGTGAGCATCTGAACGACACACCGAGGCCTCAGCATCAGGGATGGGAAGCTGTTTCCCAGCGCCGCTGGGTTCGTAGGAAAATACCTAAAGAGGCTTTGTTTCCTTTTAATGACAGCTCATCCTCTAAGTGTCATTGACGCTATTTTTTAACTAAGAGGATGGTGCGTTTTTAACTTCTGGTAATTATCAGCAATCAAAACTTTCCTACTCCGGTACCATCAGGATTTGCTAAAGTAAACGACATAGTTTCACTCACTGGGTACACACCTGAAAACATTTAGGATGAAATTCTTATTAGGGGACATATATGAAATTCTTATTATAGGGATGTATAAGTCACACGATGTGCTTAAGAATTGATTAAATCTGGCCAACTTTGGGCTAAAAATATCTACATTCACTGCTAGGGATGAGGTTTGCTGAAACTTGCTCTTAGAAGCCCACCTCTGGCTGCTCGGGGATGGCAGGTGCTGGGCGCCCTGCAGGGTACACGGCCCCCGAGGCGGCCCGTAGGCGTGCCCACACCTGCACCTCCTCAGAGCCCCCGGCACTCACACAGGTGTGCGTGTGCTTCTGGGAACCCCCCACAGCTGGCAAAACTTTGGAGGAACAGACCCCAGACCAGTCCCCACATCCGATGGACACTTGTTTCCTTGCACCTGTTCTGTCACAAGGAAACGTCTCAGGCAGCAGGTCTCGCGTGTGCACGTGTGACCCATGTGTACGTATGTGTATACATGTTTCGATGCGTTACCGGGTACGGTTCCGTCCCTGCAAGGAGCGCATCACCTCCCCCCGTCCATCCATCCTTCTCGCTGGAAGACTCTGCACCTCACACCTCCTGCTCCTTCCCCTCTTGAAATTCCCTCCCTGCTGCTTCCCGAGGCCCCAACAGGGTCTGCCGAGAAAGCCGGCGTTGGGCTGTGGCCCTGGGACCCCTGGGCCCTGCAGGAGTCTAGCCTTGGGGTCGGGGCCAAGGACAGGGACAGAGCGATGGCAGGTGCAGTCCCTCCCGTTCCGGGCGAGCACTGGGGAAGCTGCGGGTCGGCGGGTGCCCGGCCTGTGCTCCTCTCCGTGCCCTGGACCGTCCCGTGGTCGCCGCCGGGCGAAGGCTGTTAGGAAGACCCGCCCCTTCCTTCCCCGCGGCGCCCTCCCGCCACCCTCAGCTCGCAGCGACTCCCGCGGCAGACCACGGGCCCTTCGCCCACCCACCGCCCGGCCCGGCACAGGGCCCCGCGTCGGCCGCGCAGCGGGGTGACGGCCCGGACGGCAGGCACCTCAGTGTTTCTCCTCGCCTTGCAGCAGAGCACGAGCCTCAGAGCGTCGGTCGCTGCGGGCACGGAACGGCCGCTTCTGAAGGACCTGCTGTCGCGGCCGAGGCGCCGGTAGCCGAGGATAGGTAACCGCGCCCGCCGCGCCTGGCGGGCCACCCGGTGTGCCGTGACCCCCGCACTGCCCGTGTTCCTCCAGAGTTTTGTTGAGCCGCGCTAGTTCTGGTAACAGGTTCATAGCGGAAAAAAAGGTTTTTACGCACACGTGTGTCTGTCCCGGGTAAGTGACCTGCCTGAGCGTGTCTGGTGGCAGGTGGCTGTGCGTACACACACACGCGCATGCCGGCGTCCTCCCACACGCACTTGCGGGATCTTCTCACACGCTGTGCTCAGGGCTTAGTTTCCAGAACGAAGCTCGTCCCTTGGCCTTGGCTGTGGAAGGACCTTCCCCCGAAAGGTCTGTCGGGAAAGCCCGTGTTTTGACAAAAGGGCAGAAGGTGGCCCGGTTGGCGGGAGCGTTGGCCCAGGCAGACGTGCGGTGCAGGTGTGTGGTCGGCAGCGGCACACGGAGCCCTGTCTGCCCCGGGAGGGGACGGAAACACTGCCACACCCTCGACGCACCCCGATCTGGGTGTCTCCGCTGGGACAGGCAGGCCGCCTTCTCCACCCCGGGACGCGTGTCCCTTTAAGACCCGTTTCTCCCGACGGCTTCCCCCAGTGCCCGCCGCCCGGTGAATTTAATGAGGCCACAGCCTCCTTGGCAATAACAGCCTGACAGCCCAGCAGACAGAGTGTCCGTGTGCGAAGAGGTGATGGAGACCCAGCCCCACCCCGGGGCCCTGGCGGACACTTCACACGGGGACGTATTCCGTCTGGAGCGGGCAGGGGAGCCGTTGGTGACCAGAGTGCGGTCACCACACTGGCTCTGTGTCCTCGGCCACGTGGGACACACGTGCCCGCCCCGTGTCTGGACGGGAAGCCCCGTGGGCAGTGTCAGCACAGGCTGGGTGGGGTTCTCACCGAGGGTCTGGGACTGACACTGTCCTTTCCGTTCTCCGGCAGAGCACACGTGTGTGTGGCCAGGACCGCCTCCCCGAGCTCACCCTCCTGGCCTCCCCACAGAGCCCCAGCCCCGGGCCGTGTGGCCGGGCCCACACACAGAACGGGGGACGCTGACGTGGCCTCCTCTCGCCGGTCTCCTGCATCACCACTGCCCTCCCAGCCCCGTACCCCACAGGTGGACCGCTGGTGGACAGGCCACCGGTCCGAGGCTCTGAGAGCCACACATGTGCTTCTCCCTGCTCCCGACTGAGGGACGAGGACAATAGGACTGGGCTGGGGTGCACGGCTGGCCAGCGTCACCTCCTGGGGGCTGGCGGCCCGTGCAGCTTCCTTTGGGCCCCTGGTTGGGTTGTGAAGGACAGTGTGCGCGGCCCGGCCAGGGCCTCCAGTCCCACAGGCTATCGGAGGAGGACCCCCGCGTGAAGGTGGGCCATGAGCCGGAGTGGGGGCAGCCACACCGACCGTCCTGAGCGCAGGGGCCTCGTCCTCACCACGGGACGGGCTGGCCTTGCCCCCGTGCATCCTTGTCCAGAGCCCTTCCGTCCTTGTGCTTCTGGAACTGGCTGAACCAGACTGTGGCACCACGGTGCTCCTACGGCCTGTCGGAGTCCTAGCCGTGTCCTGCTTCTGTCCGAACCCGCCTCCTAGCGAAGCTGCTTTTCGGGGTTGTGTCAGACGCGGAGTTTGTCCCTCCGAGGGAACCTAGTGTCCCGTGTGAATCTGTTTCCTCTCCCGGCTGCCCCTGCGAGAAACAAGTATCGTGTGAGAAGAACAGATGACGCGGTCCTCTCAAGCCCCCAGTGCCGGGGATGGGACAGTCGTGCCCACAGCCCCTTAGGGCCTCCCTGCGTGCTTGCGTCCAGACGGCTCTCTCACCGGTTCCAGGGCACGCTGGTGGGGCCCGGGGCAGAGCCCTTCGGTGTCTTCATCGAGGGGGGCCTGCGGGGGCCGCGTCTGTCTTCCAAAGTCTATTTCAGGCCATCCAGGTCTGACACTGAGGCAGCCTCCGAGTCCTGAAAAGCGGGACTGCCGCCCCGGACCACTGCCCACGGCCGAGACTGGGCCCCAGATCCCTGTGTGTTGTGCTGGATCCGCCGCACTGCTGTCCGCCAGCCGGGGCGTCTCCGGGGTGGGCAGACCTGGAGGAGGCCGCTGCGTGGGCCGCCCTCGTCCCTTCTCCGTACCGCCATTTGTTTCTAGAAATGACCTCCTCGACGTAGCCTTAATGGTCCGCAAAGAAGACATTTCAATCTGAGATTCACAGTGTGGATGTGGGAACGGGCACTTTGGAGAAGAGCTTTGCCCGGAGCTCAGCAGGCCCCTGCCTGTTGCCGGGCGCCAGACTGTGGCCCTGGGGACGCTGGTGAGTGGACATGGGGTCGGCTGTGCGCCAGGCACTACAGGAAGTCCCGGTGTCACTGCTTGATTGTACAACGTCTCGTCTATAAAATACTCGTTTGGACTGGGGGACGAGCGGACTGCGTGCACAGAGTAGTTGGCGGAAGTTCAGGGGAAGTAGAAACAGCAAACCAAAGACCAGGAGAACGGACGGGGAGTGCACTGGGGTGTCCATCCCGCCGCCCTCCGTCCTGCCGTCCCGCCACCCTCCGTCCCGCGCGCCGCCACCCGTGTGTGGGGTGTCCTGGCCAGCGTTCGCGCCAGACCCTGTGAACAACGGTATGTGCGTTTTTACAGCTGTTTTTAAGAACCCAGTGTGGGTATCAATGTCATACCTGTGGGGGACAGATTCTCTGTATGTTTAGTTAACAAATTGTAATATATTTTTTTAGAAATCTTAAAATTGCCTTTGCACAGGACTATTTTCATAGCTGTTTCTATCTCTTTATTCATTTCTTTGTTAACATGCCACATCTAATTTTTAAAGTATGTTTTTAAAGCTTCTGATTTTTAAGTTGATGAACTTTTGGCCACTTTGCATTTAAATTCTGGTGGGAGTTTGGGGTGTGTCCGTGTCCAGGGGGTGCGAAGTCTCTGGTCCCCGGCAGTGGTGACGGGCTGAGGCCTGTCTAGAGCACAGTACTTTGCTTCCGGATTCTTCTTGGCTGATTGTGATTTTCATCTGCTGTTTGTTTTGTGTTTGGTTTGCATCCTTTGGCCTTAAAATAGAAGCTTCTCGAGGGATGGTTTGGTGTTCTCTTTCCGCCCGTACCGAGATGGTCACCATTTGCCTCTGATAACACATGTCTCGTTGGGAAAGTCACTAACCCCTTACGTGTGCCGAATGTCTTCTCTGAGATCGTTGGGGAAGTCCTCTGCACCTGCCCCGCACAGTGGACACGGGGCCGGAGGGAGGGTGGCGAGCCCCCAGGGCAAGTGTGTGCGTGGGACCCCGTGCGACCTCTTGCCTACACTAGTTCCTGTTCACTTGCCTTAAACTGACCTGAAAGCAAGTCCTGTCAGCGTCAAGCACTCCTCTTTGTCCCGAAGACCTCATTCAGGATGGCACCTGTGGACGGGTCACCACCGTGAGCTCCCACGCCAGCCCCAAACTGGTTCCGAAGCCGCACACCGTGCCCCTCAGAGCAGGTCACACTAACGCACAGGTGGTCCCGACCACGTCCCCGTCTCTTGCCTTCAGCTCCGTGTCCACTCGGGGCCACACGGTACACACACATACACGCTCCCTGGGCCCTGGCCCTCCTTCCCCCTTCCTGAGGGGACCCTGCCGGGAGCTCTGGGAACACAGGGCTCCCTGGACTTTGAGCCTCGCACCCTGGCAGGGCGCGGAGACGGGATGGACACGCTGCCAGGCCCCTCCCCGGGTCGGACCCCAGGCTGATCCGCCCCACGTGGCTCTGCCCTCAGCACAGGCAGCAGAGGGCGGCGTCTGGACCCCTCAAGCTTCCGGGAGCCCCCGCCAGCCCTCTGCCACGGGCAGCCGGCGGAAAAGGCGTCCTCTTGGCAACTCGGTGCGGAGCCGGCCCGACCGCTCCTGTGCGTCAGACTCCGGGGGTGAGTGGAGGCTAGACAAGGCCCTCGCGGTGCCACGCGCCCAGTTTCTGCAGTGACGGGCTGCAGAACTGTCGCTTGACCTGGTGAGATTTTGCAGCTTTAAGTACAAAAACGTCTCCTCCGTGCTGTTCTGGTCGGTCTCCAGTTGTGGCACATCAGCCAGATGCGCAGTGTGGCCTGGAGGGGGCTTTCCGGACCTTTTCGCTAAAACCACGGAGTTCGCTATGTCGCACTGGCTGGAGTGACCCGGCGTGGCCCTCCTTTCCTCCGAAAGTCGCATCATTTAACAGCCCGCGTCACGTCTACGTTTCTTTTGGACGCTTCCCAGTTAGAAACAGGAAAAATATCAGCTGGCAAATGCATTTTTTTAAGTTAGAGGGGAGGTGAATGGGAAAGAGAATCATTCTGAATATCGTCCGTAAACAAAGCTTTAATGAAGGTGTGTCAGAAGTATTATCGAAGTGTGATTCTACTTTTGCAGAAAAAAATCTAAGGATCAGTTTATATAGCTTTATTTTTTACCTTATCAAAATATACAGAATTTTAATATGCATATATTATTGTCTCTGACTTAAAGCAATGATGTGTGTCTGCATTGCCATTTAAAATGCCCATTCATCATGTAATGTAATAGAAGAGAATCTTCCACGTGTATTTAACACGAGTGGTATCCATAGTTGTCATCGTCATAAATACTGGAATTTATTTTTAAATTATTGAACATAGTAGGTAGTCATGTTTAATTGATAATGATTCATTAACCCGCTTTGAAAAATTAAATTGTGATTAAACCAAATCTTACACTTCCGCAAAGTTCCTTTTGTATGCTACTGATTTTAACTTTTATTTCTGTAGATAAAGTGTGACTTAATTATATTGCATTTTTCTGCAAACTATTTAAGCAGGAGACTTGAATCTGCTTGCAATAAAGAAGAAAAAAAATGCTGGTTGGTTTCTTTATGAATTAAAAAAAAAAAAACCAGTTGGCCTTAAATCTCATAGAGGCGCCTGGGTGGCTCAGTCGTTAAGCCTCTGCCTTCGGCTCCGGTCATGGTCCCAGGTCCTGGACTGAGCCCCACATCGGGCTCCCTGCTCAGCGGGGAGTCTGCTCCCCGTCTCTCTCCCTGCTCAGCGGGGAGTCTGCTCCCCCTCTCTCTCCCTGCTCAGAGGGGAGTCTGCTCCCCCTCTCCCACTCCCCCTGCTTGTGCACCGTCTCGCTGTCTGTCAAGTAAATAAATAAATAAAATCTTTAAAAAAAAAAACAACCTCTGGGGACAAGCTGCAGGGGTGAAACCTCTCAGCCTGAGGGTTTGGGCTGAAGGTGGGCAGGTGTCCCCCCCGGACGCCCGGGCAGCGGCCACACTTACAAAGGCCATGGCACCGCCCCAGGGCCACCCGCTGCTCCTCTGACCTCGACCGCAGACACCGTCCTACCCAGAGACCCGTCTGCTCCAAGGCACGCCAGTGAAGCCCGGGACCGGCTCACAGGCCTTGCGCACTCTCTGGGGGGCACCCAGGCTGCAACGTGACGCCCTGTCCCTGGGTCTGGATCCGGGCGGGGGTCCCAAGGTCATGAGGGGGTTCTGCTCCAGGCTCAGTCCCGCTGCTGGCGGTGTTGGGGGTAGACCATGGCAGCCCCCCCATGCAGACACATCCCCGTGATCTGAGCCTCATTGTCACATGGCTTCTACCTGTGAGCATGTCTGTGTCCATCTATCCCTCGTGAAGGACGCCGGTGGGACTGGTGGCCCATCCTCGTCTGACGTTTGTCGCCTCTGTAAGAACCTGTCTCCAGAGAAGGCCACACTCTGAGGTCCTGGGAGTTAGGGTCTTCCCAGATCTTGAGGGGACACGATCACCCCGTAAGGCCCTGCTCGGGGGACCCTCCGGGAGCGCGTCAGCCCACGGGGCTGGGCGAGCGCAGAGGCTGTGTGTGCCGGGCACACGTGCAGAGGTGAGGAGCTGAGGGCCGCAGATGCTGAGAAGTAGCAGCCCCGCGGGGAAGATGCGGCCCAGGTCAAGCCGGACCCCAGCCCGGGCCCTGGTTGTCGCGGGTGGGTGCGAGGAAGGGAGGAAGAGCGCTCTGCACCGGGCGGGGGGGGGGCTTGGGGGCCGAGCTTCCCCCTCCTGGAAGGACGCAGAGCCGGCCCAGGGGAGCCACCCCGGGGAGTATTGGCGTCGGTGCTTCCCTGTCCCCCCAGCGGCTCTGCCCCACAAAACCCTCGAGGCTGTCGGCTGGGGTACGTTCCTCAGCTCCCCTTTAAAAGCCCTCAGGAAAGGTTTCCGTTTGTCCCTTCTGTACCCTCGTTCTCTTCTCAGCCCCCCAGACTGGGCTCTTGTCTCCCGCTCCCCTGGGAAGGCCCAGGACACCCCTGCACCCCAGGCCCCAGGGTTGGGCAGGTGAAGGTGGGGAGGGGAGCTCCCCTGCCGTGTCTGTGTTCACAGCTGCAAGGCCCCAGGGCCTGCATTGGGCCTGGGACCTGGGACGGCACCAGGCCAGTGACGATGGCCCAAGCGTCCCCACACCCGCGAGGCTTCCGGCCGCACCGCCCGGCTGAGCGCGATCCGTGGCTGCAGGGTGGCTGCTGGGGCTGGGGGCGGGCGGACCAGCCCCGGCCATTTGCTTCTAGAAGCGGACACGCGGGAAGGCCCCCTCATGGGCAGAGCTGACCGTCACGGAAGGGGGTCCACCAAGGGCAACTTAGTTGAGGAGGAGCAAGCGAGGGAGCGTCATCTGCTGCTACAAGTGTCTAGGCAACCCGTGGCCTCTTTGGGGGCCGGAAGAGAGACCGGGAACCCCTTCCCCCCAAGAGTGCTTCTCTGAAACCCTGGGCGGCCCCCGAAGGACGGCCAGCAGCCCCCGACTTGCCGCAGGCACGTCCCCGCTCATCCCTCCCCCACCTTGGACCCCGCATGGTGGGAGCAGAGACGCGCTGAGGGGACCTCGTTTTTCTGAGGGACGAGGAGTGTCCCGTGCTGCTTCTCCTTATCCCCCCGCGGGGAGCAGACGTGTTCACCCTCTGAGATGTTACTACTTTTTCTTAATAGAGACTTTTTGGGGGGTGCCTGGGTGGCTCAGTCAGTGAAGCGTCTGCCTTGGGCTTGGGTCACGATCCGGGGGCCTGGTCGCGCAGGGCTCGGTGCTCAGCCTCCGCCCCTCCCCCTGCTCATGCGACACGCTCTCTCACGTACTCTCTCAAATAAATAAAATATTTTTTAAAAATAGAGAAATTTGGGGGAAAACTATGTTTTACATAAACAATGTAATCTCAGATGCTGGTTTCAAACAGTAAATCAGAGAAATGGGGACAATTTGGAAGGCTGATGAGTGTCCCAGGCTGGCCATGGGACACAGTGACCTGTGGGGACCCTGACGAGGGGTCCCCGTGCTCGGCCACTGTCTCACGGGCGCTGAGAGCAGTCCCAGCGACATCCCAGATGCGGAATCAGCGGGCGGACGTCCACCCCGCCTCCGGGACTGAGCCGGAGTCTGCAGCGGGAGCTCGGAACAGGGGCCCAGCCCAGGCGTGCGCTCTGCCCCCACACTCTCCCCTCTCACGGGACCCACACTGCAAGCAGATTCCCCTTGACACTTCTGCTGCGCAGGGCACTTCCTGGGGCCACATTTGTGAGGGTGATTTCTGTGCGGCTCCGGGAGCGGAAAGCCGGGCAGACCCGCAAAGGGCTCCTTGGGCCATAATGAGCGGGAGGGGGAGCTGGCATGCTTCTGTCCCTGGCGAATCTGTTTCCTCTCAAATTATCTTAACTTTAGAATGAGCTGTCTTGCTCAGAGGATCTTGGGGTGCTGCTGGTGACCAGCCCCTCCCATCTCTCCAGCTCCAGACCAAGCACAGGGGTTTCCCCTTTGCCTAATTTCCTGTTCCCCTCAAACCACCCCCTCCTTCCTGAGCCAACCTGCCCCCTGCCTTGTGAGCCCTGCCTGCTCTGTCCTGGCCCGTCCTGGGACCTCCCAGGAGAGTGTGGCCCCTGCAGACCCCGCATCCTGGGCCCGCAGAGCCGGGGCGTCCCCCAGGGTGCTCGCCGGGTGCTTGTGGACCTCCCACGAGCCCCTGGGCGCTCCACAGCCAGTCCCGGAGGAGGAAAGTGCTCCTGCAGGTCCGTGCTGGGCACCCTCCCTCCAGGCCCCTGTCGCTGTGCCCTAGGGGGTGGGGGTCTCAGGCTGCACCCCCACCTCGGGACTCTGTGTTGTGTGCCTAGAGGGGCCTCTCGGCAGAACGCTGTGGTTTGGTGGACAGCAGCCGCCCACCGGGCCCCTCTCCACGTGGGGAAGCCTCCCCTGAATGAGGCTCGTCTGCGTCTGCGTTCGGGGCGTTTCCTCCTCCATCTGCGGTCCTGGTTCCCATGCCCTGAGGCCCTCTGCAGGCAATCGATGTGGCCGAGAGCTCCTGCCCACCCCAGGCCCTAGGTCGGGCACCGGGCAGTGCTTCCCGCGGGGCCCGAGCCCTGGTCTCCCTGGTGGGCTGCTCCCCCGGCCCTCAGCCCCAGGCAGCACTGCTCCCCGGTAGCACAGCCCACAGGTGGCCGGCAGCCCCGCACGCAGGTGAGACCACAGCAAGGCTCTGTGGTCACCTGCCCTGCTGGCCACTGCCCCTTCTGAGCCAGTCCTGGGGGGCTGGGGGAGTCTGGCGTGGTCGGAGGGCCACAGCGCTGAGGCCCAGCTCCCTGCTGGCTGGCTTTGAGCAGGTCCCTTGAGGCAGGCAGGACCCTTGTCTCGGGGTCAGCCTTGGGGCAGAACTCCGTGTCCAGCCCATGTCCCCTCTGGGTGCCGGATCTGCACAGGGTCGGCTCTACCCTGGGTGGAGGGACGGGAACCCAGACCCTTGGCATGACCCCTGGCCACCAGATGCGTAGGAGAGGTGAGGGAGGGCCGGGGTGTCTCCTCCCCTTCTCTCCTCCCTCCCTCCCTCTGCCTCCTGGTCCCGCCCCTGCCCCAGACCTTTACCCCTTTCTCCCCTCCTCCTCCCCCACCTCCCCCTCTGCCCTCCACCACTGTCCCCGCCCCTGCCTTTCCCCGCCTTTCTGGGCACCTTCCTCTCCTGCACCCCTCCCCTCCTCCTTCCCTCCCCTGCAGCCCTGAGCAGCATCAGAAGAGGCACCTGTGGCAGAGGACGAGGGGAGGACTGTCCAGGCGGGCAGGTGTGCCAGGGTAGGGGGGCCGGCGGAAAGGGTGGATGGGGCTTGGTTGAGTTTCCGGAGGTGGGAGGGCCTTACCCAGGTCTCGGTGGAGGCACATCCCTGCGGTCACAGGGTGGAGGGCATGTGGATCCCTGTGCACATTGTCCCCTCCCCATTGTCACCAAGTCTGCTCACACGCAGCAGGTGTCTCCCCCCGCCACCTTGAAGAGCCACATCCCACACTCTTCTGAAGCGTCCCCCACCGCCCGCCGATCCATCAGGTGTCAGGACGGGTGCTGGGACAGGTGACCCTGCAGGCTGGCAGGGGGGCAGAGGAGGAGGCCCCCAGCAGAGTCTTTACTTCCGGGGGCCCCAGCCCGGCAGCGGGAAAGGCGGGTGGCCCAGGCTAGCGGCCTTGCCTTTGAAAAGGGCTACTCAAGAGAGACTCCCACAGTTTGAAAAGAAGAGCGGCTTTTCTCATTCGACTTCAAAGGCTGTTCTCCACTTTTTTAAAAAGGGGGCCCTGTCGCTGCTGCTCCTCTGGTCAGCTTCAGCAAGAGGGCGTTTGGGGAGGAGCAGACTTCCCTCCCGAGCTGGCACCGCCTCCCGTCCTTTCTGGGGAGAGCCCTGTCCAGTGGCCCCAGCAGGCTTCCCGCCAGCCCTGGTCCAGGAAGGCGTTAATGCCCGGGGCAGCCGGCAGGATGCGTGGGGGGGACGCTGTGGGAGGCCCCAGGATGCACCGCGGCCCCGAGCCTCAGGGGCACCACGAAAAGAGAAGTGTGTCCCCAGGGGCTGCCGACCGCCAAGTGTCCAGGCCCCCACGGTGGCAGGCAGAGGACCCCACCTGGCAGGTTGGTGATGGGGTGCGGGCCCCGGGGAGGGAGCCCCTCGCACTGGCTGGAGTTGTATGGTGCAGACCCTGGGGTGACAGCCTGAGACTGGTTTCCAGACCCGCTGTTCTGCCCTCTGCCCGGCTTCCTGGGCAGCCCCGTCCTCTGCTCACACCCCGGGGGAGGGGACGGTTCTGCCCCGACCTGGGCTGCGCTCTCGCTGGGGTGCTCTGGCTCTCAGGACCCCACTCCCTGCCTGCGGGCTGGCCTGCGCCCTCCCACCTGATGTCACAGTCTGGGCCTCTAGAGACCTCGGGGTGCCTCTGAGGGTATCGGCTTTGCCTTCTGTGAAGTGGCTGTGACACCCGCCCCCGCTGTCTCCTACAGTTGTGCAAAGGAGTGATTATTGCAGAAAGCTGCTGTCACGCAGGCCCACGGCTCAGGGTTGGGGGCCTGGGACCCAGAGCCCCGTCCCATCCCTCTGTGTCACGTGGTCCCTGGGGTACCACTTCGCAGAGCACGAGAGGCAAGGTTTTCTGACAGAACTTCCAGGACACTGGAAGGAGGCCGTCCTGCAGGGGTTACGTGACAGGCCCTGCCGAGCTGGGTGCTGAGCGCACCGGACAGCTGGGAGGACTCAGGCAGCTGGAAAGCCTCTCTGACGCCGGCCTCTGCACCAGCCCGGGCTTCCGGGTGCTCACCGGCCCCGGTGAGCCTGCGGGTGACCCCCTCCCTCTCTGAGCTCCAGGCTCCCCCGCCGAGGTCTCGAACCGGAAGCGGGACATTTATCTGGGAGAGCAGCACCTGGGCTGAGGTGAGGTCACGGTCACTGTGGAAGGAGAGCCGCCGCCGGGTTATCGACCTCGCGCGGTGTGGAATCGTGCCGGGAGCGGAGGGTGCGGAGTGTGTGTGGGTCCCCGTGAGCTGGCCCGGGTGCCCCCGCCCCACGGCTCATGGTTCCTGACCTCGTGGACGTCGGATTACTTCAAGAGGCCCCCGGGGACGTCGTCACAAGCATTTGCTTCATTTGTCCTTTCATATCTGCTCACGAGAACATGAGCGAAGACGTTAGCTGGCGGGCGGGCCCCTGGCCGGGCGGACGCACTCGGGCAGCAGACGTGCAGGGGCAGGAGAAGACGGGGTCGGCCTTCACCAAAGCCCCCCAGAAGCGGCCGCGGGCTGAGCACTGCTCACAGGAAGGCCACGCGGTAGCGGGTGGAGTCCGGCACTGCGGTTGGCTGGTGTGGCCGCTGGAAGAGGCCGGGTTGGCCCCTCTCGTGGGCAGCGCAGGGGCTCGTAGACGCTCCGTGGGCTCCGGGCTGGCGCGGCCCGTCTGCGGCGCATTGCTCTTTGAGATGGGGACGCATCCCTGCTTGCTCCCGACTCCTTGCACTGGAACTTCCAGAACTTTCAGCCCACAGTGGACGTCCGAGACTGCATGGTCACCAGGAAATGCCGGGACATCTCGGCTCTGTGGCCCGGCGGGGGGGGCGGGCACGACGCCCCTCCACCTGCAGCTTCTCCCTCCTAGAACCCCGTGCTTTGCACTGGGATGAGGGTGCTGTGTGTTTGATGTTGGCGACTTGCGCCTGACCGTGCGGTCGGTTGTCCCCAGGGCCAGCGGCACAGCTGTCACAGTTGGTCGGGGCTCCAGTGGGGACGCGGCAGTGGGAGAGGAGAGTCAGCTGTCCTGTCCTTGGGCAGCGGTCTCGTCAGGGGGAGCGCACGGTGCCCCCGGTGCCCCCCTTCGTGGGACCCTCGCCGGGTCCGGTGACGGCACTGAGTGCGAGTGACGCTACGCCCAGATGTGGGTGTGCATGAGCCCCTCTCCAGGGACTCCAAGCTCCTGCGGGGCAGGGTTGCCTGATGCCCTCCACGCTGGGGCAGCCGCAGCAGGTGCACGGGGAGGTGGCCCAGCAGGAGGAGGGTTGGCATGGATCTCTGCTATGCTCGGCCACGTCCCTGCCACCCGAACTCTGAGTCCCCTGTGTGCTGCTAGGGGGACACCTGGACTCCAGAGAGGGACAGAACTAGACCCGGTGGCCGTCACCGCTCCTGGTCTACCCTCCTATCCAGACCTGTTCAGCGGGAGGCGGAGGAGCCAGGGGCTGGCGATGGTCAGCTGCTGGCGGTTAAACTAGCCTAGAGAGTCTCATTTATTTATTTATTCATTACTTTTATTTTTAAGAAAAATGTCTGTGTGTTTATTTTAGAGAGAGAGAGATTGTGCACGCGCGGGCGGGAAGGGCTGAGAGGGAGAGAGCGTCAAGCCGACTTCCGCTGAGCAGGGGAGCCCAATGCAGAGGACTGACCTCATGACCCTGAGATCGTGACCTAAGCTTAAGCCAAGGGTTGGGCGCTTACCCGGCACAGTCCCCGGGCGCCTGGAGAGCTTTCCAGTGATGGGCCTGCCGTCTGGGTTTGAGCTGTGCCCTTGGGGTGACATTAGCTGTGGGAAACCACATGGAGCTGCCACCATCTGTCCTATGCCTCTTTGCCTGGGAGCTTTGTGGGAGTGACAGGGCCCAGAGCCACTGGAGGACTGTGGTCCTGGGGGCAGGTGTCCATCCCCAGGCCCCTGGCACCCGTCGTCCTTGGTTGCTCTGGGCTGGCCTGCCAGGAGGGGAGGGTGGCCGGGGCCCTGCTGGCGGAGGTGAGGATGGCCTCACGGGTCCTTCACCCAACGGGGGTGGAGGGCAAGATTTTGAGAACAAACTCATTAAAAGCAAACCTTGGACAGTCTTGCTTGAGTCTCAAGTTGGGCAACCGAGTGCCTGGTGACGTTTATGATCTCCCACCGCGGGGAGGGCTGAGGCCGGGCTGCGCCGAGCTCTCGGGGCCGGCGCTGGAACAAAGGGGCAGTCGCGCGCTGGGCGTCTTCCTTCCCGCCCGGAGGTTGAAGACCATCAGTCTGGTCGTGTTTGAGAGTCTCTGAGCTGAATTTGGAAGACAGGTTTGGGGTTTGGTTTCGTGTTAACCAGGGAAATGTGCCATGTTTGATGTCCAGGCCAGACTGAGGCGATCGGAAATCATTAGATTCAGTCTGACTGTGGCCGCTGTCTGTGCCCTTCGCGGAGCGTGGTTTGATTGTCCTGGAAAGGTGGCGCCGGACCGGGTCCCAGGGCTTTTCAGGGGACGCCGTTCTCCACCCCCTCGGTTCAGCGCCAGCTCCTCAAGCTGGTGCTGCGTGGAAACAGCAAGGGAGCGTCGCGGGGACCGAAGCGCGGGACCCGGGACCGCAGCGCGCCCAGAGAAGTGACACGAGGCGCGCGGATAACTAGCGACTTGGGACCCGCTGCGGTGGGGGTGGGACAGAGGCTCAGGTGCGGAGCGGGACAGGCCGGACAAGCACTGAGCCGAGAGCGTGTTGGTAGGAAGGGGGGGAGGAAACGGGGTCTCTTGTTGGGCGGGGCTGTGGCTCGGGTCGTGTCCACCGCCTTAGGGAACCGGGCTGGTGTCCCGCCCCGCCTGGGGCGGCTCCTTCCTCCTATAAAGACAGGCCGGCCGTCGGGGCCAGGCGGTCAGGGAGAGCTGGCTGGGCCTGAGCTGAGACGGCGAGGGGCTTTGTGGGAGGAAGGCGAGCGGGGGGAGCTCGGCCCTGGGGCGGCCTCCTCCCCACAGGGCGCGGCTTGAGACCGGGACACAACTGCCCTGAGCGTCTGGCGGAACAGAAGCACCGTGGCGGAAAGGTGATACTGTTTGGGGAGCTGCACGTAAGCCTTGTCCAAATCAGAGCATTTTCACCTTCATTCGTGAAGACGGGGCCTGCCGGGTCCCGAGTCCACAGGGGGACGTCACGACCACGGGACCATGGGGTTGGGAGCCGCCTGCCGGGGGCCGTGCACCCCACAGGTGACTTTGGTGCTTTCTGTCTCAAGTGTCCTTAACTGCTATCTCTTTAAATCTGGTTCCCAAAAACCGGACTTGAGTTTCTTTGGCTGGATTTTCACAGGAGGGACTGTACCTTAGTGTTTGATCTGGGACTCGGGGCAGCATTCCTGTTCAGAGGGTTTCACGTGCTTTTAAGTAATCTGAGCCGTCTGCGGTCGCTCTGAAAGTCTGCCAGTTTGGTGAATTAGACTGTGACCTTGAAACCAGGGAATTGGGAATTTTATATCCTTGAAACAGGAGCCTTAATGTCAAGGGGGAAATCTAGGCCTTTGTGTTTCTTCAGCAGAAGTAAATAATATTTTTGTTTATGCAACCTTTGTTCTGGGTCAATATCATAAAAGAAGATTGCGCGTGTGAACACAGATGCGATAGAAATTCATTGGAGGAAAATGAATTTCCTTGTGAACGGACGCCCTCCCTTTCTGAGTGAACCCTGCGAAGGCTGTGTCCAGTTGTTCGGGCCTCGAGAAGCGGCATGCGGTCCTTGGCCAGCTGAGCTCATTTCCCTCTGACAATCTGGGTCTCGCCCTGCAGGCTCATGTTGGACTGCCTGAGATTGGTCCTGCGCAAGGGAACTGGACACAGCCACCGTTCTTCCCAGAGACAGCACGATGAGGCCGAGAAGGAAGAAGGTGACCCTCAGATCGACGTACCTGACGTCCTCAGGCTTGTCGGAGACCCGCCGGCAGGGTCACACTCACACGCAGGTAGGAACGCTGTAAACCTTAGTTTGACTTGAAAGCTCAAAATCCTGCCAGTCACTCTTCTGGTCCTTGTAGGAGGTGAGTGTGGTTTGGGTCTGGGAGGACAGTGTCCCACGTGGTGTCCGCATGGTGTCTGCGTGGCTCCACATGGCGTCCCTCTGGCTTCCCCACAGCATTCTCATGGAGTCCCCATAGCATCTGTATGGCGTCCCTGGGGCATCCGTGTGGTGTCCCCGTGGCATCCGCACGGAGTCCCTGTGGCTTGTCTGTGGCGTCCCCGTGGCGTCCGCGTGGCATCTCTGTGGCGTCCCCGTGGCGTCCGGCTGCAGCCGCAGCTGCTACCCGCCACACCCGGTGAGGAGCTGCCAGGATGCTCGTCACTTGGTCCCAGAAGCTCTTCTGACGAGCGGTCAGCACGAGAGGACGAAGTCCTTCCGGGCTGCGGTGAAGTGCGGTACGGCTGGACGGAGCCATCAGCTGTCTCGGCTTCGGTTCTCGGAACCACGGGAGTCCGCTGAGCTCGGCGGGACACAGCTGTCACGGCTCAGCAGGTCGGTGGCCGGCCCGGAGGACTGAGCGAGCGTGCCCCACGCTGGCTGAGAGCCCCACACTGACCCCGCCGTGGCTGCACGGGTTCCCCGAGACCCCAGCAAGCGTCTGTTCACTCTTGTAGGTTAGAAACTTGATTTTTGTCACTTTCCCTGTCGGGACTGTTGGCGAGCTGGAGGCTGCCCTCTCCCCGCGAAGGGGCGCGTCCTGACTCACTGATCCGTGCCGTCCCCGGCTCTCTGGTGCTCTCCGCGCTGGGAGCGGAGCAGTGGGACAGCCGCTTCCAGGGAAGGCAAGGGCAGGAGACGGCTGGGGACAGCGCTGCCCGTCACCCAGGGGGCCTGTATGGGGAGGGCACTTGGAAAGGCGGCATGCTTCCTGCTTCGGTGAGAGCACAGTTCCGTGGAGCAGACCACGGGGGCCGCTGAGCTTTGCGGCTGGAAGGTCACCTAGTCTTTCTGCCCTCCGCTGGGCCACTGTGTCTCGGGCTCTGGAGTGGGACACCGGGGCTGAACGCTGGGGCTGGACTCTGGTTGTCGCTCTGTGGCTAGGAGCATGGGCTAGTGGGAAGGCTCTCCGTGGCCTGGTGACAACAGCACCATGCCGGAGGCAGCAGTAGAACCCCAGGTGTCATGTCCCGGGGTGACGGAGTCAGAGCTGTGCCCGGCCAGCCTCTGTTCTCACTGGCATCACGATTGATTCTGCCTCTGTCCCCCAAGCTGCAGACCTCCCCAGCCACTAGGTCCTGCTCTGTGGACGAGGCCCACTGGGGCCTCACTGCCCCTCCGCAGCGGACAGGAAGGTAGCCTGCGGCCAGGCCCTCCCTGTCTTCCTTGCCCCTGTGGAGAAAGGAGGGAGCTGGTGGCTGAGGGAAGGGGGCAGGTGCGGGACAGACTCTGATTAGCTCGTTTTCCAGTGCTCATAGTGGGTCTGTAGCCCTCTGTCCCGTCTCGGCTTTCCTGTGTGCCCACCGGCAGCTGAGAGCCTACCCTGACCGCCACAGCCGCGTGGGGAGGGCCTCCCTCCATGGGGCGCTGTGCTGATGGCCTCCCCGGGAGACCTGCTGCTCGTGGCCTGGCCTGGGGGCCTGTGAGCATAGGCTGAGATGGCCCCATGGACAGTCAGTTGCCTCTCCTCTTGGTGGCGGGGAAGGCATCTCAGGTCAGTGCCAGGGTCTCCTTCCCGGGCTCAAGTCTCGTCTGGAGTCTGAAATGGACCCCGGCTTGTGTTTTCTGCCCCCCTTCCCTGTGGCCACAGCGTCCTTCTGGGAGCAGTCGTGGGAGATGCTTCTGCTTGGCACCTTTCTGTGGGCCCACACCGCCCCTGGTGCCGGCGAG
Organism: Lutra lutra; assembly: GCF_902655055.1. Lineage (NCBI taxonomy): Eukaryota > Metazoa > Chordata > Mammalia > Carnivora > Mustelidae > Lutra > Lutra lutra. Next base: position 200,394,472 of record NC_062280.1, read on the forward strand.
GGGCCTCCGCTTGTCCCTGCGTTCCAGCCCAGCTGCCTCTGCTGACGACCCCTGGTCCATGACCCCACCTGGGCTGGCCTTTGTCACGTGTCTGGGGCGCCGGGCCAACAGGGCCAGATGGGAGCACTGACGTACCCGGGGGGCAGTGACGCCTGAGCCCCCCACCCCATCCGGTTCTGGGTGAGCAGCTGAGGCAGGCGGGACGGTGCTCCTGAGCACATAGGACACCGCAGAGGTCGGGGAGGACTACGGTGGGAGCCGGTCGCCTCACGGAACGGCGGGTGGGGGGGAACGAGCCGCCTGTCCCAGGTACCGTGCGGTGCGGAGGGCCGACAACTTGGGTGGTTACAGACCCGCAGACGCAGGCCCACCGGGGCACACGTGCGTCTCAGCGAGCAGAGCTCCCGAGCGCCACCGGCTCTGCGCTCCTTGCCCCCGCCGCCCTGTGCCGGCGCCCGCCTCACCCCGCCCCCGGCCTCTGTCTCTATGGTGGCCGCCGAGTGCCGGCGGGCAGGGACACGCGTGGTGTGGCCGGCTGCTGGCTTCGGAGGCCCTCTGTCGTCCGAGAGCTCACGTGGGAGAGCGCGGGTGGCAGTGCCCGGTGCCCGCAGAGACGCCACGTCTGGGAGGCCCGTTCACTACTGCTGACAGGCCTCCCTGGCTTTGGACGCCGCGGGCCCGCGTTTGCTCTTCCAACAGTGTGTCTGCTCCGATGGGTTAGCCAAGTCTTCCACGACGTCCACGGACCTCTGAGCACGGTGCTCCAACAGGTCCTGGGCAAAGTTTTGAGGCTAAAAGACAATTAACGCGGTTCCTGACGTGCGGTTAGTGCCAACGGTTACTGTCGGCCGCATGAGGCTGGGTTATGAAGTTGGCGTTGTGTCGTCAAAACCCTCCGGATATCGGTGCTTTCCCGTGGCGGGACCTAATCCCTGCGTGCGCGGAGGATGTGAGACGGGGCGGCAGGTGTGGGCGTCCCCATGGCAGGCCTGGGCATTCCCGTGGCAGGCCTGGGCGTCTCTGTGACAGGCGTGGACATCCTCATGGCAGATATGGTGTCCCCGTGGCAGGCGACAGCACAGCTGCAGAAAGGGCTGCACCGGCCCGATGTGACCCTCACAGCTTCGCATGGAAAATGAGCTCAAGCCGAAAATGCACTTTGGGGAGAGTGAAAATGACCCCAGGAAGCCGATGCTGGGAAGGAAGTTGCTGTGGGTCGATCCCACAATTTCTAGCGTGGCGCGTGGCCACAGCTCCGTGGAGAGCAGGTGAGCGGCGCTGAGTGAACACGGGTTGAGCGTTGCACAGTCACACAGATGTGTGGTTTGTCTCCCAAAGCTTGTGCTGTTTTTTGGGAGGGGGAGGGTTGCTGCCCTTCCCGGTATGGCCCCCCTGCTGGAGGGCACGTGGTGTGTGGAGCGAACGGCCCTGGAAGAGGCTGGGGGCCGCGTCCCTTCGGGGTTTCGCGTCCCAGGTACGATGTTCCCGGGAGAAAATGGGGTGTTTGTGGAAACAGAATTTGGCCGTTGCTCTAAACGACACGGCTCTTGCTGATACCCCCCCCTCTGGTCTGTGGGTCTTTGCCCGTGAGCGCACGTCACTGAGGAAGCTGGCAGGAGTCCCACATCTGCAGACACGTGTTCGCTGCCCACGGACCCATAGACGTCTGGGGCAGCTTCGTCGTCGCTGTGGGAAGCACGCCCGGGGCCCTCAGGCAGCCCCCTGAGGCCGGGCGAGAGCAGCCCCTGGGGCCGGCAGTGCCTGGGAGCCTCGTGACTGTCTGCTCTCCCAGGCCCTCCCAGATGGGCTCTCCAGAGGGGCACTGACTTGGCGCCGGTTACAACCGGCAGGACAGGTCACAGGACCTGGAGGAAGGCCTCTGAGGGTCCGGAGAAGCCCCTCGCGGGGACAGAGAGACCCAGGCAGCCGCTCATCTCCATAGCCCCACCCCACACCCCTCCCCGCCACAGCCCGCCAGCAGCGGGACCGATTTTGTATTTTCTGTGTAATTATGAGCTTTATGATGTGTGCTCTGCCATTAGGGTGATCCCAGGGCCACATGCCCCTGACGGTCATATTTACGCCCACAAGTGTTTGGGAAAAGTGAAATCGTGGTGTCAGGAGCCTGGGGCTGCCGTCCTGTTGTTCCCATGACGCTGTCGCCTGCACGCGGCTGAACCTTAGAGCGTCACTAACCTGTGTCGTCCCAGAAGCCAGAACCGGACCCGAGGGCTCCTAAAGACGGACTGAGAGGGCCGCCCTCCAGCACGGCCGTGATGTGGCCTGTCCATCTTCTGGGATGCCAGCGGCCGTCAGGAGCTGTGCTTGGGTTTACCGACTAACTCTGCACAGTTGCAGGGTCCTCCTCCCCTGGAGAACCCCCTGCTTCCTGGCCCGAGCTCACCTACTGGACAGAAGTGTCCTTGTTGCCGGGAGGCACAGTTCGTGGGACAGGAGGCGGACGGGCCGGTTCTCCCCAGCACATCCGCCGGTTTCTAGGATAGTGAGTTTGCTGTTAGCATTTTCCCAAGGGTTTTTAAAATATCACTTTAAATTCTTACAAAATGTAAGTGAATATGTTTAAAAGATCTCATTGGCTTTGCTCGAGGGATGGGACAGCATCCGGCCCAGCAGGTGGGAAGGGGCTCCGAGCAGGGGACAAGGTGAGAGGCTCCTTCTGTGAAGGAGGGGAGGGCGAGGAACTCGCTCTGGAAGGAGATCGGGTGGTGATCGCGGGGTCACTGCTCGGGGTCCATCGGCAGGTCACCCAAGGTCACCCAACTGACTGGCGCTGGTCGCCCCATTTCTGGGGGACCCGAAGCTGTAATTAAGTCTCAGTTTGGTGATGGGGCCTTAGTGCCCACGTCCGTGTTGGTCCCGCTGTCTTATATTTAACAGAAGTGAAAGTCTGATTATATGTTTTAATCCAGCCCAGCTGTCTGTGTGGGTCGGACCGTCCTGTCTGGGGCCTTGGGAGTCTCACGGTATCAGCCTTCGGGTCCCCCGGGCCTTCTGCCTCATCCTGGGCATGTCCTCACAGAGAGCAACCCCGGCAAGTGCCCCGCAGGTGGACGGGCCTTGGACGTACGCGCATTTCAACCTCCGATGGCTCCCGGGCGTGTCAGTTGGTATCGCCGAGTTCCCCTTGGCACACGAGCTAACACGCATCCTGCTCGCGGGAACCCAGGCGGCTCTTAGCGACCCAGAGGGAGGGACATGCACGGGACCTGCCGTGGACCCTCAAGGAGGGGAGGGGCTTGGACGCGCGGAGCGGTCGGAGCCGAGGGCCAGCAGGAGGGTGGGCTCGCCCGTGTGGCGGCACCCGGCATGCACGTGGGTCGCAGCCCGTCTGCGGCTTGTGGGGAAGGCAGCTCTGCCCCCGCAGCCGGCCTGGAGGGAGACGCGCTGAGTTCCTTCTCATGCTGTCCGCCGTGAGGATCCCCAGGGCCGGTCTGTCCTCCTGCTCCCGGCCGGTGGTTCCCAGGGACGGCAGTGCACGTCTCCCCGTATTTCCCGCACGCGGGCCTGGTGGTGTCAACGGTGGCAGCCATCTGCTCCTCCCCCTGCTTGTGATTTCCTCTGGCTCTTTCTCCCTTCTCTCTCAAAAGTTAAGAAAAATCTTTTTAAAAAAAGATTAAGAAGAAGAAGAAGAAGAAGAAGAGTGATAACGTGACTGATTGGGCTTTATGCCAGGAGTGCAGAGAAAAGGTTGCAGAGGATTAAGTGTGGGAAATGTATAAAAATGCCTCCTTCTTTTTTAAAAAATTTTTTATTTATTTGACAGAGAGAGACACACACAAGTAGGCAGAGAGGCAGCAGAGAGAGGGGGAAGCAGGCTCCCCCAGAAGACAGTGGCCATGGGTCCCAATGGACACAGCCCTGCCAGGGCCCCTAATGCTGTGGTTGTTGGGCTCCTCACTTCCTGGAAGGGACGTGTGCATACCAGCTCTGGGCGTGTGTGGAAATGCTCCCACGCAGCATGTGAGGCCTGTGTGTCTGGCTTCTCCCAGGAGCGTGGTGTCTTCACGGATGGTCCTGGTGCGGCCTATGTCCGGGGCTCCGTCCCTTCCCATGGCCGAACCCCATCCCACCGCGGGGACCAATGGCGTCTCACCTGATCGTCGGCTCTGGGTGTTGGGTTGTTCCCATGTGGGGCCATTGGGAATCCCGCCGCCACGAATGCTCACGCACGAGTTTCCGTGTGGACGTGTCCTCACTGCTCGCGGATGCGCGCCCGGGCAGGAGGCGCTGGGAGACCGGGGACTCTGGCTTCACGGTCGGGAGCCTGCCACACTGTGGTCCCCATGGCACGACACCTGCCCTCCCAGTGTCTCCACATCCCGCCCGACACGTGCCTCTGTCCGTCTTTCCTCTTTTCTTTTTCTTCACTGTCCTGGTGGGTGTGACGTGGCGTCTGGCTGTGGTTTGGGTTTGCGTCTCCCAGATAGCAGAGGATGCCGAGAACCTCCGTATGTTTGTCCGCCGTCTCACCCCTTCTTCATAGAAACGCCCGCTCAGCTCTCCTGCCCGGCTGGCAGTCGGGGCGTTTGTCTTTCCAGCGTGAGCTGCAGGAGTGCCCCGCATGTCGTGGGTCCAGGTCCCTGGACCCTTTCTGTGCCCCTCGGCTTCCAGCCCTGGGGCCCGTCCCTCAGCACGATGGGCCCTGGGTGGAGGGTGGGTTTCTGTGGGGATGGCCTGTGCCGGAGGGGTGTTGGCTGCGTCCCTGGTTCTGCCCAGCAGAAGCTGGGGGCACCCCTGCTTGTGACAGCCGACTGTCCACTAGGGGTCAGAGTTGGCCTGGGTGAGAGGCTGTGGCTGTCGTCCCCCTCCGCTGGGCACGCGTTCCCCACACACAGGTCCCCACACACTGAGCAGGTGCCGGCCCGGGTCTGTGTAAACCTGCGCTCGGGTGTGCAGAGCCCCATGCAGGCTTGCTTGGGAGACCTATCCGTGGAGAACGTGAGGGGTGGACAGTGCCTTTGTGGGACGAGCATGAGTGCCGGAGGGCGGGTCTTCTGCTTCTCGAGGCTGCAGTCCACAGCAGAGCCCAGGGAGCGGGAGGGCATGCCAGTCAGGCATGGAGGGGCAGGAGGGCACACGAGGCAGCCATCAGGTGGGATCAGGGGAAGGGGATTGGAGAGCGAGTGGGTCGGGGCGGAGCGTCCTCACCAGCCCAGTGTGCCAGACAGGTTCCGGGAAGGGCCTAGCTGTGAGAGCATGAGTGCACCTTCTCCAAGTTTCCACGGGCCTCTGAGGGGCATCCTGGTGGGATGCCACGGGGGTGGGGTGAGGGGATCGAGGGGGGCCAGCTTTCCCCAGCAGGGCCTGGGAGACCTTTGGGCCATGCCAGCTACTGAGCACCAGCTCTGGGCACAGAGCCCTCAGGGGTGGCATGGACACCCTTCCCCCGCCCCTTGGTGGAGAGGAGGGGGAGCTGGGGACTAATCCGAGAGGACGGGGTTGTCCACAAACGTGGTGACCTTGCAGGCTTGAGCTGCATCCGCCTGGCAGATCTGGTTCTTTCCCCCGACTCTGGCGCAGGAGGTGGGGCCCGAGAGTGGGCGCAGGGAGGAGCCCCACACAGTTCGGGTGCATACAGATCAGGGCAGGAAGACCACGGTGGGACGGAGGAGCCTCGTCTCACACTGACCCGCTTCCTTCCACGGAAACATGCCCCTCTGAGTGGTGGGATGCCGCCTGCTTCCCATGATGCCTGGGCCCGAGGTTCTGCCCCAGCCACGGCTCCTGCTGCCTCCGAAGGCTCTGAGGAGCCCCCCTCCAACACCTCAGCGCGTCCGTGTGCCCCCGGGGAACAGTGTGAGAAGCTGAGACCCATCTGCTTCACGCTGGCCCCAGGGCTCAGGCCCGAATCATCTCCCTTGCCCGTCAGTGCCACCGAGACCTCAATGTTGGGTGCAGCCCCGGCCTGCCAGGCCCGTGAGGACCAGATCTGGTCCGGCCCCTGAGGACGCAGCTGCCTGTGGGCTGGTCTGCATTGACGGCCCCAGGGTCGGTGTGAGGCATCCCTGTGGGTAGCTGGAAATCACTTTGCATGAGAAGCAGCCTCTGGGAAGATGGGTAGGATGGCCAGTGCTGGTTGTGGTGGTGCTGAGGCCCGGTGGGGGAGTGGGAGTGAGGCCGAGGAGGGGTGAGGGCCGACGGCACCGGGCTGGTGACCACGGAGCTAAGCGTAGGGCTGTGTGTAAAGGCGTGTGCCATGCAGAAACGCAGGACTTCGGGGCACCAACTGGTGTAAGCAGCGTGGAGGCCAAGCTGTTCTCAAGACCAGGAGCAAAGCAAACAGGAGACCACCCCACTCAGGAGCCCCCTCCCGGCAGACCCCTGCATGGCGGCTGCCCTGGCAGCTATGGGGCCGGGAAATTCACTGCGGGCTGTGGAGCACGTTCTGTCTCTGGACCCCGCAGCCCGGCCAGTGGGTACCTTCAGTCTTAGGGGGACGCGGCCAGTGACATTGTTTGGGAGCGTCACTAGAAATCCGAGAAACCCGTCCTTTGGACTAGTCTGACTAGAGGTTGTCAGTTTTGTGGGTCTTCCCTACCTGCCTGTTTTCTAGTTCTTTGGCTTCTGCTTCTACAATTTCCTTCCATCTGTTTACTTTAGTTTTAAGTTGCTCCTCTGTTTCTAGTGTTTGAAGGCAGATGCTTTTGTCACTGCGCTATGTGTGTGACACTGTGTGTCATTGTTCTTCTTTTAGAGACAGAGAGAGAGTGCGGGCGTGTTCGTGCCTAAGTGGGCAGGGGCGGAGGGAGAGGGAAAGACTGTCCGGCAGGCTCCCCACTGAACCCAGAGCCCAATGCAGGACTCGATCCCACGACCCCGAGACCATGACCTGGGCCTAAATCAGGAGTCAGACACTCAGCTGATGGAGCCGTCTGGGCACCCCATGCAGGGAGTTCTTGAAGTGGGAAATATGAAAACTGAAATTAAAACCACCAACCAATGGGCTCCACAGCCCGAGAACCAGCAAACGTGAGGATAAAACAGAGCTCACCCAGTCTGGACAATAGGGCATAACAGACTCAAAAAACAAATGACTAGAGCCTTGGGGACATGTGGGGTTGTAAGCAAAGACCTGACATTCACGCCCCTGGAGTCATGAGAGGGAGAGAAGACTGAAAATTACCCCGATTTGGCAAAAGACACAAACACGAACGTCTGAGAAGTTGTCGAACCCCAGTTACAATAAATCCCCCCGAATCACACCAAGACCTCTCATGGCTGAACTTCTGAAAACTGAAGGCGAAGAAACACTTCTTGAAAAGCACAACTAGCATGTCTCGCTCATAGGAAGTAGACCATGTGATAGCCTAATGCCGAGTAAGGACGAAGAGTTCGTGCTTTCAAAACCCCCACAAAGAAGTCTTCAGACCTGAGCGGTTTCGCTCAAGGATTCTGACACGCATTCAAAGAAGTGCGCGGAGCATTTCCCAGTTTCTTACAAGGCTAATGTCCTATGGATGCCAGACACAGACAGAAGAGAAACCTATGCACCAATACTGCTCATGAATACGGACACGGAAGTTCATAACAATATATTAGCAAGTAGAAGTCAGCAATACGGAAGAGGAATCACTCACGGTGACCAAGGAGGGTCTCTTGTAGGCAAGCAGGGCTCGTTCAGTATTTCAAGATTTATTGTGGAACCCACCACATCAATGGACGAAGGAAGAAAAATCACTTTCAATCAGTATAGAAAGAGTATTTGACAACATTCAGCACCCTTTCAGAAAAACGGGAATATGGGGGGACTTGCTTACCATGGTAACGGTACCTACAGAGAACCCTACGGCCGACAGAGCGGGACAGAGCTAGGTATGTGCTGTCTCTGCTTGTCCTCAGCTGCCTCGGGCAGGAGAAGCACATACAGGTCGTGGAGATCAGCAAGGGGGACTCAGTCATCTGTTCACAGATGACACGATTACCTAATTATAAAATCCTGAGGGCTCTACAGAGATAACCCTGGAGCTGTACGAGAGCGTGGACCGAGGCTGCAGGACGGAAGACAGGCGCTCAGAAGTCAGTTGTGCGTCTGTGCGTAGCAATGGGCACACGGACACCAAAAGTAAAAATACAATATTGTTTAGAATTACTCAAGAAAATGAAACACTGAGGCACAGCCAGTATTAGCGGTGCAGGGGTGTGGGCCGCCCCTGCAGGTGCTCACGACCACGGTGGAGGAGAGACCGTCATGTTCTTGGGTCTAAGACGGGGTGAAGCACGTCTGCTCTCGCCACTCCCATTCACTGCATTCCCGGTAAAATCCCAGAAACGCTTCTATGGACATAAACAAGATGATCCTAAAATTTGTATGGCAAGTCAGAGGAACTAAAACTCTTACAACATGGGGTGCCTGAGTGGCTCGGTCACTGAGTGTCTGCCTCCAGCTCAGATCATGATCCCGGGGTCCTGGGATCGAGCCCCACATTAGGCTCCCTGCTCGGCGAGGAGCCTGTTTCTCCCTCCCCTGCTCCCCCTGCCATGTTCCTTCTCTCTCTGGGTCTCTGTCAAATAAATAGAATCTTTAAAAAAATAAAACAAAATTCTGACAACAGTCTTGAGAAGGAAGACAGAAGAAGGAGCAGTGCACTTGCTAACAAGACGTTTGCTACGTGTGTGGGGCTGCGGGTTGCTTCCTGGCAGAAGGGCTGACCCTAGAGCGCAGTAGGAAACTCAGAAGCAGACCAGCTGGTCTGACCAGAGGGACCAACTGGTTTCTGGCAAAGGCGGGAAATCAACCCGTGCAGGGAAGATCTCCTTTTCCACAGACTGAGCTGGAGCAATTGGAGATCCAGAGACAAAAACCAACACCCACCTGAATTTCATCCGTTACATAAAGATTAACTCAAAACAGATTACAGATTTAAACAAAGTGTCCAACTGTTACCCTTTTGGAAAAAAAAATACAGTAGACAATATTTGTGAGTTAGGAATACAGAGAGTTCTTGGACCTAATGCCAAAAACAGGACCCATAAAAGGAGAAATTGGCAAATTAGACTTGGTCAAAATTAGAAATTTATGCTCTGCAAAGGGCCCTGCTCAGAGGGTGGGCAGACGGGCTGCAGCCCGCGCGGGGCGCGATCTTCAGGTCACCAATCCCATGAAGGACGGGCGTCAAGCTCACTCGCCAACGGGCAGTCCAGCCAGCAAAAGGCGTCGGACCTGAGCAGGTGCTGGGGTAGATCCGGACGCCAGGCAATCCCCCGGGAAGAGGCTTAAGGCTGTTAGCCTTTCAGACGCACAGACAGAACTGCAGGAGACAGCACTGCGCACCTTCCAGAACGGCGCCCTGTGCAGGGGCGACGCTGAGAGGCGGGTCACGCTCCATCGCTGGCAGGGGCGCGGCCGGAGCAGACACTCAGCAGAGCGCTTGCCCACGTCCTGCGGCCCAGCAATTGCACTCCTGAGCATTTCGCCCAAGAAATGAAACTTTTAGGCGGATTCATGCCCATGAATGTTTATGTTGGTTTTGTTTGCAGTAGCCCAAACCCGGGAAGACCCTGAATGTCCTTCAGCAGGTGAAGGGCTGAAACCCCCACGGTCTGTCTTCACCAGGAAACGTCATCAGCCCGATCATCCCCCAGGGAGCAGGCTGCGCGAGGGGAGCCCGTCCCTGCGCCCCGCACCGGCTCACCGCGCAGACGCTCGGGTACGTTACTTGTGCGTCTGAAAGTCGGGTTTGCACCACACTGTGGTCTATCGGGCGTCCGACAGCATTATCTCTTAAAAATGTACATACCTTAAGTTAAAAACATTTTACTGCTAAAAGGTGCTAACCATCATCTGGGCTTTTGAGCAATTGTAATCCCTGATCACAGATCACGGTGACAAATACAATGTAAAGTTTGAAAGATTTGCAAGAATCCCCAAGATGCAACAGGAACGCGAAGTGAGCATGTTCTGTTGGGAAAGTGGGGCTGGTCGATGCTCCGTGCGAGTCTCCACAAACCCTCCGTTTGTGAAAAGTCAGCATCTGCGGAGCACGGTGAAGCGAGGTGTGTCTGTCTGCATGGCTCCATTTCTAGAACATTCACGAAACGGCAGAATTAGGGAAGCAGAGAACAGATGAGTGGTGGCCAGGGGTTTGGCGCTGTGTCCAGGGCGTTCCCTGCTGACCACGTCCCTCGAAGGGAGGAAGGAGGGGGTCCCCAGCCTGCCAGCTCCTGGTCCTCAGGGGCTCCGGACCTGCAGAACCTAAATCACCTCGCTGACCTTTTTTGGCATTTTGTCAATTGGGGACACATTTGAAGGAAAGGATCTGAAAACGTAAGATTAACTCAAATTTAAAGTTGTTACTAATAATTTTCTAAGCAAAGTAATAAACCGACTCCATCCCTGCCAAACCCCTGGCCACCACTCATAAACCGACTTCCTAATTACAAATCGCTGTGTTCCAGTGTTTACTGTTTTGGACAGAAGTCACACGGGGCAGGGACGTGAGCAGTAATCTGCGTCAGTGCTGGGACGACACCCGCCTCTGTGTCCCCGGGGGCCACGTTATCATTCCCATCACAGGCTCTATTGTTACCGGTTTCCTCTCCAACGATGTCCGACCTGCCGGCCAGAGAGCGCATGGGGTGCTTGGTGTGAGAGTAACGAGGGCGACGACTCCCGCATGCCCGCCTGGGGGTCAGGTTCCGTTTTAACCGACGGTCTAGGCTGGCTGCGCGGTGCACCCCTCCCCCTGTGGCGCACGGGACATCTGTCCGCTGCCGGCCCTGCTGGCAGTCGGCTCTTAGCGATGCGCTTCCGTGAACCCTGGAAGCGACACTTCCCAGCTCCGATCTCCTGTAGGAGCGTGGTGGGGGGTTGGGCATTGGATACTGGAAGCTACAGAACTTTCAGCCACCGGTGTCCGTGTCCCTCGGAGAAGGTGGCCACTAACAGACATGCATGCAGCCACCAACCCCACGGGGGGAGGGCTTTACCTCGGCAGAGCCATGAATAAAGCTCGAAATCAGATCTCATCTGCGTGGCCCCTGGAGGGAGAGTGATGCCGTCTGGGCGCACGCCCGGCCCGAGCCCAGCCGCCGAGTACAGACGTGATCCCCGGCCCAGGTGTCAGGCCCGCACGTGGGACCCAGGGTCCGGCAGAGCAGGGAGAGCAGGTGGGAAACACGCAGCAGCCACGGGACGGCGGCTTTGGGTAACTTTCCCTGATGTGCTCTGGCTCCAAACGGTGCTCTGTTTGGCCATGTCCGTGGGGTCACCTGGCAGTTCTAGCGGTAAGTGAGGCCCCCACTGAAGTCAGCTTTTCTGCATTCATCCCATCACCTGTGAGCTCTGCAGAGCCTGAGGCAGGGGCCACGTCCCACCCTCCACACCTGCTTCCCAGGCCTCACCCCCACCGCCACGGAAGGCAGTGCCCCCAGCTCGCCCAGATCCCCTCCCTTCTGGCTCCTTTAGAGCCGGGTGCAGGGCCCTTGTCCCTTGCTATTCCTAGGGTCCCCTCGTGCTGCCCTAGCTGACACCCCCCAGGGAGGGAAAGGGGTCTGGGCCGCTGGTCCTTGAAGAGCCGGCCTTTTCTCCAACTCTGGAGACGGCCCAGCACCCCACCAGCACCTTCTCATGCCAGGGGTCAAGCTCTCCCTGCCTCCCTGAGACATCCAACCCCGGAACAGGGGGAAATCCTGCCACTTGTGGCCACAGAGGAGACCCTGAAGGGCCTCGGGCAGAAAGTAGCAAGCCAACAGGCACAGACCAATGGCCTGGGACTCCCGGTGGGAGACACAGCCAACGTCAGGAAAGCAGGTAGTGGGAGGGGAGGGCATGCCCAGGGAGCCTGAGGAGAGTTCTAGAGGCCGGCTGGACAGCGCCACCTTCAGTGACAGCCTCCAAGCCTATGAGGTAGCGGGCCCCAGGCAGTGATCCTACTGCACAAAGGGGACAGGATGCTCCCTGGAAGTCACGATGCATCCATGACCCCACGACCCCGTGACTGCCACTGAGGGGCGGTGTGCCGGGAGGGACGTATTCAAACGTGCAGTTCTTTGTGTTGTGATTATATCTCAATAAAGCTGTTTAAAACATTCAAACGAAAGAAAAAAGGTGTTGGTGAGGAAGACACAGAGAGAGAAAAACATCCCACGCTCATGGACTAGAAGAATAAACATTATGAAAGTGTTTACATTGCCCAGAGCAGTCTACACATTCAATGCCATCCTTATTAAATACCATCCACATTTTTCCCAGAGCTGGTACAAATAACCCTAAAATTTATATGGAACCAGAAAAGACCTCGAATAGCCAAAGGAATGTTGAAAAAGAAGCCAAAGTTGGTGGCATCACAATTCCGGACTTCAAGCTCTATTATAAAGCTGTCGTCACCAAGACAGCATGGTACCGGCACAAAAACAGACACATAGATCAATGGAACAGAATAGAGAGCCCAGAAATGGACCCTCAACTCTATGGTCAACTAATCTTCGACAAAGCAGGAAAGAATGTCCAATGGAACAAAGACAGCCTCTTCAATAAATGGTGTTGGGAAAACTGGACAGCCACATGCAGAAAAATGAAATTGGATCATTCCTTACACCACACACGAAAATAGACTCAAAATGGATGAAGGACCTCAATGTGAGAAAGGAATCCATCAAAATCCTTGAGGAGAACACAGGCAGCAACCTCTTCGACCTCAGCAGCAGCCACTTCTTCCTAGGAACATCGCCAAAGGCAAGGGAAGCAAGGGCAAAAATGAACTGTTGGGACTTCATCAGGTTCAAAACCTTCTGCACAGCAAAGGAAACAGTCAACAAAACTAAAAGACAACTGACAGAATGGGAGAAGATATTTGCAAACGATGTATCAGATAAAGGGCTAGTGTCCAAAATCTATAAAGAACTTATCAAACTCAACACCCAAAGAACAAATAACCCAGTCAAGATATAGGCAGAGGATATGAACAGACATTTCTGCAAAGAAGACATCCAGATGGCCAGCAGACCCATGAGAAAGTGCTCCACATCACTCGGCATCAGGGAAATACAAATCAAAACCACAATGAGATCCCACCTCACACCAGTCCGAATGGCTAAAATTAACAAGTCGAGGAAATGACAGATGCTGGCGAGGATGCGGAGAGAAGGGGAACCCTCCTACACTGTTGGTGGGAATGCAAGCTGGTGCAACCACTCTGGAAAACAGCATGGAGGTTCCTTGAGAAGTTGAAAATAGAACTATCCTACGACCCAGCAGTCGCACTACTGGGTATTTACCCAAAGATACAAGCGAAGTGATCCAAAGGGGCATGTGCCTCCGAATGTTCATAGCAGCAATGTCCACAACAGCCAAACTATGGAAAGAACCCAGATGTCCATCCACAGATGAATGGATAGAGAAGACGTGGTTCATATATACAATGGAATACTATGCAGCCATCAAAAGAAATGAAATTTTGCCATTTGCAGTGATGTGGATGGAACTAGAGGGTATTATGCTGAGCGAAGTAAGTCCATCAGAGAAAGACAATCATCATATGATTTCAGTCATGTGTGGAGTTTAAGAAACAAGACAGAGGATCATAGGGGAAGAGAAGAAAACATAAAACAAGACAAAACTAGAGAGGGAGACAGACCATAAGAGACTCTTAACTCTAGGGAACAAACTTAGGGCTGCTGGAGGGGACAGGGTGGGGGGGTAGCTGGGGGACAGGCGTCAAGGAGGGCGTGGTTGTGATGAGCACGGGGTGTCTCATGCAGCTGATGAATGACTGACCTCTACCTCCGAACCTGAGGACAGGAATATGTTAATGAATTGAATTTAAACTTTTTTTTTTTAAAGAAAAAATGGTGTTGATACCCACCTTTATTTCCTGCCCTGTTTTTATGTTGTGGTCTTGAGGCAGAATTCCCTGTCCTCAGGAAACCTGTTTTTTGCTCTTGGGGCATTTGACTGATTGGACGTGGCCCACCACATCATGGAGGGTGCGTGATCTGCTTTCGTCTGAGCTGCCTGGTTGCAGGTGTTGGTCAGTCACACCCATAATGTCTGCACAGTGGCCCCCATGAGTTTGGTCTGGGTGATGGGAACAGAGTCTTGCGAGCTGACACAGACACTGACCGTCCCGATCATTCCGTGGCCAGACCCTCTCCTTGCTCACCTTCCCTACCAGTGGCCCCCCTTTCCTGCTCCTGCCAGCCACACCGCTACACCAGGGCACAACCCGCCTGCCGCCTCCAGCGTTCTCACACGCCACTCACAGCTCGCACAGCCGGAGGGCACACGTCTGCTCCCCGGGCTCGCAGGGCCCCTGCAGGTCATGGCGACGAGCTTCCGGACTCTGCCACATGCAGGTGTGGACGGCCCCGAGCCGTAAGTGCGGCGCTGCTGGGAAGGCTAGAGCGTGAGGGTGCAGTGGCCCCAGCCATCTGGTCGGGCAGGAAGGCCCCTCGGGGGAGGACGGGGACATGGCAGGAGGTGGGGAGGCCCCCTTGGCCCTGTGCAGTCAGTGACAAGCTTCTCTTGTGTGCCACGGGTCTCACCCCAGATAAAGGACAGCAGAGTTCCTACCTGGAGGGATTAGGGTACAAGGGAACTAGGAGAAGTTTATGAAATTAAACATCGCTTCTGTTTCCTTCAGTATCTCTTCTGGAAGGCACCGGAGGCATGTGCTGGGAGCTGGGCACTCCTGTGTCCTGATGTCTGAGGTCAAAGTGTCCTTTGTTCCCAAAAGCAAGTGGCGCCAGCAGGAGCACAGCTTCCCCAGCTGCACCTCCCTGAGGACAGCCGGGCCCCTGCTCCCCCTGAGGAGGCGGCCGTCCTGCCGGGCTTGGGAGGCTCGCGGAACAACAGAAGGAAATGACGCGAAGGAAGCTGGCCTTGTTTGCTCCGGTCACAGCTGTTAGAAACATTCCCAGCTGTGTCCGTGTGCTCAGCTCGTAGTGCCATTTCCTCACCGTGAGAGTGGAGGCGTCATGGTCCTGGCAGGCAGAGTGTCCCTTGGCAGGAGGGACCCCAGCGTCTAGAAAGCGCACAGCTGCCCGTGCCGGCTGAGTGCCTGACGCCCCTCGACGGGCTGTGAGATTCAGTCCGACGGACTAGGAAGGGACCGGCTCGCTCCCTCGGTTTTCCAAGCGATCACAGATGTTTCCGTGGTGCGGGGAGCAGTTTACGTGGGTAGCGTGTGTGTCTCAGGACAGCACCACGCTCGTGGGCACAGACATGGGCTCTTCCTGCTGACCCCGCCGCGTTTGGGGGCCTCGGGGACTCACCGGTGGGGTGGCTTCTCTCCCCAGGGGTGGGATGGCGGCCGAGGCTCCTGGAGGACAGTGTGCGAGGCGTCACCACTATCCTGCTGCTGCCGTAACAAATGACCACACGGGTGGCTCGGACACCCACACTGATGACCCTTGTGACACCCACAGTGACCCCACACTGTGCCCGAAGTGTGGGTAGGGCGGGTTCTATCTGGAGGCTCCGGGAGAAACCCTGCATCCTCTCCTTGCCTCTGAGCCCTGCTGCTATGAGGCCCCTGGGCTACGCCCGGCCCAGCCAGGAATCCCAGTGCTCCTGCCTTGAGATCCCCTGCTGGTCACATCTCCCAAGTCCCTGTGTCCACGCGGGGTGACGCGTCCGCAGGTCATTCTACTCTCTGCACTTTGAGTCACAGGCTTGAGTTTGGGGCCCCTCCTGCCGTGTCCAGACTGTGGTAGCAGGTCCGGGGCGCCCCCCCGAGGAGCCCTCGAGGCTTGGGTTACAGTTACGAAGCCCACGGGCTCTTCTGCACACGGTCCTCTCTGCCCCCTTCCCCTAATGGGGACCCGGATTTTCCCGGCATCCCCACCTGGGGTTCCTCCAGGAGCCGGAGCCGCCCCTGCCGTCCTCGTGTGCCCAGGGGACCACAAGGGACATGCGGGACGGCGCTTCTGAAGATCTAGTCTGGTAGATGTTGGACAGAAAACGGGGCAGAAAGTTGTAACTCAAAGGAAGGAAGAAACTTTGTGTGACTGTGTTGTTGTCATGGGAAGAAGATACACATAGACAACTGGGCTCTGAACACCGTGTCCCCAGAACCCACGTGCCGCACCCTAAGCCCCCGGGAGACGGCATTTGGGGGCAGAGTCTCAGTGAGGTGGGGCAGTCCTGGGGTGGAACCCTCAGAAAGGAGATCCCAGAGCGCGCCCTTGCCTGCCTGTCCCCTGGGAGGACACAGCGGGAAGGCCCCAGGACAGGACCCGGCAGCTCGTTGCACAGCCTGACCGTGCGGACGTCCAGCCTCTGGGACGGTGAGAATCCGTGTGGCTGGTGGGCCCCCAGCCTGCGGTGCTGAGGGGAATGAGCCGCAGGGAGCCTGTTTCCCTGGTGAATCTGCTGACTCGGGGGCTGGTCAGGGGCCGGAAGCCTGCGCAGGCCGATGCCCCGTATTGGCCCCAGATGCACAGCTGGGGCGGCAGAGCTGGGCCCGAGTCTGGGGATACTCCGGACAAAGGCACCCCAAGGAAGCCAGCGGCCTGGCCCCCCAGTAGTCTGGCCTGCCCCTGCCCTCGGCCTGCACGTCTGCAGTGGGACCTGTGACCCCTCCTATTCTCAGAGCCCCAGAGTCAGGGGTCAGGGGTCACCCCTCCTTCAGGAAGGCTCCACGGGGACCCCCTCCCACGCCCGCCCTCCCCAACAGCCTCCACAAGCTTCCAGCTAGGGTCCTTCCAGAAGGTCACTGCTGGGTCACAGGTACTTGTCCCGGTCGGCTGGCGTGGTGGCTGATGGCCCATGGGGCTGTGGGTGACGGTCCCCCAGTCCGTTACACAAAGCGTGTCCCAGCCTTCCTGCTGTGCGGCTGACGCAGACACGACGACTTTCATGTCTCCTCTCGCAGCTCACAACGGGTTCACCCGATGACCCCACGGCCGCGTCCAGCCCTCGTCCTCCCAGGCCTGGGCTCTTCGCCAGCCAGATGATGGCGTTTCAGAGCCGGGCCTTCCTACAGGCCTCGCTCCCGAGGCCCCCGCCTCCTCTGTGGGACACCCTCCCTTCCGGCTCCTGCCCCCTGGTCCCCCCGTGGACGAGGCCGAGGGCCTTGGTGACATTTCATCCCGATCCCCAGCTCATCTGCCGTGTTTGGTCACTAACGCAGCAGCTGCGGCTTTTTTGCTGGGCTCTGGCCTGCCCAGTGCACTCACAGCCTCCATCCTCTCCTCCCTGCCCCGCCCCAGGCCCCTCCTCCTCCCTCCCTGCCCGCCCTCTGGACGCACGCGGCACACACACATGCCTGCACACTCGTGTGCTCTGACCTGCCGGGCTGTCTCAGGTTCGGTCTGCACTGCCCAGGGGGGCCCACACGTCCTGGTCGGCCAGGCCCGCGCTGTGCGCCCTTCTGCCTACCCTGCGTGGGGGCCCCTTCCCCTGCAGCCCCCGTGCCTGCTCAGCTGCGTACACCCGTCTTCCCCGGACCTGGGCAGTGGGGGCTCCTGAGTCCTTTGGTATGGCTGCCCCATCTCACCATCTCTCCGCAGACACGCGGCCTCGGTTGGTGAGGGGGGCCAGAAGGTGTGCAACAGGGTGACTGGGTCCAGGCACGTGTTTTGGAATGATCAGCACAGTGAGGTTAGCTAGCACGTCTGACGCGCTTCTGTTTTGTTTTGTGGTGAGGACGTCTGTACCCCCGGACGGTGCTCACGGGTGTGACAGGTGTGCTTTCCTCCAGCGCCTTCTGCACATGCAGCCCCGAGGTCATTCACCTGCTCAAGGGACGGGTGTGGCCCGTGGGTGTCATCATGCCCGGCACCTGGAAGCCAGTGGCTGCTCTTGGCGTCCACGGGTCCCGTGCTTCCAGATCCCATGCACCGGTGACCTCATGCGGCATCTGTCCCTCTCGGACGCCTTTCACTTAGCTAAAGCCAGGCTCTTGGGGTCTGCCCTGCTGTGGCCGAGGGCAGAGGGTCCTTTCTGGGGCCGAGTAGTGGTCCCCCGTGCACATGGTGCCCTGGTTGCTCCCGTGACTGGACTACTGTGAGTTGTGCTGCTAGAAACACAGGGTACAGGTACCCCTTTTTCTGCAGAAAACTTTATTGTTCCCATGTGGTCCGTGGCTTGGGAGAGGGCTCCAGGGGAGGGGAGGAAAAGCAGCCTTGCGTCTGTAGGGACAGGCTCTGGCAACAGGGGGACGCCAGAGTGGCCCCCCAAGGCGGCAGGGCTCCAGAGGCTCCTGGTCCTGCTTGACGATGAGCCTGTCGAAGAGAGGATCTCCCAGCCCAGCCTGGGGGCCGGCCAGCCTGCGAGGTGAGTCAGGGGGTCGTCCAACTTCCCGAAGGGTGACGGGTTCACTGCCTCATCTGGGAAGTCCCAGAGCTGGGTGTGTGCAGGCAGACCCAGGCACGCAGACCCACAGGGCCCCATTCGGGCTCCTCTCCAGAACCAGGTGGCTTCCGTGGCATCCAGGCTTTGACCCCACTCACCCTGGGGCGGCTTCTCCCATCACGATGGTGCAGCCCCTTCAAGGGAAGCTTAGAGCCCTCATGCTTCTCCTCGCCCAGCTCACAGAAGGGCCCCATGCCCTCCCACGCCCCGGCATCGTGGTCGAAGTAGGAGCCCAGAGAGAGGCAGGGGCATGTGGACCAGGCGGCTGGTGGCCGCCTCCACCCCGGGGGAAGAATCTGGATGCATCTGGAAGCTCATGGGTGGTCGGCGATACGGACCGCAGCTCACAGGCGGGTGCTGGCTGGTCCCAGAGGCTGAGGGCAACGGGAAGGTGGCTCTGAAGGTGGGAGGATGGTCGGAGGCCCGTGGAAGGGGCATCCCTGGGTCTGCTCCGTCCACACACTGTTAGAGCCAGAGACCGACAGGCAGGACGGCTGGATGCGCTGCCCAGGGAGCTCTTGAAGTTAGGATTTGTCTTTTCCGGGTGTGTTCGCGGAGGAACATTGCTGGGCTATGCTGTAGTTTCATTTTAGCTTCGTCCTAAAGCTTTGCGGGCCTCCCTACTGCTGTCGGCGGGCCTTGTTCCCGCCACCGCGCCCAGGGCCCCCCTTTCTCGCCATCCTGGCTGATGCCTGTTCTCTCTCGTCTCCAGAGTCAGAGCCATCCTGAGAGGTGTGAGGTGGCCTCTCCTGAGGTCTGACCACCGGGGCAGGGCACACTCTCGCAGCCCCCTGGGGAGTCCTGCCCCTTCTGTCCGGTGTGCGGCCTGGGGTTCGAGGAAAGGTCGCTGGAGGGAGGTCATGGGTGCTGGCGGGGATGCTACTGGGCCCTGAGGGCCGGGAACAAGGTGGGGGAGGCGGGCCAGGTGCCTGGGGCTGGGGCTGAGCGGCGTGTAGTGGCGGTCCCCCATCCTGAGGACTATAGTCCCCTCCCCGTCCCTCCTCCCTGGTGGCTCTGTCCTCCAGCCACCCATCGGTGAGGTCCCTCCTGGCTGCCCCTGTCAGGGGACCCTACGGGGTTCCTCCAGCTCCCCATCCCTGGGAAGCCTGTTGCTGCCCGGCTGTGCCAGGAGAGCCCCTGCTTCAGCAGGGTCCCGTGGAGGGCCTGGGGCCTCACTCTCCGCATTTGGCATGAACAGAGTCAGATTTCCTGTCTCTGCAACTTGCTGCTGTAGCTCAAGGCTGTGTGGTTTGCTGCTGTGACCCGGAAACCTGTTAGTTATCAGCCTCCCCTCCCTACCTTCCCCTCCCTCCCACCCCGGCCCTCCCCCTCCCCTCCCTGCAACGCCTCCTCTTCCCCTTCCCTCCCTAGCAGTCCCTTACCCTCCTCCTTCCTTCCCTGATATCCCTCCTCTCCCCTTCCCGCCCACACCCCCGACACTCCTTGGCATCCCCCCTCCTCTCCGCTTCCTTCCCTAACACCCTTTTCTTTCCCCTTCCCCTCTCTGCCATCTCCCCTCCCTGCCCTCCTCCCCTCTCTGCCACCCTCCTCTCCCCCCTCCTCCCTGCCACCCCCTTCCCCTTCACCTCCCCTCCCTGGCACTCCCTTACCCTCCTCCTCCCCTCTTCTCTCCTGTGCTCCCCCTACCCCCCACTCTCTCCCTGCCTGCCTCCCCTCCCCCTTCCCTTACTGTCCCCATCCTTGCCCCCCCAGTACCGTAAGCCCCACTGCTGCAAACATGGGTGTCCCGAGCACGTCCCAGAGCATATCGCTGGAGCCGGGGCTGCCGGTATCTTGGACTTTGTCATAGGCTTCACGTCACTTCCACAGGGGGTTGCCCCTGCACAGGCCTCATTCACCTGTTCGCCACTTGTTCGCCACTGGTCCCTGTTAGTGGCCTGCCCCATGCAGAGAGTAACCCCCTTGGGGTCAGGGAGGCCCAGAAACAGTTGTTCCCTCTGTGCTCCAGGACGCACCTGGTGTGGGTTTCTTCTTTCCAAGTCCCCCTTTCCCCATGCTGCCCCCTTGACGTGGGGACGGGCACCGCAGGAGGAAGGGTTAGTTCCGGCCCAGCGGCCCAGTGCGTCTCCCCTTCACCCCAGCGCACCGGCACCTGCCTCAGGAGGACCGGCTACCCAGGGCTCCGGGCTTCTCAGAACCCTCCCAGCTCTCGTTTTTCACCTCCTTTCATGGCTGACTTTCCGTGCTGGTTGCTAAGAGGATGTGTTTGGTATCCAGGTGTAACATTACATCTGCCTTCCCACCTGGGCACCGTTGGGCCTCCTGGGGCGGGTGGACAGCCACGTCCTGGTTTTCCTCTCGGGGAGGGGTGAGAGCCGTACAAAGCCGGCCTGCACCCTTGGGACCCGCAGGCCAAGATTCTTCCGCAGCGTTGGGTTTGGGACCTTGTGTACCTAACTGTCCCTTATTTCCTGTAAGGGACTTTAGGGATGGCATTCCAGTTGGGACGGGACAATGTTTCCCTGAAGCAAACACTTGTCTAGGCCTGTGTTTCTATCTGCATCTGGGTTCGGATCCCGCCTCTGCCACTGACCAGCTGTGTGATCCTGGGCAAGTCACCCTCTCTGGGCCGTAGTCTATAAAACAGCCTAAGAGTCGTGCCCACCTCTTGGTGGAGACCACGTGAGCTGGAGGAGGTCAGGAGAGTCCATGGAGCGCACCACGCACTCAGGAATCGTTGGGTGGTGTCGTTTCGGCCGCTATACTTTAGGCAAATATGAAATGATTTTTAGAGAAAGCACCATTTATGCCTTAATTTAAGGAGAGAGTGAAGGTTTGATAGAGGGAAGGAGGGAGGGAGAAGGAGGGATTTATTCTAAGTGACGGGCTCACGTGGCGGTGGGGCTGGTGAATTTGAAATGCGTAAGGCAGGAGCAGACTGTAGGCCCAGGGAAGAGCCGCGTTGCAGGTCAAGTCTGGCGGCAGTCTGGGGACAGTATTCCCTCTTCTTCGGGGGGGGGGTCATCTTTGTCACCTAAAGCCTTCAGCTGATTTGACAAGGCCCACCCATACCAGGGAGCATGGTCTGCTTTACGCAGAGTCAGCTGACTCACATGTTAATCACATCTACAAAATGCCCTCAAAATGACATCCGGCCTGGTATTTGAGCAAACATCTGGGCACCGAGCCTGGCCACATGGACCTGTAAGTGGCAACCGTCACAGAGGGCAGCAGACTCAGCCCTTGAAGCAGTGCCGGAGTGAGCGGCTCGGTCCGGGGATGGCACCAGCCACAGGCACTTCAGGGGACAGGGTGGAAGACATAGGGTTGAGGAAAGAAGCCGAGTGTGAGTGGAGGTGTCCCAGCATGAGGGGGTCAGTGAGAGCAGGCCAGAGGGTCTGGAGGGAAATGCTGGGTGGCGTGCCTAGCCATGTGGGGTCCACAGACCCTCGGGGTTCCGGCTGCCTCTCAAGTTTGAGCACCGCCTGAAAACACTTCTGTGATCAAAAGGGGTTGAACCAGGTGAGGGAGGAGGTGGAGGTGCCTGGGGGCAGGGGCTCCCATCCAGGTGAGCGGCTGGGGGTGCCGGTTGGGGCCAAGGCAAAGTGGGGTGTTGAGGACACGTGGGGCGGTTGCTGCCTTTGGGACAGCGGGAAGCTGGGCGCTGCCCACTGCACTTGGGGAGGGAAGGGCTTTAGGCTCTGCCTGAGTGGACACAGCTGGTGTGAGGGGGAGGGGGAGTGTGTCCTGCCCAGAGAGGGCAGCCCTGGACAAGGGGAAGCCTCACTGTCCACCGTGCGATGCCACCTTTCTGGAACCCTCTGTTCACCGGGCTCTCCTTGAACCTTCCGGAACCGCTTGTGTGTAGGTGGTCTGATGCTAAAAACAAAACAAAATAAAACAAAAGGGAAGGAAAGGAAAAAGAGAAGAAAGGCAGCTTTACCCTCACTCTCCGCCTTCATTTCATGCCGCAGCAATTAGTTTCCAGATCTTTCTTGTCCCCCAGGCCCATGACTTCTCGGAGGACAGATCTGGTCACCTTTGTCTATTGACCCTGGGACCCTGCTCAGTGGCCTTATGCCACGGAGGCTGCAGGTAGAGCCTCCTCTGCCCCATGCTTGAATTTCCCACACCAGGCGCAGAAGCGGGCGCTTCTGGAAATCCTCCGGGAGGGCCTGCTCCCTGTAACGCCAGCCACAGAAGGATGGAAGGCCCCGGGGGAGCAGAGGTCCCTGCGCGCGGCGCCCGCACACCTGCTCCCCCCGCCCTCGGCGGTGGCAGCCACGGCCGCTCCCCGCGACTCCCATCTGCCTGCCCGGCGCTCAGGTGTAAAATGCACCCGGTGGCTTCGCGCCAACCGCGGCGGGGTCGGAGGGGCCCCGCGAGCCTGCGGCGCGCTCCTCTCTCCGCCCGGGCGTCCCCAGGCCAGCGGCGCGGCTGGGGGAGCGGGCGGTCCACCCGGTCAGCCGCGGGGCACCGGGACCTCCGCGCGCGGGGACGGCTGAGCGGCATGCGGCGGCGCGGAGAGCGCGCGCTCGGCTGCTGCGGGCTGTGCACCTGCCCCAGGGCGGCCGCAGGTACAGTGCGGGGAGCCGTTCCGGGCGCCACCTCGGTGGCCGCCTCGCCCTCGGTTCGCGCCCCGCAGCTCCTCGTCCTCCCCAGCGAGGGCGCAGAGACCCGGGGCGGAGAGCGGCTTGTGCCTCTGCGCGGGGAGCACCCTTGGGACTGTGGGGGCCCCGGGGGGCCGCGGGGGTGCGCGCGCAGGGCTCAGGTGACCTCGGCCGTGCGCGCGCAGGGCCCCCAGGTGACCGCGGGGACTCGCGGGGCAGGCGCGCCGCTTCCGCTTCCGCCCCGCAGCCCCCCTGCCGCAGGGCGCGCCCCCTCGGCGGGGCTCGGGAGCCAATCCCGGGCAGGCGGTGCGGCCGTGCCCCCTCCCCATCGAGCGACCCCACCCCCGAGGCACCGTCTGCGGCGGAGGGGCGCGGGCGGCGGAGGGCCCCGCGCTCCGCCGGAGGATGAGGTTCTGGCTGCGGCGCGAGGAGATGGCGGTGGCGGAGATGGTGCGGAGGCTAAATGCGGTTTGCAGGCGCGCTGGTAGGAGGAGCCGCTGGCCTGACAGCTGGGTGCGGTGTCGGGAGCGTCTCCGCGGTGCATGGCAGCCTCCGCGCCCTTCCCCCGCGGCGCAGGTCGCAGGCTGCCTGCCAGGTCCCCGCGGACGGTCCTCGCTCGTCGCGCCCGGGGTCGGAGCGTCCGGGGCCCCAGGGCCGGAGCGTCCGGGGCCCCAGGGCCGGAGCGTCCGGGGCCCCAGGGCCGGGTGTGGCCGAGCGCGCGCCCCCCAACCCCCGCGCCCGCGCGTCCGTCGCATCCGTATTGGGGGGGGTCGAGGATACCCGAGCCCCGGGCTCTGCAGCCGGTGCGGGGCTGGGGCTGTGCGCGCTCGTTTCCAGGAGGCACAGTGCGCGTTAATCAGATGATGCTTTTTCCACGAAATATAATTAAAACCTAAGACAGACGCTTGAACAGGGGGTAGGTAAGGGGGGAGGAGCCTAAGCGGACCTACGTTTTCTGTGTTAATTAAAAGGTGACTTAGACTGAGCTTTGAGGAGCAGTTAGAATGGATCCCTATGGAGCTGAGAGAGCGCTGAGCGGGCAGGGTCCTGCTCTGGGTCTCCAGGCTGCGAGGGCGGGAGGAGGGCGTCCTCAGTCCCCAGCTTTCCTTGACATGGACAGGAAATAACCTTTTGTCATTAAAAGTAAGTTGCCAGTTTCTTGCCTGAAAATTGCCATATGTTATGTCGTGGTATTTCATTACCTTGTTGTCTAAATAATGCTTTTCTGCGAGATTAGATTCTGTCCCTTGGCTGAGGCGTGGGCTCCCTCCTCTCTCTCCCGTAAGTGGGAGACCCCACGGGGTTTTGAGAGCAAAGCCAGGGTTAAACATCGTTGTGTGTGATTATCTAACCAAGATCCTTGGAGACATTCTGTGTTTAATGGTGATTTTTGTGATTAAAGCTACTGGATTTATTGTATATTGGTCAAAAGACAATGACCCGTCGTGTGCCATCCGGCCTCGTATTCCCAGAGACACGGCTCCCTTTCCCTGGAACTCGGTTGCGTTTGGCTTGCTGTAGGGTATGGCCTGCGTCGTTGGGTGAAGGGCACGGTGGCTCGCAGACCCACAGGAGCACCCTCTGCTCAGGCTTTGGGGTTGGAATGACAGAGCAGGAACAGCTCCAAGAGTGATGTCATTGCCTAGGTTTTAGGGATGGAGGTTTTTTCTCGAGTGGGCTGGGAGAGACATATGTGCAGTTTGAGTTGTAAAAGCCTTCTCTGTAGAGCAGGAGGGACAGGCTGCTCCCCAAATCTGCTGCGAGCTGGGCGTCCATGTTGACCGCAGCCTTGCGCTAAGCAGCGAGTCTCACATGTGTGTCCTTTGTCACATCCGGGCTCCCGTGGCTGCAGATTCCACCAAGTCTCTCTCAAATCCAGTCAACAGACGCCTGCTTTACGAATCCCTAGTATTGCTTAGTGGAGGAGAGGACGGCAGCTGTGTCCGGGTACCACTGACACCGTCAGCTCCTTCGGCACAAAGTCCTTTCCCATCCAGCTACGTGTCCCCCGCACCCTCCCCGCCACCCGCCGCATGCAGGCTTTGTGTATCCCTCGCCATTGACGCGGTGCCATCCGCCGACTGTGGGGCACGCACACCTTCCCTTGTGGGGAGGGGAATCTAGGTCGATGTCAGCCTCCTCCCCAGCCTGGGCCACAACACACACGCATCCTGACAGGAGCTCCCCATCGGTGCAGAACTGCTGTTCGGAGGTCACAGGCGTTGTGCCTCCAAGGTCACTAGCAGTTAGTGGCAGATGGCAGGACGCAGGACTTTATGCTGGTGTTGTGACTCGGGGCAGGGGCCTGAGCCCTGAGGACCAGGGCAGAGCTGACAGGCAGCGCTCAGGGACCTTTCAAAGGCTTCGTGTCCGTTTCCCTCCACAGCTCCTCCCAACGGACAGTCGCCGCTCTTTGTCCGAGGGTCTGGACATGCTGCTGCCTTGTCCCCCCTTCGGACGGACTGGCTGCCACCAGGGGTCCGGGCTGGTCTCATGTGAGGGCACCGGAGGCGCCGTGTGGTGGGTGGTGCTGCGTCTGCCGACCTTGAGAACTGGAAGCGTATGTGCTCTTCAACCCGGTCTTTAATCTCAAGGCCACGAGCAGCTTGCGGAAGCTCCTGTGCTGGGTGGCGGCTCCTTTCCAGCGTTTTCAAAATTTTGGTTTTCTCTTTAGATTCACAGTAATTGGTGAAAAGGCAGGAAGCGCTTGAGGGAGAGACACTGACGGACCTAGAGTCGGTTTGAACGTGTGCTGGGGCGCCTGGGGGCTCTGTCCATGAAGCGGCCGCCTTCCGCTCAGGTCGTGATCTCGGGGTGCTGGGATCGAGTCCCACATTGGGCTCCTTGCTCAGTGGGGAGCCTGGTTCCTCCCCTTCCTCTGCCTGCCACTCCCGTGCTTGTGCTCTCGTTCTCGCTCTCTCTGTCAAATAAATAAATAAAATCTTTTAAAAAAGTAAAAAAACAAAAATAAAAAACAACTAACAGGTGTGTGTTGCAGAACAGTGGTCCTCCAGCCAGGCCCTCTGAACCTTCTGGAGGGAACCGTCACAGATCTGCCCCCACCTCTCCCCCCGCTTCCGTGTGGTGGAGCCTGAGAATCAGGTGATACCGGTGGTGCTAGTCCAGGAACCAGACTCGGGGAACAGCGGCCAGGGGAGTCTGCAAGTCTGGGGCCACCTTGTGCTTGCCCTGACCTCAAGCAAGGTAGCATTTCTCGTCGTGGGTGGATGGTGCCCGGTCGGGGAGACAGGCAGACCGGGGCGGACGGGCTGGGGGGTGGTGGGCCTGATGGACGGGCACACGGGTGAGGCTGCACGTCAACCTGTAAGCTCTGTCCTATTGGGAAGTTCGTGTGGCCCAGGTCCTGGTGGCGTGTGTCAGAGCGTGTGTGACGCGCCCACACACTGGGCGCCCAGACCCGCTCTCGTGAGCTCTCCCCCCACCTGCCTGTCCCGTCTCCTCCCCACTGCGCTCACCACCGTCCGAGAAGCTTGATTCCCGCTGACAGCCCAGCTGCGAGCCCAGCTGCTCAGAGTGTGGAGTGGGGCTCTCCTTCCACGTCTGTTAATGAGGGCACATCCCTCTGAAGACCCCAGGCCCCCCACCGCATTCGCTATGATGTGGTGGGGGATGCTGTCGGCTGGCTCTGTGGCTGGGACCTCCGGACAGACCTGAGGAAGGAGCATAAACGTAGCTTTGTGACACACCTGATCTGGGAAGTTTCTTCCTGGCAAAAATAGAAGCTTCTGGCTAGGAAGGGAGAGAGCCTAGAAGAGCAGGCCCAGGCTGAGCTCTGTGCAGGAGCAGAGGGGCCCCGTCCTCTTCTGTATCGTGTGCAGACTGCACTGGCCCCAAGTCTCCTCTTCCAAGGACTTCTTGGCGCTCGGTGTGCTGGGCTTTCCCTAAAGACACCATGCTGTTCTGGGGCCGGTAATCAGTACGGTCTTAATGGAACCCCTCAGCTCCCCCACCTAGGACGGCCCGGGACACATTCCCTACAGCCCGGCTGACTTCTCTCTGGTCTCGAGGTGCAGCGTGCCTGGCTGCCATCCCCTCCTCCCCTCCGACGTGCAGGGCTCTGCGGCTGCTCCCCGTCCTTCCCCGAGGCTCCCTGTGCCACGAGGACCGAGGTCTCAGTGATTCCCACACACTCCCGCCGGCCCCACGGCTGACATCGTGCCCTGCAGCCTCACTGGGGCTGACCCTTCCATACTGGCTCAGTCCCACAGCCCTGCAGGGAGGGCAGCGCTCTCCTTGAATCTTGTGAGGAGTACCCCCCCACCCCGCCGTCAGTCCTGGGAGGAGGACCCACCCCCTGGTCATCTCCCAGTAATTGGTGACATCACAGGCCCAGTAACCATAAAAGGATGCCTTACGTTGGGGAAGTAGCTATTTTTCTGGATTACTTCAGAGAACTGCTTTAGAGACAAGAAAAGCAAAGAGCTATGGGGGGACGGCACAGCTCCCTCCTGGCCCTGGGCAGTTCAGGGGGTACGGTCAGTCGGGAGACCCCTTCTCCCTGCTTGGGGAGGGGACAGGACACTCACGCTTCACTTACCTTCTTCCTGTTAGGGCTGTTCTTTTTGGGGTTGGATGTCTGCTTTTCATACGAACACAGAAGCAGACCAAATAGGGACAGTGCATGAGTCCCAGGAATCATGAGCTCTCCTGAAGAACTTAGGGTTTGAAAAAATGATTTTTAAAATATTGTTTTTTAATGAAGAAGAGATTGTGTTTTACCATGTAGAAATCAAGCCAGTGTTTTAAAAACGTTGAGTTTTCCCTCTTTTGCCCCATCTAGAGTTGGTGCTGACGTGTGCCGCCTCCGTGCCTGCGGCCACTCTGAGGTCCTGCTGTCAGGCGTCCTCCGCAGGTGCACGGGGCCCAGCGCCACCTCGTCTGTGAGCCTGTGGGCACACCCCGACCCCTGCTGCAGCCCCAGGGCTTCCCTGGGGGAGCCTCTGTCTGCCACCCCCCTTCTCCCTGGGTCACTCTGTAGCTGGGAACGAGTCTCGACTCGCCTCTCCTCCTAGCTGCTAGATGGCAGCAGGTTGCCGTCCCCGGGGCGGACCTCACACCTGGGCTGTGTCACCAGACTTCTTCTTGAAACCAAAACCGTGTGCAGCCGTCACCAAGAACCCTCCGGGTGGCGCGCCAAGGGTTTGGTCCCTGATGCTGTCTGATGGCCACATCCGTGTCCCTAGTGACACAACAGAGCAGACCCCACGTCGCAGAGAGAAGCTCTAGCCGGCATCTTCTCCCCCAGCTTCCCTTTGTGCAGACCTACGTAGAGGGGGTGTCTGCTTGGGTTAATATGTGAAAATAAGTCGTTAACCCAGAAACGCCAAACCCATCCTAAGCATTTTCTGTGTAAAATGGAGTTTTGGCGAGCGTCTTTGTTGCCTAACACGGCTGTTCGTGTTAGCACCGTGGGGTCTGGGGTCCTGGGTGTGTGAGGTGGGAATGGCAAGGAGGTGGGGGGCCAGGGCCGGAGGAGCAGGGAGTGAGGGCACAGGGTGTCGGTCCCTGCGTTGGTCAGCCCCGGCTGCCAGGTGAACCACAGGTGGGAGGCTCCTTTCCCACGGTCTGGAGCCTGGAGGTCCGAGGCCGAGGTGCGGGCAGGACGGGTCCCTCCCGAGTCCTGCAGATGGCTGTCTTACCCTGGTGTCCTCCTGTGGCCGTCCCTCCGCCGGGCTGTGTCTGATCTTCTTAGAAGGACTCCAGTCACGTGGGAGCAGGGCCACCCCGGAGGCCTCTCATTTCGTCTCAGGTTTGTCTCTCAATCGCCGTGTCCCCGTGGAGTCACGTTCTGACGTCCTGAGGTTGGCACTTGGACGCGTGGAATGGTGGGGGCGCGGTTCGGCCCCTCACAGCTAGATGGCGTGTGCGGTTGGGCCACGGCGCCAACCTCGGCTCGGACCCCGGGAAATCGGAGCTTCCGAGACACCAAGCGGAGCCGCGTTTTCTAAAGGCTGGTCCGGCCTGCTGGGAAGGTGGAGCTGCCCTGTGAGCAGGAGGCCACAGCCTGGGCTGGGAGAGGGCTGATGGCCCCTGGGGCCTGCAGCAGGCGTGCAGGTGGCAGGCAGTGTGGATGGGGGTCCTGGTGTGTTCTGAAGATGGGGCTGACGGAGCTGGGCGCCGCGGGAGAGGAGGAGCTCAGGGCGACCCGCCTGCCCCAAGCTGGGCCGTCCCGGGCCCTTGTAGCTCTGGGCCATCCTCTCTCCCTGGGAAGGCAGAGTGCGGTCGAGCCGGGTTAGTGGGACAGCGGGCTGGGAGCTGAGGGACCAGAGCAGCAAGAGGGGTCTTTCAGGGGAGAAGAAGTTTCCCAGGACGACCTTGGAGCATCGTGGCCTGACCCCCCCCCCCCCGATGCACCTGTCAGAGGAAACTTTCCTTCTGGGCTGACCCAGCCGGTGCACAGACTCTCCAGGATGCCGGGTATGGGGTCTCCCATGCAGCGACCGCAGCCTCCCGCAGAGCGAATGCCCGGCGCGGGTTCTGTCGTCCGCTCCTGCGGTGCCCGTGCCCGACGCCTCTGGTGGAACCCGGAGGGGCTGTTGGCTCAGCTCTGCCTTCTGCACACCGAGTCCTTTCAGGAAGAAGGCCATGAGGCCAGTGGCGTGGGTCTGTGGGGGAGAGGTGTGACGGACCGTGGGTCGGATCTGGGATCGGATGAGAGTGACCGTGACAGCCGGAACTGCTGCTGACCGTGAACAAGGCGGGTTCGCGGGAATTGCCTACACCTGTCGCCAGAGTCGGGCCCGGGCTTGAGAGATTCCCCAGTGCGACTCTGGGGGTGAAATCTGTGGTGTGCTGGCCTTTGGGATGGTCCGCTGGAGGT
This sequence comes from Lutra lutra, assembly GCF_902655055.1. Lineage (NCBI taxonomy): Eukaryota > Metazoa > Chordata > Mammalia > Carnivora > Mustelidae > Lutra > Lutra lutra. Next base: position 200,424,197 of record NC_062280.1, read on the forward strand.
GCTGCTGATTTCCTGTGTCTGACCCGGGGTTCTCAGGCTGTGGTCTCCACCAGGCATCACTAGACACTTGTAGGAAAGGCAGATGCTCGGCCCGCCCCCACCCAGTGTGTCTGACGCCTGCATAGGTGCGGGAAGGCGCCGTGGCCCAGGTCGGTGGGTGGTGGAAGCAGATACCTCACTCCTTCAGTGGCCTCCAGAGATGGAATCAGATGGAAAACAAGGTCTCCCTGTGCTCGTACCGCCCTTGCCTGGAGGTCCTGCTCTCGCCCACCAGCTAGTTTGGGGCCTTCCCTGCCTCCAGTCTCACGGCCAGAGGCTTGCCGGGAGCCTCGCCGTCCCTACTGTGCCGCCTGCCTTGCAGCCGTGTTGCCACGTCTGTGGCTCTCTGACGCCCTGACTGACCACTCGCCCCAGGCCTGGTGTGTGACTCCGTGTGTGTTGAAGTAGCGAGGGGCAGAGAGCACGAGTTGGTCTAAACTGAGGGCCTGCGCAAGAAGACGAAATCCCTAAAGATGGGAGACTGGTGACTACGTCCCTGATTTCCAGAAATAAAATGTGCGATTGAGAAAGTGTGAATTGTCTGGTTGAGCTTCGGACGAAGCGGGAGAGACGGGATAAACAGCGAGTGCGCAGAGGGGCGTCTCCAGCCTCTGCAGACCCACCGCACTCACGGCAGAGTGCATCTGTGAACGTCCGAGGGACGTCCTGCCCTGGTGCCTGGACTCGGAGAAAGCCTTTCTCTGTGTCCCACACGGTCCGCGGTGCACAAAATGTGAGATGACAAGACTGTTCGGATTCTTTCCCAGCGAGAGCTCACTCCTGGCCCCTCCACCAGGGCCAGACGCGGGTGTGTGATCTGTGACTGGCCCTCGGTGGCCGTGGGACCTGCTTTGGTAGATCTGCTGCTCAGATGTGGCTGTCACGAGCAGCCCCTTCCTGCTGCTGCCAACCCCTTGGGAGACGTGCCCGGGGCACCAGTTGCCCCTCTGGCCTGTGTCCAGAATGAGGCGAGTGGAGTGCGGCCTCCCCGCCCCTGAGCCGTGTCCGTGGCGCTGCACTGGGGCAGGCTGTTGGGCGGCATGAACGTGGCACCTGCTGTGATCTGAACCACCGGCCGTCCACGGGGAGAAGAGCTGGCCTCCGCGTGACCCGTCTCCTTGTTGCTAAGATACTGAAGTGTTCTCTCTGGCCCTTGCTTGAGAGCAGGGGACCCACCGGGAGCGCAGCACTGTCCTTCAGGGTGGCAGGCTCCTACCGCTGGACGCGGGGGGACGTGTTCTGTTGGCCTCCGGATCAGTCAATGAGCAGAAATTTCAGAAGGCAGATCTTGATCAAGAGGCAGTATTTCTCCTAAGGACTCGAGAAACCGCTCCCCATGGGTGTGGCCCCAAGCATGGCCCCGAGCGTGGCACAGACGTTGTCCAGTGCCTTGGAGGGCAAGCTGGGGACCACGGCGGCTCTGCAGCGCTCAGAGCTGCTTCCCTTGCTCAACGTGTTTTGTGAGTGTGTCTGAGGTGTCCACGTTCAGTGGACATGGCTACAAAGAGGGAAGGCCAGCTGTTTGGTCTTCGGTTGAAGTGGCGTCTGGAAGACGCTGACCACACGGAGAAGCATGAGGCCCCGGATGCAGTTCCGAGGGACGCTTCGAATGTCTGGAAGAGGACGACCTTGGATTCGCAGGAATCGGTCACATTCGTGCTTCTGTGTGTGTCCCTCATCACCCCTTTGTGTGAGCGGAGCAGGCAGCAGACATGAAGCTGGCTCCCAGTGAGCGTGCTCTGGGGGTACCAGACCTGGGCACTCAACGCACTTCTGGTCATCGGGCCCCTGGGGCCTGCCTGTGTCCAGTGTCTCCGGGGGACCCTCGCCGTGCTGCTGCCCTCTCTGACCTGGGACCCGTTCCCAGACCCACCAGCTCTCCGGACCCCCTGTTTCCAGGCAGCCCCTGCGTGTGCCATTCACGTGGTTTGCTAAGTGTTTCACGGACCAGCTCCGAACCCGACCTGTGTCAGGGGTTCCCTGAGAGTAATGGCCGTGTTCCAGGCTCCCAGGGGCCCCGGCGCTGAGCCCACGCAGGCCGATGAGGGTGGCCGCCGGCGCTGCTGCTGGTGAAGGCGGGCCTCCCGGGCCCAGTGGGGGACTTGCGTCGCAGCGGCTCCTCCGGCAGGTGCTCCAGGCGAGAGCGCGTTGGGGCTGAGCTCCCGCTGCAGCCGAGTAAGAGCGATTGCTCCGGTGTCAGACGTCAGGGCTTGTCGAGAGACACGAGCGTGACCGGACGGGCCTTCTGTTGTTCTGACCAGTCACAATCGACAGGCATGACAGGGGCCGGTCTCCCAACCTCAGCTGTCTGTCAGGCAGGTTCTGTGCCTGGAGGACATGTTCTCGCTGGAGGAGAGCCGCTGTCACGGTCCTCGGGGCCCCTGGACTCCCTGCGCAGCCGGGTGCAGCATGTGCAGCTCCCCCCGAACAGGAGGCTGTGCTTGGTGAACCTGCCCGTGTCTCCCTGCAGCCGCACAGGCACAGGCACGGGCACCGGCACAGCTGGAGGCTCCTCCTTTGTGCTGGGCACGCGTCTGTGCCAGACCCTCGTCTCTGTGGACCTGCTTCTCGGTAAGCCTTGCCGCTGGAGTTGGGACTGCGTCTCTCATCAGCTGGGAGCCATCTGACCCGTTCACTTTATACGTCTGATTTGGGGATAGGGATCGCGGTTGTCTCTTCCCGGTGGGAACAAGCCGGCACAGCTATCTGGTGCGCAATGACACTGCTGAGCACTCCAACCGTCTCACTCCGTTAGTGACCCCGCTGGGAAGTGTGGGGGGGCTCTGGGTGAGGGAGAAGAAAGGGGAGTGCCCGAGTGCATGAGCGTGGGCTCTGCAGGGCTGTGCTGGCCTGGGGACACCACCGGTCTGGGCCCTGGCACCCCGCTTTTCATGGAGGGGCCTCAAAGTGGTAGCTCCTTCCCTCCCCGAGGGGACTTACCCCGGCGTCAGTCCCCAAAGATACACAGACACCGAGAGGGGGTCAACCCTAGCAGGAGGCTTTCTAGAAGATTCTAAGTGGTAAATTTGAAAACGCAATAGAGCTGATTATTCTGTCTGGATTTTAGAGATTATGTGGCTTTTGTGTATCTGGGCTTTGAGCAAATGTTCTGGCTTTTTGTCGTTCTATTCTTAGCAGTGTCCAAGAAGCGAATCCTGTCCCTGAGTGTGAAAAACAATTTCTTATCTTTGCAGAGGAAGGGCTGGTGTTAAGTCCCAGTGGTGACTTTTTCAGTAAAGTTTTAGGTGAACTGATGATGAGCTGATGCCCCAAGTATGACTTCACCTTCGTAATGCTACTCTGTCTTTAGAGACGGTTTTTAGGGGCACCTGCGTGGCTCAGTGGGTTAAGCCTCTGCCTTCGGCTCAGGTCATGGTCTCAGGGTCCTGGGATCGAGCCCTGCATCGCATCGGGCTCTCTGCTCAGCAGGGAGCCTGCTTCCCCCTCCCCCTCTGCCTGCCTCTCTGCCTACTTGTGATCTGTCAAATAAATAAATAAAATCTTTGAAGACGGTTTTTAAGGGTTTTGATGTCTCAGTTGTTAAGAAGGGAGAACATGTCATTTCTTATGTAAATGGCAAACAAATATGGAAAGTTGTTGAATAGACAGGTTTCCGTGGTTTATCACTTGTGAGATTTATGCCTCCATCAACCCTCAAAGGGTTAAAATTTGTCCTGTGTTCTCTTCTAAAGCCCAGTTTTGCGGGAGGGTCCCTCATTCACGCACTCGCTGGCCCACGCGTACGGAGCGTCTGTCCTGTGCTGGCTGTGCCAGGCAGACATGGCACGTCCACGCTCGCTGAACAGGACCCTAGGGTCTTCCTCGCATCCGGAAGCTTCTCTGGGAACAATCTCCAGGCACAGACCCCCACTTAGCCTGATAAGTGTTGAGACCTCCCCCGGAAAGTGCAGCCCCATGGCACGCGCTGAGTGGTCGTCCCGGCACAGTGAAGGTGCTTGTTTACTGTCAGTGCGGACGCCACTTAGCTCCCGTCCCCCGTCGGGCGTTAGCTGGTTTCTGGCTCCATCTGACTCGGGCGCAGACTCTAGATTTTGTCGTGACTGGGCCGTGGTGACGGGTCCTTCATTTTACAAAGTTACGTGTATCATTCAAGAAGCTCTTTTTCGAGCGTGAGCAGCTCTAGCCTCCGTCCGGCGGCGTGTCCCCCCGGGGCTGTGCGGTCTTGGCAGGTCAGAGCTGCAGCCTCACGGGTTACCTCGACGGCCCGGCTCCCAGAGCTTCCTGTCTTTGTCAGTGCAAGGGACAGAAAGCCCCCATTAAACAGGGAACAATGAGTGGTGGCCTGCAGCGGGGCTCTGCTGGGAATCGCTGTCCGGTGCGGCTGCCAGCGGCCGGTAGGGCTGGGACCCGGAGCCGAGAGGGAGGGGGCCTTGCTGGGGCTGGGGGTGCCCGCAGGCCTCGGTGCTGGCCCAGCCGCGGGGAGAGCGTCTGCCGCAAGGAGAAGGGACCGTCTGTGCCTCTGAGGCCGGGTTGCCAGGCGCCAGGTCGAGGGAAAAACCCGGGAAGGACACAGGCCGTGAGAAGGCAGAGCAAGGAGAGGGAGGCGCCCGGCGGCCCCGGCACCGTGGCCGGGCTGCCCCTGCGTGGGCTGGCCCGGGGGAGGCCGCGGCTCCACACGGGCACACGGGGGCTGTTTCTTCTACTCTGCGTCTTGAAAAGAAAAAGAGAGAAGAGCCCATTGCCCCCGAGTCCAGAAACCTCGCGCGGCCGAGAGCCAGGCGTCCATCTCCAAGGGCCGAATGTCCGCACCTCCAGCGTCACTGGTGCGGCCGAGGCTGAAGAGCTCCTGCCCCTGCCCTGATTAATTTAAGACTCTTTACTGCCCGCGATGCGCCGGCCAGCTGTGGGGGGGAATTTCTCGCCAGTAGCTGTCCCCAGAGGGTCAGCCCAGTGCTCCAGGGGCCTGCCAAGGCTGCCAGCCTCCCCTGGCGGGGCTCAGCACTCCTGCCTGGCCGGCGGCCTGGGACCGCGGACATCTGTGGTTTGTGTTTCCAAGTCGGGGGGCTCAGGGAGGGGAATGTCCCCCAAAGGCCGGGAAAACCCATGGTTTCAAGACATTTCCCAAACCTGAAGTCTGTGATCCTACAAGATAGAGAGACGGAGAGGTTGTGAGTAGGTTCGCGTCACAGAACTGATTTTTGGAAAAGGTTTTCATCAGGGACATCTGTAAGATGCGTTCAGAGAAGCAGGAGAGGCTGGGCCAGCCGCGGGCCGCCTGTGCGGGCGCCCACGAGCGTGTCGGATGTGACGGCCCCGACGGCCCCGTCCTCACGCTCTTGCCCGCGCCTCCGGCTGACGTGGGGAGGCAGACACGGGGAGAGACTCGGTGGTGACACGTGGCTCATGGTGGCCGCTCCCCCGGACATGGAGCGGCCAGCATGTTTCCGCACGTCCTCCCTGCAGTGCTGTGGGCCACGCGGGGCTGAGGGCTCGGGTCCCTGGCCACAGCCGCAGGAAGAGCGCTTGTGTCCCCGACGCGCCACATCAAACATGCATCTGTTTCCTCCCGGGTATGCGTCGGGCCGGCCTAGCCGGGAGGCTGGCATGGAGGGGCCGAGGTGGCACGGAGAGGCCCAGTCACGGTTTCCCCTCGCTTCTGGGCGCAGCCCCCAGCTCGGCTCCGTCCTCGCTGCTTCTCACGATGCAGGCCCTGGAGCCAGCTTCACCTGCGTCCCCCGGAACTCAGGGGTGGCGCGGGGCCAGCGACAGCCCAGGTGGGGGTGCAGGCGGAGTGGACGTGAGCGGGGCCGGCACCTGCACTCTCGGGACCTTCCCTGCTCAGAGCTGTGAGGGACGCTGATCGTGGGCCCCGGGGCCGCTGCCTCCTCCGGGCTGGGCCAGACACAGTCCCCTCGGCCCCCCAGTCTCCAGCTCCCACAGGAAGGGTCCCGCAGCCTGGAACACTCACGGGGGGAGGGTGGGCGCCAAGGCACTTCGATGACACAAACGTTATGTGGTGGCGACCCAGCTTGGCCTGCTCTGGCACCCATGGTGCTTGGGGCCGAGTGTGGCCTTTCAGACAGACCCAAGTGCCAACCCTCTGTCAGCTTCTATCCTGTGACCTTGAGCATAAGACACACACACTCAGGCCCTTGGCACCTCCGTCACATGGCCCCGAATGAGCTGCCAGCAGGGGAGGGGTGAGGATGGGATGAGCTGCGGGCAGGGGAGGGGTGAGGGTGGGATGAGCTGCTGGCAGGGGAGGGGTGAGGGTGGGATGAGCTGCTGGCAGGGGAGGGGTGAGGGTGGGATGAGCTGCTGGCAGGGGAGGGGTGAGGGTGGGATGAGCTGCGGGCAGGGGAGGGGTGAGGGTGGGATGAGCTGCGGGCAGGGGAGGGGTGAGGGTGGGATGAGCTGCGGGCAGGGGAGGTTGAGGGTGGGATGAGCTCCGGGCAGGGGAGGGTTGAGGGTGGGATGAGCTGTGGGCAGGGGAGGGGTGAGGGTGGGATGAGCTGCGGGCAGGGGAGGGGTGAGTGTGGGATAAGCTGTGGGCAGGGGAGGGGTGAGGGTGGGATGAGCTGCCAGCGGGGGAGGGGTGAGTGTGGGATGAGCTTCGGGCAGGAGGGTGAGGGTGGGAGGCCTTCCCAGTGCCACACCCCACGCGGCAGAACGCTCTGGGACAGTCAGGGCAGTGCTGGGCGCTCGGCCCCTCTGAGTGGTGCGGGCACCAGGGTCCGGAGCCGTCGTGCCGGGGCCACACTGGGCATCGCGGGAAGTGTGACTCGCCAAGCAAAGCCACGTTACGGTTTCCTTTCTCCGGAGCTGAGCAGCAGGCAGGGGTCACCGCTGGAGGAATTTACCAGTTTTTCTCAAGAAGGCCTGGGGCCGCCTCCCCTCCCTTCCTCCCGCCTTGTAGTTCTTTGTTTGAACTTGAGACTTCCTGAACTTGGAAGGTGTTTTTGGCCCGGGCAGCTGGAGCAGGTCCCTGACCCCGGGAGCCCCGGCCAGCGCAAGCCCCTTTCCGAGGAAGGAAACGCCCAAGACCTGCGTGCAGACCGCCGTGCGTCTGTGTCCTGCGCAGTGTGGGGACGGGTTGGGGGCCGGTGGCAGCCTCTGCGGGAGCCCTCGTGGGCAGGCGGTTGCGGGCTCCCTGGTGACTGTCCGTGCCCACGGTCAGTGGCAGCCCGAGGCCTGGAGGTAGAGGCCGGGGACCCGGCGAGCTGGTTGGACGCTCTGTTGTGCTTCCTCGGGACTTGGTACAGCAAGGTCACAGGAGGTCGTGTGCCCAGCTCGGCGTGTAGCGCCGGGTGGGGCGCCCTCCCCCTCGCCGCCAGCGCCCGCCTGCGTCCGACTGTTCCCAGCAGAGGGCTGCAGGGCGGCGGGACCCCGTTCCGCCCTTGCACGAGCCTGTCCGCAGAAGAAAGCTCCACTGCCGAGCGCGTCCCTGGAGAAAGCAGGATGGCCTCGAGGGGGGCCCCCCAGGGGGTTCTCAGGGGCCTCCAGCAACGGCTGCGGCTGCGGCCTCCGCGGTGCTGGGCGGCCTCGAGGCGCTCACAGCCAGGTGAGGCGGGACGGGATGCTGCTGCCTGGGGCGCGGGGCCGGCGCCGGGGGTCCCTCCAGCGGGCGGGTGGACGGGGCGGACGTGCGTGAGGGGGCTCGTGCATGGTGCCCTCACTGCCTCGGGGGCACCCTGCCCCAGCCTCTGTTCTCCCTGCCCTGCTGCTGGACTGGGCTGCTCCCCTGCTGGGAGCAGGGGCGGCTGCGGGGCGAGCGTCTCCCTGAAGAAGGACTAGGAATTCTCAAGGGTCTCAAAGTCGCGTTTTCATGAACCGACTTCTGCGGAGCTGGGATGTGCTTACAGCTCGGATTGGGGCCGGGACCCCGTCCCTTATTTCTGTCCTTTCTCCCGGGAGGACCCCTCCCTCCTCAGGGGCCTGGAGACCTGAGGTTTGCTGTTGACCTTGGGAGAGCCAAACTCTGTGACTGCGGGCACCACTTTAGACAGACGTCCTTGATGTCTGTGCGGTGAAACACCTCAGAGTCACAAAGCGAGCCCAACGTCCGCCCACCCCAGTAGCGAGGTGGGGCCTGGCACCGGCCACCTAGCGTCCCCAGAGGGCGGGAGTACCTGTGTGTCTGCCTGCCGGGCGGGGGCGTGGACCTGCTCTGGCTGGCGGACCCTGGTGGGGGGCAGTGCACTTGTCCTGGGTGGACCCCCTCCCTCAGTTTCCCTCTGGGGCAAGGACAGAGCCCACACCCATAGCCCGTCTTGGCAGTCATCCCACGCTCACTGGCCTCCGTGCACGTGTTCAGGGTTAAAATGACGGCCTCGACCCTCTCGTGGATTCCGCCAGCTCTGTAGAGTGAGTGGGGCTGTCGCGACAGGCCAGGTGGACCCCGGACTCATGCTCACCAGGGGCATGGACGCTGCGTCTGTGCTCCCTCGGCCTCCCCCCAAGTCTGCTATCTGGAGGTCAGCAAACGCGCGTGGGCGACTCATCTGACCAGACCCATGCTGGCTCCTGGGGATCTGTGCTCTGTCCCCAGGAGGGTGGCCCTGAGGACCCCCGCCTCGGAAGGATGGGGTTATCATCCTGACACCTGGAACCCACATGCAGGAAGCCGACTTCTGGCCTAAGCGTGTCCCCACATGACAGCCATGTGGCCCGGACTGTGGATTTAGTGTCCCAGTGGTGTCCTCTCGCAGGGAAGGGGGCTGCTGACGTGACAGGCTTCTCCTTTACTCCTTGGTGCTCATTAAAAACCTTTGAGGCCGTGTGTGCTGGTCTTCACGACCGCTGTGGACGACGGGCAGTTCGGTGCTCAGGGCCACGTGAGGCCCCGGGTCACCAGGGCTCCGTAAGGTCCTCATGGCCTCCCTCACCCTCCTGCCCCCGGCCTCCCTGGCATCTCCCAGCTAAGTCTCCCTGACCCACAGGTGCGGCCTCCGTGTCCTGGCTCCGTGCTGGGTAGCTTCTTGCTCCCGGAGAAGCACCGTTGCCTTCGCTTTCCTTCGTGCCTGCAAGTCTGTCCAGTCCCTCCTTCCAAACCCGTATGTATACGGGTGTTGGGGTTGGGCCGGCCTCTGCGTCCCCTCGGACAGACCTCGCCAGGCAGCCCAGCTGCTTTCTGTGGCTTGAGCCCTGGAAGAAGCACCCTCAGGCGGGGAGATGACCGCCGGCCAGACTTCCTGGTCGGTGGAGGACGGGGGCACAGTTGTCACTGCGAGGTCACAGTTTTCTCTGATCGCCGGAGATGGATGTGACATCGATCAGCTGGAGGTCAGGGTGACCTCTGGGCTGTCACCTCTGCTCTGTCCCACTGGAGCTGTCGCTCTCCCAACACAGAATGCTCCCGTAGCAGAGCCCGAGCCCTCATCGGGGAGCGATCCCGAGCCCTCATCCGGGAGGGATCCCGGGGTCCTGGGGTCGAGCCCCACATCCAGTGCCCTGCTCAGCTGGGGGCCCGCTTCTCCCTCTCCTGCTTCCACTGCTTCCTTCTCTCACTGTCTCTGTCAAGTAAATAAATAAAATCTTAAAAATAAATAAATAAGTAAATAAAAGAAGCAAATAAATACATTTGGCACACCCGGGTGAACCGATCACTGCAAGTGATCGCAGAATTTCCCTTTGAGCTTCCTGGTAGCTGATGCAAAAAAGGAAAAAAACTTGACCACAAGGTCATATGCAAAAAAAAAAAAAAAAAAAAAAAAAGAAAAGATAAAGAAATTCTTCTGGAAAGAATTCTGGAGGAGACCAGAGCTCAGCTGTACACACTGGGGCCATCAGACCCCCTGACGGTGACGTCTCTGCAGTGTTTCTTTTCCTTTAGAGAATCAGTGCACCCAAAATGTTGGAAACGTAACCGCGAATCGCACTGAGGCCCTTTCCAGAGTCGTCAGGATAGCTCTGTCCCTCCCCGCTGTTCCCAGAGGGAGCGCCGGAGTCCGGGTCTGACCGTGACTTAGCCCCGGTCTCAGTGAGAAGGGCCGCCGGCTGCGCAGCACAGGACCGTGGGACTAGCCTGGTCACAGGCTATGGGGCCATGTTCCCCGTGAGTGTGGGAGGCGGAGGCCACAGCCGCAGGCGAGGGCCCTCTAAGGGACTGTGAGTGTGCGGTTAAGGATGCGTTGTCGCTCCGCGGCCGGTCCCCAGGGCCTTGCCCATGGTGGCTTTTGGGACAGCCGGCTTTGTGGACCTGGCTTTCGGCTTCTCGGGAGCTTTTGGCGGCACAGGTGGTTTACCTCTGACGTTCCAGAACTCTCGGGTGAGGGCTGCTGAGACCCGCAGGGGCGAGGACAGTGTGCCGCTTTACCTGAAGTGTTTATTCAGGGGAAACACTTGTGCTGAGTCTTGCTTGTGGGCTTGTACTTGTTGGTAAGGAAAGGTCCCATGCTCTGGAGAAACTTGGTGATTATCCGTGTTTTCATCATTTTAAATGTTGGGCAACTTGGTTGAAGTCATGGCTTCTGACGCCCGCACACATGCCCCATCTGCTCCATGCCTGCTTGGCCTCAGCGGGACTCAGGCCTCTGGCTGGGTCTGGGGGCGAGGCGTCTGGGTCTTTGTGGGGTCTTGGTCCCGGGCACCCGCTGTCGAGGGCCTGGACAGCGGTGTGGAGTGGGGAGCCTCGCTGGCTGCCTGCCGGCCAGGACGCCCTTCCCCATCCCCGCGGAGCCCAGACCGTGCAGTGAGCGGGGCAGGGCCCGCGGCGATGGTGGCCCAAGGCAGCTCAGACGTGACCGGACTCCGAGAGACGCCTCCGGGTGGGGTTCCTGCTGCCCACCACAGACGTGTTGGGAGACCTGCAGACCCAGAGAGCCGGACAGCACGGGCAGGGCCTTGGAGCAGGTGCCGTGTCTCTGTTCTGCTCACCGTCCTCAGCAAACACGGCCGCCGCCTCTGTTTGTTCCCATCGTTGCTGGTGTCCGGTGCACCAGACCTTATCAGATGGAAGCGGGTGGGACCAGGACTTGCTTTGGACACGTGGTCGGGTCTGAGGCTTCCGGCATGCGTGTGTCTCTGCAGGCAGTGTGGGACCTGAGCACGGCCGACCGTCCGTCCCCTTCACGGCAGCATGGGGAGTCACACCACAGAGATGTCCCTTCTCCCTGAACCGAGGCCAAGGCAGGCCCAGACATTCCTTTCTCCTCCAGTGCCCAGAGCCGGCCGCCGGGACACCTGTGTACACACGAGGGTGGGGCGAGCAGCTGTCAGCCTGCGGACAGCAGTCACCTTCAGTGCTTGGTCTCAGCTTGGGGCTGAAACGGAAGTAAAGAGTCAGCTGGTCCCTCGCGCAGATTTAGGGAGCAAAGTTCAGTGGGAAAGGCTGGTGGGTAAGCGCGGAGGGCAGCAGGACCGGGCACAGGGGAGAGCGCCTGCCTGGCACTCCCAGAGCATGGGGGACGGACGCGCCGCCCGCATTTCTGTGGCAGAGATGAAAAGCTACTATGTCTATTCTGAGTGGTGCTCCTGGCTGCTGTCTGTCGCTGAAGGTGAGTCCCCGGGTCCCGAAGCCGCTGTCCTGCGGGTCACTCCCAGGGCCCCGGCGGCAGCGACCAGGCCTCCTGGAGAGGGTTTTTACGCATCTGCCCTGCAGAATGGAGGACGTTCTCGTGAGTCACCAGCGAGCGGTACCTCCCGGAGCAAGGAGCAGCCCAGGCAATGGGTGTGGGAGGCAGGTGATTCTTCATCTGAAGTCATCATTCGATGACTCTGAGGCCCGCCAGTGGCTGCCTAAAGCCAGGGACATCCCTGTGGCTCACGAGGCTGGCCCAAACTGGACAGCAGGGAGCTCAGCCAGCGCCAAGCCCGTCAGAGCCGAGCCCACCTCATTCGAGCTCCGTGGGCGGAGGTCCACACGCAAAGTGCAGAACAGAAGCCACAGCGGCTCGGTACCGATGATCCCCTTCACTCAGTGACCCATGGGTGACTCACTAGGCGGTCGGCGGCCCTATAGGTCAAGTGCTAGGGACACGGCACTTTGGGGACACAGAGGTGCTTCTGTGGTCCGCTTTCCTGGGAGCCACAGAACCCAGGGAAGCCCTGGGGCCCCGGCTGTGCACAGGGGCCGAGCGGGTCTCCTGTCCATGGACGGTTCTTCCGTTCGCCCCTGAAGTTCACAAAAGCTGCTGCGGTGTGGGGAGGGACGTGGCTTCCTTGCTGGCTGCTGCCATCCAACTGTGACAAGACATCTGAGGTCTCCATGACCAGGCTCTGTGACCACGGCCCATGAGGACAGGCTCTCCCTTGGGCGCAGGGGCTGCGTTCTCATTGCCGACGGAGAGCTTCATGACCGTTAAAGCCGTGCCTCGCTGTCTCGTCTGAGCCCACAGATGGGGAGGGCCAGGCCATAGTCGTCAGAAACGGTGCTGGTCCGGGGGCTGTCAGAATGTGGGCATTGGCAAGCGACGTGAGCGGGCCCTTGGGCTGGGCGCGGGGCCCACAGTTGGCCCCATGGCTCTTGTTTCTGTGATGCTGGCGATGGGCAGCAATCAGGAGGGCGCAGGAAGGTGATGGGCCTGGTGAGGTCCCCGAGGGCCCCAGGAGTGCCGGCACAGCTCAACTCAGAGAGGGGCTTGGCTTCTGAGCAGAGTAGGGTAGAGGCCTCGCCTCTGGGTCCGTTTGTACAGTGATCACACGCTTGTCCCTGCAGGGAAACTGAGGCTGAGGGAGGGCGGGCGCATCCGTGGGGGTTAAGGACTGAAGTCAGTGAGTGGGCCAAGCCCACAGTAGGTGAACCAGCCTTCAGCACAGGGGACAGAGGTGTCCACTGCTTCCCACCTGGTGTCCAAAGCAGCCCTGCCCGGCCCTGGCCACGTCTCCCAGGGACAGAGGCCGCTGCGAACGGGAGCCGCCCACTCAAGGCCAGCGTCTCCATTCGTGTTGTGCCAAGAAAGGAAGCCGCAGGACTGTGCGGGCTTCCCGTGCGGCTCGGCTCGTGACCTGCGGCTCAGGACCCACGGACGTGGCGGTTCCAGCCCCAGACAGTCCCGTGGGGCAGGACCGTCCGTAGAGCAGCTTCGCCTGCAGTGTGAGGGGCCGGTGCTCCAGGTCCAGACATCACACGCCCGGCTTTCTTCCCCGGAGGAGGGTGACGGCATGGGGTGGGCCCTGGAGGGGACCTCGCGGCCGGGGCTGGGTGGGGGCAGGGTCTCGGGGTGCTTCTGGTCCCCTTGGGCAGGAGTCTCTGGAGGAGGCGTCTCCCCCCTGCCCTGACCCCACTTTCCAGAAGCTCCTCTGTGCAAACAGTCAGCTCCCCTTCTGCGCCGCAAGGTGAACGCTACGGCCCCAGGGCCCCCAGCCCACCTGCAGCAGATGTTGGTTTTATCCTTAGTCCGTTTTCTCTTTCATCTTTCCTCCGTGTCCACATTCCATCCCTGCCACTGCCGTGCCACAGCTCCCGAGACTGAGAACGGCAGCCACGTCACAGGAGGTGGCTCAGAGCTCTTGCCTGGGAATTGGAGTCAGGGAATCAGGTCAGGGGTTGCCGTCCTAGAGCCCTGGGACCAGGCAGTCCCATGCTCTGACCTGGGAGCGGGGTCTGGGGACACAGCCGAGGGGTGTCTGTATAGCAGGCAGGAGGCTGGGTCTGGCCTGAATGTCACCGAAGGTGCTGTCATGTGGGCATGACGTGAGAGCCGGACCTTTCCGGGATGTGGTCACTCTGAGGATGCAGTCACGGGAGTGTTAGAAAGCGGGTGTCTCTCAAGCTGGGGCAAGATTCCCCAGCAAGCCTTGTCACCAGTGTCACGAAGTGGGGGGGGGGGTTGCACCCCAGCTCCTGCCGAGCCGCAGTCACCAGCCGCTGGTGCTCTGGGTGTGGCTGCTTCTGTGGGGTGCCAGGCACCTCACGCTCCCGTGTTTGTGTTTTCCCAAACACGGCGGCAGAAAGGTCAGGTTGGCACTGATGTGTGTGAACCCTTCCCACCAGGCTCCGTGTGTGCGTGTGTGGTGGCACACGGATGGGCCGGCGGCCCCAGGACCCTGCAGAGGACTTTGTGCATCCAGCAGGAGCTTGAGCTCAGCGTCTGGGGCCTTCCTTGACTGCAGGCTCTGTGTGAGATGCAAGGACTCGGCTCAGTGACTTTCTCACGGTGTGCCCATCCGTCCCGTGGTTGGGACCCACAGACAGATTGTCCATCCCAGCAGCAGCATGGGTGACGGAGCTGTTCGTTGTCACCGTCCTGTGCGCAGAGACCCGGAGGGTTTAGAAACCGGGTTGGCAGCGCAAGTGTAAATCCCGTTGTGGGATCCACGCCCTGAACCCCGCAGCATCTGAAGGCTGGCAGCGGGGAGCCGGCTTTCCCTGTGTCGCTAGAGAAGGCAGGCATTTCAGACACAGAGAGTAAAGCGCGTGCTGAGAAACGCCAGCAGACGCCCATCCTGCACGTGGGGCTGGCAGGTCGAGGGGGAGGCGTCGGTGCAGCCCGTTGCCAGCGCCGTTCAGAACGCCTGTGACGTATTCACTCGTGCAGAGAAACCTTTATTTTCCAAGATTGCTTGAAAGAGGAGCTCGGAGCTCTCTGGGACTTCTGTATGGGAACAAGTCTTCAGGAAAAGAAACAGGTTTCTGTATTAAGCTGAGAGCAAATGAATTCACCAGACATTCTGAGGCCCGAGAAGGGCCGCTCTCCATCTGTTGGAAGCAGACCCAGAGCGTGTGCCGTGGGCCAGGCCCGCGCTTGCTGCTGCAGGGAGAGCGGGAAGCCTCAGCCTGCGTGGTCGCCATGGAGACTGGGATCAGCATCCAGAGCAGGAAGGACCTCCCTGGGGTACTGAGAAGCCCAGGGATGAGATTCCTGAACTGAAACGGAACTCCTGGAAACTCCTGCTCCTTCCCTGGGAGAAGTGGCCCCGGCAGCCACGGGACGGTCCGCGAGGTCTGCACCCGGGCCCACTGCCCCTGCTGGCTGCCCGCACGTGGAGGCGTGTTGGCACCAGGAAGCGCGGTCTGAGCTAACCCTGTCGTGATCCCGGGTGGGAGAGCAGCCCGGAGGCCTTCCCCTTCAGCAATCTTGCCTCACATGGGGCCGATGTAATTCCCCGATCTGGGACCGTTTTCCTAAATGACATAGACGCCTTGCTGTCACATTTTCCAGTTGCATTACCCATTTTTGGGGGAAATAAAAGCACATTTTTTTTAAATAGCACAGTTTCATTGATATGTTGGAAACGTAACCGGAAGTTGTTGAGCATTCCAGAAATCTATCAGATAGTTGTGTACAGATCGGATGAAAAAGGCGTCCTAAATGGACAGCTTAAAATGCAATTGAAATTTGCATTTTAAAATGTTCACGAGGCTTTTGCTTTTTCTGCCCAGCTTTCCAGCTGCACAGAGCCTCGTGGGGACTGCGGGAGTGGGAGGCAACAGGCGGCCTTGGGGGGTGCCCGTGCTCCAGCCAGGATGCCTGCCGGAGGGGTCCGGCCTGTTCCCGTCCCAGCCACAAACCCCCTCAGCCGTGCTTGGCCAGCGTTTGGGATTTCAGGCCATGAGCACAATTTCTTCAGTGATCTCGTTGTATTTAAAACAAGGAAAGTATTACTTTTATTACTAGAAACCAGTGTGCCCTTAGCAATAACCCGAGCTCTTGCCCCAAGGCCGTCCCTCCGGTAACGTCTGGTCCTTGCTCCGTGGGGCAGACTTTGGGGCGCACAGGGCTTACCGCAGGAGCCACTGCACACGGCATCACACACCTTCTGAACCGAGTCTCCTTTATGAAGCGGATGCGGAACATTCTGGGGTGCGATTTTCAGGGGACATGTGGCACTTACTAATTCACCCTGCCCTCAGCCACTCTTTTAATCAGTCCCTTTATGTTGTATCAACACAACTTCGAAACACTGTATCAACACGACGTGGGAAACAGGAAAAATTTTGTTTATGCTCCGGGGTTAAAAGCACTGACTTTGACACTGTATCTGAGCTCCAAGCAAGATGGAAGGAAACGCTCTCTGACTCTCTGTAAGGAAACGCTCTCTGTCTCTCTGTCGACAGCCAGGCACAGCACAAACCCTAAAGCACCCACTGTCTGGCCTTGCTCAGTCAACACCAGCCCACGCCGAGCGTCGTGCCCACGCTCAGGTCCCAGAATGGCTGCGGCTCAGGACGCCGGGGAAGGGAGCACATGTGTTAATATGAACACGGGAGCAGCAAGGTGCAGATGGGGTTCCGGGGGGCTGTGACAGTGGCCGGGGACGCATGTGGCCGTGGCCGGGGACGCAGGACCTCGAGTTCTCACCGGAGACACGGGGGCTTCAGGCAGAGATGTGCGTATGGAAGCAGGTGGCCTGCGGAGAGACTGGGGTGGGACCTGGGGACAGTGTGGGCCATGCAAGAGGCTCTCAGCCACGGCAGTAGCAGCCAAGGGGCAGGGTTGCTGGAGAGATGGCCAGGAGGAGGGGCACAGAGTGCATGTCTTCTGGGGATGGAGGAGAAGCTGGCAGAGGAAGCGGAGGTCCACTTGGGACTTGGGGGGCAGAGGAGATGGACATCAGAGGAGGAGGTGGTCCTTCCTTTAGGACCAGAAGTGTCTGTGAGAGCCAGAACGTAGGTCTGAAGGGTGGCGGGTCAGCCATGACCTCACAGATACTGGCGAGGGAGGGCAGCTGGGGACAGCGGGAATTCCGGAGCAGCAGCCTATGGACAAGTCTCATTCCTGCGAATAAAAACCACATAAAACACAGACCTGCTGCTTAAACCGAACTCAGTTGCAGAGGAAAAGCGGGTGTGGCGTGGCCGTGTCCAAAAGCTGTGCACTGCCCCGGGGTACTAGGCCTACGGGATCCTCGCCACGACTGCACGAAGGCTGTACGATGATCTCGAAGGCTCCATTCAGAAGAGATGAGACCCTTCGGAAGCTGCTGCTCCACGGCCTCCTTCCGTCTGTCCGTCCCTTTTTCAGAAAACCATGCCCTGCCTCTTCCTGGGCCGCCTCTCTGCCCCACTGCGGGGAGTGGGGGGTGGTTCGCGCCTCGAGGTGCAGGGGCCTCAGGCGATTTCCGGAATAAAACAGGGACCCTCCTGGGTGGTTAACCAGCTGGATGTCCTGGTGTGATGGCTCCAGGCTCCCTCTGTCCCGCCAGAAAATACTGTCCCTTCGCAGCCATGCGTGGTCGGCCCGTGGAAGCTGTGTGCGCAGCAGCCCTCCTGGGGTCTGCGGGCCATGCACACTTGGGCTGGGGCACCAGCGGGGACATGCCTGCCAAGAGGGTGTCCCACCAGAGCGGGGTGGCGGCGAGGTCCCCGGGGATGGGGTCCCCCACACAGGGTGTGATGTGCTTCCAGGGCAAGAGTAGTCAGGATGAGGGTGGTCTTTAAAGGGCAGAATCGGATGTATGAAGGTAGAGTCCATGGTGTCAGCAGAGGGCAACACACAGAGAAAAGAGAATATCGACTGGGGGCTGAGTGGGTGAGGATAGAGCTGGAATCCCAACACGGAGGAGCGGACTGCGGGCCCCGAGCCTGGAGGGGGTGCTCAGAACTGTGGGATCTGCAGCCCCTAGTGGCCAGGCCCCCCGAGGCCGCATCCTGTAGTGCCCCCCGCACCTCCCTGCCCCTGTGAGTCAGGTGCGTGCTCTGACCTGGAGGTTTGTGGGCAGTGCCACGCCAAGCAGGGGCCTCTCGGCCAGAGTCTGGACGGTGCCAGGGGACGCATCTGAGGCTGGAGCCTCCTTCCTGAGCTTCAAGCCTTCCGTTCACCCTGGGGAGTTGCCCGCCTCTTCTGGCTGCTTGGGGACGTGCGTGAGACCCTGTTCCGCAGCCAGACCCCTGCCACGCCCTTCATCTCGGGCCGAAGGCAGGCCTAAGAATGGCAGTGTGGGTTTTCCGGGTACTCTGCGGGGCCTCCGCACCCTACAGACCAACGATGCTGTCTGGGACAAGCTGGTGTGGGCTGTGTGCCCGGGTGGCATTTGGGGCCTGCTGGCTGGGTTTCCATCCCCAGTGAGCCCCCTCCTTGCTGTGCACTGAGGCAGGGGGCTCAGTCTTCCCATCTATAAGATGGGCACAATGGCACATTTCTCAGAGAGCTGTGGGAGCCGTGGAGTTTGCCCAAGGTCAGTGGCAGGGACGCCTTGCCCACCTCACCTCTCCTCATGCTGCATATCGTCCTTGGATGCACAAGGAGCCCGTCTGTCCATGGGTCTGTCCCCCATCCTCCACTAGGGCTCCGCAGCTTCAACAGGGGCCCTCTGACAACCCAGAGGTGAAGGGTGGGGTCCCACAGAGCTGGGGCCCCGGCACCTGGCACGCCGGCCTCGGCCTCGGTCTATACCAGCAAACGCTGCCGCGTGTGGAGTGAGTGCTGGGAGCAGTGGGGAGGGAAGCACTGGCTCAGGGATCATGGGCACCCCAGTGCCTGGCACTGTCCAGTGGCAGAGCCTAGACCACCTGTGTGGTCTGAGACTGTGCCTACCAAGACCTAACTTCGTCCCCTCAAGGTCACTGCGAGGTTGTGGCAAGCTGCCAACCACTCATCCTGATCCAGGCCATCCCCCTCCTGTGACCCCAGGAAGGAGAGCGGGAGGCAGTAGGGGGAGGGATCTGACCCTAGCTGCCCATCTGCATCCTGCGGGGGCTACAGGGAAGGAGAATGGGGCCCAGGGGGGTCTCAGCCCTGACTGTGTGCTGCCTGCCAACCCTGGGGTCACGTGGGCCAGATGGGCCACTGTGGAGGGTGCCCCCAGTGCCACTGTTGGAACACAAACTGGGACTCCAGAGGCCGCAGATGAGGCCCCTGCCACGGTGGGTGTGCCCAAGTGAACAAGGCTACAAAGGACGGTCCCTCGGGGCCCCCAGACCCAGCCACATGGCCCAGGCTTCTGTTCTGTCCACACACCTGGACCCGTGCGCTGGGCCTCTTCCCACAGACTCTCCCGAGCCGAGGGCCCCGCCTCTCTCCTCCCTTACGGCCCCGTCGCAGGGCTCTCCAGGTCCCTGGGCTCCGCAGGGCCTCTGGGCACAAAGGTAAAGGACAGTTTTAAAAATGAACTGAGCTTTTCTGAAGCGTCTGCTGTCCGAGGAGCCCCTGGGGCGTCACCACGGGGTGGAGCGGCTTCTGTGTGTGCGGCTGCGCCATGAGCCCGTGAGACCCCACGGGACCCCGTAGGACCCCGTAGGAGACTGTAAGACCCCGCAGGATACCTAGGAGCCCATGGGACCGTTGTCCTGCCCTTTCCATGAGACGGAACTCATCTAGGGAACAGCTTTCAGTGGGTGCATGGCGTCTCTTCTAAGGGATCCCCCGAGGCCACTTCCATCCCTCCATTTGCTCTCCCACATCCATGGACCTCTTCGTCAGATGCGCATCCGAGGGCCTGTGGGCACAAGCCCCTCGGCGCCCATTCTGAGACCCTGCTGGGCTCCAACGCCCGGCTGTAGCCACCCGCCGTTTCCTGGCTCGTGTGGGCAAGACCCTGCCTGCCTCTCGGCGGCTCCTCCCCGCCACCCCCACGAAACTCCCGTTCAGGCCTTCAGACACGCCCGACACCAGCTCTGGCTTCTGTGTGCCACCCAAAGTCACTTCCTCCCAAACTCTCCAACGAGGAAAGCGACATGCAGCTCGGTGGTTGGTGTTAGAATCTGTAGCTCTGGTTGGGGTGTGGTCCTGAGCCCCAGGCCACTGTGGTCTAGCCTGAAGAACGTGGGTCACCTCTCTGCACCTTCCAGACTCCACCCACCAAGTGCGGCTTGTGCCCTCTGGACGGTGTGGTGGTGGGCACTGCTGCCATTCCAGGGTGGGAAGAGCCCGGAGCCGCCATCTGAGTCCCGGACACCTGCTGCCCGCCACCCACAGCTCCCCCGGGTGAGGCCCACTCGCTCCGGACCCACGGGCATGCCATGAAGGGAATCAGCCTCGCCCTGCCTGTGTCCACGCCCACGGTAGCATTTTAATTAACCTAAAGCTCCAGTTGTGTTTGCTCTCCGCCATGTGTACCCAACCCCAGAGCCCGTCTAGGTTCGTTAGGTGTGTGACGTGAAGTTGTGGATCCTGGAGGAGAACAGGGCTCCTGCCAGGTCATACCAGGTCACAGTTTGTGTCCTCTGGAGGGGAGCGATGGGTACCAGGCCCTGCCTGGAGGAGGAAGCAGCTCGTTGTGGAGGTGATGGTTCCTGCGGCTTGTGTGTTTTTCTAGCCAGGCACACAGAGCCTCCCTGTTTAGTTCACGGAGACCAGGCAGGGGGTCCTCGGGGCCACACGTCTGCTCAGGGACCTGCATGGGGGGGTGCCACCCAGGTCCCTAGATGCTCACTGGCCACCCCCTCCATGCCCCGACAAATGTGCAGAGAAAGTACAAGACCGATGTGGAAGAGGAAGGGGAGTGGAGAGTGGGTCAGGGTGGTGGGGTCGGGGTCCCCGGTGCCTGATGAGGAGGCTGGGTCTGCACGATGGTGTTCACCCAGCGATGGGCCGCCAGAGCCAGTTTGGAGTCAGGGAAAGGAAGCCTGAGAGGCCGAGGGAGGAACAGACTGACCCAGGGCAGCACCATCTCAGGAGAAGCAGCCACGGTGGAAGGATCCAGAGAAGCAGGGCTGAGTGCAGGGGGGTAGGAAGGGGGAGGGAGGCTGCAAGAAGGACACAGTTGTCTGAGGACCCAGCGGCCACCGTGTCCAGCTTCACCTGCTGCCCCGCAGAGCAGACACCTGCTGGCCTACGTTGCCGTGGTGATGAGACAAGGCAGGTGGTGTGGGGGTGCGGGAGGGGCCGGAGGCTGGTGCTGAGTGCAGGAAGCAGCCCCCCACGTGTCATCTGGCAGAAACTGGCAGGAGCGGGCTCTGGCTCTGCCCTCCACATCCTTGTCTTTCAGGGCCTGGAGCCCATGCTCAAGTCAAGCCAGCATTGCTGCAGGGTTCGAGGGGACACAGATTTGTCCATGAGGAGATCACTCTGTGCCTGGCTTAGCTTTTCTTGCACCCCAGGACGAGGAGGGATCAGTGCCAACCCCTGCATCAGGCAGCAGCATGGACGGGCTGCGGGCGGGTACTTGGTGCTGCTGGTACTCGGGACTATGGGTACTCAGGGCTGCGGGTACTTTGATGCTGCGGGTACTCGGGGCTGCGGGTACTTTGATGCTGCGGGTACTCGGGGCTGCGGGTACTTTGATGCTGCGGGTACTCGGGGCTGCGGGTACTTTGATGCTGTGGGTACTCGGTGCTGTGGGTGCTTTGATGCTGCGGGTACTCGGGGCTGCGGGTACTTTGATGCTGTGGGTACTCGGGGCTGTGGGTACTTTGATGCTGTGGGTACTCGGGGCTGTGGGTACTTTGATGCTGCGGTTACTCGGGGCTGTGGGTACTTTGATGCTGCGGGTACTCGGGGCTGCCGGTACTTTGATGCTGCGGGTACTCGGGGCTGCGGATACTTTGATGCTGCGGGTACTCGGGGCTGTGGCTACTTTGATGCTAGGGTACTCGGGGCTGTGGGTACTTTGATGCTGCGGGTACTCGGGGCTGTGGGTACTTTGATGCTGCGGGTACTCGGGGCTGTGGGTATTTTGATGCTGCAGGTACTCGGGGCTGTGGGAACTTGGGGCTGTGGGTACTCGGGGCTGTGGGTACTTTGATGCTGCGGGTACTCGGGGCTGCGGGTACTTTGATGCTGCGGGTACTCGGGGCTGCGGGTACTCGGGGCTGTGGATACTTTGATGCTGCGGGTACTCGGGGCTGCGGGTACTTTGATGCTGCGGGTACTCGGGGCTGCGGGTACTCGGGGCTGTGGGTACCTTGATGCTGTGGTACTCGGGGCTGTGGGTACTTTAATGCTGTGGGTACTTGGGGCTGTGGGTACTCGGGGCTGCGGGTACTCTGATGCTGTGGGAACTTGGGGCTGTGGGTACTCGGGGCTGTGGGAACTTGGGGCTGTGGGTACTTTGATGCTGTGGGTACTCGGTGCTGTGGGTGCTTTGATGCTGCGGGTACTCGGGGCTGCGGGTACTTTGATGCTGTGGGTACTCGGGGCTGTGGGTACTTTGATGCTGCGGGTACTCGGGGCTGTGGGTACTTTGATGCTGCGGGTACTCGGGGCTGTGGGTACTTTGATGCTGCGGGTACTCGGGGCTGCGGGTACTTTGATGCTGCGGGTACTCGGGGCTGCGGGTACTTTGATGCTGCGGGTACTCGGGGCTGTGGGTACTTTGATGCTGCGGGTACTCGGGGCTGCAGGTACTTTGATGCTGTGGGTACTCGGGGCTGCGGGTACTTTGATGCTGTGGGTACTCAGGGCTGTGGGTACCTTGATGCTGTGGTACTCGGGGCTGTGGGTACTTTGATGCTGCGGGTACTTGGGGCTGTGGGTACTCGGGGCTGCGGGTACTCCGATGCTGTGGGAACTTGGGGCTGTGGGTACTCGGGGCTGTGGGAACTTGGGGCTGTGGGTACTCAGGGCTGTGGGTACTTTGATGCTATGGGTACTCGGGGCTGTGTGTACTTTGATGCTGTGGTACTCAGGGCTGCGGGTACTCCAATGCTGTGGGAACTTGGGGCTGTGGGTACTCAGGGCTGTGGGTACTTTGATGCAATGGGTACTCGGGGCTGTGGGTACCTTGATGCTGTGGTACTCGGGGCTGTGGGTACTCCGATGCTGTGGGAACTTGGGCCTGTGGGTACTCGGGGCCGTGGGAACTTGGGGCTGTGGGTACTCGGGGCTGTGGGAACTTGGGGCTGTGGGTACTCGGGGCTGTGGGAACTTGGGGCTGTGGGTACTCGGGGCTGTGGGTACCTCGATGCTGTGGTACTCGGGGCTGTGGGAACTTGGGGCTGTGGGTACTCGAGGCTGTGGGCATTCTGATTCTGCGGGTACTTGGGCTGTGGGTACTTGGGACTATGGTCCTCTGAAGCTGTGGGTACTTGGGGCTGCGGGGTTGGGCAGCTCATCCTTCATACTTTGTGTTTCAATGTTCCGTCGTCACCTACCCTGTCTGCTGGATACTGTGGATTGTGACCAGAGTCACTGCGTCTCCGCCCATGAGTCAGCAAGTCCTGTTTGGGGACGCACGTGGCCTATCACTTGCTTCAGGCCGAGGTGGCCCCTGTGGGCGCTCATACCCTCAGCTCTGGAGAGACTGGGCCTCCCTGTCACTAGGCTTCTCCCCAGGGAGGTAGCCAGAGGCCCCCAAACCCCTCTCAGGGAGAGCAGCCGGAATGCTGGTGACAGGAAAGTCGTGCAAACCGCCCCACGAGACCTGAGTCCACAGCACGGCCACCGAGCAGTCAGCACGCTCGACCCGCCCCATGGGGGCGCAGACACTCCGCAGACACTGCCTCCCTCCCGTCCCCTCCACTGCGGCCCGCGGGCAGAGCTCCTGGGTTGTTGCTCTCGTCACTGAACGCGTTTTGAGTATCCGCCGCGACCCTGTGAAGAACACGTCCATCTTAAGGGAAAGCCTTCTTGGCCCGACAGTGGGTTCTGTGCGCGGAGCTCTGGCCCCGGTGGCCTCACTGCCCGTCACACAAAGCCGACACAACACCGGCTCTGGGACTCTGCCGGTTTCTGAGAAAAGCCACGTGTCGGCTGATCAGGGTTGACGTCCACAAACCCTAGAGCTACGCCCGCCCTCCACGCCTGCGGTCAGCCCTCTGTCGGATGTGTGCCTGCCCCGACTCCAGGCTCCAAGCTCAGCTGTCCCCGCAGTGCGGAGTGCCGTCCCCCGGCCGTCCTCCGAGGCCCCGCACAGGTGGCTGAGCCGTTCTCAGAGCCGGAGAGGGCCGCGTGCCCCTCGGGCCGCACGCCCTGCCCTGCAGCTCAGGCTCCCGGCACGCTCTGCACTGCGGAGAAGGAAGCCGGACGCGGAGCCGCAGGTCCTCGGACGGCCGGGTGGCTTGTGATGAGAAGGAGGCCCCTGCGCGCCGAGGAAGGAGCCACCGCCGGCAGTGGGGACCATGGTGGAGGGCCGGGCGCGGGAACCGCAGGGAGCATGTGCGGCTGTGGCCCCCGCGTGGGGCGCACCTGCCTCTGAGGGGCCTCCAGGCCGGGGGCCGGGCCCGGACAAGGCACCGCGGAGAGAAGGCCCGTGTGCCTCCGTCTGCGCGCCCTCCTCCTCCACACCCCCTCTGGGGGCGGCAGCCGCGTGACACGCACGTGACACGCACGAGCCGGGCCGGCTCTGGGTGCCAGAAGAGCCGAAGCAGGGAGAGCCTGCCAGGCCTCTGGGGCCGCCCAAGGACCCAGTCAGGGCAGGTGTGAGCACAGTAGACCTGGGGCGTAAGGGCAGGACGGGGCAGATGTGAGGCCCGCGGGTGTGGGGCTGCACGAGGACGGGTCACAGTGTGGGGTAGGGACGTGAGAAGGGCTCCTCGGAGAAGGATACATTTGGGGGAAAAGCTCAGAGTGAGTGATCGGTCAGCTCCACGGGTGTTTGGGGCGGAGAGTCTGGTCTACCTACTAATAATTTGGAATTTGTCCTGGCCCTTCTCTGACCATGGCCAGGGCTGGGACGTAGCTCACTCACCACGGCCCCGTGGTGAGGCGCTGGTGTCTGACCACTCGCTCACTGTTCCTGAGCCCCCGGGCAGCGGGCATGCATTTCTTGGGTGAATGAACCCCGTGTCTGCCGAGGGAAGACCTTCCACCAGCCGCTTCCTCTGTGAAATCCATGTTGCCCTTCTGAAGGGGACCTGCTTGCTCGCTCTGCTTGAGCCCGAGGGCCCGCCTCCTGGCAGCTCGGCAGAGGCACTGGGGGGGCACTGGGGGTCACCTGGAACCCACCTGCCCAGCTTCCTCAGCTGTGGGCCTGGGGCCTGGAGGCTGGGGGCCGCTGTGTCAGCCCGGCCTGCAGGGCGAACCAGGACACCAGCGGCCCCGCAGGCCCAACTACGTGTGTTTCCTGGGAGGTGTGGGCTGCCTGGTTGGAGGGCCGGCCATGGACGTGGTCAGCAGGGAGTCCAAGGGTCTGGAACTGGGGCTGCACCCCACCTCCCTCCAGGAGACCCGCTCTCTCCAGCAGCTGGGAGAAAGGGGGCTGTGCGGGCCCAGATGTAAGACCCCTCTCCCGCCCAGGCCGGTCCACCAGCAGGCTGTGGGGGAGCTCCAGGCTAGGCCTGGCTGTCATTCCTGGACACAGGACCAGAGGAGCCCGCCCGGCCCAGCCCAGGTGCAGACCCCTGGCTGAGGTCATGGCCCGTGGCCGCTGCTGCCTTCCTCTCAGCCCAGCCTGCCTCTGGCAGCCCTGAGCCCACACTCCCAGGCTTTGGCCTGTGAGCCTGCAGTGGTGCGGGAATGCGGGCGCGGGGTGGAGGAAGCACCGTGGTAGCCCCTCCCTCTACCACATGCCCCTGTGCTGTCCCCTCTGGTGGCTGAGCTGCTGCTCTGATGCCTTCTTTCCCAGAGCCGCCGTGGTTGCTGGTTCCTCAACGGGGAGGGCCTGTCTGTGTGTGGACTTCGAGGTGTCCCTGGCCGGGGGCCTGCACGGTGCTGTGGGGGAGCTGTGCCAGGGTCTGCGGTGCGACGGGCCCCGGCTGGGGTGATGCTGGCGGGTGCAGCCACAGGTCCCCCCGAGCCAG
The DNA here is from genome assembly GCF_902655055.1 of Lutra lutra. NCBI lineage: Eukaryota > Metazoa > Chordata > Mammalia > Carnivora > Mustelidae > Lutra > Lutra lutra. The sequence goes on from NC_062280.1 coordinate 200,449,695, forward strand.
GGGCTTGCTGCCCGGTGTGCTTGCTGTCCCCCTGCCTGTCCCTGGGCAGTGCGTGAAGTGTTGTACCCACCCCGACTGGGGGGTGTAGTGCACAGGAAGGAGGGGTCGGAATTGTCCAGCAGGTCAGTCTGGCCACGTGACAGGTGTGAAGCGGGGTGTGGAGCGGGGCGAGGGCAGCGGCCATGGCGGTGAGCGTCTCCCCCCAGCATGGGTGTGTGCAACCTTGCTGCCCGAGGCGCAGGTGGGCGGGAACCAAGTCCTGATGTTATATTCAAACGGTGGGTAAAAGCTGCCCACGCCCGTGAAGGCTACTGCCCTGACCCCGGTCAGGACGGTCTCTGGGGCCTGGGCTCCAGCTCCACACACACCCTCCTCCCGGGCTCTTCCTGCCCACGACCTGGTTCCCACCCCCCCACCCCTGCTAGGGGCCTCCGGTCACCTGGGAGCCCCTTAGCAGGGAGCCAGGCGCCACCTCCAGCTCAAACCAAACCTGCATTTTAACGAGCTCCCCAGGGGGTCCCCTCCCCCTTACATTTTCCAAGTTCTTAGCCCTTGGGGGCGAGCAGCCAGCCGAGCACACACAGCTCTGTGAGGAGCACAGGCTCCGGGACAGACAGACCGGGGGACAGACAGATCCAGGCAGGACAGGCGAGGTGCAGACCCTGCTCCGCCCACGGCCGGGGAGACTGCGCTGGGCACGGGGCCTCCGCAGGGAGGGTGCTGACGGGCGGCAGGGTTGGAGCCGGCCCCCAGGAGCCGCTGTGCGGCGGGGGCTGGGCAGTCCCTGGCCAGCACGTCTAGGGAGCGTCTAGGGAGCGTGCACCTTGAGCTCCCTCCAGAGCTGCAGACCCAGCACCAAGGCCCCAGGGCCGGGCCAGCGGGCCGACCCAGAGATGGAGCCCCGCCGCCTTCCTTTGTGCGCCCAGGACGGGCGTTCCGGGAGACAGGCCGCCGCCTCCTGACGCCAGCGCGCTGGTGGCGACAGCATGACCTTAAGCCTCATCTCCCTGCTGTCGCAGGACATCTCCGGGCTGTGGCTCTCCTGCGCACCAGCACAGGTGCGTCTGGGCTGCGTGCGGGTGGAGGGTGGGGGGGGGTGGCGCGTGGGGGGCAGGCCGGGGGCCCTCGGGGGACGCGGCGAGGGTGCCCATGCAGGGCTGCGCAGACCGAGGCTGGCGGCCCTGTCAGTGGGATCCAGGCTGGGACGGTGCTCCGGGGGTGGGGCTGTGTCTGGCGACGTCCCTCCCGCCCAGCGGGGTGCCCGGGCCGGCTTAAAGCCGCTCACCCTGGAAGCTGAAGGAGCTCTCCCAGCCGCTCCTTTGTTCAAGCTTTCCAGGAGACACACTGGTGCTGCGATTGCCAGGAGCCCCGGGGCCCGGGGGGCGGGCAGTGCTGCGGTCCCCGTGGTGGCAGGTGCCCAGACACCCTGATGGAGGTTGTCCAGCAGCGGGGTCAGGCCTGGGTCCCTGGCCCCCCGTGGTAACAGCCACCCGGGTTCCGTGACCGGTTCCGGCCCCCAGTGGGGGTGTGGGCACCTCTGAGGCCAGCCAGGGTGCCCGGGGAACAAAGACCAGGGCCGGAGAGTGAGCAGAGCCGCGTCTCCTTGCTGCCAGTCTGAGGGTGAGGGGTGCTCGTTTTGAAGTTATTCATCAGAAAGTACGTTTCCTGCAGGTGCTTCTGCCAGAGGGACGGTGGCAAAGAGCGCGTCTGTTTCTGTAGATTTGAGTGAATCAGCCAGATCTTAGTGGCCAGTGGCAGTGGGTAAACATCTGCCATCCCCAGGTTGAGGACAGAGGCCCTGGGTGTGCCTGACTGTGCCCGCCACGGAGGGAAGGCTGGACGCAGCGCCGCACGTGGGGCGACCCCAGCTGGACATGGGGCCTGCGGTCGGCCCGTCAGGGAGGGCGTGGGAGGCTCTGCTGGACACGCTGTGCTGCGTGTGGCTTGGCTGCTGGTGGGCCGCGCTCTTGGGGTGCCTGGCGCCCCGCACGTGTGTTCTTTCCGGGAGGCTCCTCAGCACGGCCACCGGTCATTTCGGACGTGGGCTCATTCTCCTCAGTGGGGACCGGCTCTGGTTCCCGTAACTGCCTCCAGCAGACGTTAACTCCGCGTTGCGCCGGCTGTCAAGGGAGTGCGGGGGGCTCCAGTGTAACTCAGGGTGGGGGGTCTCCCGTCTCCACAGACCACTGGCTGCTTCTCCGAACAAGGGCGTTTGTTGTCTGAGGAGGACGCGGCCGTTGGTCCGCGTGACAGCAGGTCTTCCTCCCACGGCTACTACAGAACACGTCATGCTGGCTTTGATTGGCACCTGCTGTTTACCAGCAAGGATGCCCACGCCGCCCCTCACGTCTGCACTAGCAGTGGCTCGTACCTGCCCTGAGTCAACAGGAGACCAAGGGGAGGCCACGGGCGTAACCCGTATCCCAGGGTGACTCACACTGCGGAGCGCGATGGCGGGTTGGAGCCACGATCCCGCCACAGGCTGAGGTGCCTCCCGTCTTGTCCTTGTGACATATGTGAGGTCAGCGGTGGTGCGTGACCTCTCCCCACCACAGCCTGCCCTCAGCGTCTGTCCCTGCCTCCCACACGCTGGACCGTGTGTGTGCCCAGCGGGGTGAGGGCTGCCGGTGGGCCAGCGTCCGTGGAGCCCGTGTCCCTGCCCTGCTGGCCGCGGCAGCCCTCTCGCAGGCCGCCGTGGTGAGGCCCGGGGTGGATGAGGCGTGCGAGGCCTCCGTGAAGGTTAGTGCAGCCTCGTGTTTGCTTGGAGATCTCTAGAATTCTGGGGGCTTAGGAAGTGGGAACAAGGTGCAGGTCTACAGTTCAGGGAAGAATTCTGGAGAGTCCCTGGGATTCCTGGAAGGAGCTCACTGCCGGTGTCAGTGATGGATCCCGCCATGCCTCTCCTTCTCACATGCATGTTCCGTGAGCCGCCTTCTGAGGGCAGGTCCAGAGGAAGTGCTTGTGAGCAGGTGCCCTGAGGAAGGACCAGAGACGATGATTTTCCTGATCTGTTGACGAATGGGAAAACTCGGTCAGAAACATTTGCTTTGTTTTTAAACAGCGGTGACAGGTGTGGGGCATGTGTGTCCCTGGTGTGCGTGCGTGCTGTTGACATGAGGCGCGTGTGAGACACGTAGGCCGTGCCTGCCGCCTGAGAGTCAGCGGAGATGCTGAGGCTGATGACGTGGGCCTGGGGAACCCCGGTGCCATGGGACGTTCAGCCCAAAGCCAGGACATGTGGCCAGTGTGTTGTCACCCATACTGCCCTGGGGCTGATGGGATTTGTTTGTTTGTTTTTAAAGATTTTATTTATTTATTTGACAGAGAGAGAGAGAGAGATCACAAGCAGGCAGAGAGGCAGAGAGAGAGGAGGAAGCAGGCTCCCCGCTGAGCAGAGACCCCGATGTGGGACTCGATCCCAGGACCCTGAGATCATGACCTGAGCCGAAGGCAGAGGCTGTAACCCACTGAGCCACCCAGGTGCCCCAAGATTTGTTTTTGCTACAACCCAGACTCTGGGTTTCTGAGGAGCAGGAGACCTTGGTCTGACGCTGTGGGTGTGCAAGGGTGGGGTTGTTGGGCACACACGGGACAGGCCTGATTTTCCACCTTCTCTCCCTGCTGTCCTCCCTGGACCTGGGAGCTCACTGAGATCCTCCGGCATCAGCCTACTCAGACTCCGGGGTGGTCCAACGGCACCCCTCTGCCGAGGGCCAGCCTGGGGCTATTCCAGGAGCTACTGGGCTTGGCGTTCCCAGGGTCCCGGGCTATGGCTCTCCTGCAGGGATGGCCCCGTGGCTTTTTCTGCAACGTCATAACCCTACCCAGAAATGGCCCTGGCCCTGTCCTGGGTCCCCTTCCAGGCTGCCCACGCAGACTCCTCTCTGTCCTGGGACAGCAGAGAAAGCTCAGCAGCAGGAGCATTACCGGGAATGACGAGTCCGCAGATATTTCGTGCCAAGACCCTTTCAGGCAAGAGCTGGCTGAGGGCTGCCATCAGCGAGCTCTGGGTGCCACTGGCTTGCCATCCTCGTCACCCGCCCCACCTGGCCGCCTGCGCTGGGCTGGTGTGGCCAACACCTGCCTGGTCCCATGAGCCTCCCGCGTCCCCTCATCCAATTCTGGGCACTGAGCGCCCACTACATGTCCGCGAGTGTATCCCGGGCCGCCTCTCCGGACACTCTGTGAGATGCCGCCGTCCCTGCTCTGTGGTCACGGGCTCCCAGGGGCGCTGAGCACCGAGGGCTTCGCTGTGGCTCTCGTGGCACAGTGTGGCTTCAAGGCTTCTCGAGCAAACACGCTCTGGTGTTGTGGCTGGACCCAATATTTGTGCCTTAAGACCCGTCTGCTGTCGACTGTGACCAGGTCTGCGCGCCGCTGCCACACGGCATGTCTGAGAGGCGCAGGTCAAGCCTCCTTGTGCTGACACTCGTTTGGCAGCAGGCGCTGGGGTGGGGCGTGGCCTCAGTTCCCCAAACCCCCTGCCATGCAGCTTCCGGGCCAACGGTGAGCCTGCCCACCTGCTCCTGCCCTCGGGGGAGGACGGCCCCACCTGGTTCCCCACCCTCGGGGCATGGCCTTTGGCAACCTTCCAGGTCCCATCCCAGTTCCCAAACCCACACAGGTGCACGCTTGGCGGCAGAGCCCGGAGGACTTGTGCTTTGTCCGAATTGAACAGACGCGTGACTCAGAATTCAGAGGAATTTCAAACTCAGAAATGTTCAAAGGGAGCTCCTGGCTGGGCTTGGTCCTCGATCTGACTGCTGGGCGGTTCTGGGAGAAGTGGGGGCCAGCCCTGTCAGCCGTCCGGGAAGGACAGGTGTGTGACGGTGGCCTCGGGGGGGACCCCGGTGAAGGAGGCCCTCGCTTGTGGCAGGAGGACCCTTCTGGGCTCCAGGGGCTCCAGGTCCCATGGCCAGAGCTGCAGTCAGGACCTGCCTGAGCCCAAAGGTGGGCCTGGCCGCCAGAGCCCCCCGCCATGACCCCAGCTCTGTGACACCCAGAGTAGCCTGAACGGAGTGCTGCGGCATCTCTCCCCCGTCCCCTGGCCTAGCACCCTCTCGTCTGCCTCGCTGGTGACACCCGGAGGCGAGTGGCTGTGTCCGAGGCAGGACCCACACCGGGCTCATGGACACCCACCCCTCCATGTCCGAGCCCGTTTCTGTGCTCACCTCCGTGGGCCTTAAAGCAAAACCAGAGCCTGTGCATTGAGAACGCAATCGCCGGCTGAAGGCTGTGTTTGCGCAGCCCTGCGGAAAACCGTTCCACAAACGGGGCCATTTGGCTCCACAGGACACTCAAGGCAGCCCTGAGCCCTGAGAAGCAGCCCTGGCCCGGCGGCTGGGGACACACTCATCAACCTGGACCCCAGCCGGCAGGTGAACGGCTTCCCTCAGGATTCGGGAGGCTGGCCTGCGGGCCGGGTGCTGACCAGGGGCCTGGAGCCCGCTGCTTTGGGTCCCTGACCTCCCCCTCCCATCTGGGGGGGTGGGGGGAACCCACTGAGGTGTTTCCAGGCCATGAGAAGGCGCCTCCAAGACAGTGGGTGCTCTGGCTGGACCGGCACTGCTGCCCAGGAACAGGAGCGAAGGCCCGGGGACCCCCAGGGCAGGGCGGAGCGCCGTGTGACCCAGGGCCCTGCTCGCCCTGAGCACAGCTGCAGTCCTGTCCCTGCTGGCACAGCTGTTCCCTTCCTTACTCCAGACCCGCTCCAGGCGCCGGCTCCTCCTCCCTCAAGTGCCAGAACCCGGCAGGGACAGGGTGGAAACAGCAGGCGGGGCCGCATGGGGCCTCCTGAGTATGGGGCCTGCCCCTGCCCAGGGTCTGACGCAATGACCTATGTGCACTGAGGGTATGAAGAGGTTCCTCACCCACACCAGGACTTCCCGAGCCAACAGGGCTAGGTGAGCAGGGCAGGCCCAAGGAGGGGCCAGAGTGGTCCCGATGGTCCGGAATGATCCAGAATGGCCCAAGGTGGTGTGAACACAAGGAGGGCTTGTGCTCTGGGCTGTGGTGTTCGTGGGGGCCTGGGCTCCCCGCTGGAGCCAAGGAGGGCTTCCGCGTGGGCTCACCTAGTTCGGGGCAGAGGGGAGCCCGACCGCAGCTCCCGAACACGGAATCCAGGGCATAAGGACTTGGGAGAGTGGGCACTGGTGAGCAACCCAGTGCAGGGCCTGGGGCGCGAGTCAGAACGTGTTCCCACGGCACGTGGTCTTGGTCTTCCCAGGGTGGGCTCAGAGCCCACGTCAGGAACCGTCTCCTCCAACAGGGTTCCAGTTTTCGGGTCTGGTTCTGAAACAAGGTCTTGAGGAAACGTCTGACCTGACTGAAGGGGGGAGATGTTTCCGTGTCAGTTCCAATGCATTCATGCTGCCTGGTAGTCCCGTGTGCTGTTCCCTCCAGGATCTTCCATGTCCTGTCCCCGCATGCGTGTGCGTGTGCAAGGCTGCATTTCTGGGGGGACAATGGCCGTCCCCCAGTGCCCGCTGCAGGGGCCATGTGGGCAGTGGTGACACCTGCCATCCACTTCTCCTGTGGTTGTGATTTTCTCAGTAACAGCGGCCGAGGAGAAAATACCGTGGACAGAACAGTGGGCTCGATGCACCCCACCCCCCACCGCCCCATGGTGGCTTAGAAAGCCCGGCACCAGCCAGGGCCCAGGGCAGGTGGTGCGCCCTGGGCGTTAGTGATGTGGAACCCCCACCCACATGCCAGATGCAGTGCACATCACCCCACGAGTGGGACCCACAAAAACTAGCTCAGGAGGTGGAGGAACCCCCGGAAACCAGGGACCCCCACACAGCAAAGGCGAGTCAGCACACAGACCGTGGCCACCTGGCCTCAGCCCCTTGTCACAGCAACTCCTGGAAGGCCGTGCGGACATGCCAGCAGCCTGCACGCGGGGTTCCTGGGGCCGGGCACGGTGCACCGCTGGTTCAGGTGTAAAGGCACGTAGTGGCTGCTCCCTGAGCCGGGCCTCCAGGGTCACAGTGCCCGACACGTCCCCTGCCACCGTCTCCTCTAGCTGCCGCAGGGACAGCGTTCACGACCTCCGGGCGGTCGCGGCTCAGACTAACAGAAACACGAATGCGGAACCATGGGAGGTTCTAAATGCCTCTGGGAACGGCTGAATGTCATTTCGACGACCGCTGAGACAAGGGTCAGGGACCACAGGCGCACGCGGTGTCGCGGTGTCGGAACCCTGCACTCTGTGGCCACCGCCCAAGCTCACTGGGAGGTCCGACTTCTCCTGCTTCTGCTCCTTCGAGCCCAGGGAGTGTCTCCACCTATAAATCCGTCCCTGAAAGTCACTCGGGTGACAACCTCAGACAGACCACCTTGTCCCTCCCTTTGAGCTGCCGCTCTCCATGGTCCCTGCTGTGTGGCCTCAGGCAAGTCACTGGGTGTCTCTGTGCCTTAGGGAGCTTGTCGGGGATGGGATAAGAATGCTTCACCTGCTGGGTGGTTGTGACAGACCCGTCCTTGATAAAGGTGACACTACGCTGACAGGATTCCTCTGGGATGACGAGTTGGCTGACGTGTGGTGGCTCTTGCTGGCCCGAGAGTGCGGGAGGGTCCTACCCTTCCCTACGCGGACTACTCCCACTATGGCAACCGGTCTCCAGGTCGGTGTCGAGAAGCGCTTGCCTTCTGGACTGACCTAAGGCCTGGCGGGTTTGAGGAGGGTTCCCCTTCTTCGCCGTGGGCCCGGCAGGGGCTCGCTCGGGTCCGAACTTCTCCGAAAGCCACGTCTCCTTCTGCGAGGATAAGCTGGGTGATTCCCCCAGTGCCCCTGGAGGAGCTGCTGGTCCTCCCTGCTGGCGCCCCAGAACCCTGCTCCACTCAGGCTGGAGGGGGCCCTGCTGCCCCAGCTTCAGGGCCAGCACACAGATGACCTTCTGGGGCTCTGACCCCAGCGACCCCGTAGCGGGGGTGGGGCGGGAGAAACGCTCCGTGCGGGCGGGAGGCGGGTCGTGAGCGCTGTGGACACTCAGAGGCCCCACGCGGGCCTTGGCTCGTGGCCGTCTCTACGCGCTGGCTCAAGCTGCCTGTGGTAAGGAGGATTCTGAGGGTCGCCGGGGCCTGGTTGTCTGCCCGTGGCGAACACCGAGTCGTATGGCCTCTAAGCCTGGCATCCGGGAAGGCCTGGCTTCCTGTGGCTCCCGGGGCGGGGTGCAGCTCTTTTCGCAGGGAACGGCGTTCCGAAGGCTACTTTGTACGTGGCTGTGTCTGGCTCCGAGCCCACGGAGTGTGTGCTGGGCGAGTCCACGAGCCCGGGCACAGGGCGAGAGTGGGCTCGCTCTGCAGGGCCGGGCCCAGGGTGGGCGTGGACGGTGCGGCCTGCGGCCCGGCTGACATCCTTCATGAGACAGGGAGGAACAGGCAAGCGTTCCCTGGATGGCAGGTAGAGACACAAGCTCCTGACGTCCCGGAGCGCACCTCAGGCTACGCAGCCCCTGACCGGCTGGCATTCTGCTGGACCTGGGTCTGACCCCAGCGCAGCGTCACCCGCAGGGGGAGCCTGGGCTAGGGCTGCGGTCCACTCAGGCGGGATTGAAAATCAGGGCACCCATTCCGCATGCACCACACCGAGGCCTCCAGAAGGTTCCCAGGCAGGCCTGAGCTGCAGACCCGCCAGGCAAGAGCACGCGGCCTCAGGGGCTTTGGGAAGGGGCTTCTGAGGATGGGCTGTGGGCCTCAGGGGCTCTATGCAGGGGTGCGGCCTCAGGGCCGCAGGCCTTCATCTACACCCCACTGTCACTGTGGCACCAAAGAGCTCCCAGATGGTGGCAGCCTTGCCCAGGGCTGAGCTGGGGGCCAGGGCAGCTACACTGTGAGCTGAGGGGTGGTTCCCATGAGGGGGTGAGGGGGCTGTGTATCCCCAGCCCTGCACTGGGCCCCCAGCCCCACCGCTGAGGGGGCCCAAAGAGACAGGCTGCCCTCTCCGCGCCCAGGCCTTGTCCGCCTCCCTCCCACTGCCTCTGTGACAGGCCCCTTGCCCAGGGGTCTCCTTTCGCGTCCGGCTGAGACGGAAACGCTGGAGACGGCACGGGCTCCCACACAGTTGCTCTGTGACAGTATGGGGCCTCACCTGACCCTCTTGTTGGGTCCGCGGCTGGGACGACCCCCTTCCTTTCCAGACTGCTAACACTGAGGCGTGGGGGAGGCTGGTCCTCCATTTCCTGCTGAGCTAGGGGTCATAGCATCCTCCGCCGTGAACTGTATCCTCCCCTCGTCCCCGAGTGGCAACTGCCCATGCAGGCCCAGCCCCCGGGGACAGAAGCTGGCAGGTGACAGGGACACTCACCACGCTGTGGCCCTTACTTATCTCCAGCTGCAGAGGGGTGGGCAGTGACCATGTAAGCGGAGTGGCCTCTAGGTGGAGTCCCTGCCTGTGGACCCACCTGTGTGCCGTTTCCAGTCTGGGCCATGCACAGAGTAACACTCTCATTCACGCCTGCAATGTGGCCTCCGGCCCAAGGCACAGTATCACAACACGCTCCGTCCCAGAAACCCTGCGAGCGTGGGATGCAAAGCGAGGCTACGGTCAGCGGTCTACGGGCTCCGGAAATCCTGCACCAGCCTGTGTAGTTCAGAAAGGACTTTGCTGAACTGGCTGGATTGTCTCCGCAGGAAGTCACCATGTCACACGCCTCTTGCTTCCTCTGTTCAACACAAGCTCTTTGAGCTCCTATCCCAACAGCTGCTGGGTGGGCCCTGGGCTTGCGTAGTGGTCTGCAGACACTCCGGCGGGCATGCAGGGCCCCGTGAGGCACAGCATAGGCCAGGAGGTGGACAAAGGCCTCTGTGAAGATGTGATCTCTTGACCAGTAAGATCGGACTGGTCGGCAGACGTGGGAGACACATTACAGGAAGCTGCTCGTGCAAAGGCCCTGAGGCCTGAGGGACCAAATTCACGTCGACAGCAACCTGGTCGGTGGGACCGTCCGTCTGTCGGACAGCGCAGCAACGGTCGGTAATGGCAGGCCTATCTCCAGCACGTGGGGAAACCCTGAGCCATCGGGTGAGCCGGGCACAGTGCAGACTGCTGTGTGGTGCAGGACTGAGCTCTGGACTCTGGGATGAGGTTCTGCCTAGAAGCCTTTGCCAGTGGACATGGTCTGAGGGGGACCATGCAGTGTCCACCGTCAGAGGCCTGGACGCCCGTGGTCGTCTTTCCTCATGGGCTGGTGGGATCTGACAGGAGTTGGGGGTGCTGGTGGTGGTGAGATCTGGGCAATGGTCGTCACCGACGCTGGGTCCTGGCTAAGGGACTTGCCCGCTCAGTATCTGCCGCCTTCCCCTGCCCCTGGCCATCTCCAGACTTTGGAGGCCTGGCTTCCCGGGGTCTGTGCTCCACGACCAGCATCTCTGGGGATCTGGAGGCTGAAGTGGTGCACGGGTGTGGTATCCACCACGTACTGAGTCCTTCCTGCTGAGACGAGGAACATCTGAATGTCTTCCCTGTCCCTGCCACGTCCAGGCCTGCTGCTAACGAGTGTGTGTGTGCAGGCAGCGCGGGTCGCCTGGTCTGGAATTTAGGAACACGTGCTGAACTCTCTCGGAGCAGATGTCCCCTGCCCTGTTTTCCTCCCGTAAAGGAGAGCCATGGCTGAGCCTCCCCATGGCCCTTGGGGAGGCCATGCAGGTCCCAGCGTTCTGAGTGAGATGGGCACAAGCTGCTGTCCCTTCCTGAGCCCAGAGCCACGGCCACCGCTGCTCATGGGGCTGAGCAGGCTCGGAGCCCTGCGCACCCCCTCAAGCACAGGCAGGGTTGGCGGGCAAGGCCGTCGGGTGCAGGCGGCTCCCCAAGGGGCCTGCCTGTGTGCCCGGTATGTCAGCGTCTACACAGGCTTGTCTGTAGACCAGAAGAGCCGGCTGCCAGGCTGGTCCGAGCAGGGTGCGTTTTGCCGGCTCTGCGGGGATCTTCAGGGCTGAAGAGTGCTCCCTGACCGGGGCCTCCAGGAGGTTTGCGGCCCGGGTCGTAACCTGGTGTAGCAGGACCTGTGAGTCATCAGTGCGGTCCTGAGTGTCTTTGGAAAAATGGTATTAATGTCCCAGAATGCGAATTCCGCAATTCTGCAGGGGTCTGGCTCCGGGTCACTTGCTTGCTGGCAAGGCTCACAGACGTGAGAGCAGGGCAGGCGCCCCAGCTTCACGAGCTCCACGGTGACACACGGCAGCCCTACCCCTGTAGGGGTACCCCTAGGACTGGCAGCATGTAGGCTGAGCCCGCTTTCCCACCTGCATCCTGCTCAGCGACCCGGCTGGGCACCCCGCCCTCTGTGTCTGCGTCAGGCCGGCAAGGGGCCCAGTGCACAGGACAGAGCCCTGCACATTCCCATGTGTGTGCGAAGGTGTGGACCTGCGGTGGTGGCCAGGTCTCTTCGCTGACCTACAGGGGTCTGCTCGGGCTGTACTGGCCCCAGGGGCACCCAAACCCCTTCCAGGGCAGGGGCAAAGGCTGTGGGCTCCCGGGTGCCATTCACAGGCACCTTGTCCTTGCTCCCAGCCCTCGCGTCCCTGCGCTCCTCTGCCGGCACCTCCATCTGTCCATCCGTCCTCCTGCCCGCTTCCCCTCGGTGCCTCTGACACTCCCCACATCTCAAATATTGATGAGCCTCCCAGCACATAGCGTTCTGCGCGCTGAGAAACAAAGGCTTCTGTGCATTGGAAATTGAAATCCCTTTTTCCAAGCACATGACCACCGGCCCCTTTGGTGTTCGCGGATGTACGCGGCTGTGTGAGGCGGGTTCCTCGGAATGACAGTGGCGTCTGTCTGCTCTCCCCGCAGATGAAATCATGCACCGGGACATCAGCCCGCTCTGCGCCGCGGACATCCAGGACCAGCTGAAGAAGCGCTTCGCGTATCTGTCTGGTGAGTGCCGGGCGGGCCGGGGGAGGGTCCACGCCCCAAGCTGAGAGCTCCCCGGATCCCTGGGACTCCGCGGGTCCCATCCAAGCGTGGGAACGGGGGACACGGCGTACGACATGGGCTGCTTTGGGTTTCACCGAGGGCTGGGAGTGCTGTGCGGTGCCCCGGGGGAGGGCGGCTCGGGGTCCTGAGAGGGATGCGGGCCGAGCACTCTTGCCTGCAGACTCCAGAACATTCCTAGGAATAAGGCACAGCTGACCTCACTCTTGCAGCGTCCAGGGGCTGGGGCCGCCAGGCTGAGCACAAGTACCTTACACGGAAAAGGCCTCGGAGCATTGCCAACACATGTGAGCGGCCGACTGCCCCAGCGGCCTATCCTGGGGTTCCCAGTACCCCAGACCCTGCAGCTGCCTCCCGCAGGCCTGGGCTTTGCCTCCCTCTGTGGAATGACCTGCTGTCCAGGCTGGCCGGCCATGGTGCGCGACCCCAGCCTCTGCACAGTGCTGGCGCATTGCGGGTGCTAAGGGTGTGACTGCAGCTGCGTGGCTGCCCTGCCACAGTTCCTGGCACTTCATTCGGGGTCACCCCCCTCAGGCACGTGGCCCTACGTGCAGACGGGCCTCTCCCCTCCTGAGTCCCCAGACTACCCCTGCACTCCCGGGGCTGCCCTGGCCCTTCCCCAGCTCACCTGCTGGTGCCCTGGGCTGGGAGCCGCTCCCCCAGCTGGGCCCTGACCTACGGCCCTGACATGTGGCCCTGACGTGTGGTCCCAGAGCTCACAGGCCCCGGTGGGTACTGAAGGTTGTCAGCGGGACAGGGGTTTCTGGGGGACTCGTCCGCAGTTAAGGTGGTGTTGCCTCTTGTGAAGCCTCCGTCCCGGCGAGGGGCGTTGTCCCGAGCGGGGAGGAGGGGCTGTCCTTCAGAGGAGTGAGAACCCCGTAACGACGCAGCGGTCGTGGTGCCTGTGACAAGGCCTAGCCAGGAGGCTGTGGGCCCTCTGCCAGCTCCCTCATCTCCCCAACCTGTTTTCACCCCTTCAGGACCCTGAAGGCTCATGGCCCCAGTGTGTCAGTGACCCACACTCATGACCTTGACCTTCCTCCAGGTCATAATCCCACTGCTCTTGGCATTTCCCAGGGAGGAGGCAGAGCCCCGGCCCCAAGTCCCTCCGGACAGACCTTTTCTCGAGTGTTCGAACACCAGCCAGCAGCTTGGGAGGGTACTGGGTGGACGTGACAAAGGTCCCCCTCGGTGACTGTGAGGTCATCCTCCGTGGGCCTGACCGAGCCGGCTGGGCATTATGGGGGCCGGGCTCCTTCCGCACGCAAGGGTGTGAGTCCAGGGACCCGGCTGAGTGACACTGTCGGGAGACCATCCAGTTTATGCTGCGGCCGGTGCCTCCCATGGTGAATGTCGGCACTGGTGTGCCCGACCCTGCCCCCCCAGCGCCTGTGCGGTGTGCCCTGCGTCTGTCGGGGAGAGCTTGCCACCCGGCTTCCCCGATCTCCCAGACAGCGAGGTTTTCAGCGTCACGCCATCAATGCCCATCACACTTGCTGCCTTTGACATTGTCATCATGCGGCAACATAGGGAAGCCATGCCCAAGAGACCCCAGGAGGTGCCCAGGGGCCCGAGCTGTGGCAGCGGCAGCCCCTGTGCCCTCCAAGGAGATCCAGGGTGTGGGGAGCCCACGCTCGCTGCTCAGGCTGTCCCAAAGCCTAGGGAGCTTGAGACAACACCTTCTATTGGTTTATCGTTAAGTCCCCGGGCGGGATTCCGGAAGGGCTGGCTGCATGGTTCTTGCCCCGTGTGGCGCAGGCCGGCTGGACTGTCCAGGGGCTTCACTCACACGCGTGGGACCCCTACAAGAAGCCGGCCGCTCCCTCCCTGGCAGGGCGGGCTTCCACGTGGTGGGCCTGGGGCTGCTGCTCCGGGGCGGTCAGCGTCCAGGAGGATCTCCGAGCAGGGAGAGCAGACGCGGCCGTGTCTCGCGGCTCGGCCTGGAGAGGAGCATGGCATCACTCCGGCTGCCTGCGACAGGCCGGGCCAGCGGGCAGGGGCCCGTCCCTCCAGGGGACCGTCTCCAGCCACCCCTCCCTGGGTCGTTGGTGGGACAGTTCAGACCACAGGAGCCCCAGACCAAACTCAGCCTTCCTTTGGCCTGTTCCCAGGTCCCAAGCCACACACCCGACTCCACCAAAGTCCCTCTGGTGCCCCCATCTGCCCGCTGCCCTCCCCCTCACGCTGTCGAAGGACCCGATTGTCTGAAGCCTTAGGAGGTCGGCTAGGGTAGGAGAGCGGGCGTCGTGCGGGGTTTAGAGCAGCTCCCGGCACAGAGAACCGTGCCCGTCAGATGAGCGAGCAGGACAGGAAGTGGCACAACCGGTGTTCTGGTGGCGGCCCCGTGGAGGCAGGGTAACGGGGGATCGTTGGAATGAGCGTCACTCTTGTCCGCACCAAGGGGTTCCTTGAGAAGCACACGCGTCTTTCCTGATAAGCAAGCACAGCCTTGACAGAGCGCGTTTGACTCGAAGCGGAGGTTGGAGCTCGGGGAGGCGCCCGCGCTCAGTGCTGCCTTGCTCTCTCCACAGGTGGGCGTGGGCAGGACGGCAGCCCCGTCATCACCTTCCCGGACTACCCGGCCTTCAGCGACGTCCCCGACAAGGAGTTCCAGAATGTCATGACCTACCTCACCAGCATCCCCAGGTGCGTGTTGCTAAGCCCCGTGGCAGTCAGAGCGGGAGGTGGTGCCCAGGGGGCTCAGGGCCTTGCACGGCCGGCGGTATCCCAAGCCTTCCCCTTGGGAGACGTGGGCTCCAGCCCCAGCCCTGGGATCCCACAGGGCCCAGGGACCCTCCCTCCCTCTGTCAGGCACCAGGGCCACCATGTGTTGGCAGGGGCTTTCCCCAGGAAGGAGGCCACAGCGCACAGTGGCTCTGAGACCCTCTGGGGCTTGGCCTGACCCGGGGTCCCACTTGCATCCTCGTGGTGGGGGACTGACCCCAGAAGCAACTTGCCCAGTGGTGGTTCTGCGTCCCCTCTTCCAGAAAGGCAGAGAAGCTTTGTCTGTGGCCTCCTGGCCACACTGGGCGGAAGCCACACCACCTGGGGCCAGTCCAGGGACACCCACAGCACCCCGAGAAGCGGTGCAGATGTGGACCTCACACCCTGATGAGTAAACACCATGGTGCGGTGGTCAGGACGTCCTTGCGGTGACCTCATTCCTCCGGGGACATTGGGGTGAGGAGGCGGTCAGCCGCAGGGCAGGAGCCCAGCCTCCCGGGTCCCCGTGGACGCCGCCCTCATTCCTTCATGTCCGTAAGGACAGGTTTCTGAGGTCGTGCAATTCAGAGCTCCGTGAATTAGTCTAAGCCAGAAAACAGACCAAAACAACAAGTTTGATCAGGTAGTTCTTGTGTGAAAACTGCCAACCAGGGATGCCCTGTCACCGGTCAGAGGTGGGGGGTCCTAAGTTCTTCTAGCAACCTGGGGGGTGCAGAGCCCACCTCAGGGATGTGGGTGCTGAGTAGTCACCTGGCAGGAGAAAGGTGGGGTCACGGCCGGAGTCACATGGGGTCTGCCCTCCTTTCTTTCCGAGCTCCAGGCTGTGGGTAGCTGAGTCAGAGCAGGGACAGCAGACGCCCTGGGGGTCAACGGCTTTCCTTAGGGTCCCTGGGCTGGCCCTGCGCCCTCGAGGGGCTTCCTGGTCGGGCAGCAATACCTCAGAGCGCCTCTTTTCACTGTCCCTGGGCCTCGGGATCAGACACAGGACTGCGGGCTTAGCCCTGCCCTGGCCCTGAGGCCACCAGGCAGGGAGTGTAAGCTCACGGCTGTGAGGCGGCGGGGATGATGTGGGCTCCCTGGGGAGAGGCACCGAGGAGGCTCCTTGGGCAAGGGAGGCCAGGACGCCGGGGCTTGACATGGTAGAGACCAAGGATGGTAACTCTGCCCCTCCCCCATGTGCACAGCGGCGGACACGTGGGACAGGAGTGTAGGACCAGATAGCCCCTTGAGTGTGAGATGACCGAACTCACAGTGGTTTTAGGGGAAAAATAAGTTCAAGGGGATTTAGAGAGAAAATGGGTGATGGCTGGGGTTGGCAGCTGACCGTGGACGCCAGTGCAGTCCCTGGTCTTCTGGGTGGGGGCCGTCCTGAGTCTGGGACATGGCGGCCAGCCCAGGACTCGGTGCCCGGAGTGGGCAGTGGTGGCCTTGCTGCAGAGATGGCTCAATGCAGGGCTGGAGGTCACCAGGCACTCTGTTTCTGGTCATTCTTAGAGTTTTAAAAGTCAAAGAATCGTGTTATATCTGGAGATGTCAATAGCTAATGATCCAGGTCTGATGTGGAGGTGAGCCCTGTCCCCAGGCCACAGCAAGCACGATGCTGGGAGGGGACAGCTGGGCCCAGGGCATACTCTCGGGCCTTCTGGCCTCGGGCCTTTGCACTTGCTGCCCCTCAGGGGACCATGTCAGATGGCTCCTTTTCATGCCTCAGGCCACCTCCTCAGGGAGGCCCTCCATCACACCCACCTAGAGAAGGAAGCAGGCCGTCCACCTCAGGGCCCCTTGCCCACCAGGCTTCCTGGACCTTATCTGAAATGTGGAGATGACAGCGTGGTTTTGGTCCACGCCTGCCTGAGGTCGCAGGTTGGGAACAGCAGGCACCTGGCCAGCGCGTGCGGGACTGAGGAAGTGCATTTGCAGGCAGGTGAAGTGGGTCACGGGCTGTCTGATGCGGCGTCTCCTCCGCCCTTGCCGCTTCCGCTAGGAGAGCAGACTTCCGTCTCTCCTCTTCTACCCCAGCAGAAGGGGCCCTTCTCAGAACGCTGCTCTCCGAGAGCATGGGCGCGGCCCATGTGAGGACAGAGGGAAGGAGATGACGTTGGGCCTCTCACTCCCTGGGGCTGTCAGCTGCTGAGGGGCTTGGAGCCCTGGGCTCAGTGCTGTGGGCGTTGGTCAGTGTGCGGTTTTCTCACGTTGCCCTCCTCTCTGGAGGTGGGTGACAGAAAGTGCAAGTGCCCGAGAGGCGGATCCGGGCCTGCCCGACACCGCGTGACTGTGATGTGAGACGACAATGGAGGGCTTCCAAGGGGTCCCACAGAAGGACAGGAATCGGGTGCTGGGTGGCCGTTGAACATGAGGCGGGCCCCCGCAGCCTCTCCTGGGGCTCTCGCCGCTGCCTCGGGAGGGTTGTCAGTCCTGACTGTGGTGTTGCCGTGGAGGTCGGCTCCCAAAGGGGTCCTGTTTGCGCAGAGTGCTAGAGAAGGGGCAGCACCATCTAACCCCAGAGCGGCTGTGTTCCCCACAGTCCTGCTCGCCTACACTGTGGGGCAGAAACCACACCCACAGGGAATGACAGACAGACATGCCCACGTCTGCAGGATGACCGCGGCTTGGGAGGGGGGCCATGGCTCGGCTCTCCTGTGGGGACCCGGGATGCCCCCACCACCGCCCCTGCACAGACCTGTCCTGACCCGCCAGGGTGGGGAGATGGCGGGGCCCTGTCCAGAACACAGGGCGCAGCCCCTCCCCCAGGCTGTGGCTACAGGGCCGCAGGGCCCCCAGGGGGAAGGACAGCATGATGGCCCAGCCTGGGCTTTTCCACGGTGGTGCCCGTCGAACGCACAGAGCTCGCACACAGGCTGCTTCTCTGAGATGTAAACTCGTTGTTTTGCTTCATCTTTGAAAACACCCTACTATGTGCTGCGTGGGTCATCCTCATCGTGGGTGCAAATGCCCCGGGCTCAGCCACGACACTGACTGGTAGTTACCTTGGCAGTCCGGCATCACGCCGCAGCGGGCCTTGTCCGTGTGCCGCACACACAGTAAATGGGAAACGTGGTCTTCCAGAAACCTCGGTCAAGGGAGCGTGGAAAGGCGCTGGGACGGTCAGTCAGCCGTCAGCCGGTGTCCAGCCCCGTGGGGGCCTCTCTGTGGACGGCCCTTGGAGCTCTCCCCACCGTGGGGTTTACGTCTCGCCATGCTCGTCCCTCGGACTCTGGCCCTTCCTCAGAGGCTCACTCAGCACCGTCCGCAGGGCCCTGCCCCGGGGGGGCATCTGTGACCTGCACACAGCAGGGACCAAGCCAGAGAGGGGCGCCCTGGGCCGGTCACCCCACCGCTGTCTGCGAGAAATGTCTGGCTTCTGGACACACTTGGATCCCACAGTGAACCAAATCCCATCCTGCTACTTCTGTTCTCAGTAAATGAAGTCGGTTGTGCACAGGGGAGGGCTTTTGGGAAGAACAAGAGGAAAGGGAGGTGAGGGGCCCTGACTCAGAGGGAGTGGCCAGCACCTGTGGCTCTAAACCTGGGCCCCGCCCCCTCCTACAGATCCGCCCCTGGCCCCTCCCCCTCCAAGCTTGCCCCCAGCCAACCTCCTCCTTCCTCTCACCCGCCCTGTGGCAGCACTGGTTTGATCCTGTCCGTCCCCACAAACAGAGTCGTGCGACACTATTTTGCACAGGCACATGCACATGTGTACTCACACGTCCACACATGCACACTCGTGCACAGTCACACGTGCACAGAGTTGCCAACATGAAGAGAGATTCCCAACTTTTCTTTGAAAAAGCAGCTTAGGAGACCTGGACAGACACCTCCATACAGGAGCCCTGCAGGCCCCCCAGGCTGGGCCCCCGAGGCCTCATGCACCCCTCCCCCCGGGTTTGGAGGGTCGCCTTCCTCTGCAGTCTCTGCTCAGCAGTTAAACCAGAATTCAGGAGCCTCTAGGGTTAGCTGAAGGGGATAATGACGTTGACTTTCCCTGGCTGGTTCAATCACCCAGACACGGGGGAGAGAGAGCCTGTCCCCCCGCCTGCCCCCACGATGGGCACATACAGCCTCTCATGTGTGTGCACAAGCATGCACGTACACAGATGCACGCACACACATGCACACACACGTGTACACACACATCATGTGCACGGACTGTGCTAAAGAAGAGAAGCAGGTGCTTTCGGAAGCACCTTACTTCCTGCTGCTGACGGGATTTCTGTTTTTTGCCACAGCGTCCGAATGTAGAGAGAGGCGTGCGCGCGTGAGTGTGTACTGAGCCCTCACACTGTGCACGGAGAAGTGGAGGCCCCCACGCACACCGGCCTCCTTCCCCACGTGGATGAGCCTGGGTACTGTGGAAACCTTGTTCCATGCAGGGGCATGTGCCTCTCCACGCTGGGAGGCACAGGTGTGCCCGGCACGACCCAGCTCCATCCAGAGTGCATCACGGGGACCCTTC
Source organism: Lutra lutra (assembly GCF_902655055.1). Taxonomy (NCBI): domain Eukaryota; kingdom Metazoa; phylum Chordata; class Mammalia; order Carnivora; family Mustelidae; genus Lutra; species Lutra lutra. The sequence goes on from NC_062280.1 coordinate 200,468,807, forward strand.
CCAGCAGCCCCTGGAGCCTGTGCTCTTGGAGTCACGTCAAGCCCTCCCAGCCCAACGCGGCTTCACCTGTGCTCCTGTTTCCCTGCAGATTCCCCTGTAACGAAGAGCCTTGTCCTGCATGTAGCTGGTTTTGGGGTTCTGAGATGGAACACCTTGGGGGTGATCTGTGTGTAATGCGTCTCCGATGCCATGGCGGGGAGGTCCTTCCTCCCCTAGCTCTGTGACTAGCAAGTAAAGGGCTTTTGCCGTCCACGACTTTGCTCACCCCGTTGTCTCACGTGGTCTGAAGCTCTGGGAGCTCAGTGACCACCACCCACCACGCGGTCCTCCTCCCTGCGGGCTCCGTCTCTTTGTCTTCCTGGCCATGCACTCCTGGCAGGGACCAGAAGCTGCCTGTCCCCTGCAGCCCTCTTCCTTGGTTGCAATGACCTTTCTCTGTCACCGTCAACAATGTGATAGCCAGGTGTGGCCATTTCAACTTAAAAATGAAAACTATCTGAACAGGACAGTTCAGGAGTCGGTCGTGCTCCTCATATTTCTGTTCACACGTGGCCACACTGGGCAGCTCAGCTGGGAGCGGGTTGTGTCCGCGATGGGGAGAGCAGGTCACCAGCGGCCACACCCTGATTTATGAAGAAAAGGGCAAGAGATTAGTACCCTGACTCCCTGCGCAGGAGCAGAGACCATGGCTCTTGCCCTCCTTGGAAATAAGGACCTTCTGCTGTGAGAGGTACGGGCTGCAGGCTGGGAAGCCTTTCCTTCGCTGCTGTCACCCTGCAGCATGTCAGTCCCACGTGGCTGGAGGTGGCACAGGGGACACATGTGCTCGGGCTTCAGCCACGGGGGAGAGGAGACACTTGTGGCAGACGCAGGGGGAAGGAGTCAGATGGGGTCCGGGCTTGAGAGCGTCAGGACAGAAGAGGCAGCAGGTCCTAGAGTGCGGCACTCCAGGCCTGCAGCGCGAGCCTGGGGCAGGTACTGAGATTCCAGAAGGTTCTCTGCATGGGTCTGACTTCCAACAGTGGTAACTTTATGACCCTGGGAAGTAGTTCTCTCAATGATTCAAAGAACTGGCGGACCCTATGCAACCTCTTTTAATGTATTTAAGGCATTTGTGTGGTTCCTAAGATTTTTTTTAAATAGTGTTTAAAAAGTGGATGGTAAGATGTTCCTAACAAACGACTTACCATCGTAGCCATCTCTAAGTGCACAGAGCAGTAGGACCAGTATGTTCCCATTGCTGTGCAACACATCTCCAGAGCCTTCTCGTTCTCCGAAGCGATACCATCCCGTTCGACACCACAAACCTGACACTCCAGGAGCTGTGGAAGTGGGATCTGCGGTGCATGTCCTCCTGCATCCGGCTCGTCCACAGCTCCGTCTGGGACACGTGCTGGTCCATGCGTCGGCTGCTGGGGGACGCGATGTCTCGGAGCTAGGTTAGGGATCATCCGTGGAAGCAGATGAGATGCCCGGCTTCCTCATGCACCGTGGAGCTCCCGAGAACCTGGGCGGCTGAGCTCCGGGCTGTCCATGCCTGTCCCTGCTCCCGCCCCATGGTCGTGAGTGAAATTCCGGGTACATTCAGGAGGATTTGCCCCGATATCATAGTTTGGGTTTTCTGTGTTTGTTTTTGTCAGAAGCAAATATTGATTGATTTGCGGGAAAAGCTGGAACATAACGTAAACATGCAGGTTTCAGGCTCTTCAGAGAAATTCCCGTGGGTTGGTTTGTTCTTAATGGGCTAGTTCTTGGGTTGTGCCGGAGTGGTGATGTCACTGTGCCGGCCTGAGCCTCTGCAGCCACGACGGGACCCGAGGGACTCGGAACAGAGGGTTACCATGGGCGGGAGAGTTTTTAAAAGGAGCTTGGAGGGTTTTTTTTTTAAACTGTTTCCACTGGGATAAAACCCTGACCGGTGTTAGGTAAACACGTCACGGAAACGGTACCACAACGAGCGGGTTTCGGACTCCTAAGAAGAGAGAAGAAACAGCCCGGGAGTCCCAGATAGAGAGCTCAGGGGATGGTCCACATTCTCGGTTCAGACCTGGGCCCGTGAGTTCCAAGGACAAAGACGCCCACGACATTTCCTTACAAAAGAAGACAGGCTGCAGACCGCGGTCTGACTGTGGGGCGAGGGACAGAGAGGCCTTGCCGCGGTCCCGGGCCCTGGGAGGGGTGGCTCGTGCCTGAGGCCAGGCTTCCGCAGCACCGTCTACCCCCAGACACCTGCCTGTCCCCCAGGCTGGCCCGGCCCTCAGGGCCCTAGACCCCAGAGCCCTGCCACAGAAGGCCATGCTGCACCTAACAGCCGTCCTGCCCCAGGCCGGGGACGGTCTGGGACATGCAACGGCCTGTGACTGCCTCTTGCCAGGGTCCTACCCACTTCCCGGGCCGTGTCTCCTGCGGTGCCCATGCCAGCTTCAGCCCGCCTCCTGGGGGCTGCTCGGAGACACTGTCACCACAGGCCTGATGCTGCTGAGGTGTCCTGTGTACCCGAGGTCCCTTCACGCCCGAGAGGCACCTGTTCACTGTCCTCCGCCGTAGGTCCTGAGCCCCCGGGCCGAGCAGGAGCTGTGGGGGCTCGGAACCCCCACCAGCTGCTGTCGCTCCTTAAACCCTTCACCTTCGCTGTCCGCGCAGCCCGACCTCGAGGCCTCCCGGCTCGCCGGAACCTGTAGGTGTTCACACTCCAGAAAACATCGCTCGCAGATGTGGACTGACTGAGCAGTTGGGACCCTCGTCCTCCAGCAGGAGGGTCAGGGAAGCACCTTGGGCTTTCTCTGGTTGGTCCCTGGACACAGGACGAGAGCTGGGGAAGCGGCCGTGACAGATCACATCCCAGCCAGCAGGGGCAGGTGGCTCAGGGGGCAGGCAAGAGGGGGCGGGGCGGGCGGTGTCTGGCTTCCAGGATTGCTGCTGGAGACAGCAGTCACCTTCCCGCAGCAGTGACTTCTTGGTGGCAGCCCGGCTGTCTCGGCTGCGGCCGACGTTGTGGGCTGGTTTTCTGGGCTGGTGGCTGCAGGTCGTGGGTCAGAGTTCTGTTTTATAGACACGGGCGGTGTCCATCTGCCTAGTCAGTCTTTGGGAGACAATAGTAACCTAGTTTAACTTCTTTAAAGGGATCTGTAGCCACAATTAAGGAGACAGTTTTGCTGCTGGTGGAAAGAAAGTTGCAAGTTGGCGGGGCTGGGGAAGGGCAGTGAGTGGTGGTGAGTGTGGACATGGCATCGGGATGGGATCGGGGAGTGATCCCTGACGGGCGGAGGACTGGTGCAGGTCAGTGGACCCTCGGGTCCTGGGCACTGGGCTCAGGAGCACAGGGACGCCGCCCTCGGTGGGCTGGAGGAACCCACCCTGTGTCTAGCTGTTCGTGCCCTCTCCCGGGCATGGCAGGAGATGGGTGAGTCAGTGGGTGAGGCTCTAGATGCCTTCCAGGAGTTTGGGCAGCGAAGGGTCCAAGCAGCCACCACAGACGGCATGTGACCAAACGCTGTCCCTCGCACATACAAGGACAGAGGTGGCTTGGGTCATAGGAGTCTTTCTGGGTGTTTCCCAGCACAGCATTGGAGCCCCAGCAAGGCTCACCTCTGAGCCTGCCCCGTGAGAGGGCTGTGGGATCCTGTCCCAGCCCCTCCAAGCTCTGGGGTCTTTGACAATTTAAAAGGAAGGTAGAAGGGTAAGCCTGGGGTTTGTCCATAACCATCAGCTTGATACCAGCGGTTTTCCCGAGGAGCCTCTTGTCCACCCAGAGAAGGAGGCCAAGTGGAACAAGCCCGCCGTCCCTCCACAGCTGCTAACTTCAAATAACCGGGCCAAGCGCCCTCAGGTGATGCTCTGGCCGGTGAGGGCTCTCCCAGTGGGGCCGGGACTCAGGAAGCAGGTGCGGCCCGTAGCCTCCCGGGAATCGGGACGGCTTCAGCTCCGCTCCCTCCAGTGCTTGGAAATCTGGACCGAGCCCGTGGGAAGACAGGGGCCCCAGCATTGACAGCTCTGCCGTGAAGCAGGACTGTCTTACAACCGGTCCATCTTCCCAGCTTTCAGAAGCCTGCTCTGGCCCCTCAGACAGCTGGCAGGGAAGATCCCAAACACCCTATCCCCGGGAGGCAGCTGGGACCCCTGGCCATTCCCAGAGGAGAGAGAGCGGAGGGCGGACAGATGGTGGGGGGGGGGGGCCTGGAACTCACTGTCCCCACCAGCGCAGCCTGTGAAGTGGGCCTGTCCCCCACGTTCCTGGTGGGGCACCATGGGACCGCCTGGGTCGCAGGCAGCATTCACTTCCGGCCACAAGAGGGCACCATTGGTCAGCGTGCATTCTCAGTCCTGCGGTGGGTTCTTGTGGTGCACCCCGTGTGCCCCAAACCATGCGTGTGGCCAGCCCGGTCACAAGCTGCTCTGGGACTTGTCTTCCAGAGAGCCCTGCGGCCCTGTGCAGACCACCTAATGGAAGGGGCCAGCCGGGGGAGGGAGAAGGCACCGATGGGGACCCCACGCAGCCCCTCTGCTGCTCCTGGAGGCCGTGCCCCCCCCCCGCTGTCTCGGACCTGGAGAGGCAATACCGTCCTGCTTCCCCAAGACTTTTTCCTAAGGACGTCTCCTCCTGACGGCCCCAGTGTGCACCCCTGCCACCGCCCCCCGAGGGCTTGCCTCTACCCCCGTCCCGCCAGCAGGACGCCCCTCGACACCTCTCTGCCCTGTCCTTGAGCCCCTCCACTCCGCTCCACCCCAATGTCCCGTCATCATGAGTCTGGGGACAGCTTATTCTCGGTTGCCCCCCACCCCGCCTGTCTGCCTCACTTGCCTGCTGGCCCTGCCCAGGCCTCAGGTCCAGCAGCTGCTACCCCCTGCCCCTGCCTCCCAGTGTCCTTCTCTGGGACAGAAGCTTGGGTCTGGGACGGCCTCTGCCTCACAGGAAGCCCTCAGGGCTTGTCTGCGGGACTGGCCGTGTTGTCTTGCACCAGCAGCAGTGGCCTCTGGGAGCTCCTCAGAGAGGTGGCCCACTGGGGCCTCAGAGTCTGGGTCTGCACGTTACCACCCCTGGAGTCCCGTGTGCATGCTGCTGTGGGAGAGGCAGCGTGCTCTGGTCCGCAGGGGTGTACCGGCTCCATCCCTCTGCTGTGCCCAACACGGCCACCCTCTGCCGACATGTTCTTGCCCCGTAAGCCTGGTTTCTGCCTGCGACTCCAGCCGGGGCTGTGACCAGCCTGTGTAAACAAGTAGGTCCCCCACGTCCCCGCCGGGCCTGGGAACGAAGCGCAGCTTGGCCAGGGGCGGGCCTAGGGGTGCAGCTGACCACAGAGCTCACTGTCGGGGACCGCCCAGCCCTTGCTTCCAGACTGTTCTTAGACCGCTCCCTGCTCCTGCCCAGGGATGGGGAGGGGCACCCACACGGCAGGGCTATGGGCCTGGGCCACCAAGGCCACCCAGGTGTTAGGGAGGGCACTGGTGTGGTGGACCCAGAAACAGAGTTTATGTGAGCTTGTCAGCCTCACTCAGAGGCTGGGCGGCTGGCCAGAGGCCACTCCAAGCCAGCCAAGGCAGGGTCTGAGGCAGCCGTCCGTCCGTCTGCCGGGCCGTGTGTGTCCTGCGTACTGGAACCCTTCAGTGTGGCTGCCGGCCTCTCCCACTGCCATCCCCGTCCACACCACCAGCCCAAGCCTGGAGCACCGGGTTCCCTGGGGGGTGGCTTCTCAGGGATGCTAGCATGAGTTGCCCTGTTCCCTGGATGTTTGAGCTCAGAGGCCCATGGCTGGGGGCTGGAAGCAGGGCTCCCCTGAGTCCTTTCCCTCGGGGGACACAGCGGGACCCTCCTCTGGGAGGTGTGGTCAGTGCTACTGTCCCCAGCTGTTGGTAGCACGGACTACATGGCTTTGCTCGGGAACAGCAGCTGTGTGGCGTGTGGGAAGCTAGAAAGTGTCCACGTCCTGAAGATGCCTCAGCTTCCTAAGACTGAGTTGCTGTGGGCCAGAGTCCCCAGGGTGGTGGCAGACAGGAGGGGTGTCCCGGCCCAAGCTGGGTCTGGCATGTGGGCAGCCTCAGCGTCTGCCTCTGGGGTCAGCGCTCCCTCAGCACATCCCCTGACACCCAGGAGCGGGGCCGAGACCCCGAGGAGGGCTCCTGCCTGGGCCCATGTAGGGGGCTGTCCAGGGATGGGAGAGGTGGGAAGGGGCGCTCTGTTCCAGGGGGTGGACTTGGCTCGGGAGACAGCTTACTGTCTGAGGGGACCCAGAGTCAGAATCCGGGGTTTAGCCCGTCTGTGCTCATCTGCTGTGAGACCTTGGGCAAGTGACTGAACCTCTCTGAGCCTCCATTTCTCGACCCTGGGTTGGAGAGATAGCCCCCCTCCTTGTGGGGCTGTCACGAGGGTTAAAAGTAGATCTGGCATTCGGGATAAGTTAATGTAGAATTTCTTTGTGCGTGTGTATATACAGACAAATACAATATAAATATAGATTATATATCTATAATAAATACACACACACACACATTTTTTTTAAGATTTATTTATTTATTTATTTGACAGAGATCACAAGTAGGCAGAGAGAGAGAGAGGAGGAAGCAGGCTCCCTGCAGAGCAAAGAGCCCGATGTGGGGCTCGATCCCAGGACCCTGGGATCATGACCTGAGCCGAAGGCAGAGGCTCAACCCACTGAGCCACCCAGGCGCCCCCACACACACATTTTTTAAGCAAACTCCATGCCCAGCATGGAGCCCAGTGCAGGCCTGAACTCACAACCCTGATACTAAGACCTGAGCTGAAACCGAGAGTTGGAGGCTTAACGGACTGAGCCACCCAGGCGCCCCTCCCTCCTTGTATTTCACTTGTAATTTTATTAATTTGTTTTAATTTGGGCTGCTGACAGGCGCTTTGCCGTATTCTGATCAATGCCTATGTGTGACGCTGGTCTTCTGATGACAATGATGGCAGTGTGAAAGGGATATGGGGAGAGGGGCTGAGGCCCTGGGGCCCTCCCTGCCCGTGGCCAGCACCCCTGGCCCTGCCCATGGCCGTGCATTTGCATAAACGCCCACACTCAGCTGAGGGCATTGGGCTCAGTGTGGGGCCCAGTGTGTGGGCTTTGCGGCAAAAAATGGGTGCGTTTGGGCCACAGGAGAGAATGTTCTGGGTTCGGAAGTTCCAACGAGCTGTGGGGTTCCCACGTCTGAGGTGGAATGGTGAAGGGAACCTACCCATCGTGGATGACAGGGAGTCCCCTCCAGGGGACGTTTCAGCGAGAAGGGGAGACACGGAGCTGGGCCTTCTTCTCTGCAGAGGGGACACATGGGGTCAGGCAGCAAGAGTGAGAATCCAGTTACCAAGCCCTTGATGGGTTTCAGGAATGACCATTCGCCCTCTCAGCAGCCCCAAGAGGCTGACAGCGTTTGGGTGCCCGTTTTTGAGGGAAATTGAGATGATCCGTGTACCTCGAGGAGCCCCCAGAGACCTGGCCCATCGCCGGCCCCCTTGGCAGTGCCTCTCCTGGAAAACAGGGCGCGTACTCCTGGTCCGGTGGTTGTGACGATCTCTGCTCAGGGCTTGAGAGGCTGTGCGACCCCTCCAGGGGGGCTGTGTGGCTGCGTGGCTGGGAGGGCGGTCTCGGCAGAGCCCCTGCTGTGGACAGAGTTTGCCCGGAGAAGCTGTCTCCTCTCCTCCCTGCCGTGGCTCCCCGGGCTCCCGTGGCCAGCCCAGGACAGAGTGTGGGAACCGGGGTTCCCCTCGCCTGGCAGCTTCCTCGCTGGCCCGCCCAGCCTCAGCCCGGCCGGCTGCGGGCAGCGTGTGGGGAGTGTGGCTGCCGTGGACCCCACTGCCGGCACCGATGCTCAAGCGACAAACAGACCTTCCCTGCCAAAGAGCCGACCCCATTCCACGGCAGCGCCAGGGGGCCCGGTGTGGAGCACGATCGAGGCTCTGACCAGGGGTGCACGCGGGGCTGCACGGGGGGCCCGTGTCCACACAGAAGGGCTACTCTGGACGAAAGCTGATGCCTGGGCCTGCAGCCCCCGAAGGCTGTGGCCGTGACTGAGCCAGAGCGCAGGGAACAAGTGGAGCCCCTCCTCCCCGGTGCGGGGGAGCACACAGAGCCAGCCGCACCCCTGCTCTGCACATGGCTGTCGCCCCCTGAAAGCGGAGCAGGAAGGACACGTGGACAGCCCTGGTTTTGTTACGTAACGTGTGCAGCCACCCAGCCTTCCAGCTGCATCACTGGCACCTGCTCTGTGTCGTCCTGATTGTCACACCCAGGTGGCTTCGCACAGAAGGTTACAGACTTGGAGATGAGCAACTCACGTCGGCACCTTGGGTCCTTCTTCCCGTGGCAGGGTTGGGCTGGCGGCCGCAGCCGGCGCACACGATTGGCCTGGCTGTGGGGTTGTCCCACGGACCGGACCTCCCCGGTCCCCATGGAGACTCAGGTGTGTGCTGGCTGAGGTCAGACCTGTCATTCTGTGGCCACTTGGTGCTCTCTCTGCCACAGGCACCATCGCCACAGGGAGCCACTTCTAGCCTCCTGTTGCTGACAGACGCTTGTGAGCCTGTGGACGCCTCGGGGATCTTCTCCCCAGAGCGTAGCAATGCCGTCAAGCAATGCCACATTTTATAACGTGGACACATGCAGGGACCTCAGATGCCAGGACCGATGTGGCGTTGGAGCCCAACACTTGTTTTGGAGGGCGCAGCCGCCTGGTCAACCCGGAAAGGACCATGATCGGCTGTTGGGGTGGAACAGAAGGGGTCGCAAGGGGGGTCTGCCGGGGTCTTTGCGCCACGAGATGGCCGCCGTGGGGCTGGGAGTGTGAGCAGCACACAGTGGGTGTCTGTCCGTCTTTAGATAAGACGCTCTGCAGGTTGCCCGGACAAGGCTCATGGAAACGCAGCTGTCTGCTCAGATGCCGACTTGGCAAGCCTTTCACCGTGCAGGGCGGAAGCCGCCCCGGGCTTCCCGGCATGTGAGGTTTCCTCCGAGCTTACGCGAACGCCTGTGAGCCTGCTCATGCTAACGCCCATCTCTGTCCCCGTTTCAGCTTGCAGGATGCTGGCATCGGATTCATCCTGGTCATAGACCGAAGGCAGGACAAATGGACGTCCGTGAAGGCGTCGATCCTGCGGATAGCAGTAAGTGTGGGTGCCCGGGCTCTGTGACGCCCACCCCTGCCCGTCCCCTGGGCTGGATGACAGCACCGCTTCTGCCCTAGCCGCCCGTCTGCCTGGTGATGGCTTGCGCTCTGCTGGCCCGACTGTGCAGTGTGCCAGGCCCCGCGGCCCCCTGGGCTGCTGGACTCACTGGAGCGTGTGTGCGTGCGCGTGTGCGCGTGTGCGTGTGCGTGTGCGTGTGTGTGTGCGCGCACGTGTGTGTGCGTGTGTGTATTCTCAGACGCGGTCGCTCTGAGCGGGCCCCTTATCATTTAGAAACCGCTCCAGCAGCTGGTTTGTTCTGACCATTGGGTCGGGGCGACCCCGAGGGCGTGTGTCCCTCCTCAGGGGACACAAGGTCCTGAATTAGCGGCACGTCCTGTGTCATCCAGAGAATCTTCGGGCGACGGACAAATTTGCAGTTGTGCTGAGGGGCTTTCCCTAACTGACGTTTTCCTTTCCAAGAGGCGTGTTTACCCTTTAGTTTTCCAGCAACCCAGACACCTTGACCCTCCTTGGTACCCGGGCCTATAGCCAGCGACCCCGTGGCCACCTTCTACGCTCAGAAGGGCGGCTCTGTGTGGTTCCGTGCTGTCTGTTTTGAGCCTGCGGTGATGATCGGGCGTGGGGGGAAGAGTTAAGTCGGCAGCTCTGCCCTGCCCACAAGCTCCACATGGAGCGTGCCACCCATGCTGGCTCACTGCAGCGAGGGGACCAGGAGCAGTCACGGCCGCGGTCGCTGGCCCAAACAGCTCCGCTGCTCCCATGCACGTCTTAAACACCCAACCTGATGGAGGGAAATCCCTTAACCTCTTGCTCTGGGTCTGTGTTCACACATGTGCACACACACACACACACGCACACACACACCATCTTTGGTTGCTGACCCGAGAGGTGGCTGTGCTGCGGCTCCCACTGTGACAGACGAACCCCTCCCTCCCGCACGGATGCCTCACTGTCCGCTGCCCGGCACCGCAGTGGCTGGAGGCTCGGAGTCCGCTGTCTGTCCTGTGCATAGCTTCGGTGCAAACATGTCCCTGGGCTCACGGGTCCCACCTTTGTCTTTCTGAGAAAAGGTGTCCCCGTACCACCCAGTGCGCGTCCCTCTCCCCATCCCCACCCCCACACGTGGCCTGTGCCATCGTTTATCTGAAACAAATCAAAACACTTAGAAATGCTTCAGAAGAAGTAGGCTCGTTATGAAATTAGCTCTCCCTTTAAAATCCGGTGAGGCCCACGAAGCACTGGGAAACGCCATCAGGAGTTAACAGCCAACGTGTCCACGTCCTTGTTCTAAACTCTAGAGTGGGCTTGTGCGTGCTGTCACGTGGCAGAGGCCAAGTCAGAACGACATGCTAGAACCACGGGGCAGATGCACAGAAGACTTAGGAAGAGTATCTCTTAAATCAGTACATCGGGCCTGGGTTGAACGTGAAAATGTTCCCAGCCAAGTATGTTGTTGTTCCAGAACGTAACACAGTTATAATAACGACGTTTTCCAGATTTAGTCTCAGGCCTTTGACGTTTATCTAACCCTGACCTAACAACGCCCTCCCGGGCCCGTCCTCTGTGCTGGTCACGGGCGTCTCCTCTTCTGCACACACGCCTGTCCCCGGAAGGCCCTTGTCCCAGCACGGAACTGCCTCTGCCCGTTGCTCCTCCTGCTCCCCGTCTCCCCACGGCGCAGTGCCCCACGCAGCCTCCCGCTCTGGAAGGACGGCCACTCCAGCATGCTCGTCACAGGTTCCTGGCGGTCTGGCCCATCTTCCCGCAGCAGGCGCCCAGCCCAGGCCCCGGGCGAGATGGGTTGTCCGTGAATGTCTCTCGAGGCCGTCGGTCGCTCCTGGGTAGGCACAGGAGCGTCCCCAAACACAGGATAGTTTTCTTAAGAAAGAGAGATGTTATTTTTAAGACCTGAGGTGGCCTGCGAGCACCCCCTCCATCGAGCCGCACCCTCTCACCAAGGCCCATCCCGGGTCCCTGTGTCGTGACTGCATGGCCAAGGGGGTTCGAAGGCCAGCCGGCCCATCTTTAAACCTTTGTTTTGTGAAAAAACTGAAAAGTTTGTGTTTGAGTTTTAACGTTTTCACAAATTTGTACACAATTAAAACAGAAGCTTTTAGTTTCTTTTTCCCTGTAAGCCTCGGGGCTCCCAATACTGGCTTGGAAGCCCCAGCAGTTAGCATTATCTCCACACTTGTCAGGATTTCTCATTAACTCCAGTTCTTTTTATTGTATGAATTTACTGCGTTGTCACTGCCCAAAACCCGCGCGTGCGGTTAGCACGTTTGTGGAGCCTCTGCTCCGTGCCTGGAGCTGCGCGGGCACCGGGCACTGGAGAACAGAGCACAGAGGAAACAAGAAGCGTGCGGCCCGCTGGGGTGCGGACCACCCACCGTTGCCGGGCCGCGGGTCATGAGCTGAGCTGCAGACACATGGGGTGCCTGAGGCAGTGCTGAGCCGTCCCACAGGGAGGTCAGGAGGCTGTGAGCCGGGTCCCCTTGCCCTGGGTGTGGCGGCCATCCCTGAGCCCGGGCGTGTGTGCTGAGACCTCCACCGTGGCTGTGCGGTGGGACAGGCCGGGGGAGACAGAGCTGGCACGCTCGTCCTCGTGCAAGACAACGGGCTGGGGACAGAGTGGACCCAGTGATGCTGTCCTCTGTGGCTGTGGACCAGACCGCGGCTTTAGTGGCCTGTGCTCCCTCCGGGGGCGCTCTGGGGAAGCATCTCCCCGCAGCAGCCCGGTCGGGGCCCCTGAGAGGATTCCTGCTGCGGCGCAGCTCTGCCCCATGGACAGCCCCCAAGCGCCTGGCCACAGTTTGCTGCCAGCCGGTGGCACAGTGCAGATAGGTCTGGCCACCCGAGTGCAATACCGCACACCCCTAAGGCTGGAATTTGGGGCTATTTTTAGCCACCGTGTGCGCCGGCTCCTGAGCAAGGCCTCCCTCATCAGGAGGAGCTGTTTCTGTCCAGAAGCCTTCAGCTTGGCTCGGGACAGACAATTAAGGAGCCCGAGTCCAGGGTCCTCCAAAGCAGGCTTGCCAGGTCTCCGGTGTCAGCTCTCCGGGGCTGCCGGGGGCGATGGGCGCGCTCGCCTGTCATGGTCGTGGTCACAGCTGGAGGACAAAGGGGCAGACAAGTGGACCCAGCCTGACGGTCCGCACTGGCCACGGATGAGGTGTCTTCTGGAAAACACCCGGGCGTGCTCCTCTGGGGCTCCGTTTCCCATGTTAGCCCCTGCAGGACGCATGGGTGTGAGCCTCTGGGGACGCGTGACGGAGTGTGCATGTTTCCATGGTGAGAGGCCTGATTCAAGCTCGTGTGTGTCCCAGAGCACGCAGCTGAAGGCAGTTCCGGCGGAAGGAGGCGTTAGTCTGCGTGGGGTGGGACTGTGGTTTCCACCTGGAAGGCCAGGGCCGTCCGTGTGTGCAGAAGAGCTAGAGCGTACTGTGTGCGGGTTGCACACGGGGAAGAACAGTCTTGCACTGAACAAGCTGGTGAGTTCCTAGCAGGTGCCACTTGCTGGAGTCTGTGCCCAAAGTGCTGAGCACCGACAGTGGTGAAGACGAGCAACGTGAACCCCAGGAGGGCCTCCCGGTGGAGGTGACACTGGACTCACAGGAGCCTCGAGGATGTTTATCCAGAAACCACTTCACCCTCTTTCTGTCTCCACATGACCTTAGTGTGACCATCACACTGTGCATCCCTAAGTCGGAAAGTAGACAACGTTCTCTGACCTCACAGAGCCTGCTGCGACCCTCCTGTGATCACCGAGGAATTCCGCGGCTGTCATCCCAAAGCCTCCTTCCAGTTACCTGCTTGCACAGTGAAACCCTAATGCTGGCATCTCCCAGCTCTAGTACACACAGCTGATTCCAGCCCAAAGTCTGGTTCCTGGTCTTTGTGTTCAGATGTGTGTGTGGATCCCTAACGCCTTCTCACACGGCCAGAGTCTTAGAGCTACGCTGTCCATGGAAGATTCCAGTAGGGGAAGAATCGGAAAGACCAGAGCAGACAGCAGGCGGGGGAGGGCGTGTTTCCCACCCCCGCCGCCCACGGAGCTCACTTTCCTAAAATCTCGGGGGGACGGACTCTGCTTCCTCTTTAAGTCCAAACTCCTGTCCTCACAGCACACCTGCCAAGAGGACCAAACGAGGGTGATAAAAACGATATGGAAATTTAGAAAAGATGACCCTTGTCATCTCTGGAGGGAGACTTTCATAAGGAGCTTTCCCGAAATGGTGGTGGCAAGCTTCGCAGACGCTGGTGACAGGTTGGTGCAGCCCTCTCTTCGAAGGTGACCCAGAATCTGCCCGCGGGGCCCCCGACCTTCACCAGTGTTCCTCGGAGTCATTTCCTTTCTGCTCAAAGGAGCCGAACGGCATGGGCTGTCCACGTGAACGGGACCCAGGATGGGCGCCTCACCGTGGGCACCTGGCATGGTTTGCTGGGATACCTCGGGGTGCCCCAGGCCCGATGCAGGCCAGCAGGTGGATGTGCCCCAATGTGGAGGCTGTGTCCGGCCATGCTGGGACACGGCTCAGCACCCCGCTGCCCACGTCTTGTCCCCAGGGCCACAGTGGCCGCACAGACACGTCGGGGACCCTGGGGAGGGTGCGAGCTTCCTCCCACCCCGAGGCCACGGATGACCAAGTGTGAGCAGCGCCCTAGGGGCCCTGGGGATGACGGTGCCCACAGGTATGGGGGGGCCTCCCACCAGAAGCCCAGCGCACAGGGCTGGAGACATAGCCCAGGGTCAGCAGTCAGTGGGTGGCAGTTCAAACCCCAACAAGGAGGTGTGGGAGCACGCCCAAACATGGGGGCCTGGTGTGCAGGCAGGCAGGGGGCAAAGAGCTGTGAGGGAAGGCGAGGAGGGCCCTGTGGCCCACAGGTGGTGGCCGGGCAGGGATGGGAGCCCCAGGATGTTCACTGGTCATCGGTGGCCTTGGGTCGAGGGCATGCACAGTGGAGAATCGGCTGGGAGATGTGTGTTTGGGGAACCTGAGTGTTTGGGGGCGAACCTGAAGAGAGGTGGGGACAGGTACGTTTCCTCGTGGAATGAGGCCCTCGGGCCCCAGGGGAACCAGGCAGGGCTGAGGTTGGGGAGACTGTCGCAGGCAGGGTCTGGACTCGGGTCTGTTTGCAGGGTGGGGATGTCTCTGGAGGGTTTGCTCAGAAGGGTGTCATAACACGGCTGACTCCTCACAGGGTCCCCGTGGCCCTTCCATGGGGAATGGGCTCAGGGCGGTGTGGGGCAGGGAGTGGAGCCTGCTCAGGGAAGGAGTGGGGAGCCCAGGGCAGGAGCCAGAGGGAGAGTCACTGGCTTTGGAACTGGCCGCGGGGCGTGAGAGGAAGGGGCAACCAGGAGAGCCCGGGGTAAGGGCCAACCACCAACCAGTCTAGGCACTGGCAAAGGCACCAGCCTGGGTCACTCTGACGCCCACGGGTCCAGACTTCAGTCAGGGCCCTTCTTGGGCTTTTCTTCTGCTCTGGGGACTTGCTGTCACATGGAGATCAGGCCCAGCCTTGGAGGCCCCAGAGACCTGCTCAGTGCAGATCTGGCTGTGGGGTTTTGGGGGAGAGACCAGGACCCCACCACCAGCTGACCTGGGGGACCCCAAGGCCTGTGGGCCAGGAGCTGAACTGTCCCGGGGTCCCTGCTCCTAAGGCACCGGCTTCTCCCAGGAGCTCCAGCCCCTGTGACACCCACTAGATCAGACACTCGGGGGGGCCCCGGGTCTGAGGCCCAACCAGGGGTGTCACCGGCTCAATGGCAGCCCACACCCAGGCAGTGACTGCTTCCCAGGGAGGAAGGTGGCCCAGGGCACACGTGTTGTCAAGGTCCTGCTGCCAGGGCCTCACGAAGATGGACAGGCGCCTCTGTGTCCCCAAGGACGCCTGCCAGGATGGGGAGGGTCACAGGGAGAAGGCCTGGGCGGCTCCCTACTGGCTCCTGGCGCCGGAGCTCGAGTCCACCGGCCCTACGGAGAGCAGGCAGATGTGAGGAGCCCTGGGGTACAGCGGCAGCTGGAGCGTCCGTCGGCCAGTAGACGGTGAAGACGCTGGGACACACGGAGCTGTGGGCACAGCAGGGTCTCCGGGCCGCCCCGCGGGCTTTGCTCATCTCAGGCTGTGCCATTCTCTGCTGTACATCATGTTCCGGCTGCTTCGGCACAGCCGCGTGGAAATCCGACTCAGTTCCTTCAGAACCTCTGCCTTCAGTGACGGGGTCTCCCTGGAAATCAGCATCTGGGAGCAATCGGCGCCTGGAATGGGCTTTTACTAAAACTCTGTCATGCCTCGTTTCTGAGGCTCCGTGCAAGCACAGAATGCTGAGTGTTCCAGATGGGGAAACAGAGGCACAGGGAGGCCGGGCACTTGCCCGAGGTCACGCCCCTTGTGGGCAGGGCTGGTCTGCGAGTGTATTGGGGTGACTGTTTCTAGAGGCATGTGAGCTAATCCCTGTCTTTGTTTTACGACACATCTGAGGGTCTCTATGGCTTCCTGTTCATTTGACAAGTGTCTTGGTTCCCTGGGGCTGTCCTCGCAAAGCGCCCCCAGACTGGGGGGCTGGGAACGGCAGAGTCACTGCCCCACAGTCTGGAGCTGGAGGTCTGAGGTGTAGGTGCTGGCAGTTGGTCCTGGGGCTGTGAGCGGGACACGGTCCCTGTCCCCAGCTTGTGGAAGTTCCTGGTGACCTCTGGGGCTCCTCGGCTGGCAGATGTGTCTGCCGTCTTCACATGGCGTCTCCGTGTGTGTCCATGCCTGAGTGTCTCCCTTCCGTAAGGACCAGGCACATTGGCTCAGGGGCCGCGGTAATGACCTCGTGCAAACCGGGTCAGCTCTGGAAAGACCTTGTCTCTGAAAGTCACGTCCCAAGACACTGGGGTTTGGACTTGATATGTGACTCTGAGGTTCGCCATTCGGCCTGGAACAAGTGTAATGAGCTTTAGACTCAGAGCTGCTAACCTCAGGGTGTTTGCCAGCAGCCCCACCTTCTCCTTCCTTTTCAGAAGGGGGCTATCCCTCCAGAGCCCGGTGTCAGCAGCCACTTCTGCTCATACCCCCATGCGGACTATGCGGCCCATGGCCGGCGCCAGGCCCCATGCCCCGCCACACGCCGGCCCACGGCCCTGCTCTCCCCCTGCAGGCGTCCTTCCCGGCAAACCTCCGGCTTGTGCTGGTTCTGCGGCCCACGGGGTTGCTCCAAAGGACCCTCTCAGACCTGGCGCTCAAATTCAACAGAGATGACTTCAACATGAAGGTGCCGGTAAGTGTGTCCTGTGTCCACGCTGCAGGCAGACTGAGTGTCTGTCACTGTGCTCTGGGCCATGTGCAAGAGCGAAGCTCCCAGGGCCCACCCCGCACGGCGGCCATGCAGACCACGTGGCTCTGGTGGGAAGGGCTGGTCCGCGCACACGGGCCTTCCCTCCCTGCTGCTCCCCGGGGAGTGCGCGTCCCCACTGTGCCTTGGGCGGGTCGCTGTGGGGTGCAGGCGCTGAGAGCCACACGTCTGGAACATTCTTACCGGCGAGGGTCAGGCTGAAGAAAAAGAGAGGCCAGCGGGCTGAGAGCCATCGTCACCCTCCTAGTGAGGAACGGACAGGCTCTGCCGGTGCTGAGGACAAGGCAGGGGCCAGGAGAATGGGGGCCAGCGAGGGAGCCAGCAGCAGGGTGGGTGGCCCCCGGCACTGGCAGCCCCAGAGAGGGCACTGCATGCCTCCGTCCCCGTCCTTGAGAACAGAAGGCCGCGTAGGGTCCCTTACCTGGGTGCCCACAGGAAGCCGGTTTCCCGTGACCCCTGCTCAGTCTCGCCGGGTCCTCTGGGGGCAGCATGGGCGAGGGGCCCCGGTGCATGTGTCCTCCAGGAAATCACTTGTTCTCTGGTGCAAAGAGGATGAGAACGTACAGGGCCAGCCCCAGGCCTCATAAGCTCCTGACCGCACGTACCAGATTGCATTTGCCGGCCCTTGCGTCCTGTGGCATTGGTTGTCCATGAGGCCTGTGCCTCTTCCTCGGTGCGCCGGCTGGCGGGCGCTCTGCGCGGTCAGGGGCCCTGAGGGAGGCGTCACGGGCTCATGGACGAGTTGCCCTCAGCAGCCCTAAACCACAGGCCGGGGGTCTTGGGGACGCCATTGCACTCCCGGTTTGAAGCACTAGACGCCTTCACCTCTGATGGCCCCTTTCCTGGGGACGGGCCAGGACAAAGCCATGGAGACACCGCCGGATGGTCGTGGCCCAGCCTGAAAGCCACCAGTGCGTGGTCTCCTCCAGCCTCGTGCCCCCACGTGTCCAGCCTTCCCGTACTCAGGGCAAGCGAACCTGGCTGCTGCAGGTCGTGACACAGACGTCCAAGGACAGTGGACGGGACCCGTCCCAAGGGCCGTGTCTCCCCCGCAAAGGGCACCACTGGTCCAAATCAGTGAGTTCTCAGGAACAGGGTCACAGAAATCGCCGCCAGGGCCTGCAGCTTGCCGGTCCATTGCCAAGAACCCTTGGAAAGTAGAAAACATCCTCTTGGGACCACCCCTGCTAAAATGTGATCATTTTAGCAAAATGTCCGGTTTGGGTGCTGCGTGCTGACCTCAGGCTGCACAGAAAACGTTAAGAGAAGCGGTCCTACATCCTCTCTGTCATGTAAACGTATGAGAAGCGCGTGCAGCGTTCAGCTGGGACATGGGAGTCACGGGGAAGGTGGCCAGGCTTTGGTCATGTGGTGGTGAGATGGGCTTTGCTGTTGGAGGGTGGAGTCCTCTCTGCTGAGACCCCGGCCGCCTCGCGGACGCTTCAGCTGCTTCTGCCTGAAGGTCATGGCTCGCAGGATCTCGGCTTTGTGGACAGTCTGGACTGTGTTTCCCTCTGTGATGGGGCTATCCCGGGGGGTGGGATTCAGCGACACCCCACATCATGACGATCAGAAACATCTCAGGCATCCTTTGGGGACAGAACCTCCTGGGCAAGACCCGAGCTTTAAACTGACACCCAAGACGGTGAACACAGCCATTTGGACCAACCCTCTCAGGACACGTCTGCTAGCATCTGTCCCACAGCTTACAAAGCAACGTCTGTGCCTTGATCCAGAACTCGTGGACAGAATGTCCCAGAAAGGGCAAGCGAGACAAGTCCGTGGGGAGAGCGTCCTGGGTCCCACGGAAGGGCACAGCCCGGACTCTGGAATGCCTGCGGTGACCCCACTGGGTTTCTGTGGGCATAGGGACAAACTGACGTCCTTTCGAGGCAGAGTCCCGCTCAGTTACCGCCAGGAGCCCCCCAGGTTGCTGATAGCACCTGCAGGACTCCCAGTGTCAGCTGTGAGCCCAGCTCTCGTTGGGGCTCAAATGCCAGCCTTCAATGCTGACTTCAGTCGTCACAGCCCAGTGCGTGCCGAGGCCCCGAGAGCTGGTCGGCCAGCCCGGGAGGGGTAGAGCAGGAGTTAAGCCTGGGCCCAAAGCCAGATGCCTCCTGTCCATGCAGCCGCCGCTCATGACCAGCAGGAGAGCATCATCCCTCCCCATCTGCTGGGTGGTCTCCTCATGGGGGCGGCTTCTGTCCTCCAGGTCATAATGCTGAGCTCAGTACCAGAATTACACGGTTACATCGACAAGTCCCAGCTCACCGAGGACCTGGGCGGGACCCTGGATTACAGCCACACCAGGTGGCTGTGTCACCGCACAGTGAGTCCCCGGCCGGCCGCATGCAGGGTGGTCTGTACGTCTCCCTGATCCCGACCTGATCGGCCGGATAGATTTTGCATGACGACGCTGCCGTTTCCAAAGACGTGTTCCCAGTAACCTCAGTTGTGTTCCCCAAGAATGAGGAGATGGTCTCAGTGGACCTCAGTCATCTAAAGCAGCAACATGAGTAACGAGTCTGGGAGGGGTTTTCTCTGGGCTCGGAGACTGGACAGAAAGGACGGCCCCTGGGGTTGGGGGAGACGGAGCGTAGAATGACTCTAGCTGAGGAAGACCCGTGTAGACAGAGCCCGGTAGGTTTCTGGACAAGTCGGGGGCTCAGGAGCCCCTCTGCTGATGCGGGTCAAGCTGGCTGGGGCACCTCCTCTGCCCCAGGATGCCCCCCATGGGCTCCGCACCAGACACCTGCTTTCCGGGCAGCAGGAGGGTGCGCGGTGCACAGCTCAGTGACGGTCCCCCTCTTCCCAAGGCGATCGAAGGTTTCGCCCTCATGGTAAAGCAGACGGCTCAGATGCTGCAATCCTTTGGCACCGAGCTGGCCGAGACGGAGCTGCCCAACGATGTGCCGTCCACGAACTCAGTGCTCTGCGCACACACGGAGAAGAAGGACAAAGCGAAGGTACGTGTGGCTTCTGTGGGAGATGGGGGAGGGGAGGGGGCCCCTTGTGCCTCGGGCAAGACCGGCCTGCGGCCACATCAAAACCACAGCGAGCTCTCCGAGGACTGCACGTCCCTCTCCTGCACGCGGCCTGAGTGCCGTGGGGCCTGAGAGCAGCTGGAAGCCTGTAGCCTCTCTCTGCGCGGCTCCTTTGCTGTCCAGACGGCCAGGCCGCTGGCCATGAGCTTCTGCTGCTGATTAGCACAAGCAAGGCTGGGTGCCTGCCCACACCTCCCAGACAGCAGGTGGGGGACAGCGGGCTGGTCTGGGAGGCAGCATCCAGGGAGCCTGAGCTGGGCGGGCCGTGGCTTTGGGTCAGGGCTGGCCCCACCCCCAGGAACCCTCACTCCCCTCGCTTCTGGCGGTGAGGACGCCGCGGAAGCAGGCACGTAGAGGTCCGGTTTCCTGTTGGTCTCTTACCTCCTCCCGCTGCCCCCAAGTGACCCGTAGCCCTCACTGTGCCCTGGCCACAGCCAGAGGAATCTCTGGACGCCTGCCGTCCTTTGGCAGCTCTATGGGAGACATGGGAGTGAGCCCGGGTGCTGGGCACTGTGCTGTTCCCACAGGAGGACATGAAGCTGGCACTGGACGAGGGGCGGAGCCTTCTGGAGAACATCAGGGAGCCTCTGGCCAAGTGCGGGGAGCAGAGCCTGAACCAGGACCAGCTAGACAACCAGACCACTGTGCAGAGGTGAGGGCCCTGGCCGGGGGCGGGAGCAGGAGGCCCTGGCCTGAGGACAGGGCAACAGAGGACACAGGGGCCCCATCTCCTCCTCCTAACGGGAAGCAAGGGCGCCGCGTGTCCTTACCGCCAACGAGCTTGCCGTCCAAACCCCAGAGAAAGCAGGTGCGGGGTCAGGGGATGTCGGCTCGCTGCCCACTTTGCCTCCAGCGGACGTCAGCAGACGGAAGCCCAAACCACTGCCTGCTCTGCCCTGCCCTTTGCCGCGGACCCCAGGGGTGCGGGCGGCCCCCAGGCATGAGGTGTGGGGGCAGCGGCTCTGCGGGGAGCCTGTCCACCAGGCCCCGGCCAGGTCATCCCCGTGAGTCCCGC
The DNA here is from genome assembly GCF_902655055.1 of Lutra lutra. Classification (NCBI taxonomy): domain Eukaryota; kingdom Metazoa; phylum Chordata; class Mammalia; order Carnivora; family Mustelidae; genus Lutra; species Lutra lutra. The sequence continues at coordinate 200,489,341 of NC_062280.1, forward strand.
GTGCAGTGCACAGAGGGGAGGCAGGGGGGTGGCAGGCCATAGACACGGAGCCCACAGCCCAGGTCAGGCACCCGCTCCGATACGGCCTTTCCGGCACCCAGGCTCCTGGACCAGCTGACCGAGACCGAGGCCGCCTTCGATGAGTTCTGGGCGAAGCACGAGCAGAAGCTCCGGCAGTGCCTGCAGCTGCGGCAGTTCGAGCAGGATTTCCGCGAGGTGAGTGGCCGGAGCGCAGGCAGCTGGCGAGTGGCCCAGATCCACCGGCCGCGGCGGCCCAGGTGCCCAGGTGACCGTGGCAGTCGGCGGTCTCTGTCTGCCACACGAGCCGCGAGACCCAGCGGGACCAGACCCCGGCACGTGTGGCCGGGAGCCGCTGCCCCAGCAGGTTCCGCTGTCTGCGGTCGGCGTGCGCTGCCCTCCACGTTCCTGGCGGACGGTCCCGGGGCCGTCTGTGCGCTCCCTCACCCGGTGTCCTGCGCCTGCTGCGCACCTGACACGGCCCCGGGCCCACAGAACCGAGAGCAACAGTCCGGCCGGCTCCATAGCACAGGGGCTGTGGGGTAACAACGCACCGGGGTGACACAGGGGTGCTGTGGGGTGACGTGGGGGTGACACTTGGTGACACACGGGGGTGACACACAGGTGATACGGGGTGACACACAGGGGTGACGCATGGGCATAAGGCCAGCCATGGTGTCAGTCTGGATGGGACTCCACCGAAGCTGTTGATCATTATTTATGGGAGCGTGCCGAGCCGTCCACGTGTCCTTGTCCTGCCACGTAATGACATTTCTCTTGGTCCCTCTGGTCAAGGTGGGGGGACTCCCAAGTGCACGAGAAATAAGGACCCCAAGTGCAGTGTGACACGGCCACAAGACCGTGGCCGAGGCCAGGTGAGCGGACCGCGCGTCCCGATGTCCCCAGAGTCCTGAAAGTCACCTTTCGGGGAACACGGGATTTATTCAGTAGCACACGCATGCGGGAGCTCTGGTTGGACGGAGAGGTGACCCCAGCCAGCCCGTGTGACCCGCAGAAAGGCGAGTCCTGCGTCCCCTCCTTCCGGGGGGCTGCGGAAGGCTCTCCAGACTCACGACGAACGCCCAGCGGCGGACTCGTGTGTGTTTGAGAAATAACCCAGCCGGACCCCGCGGACCCTCGGGCGGCTTCCCACAGAGACGCGTCTCCTCAGACGAGCTCGGGGCCGCGGGGCTGACGCGGACGCGGTCGGCACACGGAATATCCTGTCCCAGCGCAGACCCGGGTTCCCTACTGTAGACACGCCTCCCTCCCATGCCACCCACCCCTGCCCTCCTGAGCCCACATCCCCTCCCTCCCCTCCCCTCCTGAACCCTCATCCCCCCACCCCTCCCCCTCCTGAACCCTCATCCCCCCACCCCTCCCCCTCCTGAACCCTCATCCCCCTACCCCTCCCCGTCCTGAACCCTCATCCCCCTTTTGAGGCCCATCCCTTCCCACCCCACCTCCTCCTGAAGCCCTGGCAACCCAGATCTACTCTTGTCTCCATATGCCGTCACTTCAGGAATGTTCTAGAAGTGGGGAGCCCTCTGGGCCTGGCTCTCTGCAGGGTCAGTGCAGGTGTTGCAAGTTCACTCTTGTTGCCGCTGGGTACTCAGGGTCCTGGGGAGCGGGGGAGCCACGGCTTACCCTTCCCCTGTTGAGGAACATCTGGGCAGTTTCCAGGATTTGGCTGTGGTGAAAAAGTGTCATCAGCGTCACATCCGGCTTTTTGTGTGAACATAGCTGTCGTTCCGAGGTTAGACCCGGGACCACAGGTCGTGGTGGCCGCACGTTTGGCTGAGAAGCTGCGACCGGTTCCCGGAGCGCCACCTCGTGCGCCCAGCGGCAGGCGGGAGGGACGTGGCTTCTCAGCGCCCTCATTGCTGCCGACGCCCCACTCTCGCTGTGGCTCTGCCGAGCGTCCCCCTTGCGGCCGGTGACGTGGAGCCGCCTTCCCGGCTCCCCAGTCCGCGGTCCATCTAGGGGAAAAGCCTCTCCTCCCGTTGCTGCCCATTTTCTGACTGGATCATCTTGGTTTGGGTTTGGGTTTGGGTGTTTCACAGCTGGGATTTGGCTCCTAGTCCTGGTCAGGCGTGAGGCCGGAGCAGCTGCTCCTGAGCTGGTCCGCATCTCTCCATCCTCGGACGGGCTTTCCGATGCCAAAGGTTGTCGTTTCGATAAAGTCCACTTTGTCGGTTTTTCTGTGAAGGATCATACTTCTGGCATCGATCCTAAAACCTCGGTCCCGAGTATGTTCTCCAGGGCTTTTCCTCTGTGACATCTTCGATTTCGATTAAGCCCACAATCCGTTCTGAGTTAAGCCACGCGTGGGCCGAGTCAGGGCACGGCTCGGTTTTTCGTCTCTGGGTGTCTGACGGCCTTTGTCAAAAAGGCTGCCTGCTTTCCCCTCTCGTCAAGAACCGGGTGCGCGGATCCGTTCGGGCCCGTCCGTCCCTCGACGCCGTCTCACGGTTCGGGCCGTGCACTGGACTTGAGGCCAGGTGGGCCTTTCCTCCCCCACCTCTCGAGCCCCAAATCATCTTAGTTCCTCCGGTTCCTCTGCTTTTCCACACACGTTTTCAAACAATCTTTCTAGATCCACGGAGTTCTGCTGGGTTTGACAGGAATGGTGTTCCATCTGCTTCTGGGGCCCGTCGCCGTCTTTCCCACGCCGGCCCTGCAGTCGACAGCGTCCGTCGCCCGGGTGCTCCGAGGCTCCCGCCACCATTTGGCACTTTTCAGACCAGCTCACTGGGGGTTTGGTTTGATTTTACACCCGAGTCGTTCGTTTGTGAGCAACTGTCGATGGTGGTTTTAATTCTGGTGTTTGCTTACTCCTTGCTGTACGGAGAAATACAACTGATTTTCGTGCGTTTATCCCGACACCTTGCTGAACCCACTTACATTCTGTTAGTTTGGCAGAGTTTGGGGGATTTTCTACATAGACGATTAGGTCTTGTGCAAACAGGGACAGCTTGGTTCTCCCCTCTCCTGCCTGTCCATCGTCTGGCTGCTGGCGACTCCGCTTCTCTGTGTAGGCGCGGCCGTCCTACTCTGGCTAAACAGTGACAGCGGACATCGTGCCTCGCTCCCAGGCTCAGAGGAAGAGCGTTGTTCTCACCCACGGGAGAGCTGCCCCGTAGGCTGTGACTTCTGAGCGTGTGTCCCTCTGCCCCGCTTTCCGAGGAGGGCCTGGCTCCTCTCTCCTCCTTCCATGCCTGACCTGGGCCCCGGCCTCCCGCCCCTCCTGTGTCTCAGGTCAAAGCCTCCTTAGACGCACTGGCCCAGAAGATAGCAACCTTCACCGACGTAGGCAACAGCCGGGCGCACGCAGAGCACCTCCTGAAGGACCTCACCAGCTTCGAGGACAAGTCGAGTGTGAGCACGTGGGGCGGGTGTGGGCAGTGGGCAGTTGGGGGTGTTCAGGGCACCAGGCTATCACTTGGGCAGGCGGGGGCAGGGGGCTCTCTCGCCATCTGATGGAGGACGTTCCAGAGCCGAGGGAGGGCAGCACAGCCTCTGCCTGACCCCACCGACCCCTCCTACTCTCACCCCCCACCCCTCCCACTCTCAACCCCCCCCCGCAGACTCCTCCCACTGTCACCTCCCCACCCCCACCACCAGCCCGCTGACCCTCCCAGAAGGCTGTGCGCTTTCACCGACCGACCCTGAGCCACACGTCTGGCTTGTCTCCGCAGGCCTCCGTGGAGCGTGCTCGCGGCCTGTCCCTGGAGGGCGAGCAGCTCATCGACAGCAAGCACTATGCCGTGGACTCCATCCGCCCCAAGTGCCACGAGCTCCGGCACCTGTGTGAGCAGCTCACGGCCGAGGTGGAGCGGCGGAGGGAGTTACTCAGCAAGTCCTTGGAGCTGCACCACCTCCTGGAAGCGGTGAGAACCCTGCTGCCACCCCACGTCAGGCTCCATCCCCACGGACCACAGTCCCCACCGACCACAGTCCCTATGTAGCTGGGTCCTTCCCCGCAGACCAGAGTCCCCGCCGACCACAGTCCCTGCGTGGCTGGGTCCTTCCCCGTGGACCGCAGCCCCCACTGACCACAGTCCCCGCTAACCACAGTCCCCGTGGCCCATTCTCTAGAATTCCCTGCCTCCACTGACGGTTGGTTCTTCCCAAGGACCAAAGCCAGCGTATGGCTAATTTCCTGCATGGCCTCTGTGGGAACGAGTTCCGCCCGGGCCCCGTGTTGGTTGGCACTTCACACAGTCCCAGATCAGGGTGGTGGGGGCAGGATGGCCGGGAGGAGGCCAGGCAGAGCACGCCTCCCGACCCGCCAGGACACGGCCTCTGATGGTGCCCTTCTCTCCCTCGGCCACGCTCGCTGCGTCCAGTCCATGAAATGGTGCGACCAGGGCATCTACCTGCTGGCTTCGCAGCCAGTGGACAAGTGCCAGTCCCAGGATGGCGCCGAGGCGGCCCTGCAGGAAATCGAGAAATTTCTGGAGACTGGCGCAGAAAATAAGATCCAGGAGCTCAGTAAGATTTACCAGGACTACGAATCCATCCTCACGAAAGACCTGATGGTGAGCAGAGCCGGGCCTGTGCCGACAGTGGGGAGTCACTCCGGGGTGTGCGGAAGAATCCTGCCGTGACCTTTCAGAGTGTCCTGGACAGTCGTGCGGCTCAGTTTCTCTTCCTACAGCGGCTCCTCCAGGGCAGTCTTCCTGCCCCCAGGGTCCTTCCCTGCAAGGACCGTGTTCTTGCTGGAGCAGCCACTGCGGGCCCTGCCACATGTCTCACTGACCCCGGGGCCCCACTCCCGCCCGGCCCACTGTCCTCAGACCCGTGGCGGCCTCATGTCCCTCCCTTCCAGTGGACTCTCACCCCAAGTCCACCGTCCACGTCCCGCCGTCCCACGTCTCCAGCCACAGCAAGCGCTCGAGTGCAGGGTTGCTGTGTGGCAGCTGAGTCCCAGTCACAGGGGAGAGCTTGCTTCTGACACTGGTGGCGTCTCTTACTCACGAGTCTGTTCACCCTGTCCCTTCAGGAGCACGTGCAAAAGGTCTTCCAGAAGCAAGAGGGCATGGAGGAGATGTTCCACCGGAGACAGGCCAGCCTGAAGAAGCTGGCTGCCAAGCAGATGCGGCCCGTGCAGCCCGTGGCCCCCCGGCCAGAGGCGCTCACGAAATCACCCTGCCCCTCTCCAGGTGTGTGCTGTCGCTGTGCTTCCAGGCCGTGGCGGGCCCTTGTAAATAAAGTGTTATTGGCACGTGCCCAGTGCGTACTGTCTGCTAGCCATCACGGGGCTCTTTCTGGACTCGTCTGTCTCAGCCTGTCTGTCCTCGGTGCTGTTGCCGGAGTAGTTCTCCGACCGCGGCCCAAAGACCCCCACAGCCCCAGCTCCTCGTGGTCTCCTCCGAGGCCGAGCGAGTGGCCACACCGTTCCCCAGAGCCCCTTCTGTGGCAGCCTCTGCCTGCTGTCCGCGTCGGGGCTTCGACAAGGAGGCCGTAAGGTGGTGAGACCCTGGAGAACCGACTCCCTCCCATCGCCTCCACAACATGCGTCTCCATCGGAGGAGACCGTGCCCCTGGCCCAGGGGGGTCTGGGTCCCGTGTGTGCACAGCCTCGGCTCCATGTTCCCTCCCCGGTCTCCCACCTGCCTCCCTCTGCTCTGCGTTTCCTCGGCTTCCATGCCCCTCCTGGGGGGACAGGGGCTTGCTCCGGTTTCTGCAACAGTGCCAGGCGCTCCCAGCCCCCAGGTGTGGCCTTTCCCCTGCAGGCAGGAAGATACGAAGCGACACCTTCCTTCCTCCTTTCTTCCCAAACCAGGCAGCCGGAGAGGCTCTGAGAACAGTTCTGAGGGCAGCGGGCTCCGGAGAGGGCCCTACAGGAGGGCCAAGGTGAGGCCACTGTCCAGGCCGCACTCCCATGGTGGCTCTCCTTCTGGTCCAGTCCCGCCCCCCAGCTCCCTTGCCTGGCCCATGCCGTGGGACCGTCCCTGCATGGGACCGCAGCTCCCTACCCAGCAGAAGTGAGGGTGGGTTCCTTGAAGTCAGGTCGTAGGGCCCTACCCTCTCGTGTCTGGACGCTGGAGGCAGCGCGTGTGGTTCTCTCCCCAGAGCGAGATGAGCGAGAGCCGGCCAGGACGGAGCAGCTCCACAGGGGATGAGGAGGAGAGCCTGGCCATCTTGCGGAGGTGAGTGTCTGGTCCAGGTACGGCACGTGCGACCTCTCAGATCTCAGCCTCTGGCCACAGGGGGTCTGAACATCGATGGGCCCGAGGGGGTGGGGTCTGTACATGTCCACCCCCACGTGGGTGTCACAAAGCGCATGTGGGCACGCGTGGGTCTGTCTGGTGAGACCACATCCAGAGCCAAGACAGAGCTGGTTTTCCCTAGAAGAGTCTTTGTCCCTGGTTCCTTAGGCAGAATTTTGGTGATTGAAATGGCCGGTCCCCCCCCCACCCCCATTCAAGCCTCCAGTGGTGAGACCGTGTGGTTCACCGGAGACAGATGTGCAGCCATGCTCACCGCCCTGACCAGCCCCTGGCTCCACTTCGCCGCACCACAGGCCGGTGCTGCTTCTCTCCTGACCCCTCCTCTTCCCCATGCATCCCACCTTGGGGGGCTTCTCTCTGTGCCCTTCCAGCTCTAATACATCTCTGGCCACAGGCATGTGATGAATGAGCTCTTGGATACGGAACGGGTCTACGTGGAAGAGCTGCTCTGTGTCCTAGAGGTGAGCCTGCGTAGGGGACCAGCAGAGGCGCCCCCGAGAGCCTGTAGGCTAGCGCACCCTACACAGAGAGCGTGAGAGGAGGACGGCAGCTTTACTCAGACAGCCCCAAGCTGGAAAGAACTCATCCATCAGTGGGACCAGGGACGAGGAGATGTGGTTGCCTCGGCACAGGGACCTGCTCCAGCAACAAGGAAGACAGCGTGGCTGACCTGGGACCGTGGCTGATCCCAGAGTGTGGCTGACCCAGGAGCAGGGCTGACCCTTGAGCGTGGCTGACTCTGGAACGTGGCTGACCCTAAGAGTGTGGCTGACCCCAGGAGTGTGGCTGTCCCGAGAACGTGGCTGCGGGGGAGCGTGGCTGACACCAGGAGTGTGTTAGGAGCAGGGGTCAGACAGGACTGTGTGGGATTCCCTTGCAGGAACAGCTGAGCTGCCCCGTCTGTGTGGAGGAGCAGAGTAGAGGCCTCGGGGCTTGTAGGCACTGGAATGTTCTAGATCTTGGTCTGGGTGGTGGTTACAGGGGTGTAGACACTGAAATGATTCATCACGGAGTACACATAAAATTTCTCTCCTTTATACCAGTTATATGAGTGTCAAGAGGTTGAAAGGCAGAGGATGGAAGCCCTTACAACCCCTAAAAATGGCGTCATCTGTAGTCACTCCTGTTTCTCTGTGTGGGTCTGGGTGGTCATCTCAGAAACGGTCCATGAATTCATCGTGGTGGATTCACTCTCTAAGTCCTGGGAGGCGTCCCCTACCTGCTGACTGTCCGCAGAGCCCGTCACAGTCCACGGAGCCCGGCGTCCCTCCCAGCCTCTCCCCTCCTCCGCAGGGCTACGCTGCAGAACTCGAAAACCCGCTCATGGCGCACCTCGTGTCACCAGGTCTCCAGAACAAGAAGGACATTCTGTTTGGGAACATGGAGGAAATTTACCACTTTCATAACAGGTCAGGCCCCCCTCTGACCACGCCTGCCCGGTGGGGTCTGCCCCTGAGACTACGCCCACCGGGAGCCGGCTGCACGCAGGCCCCGGGCCGTGGCCTGCCAGTGGAGAGCATCCTTTCCTCCTCCCAGGGACAAGTGCTCCGGGGCTGCTGCAGGACAGTGGCTCAGCTGGGAGGCACCTGCGGGCCGTTACAGGTGGCCCGTCCTCCCGCTGGGCAGTAGCTGGGGCTTTGAGGACATAAGAGCACCCCCCGCTCCTGTCGGGCCAGCAGTGGCCAGCCCCGCTCAGTGTGGCCCTCAGCGTTTGGCCCTCTGGGGTGGCACCAAAGTCACACCACTTGGGCAAGGCCCATTTTGTCCCCAAGTTTGTCCTTGAGAAGGAGGCAATGGCAGACATTCCTGTCCTGCCTCTTCTCCCCTCATGAGTGCTGTCGGCGGCGGCGGCCGTGGCTTTGGGGGAGGTATGAAGGGCCCTCCTGCAGCCACCCACCCCTGGCTGCCCGTGGCAGTTTGCGTGAGCGTGTGGGAAAGGACGTGTGGAGGCAGACACAGGATGCACGGTGGGGGAGGGGGCAGTGGGACTGACAGTGAAGCCTCCTCTGGGCTTGTGGGGGTACTGGGGACTTCGGTCCGACCACATGCTTTTGGCCTGTCACCCACTTGCTCACAGGGGGGCACCCATCTGCTGCTGGACCCCTCGGACCCCTCTCTTCCCACGGAGGGGGCATAGGTCAGATGACCTCAGCTCGGGCCAGGCCACGGGCCTGGGCTACTGGGGGCTCGAAGCCGCAGTGAGCTGAGCCCAGGGAGCCCCCACCGAGGTGGGACTGACTCCAGGCTCCCGGGCGGCGCGTACCTGCAGAGCGGGGTGGGTGTGGGCGGGTGCTCACAGCAGGCCCGGCTCCCACCCGCCTCCCTGTCCAGCCGGTAGAGAAGTAGCTGTCCTAACTCCTGTGTGGACACCAACGCCAGCGACCCGAAGGGACCCATGAAGGGGCCAGGTCTGCTTAAACCTGAGTTTGCCGCAGCAACTCCCGGGGAGCCCGGCTCACAGTCCCCGACTGTCCCGGGTCAGAAATAAGAGGAAACTGGGAAGCAGCATTATTTATCCGCGGCTGGCGTCTCCTCTGGCTCTTCATGTGACCTAAGGGGAACCTTCTCTGCCTAGGATATTCCTCAGGGAGCTGGAGAGCTACACGGACTGCCCGGAGCTGGTTGGGAGGTGCTTCCTGGAACGGGTATGTGTTGTCCTGACGTGCGCTGTGCCGGGCCATCCTTGTTAAAGTTTCCGCGGGACACAGTCATGACTTCAGACCCTGTCGCAGTCTCCTAACCCCTGGGGTCACCAAGTACACGTGTCCCTGGGCTGCCTGAGACACGGTTTTCTCTGAGCCAGTCATGGGCTCAGAAGCACCGGAATCAGAACATGTCTGTCTTGACGGCTCATGTGCAGTGGAACGCAGCTGGACTTCTTGAGCTGGTGGCTGTGTCTGGTCTCGCCCTGGTCAGCAGACCCCCAGCAAGTGGGCCCGGGACGGTCGCCTCCCTTTTCCTCTCTTTGACATGGCCGTCCAGCTCCTTCCGGGCTGGGAGAAGTGGAGGGAGCAGGACGGGGCGTTCCTCTCAGGCCCATCTCGGTGCCCTGTGCGCGGAGCGGCAGGGAGTGTGTGGCCAAGCTGCTCATTTTCACGACACAGTGACACAGAGGCCCAGACACATCTGCGCGGCGTGGGGCCGAGCACAGAGGAAGGAGGAGGGGCCTGTCGCTGCCCTGCGTCTGTCCACTGCTCAGCTGCTCACTGCAGTTTGGGAGTTGGGGGAGGGGTCATGCTGGAGGTCACTGCTTCTCAAAGTGGGGGGCCCTGGCCAGCAGCCTCGGCATCCTGGGGCCTTACCGGAGACGCAGGTTCCCAGGCCCGCCCCACGCCTGCCAGGTCTGAGCCTCCGGTGGGGTTCTGCGTGTCACCAAGCCTGCGGGCAGCTCCGTGCACACGCAGTGGAGCCCCAAGCCCTGCAGGGTCTTTCTGTAGAAATTAGCAACTGTACGTGGTTGGTAACGCTCACGGCAAAATGCCAGTGGCGTGGTGCTGATCTGTGGAGAGGAGGGGACGGACGCAGCCCCGTCGTGAACCCTGTGGGCTTGTGGCACGGCACAGGAGACGGTGGAGGGGGCAGGGTGTGCCCTGTGACACACGCTGTCCCCGGGTCAGATGGAGGAGTTCCAGATCTACGAGAAGTATTGCCAGAACAAGCCACGCTCTGAGAGCCTGTGGAGACAGTGCTCCGACAGCCCATTCTTCCAGGTGTGTCTGGGGCCTCCCAGGGGGCACGGGTCCCCCTCGCCAGCGCACTCTCGCTCGGGGACCCAGTCGGTCTCACCGGGCGGGCTCTGGGCTTGCAGGAATGCCAGCGGAAGCTGGACCACAAGCTCAGTCTGGACTCCTACCTGCTGAAGCCGGTCCAGAGAATCACCAAGTACCAGCTGCTACTGAAGGTGGGCTGCTCGCCCCCGCCTATGCTCCCACCCCTGCTCCCACCCCTGCTGACCACCCCCTACCCCACTGTGCCCACTGGCCTTGTCCCCGCTCCCTGCCTGTGGCCTCCTTAGCCTCCCCGAGTGCCGCAGTCCCAGCACAGCCTCCTCCCCGCCCTGCGAGGGCCCTGGCTCTTTGCAGGCCTTTGTGGTGCACCTACTGTGCGCCGGCCACTGTTGGGGGTCGCGGGACCCAGAGGTGAACAGTCAGGCTGACCCTGTCCCGTGGAGCATGGGCTCCAGGTGTTCCCACACACACCCCACTGCGCCCCACATGTGGTCCTCCCCACGAGGCCACCCATGTCCAGTGGCCTCGTCGGGTCTGAGTACACAGGCCGGGGGACGCACAGACGCCTTTAGCCATCACGGGTCTGGGGGTGTTGTGTGGAAAGGAAGGAGTGGCAGGTCTAGGAGAGGGAGACGTGGGGAGACCCGGCCGAGCGCCTGGCTGGGGCGTCCCTGTCTGCAGCACCAGGCAGGACCATTGGGACAGGCAGGGCGCGGTGGGGGGCTCCTGGGCCTCCCCGGCCACGCAGGGAGCCACACTCCATGTCCCGAGGGTCCACGCGGGGTTGGAGCGGGAGTCCCGTGTTTCTGCGGCGTGTGACGGTGCCCGCGTCCCCCAGGAGATGCTGAAATACAGCAGGAGCTGCGCGGGGGCCGAGCACTTGCAGGAGGCCCTGAGCTCCATCCTGGGCATCCTCAAGGCCGTCAACGACTCCATGCACCTGATCGCCATCACTGGCTACGACGTAAGGGCCTCCGTGTGCCGCCACCGGGTTGGGGACTGTGCGGAGCTGTGCCGCAGCTCCCTGTGCATGCGCGTCCCTGTGGGCTGGCAAGAGCCCGGTTCTGATGGGTGTCTGGGGCGGCTCGGGGCGAACGGACCCCCAGCTTGGGGTGTGCCCCCGAACCCAGGGCACTGGGGAGACTTCAGCCCGCCAAGCTGCACGTCCGCTCGGGAGCCCCAAGGGCGTTGGACTCAGGGCTGGTCTGGTTTCGCTGCCGCTTGTGGGTTGGGGACAGGGGACACGCGGGTGTGAAGGGCAGACTCTGTTTTCCCTGGTGTCCCCGAATTAGGTCAGGTCACTCATTTTGTTGCCTCTCTTGTCCACTTGCGCTCACCCTGTTTTTTTAATGTAACAGGCTTTATTTTTAGAGCTGTGTTGGGTTTGCAGCAGAATGAGGGAAGGCACGAGGACATCCCACATGCCCCTGTGCCCCCACACACAGCCCCCCATGTCCCCACACCCAGCAGGTGGGCCTTCGTCGCAGGGATGAGCCTTCGCTGGCCCACCATCCCCACCCAGGCCTAGGGTGTGCCTCCGGTGGGTTTGGACAGATGCTGAAGGCCCTGTACCCATGGGCACAGGCTCGGAAAGAGGGGTTTCACTGCCGGAAGACCCCGTGTCCGCCCTTTGCCCCTCCCCCGGCCCCCAGCCACCCCCGGCCCCTCCCCCACCTCCACGGTTCTGCCTTTCCCCAAGTGGGAGTAGCGGGGTCCCACCGGACGCAGCCCTCCGAGGCGGGCGCGTGTCCTCGGCTGCGGGCGTATAAGGCCCCCGTTCGTCCGGGCGCAGGGGAACCTGAGTGAGCTGGGGAAGCTGCTGATGCAGGGCTCCTTCGGCGTCTGGACAGACCACAAGGGCCACTCCCGGGTGAAGGACCTGGCCAGGTTCAAGCCCAGGCGGCGGCACCTCTTCCTGCACGAGAAGGCCGTGCTGTTCTGTAAGAAGAGGGAGGAGAGCGGGGAGGGGTACGAGAAGGCGCCTTCCTACAGCTACAAGCAGTCCCTGAACGTGAGTGAGGCTGCAGCCGCCGCGGCCACACCGCCCGTGACTTTGGGGTGGGGTTCGGGACCCCCACATCCTCGGCCCCCACCCTGAGCCATCCCCTGCGCGGGCACGACGCACCGACCCCTTCGACGACGGGAGGGCGCGCTCCCATTCCGCACATGACCACCGTCTGTCCCTGCTTGCGCGGTCAGATGGCGGCCGTCGGCATCACGGAGAACGTGAAGGGCGACGTGAGGAAGTTCGAGATCTGGTACAACGCCAGAGAGGAGGTGTACACCATACAGGTAGGGCCCCGCCTTCTCCAGGGCCAGGCGTTGGGGACGTGTCGGCCTCTCTGGTGGGGGCAGGTGTCTGGAAGCTTCCGTGGAGCTTTATCTCCCAGAGGCTGTGCAGGGGCGCTGCCCTGAGCCGGATCCAGGAGAAAGCATGGAGGACCCACAGTTAGGGTGCATGACAGGCATGCCCAGGGACATGGGCTCGGGGGGTGCGACTAGCCTGGGCCATGTTATACACGTGACCGCCTTGTCCTGGTCCTTCCAGCCCCCGCCGTGCTGGTGAGGGCAGGGGGTGCTAGGGCTGTGAGAGCTCCCTGAGCCCATGTGACCCCCCCGTCCCTGGGCCCTGGGATGGGGTCGGCCAGCACACGGGACAGGCCCCTTCCAGTAGCCCCCCACGCTCAGACGTGGGATGCAGTGGCCGTGGCAGCCTATCCTGGCGCACATACCAGCACGGCAGCCCATGGTGATGGCACCCGGCTCCAGCTCGGGCACTGGCCCCCGGGAGCTGCAGGGGTGGCGGCCGGCGCTCTGGCTTTCCATAGGCCCCGTCTCCAGAGCCCGGCTGTCTCTGCCCTCTGGCCACATGCCTGTGCCGAGGCAGGCCCCGGCCCACCCCTCTTGAGGTTAAAGTCCACTTCAGAGTGTCAGGCGCCCGTCTTCCTTGTCACAAAACGATGCCACGGGCCACTTCTGGAGAAGCATGCTTGCAGGGGGCGGTCAGTGCCCCAAGTGTTCACCAGGTCAGATGCCAGCGAGGCTGTGAAGTGGGGAGGCCGGGCAGTTGGCCCATCACCTGCGCAGCCCACAGGCCCTCCCGCCACACCTGTGCCACGGTCCTGAGGCAAGGGGACTGCCCACCGCCCCCTCCTTTCTCCGGGGCAGTGGCCCCGCTGTCCACTCCTGGGGTGGTCCATAGGAACTTTGAGAGTCCAAGGCAAAGCAGTGTCTTTGGGGAATGTGCGTCCTCACGTCCTGACCTTCCTTCCGGCACAGGCACCGACCCCCGAAGTCAAGGCTGCGTGGGTGAGCGAGATCCGCAAAGTGCTGACCAGCCAGCTGCAAGCCTGCAGAGGTAGCGGCCGCGGCGGCCCCCAGCCGGGCTCCGGTGCATTTCTTTGCACGGCCAAGGCAACCCCCACACCCGGGGCTCCCGGCGGGGCTGCGGCCTCACAGGTGAAGTTGGTCATGCACTTCTGTGTCCCTCCCTGCAGAAGCCAGCCAGCACCGTGCGCTGGAGCAGTCCCAGAGCCTGCCTCTGCCCGCGCCGCCTGGCTCCAGGTGAGGGGCCGTGCCGGTCGGCACAGCGGTCTGCACACACCGCTGCGTTCACGTGGCTGGTGACCCAAACCTCCTCCAGGGGTTTTGGGTCACTCTGGGTTTGCCTGCAGGCCCTGGAGTGTCCTCTGGCCTTGTGTGCTGGGGGTCCGTCCCCGCGGGCCAGCCTCAGGGACGGTGTCTCCGGCCCCACCGCGGTGCAGGCCAGCCCCTGCCGTCTCTGTTTTCCGACAGTGGTTTGTTTCCTGGTACAGTCAGCGCAGCATGTGCTGCTGGGGAAGGTGACAGCCACCATGCTTCCATGATGGTGGCACCTCAGATGAGGACCCGGACGTGTGGGGCCGAGGCGCAGAGCCACGCCGGACACACCGGCCTCGCGCCGGCTCACCGGCCTTCTGTCCTTGGCTTTCCTTTGTCACTGCACGCCTTCCGAGCGGCTCCGTGACTCTGCTTCTCCCGTTTCTCCCATCAGCCACCTGTGATGGCTGGTGGGAGAGGACACAGGCCAACACATACTCCACCCAACAATGGTTTGAAAAGAGAAAGTCCGTCCTCCCCAACTCAGAGAACCGCCTCCTTGCTCACGCCCCGCGCGTTTGTTTGCTCTCGTTGGGTCCTGCTCCGGGGAACCCAGAGGGGCTGAAGGGCCCGATGGGACCCCAGGGCAGCCTGAGCCTCGGAGCCTCAGGAGGGGCTTGGAAAACCGACCTGCAACATTCTGCTTCTGTTTCCGGCACGTGTGTGACGTCATTAGTCCTTCGAAAGGGACCACGAGAAACATCAAGAAGTTGGAGGAAAGGAAGACCGACCCCCTGAGCCTGGAAGGCTACGTGAGCCCCACCTCGCTGCCGAAGCCGCCGGAGAAGGGCCGAGGTGGGTGTCCGCGCCGCGAGCCGCGAGCCGGCGTGTCCAGGACACGCACCACTGCCCTCAGGGCTGGGACCGTGGCCCACACGGCCGCCCCACACCGCCCTCTCTCTCCCTGCGTAGATGACTCGGTGCCCAGCTCCACCTCTGAAAGCTCCGCGCTTTCCAGAAAGCGCTTTACCCTGCAGGGCTTTGCTAACCTCAAGGGTCAGAAAGGTAAAAGGCGTCTGCCTGAAACCCGTGCTGTGGCCGTGTCGCTCACCGTGGTGGCGTGTCTGTCATCCATTCGTGTCGTGCTCATCGGGGGGCGGCCGCAGCGTCTCCCAGGGGACCGCGCGTCCTGACCAGCGCTGCGTGTCTGTGTCTGTGGCGCACGCGGCCCGAACGCTCTCTGCGGGGCCTCGGGTAGGGTAGGAGAGGGTAGAAGCCCTTTTCCTCACTCAGGAACGGCACCTCCCGCGGCCCGCCCCTTTCCGGCCCCTCCCTGCTCGTCCCAGCGGGGTCACCTTCTGCACCCGCTCCTGCTGCTGTCACCCGTCTCTGAGGGGTGGCCGCTGGTGCACGGGGGCACAGGGATCCCTTGCGTGGACACGTCCGAGAGCCGGCGGCCTTCCGCAGCGGCGTGGCACTGAGCTGTGCGGAGGGCTCTGTTCGTGCTTTTGTTGCGATTTATAAAATAGTGCTAAGTTGGCCTCAAACTTCTTTCAGAAAAGGAGGGACACATTCAGGCGCTAATCTTGCTGATAGCAAGTGCCCCCGCATGCGCCTCCCTGCCGAGTTCAGAAACGCCCCTCCCCGCGGCCCCAGAGGGCCGTCCACTCGCCTCCTCTGCGTCAGGGCCTCTCCCGTGTGCGGGACCCCCCCCCGCCGCCCCCAGCTTCTTTTGGTTCACAGGAAGCTACGCTCGCCCCACCCGGACGAACCCGCAGGGCGCCCTTGTCCCATCCCAGCATGAGCACCGCTCCCCGCGCCCCCCATGCCCACACGCAGCCCCTCACACACTCTCTCTGCATTTGTCCCTCTTCCTCCCCCTGCAGCGTCTCCTACCAGCCCCGACAAAAAAGCTAAGCGACACGAAGTGAAGAGCGACCCCACGCCTTTTGGTGTACGAGGTAGAGTGGCCCCACATCCCGGATGTAGCCGGACCTCCCTGTGCCCTTCTGGTTAGGGACACTGTCTCACCCTCATCCGTCACTGGTGACGCAGAACAAGACAGGTCCTCCGGGCAGGAGCAAATTCACTGCTTTCTCCAAAAGCATAACGTCCCGGTGACGGGTTCCGTGATGACGGTTCTCGGGTTCTCAGGTTCCCAGTCGCACTCCCACCGGGTCTGCCCAGAACCTGCAGAACCAGCCAGGCCCGCCTGGCCAGCACACCGGTTGGGCTCGGCCGTTACCGCCGTCATGCCGGCTATGGGGCACCCCGTCCTCGGGCCCCTGCCGCGCCGGCCTCTCCCCTACGTCACCAGTTGTCCCAAGCTTCTCAGTGGAAACACAGAACCGGGCCGCCAACGGCCTCCTGCTGGCCCCCAGGTCGTGGGAGGACGATGGGCTGCACGCGCTTGTGCAGACAGATGGGGCCGAGCTCCATACCAGACCTTGGGCTGCTAGTTTTTGCTCCCTCTTATCACAAGGGTAAAGCATGTCCCCCCAAAACCCAAAGACCCTCCCGCCGGCCCAGGCTGAGGGTCTGAAGTTTGCAGTGAGAGATTAACAAAGTGAATTTTCCAACAATTATGAAGGTTCCCAACATGCCCCCAGGACCCCCCAGGGGTCACCCAGCACACTCGGCCTCGAGCACGAATCTGTGTGCCCGGGACCCAGACGGCAGCTCTGTGCCTGCCCCCACATCACAGCTCGGAGTCTGGTGGCTTCCCACAGCCCGCACATGGGTGGGCAGTGCCCGGGGGCCATCTCTGAGGTCCCAGGGCCTGGGACAGGGCTCACTTCTCCGTTGATGGCCTCATTTTCTACTTAAGTCCTGGAGATGTCAGAGCATTCCCCTGGCTGACTTCCCTCGTGCAGAAGCTGGTGAAAGGGCTTGAGCCTGCCGGTGGCCGGTTGCCCGCGGTTCCGACCGCCTTTCAGCCAAGTTATGTCTTCTCACCTGAGACAGGAAGAGGAGGCGGCTTCATAAGGTCACCAAAGATGTGACCCCCGCCACCAGTCCCCCTTCCCTCCACTCCCCTTACAGTGAGCCGCGGGTGTCCTGGGCGCTCTCGCAAATGCTTAAACGCTTGCTGCCCGAGAAGCTTCATCTGCCCCTCATTTTCCTCGGTGTCAACGTCAAGGACTATCTTGGAGAGAACAGAGAGGACTGCGTTCATGGTCACGTTAGCATAATGTCCCACAAACTCGCCAACATGTGCGTAGGTCCAGGGGTGCCGTCCGGGTCCTGGACATGAGTCTCCTTGGCCCCTCAGTGCCTCGGGTGCGTTGGGCATCAGTACCTCCCTAATGCCCCGTTCACAAGGTTTTAAAGCAGAGATGTGGCTCAAGGCTGGTAGGGAACCTTCCCCCAGACACTCTGGGGCTGAGGGATCCCCGCAGGCCACCCCCTCAACTCTGCACCTACAAAACCCTCCATTCTCCGCGGCACCCAAGGGCAGTGGAGGGAGTGTCCCGTCACTTGTGCAGTCTGTGGGCCACATGGCCGTCCCACCTGTAGGAGTCTCCCTGCAGAACAGTCTGCCTTTCTGTGCTCACTGTCCTCAGACACGTGTTTGTCCTCCGTTGCCAGGAGCCCCGCGTCCGCCGGTGGGCTGAAGCAGGAGACCCCCAGCCAGGCTGCCTGGCACCAGGACCCCCAGGCTCCCCTGCACACCCCCAGACGAGCCAGGCACACATGGCTGGGTGGTTTGCAGCGGGAAACCCCAGTGCCCCATTCCCGCATAGATGCCAGCCCCCTGCCATTCGACCCGCAGCCCAGCCCTGAGAAGGCCAGGCTCAGGGGCTCTCTGGCACCAGGCCTGCTGCTGTGGCATGGGGTCCCAGGACACCAGGGGCCTCTGTGTCTCCCACACTCTCCTTCCAGGCCCAGCTCTGCTGGCTGACAGGGAGCTCCAGGGCCCAGCTCCCCTCTACGGGAGATAAGACTCCTAATGTCCGTTTAGCAGAAGCGTCTCATGGCCAACTGGAAACACCACAGGCCTCAGGGACGGGCCTGTCCGGCCACTTGTGCCTGTGCACCCCTGCCTCACAGAGGGGAGCGAGCCCTTGTCCTCAGGGAAAGCACGCTTCCTGCCAGGCCACATGGGATCTGGAACTGGCACGCCAAGCCCACAGCCAGCGCGCCATCTTCCCTCTCGGCCCCGCTGGCCTCCTGCCACTGTGCCACCAACCCAGGCCGTGTCCGTGGTCCTCAGGCCCCAGAAGGAGCTCCCACCTGCTACTTTACTGTGGGCTGTTACTGTGTTCAGAACCGGAAAGCCATCGTCTCCAGTCTCCCCTCAACTTGCTCACTTTCTCCCTGACATTTCCTGCACATGGGAAATGCGGGTGTCGGTCTCTGGGGCTGCACGGCGGGGCAAACCCTGATGAGGGGTACGTGCGTGTGTCAGGAAGTCCCTGGGGAGTTCTCCCCCCACATGCTGGCCCAGCTGCGCTCTGTGGCCAGAGCTGGTGCCAGGGGCCTGGGAGGGAATCCCAGCCTCGCGGAGGTGTGACTCGGGTCTGTGTGTGGCACCTGCTGGCCAGTCCAGAGAGGGTCACAGCACCCTGACCTCACGTAGGGCCTGCGCTGTGCCCTCTGCAGCTGGTCAGGAGTGGGCCTTCAGGCAGTCTGAAGGGTGTCGCAGGCTCCAGGTGCGAACTGCTGACTCCTTCCCTTTGCTGGTGTTTGCTCCAGCATGGATGGATTGTGGCATCTCCAGCTGGTGGCCCTTCAGGCTGTGTGCCCCAGGTCCAAAGGCAGGGGTGCCACGGCAGAGCTTGGGATCACCTCCCCGAGAGGCTGGGCTCGTTGCTTCCCCTGGGCTGGCCGGGCGACAGAAGGAGGTGCTCTGGGCCCTGTCTCCCCGGACAAGGACAGCTGAGGCACGCGTGTTGGCAGTCATTCCTGGAGTCCGCCGTGGGGCCAGCTCCTGGGGAGGGGGCAGACCCCTCCAGGTGCACGGGAGGGGGTCGCGGGAACTGTGCAGACCCCCTTCAGGCAGGCTTGTGTTGGAAGGTGGCCCTCACTGGAGCCTGTGCTCTCTCAGGTTGGAACAAAACCTCTCAGCTCTCAGAAGCCCCTGAGGACGACGGCTGGTCCAGTGCTGAAGAGCTGATTAATTCCTCGGACGCAGAAGAGGAAGGCAGAGTGGGCCCCAGGAAGCTGGTAATCTTGGGGCCCCTGGGCCGTCAGCCCAGCCCCGGGGCCCCGGGTGGGAGAGCTCCAGAGCGTGACTGTGGTGCCATGGCTCCCATGGCTGCTGGGTGGGGGGACTCTTGGCCGCCAGGGCTCGCTGTGGCTATGTGCCCACCCTCCTCCTGCACCGCCAGACCCCGGCAGACGGGCTTCCCTACAGGGTGAACAGTGCACACACCTGATCTGCTCTGCAGAGAAGGGGAATGCCCTTGGGAGCCTCTGCAACACTGTGCACACGGCTCTCCCGTGCTTTTTAGAGAACTCAGCTGACCAAGGGCAGATCCTGGTTCTCCACAGGCCCTTTCTTTCCCACAAGTGGCAAGGGGAAGCCGTTTACGTGTGAATCATCAGAGTCAGGGTCACACCAACAGACAGTACACACTTAGCGCTGCCCTGGGCCACGCCCCAGTGCTCCACATGGCAGAGCTTTGTCCATGTGAACAGGTTGAGTGTACAGTGCGTTCCAGGCAGTTTAGACACCAAACACAGAGTAGAGGACAAATACATAAGTGTCCACTCTCACAGGGAGGCAAAGGAAAAGGTGGTAAAATACAGGGCATGTGAGGTGAGCATGGCTGCGGTTCACATGGGAGCCAAGGAAGAGGGAGCGGCACATGCAAATGTCCTGGGGCTGAGGGATGCCTTTGGAGTGTTTGAGACCGGCTGGAGTAGGTGGTGCTGCCGTGAGGCGGGACCACCAGGTGTGAGCCAGGGGCACTTTGGAGTTTAGTTGGGTTTTTAACACAGTCGCAGTGAGAGACTTGACATATCCTATGACCGGTTCTTCACCATTTAAGGTGACAGTTCCATCAGAAGCCCCACAAACAGCAGGGCCCTCATGAAATGCTCGTGTTCCTTCTCCTGTTTTTGGGTGCTGGACGCCCACCTCGGCCCCTGCCTGCGGCAGACAGCCATGTACCCTTGCTCAGTGTGGGGGCCGCAGACTGTGCTGTTTGACCTGCTGTGTCCTCTGACCCCAGGTTCCAGGAAAGTACACAGTCGTGCTGGGCGACGAGAAGGGAAGCCCCGACGCGTTTGCTGTGAGAAGTGGGGACGTGGTGGAGGTGGTACAGGAGGGTGACGAGGGCCTTTGGTAAGATGCCTGCGAGGGGCAGGGAAGGGGTCGGGCCCAAGACCCCCCAGGGCAGGTGTGGGGCACACACAGCTGGAGCCCTGACCAGCCCACGCCTTCTCAGGTATGTCAGGAACCTGACCTCCAGCAAGGAAAGCTGGGTGCCGGCCAGCAGCCTGGCCTCGCTCCTCTGCACATCCGGCTCAGCTCAGTGCCTGAGCAGCTCAGGTAAGACCCCTGCCCCGTGCGGGCCGCGCCCCAAGCCCGCGGGTGTTCACAGCCATGCACAGGAGCATGCAGGTTCAAAGCCGCTGCCGTTCTCGCCTGGTTTTCCCGCAGAGTCCAGTGCGGGGTCCACCCTGCTGAGTGCCTCCTCCAGCTGCGGCGAGAGCTGTGGGGTCCCCCTCTCAGAGCTCCAGGGGTAGCGCTGGGCCGTGCAGGACAGCAGCCTGCGAGCCTCTAAGTTTTCCTTTGCTTGGGCTTGCTTAGTTTGGTGAGGGGACGGTGCTCTAAGACCCTGGGGAATGAGGACCCTGCCAAGACCCCACCGAGGAGCCGCCCGCTGCCCATGGAGCTCTGAGGTGCAGATGCAGGGGCTGCAGAGAGAAGGTTCTGGAAGTCTACCCTCCGGCCTCCACACCGGGACCAGCCCCAAAGATGGTGCAGAAGCTAGGTGCATGGGAAGACCAAAGTGCACCGAGCTTTCCAGGAAAACCAGGACGGACGGAGGGCGCCAGGCTGCCGCCAAGAGCCGGTCCTGATCGCTCGGTGTGGTCCCGGCGCTGCTGGTCCGGTGCCTCCTGCGGGAGCGAGTGTGTTGTGGGAGAGAGGAGTCCACTGACCCAGCGGCTTGTTGGGGATGACTGTTTTGTCTTTTGCAAGTTCTTTGAAGCAGGGATTAATTCCACGGCCATTTTTGTGGTACTCTGGTCGCCAATCTTTACCAAGAATCACTGTGTTTACATGAAATGACAATTTGATACTGTATTTGATATAAAAGTATTTTCTGTTACCGGAGTTTACAGGACAGCACGTTGTTCGTACTGCGGGGAGATCTGGGGCTCTCGGGGGACCGGAGCCCCCCCAAGCCCACCTAGGAGCCCCTGGTAAAAATCCATCAGTGTTTCTGCAAACAGCAGTAGAAACCACGGAGATGCCCTTATCTGTGTAAGTTAATTTTCAAAAGAAAATTTAAACTCTAAGTTAAAATATTTAGCTTCTTTTTTACCAAAAAAAAATGGGGAACTTGATTTTTTTAACTAGCTTCACAGAATTGGGATTTTTTATTGTTTTTAAAGAATCAGTGAAGTGTGGTTTTGCTGGGTACTGTGTGAAGCAGTCCCCACACGGGCCTCGGGGAAACCGCAAGCCTCTGCTGACCTCCGCGGCCACCGCCCGCGCTCGGTCAACCCCCTGAACTCAGAAACGCAAGGAGTCCGTTACTGAAACCGAGGCAGGACCGAAAGAAAACACTTCTGTTTCACCTTTTTGTTTCAGAAACAAATTCTGTTCTTTGGAAACATGGTCTGAATCTGCCGGGGGCGGAGAGTTTTCTATGTGTGCGTGTGTGGGTGTGTACATAGGGGTCCCGTGTCAGGCACACGCTGGAAACTGTCGCTCACAACCCTCCCTGAGCCCCACGCCCGCCGCCCGCGAGGCCCGTGGTGGCCGTCCTCCATGTGTCTGTGCGGCCTTCCTCGGCGTCTAGGCGTGGGACGGGCCGTGTCTGACGGTTTCCTCCGTGGGCTGCTCAGCCGGAGCCCCCCACCGCCCCGGCCACCTTGGCGGCATCACCACGCTGGGGTCCTCTCTTCGTTAAGGCACTTTAAAACCTCCTGTTCCCGTCACTGCTTCTTGTATCGTTCCAGGTCTTTTTTTTTTTTTTTTTTTTTTTTTTCCTGCTGATGTAAGTGAAATCTAAAAGTCAGAGTTCTTTATTGTATGGATGGAGTTTGAATAAATATCAGCCCCTCTCGCGGTCTGCCTTCGTCTGTAAAAGCACAGAATTCCGCCCGCCCCACCCACATCGAGCTCACACTGGTCCACGCAGCACCGCGAGCTCCCACGGGAAACGTGGCCGGCCGTGAGCATGACCCAGACGGTGACCCACACGCTGCATTTTGTCAAGAAATGATGGAAATAACATGCATATTGTGTTGACCATGTAAAGGTAACAGGAAAAGGGAAATCACCGTTTTGGAACGAGAGTCCAAGTGGTGACTTCTGAGCCAGGCAGGGTCCGGGTGGGGGGATGGGGGGAAGGGAAGCATGACCCACAGCAGGGAACACGGAGGCCAGTCCACGCCGCGCTCACCCACACACCAGAATCTTGCTACGTCAGCCTGGTCGGAGGGATCAGATCAGATGCAATGGGTAATTGCTAAGAGACGCGGTACAACCGAATCACTCAAGGGTTGGGAGTAGAGACCAGAGCAGAGATGTCGCAAGCACTGACCCCCCAGGAGCCCCTCCTCAGACCCACAGGCCAGGCGCCAGTCTAAGACCCAACCCTGTGCTGTTGTGGGCCTGCCTCACTCAATGGACCGTGTGGCCATGAGCGAAGGGTGCGGGCAGGGTCCTGCTCCCTGAGCCCAGCCCTCTGGCGCCAGACAGCACACGGGGCTGCGCGGACCGCCCTTCTCCAGCTAGCTGCCCCGTTCTGCCTCCGCTTGCCACGCGGGCCTGGGGTAGAACGGATATTTGCCTGCACATGACTGTCTTTCGCGGACCGAAGGCCACCCCCCCCTGCTGCCCTCTGCTGTCGCGAACCCCCCGGAGGACCAGCCATGGGCTTGAGGGCTCCAGTGTGTGTCCCAAATCCACACTGGCAGGTGTTGTCCATGAAAACCTGTTCCCCACGGCTTTGGGCAGTCGGAGAAGGAGCGTCCCTTTCCTGCCTCTCCCGGCTGGTCGGCCCGAGTCCATAGCCAGACGCTGCTCACGCTGCTCCGAGAACAGCCCCAGTCCCCGAGCTGCTCAAGGCACAGGGACACCGGAGTGAGAGAGCTCCCTGTGTTTGTATCCGCCCAGCAGGCCGGAGCGCAGCCTCTCTCACAAGCAGAACCGTCACGGCTGTAACTGGCTAGATGGGTGACCCCAAGCAAGCCCCGACCCAAGGACGGATGGCATCTCTGTAAGGAGAGGGGGCAGACGCACAACTGGGAGGCCCTGTGCCGACTGAGGCCGGGGCTGGAGTGCAATGTCTGCTGGCTCCCCAGAGCCCCCGGCTGGAAGGGGCAGGTCCCCCGCTGAGCCTGCAGAGAACCAGGCCCGGCCGCAGACCCCTTGCTCCAGGACCTGTGGCCTCCAGAGCTGGCAGAGGATAGATTCTCAGTGTGGGAGTCCCAGTGGCCCCCAGCCAGAACCCCAGGAGTCCGGGAAGGCCCTAGCTCAGTCTATGCCAGGCAGCTCCTGGGGCCAAGGGAGCGTGCCTGGGGCACTCCACCCACCTTGGCCTGCGGCCTCTGAGGCCCGAGTCACAGCTGCTGTTCATGGACCAGCCCAGGACCCACAGCCCCTCCACCTCCCAGAGGACACAGCAGCCCAATTTGGTAACGCAGACTTAGGAATGAACCAGTTCTCGTGCAGGGTAGAAATGGAGCCCAGAGACCCAGGAGTCTCATTTGAGAGTGGCTGCTGCATCTGGGGCGCCCAGGGGACCCCGCCCCCAAGAAGGCCCCGCTCCGGTGCCTGCCGAAAGGGCCAGCTCCCTCCCCCACCAAGAACAAATTCCCAAGCAACTGCTGAAAGTAACAACCAGAAACTGCAGAAGTGAGCCACCTGTCCTCCCCTGGCGACCAGTGCTTCCCCTCAGGGGTTCGAGCTGGGGCCCTGTGGTAAAGAGCAGGGCCGTGGGGCTCCCACCCAGAGATGAGCCCAGCTGGCGCCTGGCCTCTGCCATTTTGCCGAGGACGGAGCCCACACCGCTGGAGGCTGGATGCCCGTGTCAGTCTTGCAGTAACCGACAGTGCCGGGGGCCCAGGACAGTCCCAGTCGGCAAGGGAAGCCTGACATCCGGAGAAAAGCCGTGCCTTCTGCCAACCTTGGATGGAGGGTCACTCGGCGGGTGGCCTGGGCCCAGGATGGCGGGAGCCCCCCCGCCCCGTTCCATAAGGCTCTGTGGCTCACCCAGGAAGCGAGGCCCCCTGGCTGAGAGGCCCTGCCTCGGTGGCCGCGGCAGCCCTCCTGGGAACACTGACATCCACACCCCAGATCTTCTCTCCTCTCCCCGGAGTTACTCCCGCGGCGCGGCTTTCCACGTGCTGAGTCCGGCTGCCGTGCTAAGTCCCAGGGGCCTCGGGGCTCCCAAGGACATTTAGGTGCACGTGGTCGACACCGCTGTCTCCGCGCGGGAGCCCCCTCCTTGCAGACACGGCTGTGCCGGAGGGATCTGGAGCCGCCCCGCCCCTGCGCTTGGGAGGCCGGTCCTCCCTCCCCCACCCCTCTGCAGAGCTCAGAGGCCAGGACTTTGCCCGCCCCCCCACACCTGGAATGTCCGCAGACCGAGTGACCCCACAGGTCTCAGCATGGCTTCCCAGGCGGGCGAGCTGGCCCTCCTCTGCCTTCTCCTGGGCCTGCAGGGCTCCCTGGCCACAGGTACGTCGGGGTGGAGGGTCCCCTGCAAGCCATGTGGAGGGCTGTCGGGCCATGGCCTCTGCGTCCCCCTCCCGCTGTGCTCTCCCGCTCTTCGGGCGGCTGGTGCCAGGGATGGGGTGGGACACAGCTGTGACGGCAGACACCCTCCCGCCACCACGGCACTAAGGGGCTAAATACGGAGACAGAGGGACGTGCTTTATAAGCGGCCCCACAGAGACCTGCCAGGACAGCAGGGTGGCCGTGCTGGCGACACGGGCAGCCACTGTCCCATGCCAGCCGTTAGCCCGGGCGGGACAGTGCCAGCCCGACTCCTGCAGGCACCCGAGGGACAGCACATCTGCGGTAGGGAGGGCAGGGCTGCCTTCATCCTTCCTCGGGGCAGGAAGACGGTGCTGGCCAGGGCCGTCCCCCTCCCTGCCCTGCTTTCACGGATTCCCCACAATCATCAGACTTGCCTCTGCTTCCCGAGGCCTGTCTGGGGCACGTTTGCTGTCCTCGGCGGGTCGAGGGGAGATGATCCCGCCCTGGGCACCTCCAGCCGGTGTGAACCCCTGCACCTGCGAGTTCTCGAGTCTCCCTCAACCCGTCCTTCCAGACCAGGCAGGCTCCCCAGGCGGTCGTGGTCAAGAGAGACGCCTCCCCTCAGCCTCCGCCTGGGAGCTGCGCCGGCCCTCCTGCCCGTCCCATCCCGTGAACCTGCCGGGGTCCGGATCGGACGCAACAGCCCTCCCTTCCCGGAAGCCGCATCTGCGGGTCTCCAGGCCGCACTCACCTCCCCCTGGGGCTCAGTTTCCCACTTGCTCCTGCCGCTCAGCCCTGGCTTTGCTCCCCCACAGCCCACCCCCAGGGGTGCAAGCGTGCCCGGGGGTCCCATGCGGCTTCCCAGCCTCAGCCTCGGTGTCTGTACGCTTGTCGCAACGTCGGTGTCTGCGTCTCCGTCCCTGGGCCCTCTCTCAGGATGGCACGGTCTGCATGTCTGCTGGGCGTCCAGAGGGGATCTCAGGTCCAACCTGGTGCTCAGATGGCCCCAGTCCCCACCGAAGCGGCTTCCAGAGCCCTGAGCCCCACCCACCCTGGTCCCCATAGCAAAATGGGGGACAGCTACCTGCAAGCAGCTAGTGGGGTCACTGGAAGAGGCTGCAGGTAGGCAGAAGGTCAGGGCCGGGAGAGGGGCCCACGGCCACACAAGCTCGTGAGCGAGGGTCACAGGCGCAGGACAGGGCAGGCGGTCACGGGCTCTAGGGATCGGCGGAGACTTTCCCCAGGCGCACGGGGACGGGACGCGCAGGCCAGCGGGACAGGGCTGGGGCGCCAGGCCCAGGGACGGCTGTGCCCGTGGGTCCCTTAGCTGGCAAGGAGGTGGCCCTGGAGACCGAGGGTCAGGGACACGCGCAGCGTCCAGCGGTTGGAGGGGCCGAAGCGGGGGGTGCGGGCTGGAAGCGTCCTCGGAGCAGGAAAGCTGCCCCCGAAGGGCTGGCAGGAAAGGAGCAGGGACGAGGCAGCGGCCGGGCGGGCCATCGGGGTCAGCGGGCCTCCCGCCACCGGGAAAGGCCACGAGCCGGCGCCGCTCCCGCGCAGGCGTCCCGGGCGGCCTTTGCTTCCGGCGGCCGCGGCCCCTCCGCGCAAGGCGAGGGACGGGCCTTCCGGAGGGGGCGGCGGTGGCCACGCGGCGCGGGGGGGACGCGCCGGAGCTCGGGGACCGCTGGGGAAGGTGGCGGGGTGCGCGGGCTGAGAGGCTCTACGGAGACCCCCGTCGCCGCATGCGCCCCCGCACTCGCCGCCCGCCACCCGCACTGTGGAAGCTGCCGAGCGACTTCCCGCCCCGCAGCCAGCGGCGCCTCAGCACGTTCCCGCCGCACGTGCGTCCGCGAGTCCGCGCTCGGCCGCCCACCTCGTCTGCGGAGCGCGGCGCGGGGCGCGGGCCGGACGCGGCGGGCAGACGCGGGGGCGAGCGCGGGGCCGGGGGCGAGCGCGGGGGGGGGGGGGGGGGGTTGCGCGGCGCCCGACGCTCGTGCCCGGGCAGCCGGACTCGGGGGCGCGCCGCACGGCGGCTCCCGGGCTCACGGCGCCGCGGGTCAGTGTTCCTCACTCAGAGGGAGGCCCACGGCGTCCTGCACAGGCCGAGGCGCGCCAACGCGTTCCTGGAGGAGCTGTGGCCCGGCGCGCTGGAGAGGGAGTGCCTCGAGGAGCGCTGCTCGCTGGAGGAGGCCCGGGAGATCTTCCAGGACCCGCGGCGCGCCGTGAGTGCCCTGCAGGGGGCGCCCCCCGGGCTGCGCGCGCCCCCGCGGCCCCGCTCCTGTGCTCCGAGGGACGGCGTCGCCCGGTCAGCGGCGCTCCTGTGGCGCCGGGCCGTCACCCCCCGGGTCCCCCAGAGGCGACCCCGTCCCTGCCACACGGCGCCCCGGCTCCGCATCACACAACCCAGGGCGGCAGGCGCGCTCCGTGGGTCCCTTGCTTCCCGGTATGGTCCCCGACCCCCAGACTCTCCGCGCTTCAGGAGGCGCCTCCTCAGGGAAACGGCTGTGAGGAGACAGTCGGGCAGCCACCGCGGCCTCCACACGCGCGACCCCGGCGCGGGGTGAGCTCGCTGCCCCTCTCGCTTTCTGAGCGGTGATCGGGGCTGGATGGCACCACACCCCTTCCAGCTCCTTCAGCTCCTCAGATTGTGAGGAGACGAAACCACACTTGCCCTCACGGGACACTCACCTCACAAAGGACACACCTGACACGGGACACTCACCTCGCATTCACAGCGTACCTCACACCCACAGGACACCACCTCACACTCAAGGGACACATAGCTCACACTCACAGGATACTCACGTCACACAGGACGCACACGGATACCTCACACTCATACTCACAGGATGTATACCTCATGCTAATGTGACACGAAACCCACACTAATGCGATGCACCTCACACTCCCAGGACGTATCTCACTCAACAGCAAGTGAGGCTGTTTGAGGCAGAGGCTAACGGGACCCATTTCAGGTACACAGAGGTTGGTCGCTCTTTGCATTTGTGCGCTACTTGGCTTCTCGAAGCATCGCTCACAGTTCTCATCCCATGTTACTCTCACAGACGTCCTGTGGGTTTCAGTTCGCTTGGCCAGAAGATTCCTCAGGAATCGATGTCACCGGAGCCGTCATAGAACGGCTTTGCATGCATTACGGCCTTCTCCTCCTGTCACACCCCTCGTCACCTGAGGAGGAGATGGAGGCTCAGAGAGCACATATGTCCTGTCCCAAGTTCACATCTTGGAGGTGGCAGAGTTGGGACAGAAACTCAGAATTCCGAATTAGGAAAGGAAAACTTGTGACCTCTGGTGGCCTTAGCGATCTGGGGTGGAGGGCATAGGATTAGGAAAAGATTCTCTCCCCCTGGAAAAACTCACCTCGTCCCCAAAGGAAAAGTCTGGCTTCCAGAGCCCAGCGTGGCCCACTCCAGCCCCACAGCGCAGTTTGTGGGCGCCGTACACATTCGCTGCTGGTGGACGCGTCTCACGCTGCTTCTTCTTCGTTCCCTCAGGAGCAGTTCTGGATTTCTTACACCGGTGAGTCGGTAAACAGCCCGTTTGGATCCCCCCGCCAGCCCCTCTCCTCAGCACACCAACACTGAAGCCCTCCACAGACGGGGACCAGTGCGCCTCGAACCCGTGCCAGAACGGAGGCTCCTGCGAAGACCAGCTCCAGTCCTACATCTGCTTCTGCCCTGACAGCTTCCAGGGCCGCAACTGTGAGACAAGTGAGAAGCCCCACAGTTTGCAGACAGAGCCCCCGGCAGGCTGATGGGCACGGCCTGGTCCCCTGCCAGCGGGAGAGTCTTGGATCTAAGGTGCTGGTTCTCAAACCCGTGGCCCCCGTCCGCCTCCGGGGACCATACAGCCCTTGCGCTCCCAGCACGCCAGAGGCAGACACGCCAGGAGAGGCCAGTGTGGGCTCCGCTGCGGGCAGCTTCCGGTCTAGCTGGGAAAACCGCATCTGCCCTTCCTGCTGTTACAAAAGTGTGTGGTGTTTTTTCGCCTTTCGAATACTGGAGCAAAGGTCAGCGGTTCCTCAGGCCGCCTCAGGATCCCCGATTGGCTGAAAGGGCTCGTAGAACTGCCTCTAGGCTGACCTACTCAAAATTACAGCTTGTGACAGTGCGAGGGTACAAAATAGTCAGCAGGGGGACAGGTCTGAGCTTCCCACTGTCCTCTCCCAGGGGGTCTCGTGGACACCCTTCCGTTCTCCAAGAACAATGGGTGACAAGACTTAGGGAATGTCACCACCACCCCAGGAACCACACTGAGCCTCTGTATCCAGAGACTGTATTCGGCTCGGTCCTGGAGATGTGGCTGACCTTAGTCTCAAGCCCCTCCAGAGGTGGAGGGGACACCATGTGGCCCAAGACCCCACCATGAGTCACATCGTTAGACCATCCAGTGTGGCCCAAGGCCCCCAAGGAAGCAACACTCTTATCAGGCAGATTAAATTAAAAATGTCCAACTTAACCAGCCAGGGTGTGGAGGTCGCCTCCGGGGAGCTCTTTGGGTGAATTTAATTCTTTATCACACAAACATACCTTCTTATACACACAGCCCTGCTCCTGGGCCTCATCCACCTTCTGCTCTAAGCAAACCAGAGACCAGTTATCGGGCTAGAAAGCCTCCATGTCTCTGCCCAGCCTTCTCTGCTCAGGGTCCCTGCTGTGAGTCCCCCAGGACCATGAGGGTCAGGAGCCCTCGTGTGACTCCCCTGCGACAACGATGTTTAGGAGCCCTGGTGTGAACTCACTTCCCGGCCAGGCCTTCCTGCTGGGGTCCTGGACAGACACCGTGAGCTAACCGTGTCGCCCGCACTGTAGCACTGCCCTTCAGAGTCAGAAGGAACGTTCCTCATCCCCATCTGTCTGCGCCAGTGGTCAGCCCCGGCCAGCTCACAGGAGCAGCAGGGCCTGGCTGTCAAACCATCTCCTCTGCTGGGCCTCTTGCCAGCAGGTCTCCCCTCTCACTGGACACTTTCACTGTCCCCAAGGGACTTTTGCTTTCCCTGGGCCGTCCTCGGTTCCCACCAGGGGCTGGGGGGTGCGGCCCAGAGACCCCACGGGCCAGTCCTCTGAGCCGGCTGACTAAGCTGCTCAGACGCAGGACCACTCCCAGCCCTGGGTCACCCCTTGGATGACAGCGCAGGGCCAGCAGGTCCCTGGCTGTCTCTGCCGCATCGGCAAAGCACCACAGCCAGTGCTGAGTGAGGGCTGGCTTCCCCCTGACCGGCTGAGGTCCCACTCGGTCTGTCTCCTTCTGTCCTCAGACAAGAAGGACCTGCTGGTCTGCGTGAACGAGAACGGGGGCTGTGAGCAGTATTGCAGTGACCGTGCCGAGGGCGGGCGCTCCTGCCGCTGCCACGAGGGGTTCACGCTGCAAGACGACGGGGTGTCCTGCGCGCCCACAGGTAATGGGTCCTCAGGGGCCAGCTACAGGGCTGTGTTCTGCTTGTTCCCGAGGAGCAGCCCCTGTTCCTGCACGGCCACAGCTGTCTGGTGAGAGACGTACCTACTACGTCACCTCGGGAGCCGGCCGCAGCGGCCATGGGCAGGACAGAGCCTGGGCGCAGCTCCCTGGAGGGACGGGGCCGCCTGCCTGATTTCGGGGGGAGTAGCCGGAGGCTCCGCCTGCCCCGTCGCGGGTCCGGCTCCCAGCTCCACCGCGGCTCGGTCCGGAGTCCGGGTCTTCCTGAAGGAAGCTCTGTTAGGGAAACGGACATTTCCCAAACCGGTCTCAAACTAAGTTCCAACGGCAGGGGCACCGGAGGCCTGTCTGTCCAGAGCAAGGTGGACCCCAGCCAGGCTAGAGCCTAAAGTTGGGTCACTGCGTCTAAACCGTCCCTCCTCCAGCCCCGGGACCTTACTGGGGAGATGGAAAGCTCAGAGCGTGCCCCAAGCGGCAGCACCGCTGTGCAAGGGCCGCTCAGCCTCCTCTGTCAGGAAGGCGGCCCGTCATTCCCCTGGGGAATGAGCAGAGCCCAACTTCCAGAGGGAGGGACCTCCGTTCCTGCAGGAGCTCCGCATGGGTGGCCCTTCCCCGGGCAGCCCTCGGGCCCAGCCCTCACCAGCTCATCATCAGGCATGAACCCCCGCCCGACGTCTTGTTTCCTGCAGTGGAATACCCGTGTGGGAAGATCCCTGTTCTGGAGAAGAGAAACGGCAGCAACCCCCAAGGCCGGATTGTGGGTGGCAGGGTGTGCCCCAAAGGGGAGTGTCCTTGGCAGGTAAGGCTCTGAGGCCCTCCAAGGGACAGTGGGCGGTCAGCCGCTGGACCCCTACTGGCGCAGGGCACTTGCCCCTCATTCTGAAGCCCACGCCTACCCACTCCCCTCTGTCCGTCCGATGTCAGCTCAGCTCTGGCCGCCCACCTCTCCCTCGGGGTTGCTGGCCTCACTCGTCTCCACAGACGAGGGAACCGAGGCCTCCGGGACAGATGGCTAAAGCAGGGGTTGAACCCAGCCCAAGCCCCGCCCCCACCAGCCTTTGGTAGCGGGGATTCTCGAGGTGCGCCCCGCCGTCCAGCAGGCATGCACGGGTGCGGTCAGGAGCCTGGGGCCGTCGGTGGGCCTGCTTCCTGCTGGAGATACAGAGCCTCCGGCCCCCAGGCTCCCTGGGCCCAAACCCCCACCTCGCAAGGGCGGGATGTGCGCACTCAGGCGTCTGAGTCCCACCCCGGGGTCCTCAGGACCCTCCATGTGGGGACGCACATAAACTGTCCCAGAACGTTCGGCGTGTGAGAACCTCGTCAGGCCCACCCGTGGCACCAAGGCAGGTTCAGAGCCGCCAGTGCCCGGCTTTGCTGCAGCCCCAGGAGCTCAGGCCCCGCGGGCCCGCCCCCACCCCATCCCACCTCCCACTGGTGGGCAGGCAGCCTGCGTGGGGCCCGGGCCCTCTCCTCAGCGGGGCAGAGCCCCGTGTTTGGTGTTCAGAGGGATACTGTGAGCGGGACACACCCGGACGGGCCAGGCGGGTTCCACAGGGTGCCCGGAGTCGGCGGTGTCTCTGGGAGGCAGGGCAGGCCGAAGAGGGTGGGTTTCTGTGTTTCGGTCAGAGAGACCCAGGGATGGCCGTCCCGGGGGCTGAAGCCAGCACGTGCTCCCACCTGGGACCCCTCAGTACCATTCACCCCCTCCCCCAAGAGAGAGGGCCGCCTCACCCATGTTACCAGGGGGGAAACTGAGGCCCATTGAGATTCAGGCCCAGATGCAGCTGGAACAGCCGCCCAGACCCCGCCGGCCCCGGGGGCAGCACAGAGCCGCGGTCAGCCAGGCTGGCTGTTTTCAGGTGCCGACATCCTGCCTTCAGCGGGCAGGGCTGTGCCACCGATCCACAGGCCACTGTTGTCACCCGGCTCGGGAGGACAGTTCTCTGAGGGGCCCAGCAGCTGCTGGCTCGAGGGAGGAGGGGGCAGGTCCTGGCAACCTCGGTCCTGCCGTCCACACTTGGGACATTAGGCCTCCGACGCGCTGGCCCCACGTCCGGCCTCTTTCCTCCTGGCGGCTGCCTCACCACAGCACACAGCGACCTGCCTCGCCCACAGCCGGGCCTCCCCCTGGCCCTCCAGCTCGTCCCCATCCACGGGCCGGCCAGCCAGAGACTCCGGCTCCTCCCATCGCCGTGGAAAAGCCAGCACAGGGGAGGTGTCTCTCCGCTCGTCGCTCAGGCACACCCCTTGCTTTCGGGAGGAAGGACGGGAAGCACTTAGGGAGAGCTACCTGCGGCCTTTCTCCCCGCGTGCCCGGGAGCGCGACCCTGGGCCGGCCTCTGTGGACCGGGGCGCCGGGTCCAGCTTGGGGGGTGATACCGGGCGTCCCATGGTCAGGCTCTCCTGAGGTGTCCACGAGCTCTCTGTGGCTGCCGCTCGCTGGGCAGGCGGGTCCCCCGGGAAGCGTGATGGGGACATGACCTCTGTGTGGTGCCCATCCAGGCTATCCTGACAGTGGACGGGGCGCTGCTGTGCGGGGGGACCCTACTCGACGCTGCCTGGGTGGTCTCCGCCGCGCACTGCTTCGAAACCCGGAAGAACTGGAGAAACCTGACGGTGGTCTTGGGTAGGTTCTGTGCCCCCCACCCAACACACACACCTGGACAAGGACGTGTGAACGGGACCGGCTTCCACAGCCAGACCAGACCAGCGTGTCTGGGCAGACTGCAGGGCCCTGGGTCCCACCGTGGCCACGGTGCCGCAGCCTCTGTCCCACCCATGCAAGTCCCGGACGTCGTGGTCCAGTCCCATCTCACTTAGCCAAGAGCCCCAGAGTCCCGTGGGCCACGGCAGGAGCCCTCTGTCTGGTGGGTTATAGGACACTGAGGAGGGTCTGGAAACACAGAGGCCATCAGGCGCCTCCTCAGCTGCCAGTGGCCCCACCTCCTGCGTCCTCAGCAGCCCAGAATCACCCCGTTCACACCCCGTGCAGAGCCTGCAGGTGGCCGCCTGGGGCAGCCGCTCCCGCTGGCCAGGGCTGGACTCAGGGCAGGGCGTGAGCGCAGCTGGTCCCCTGGCAGGGGAGCACGACCTCTGCAAGCAGGAGGGCGAGGAGCAGGAGCGGCGTGTGGCCCGGGTCTTCATCCCCGACAAGTACGTCCCCGGCAAGACGAACCACGACATTGCTCTGCTGCAGCTGAACAGGCCCGTGACCTTCACAGACCACGTGGTGCCCCTGTGTCTGCCCGAGAAGACCTTCTCCGAGAGGACGCTGGCCTCCATCCGCTTCTCGACCGTCAGTGGCTGGGGCCAGCTGCTGCACAGGGGCGCCACGGCCGTCCAGCTCATGGCCATCGACGTGCCCCGCGTGATGACCCAGGACTGCCAGGAGCAGTCACGCCAGTGGGAGGGCTCGCCCGCCGTCACCGAGAACATGTTCTGTGCCGGCTACCTGGACGGGAGCAAGGACGCCTGCCAGGGGGACAGTGGGGGCCCGCACGCCACCAAGTTCCAGGGCACCTGGTACCTGACGGGCATTGTCAGCTGGGGGGAGGGCTGTGCGGCCGAAGGCCACTTCGGGGTGTACACCAGGGTCTCCCGGTACATCGAGTGGTTGCGCAGGCTCATGAACACCAACACAACCCTGCAAGGCCTTCTCCGGGCCCCGCTGCCCTAGCCCTGGCCCAGCGCCCCCCGGGAATAAAGCTGTTGCCTGCCTCTCCCTCGAATCCAGAAACACCCCTGCACTTCCTGGGGGCGAGGGGTGGGAGACGGGGGCTGGGGGGACGGCCGCGCTGCTTCTGGAGGGCCTCGTGCGCCTGGCGACCCTTGCGGTGCACACGGCAGTGTGGGTTGCTGCCCGGGGGCCGCCGTTTACCATCCAGGCCTTTCTCTCGACGACGTGTCCACTCTGTGTCATGGTCTGGAAGCACGTTCCCTTCGACGGCTAGCCTTCCAGATCTTTCTGTACACATAGCTTCTGCCATATCATGGTAACGGCGCAGCCCTGTGCGCACATTGGGGCTGCCCGCCCTCCGCGGTGTGCTCACGCTCCCCCCGCCGAGACTCTGGTGCTTGTCCTGGAGCCGGTCTTGCTCTCCCGCTCACAGCGCCCCAGCGACAAGCCCTCCTCCGTGGAGGCTGGTGTTCGAATCCAAGAGCACCCCGAGAGTTCCCCAAACCCCGCAGGGCTGGGTGTTCTCCCCCTGACGAGGCCGATGATGGTTCTCCAGGAGAAGCCCAGGGAACACCAGGTTCCTTGGTCCCGCCCCGCGAGCCCGATCGGGGGAAGGACCCAGTGACGTTTTATCAGCCGTTCAGGGTGGGGCCTGCTCAGCCTCAAGTCACGCGGGCTGTGGACTGAGAAAGAAGCCATCCGTGGGGACAGCTGACGCAGCAGCGGGGCTCCCGAACGCGCCAGGGGGGAGGAGCACAGCCCTCGGGCGCCAGCCCCCTCTTGGGACACACATGGGGGGACGGTCCCTGGAGCGCCACCAGTGCTCAGCAGCGGTATGATCAGGCACCAGAACCTGCGGGGCTGAGCGGTCAAGCCGTGTTCCGTGCAGGGAGGACCAGGGGCCACACGCTCCAGCCACAGGGTCTGTCACCTGGTCTGTCAGGGTGTTACCGGGACACGTGCCTTCCTTACATGGCTCCTCGGCCACTCAGAATGGCAGCACAGAGCCATGAGGACGGAGACCATCCTCTGTCCCCAGAGGCAGACGTGGCCGGGGCTCGGGGTGGGGGGGGGCGTGTGCCGCGTTGTCCCAGACCAGCTCTGCCCCCCGCGCTTGGCCAAGCCGCTTTCCCGCTCGGAGCTGCGGCTCCCAGTGTGCAAATGGGAGCCCTGACTCTGGTCACCAGGACGGGTCCTGACACGTGAAAGGAGGCTCCTGGGAGGGCTCTGTCGTGTCACGCTGGGGAAGCCCGTCTGCGAGCCTCTGGCGTCCTCCGATTCGCGGCTCGGGCTGCGGACGCGGAGGGGAGCTCACCCTCTGCTGGAAAGAAAAGGAGGCTGGGCTGAAGGGCTACCCTGGGAGCCCATCCAGACGCACACAGGGCTAAAAGGGATCCTGGGGCTGCTGGCTCTGCCTCGGTTTCCCCAGCCATCGGTGGGAG
Source organism: Lutra lutra (assembly GCF_902655055.1). Lineage (NCBI taxonomy): Eukaryota > Metazoa > Chordata > Mammalia > Carnivora > Mustelidae > Lutra > Lutra lutra. The sequence goes on from NC_062280.1 coordinate 200,524,335, forward strand.
ATGCGGGCCCCCGCTTCACAGAGCTGCCACGGCACAGGTAGCCAGCGACGCTGGACAATCGCTAAAGTCTAGCCCACCCGACGTGCCCGCACGTGGCCGGCTACCCCCCACCTCTCTCTTCCGTGCATGGGTCTCATGTCCTCTAGCATCCCCTGGGGACTGGGGACAGGGAGGAGCTCACCCCAGATCCAGTCTCCCAGCACGCGGAACACACCAGGGACCACATCGCACACACAGAGACAGGCCGTGTCACCCCTGCAGGCTCTCCGGGGCCCTGGTTCTGCACGGAGCGGCCATGGCCCCGCAGACCGGCCTCTGACCCTGGCGCCTTCAGTCTGTCCAGTTTGTTGAGCACTTACTGTGTGCCAGACACCGCTGCAGACCCTGGGACAGAGCAGGAGCCGGCAGACACAGAGTGAGGCTGACGGCCGGGCGACCGTGGGCGTCGGTGGCCACTCGCCATGTGCAGCATGCATCAGGCGTCCCGGGCGCTGTGGTGCAAGGCGGTCTCTTGCCCTCTCTGGCTCTGTCTCTGGCCTTGTCTCTCCCTGGCTCTGTCTCTTTCTGTCCCTGTCTCTCTCCGTCCCTGTCTCCCTCTCTCTCTCCCGGTCTCTGTCTCTCTCTGCCCCTGTCTCTGTCTCTGTTTTCCCCTCTTTGTCTCTGTCTCTGTCCCTGTCTCTCTCCCTCTTTCTCCTTGTCTCTGTCTCTGACCCTGTCTCTGTCCCTCTCTCTCCCTGTCTATGTCCCTCTCTGCCCGTCTCTGCCCCTGTCGTGGTCCCTCTCTATCTCTCTCTCCCTGTCTCTGTCTCTCTCTGCCCCTGTCTCCCTCCCTGTCTCTCTCCCTGTCTCTCCCTGACCCCCCCACATCCCTGCCAAGGGGCCCTGCATCCATTGTGCAGCCCGCACACCTCCCTGCCCAGCCTGACCACCATGGGCTGAGCTGCTTTCCACAGGCACAGACCTGAGCTGTTCCAGGTGCTGCCATGTGTCCCAAGGGGATGAGCCCCTGGTGTGGGACCACCCCAGGGTGAAAGCCAAGCGGGGAGGCCCCCACGTACTGCGGGCAGTGGGCTCGTCTGGTGCCTCCCAAGGGGCTGTGGACAGGCCGTGGGGTAGCTGGTCCTCATGTCCCCTCCCGGTGGCCAGACAGGCCTTGCTGTGAGAGAGAAACAGATGTGCTGTGAGGCCCCCTTGGAGGGTGTGCGAGGCAAAGCCCCCGTCAGGAGCTGCCCCCCCCCCCAGCTTACGCGCCTCCAGGTGCCTCCACAGCGTGGTGCCTGGGTGGAGATCTCGGGCTGACTCATCTGGCTGGCATGGGCCACGGTGGGCAGGGGAGGTCCTCCCAGAAGTGTGTGTGCAGGAGCCCATGGCCCAGATGCACACACCTGCCAGTTGGAGCCCCTGGACTTGGTGGGGAGGGGACCAGCCTGACGTGCAGGCGGAATGGGGACCAGGACCCCTTGGGGCTCTGTGCACTGCGGACACCGCCCAGAGACAGAGGCCATGAGCAGGTCCCGGTTTGAGGCCCATGTGGGTGTCAGGCGGCCGCAGCTGACCATCTACACCCAGAGGACAGACGGGCAATGACACTCGGCTCTCGTCATGCTCATAAGGATGAACCCAGAGCAGACGGAACATCTGGAAGCTAGGAAATGACGCTCATCGTCTCCTAACAGTCCCCGTGCCCCCTGGGTGCCGTAAGTGACGAGGATGAACTCCCAGGACCTCCCCGGGCCCCAGCGACAGGGTGGCCACAGCCCGCGGGGTCACCTGCCCCCAGCCCCCTTGCAGCCCAGGCTCCAATCAGGAAGCAGTGATAAGAGAAAGGCCACCAGCTGCCTGGAGCCAGGGCGACTGAACCTTGCCCTAGGGACCTGTCACGGCAGGACGGACGCACTGTCCTCAGCCGCACCATGGCGGGCCCACTGTGTCTTGTTCTGCTTGGCGCCTCCCTGGCAGGTGTCCTGCTCCCCGGGGGCGGCGGTAAGCTTCCCTTTGCCCCGCATATCGCAGAGATGGCCCTCAGGGAGAAGGAGGGAGGGCGGGGGCAGGCTGATGCCCCAAATCCAGTGAGGCACAGGGGCTCCCGTGGTATGACACGGCCAGGCCTGGTGCCTCAGCCAAAGGTAGCCTGGCGCCAGGTGCAGGTGGGGAGTCAGACGGCAGACCAGGGGTCACACACAGAAGCTCATGGACAGAGAAGGAGGGAGAGACCAAGAGAGACAGAGAGACGTGCCCCCCCCCCACGGCCAGAGCGAGCTGGGGGGGCCGGGGGTCACAGCAGAGAGGAGCTTCAGTGGCAGAAAGAGAGTGAGATGGAAGCCTCCCCCATTGGGCTGGCTTGGGCAGGGGCACAGGGTGCCTGGTTCAAGGCTGGACAGAGCTGGGTTTTCTGCACCTTCCAGGCTGTCCAGAGAGAAGAGGCCAAAAAAAGGGGAAGCAGAACCAAGCCAGAGGACAGGGCAGGGGAGTAGTGGCCCCGGGGCAGGTGGGGGGCTGGGGGCTGTTCCTGCCCTGGATGAGAGGGGCAGGTGGGGCAGGCAGAGGGGTCCCTGCGTGCGGGGCCATGGAGGCGGTGGGAAGCGAGAAGATGGGAGCGGGGAGGGACCCACGAGCTCAGGAGCAGGCGGACCTCTGGGGTGAAGGGGCATCCACAGACAAGTTCGAGTTTGGCGTCAAACTTGGGGTGACGCCCACGTTGCCTTGGGCAGGAAAGCAACCTGAGGTGGGAGTGAAGCAAACATTTCTTGAGCACTAAGTGTGTACCCACCTCAAGCTAACGCAACTCAGAGACACGGGCAGGTGAGCCCCATTTGCCAGCTTTATTTATTTTTTAAGATTTAATAAAATCTTATTTATTTATTTGAGAGAGAGAGCGAGTGAGAGACAGCATGAGAAGGGAGGTCAGAGGGAGAAGCAGACTCCCCGTGGAGCTGGGAGCCCGATGCGGGACTCGATCCCGGGACTCCAGGATCACGACCAGAGCCGAAGGCAGTCGTCCGACCAACCGAGCCACCCAGGCACCCACTGCCGGCTTAAGGAGCAGAGGAGCGGGCTGCGTCGAGGCGCGGCGGCCCAGCGCCCCCTGGTCCAGGGTCCAGTGCTGCGCGTGGGGGACGTTCTGAGCGGAGGGCCTGCCCACGGGGAGACCAGGACCCAGGACGGCAACTGGGAGCCGCCTCTGATTGGGCAGGAAGGAAGGCAGAGAGGGGCGTGTGGGGCGAGAAAGCGTCTGGGCACCCCAGCCTCCAGGGAGAGCGGGAGAGTGCAGGAGGGGGAGCGGGAGAGACACAGCCAGTTTTCAGCGGGCCCTGCCGTGAGTCTTTCGAGAGTCACAGACCAATTCAGTGGGTTTTGAAGTGAAATGGAACAGAAACCAAGTAAAAATGTTGTAATAAGTACTATTTCTTGAAAGTGTGCATGCGTGCATGCGTGTGTGTGTCCCGGGACTTCATAATTGTGCTCACAGCAGCACCGCTGCTCCCCACTTAACGGCATCTGAGCCCTTGTAGGGGCTGGGTGCGGGGGGGGGGGGCAGGAGGCGGCAGCCCCAGGACTCCAGAGCAGGGAGAGGTGAGGGAGGGCTTGGGCGGCCACGTGAAGCTCTGGGGGACAGGCAGGAGGCTGGATGCGGCGGGACGGGGCTCGTGGACTTCCACACAGAAGGGTGCCTAGGGCCTGGTCACTTTGGGGTCACGAGGGAGCCGGGCACGAGGTGGGGGGGTTCTTGCTGCGTGGGGAAGAGCAGATCCTGCCCAGTGGCGGGAGAGCAGGAGGTGCCAAGGCCCTCCGGGCGACACGGCCTTCCCTGTCCACTAGTGTTCCTCAGCCCGGAGCGAGCCAGCAGCGTCCTGGGGCGTGTCCGCAGGGCAAACTCGTTTTTGGAAGAGATGAAGAAAGGGAACCTGGAAAGAGAGTGCATGGAGGAGACGTGCTCCTTCGAGGAGGCCCGAGAAGTCTTCGAGGACACCGCCAAGACGGTAAGGGCTGGTGCGCGGGCGTCCTGCCGCTGCGCCCCTTCGTGGAGGCTGGCCCAGGGCCCTGCCGGGGACAGCGAGCAGCCCAGGGCCCCAGAGCTGTCCCACGGTGGCAGTGGGGGCACTGAGGGCCGGCTGTGGTCCCGTCCGGTGGGAGGGTCGTGAGGCCCTCCGGAGTTTCTTGTTAAGCCAAGTCTACAATGTAAGGTGTTCATTTAAGAAACGATTCAAGGCCTCGGCCGCACTTCCATGGGTTGGGTCGCACACGGGGACATGGAGCCTGGCGGCCTTTGCCCAAATGCACGGCCGCCGCCATAACTGATGTGGGCACCTGCCTAGTTAAGGCACCGTCGGTAAACATCCCCTCAGATAGAGACAAGCTGGCTCCAGATGTGGAAATACGGAGAAGCAAAGACTTCAGAACAGCTGGAACAAGTCTGAGGAAGAGAAGGAGTCACAGTCCATGCCTTACAGACGCCCCACGAAGTCACACTGACCGCAGAGCTGTTAGTGTGTGTTCCGGGAAAGGGACAGACACATAGATCAGTGGGACAGACTATGAAGTCCCTAAACAGACCCACAAAAATAAGGCTGATTGATATTTGACAAACATTCATAACCCAATGAAGGAAGAATTGTCTTTTTCAACTGATGGTATTGGGACAACTCCCCATCTCGACCTACGTGTCACCGTACAAAACTAACTCAAAATTATCCTAGACCTAAAGGTAGAACACAAACCTTCAGGGAGAAAATGGTCATGATATGGAATTAGGCAATATTTCTTAGACATACCAAAACCATGACCCATAAACAGGAAACAGGTAAATTAGGTTTACTCAAGATTTGAGACTTGCTCTGTAAGAAATCTTGAAGAATAAAGACACAAGCTACTAACTGAGAAGATGCTTGCTGACTGCACACCGGCCGAGGATCTGAACTCAGAGGATGAGAGGAACTTGCCCAGCCCAGCGGGAGAAGGCCAGTGACCAAAGGGCCACACGGAGCAGAAGATGTGACCAGACACGTCCCAGGGACGCACGGTGGGCAAGTGCGCACAGCTCTCTCTACCCGCTGGGCCCTCATGGGGACTCGAACCCCACCTGCAGGCTGGAAACCATGGACGGGACCCGAAACCGACGGTTGTGGCGGCCTGGACGCTGCTGCCCTCCGACCCCGCAACCCCACTCCTGAGCGTGCACTTGCTCACACAGATGCCTGACTGTGAACGTCTGTCACGACTCCGGTCAGCACCACCCCGGATGAGCAGCCATGGCCGCTGGACCGACCAGCAGCCTTCCAATCAGGGAGGCGACAAGCCACTGGTGCCCTCGGGGCCGGGATGTCCCAGTGAAGGAGCTAGTCCCCCTCGCAGGTTGTGCGAGGTGCTCAGAAGTCGTGGCTGGGACCAAAAGCACATCTGTGGGCCTGGGGTGCTGCTGCTGCGGGCTGCGAATGTCGGGGGCCGGGGCGGCTGTGTCTTGACCACGCCACTGGTGGCACATAACTGGGCCTGCGTTGGATTTCACAGGCTTATACACCAAAACAGCCATTTTTGCTGTGTGATTCTTTTCTCACTGGAATTCTAAAGAGACAGTGTCTGAGTTTCCAGAGGCTTCTGGGCTGCACCACAGAATGACCAGAATTCATTCTCACAGCCCCAGAGGCTGTGAGTCCAAATCAAGGTGTTAGCAGGCGTCAGCACAAAATGAACAAACCCTTTAAATATGGAAAGGAATAGAGTCTTATTCGAGCCCAGGTGAGGACGGCTGCCCATGAGACACAACCTTCCCACAGAAGCCAAAGCTCCAGGGAAGCAATATTGAACACAGGATTATATATTCTTCCTGTTACGTCAAGAATTACAAACCATCATGAAGAACCTTCCAGGAATTCCAAACTGTATCTTATGCCTTTAGTACGTGCAAGGCTGCAGGTTTCAGAGGTGTGGGGACTTAGGGAGGCATTCGCTCTTAACTATACAGACATATACAGACATATTATGTATATATATTTTTAAGATTTTTAAAATTTATTTGACAGAGAGAGAGAGAGATCACAAGTAGGCAGAGAGGCAGGCAGAGAGAGAGGAAGGGAAGCAGGCTCCCTGCTGAGCAGGAAGCCCGATGTGGGGCTCGATCCCAGGACCCGGAGATCAAGACCTGAGCCGAAGGCAGAGGCTTAACCCATGGAGCCCCCAAGGCGTCCCCCCACCCCGTCTATACATTTTTTTAATGGGCTCCAAGCACAGAGCTCAACGCGGGGCTTGAATTCAGGACCCTGAGATCAAGACCTGAGCTGAGATCAAGAGTCAGAGACTTGACCGACTGAGCCACCCAGGAGCCCCAGGGAGACCTTTACTCTTCTCTTTAGTTTGAAACGTTTCCTTTCGGTTATCCGCTAATGACGTACAATGTGCACTCAGGGCAGCAACAGAGCCTGTGCCCTGGAGGTTCTGCGGGGTCATTCTGACCTTGGTTCTGGGCAAGCGTAGCTCCCCCGGGCGCCCAGGAGCTGGGCCACAAGCACTGAGAGTGGCAAGGTTCCCTTCAGAGGTCTGCGGGAGCACGAGCTCGGTGCCCCTCCCTGAGCGTCGGGCGCTGCCAGCCATCCTGGGCCCTCCTGGCCTCATGGACTCAGCCCTCAGACCTCTGCTGTCTCCACATGTGGCTCTCGTGCCCTCTCTGTCTCTCCTGAGAGCGCTCAGGGTCGGCCCTGAGCCGGGGTTCTCCTCTCCAAGTCTTAATCTCATCGGCCCACACCCTATTTCCATGAAGACCACATTCTGAGGTTACACCTGAAGTTAGGAGGGGTGACACTGTCTGCTCAAACTACAAACACAGCAAAATTGATTTTTCAGACTATGAACATTTCTTAGTGTGATACAGGCTTTTGGTGGCCTGTTTTAATCTAATAACCAGTTACCATTTCCTCAATTTAACACGAGCATTCTCCAAGCATCTGACCCCTGACTGACTCTCTGACACAGATACCTTCACTCAGAACCACTCGTTGACCCACGTGGGTGTAGCAAACAGAGCGAACCATTTCTGGTACAATCCATTCCTTGGTGATTAACTTGGAGATAGATTCTCCAAGCTTCAGCAGAGCCGGTGCCTCTAGGATGAAGGCAGTCCCATCTGTCAGACGCGCCAGGTCTGAGCGTCCCCTCGCAGGCTGAGGAGCCCCAGAGCGAAGGCACCAGGGAAGGGCTCCGCTTGGCAAAGGGTCCTACTGAGGCTGAGTGCGGTGGTCGTGTGAGACGTCGGTGTTCTCCCTAACGTATTTTAAAATCTTCTTTCCCCTTTTAGACTGAATTCTGGAATAAATACTCAGGTAAGATGCCCTCTTTTCTAATATTGGGTGGGGTTCGTTTGCACACTGAAATAGGGAGAAATCGTATTTGAGTTTTGAAAATTCTTCCTCAGTTTCCTTTCCGTTCCTGCTTACGTCTTACTCACCTGAGACTTTTCCTCTCTGAGTGTTTTCATAATAGTTATTGTGAAATCGTTTTTTTAACTTGATGCTAATTCTAGTTTTGTTGTTTACTTAAATGTAGACTGAATTAGTTCACTCTCACTTGCGGAGTACCAAACTCTATGATAATTTTCTTAATCCAAGGCATTAGGCAGAAACAAAGAACAGGGTCTGAAAGGTTAGGTCGTCTAAGAAGATGGAATGTTTGCGGCTTGTGAAACGGTACAAATCATGAGTCATGTTTCATTCTGGTAACACTCTCCCAATTTCTCAAAATGCCAATCGGACCTGTCTCTAAAACAGATCGTCTACAGGCACGGAGAAGCGTGATGCCCGTGTTCCTGCTGGACAGTAATGTTTGCACTCTGCTTTTCCCTCCAGGCCATGTGGGAAGAGGCCCCAAACACGGGTCTTGTCAGTGCTAAGCCTGGCAGCGGGTATCCGGCAATCCCCTGCCCTCTGACCTCCCAGCCGGTCCCACACGGTCATTAGCCCCGAGCTCCTCACTCTGCTGAAAACACACTGTCAAACATCCCAGCAGAAACAGAAAAGCTTATCAACAGCCCAGTTAGATCAGAGCATCGCGTAGGTAGAGCCACAAAAGGTGGGGGTAAAATGAGGTCCAGAGGGGAGACACGCTTACGGGGAGACAGGAGGGATTTCGAGTTTATTCAAGCCATCCGAACAGCACGTGCCAAGATCAACACAGCAAAGCCATTTCCATGGCCGTGGGAGCTGCTGGCCAGCTCGGGTTCCCAAACCCCGTCTCTGCAGATGGTGACCAGTGTGAGAGCAGTCCTTGCCAGAATGAGGGCCAGTGCAAAGACGGCCTCGGCGAGTACACGTGCGCCTGCTTGGAAGGATACGAAGGCAAAAACTGCGAACTGTGTGAGTTCTCTTCCCAGGGTCCCTTCAGCTCGGGCTTACCCGGCAGGGCAGGAACGAGGGAAGGAGCCCAGCATCGTAGGTGCGAGTCTGCGCTCCCACGTGCTGTGCCCTTGTGGGCCCAGCAGAGCCAAGTGGCCCACGGTCTGCTCCACTCTAGGTGGCAGACACACAGCCACGTCCCTTCCTCTGCGAGGCCGTGGCACGTTCGTGGAGCACGGGGCCCGTAACTCAGAGGAGCTACTCTCTCCGGTGACCCCCACCCCACACCAGCTACGGTTTTGCGGTCCCGGCTCTGAGTCACCACCTTCCACTCACTTCTCTTAGTACGAACGTCAATTCCAAATTCCGGGTTCGTCCAGTTATAGAAACATACCTTCAATGCATTCTACGTGGAAAAGTCACTGAGAGTTTTCCTGATTTGGTGATTAATTTAATAAACATTAGATCTGCATTAGCCGGTTCCCCCAAGAAGAGGACCTTCGTGATCTGCAGAATGGGCCCTGAGCTCGGGCCTCTGTGGGCTCGTCCCCGCGGGGCCCGCCCGCCCACCTCTGCCGCTCACCACGCAGCGCAGCCCTGGGCCACCGTGCGTGTTCTCCACGGCGGCACTAATGTGGGTCTTCTCACTGTCATTATTTTACCACCAAAACCCAAATGGTGGAACGTGACGTAGTCAGCCATGGTGGCATGGGGACGTGAGGTGGGGGTCGGGGGTGGCACGTGTGCTGGAGACAACAGGCCGCTCCATGGGGGACCCCCTCAGCCTTGCCTCGATGACCCTGAAGCCCCACAGGTGCCAGGCGGCCCGAGTCCAGTGCACACCCCCGCCCAGACCCCGGGCTCTGAGATGCGTCCCAGCCCCTCTACGTCGTGGGGGATCCTCCAGCCTCCGTGGACGGGCTCGCAGCACCCCGCCCACCCCAGCTCGGCCTGAGCACCCATCCCCGGCCCGTCCTCCTGCCGGGGCCTGTGGGCACAGGGCTCACGGCTGCGGGGCAGGGCGTGTGCCCTTCTGAGGGCTGAACTTGAGACCCGCCAGCCTCCAGGGCCCACCCAGGGCATGCTGGGGTTTCTGCAAGATCTCCTGGAGGTCTGGCGCCTGGGGCCCTGCAGACACCGTGCCGTCCCTACGTGGTCCGGGGAGCGGTGGGGCGACATCGGTGTGGACACGGAGGGGTGGTCCCCGGCCCCTGGCCTGCTTTGGGCGCCCATCCTGTGCTTGGGCCCCACTGAGGGGCTCAGTCGCGTGGTTCCGGCCCCTCGCTCCAGCTGGCGGGCCCACTGTGGGGTGGGCGGGGGGCGGCTAGAGCTGCCGTCTGTCCTCCGGGCTTGGCGCAGCCTCGGTCCCCCGGGCTGTGCTCTCCTGCAGCCATGCGGAAACTGTGCAGTGTGGACAACGGCGACTGTGAGCAGTTCTGCAGGGAGGAGCAGAGCTCCGTGGTGTGCTCCTGCGCCAGCGGCTACGTCCTCGCGGACAACGGCAAGTCCTGCGTCTCCACAGGTAGGAGTGGGCGGGCCCGCCGGCGTCCCAGGGGCACAAGGGCAGGGGACAGACTCGGGGTTTCTGGGAACCGTCTGAGGCACCGGCCAGCAGGATTGCCTAACTCCCCAGATGCCGGCGAAGACGGGGGTGGTGCCTGGCTCCCAGCCAACCCTGAAGCACCATGACCTGCCTGTGACCTTGGCATGCCCCGTTGCCCCGGGAGACTGGGAGTTGGAGTGGGTGTGGGGCAGCACAGGCTGACTCTCGGGGCCAGGGACGTGGCAGGGCGGGTGCAGAGAGCCGCAAGGGGAGCCTCGGAGGCGTCGGTCACCTAGGCCCCAGCGATGGGCTTTAGTTTCCTTCTCTGTGATGGAAGCCGGGCCTTGAGTCTGGCCTGGAGGCTCTCAGAGGGCACGGCCTAGGGAGGGGACATGAGCAGGACCTCCGCCCCACCGAGGACACCCCTGGGCCAGAGCTTCTGAGAGGCCGCCCCCCTCTTAACTCCACCTGCTTCTCACGGGGCCTCACGGGGGCCTCACGTGCTCCTCAAAGCCGGGCACCCCGTCTGACCCACAGCTCTGGTCGGGGTGCCGAGTCTCGGGCGTTCCAGAAGGTGGGCATGTCCCCGCCCTGTGGCAGTGGCCTCCATCGTGTAACCCGGGCTCTCAGGGATCCCCTCTGCTCCCCCACCCTCCTCCAGGTCGGGTTGGGAGAGCTGTGCATGCGGGACAGGGAAGGTCTCGCCCTGCTGAAGCCAGCCTGTGTCCTTCCAGAGCCTTTCCCCTGTGGCAAAACCACGACGGGACGCAGTAAAAGGTCCATGGAGATCGCCCACAGTGGCCAAGGTCCCTCAGAGGCCGAGGCCGGCATGCAGGAACAGTACGACCCCGGGGACCTGCCTGCCACCCAGAGCACCCTGTTGCTGCTGCCGTTCAACGAGACAGACCGCAGCCCCGCGGAGGACTCGAGCGACCTGGTCCGGATCGTGGGCGGGCAGGACTGCAAAGACGGCGAATGCCCCTGGCAGGTGACCACGCAGAGGGCCTGGGTAGCACAGGCAGGGGCACATCCCTCTGGCTCCAAGGCGGACGGAGCAGAGATGTAAAGTGGGCCCTGTCCCCCATCCCCATCCACCCCCCACTGTGCGCCCATGAAAGACAGACAGACAGAAGACGTAGTCCTGTGACCCCGACCAGCTCTGGCTGCAGGCTCAGGTCAGCCGGGGGCGGGGGTGGGGGTGGGGGTTGCCCGGTGCCACCAAGCCCTCGTCTGGCTCTTCCGACTACCGGCGGGAGACTCGTTCCCCTCATTTCCTCTCTAATTCAGTTAAAGATTTTTCACCGAACATGTAAATCCTTGTCAGGCAGGTAGTATTTGGAGAAAGTGCATCGTGTGTTTGCCGAGGTAAAGAACCCCTTTCCACTTGTTGATTTGGACTAAGGTCGCCCGATCTGGCAAAGAACAACACGGCACTTGTGCTTGGAGCCTCAGATAAACGATGACCAGTTTTTAACGTGAGTGTGTCCCAAAGACCACGTGGGACGCGTTGACACTAAAAACTGCTGTTTATCTGATTCGGGTTGAACTGGGTGTCCTCTGTCCTATCTAGCAATCCTAACTCAGGGTTTAGCGTTCAGGACCCCAAGCCAACACGGCTTCTCCTACGAGCAAAACCCCAACAATGGGCTCAGCTAGCCCCTACTCATAGCTCCGCAACGGGGTGCGTTTGCCTAAACTATCAGGAGGCCGGGGCGCATTCAGGGAGAACAGCGTGGGTCCAATGTGGCGCAGGCGCGGGGCACGGGCCGTGAGACCAGCTCTGCCCGACGTGTGCACGTCCAGATCTAGGAAGGGCCACGAGCCCAGCCGAGCCACCCCAGCTGGAGTTGGTGCGGGACACGCACTCCCACTAGGAGCACATGCAGCTCCGTGGGGGCAGCCGGTGGAGCCCCCCCTACCTCCAAGCCCAGGCGGCATGGCCGTGGCTCTGGACGGCATTCCGTAGGCGGAGAGGGTGCAGGGATGTTCGTGGGCAGCGGTAATCCTGTCTGGGGGACTCCCAACTCCTGCTCCCCAGCCCAACCTGGCGGCCTCCCTCCATGTTAGGGGAGGAGCTGGGGTCCGGGTACGGGAAGACTGTCCCTCACTGACCACCCAGGCTGGCTTAGGGGTTCAAGGGTCATGCACAGACAGGGCGTCCGTGTCGTTTCCCGCACATCACAGAGGTCTTCAAGGGCTTTCTCCAAGCCTGAGGTTGCTGCTTATCCCACGGGCCGGCAGACACCCCCAGCCAGGAAGGCCGGCTCGTACCCCGCAGCAGGCACTCTGTCTCCAGATTCGTGGCCCTGCTCTCTGGGGGAAGGGGTGCTGTCCGCCGTGGCCCCCAGTGCTCATCCTGCCAGGGAGAGGGTCCCCTCTAGGGGGAGCCCGTGGATTCCAAGGACATTGCCCTTGACGGGGGCCTCTGTGGCCCCTTGGGGGACGACCTGCCCCAGACACTGTTTCTCCCTGAAGACGCGCCTGCCCGGTCTTGGTTGAATTTCATAGCCACGTAGCAAACGTTTTCACATGGGAAATCAGGTTTCTATGAGAGCTCTGGAGGGGACGCGGCTGCTCTGACCCCGGAGCCCATGGTCTGGGTGCAGAAACCGCAGAACCGTCCCTGCGTGCCGTGCCGGGCCCTCCGTGGGGCCTCAGCAAATGTCTGCTCCGGGCGTAGGAGCTGCCCAAACCTGACCAGACCCCCCCCGGGGGCGTCCCCACCGCGAGCCCGACAGAGGGTCTGCAGGTCCCAGCGGGAAGGGCGGCAGGGGTAGTCCCTGGCCCCCGCGGGGATGTGGAGAGGAAGCTGGAGTCAGACCCCACCTGACCGCGGTGCCCCTCGCAGGCTCTGCTCATCAACGAGGAGAACGAGGGCTTCTGCGGAGGCACCATCCTGAGCGAGTACTACGTCCTCACGGCGGCTCACTGTCTCCAACAGGCCAAGAAGTTCACGGTGAGGGTAGGTAAGTGGCCACACGACCCCCTGCCCCCCCGCCCGGCGGGGCCCCCGTCACTTCCTTACCTCTGGAGCCGCTAGCCGGAAACACTATTCACACAGGGGACCCTGAGGCGCAGGTGGGGGGGCCATGGAGCAGGGAGGAGGGTGGCCCCGATGCGCGCCAGTCCAGGCCCAGGGTCGCGAGCCTCCCCTCTGCGTCCCTTCCTCCAGGAAGGCTTCCAGGGCCCAGCGCGTGGCCGGCATGTTTTGTAACGCGCGTCCTCCTCTCGCAGCGCCAGCCACAAGCGCGGCCGCGCTGCGATCCTTAGCTCTCCCCGACAGGTGGAATAATTTGAGTGACGTATCTTCACCCAGTATATCCGAAACTGTAGTAGTAGTAGTTCAACGTGTCATCAATCTTAAAAGTATTAATGAGAACTTTTGAGTTTGTGTTTTCTTTCCCCCTCTGAGAATTGACACTTGGCACGTCCTGGGTCCGGAGCTGGCGCCCCCGCGGCCCCGCAGTCCCGGGACACATGTACCTGATGTGCTGGCCCTGGTTATGGAGTGTGACCTGCGGTCGCCCCAGGGAGCAACCCTGGAGGTCGTTCTTTGCTTTGAGCTCCCCCTTGTTGCTCAGATTTCCGGTGGCCGCACCCAACTTCCCGTACGGACGGAGAGGGCCGCTCGGAGCAGCAGCGCCGTGGGTGAGCGCCCGGCCCACCCCGAGCCGAGCCCCTCCGTGTCTGTGCCCCCCCACCGCAGGTGAACGGGACACGGACAAGGAGGAAGGCAACGAGGTCGCACACGAGGTGGAGATGGTCATCAGGCACAACCGCTTCGTCAGGGAGACCTACGATTTCGACATCGCCGTCATCAGGCTGAGGACGCCCATCACCTTCCGCATGAATGTGGCGCCCGCCTGCCTGCCCCAGAAGGACTGGGCCGAGTCCACGCTCATGACGCAGAAGACGGGCATCGTCAGCGGCTTCGGGAAGACCCACGAGAAGGGCCGCCCGTCCAGCACCCTCAAGATGATGGAGGTGCCATACGTGGACAGGAACACGTGCAAGCTGTCCAGCAGCTTCAGCATCACCCAGAACATGTTCTGCGCCGGCTACGACTCGAAGCCCGAGGACGCCTGCCAGGGGGACAGCGGGGGCCCCCACGTCACCCGGTTCAGGGACACCTACTTCGTCACTGGCATTGTCAGCTGGGGAGAAGGATGTGCACGCAAAGGGAAGTACGGGGTCTACACCAAGGTCACCAACTTCCTCAAGTGGATCGACAGATCCATGAAAGCCAAGTCCACGGCCCCGGCGCCCACGGGGGACCCTGCCCCTCATTAAAATCATTCCCCCTCAAGCCCCACAGGCAGCCGCTGGTGTCTCGTTTGTGCCCACATGGGCCGCGCCCGGAGCCCATCTCCCGTCCAGGACAGCGCGGTCCGGGTCGGTTCCCTGTGCTGCTTTCCTCTTGCTCTGCTGAAGACCACGTTCCTTCGGACGCAGGACCCTGCCTTTCCCTCGCCGGGCTGGGGAGCTGCTTCGGGAAACACTATATGTTGAGGGATAGGAGTCTGGACCCCGGGGGATGAACAGAACCACGATGGGCCGTTCCTGGGCACAGCGGGTCCCTCGAGGTTTGATTTCTTCGGGCTGCGGTGTGGCTCAGGACACTCGAATTACTGGGTGCTGGGAGCAGGGATTGGGCAGCCCACGGCCCGGGGTGGGGTGGGGGGCCCGGCGCTGAGACAGGGTGGGAATGCGTCCCCGGGGGGAGCCTCTCTGAGAGCCTCTCACGGGCAGGGACGCGTCTGCATGGACCTAGCAGCTGCTTCTCCCTCCTGGCCTCATGCTGGCCTCAGCCGGGGCCACCGCCGTCCCCTGAGCAGCTCCTAGGCTCCCGGAGGCGGCTGCCCCCAGCCTCAGCATTCAGTCAGTGTGGACGCAGCCCGCAGGGACCCCGAGTGTGCTCAATGTGCTGGTGGGGCCGTGGGAGGGACGCGGCAAGCCCTTTCTGTCCCCATCCGTGTGCTCCATGCCCCCAGCCGAAGCGGTCATGAGAAGCAACATGCTACACGGCAGGTCAGCCCAGACCCGCCAGGGCGTTTTCCAAACGCCCCCGCACAGTTTGTGCTTTGTGTAACTTCGCTAAGCAAAGTTTCAAAGTTCGGGCACGAAGACGGCCCCGAATGTCACAAGCTGGGCAGAGTGTTTGGTAAACAGTGGGCATCACACGGTTCAGAAAATCAATGTGACCGGGTACGCAGGTTTCCTGAGCCGGTCAGAGGCCGAGGGCCGCGTGGGGCGGAGGCCCTCCTGGACAGAGGCCTCGGCCGCTGCCGCAGACGGCTGTCCCCTTGCTCGGTGCAGTGGCACGCCCCGCACGGGTTCGGAGGTCAGAGGTGGTCTGGGGCCCAGAGAACGGGCAGAAGGCCCACGGGTGAAAACCACCTTCCCTGCTACGGCTCCCATCTCTCGCTGTTGGCTGCTGACGGGCGACCGGCCTCACGTGTGCCTCAGAGGGGGAGACCGAGGCAGGACGGGGAGAAGGGGGAGCCCCGTTCTCTCCCCGGGTCGGCTTATCCAGAAGTAGACTCCAGTCAGTGAGGTTCTGGAGGAGATGGTGGGACACGATGGGTCCATCTGCTGGCCCCCGTGCCCAGAGCCAAGCCCCTCCCCGAGTGTCACTGTCGCCGGGGGCCGGAGCTAAAGGAACCACCTCGCGTGCACGGACCTCAGCCAGGCTGGCCCCTGCGGGACATGAGCAGCTGGGATGGACCCTGGGCCGTGGGGGAACAGAGGGTGTGAGTGTGGCCCCGAGAGAGGTGGGGGTCTCACGACCATCCCAGTGAGCCCGCCTGCTCCGTCGCCCGCCCCCCATCCTGTGAAGGGTCACAGTTGCCCCACACGGGGGGGCTTCTGCAGCAGAGCCCGAGTTCAAAGGTGGGATGGAGCGGCCTCATCAGTAGGGTTCTGTGTAGGGGCAGACCCCAGCTACCAGACCCCAGGAGTTGCTGGTCAAGGCAGGTCCCCGAGGACACCAACCCTGGTGGGAACACCCCCCAGAAGCACAATACTCCGTGTCCGAGCACTGGCAAGGAGTCCCTCTTCCTCCCGGACGGGACAGGCGGCTTCCTCTGGAGCCAGAGCACCACAGGTGTCGGTGCGGGGCGGCGGGGGGCATGTGCTTGGATCCAGAGGGACGGTGAGGTCCCCCGCAGTGCTGAGAGCAGTTCTCGGGTTGGAGGACATACTTGGTTCTTGCGAGACGCCACCTGGGTCCACTGGTTGTGCGGGCGAGGCCCCGGAAACACTCGCTGCACCGCCTCGGGGACACCTCCTGCTGCTCTGGCCTCCACACGGGGCTCAGGCAGGCGCCACCCTCGGGCCAGCCCTCTGTGCTCTCAGGGTGGCCCTTTGTGCCCGCGGGGTCAGCCCAAGCCCCTCCAGGCCGCTTGCTGGCTGTGGGTTTCTCCCAGACGGGCCCCATCACGCTGCGCCCTACCTGCCCTCCTGCTGGCCGTGGGGCTCATTGGGACTTCCTGCCCTCCGGTGTGTCCCCGCGCTCCTGGCAGGTGAGCTCCGGCGACCGCCGTGCTCAGCCTGCATCCCCTGCCCAGAGCCGCCGACATGGCAGCCGGAGCCTTGTCGCAGGGGGCTGCGTGCACGGCACCGACTGCCCCCGTTTCCTGTGACCTAGCTCTAGGGAGGCCTGCCGGCTCCAGAGCTCTCAGCTCCTCGCCTCGGACAGGTAGACACGGGGCGGAGCAGACGTGGAGACAGCACATCCGGTGAAGTTCTCGTCCGCACCCTGCGTGGACGTTTGCAGCAGCCCCGTGGCCTCGGGCCTGTGTCTGCAGACCCGTTCTCGGTGGCCGTGGGCACTGCTCCTGGGCCTCCCTGTCCTGCCCGTCGGAGCCCTCAGGGAGGCCCTGATCTGCCGACTCGGCTGTTCCTGGAGCCACAGGGGCGGTGGGGGGGGTGTCTTTCTCCAGCGTGGCCTGCGGGGTCCAAGCCACCCTCCCACAGCGATGCAGGCGCTGACTCCCTCCTCAGGCAGTGCAGGGTCCAGCTGGCAGCGGGCTGACAGCCGGTCCCGACCACAGCCACCACCCCACGCGCTCAACCCCTCAGCCCCGCAGCCCTGTGCTCTCTCAGCAGCTCCCGCGTCCTGCACACCCAGAAACAGGAACATAAGCCCAAACCCATAATGTGCAAACGAAGACTGCATGTTGGAGCGACACTATTTGGGATCTACTGTGTTAGATAAGTATGTGGCTAAAACAACTTTGACCTCTCTCTGTTGATGCTCTCAATGCGGGGCTGGGACATGCCTCTGACCCCCAGGGCACATGCCCGTCTCTCCCAGACGGCCCGGCCAAGCGCGCCCTCCACAGGGCAAGGAGCACGACCGGGGAGCACCAAGTGGGTCCTGTCCCTGCACCGTCCGAACCGTTGCCGTGTCGCGCCAGGGCAAGTGTGGTTTGTATGAGACCCATGCGTGCAGTTAGACCGTCTGCAGCAAGGTGCACAATCTTACGTGACCCGGAATAGCCACAGGGGCTCGTGGATCAGAGAAGCAGCCACAAATCCTTTAACAAAAGCGGGGAGTGAACACACACTGTATGTCGCTTTCGGTAAATGTGTCATGGGGCTGGAGTCATGAGGAATCAAGAGGAGCGACAAAATAAAAGGAGAGAAAGGTGAGCGCGACCCAATCCGTCACTGCTCAGCCGTCTGCGAACCGGCTATTATCCTCGTATTCCAAGATGGCTCTTAGAGCTCCAGCCATCACGTCTGTGTCCCAGGGGGCAGGATGGAGGGAGGGAAACACCAGTCGTCTTTTAAGAAGTTTCCCGGGAGCTGCGGCCTGCCCTTCTGCCTGCAGCCTGATGGCCAGCCCTCGGCCACATGGCCGCCCTCAGCACCAGGCACCCAGCTGGAAATCAGGAGCTCCTGCCCCTTGTCCACCCTCTTTGTCCCCCCAGTGCTGGTCTCAGAACTGTGAGGCTGCTCCCTGCCATCCTTTGCGTCCGTCTGAAACGCTCCCACTTGCCTCCTCCGGCCCCCAAGCTGATGCCGACCCACCCTTCACGCTTCGGTGGGAAGATGGCTTCACGCCCTTGCTGGCCCTGCCTCCGCGCCTTCTAGTTCTGGTGTCTGATGGACGGCTTCTCTGCAGCTCCCTGACGTGCGCTCTGTCTGGAGCCCTGGTTCGCTGTGCACGGTGACTGGTGAGGTCCTGCCCCATGACTGGCCGCCCAGGACCGTCTGGCTTCCTGCTCGACTCCCAGCACCCGGCCAGACACTGGTGTGCGGAGGGGGCTCTGCAGGTCCATGCCAGCTGTCCAGCTTCCCGTCCCACCACGCCTCCCCATGCGCACAGGCTTTAGCCAAACCGGCTACTTCCCCGACTAGCTCTGTGGCAGAGCGCAAGCCCATCCTCGGCCCGCAGAGCCCAGGACAGCCGGGAAGCTCCTGCCCAGAGGGTCTGCTTCTCCAAGGCCCCGCAGCTGCACCACAGCCACGCCGCAGCCACGCAGACCCGAACCCCGAGGGCGATACGGCCTAGAGTGAGGCTCCAGAGCACGAGGCGGGAAGGCTGCGGGCCTCACACAGGCTGCGCCCAGGACGGCCTCCCACCAGGTCTGGGAGCCGCTGGTGCACGGCTGCGCCTCTCCGCTCTGCTCCCGGAGCTGCCTAGGGACCCTTGGCGGGCCAGCGACATCATGGTGCCTCCGTCTCCAAACGGGAACAGCGGCTTCTCCCAAGGACAGCGGAGAGCGAGCTGGAGAGCACAGAACCACAGGCGTCGTCCTCGCGAGGACACAGCTCAGGCGGGCAGAGCCGGGAGCGCCGTGCAGCCCCAAACCGGCCTTCCCGTGGAGCACACCTCACGGGCCCCGTGAGCAAAGGGCCGGGAATGCCACGGACATCAGGTGCCGGCCGACCTCCGCTCCCCCGCCAGCGTCAGGGGGGCACTGGGACAGCTGTAGGCCCCCCACTCTACCCGCACATGCACTGCCGGGGGCCGGGGCCTGCGGGGGAGAGGACTGATTTGAGAGATTAAAAGTGTTGACTGAAATATTCTTTTGAGTGAAATACAGAGAGTTCAAACACAGTTCAGACCTTTGAGTGTTACAATTCATTTTTTTCGTTAAACTTATGTAAGCAAACTCCGCACCCCACGTGGAGCTCGAACGCACAGCCCCGAGAGCAAGCGTCGCACACCCCAGGCACCCTGAGTGTTACGATTCTCAGACACACCAGGTTTGCTCTCTGTTTCTGACAGTGCCACCTCCCACCAGAATGAGACACGCGGGGCCAGTCCGGACGTGCCAGCCCGTTCCCGGAAGGACCCGGCAGAAACAACCGTGCTCATCCCGCGCAGGCGGCCGGGCGGGGTGTGGGGGGAGGCGGGGAGCGCATCTCAGTCCCAGCGGGCGGGCTGCGTGGTTTCGAACTGCGGTGAAGTCAGGAGGCACGGCCCGCGAGGGCCGCGGAGCACAAGCCAGGAAGGGGCAGCCCTGTGCTCAGGCGGGGAGCGCTCAGGTGGCCCCATTCCCACGGCAAGTCCGGCTCCAGACAGACCCCCGGGGCCGCCGGTGTGGCCTGCAGCTGTGAGCCCTGCCCGGGAACCACAGCCCCGCTCTGCTCTCCTGCGGAACTTACTGGCAGGGTTCCAGACATCAGTCCCCTGCAGCTCAAGAACAGGGGACCGTCACCAGGGCCAGACCGCCTCCCGCCATGCAGAGGTGAGGCCCGCTCCCCCGCAGAGCAGCCACAGGGCCCAGGGCTCTGTGTTCACACCCCTGAGGTGCGCCACCAAACGCACAGGCCAAGACCAAACAGGCGCGGAACCGAGGTCTGTCTCCTCCACGGCAGTAACAGCCAACCGCGGACTCCTGGGGGTGCTGCTCACGGCTCCGAGGAGCACCCCACGGCCTTGGGAACCCCAGTCCACACCAGGCTATGGGGCGTCCTCGGGCAGCAGCACCAGCTCACCTCCCTCATGCCCAGGAGAACACGTGGTGACTCTGTGCCTGCCCGGGGGCCACGCTGGCTATCCTGCTCCGGAAGCTGGCCGGGGAGCGGTGGCTCCAGAGGCCGAGAGCCCGGAGGCCAGAAATCCATGGCACAGGCTCTACACATGCCCTCCAGGACGCGGACGTCCCTCAGCTGGAGTCTGGATGTGCCTGGGGCGGAGAGGACACTGTGTACGATGCGGGAGGCGGGCTGGTCCCTTTGGGACACTTGCTCTGGGAACCCACTCCAGGGCGTGAGGAGGCGAGACCCGCGGCAGGTGAGGCCTCCCTGGACTGGAGTGGGGAGCCCAAGCCCGGGGTCACCTCCCCCCGAGCCCTGAGAACAGCATAGACGTGCGAGCACACGCAGATGCCGGCATGCCCGGGGGCGGCCTGTCGGGAAGCAGGAGCTTCCCGGACCGGAGCTCAGCCCACATGGGGCGGGAACCCATGGCCCGGAGCATCTTTGCTGCACCGGGGAGGAGCGGCTCCCAGCCCTGACGAGGCTGCGAGGCCAGACCACCCAGAGCGCTTTCCTCTTCAGTAAGTTCTGCACAAACAGGGGAAATGCACGTGCTCTGAAAAAACTGGAAACTGTCGAAGTAAATTCATTTTGAAAGAAACAGCCTCAAGTGAAACATTTTAATTCTGTAAAACATTCTAGTTTAACATATAAAAATGCTGTACGTTAAGACAAAATAAAGAATATGCCAACTATATAAACTCACGGTGACGTTTTATAGAGAAAGTTACATAAAGGCTGACAAAGACGCCTTTACAAATGGTGAGCCCGAGAGCCCCTCACCGACGCGTCCCCAGCTCCAGAGGGAACGGCTGCGCCCGCGTTTTCTCCAGAGGCAGGTCAGGCTGTCCGCAGGCCCTCATGGAAGTTTCAAGGCATCGTGTGCAGCCAGCGAGCCCCGGAGAGCACGGACGCAGACAACACCGTGGTGGCCCGGGACCGAGTCCACGTGCGCGGATACAGCCAGACGAGACCCAGCTCGCCTGTCCTCGGGCCGTGTGCCCCGTCAACACACTGTGGACAGCGGAGGGAACGGGTTCTGCTTGCTAACTACCAGCTTCTGGTGCTGGTGTGATATGTAGCCTTTGATGTGGCCCTGGGGAGAGAGGGCCAGGGTCAGGACAACGTGCCAGCGCGCCCCGCCTGGGCCCCGCATGTTGGCGGTCTGCCCCAAACGTGACAGACGAACGCCCGTGGCTTTCAGGCTCCTACAGGAGAGGCTCCAGCGGCAGCCCCGCTGGCTGGGGAGGGGCCTCTCACCATGTAGATCAGGTTGGCCAGGATGCACTGGACCTCGTCGATGTCCACGTCCTCGACCTGCATGAACTTCAAGGCGACCAGGAAGGCGTCCAGAGACAACTGGTGTGTTCTGAGCAGCAGGTACCTGGGAGGGGCAAGAACAGGGCCACCGGGTTACGGACGGGACACGAGCACTCCGAAGGCCGAGACGGTGTCCCGAGTCACAAGGGAGAACAGGACCGCAGCGTGAATGTAAGTGTCTACCCCCACCCCACATTCACCTCAGAGTCTAAGACCCTAACCCTACCCCACAGTCCGACGTCCCTGCGATCAGGACGCCCCTCGCCATGAGCCACACCCTGTGGATTAGAGGACGTGTGGCCCTCGCTATTCTGGACCTAATGCCCACAGCTGGGAAAGGGACGGACGCAGAATTCAACTTACTTTCTTTTTTTTTTTTTTTGTCAGAGAGAGTGAGCGCAGGCAGACAGAGAGGCAGCCAGAGGCAGAGGGAGAAGCAGGCTTCCTGCTGAGCAAGGAGCCCGATGTAGGACTCGATCCCAGGACGCTGGGATCATGACCTGAGCCAAAGGCAGCCGCTTAACCGAGCCACCCAGGTGTCCCTCTTTTTTTTTTTTTTTTAAAGATTTTATTTTTATTTATTTGACAGAGATCACAGGTAGGCAGAAAGACAGGCAGAGAGAGAGGGGGAAGCAGGCTCCCCACTGAGCAGAGAGCCCGATGCGGGGCTCGATCCCAGGACCCTGAGATCATGACCTGAGCCGAAGGCAGAGGCTTTAACCCACTGAGCCACCCAGGCGCCCCCAGAATTCAGCTTTCTGACAAACAGGAGCGGTGGACCGGCTGAGTCGATATGAATCAAGGGGACGGCCCCTGTCCCACTCGCGCGGACAGAACGCGGGACACCTGAGGCCAGCGCGCATGCCCGTGGGGTGGCGAGTGCACGGAGGTCTGACTGCATTTGCACAAGCTTGGGGCAGGGCTGGGGCCTCGTCCACATGGGCGCAGATGCCGTCCTGGGGCGGTCATCGAGCTTCCCGGCGCAGCGGCCGAGTGGCCCCGAGATCTCAGACACACTGAGAAGGAAACACCCGGCTTACACTTTCTTGAAAAGATTCCTGTAGGTGATGATTTTCAGCTTCTCGAGGATGAGGAAGATGCCGCAGCGGATGAAGAAGGTCTCGTGCTTCGTCAGCGCCTCGTTCAGGAGCAGGAGGTTGCCTTCGCTGCGTGGGGAGAGACGCGCACACGCTTAGGAACGCCGAGCCCAGGACGAGCCCTCGCACAACACGTGGGAGGCGTCTGGCGAAAAGGCCACGATACCTGACGGCTTTGGTCACTTCGGCAAACTGCATGAGACGGTACTTCCTCAACAGCTCGATGGTCGGCATGTGACCCTGAGACAGAGCGCCCGTTCCCCAGAGTAAGAGCCTTTCATTTGGAACAGAATTACCGGCGACAAACCCCCCATCGAGGAGTCACATCTTAAAAACCTGCAACCTGTTTCTTCGGAAGCAGCTAAGACGACATGGGTCAGGCAGCCAGAGCCCTGGGGGCACCCGGCCCCGAGGTCCTCACGCCCTCGCGGCTCGTCTCCAAGGGCAAGCGTTGGTGGGAGACGCGCCGGTGTAAGGGCCGGGAACTCGGAAACGCCATCCCGAAGAATCGTCTGAGCCCCTGCCCACGGGCCACTCCTGGGAAGCAGGGCTGGATGCGGGACGGGGGCAGCGCAGGCACGGCTTGCTACTTCCCCGTTACAAGCTGCCCTGCGCCGTGCGGGTTCGGGCCGCATGTGTGTACTGCTTAGTTAATTTTTTAAAAATTTTAAGTGGGAAGAAAGGAAGCTCTATCACTTCGAGGAAATTTTAGTCAATTAACTGGCTGGTTACTTGTCATTTCCATTATTAAATTACCTCTGGGGGACTAGGTAAGATAGTCTGACCTACACACAGGCTGGCATGACATTTTTCTTTCTCGTTTAATCCATTTCTACTAATTCAGAGTTTTAGGAGCAAAAGAACACGCACGGTCTTGTCTCACACACATCAGTCTTCTGAGGCAGATACTCTGAGGAGAAAGTGCCCATCACGGGGCTGAATGGTTTGGGCTGGGCCTCACCCCGAGCAGCTCACCGTCTGCTTCTGGGTGCGCTCGCAGCGGTGACCGCGCACCACCTGCGACATTTCTAAGCGCCGGTGCAGCTCTGCGGTGAGCACGGAGGGCTGGGAGAGCGGAGTGATGTCACTCACCAGCAGCATTTTGACCGGAAGCAAATATATCAGAATCATCCTTTTGTTCTTCTGACTCGCGCGGTGGCAGTGCTCGAAGGCGAAGGACAGGTACTCCTCCGCTGCAGACACAAGGCAGGCCGCGCTCAACGCCCGCCCGCACCGCGTCCCGCCCACGCGCCCCGACACTCGCGGTCTCAGGAACCATCCACTCCCACCGGGAGTGGTCGGTCCTTCTCGCTGGGCCGCTGTGCTAGATACTCAAAAATCCAACTCCAGGAATCTTCAGAGGAAAAACATTATCAACACCTTCAGAAACCTCAAAAGAATTTAAAAGCTTCTATTCTCAAACTCCCTATTTTAAGGGAAAAAAAAGGTCAAGAGAACCGCTGAGGACGGCCTTGTTCAGAAGCCGTGGGTCTCTCAGAACCTCCGTGGAGGAAAACGAGGTTGGTCAGCACGAGCCCACGGAGGAGAGACCCAGGCCCGCCCCGCAGCAGCGTGGTCACCCCCACTGTCGCAGCGCTCATGGCTGGAAGACGAGGAGAGGGAAGCCGTTCCAGGCCCGGGCCTCACGTGTGCACGGCTGCTTTACACGTGTGACGAGGCTTTTCAAAGTCTGGTTCGCGGACGACAGGGGAAACCGTACAGAACCACCGCCGCTTGCGTTTTCCTTGACAAGTCGGCACAGACACGCCCAGGGCCGTGGTTTCTGGAAAGCGCCGCTCGGACAGGCAGTGCCCGAGCCCCACACCGCACAGCGACCCTCAGCCCTGGCGGCCCCTGGGGTGTCTGACGCAGACGCTGGTGGCGCAGCCGTGGGCTCCCCGTCCTGGATGCCGGGCCCCCACGAAGGCACAGCACCGAGGACCATCACACCCGCTCCAGAGAAGAACAGTAGTGCCGAGTCACCTCCCACGAGCACATTGCCGCGGTAACCGCGACCCCGGCTGGGATGCCAGAGCCCCGCATGGGTTTTCTTGCACTTTGGACAAACAGGCCCGCGCACACACGGGACAGCGGGACAGCCTCACGGTCGCCCCTTTCCGTCCTGCTAAGAGCCCATGAGTGCTCTCAGACGCGGCTCAGGACCCAGGGTCTGAGAACATCGGCAGCAGCGGCCACCAACCCACCTTGCTTGAAGTCGCTGTCGAACATGGCCTTGCGCCCGACGTAGTACCTGAACGTCACCCTCTGCGCGGTGCTGTAGTCATCCTTGAGGTTCGAGCTGTCGATGGCGCGGATGAGCGGCCGGCACAGGTGCAGCTTGTTGATCTGCGACGGCCCCCGCGGCGACTCAGCGACACCGGACCGACCGCTTCCCAAGAGACGCGAGAGCATGCGCCGCGCCACGAGGACCTCTTGACCCGTCCGCCCCCGCCTGCCCGCGGCCACCTGCTCCGTACCAGTCGTACAGCGACACTCCCCACGGGGCGACACCCCCCACCGGGCGACACCCCCCACGGGACAGCCCAGGTCCCCCAGTGGGCACCAGGCTCTCCCCGGGAGGTGCAGCTCCCCTCGTGGGGCAGAGGCTCCCACGGGGCCATGCGCACACCCTCGTGACAGTCCCTGAACCCCGCAGGTGCTTAGCCCTTGGCTGGAGGCGGCCAGGTGAGGGTCTCGACCCGGCGAGGCCGTGGAGGCCGGTCCGGAGATGGCATCCGGGGAGACAGGAGGAAGGAAGGGGCCCCACAGTCCCACCTTGAAGTAGATCTTGAACAGCTGGTTCACCAGGAACAGCATCCCCCACTTCTTGGAGTCCTCGATGCCGGCCCGCCTGTGGGGAGCGGCTTTTTCCAGTTACGTGGGAAATGCGCGTTTTAGGTCACACACACACACACACACACCCACCTAGACAGAACCGACACCGTGAGCCAGAAGCCCACGGCTCGGGCCACGTCTGTGAAACCAAACCAGCCGAGAGCAGAGGCCCAACTGACGACACCCCGGAGCACGGGGGCAGCTGACAGCGGTCACTCTCGGGGGGACGTGTGCTTGCTGACGCAGGGACAAGATCACCTGCGTAAACTCACGACAACGCGGAGCGAGGCCGAGCACACGTGTCACCAACGGGAGACCAGAACCGTGCCGACGGCCTGCCCGGGAGGGGCATGGCGTGATGACCCTGTCCTCAGCCTCGGCAGGGGTCGCACACGAGCACACACTTGTCAAAACACAGTCAAGGTCCGCGTGAATCAGTGCCGGTAAGTTTTACCTCAAACTACAGAGGAGAAGCTGCGGCGCTGAGGGGAGCCTCTGGCGGACACATCACCCTCTGGGGTGCCGAGAAGACAGAAAACTGCTCAGCGCACAGAGGGAAAGACGCGTGAACGGACAGCAGGCAGCGCGCACAGTAAATGCCAACAGTGCACAGGGCAGGTGCGCACGTGTCCCTGTGAAATTCCGTCTGCACGTCAGACGCCCGAGGGGCCCCACGACGGGACGCTGGAAACATAGCGTATCCGCTCCCGGCCATGGCTCTTCTCGGGTGCAGCCCGCACACCCACACGCGGGGGCCAGGGCAGGCCGCCTGCACACTCAAAATCCCAGCGCACAGGAAACAAACACGCCGGTACGGAACCGCAGGCTGCTGGCTAGCCGGGGACACAGAAACCTGTCCTCAGACTGTCCCTAAGGTCCCTCCCACAGCAGAACACTCGGGTAAGCCTGCAATCAGTGCTTAGAACTGCAGTCCCATTCCGTGACGGAAGCTCCTAGAGGACTCTTGTCACTCACTAGCGCTGTGACCTCAAGTCCACACGGAGACAACAGAAAACACACAGAACACTGTAACACCGGAGACCGAACTCTGCTGGAGACACTCAGGACGCACGCCCCGAGGGGTCTCTCTGAGGTCCTGTCTGCTGCTCTGCAAAGCCGGGGTGCCCACCCCCACCCACCACAGCCCCGGGGTGCTGGGCAGGAAGGGCGGCCCACTGCGGTTCTCACTCGCAGCTCCTCGCTGGCTGAGGGGCCGAGCGTCTGCTGGCGGGTCTACCGGCCATCTACCTTCTCTGGGGAATGTCTGTCCAGGGCCGGGCCCCACGTAAGCTGGACGACGTGTCTCCATGCATTCTGGACACAGGTTACCGTCCACTACGCTGTTGGCAAGCGTTCTCCCCATTCTATGGTTGTTTTCCCCTCACTGGACGGCACCCTTTAAAACACAAGTTTCGGGCGCCCGGGTGGCTCAGTGGGTTAAAGCCTCTGCCTTCGGCTCAGGTCATGATCCCAGGGTTCTGGGATTGAGCCCCACATCAGGCTCTCTGCTCAGCAAGGAGCCTGCTTCCCTTCCTCTCTCTGCTGCCTCTCTGCCTACCTGTGATCTCTGTTTGTCAAATAAATAAATAAAATCTTAAAAAAAAAATAAAAAAAATAAAACACAAGTTTCTACTTTGGTAAGTCTGGTTTATCTATTCTTCCTTAGGTCACTGTTTTGGGCGTCACATCCCATGACAAACACGTACGGCTTGGGAGGAGGACACAGGGTCCCAGCATCCGTGGCAGGCCACTCAGTCTAACACTCCGAGACAGAATGCGAACAAAAAGGAGGGAAAAACGGACTTAAAATCACTCTTGAAGGATCTAACAAAACAGCGCAGAGATCGAGCCGCTCTAGCTCAGGGCGGGACGGGGACCCACGGTGGGAGACACAGTGAGGCGGCGGCGTGGCCAGAGGTGAGAGCGCACGCCACACCGGGGGCACGGGACGCCGGCAGGAACGGCCTGCGAGAGCGCGAGCCGGAGGAGCAGTCTGTCTGGAATTCTCCGTCTCGCACACAGCACGGAAGAGCCGGCCAGCACAGCGGGAGAACGGCGCGTCCACAGAGCACGTTCCCAGAGAGCGGGGCTCGGGCCAGACGGCGCCGGGCCCAGAGGCTCCAGAAACGCTGTGCCAGGCACACGTGGCACGCGGCCTCCTCTCCCTCACCTCGCGGACGCAGCCGCCGACCAGCTAAGTCCGAGGGAACGACCGGGGGTGCGCGCGGGAGGAGCCCGGACGTCAGGCCAGCGCGGCCCGGAGCCGTACTCACGTGTCGCTGGCGCAGACGCGGAAGCAGCTCATGAGCAGCTCGGCCGCCTTCTCCAGCATGTCCCCGACCTTGCTCTTCCCCTTCTTCACCAGCTGCTGGTCCGCCTGACGGACGACAGACACGGTTAACTTCCTCTCGACTCCTTGGTGGGAAGGCCGCGGCCGCCGCGAGGAGCGAAGCTGGCGACTGCCCCGGACTGAAGCCCCGGCTTCGGGGAGCCCCTCTGGCCGGTGCTACTGTGCTGAAAACCGCAGAGACCGGCCGTGGGTCTGACCCGCACACAAATTGACTCTTGTCAATCACAGCCGCCGGGAGGCCAGCCTGTCTCCAGGTCTGGGGCACGGGGCCCTGCGCCACTCCCGGAGCCCCTCCTGACGGCCTCATGTCCCGCCCCCACCTACAGCCGGTCCACACCCCGGACACACGCTTCCGACACACACCGCGGGCCTCCCCGGGCCTGGCTCTCCCCCAGGCCTGGCGACCCGCTGGCTCCTGCGCACACCCCCAACACAGGCGCTCCGAGCACGGTCCACGAGCCCCCGGGAGCCGTCGACACATGTGCAGGTGACCCGCGCGGTCACAACTACTTCCCGACCCCACCGACCGCCAGGATTTGTCTCTTCACTGCAGCGTCGCCCACACCGATGATGTGAGCACAGCGGCCCGTGACCGTGCAGGGCCTTTCCAGCAACACCAAAGAGCAGCGGCAACACTGTCCATGACGTCACCCCGTGCGGCCCTGCAGCCAATCCCCAAGTTCCCTTCAAACTGCCCTGATGACACAGGAAATGTGGAGTCTCGGTTCCTGGACAAAAACTACCTAACATTCCTTGTGAAGAAATGACGGCGTGTTCCCTGCAGGAGGGCGCGCCGGAGGCTGCTGGAGCGGCCAGCGAGCGCGGAACCGGCGACTGACGGAGGAGCTGGCGGGCCAGGCGAGGGCATCTGCAGAGCCGTTTGCTGGACAGTGAATGAAACACTCCCGCCCGTCCCAAGCACACAACTGACAGGGTTTGCGGCCAGCGACCTCTGTGTTCTCAAAAAGAAAACAACAGAATTTTGGATCACTTGAACCAATCACCGTGAACTGGGCAGCATCGCGTTACTCCAAAACCTTTCAGATAAGGTCACTGGAGACATGAACAAACGGAGATTTCTGGTTTGGTGTTTTTTTTGCACAATGAATCACGTCCACACGTGGAACGTCTCTGTAACTCGGTGAACCCAAACCTTCCAGATGATGAACGTCTGACGTCACCGGACCACAAAGGAGCACGCGGTCCATCCACGGACACGCCAGTGGATTCCACTGCGACAGCAGAGGACGCTCAGTGCGGCACTTCCAAGGCCACACCCAACTACCCTCTGCAACTACGCTCGGAGCTTCGGACAGCACCCGAGTGTCCTCTCCTTCCCAGCGACACCTGCGTGAGGCCGGGCTGTCTCCTCGCGTTCAAGCAGAGCCACACGCCCAGCACCGCGCCTGTGGAAGGACACGGGCTCGAGCAGCTTCTGTAAGATCAAAATGTAAAATCCCGCCGTCTTCTCAGCACACTTTGTTCACTTGGAAAACGTAATTATTTTTTACTTCAAATGTCGTTGACGTCACGACATGAGAAGTTCACTATTTCGGACGAGTATTTCCTTAAATCCCAGTTAAAAGCGTTTAATGAGGTAGATACACAGACGCATGATCGCAGTTCTGTGGAGCCTCGATAATCTGCGTTTAGGTTGTGTTTTTTGGTTCCAGACGTTTCCATCACAGTTCCGAGGTCTGCCGTTCTCTGCGAGGTCACCTGTGTTTTCGTCTGTTTCAAGCGTGTTCATGACTCCGAGTCTTGTTTCTGTGGCCGGGGTGCGGGCCGGTCAGGGAAGGCCGCCATCTGCTGTCTGGGGGTCATCTCTCCTCGTGGGCTGAGACGCTCTGTGACAGTTGGGCTTGAGGTCACGTGGACCCTGTGTGTCTCGCGTCAGCGGCAGACACCGAGCCAGTAGGGAGCTGCTGCCAGCGGGGCTGGTCTGGCTCCCCGAGGGCCTTGCTGCAGGGCTGGGGACCGGCAGCTGGGGGCCGCGGCAGGGGCTGCTCCACAGGTCTGTCCTCTTGGGCTGCCCAACCCTCCTGCTCTCCCTGGGGCCTCTTCGTCTCTGCCCGTCCATCTTCCTGGATCTTCCGGGATCCTCCTGGACCCCCTGCAGGACAGGAGGCAGGAAGGAGATGCAGGAGACCCACCCCTTGCTGCTCAGCAAGCCGTGCTGGCCTCAGAATTCCAGCAGGACGGGAAGGAGAACGGTACCCTCTCCACCTTGTTCAGAACGGGAAATTGTAGTTTTTAAAACCAAAAAGCCGTGTTAGTTCAGTACTGCTGCTCCAAAACTTACTTATGCTGACCCCCAAGGGCAAACCCACCCCGTCAGACCCTGTCTTGACCTCCTCACAGCAGCGAGACGCCCGGCTGCCGCTGGCACCTGCGGCGGGGAGTCTTCCAGACAGGGCCGGTCGCATCTCAGCAGTGGAGGAGAGTGCAGAGCTGCTGGAACGACTGCCTTGCCCCCGGGGACACACACAGGAAAACTCCCTCTACGCCCACAGCGTGAAAACCCACCAACCCGGACAGAAGCATTAGTCTGGTCCAGCGACCTCCTGCCCTTGCACACTACACTGGTACGTTCTAACCCACATCCTAACCCGCAAAACTGAAGAATGACAGGAAATTGAGCAACAGACAGAAGTGGAGTTTGAGTTTTAAAACAGTGACAAGAACAGAACTTACGTTGTTGGCAAACACCCGGAGGTCAAGGGCGACAGCATACATGACAGGCAGGGCCCTGCGGGGCAGAAAAGCGCGTGGGAAGAGGCCATTAGGTCCAAGGGCCCGTTCCCGACACCCGTGGCTCCTGTCCACCCACAGGGGCCACCACGCCTCTGGGAATCTGGCCGTGGCTGCTACCTTCCTCACCTCCTGTCAGGGCAGGCTGTGGTCCCGGGGCGTCTGGACCAACACAGACACTGGGGCGCTCCTCACCCGCTGCCCCGGACCCCCGCCCAGAGGCCGAGATCCTGGTGCATGTGGGGTCCCCAGCCCCAGCCGGCACCGCCTCACATGGAGCACCTTCCCTGTCCCTTCAACCACTCTCCAAGCAGCTCCATTAAAGCAAGAGGCAGTTCCGTTCAGGCCTTCTAATGCGACCCAGAAAACCTAACGGACGGAACGGCACGAAAGCATTTTTTTTAAATTTAGCTGGAACTGGTTTTACGTGAGAGAAGTCTTCACTTAAAGCAGGTATTTGATTTTGTTTCTCAGTAAAAGGTATTCGCGAGCCTCGTTACTTTCGTGGACACGCGCCTTCAGGATTTATCTCCAGTGAGCGGTCGTCACATTAGCACTTTGTCAAGGACGTGACATAACCCATTCCCACGCGCTCCCTCTGGCCGCCGAGCTGCAGCTCACCCACCCTGTTACCCGAGTTAAAGCCAGAAGTCAGTTCCGAACTGACAACTGACACAGCTGTTGGGGTACGGAAGGTCTGGAACAAGACAAGGCCCCACAGTTATGGGACACACCGCAAGCGGCCGGACGCAGCTAACATTTCCGCTGACCCTGACCACGCCCCCACCCACGCTGGCATTAGCCTACGTCGACGCGGGACGTTAAATATCCACACGGAAAACACAACATGTTTATTTGAGGTTTTAAAAAGCTTCTGCTAAAAGAAAAAACCCAAAAAACCCAACCCTGCCATTCGCCAGTTTCCAGTTACATCCCTCCATACTCACCAGTTTTCTTCTTTGTGGGCTTGAAACGCGCGCAGGAACGACGTACTACGTTAAGGAAGTCACCGCGTACGAAATCTAAGGCAACGCTACCATGACAGTACGAGACATGAAGGATTCTACATTTTAAGTTTAAACGATTATGTATCACAGAACCAAGTTCCGGAAGAAAAGACGTACAGATTACAAATACCCGAATGGCATTAGCGTTGACACAGTAAGTATATTTACTTTCACACGCTCTCCGAAGTAAGAGATTATTGTTAACACTGTCTTAACGGACAACTTCAAACCTTTTATTTGGTTTTCTCGAACCCAGATAATCACATATCTAATAGGCTTTAGGTTCTGTAATATAAAGTTTTATTTCCTTGATTATGGAATTCTTAAATTCAAAGGAAACTAAGCTAGTTAGTAACCAACTCTCTCCTTTGTATATTTAAAGAAGAAAGTTAAAAAACAAGCAAACTAAAAATCCAGAGGTCAACATTTCACTGACTGAGGCCTTAACTAGAAGATACGACTTAAATGATTGAAACCAGACACTGGCTGGCTGAAGGTCTTCTGTGACCACACCTCAGGGATGGTGTGTGGCGTCCACTCCTGTCCTCCAGGCCTGGAGTTTGCAGTTCTCATATTTTGCCAACGGGACTAACTAGTCCCTGTGGTTATACCTAATACTTCAAAGGAAACATGACTATTTACAGGAAGGCAAGTAAAACCCTTAACTGTCACCGGCGTTCTTCTTTGTCACTGTACTGATAACTAGATGATAATCTTAAGGCCCAGGATACACTTAAGCACCTGAATGAAATAAACAGCGAAATGAGTTTTTCTCCCAAAGTTATTTTCAATTCCTTTCTAGT
The DNA here is from genome assembly GCF_902655055.1 of Lutra lutra. NCBI lineage: Eukaryota > Metazoa > Chordata > Mammalia > Carnivora > Mustelidae > Lutra > Lutra lutra. The sequence continues at coordinate 200,556,355 of NC_062280.1, forward strand.
TAAAGGTATGAATGAAAGTGGCCCAATGTCTCCAGAACTTAAACCCCAAATATAACTGACATATATAAATATAACCGAAACGACAAAGATATTGGACGATGACAGTCTGGCATTTATACGCCTCGATGAAATCGTGGTTCCCCACCGCATAGGTGCATCTGCAAAGGCAACATCACGGGGTGAGGACACAGACAGCAGGACCTGCAAGTGAGCCCCACGTGCCCACCCCTCCCCCCGCCCGGGACGCACGAGGGTGCTGCTCATCCCGCCCCAGGCCACAGGAACCAGGAGGAGGACATGCAGCAGACCGGTGACATTTGAACTGAAATGGGCTGGGGTGGGGGAAACCCATGTGACGTCTGGGACGCAGCAGGTTCTCAGCGCCAGGCCCTGGTCATGGCAGAGCACGGCCCTCCGGCTTCCGTTTGGCACATCTAGAGCCTCAACACACACGGCACAGAGCCAGCAAAGAGCGGGCGGCCTCAATCTACCAGGAGCCCAGCGGCACCCCAACTTCTCTGGAAAAGAAAGCCCTGGGGGTGCACGGGCAGGAGGGCGGCCCAATGCCTCATGCTCCGGGACAGCCAGCTTTGTCCAGCCCACCCGCCAACAGCAGACACAGGATGTCACTGGAAAGCTAGTCTTTCGTGTGCTCTGCCCAGTGCTCGCCCCGTCCGCGTCAAGGCGAAGAGGGGAAAACACAGGCATCATGGAAAACACCACCCGCCCCAACCCGGAACACAGGACCGCTATGTCGCCAACCTGAGGAGCTCGATAGAATTGCGCAAGACCACTATGTAAGTTTTTAAACCATACGTGATCTTTGAAATGAAAGAAAGTTTATTAAAAATTTCAAGTGTTTCAGGGATGTCTGGGTGGCTCAGTCAGTTGATCCCAGGGTCCTGGGATGGAGTCCCCTGTGTTGGGCTCCCTGCACAGCGGGGAGTCTGCTTCTCCCTCCACCAAATAAATAAAATTTTTAAAAAATGTCAAGTACTTTAAGCTTCAGAAAATTTTCATAGGCCTTACCAAAGTGAAGTTAAAAAATACACTTTTCTTAAAGTAAGATGAAATGAGAGAGGTAGACAAACCGTAAGAGATTCTTAACTCCAGGAAACAAACTGAGGGTTGTTGGAGGGGAGGGGGCTGCGGGATGGGGTAACTGGGGGACGGGCAGTAAGGGGGGCACGTGATGCAGTGAGCACTGGGTGTTATGTAAGACTGATGAGTCACTGACCCCTTCCTCTGAAACTAACGCTAGGCTATAACGAAACTGTATTTAAATAAAAACATAGTACCAACCTCCCCCCAAAAACAAATGCACTTTTCTTTTCAAAGCAAACCATCCATTGTTTCAAGTCTAAGATGGTATGTGTGTGTGTTTTTAGTTTTTATTTATTTTAGAAAGAAAGAGTGTATTCGTGTGAGTGGGGAGAGGCAGAAAGGGGAGTGAGGGGAGGATCTCAAGCAGATGCCGCATGTCACACTGAGCCTGCCATGGGGCTCAATTCCATGACCCTGAGACCCTGACCTGAGCCAAAACCAAGAGTCAGAGACTCAACTGACTGAGCCTCCCAGGGGCCCCGAAGCCCAAGACGAGGTCAAATGAAATCCCTCAATGACTCAGCAATTTCCAGATTTGCTTTATTTTTCTTCCTCCCCGGGGGGTTACCTTAAATGAGCAGCAAACATTTCGTCATAAGGGGGTTCCAAAACCTGCTGACACTTCTCTTCTGGAGAGGCCATCTAGATGGTAAGAAGAAAAATGACAAAATAAAATTAAAAGGCAGCCAAAGAATGCACGGTGCAGAGAGACCGAAACGCGGCTGTCTCAAAAAAGCAAAGGGGCCGTGGGCACGGCCCTTACAGTGAAGGGAGCAGCGGGCACACTGGCCCTTGTGCTCTCACACGTGTGTCGCCCACAGCCCGTGACGTGGCGGCAGGCACTCCACAAACACACCAGCCGTGCGCACCGCAGTCCAAGAGATACTCAGGGCACTTCTGTGGAGACTGCCGTGTCTAGCAGACGGCCAGGGAAGACGTGTGGTGAAGTGGCTCCTGTGTGCCGTCAGCTGTGGAAGGCGGCGTGAGAGAGCCCTCCTCACCTCCTGGGGACAGAGCCGCCTGCTCTGCGCTCTAGGCCAGGCTAGCCGACATTCATTTCCAAGGTCCTCTTCCCTCTCGATGGCCAGATTTTGGGTCAGACGAGAGCCATGGGGGTCACGCAGCACAGAGAACTGAAGGGGTCCACGAGGCCGATGCAGTAGCACACACCATGCCCGCGTGCGTGAAATCGGGAAGGGAGAGGCAGCAGCGAAAAGCCCCCCATTCCACCATCCCTGGCGGTGCAGCCAAGGCAGACAACGGCCAGCAGTGAGTGGAAAGAGGCCTCGAAGGGCAACGGGGATGGGCCTCGGATCACAAAGGGTGATCCGAGATCTGCCCATGGTGCTGCGCCGGGAGGCACAGGCCACCAGCCGAGGAGTGTCTGGCCAGTGAGCCCCTCAGAGCAATGGTTCTCAACACTGGCACATAGGACGGCCACCCAGGAACCCCCAATGTTAAGAGCTGCTTCTACCCCACAAACTGGCTGCTCTGGTCAGCAGTGCAGCCTGTACACTGAGCCAATACACAGAGCTCCTACGTCTTTCAGAAGAAAAAGTGCCCCTCAGGACCACATTCCAGTATTCCAGTGGGAACTAATGAGGAAAGGGGACTTCCCGAAACGCCAAGAACGCTTTCTACTAAAGACAGGGCTGCATGGCATTTATCTGCTAAATCAAGGATGCTTCCAGTTTAGAGCAAGGTTTGGCAAACGCTTTCTGCAAAAGGCCGGATGGTATACACTGCTGGCTCTACAGGCTGTAGATGTCTGCCCACCCAGCCGGCTAGGCGTCCGTGGCATGGACAGCACAGGAACGAGCAGACATGAACCCGCCCCACGGATGATTTACCTCCAACAGGACACCTCTGTGGGCTTTGGGGACAGACAGGCCTGGGCACAGCCTGGTCCCGTGTGCTGGATGACCTTGGACGACCTGGCTATACACCGCATGTCTCTGAGGCTCAGAGGGTCACGTGGGAGCTGACCGCAGAGCACGGGCCCCGCACCTCAGCCTGCGTGTGATCAGTAAATGGACAGGAATTCCAAACACCAACAATGAACTTAAAATTTTCAACAGAGCAGCAGTACTCGCTTCCTCCTGACTCGAACTCTGAGCTTTGCTTCGGAAGCACCCGTGCACGAGGCCTATTTGCCCACCTGAAGCCGTGGATTGGCAACGTGAGGGTGCTTGAAGGACACCAGCTCTGCACAGGACGCCCCATCCCTGCTGTCGATGGCTTCATAGACCTGGAACATTTGAAAAGAGGTAAGCGGAGTGGAAAACAAAGCACCTTGCCCCCGCAGAACACCACATCAGACGCCTTGAAAATCCATCTTCCCAGGGTGACTGGGGGGCCCAGTCGGCTAAGCCTCTGCCTTCAGCTCAGGTCATGATCCCGGGGTCCTGGAATTGAACCCCACATTGGGCTCCCTGCTCGGTGGGAAGCCTGCTTCCCCCTCTCCTGCTTCCCCTGCTTGTGCTCTTTCTCTCACTGTCTCTCTCTGTCAAATAAAGAAATAAAGTCCTAAAAGAAAAGAAAGAAAAGGAAAAAGGAAAAGAAAATCCGTCTTCCCGATTCTGGAGGAGTCAGAGCACTGACATGGAGCGAGCTGGGCTGTTGGCAGCTGCAAACGGCAACGCTCCAAAATGACATCTTTCAGAGGCCAAGAGACAGGTGACAGCGTCAGAAACAGCGGAAGGCATGTCATTTTAGTTTCACTCAGTCGTAGGGACGCTTGAAAATTCATCTATAAAGCTTATGGGGGAAAAAAGAGCTTAAAAACCACTTTCTACTCATCAGCTGCAACACGGACGGCAACAGCTAAACAAACGGCGTCACGGTCGCACCCCAGGTCACCTGGCTGCCGCGAGCAGGAGACTGCCCCACTGGTGAAGATGTGCCAGTGTCCTCAAGGTGCTTATTGTTAAGCAAAAATACACACACACACACACACACACACACACACAAAACCCCAAACAAAACAAACAGACAAACCCAAAGTCCCAACTCGATCTGCAGGGACAGAGCAACTGCAGAGAGCATGAGAGCATGGGTAGGGACACCGGCCCTGGGCCCGTGCGGTGCGGCTGGGGGCCAGGGGCTCTTCCACATCTCTGTCCCAGCAGCCTGTGCTGCAGCACACCTCTGGAGTTACGAAACCTAATGAGGTGTGAAGATTTTATTCACCAAACGAGAACACAGAAATCCGAACGGGCAGAGGAATTGTGATCCAGCGGCAGTAGGATCAGTTCCGTCTAAGGCCCACGGGAGGCTCTGGGCCAGGATGACACGGAGAAGGGGCAGACGGCACACCTGGGCCAGGCGCTCCCCTCACCTCCCAGCCGCAAGGAGCAGTAAGTCACGACCAACAACAGAGAGCAACTGGAGTTCCCCCGACACTGCGCGCGACGAGCGGCTGGGTCGACCCATGCCTGCTCTCCCCCCAGCCCAATAACCCTACACCAGGCATCTGCAGCCACAGAAACAGATCCAGCTCCCGGGTGCTCGGACCATTCACAGAGTCAGACAGGAAGGTTTCTACCTGCTCGTCACCTCGTGCCTCCTGGCTCTAAGCTGGTAGATGGAGGCTGCAGGGAGGGGGAAGTCATCTACCCTTGGAACTTGTCTTTTTTTTTTTAAGTAATCTCTACACCCACCATAAGGCTTGAACTCACAATGCCAAGATCAAGAGTCGTACACTCCACCAACTGAGCCTGGTGGGTGCTCCCCAGAACGTGTAACTGCTTAAGAATACAGACAAAGTGTGCTTCTCCTTCTCCCTCTGCCCCCACCAGCTCATGCTCATGTGTCCTTAAACATTTTTAAAAAATGTTTAAAAAAATACAGTTACTAGCTCCATCTGCTGACAAGGCCTTGAAGTAATGACCCCCCTCCCCAGCCCCCAGCAGGGGCAATGAGCACACCCAGCACCAGATTCATTTCCTAAACGCCATTCCCACAAGGAGCAGCGAGAGTTCCCTGGAGAAAGGACTGGTCCGGTGCTGGGACAGGACAAGTCTATGAGCACGGCACAGATACTACTGTGCCGGAAAGCAAAGCAGAGCTCAGAAAAGGATGCAGATGTGTCAAAAGGCCCCAGAAACCAAAAACCCAGAAACTCTGAAGGAGCTCTCAGTGGCCAAATCTGGGATAAATTGAGCTTCAAAAAAAAGTAAGAGTAACCTTGTATTAGTTCTGGATTATAACTTGGCATTAACAACAATTAACAACAATCTATGATTCTTTTAAAAAGAAGCACAGGTGGGGCGCTGGGTGGCTCAGCGGGTTAAAGCCTCTGCCTTCGGCTGGTCATGGTCTCGGGGTCCTGGGATGGAGCCTCGCATCGGACTCTCTGCTCAGCAGGGAGCCTGCTTCCCCCTCTCTCTCTGCCTGCCTCTCTGCCTACTTGTGATCTCTGTCAAATAAATAAATAAAATCTTAAAAAAAAAAAAAAAAGCAGCACAGGGAAAAGCGTTTTTAACAGATGAAGTAGCAGCTAACACACCGAGTGAGAGCCACTGCCTGGCGAACACGCGCACAGTAACCCAGCTGGGAAGACAGGGGACAAAAGCCGAAAGCACTTCAGCAAGGGTGTGGGGCCGGATGTTCACGGGCTCGCAGTCGCGAAGCCATACGACGGAAGGAGGGTCCTAGCCACTGGAGCGGCAGGGAGGAGCATCAGGGCGAGCCTCCTGACGCTGCAGGACGCCTACACTGGCCCGGTTCGCCCAAACTGACTCCTGGGACTCAAAGGTGGACGGTGGCACAGCCACGGGTCCACTGCCTGGGACATTTTAGAAACGTCAATTGTCACAGTCTAAATCCGCTCCTGGAAACTGGCTGGAGGACTCTTCCAGATGCGAGACTGACTAGCAAGGCCACCTGGCCTGGAGTGTGAGCCGACGGGACCCGCAGGTGACAGTGTGAGCCGACGGGACCCACAGGTGACGGTGTGAGCCGATGGCACCCGCAGGTGACAGAGAGCTCGGGACAGCACCGCGGCGGAGGCGGAGTCTGAGCGCACCAGCCGAGGACACTGATGCTACGGCTCTCGGCTATGCTGAAGGCCCCGCAGCCGGACAGCACAACAGCCTCAGTCCCACAAGAAGGGCCTGGGGGGCAGCAACCTCCTTTCACACAGCTCAGGGAGAGAACGCGCACCCGGAGGGAAGGACACAGAAACGCGGTGCGCCAGGTGAGAGTGTCCACGTCTTCGATGTTCTCCTTCCAACTTTTCTGTAGGTTTGGAAATTTTCACAATAAAAAGCTGGAGGAAAATTAAAATTTTAAATGTAGATAGTTTTTAAAAAGTAACGTGCCATCTGAAGTAAGAGTTTGTAGAATGCACGGAAGAATGAGGTGAAGGGCACCCAACAGCCCAGCACCCGGGGAGACCGGAGCAGAGCAGCTCCGGCTGTGGGGAAGCCCGGCTGCCCCCGACGGGCAGGTCTGGCCTGGACTTTCCACGGCAGAGCGCTATAGATGCATCTCCTCCTCCTCACGATTTTCTCAATAGCGCTCCCTTTTCTCTAGCTAACTCAGTTGTAAGAACAGAGTACAGAACACAACACAAAGAGCAAGTGACTGTTGATGTCATTAGTCAACAGTGCGCTCCGGGTTAAGTTTTTGGTGAGCCGAAAGTTACGTGCGTTTTCAACGGCACAGGGTGTCAGCGTCCCCAACCCCCACATTGTTCAAGGGCCAACAGTACATGCAAGCTAATCTCTTCCTAAATATAATTTCTAAAAGCAGAATACTTGGGGAAATGTTAATTCAACCCGTCCTCTCCAAACAGAGACAAAACTGGAGGCGTGCTGAAGCGCCGAGCACAGACATCCCAGCCTCTGCCAGCCATTAGGAAAGGCCGCCCTCCTTGGGCCTCTCAAACTGGTTCTGGCCCCACAAGACCCTGACTGCTAGCCCCTTCACTTGGGCCACTGTTCAGGCTGTTTATAACTTTGAGAAATGAAGTAGTGTCCTCCCCCCAATCCCTAACCCCAAGTAAGAAGCACACTTGCTCACCACCTACTACTAAATATGTTGATTCCCCAAATGCCGGGTTTCTCTCTTGAATGCAGCTACAGGCACCCTTCTGGGCCCACTGGATCCAAGGGAACCAGCAGGCTGACGCCACAAGGCCAGCTGCACTGAGCTGAGCTACAGACCCTTGGTCTCTGACCCAGGAATGCGTTTGTTCTGCCTGCATCCAAGAAACAAGAGAACTCAGAAACTTAGGAGGAGAGTAAAACCAAACCCCTTCGCTGATGGCTACTGGGACACGATCACAGAGAAAGGAAATGAAGGACCAACAACGTGTCCACAGGGAGCTGCTGGCTGAGGGGCTGTGAAATGTGGAAGAAGGAATGTGTCCAAACCAAGAGGCCCCTGAGACAGCACTGTACACTCTGGAAGGTCCTGATGAGGACAGGACACGGTGGCTGAAATTTAGGCTAACAGAGGCAATGAGCTCTATGTTAAGGGCATGTCTAAGGCCAGAACTCCTGGTCTGAATGTGCTACTAACTCGCCCAGAGACTGTGGAAAGCCACTGAACCTTCTCTGTAAAATGGGACTTGCGACGACCCACCTCCTAGAAGTGGTAAAGACGAGCTACGGTGCGTGGCAGCGGCTGGTTCTCGTGAGAGTTCAACAAGCACTAGTGGTTACTCCTTCCATCACCCAACTACTTCGTCAAACAAGACTCCTCTGAGAACACAGGAGACGAGGCAGCCGAAGTCTAGCTGAGGACAAGCAGAAGCTGACACCCCACAACCCTGCCCCATGGGATATATGTGACACTCCTCAGGCACTCCTGGCCGCCCCGAAGGAAAAGCAAACAGTTAACTGATAGAGACCACAGTCCTGTTTCCGGCACAAGAGATCTCACAGATCCCACGGAGGCCATGCAGAGTTACAAATCAGTCCTTTCCTAAAGTTTGCAATCCAGATTGTTTCCAGTGGGTTAAAAGGCAGTCCAACGTAGAGTCCCTGGGAACTGAAGAAGCCTACTGGGGCCACGCTCCCAGACAAGTAAAGAAGGTCCATTACCAATTGCCCCCGACTCCACGTGACCCACCCAGGGTATGTCAGAGGTTCTATGTGTCAAAAGCTACTGGGCATCCCTCAAGCAAGACATCACTACTGATCACAATCCTGCCTTCCCATGAAGACATTCCTGCCATGAAAGGCCCATAGCAGGGATGCCGGCCTCCCTCCCCTCCACGTTACATCCTAGGCTGCCGATGGGTGCCTGGTGAAATACCCATGCCTCCATTAGGGCCCTGCCACTTTTAACCCACCGAGCCACCCAGGCGCCCGGCCCTGCCACTTTTAACCCGTGGGAAATACTAGTCAAGTTTTATAAGAGGAAACTACCCAGTTTTATAAGTTGTTAGTAGAGAACATTGATAGAACACAGTGAAGATGGAAATCCATCATGGTCTAAGCAACACATGGTCTCCCAACACATGTGGCCTTTACAGCCAACTTCCCTGGGAAACCGCCTGGCTGGGTTTTAATCCCATGGGGTACTGTTGTCAGCCGGCTCCCAGTGGGGTCCCACGGCCAGAACGGGCTAGACCAGAGTGTAGGGGGAATCTCATTAGATCAATGAGGAGGAAACCTCACACGGGAGTCTGAAGATTGGCAGCCAAGATGGCGACTTAGGTGGCTGTCCCGGGCCCAAGACAGACGACTCTGTAAAGGGAGAGCACCAGGTCTCTGGGTCTTATTACCATCTCAGCCAGGGTCCTAACTTCCAGCCAGAGGCAGACTTTCTCCTCCCCGCAGAGCGGACACGGGCTAGAGGACTGCAGCCTGCGCAACGGACATGACTGTGTCCCACTAAGACCGTCGTCCTTGAAGGGCCCCTGGAACGAAAGTAGAGAAGAGAGAAAGTGCGCGCCAAGTTCCCACTGAGGCTCAGAGTCCAGACGAGACTAGGAAGCCCCATGTTCGGCGCCAAAGGATGGAGTTTTGGAACATAGATGAGGTCCAGAATATAGATGAGGTCCAGTAGGGTGAGGTCCAAAGCCGACGACCAAAAAAGATTTCTTGAGAAGTCTCTGGTGCAAAATGGTGTTTTTATTAAAGCAGAAGGAGCCGCTGCCCGAGCTGGGAAGGGTAAGAACACGGAGGTTTGACTTCCGTGCGGTACAGATCACGGACTCCCGAGGCCTCACCGCGGCCTCGCCGGCGCCACGCTAAGGTCGTCCTCCCCTGCAGTAAGAGCCGGGACGACCCGAGGAGCGTCACACTCTGCCTCCTTCAAGGGTCCGCGAGTGGGCTGCGGGCCGGAAGGACACGGAATCGCACCCACGTTCCTCGCGGGCGTCGGGTCCTCGGCAGACAGACGCGCCGCGCTCTCGCGGACCGCCACGGAGTGTCCCGCAGGGCTAGGCCCGAGGCGCGCGCGCACGGGCGGGGCTGTGGGCTGCCCGCCCTCGCCGGTCCTCAGCCGGCCCGGCGCCCCGTCCCCCGTCCCCGTCCCGTCAGACCGTCCCCAGCTGCCGCCCGCAGACCCTCACCTGCGCGCAACTCCCCGGGCTCCCCCGGGCTCCCTAAGTCCCCCGCCGAGTGCGCTCCGCCGCCGCCGCAACCCGGGACGCGCTCTGCCCAGGACGCTCGCCGCACCCCCGACCCGCAGCGCAGCGCGTCCTTCGACCGTTCGGAAGCGCGGCCCCGGGTCCGGGCACCCGCGCAGCCGCGGGGAAGGCCGCGGGGCCGGAGCCTCAGACCCTGCGTCGGGAGCGCGGCCGCGGGCCCCGAACTGGCGGAGGCGCCGCTCGCGGAGGCTGCGGGCGACCAGAAGCGAACCCCGACGGCGGCCGGGATGGCGCCCGCAGCTTCCCCCGCCGCTCGCTCCCCAGCACCGTCCCGGGTCGGCGGCCACCGGCCCCGGCGGCCCCTCCGACCGCCCGCACGCACCCCGCTCTCTGGGAACGCCGTCGGCCGCCTGCCCCACCGTCGCCGCTGCCCCTGCGGACAAGGATTCGGGCACGGCGGGCGAACCGACTCGGCCCGGCCCACACGTTCCCGCCAGCGCCGCCGGGCGCCCGCTCCAGACCCCGCGGGCGGCGCGCGCTACCTGCTGCAGGTACTGGTTGATGGTGATGTGCGCCATGGCCGCTCTCTCCGCCGGAAGTGGGCGGGGCCGCGCGCCCGGCCTCGGCAGCCGCACTTCCGGCCCGAAGTCCGTCCCTTCCCGCGTGTCCCCCGCCCCGCCTTCTCCGCACGCGGGTTCCGGAGGAAAAGAGTCCGCCGGAGCGTGCGCCCGGGGCCGGCATGGCGGCGCGCCCAGGCTGAGGAAGGCTGGGCCCTGCGCTGCGATTCGCCGCCGTCCCTCCGCGGGGACGCCTCGTTCGCGCCTCTCGGGAGCTCGGCTCGCCCCTCGCCCCGACCCCTGACCGGGCCTGCGCCCCGCCGCCGCCGCCCACCCCCTCGACCGTTGCCAGGGCCCCACGGAGCGCCGCGGCCCGGGGCGGCGTCGGGGTCAGACCGGGGCCGGGGTCGCGCCGGGCCGCGGGGCGGCGGTTGGGCGGCCGGGGCGGCGCTGACGGAGGCCCGCCCGCCCGCGCGGCCGGGGAGGCGGGACGGGGCGGGGCGCGCGCTGCTTCTCGGCCGCCGCCATGGCCGACGAGACCCCCAGGAAGGGCGCCCTGTCGGCGCTCGTCGGACACACCAACGGCCTCACGAAGCCCGCGTCCCTCGCCGCGGCCGCCGTGTCCTCCAAGCCCGGCGGCGGCGGCTCCAAGAAACTAGTCATCAAGAATTTCCGAGGTGGGTGCGGGGCGGGCGGCCGGGCGCGGTGGGCGCCGGAAGTGCCGGGCCCGGGGCGGCGGGGGCCCCGGGGAGGGAGTTGGGGGCCCCGGGGAGGGGGCGGGGGTCCGGGGGACGGGGTCGGGGGCTCCGGCCGCCGGAAGTACCGGCCGGGTGAGCGGGACTCGCGGGAGTGGGTGGGGGTCCCGGGGAGGGGGTAGGGGTCCGCGGCCGCCGGAAGTGCAGGTCCTGGGGCGGCGGGGGTCCCGGGGAGGGGCCGGGGACGGGAGGGGGGGTCCCCCGCCGCCGGAAGTGTCCGTCGTGGGGCGGCGCGGTCGCCCTGCCCCGCGGCCGGTGCGGGAGCCGCTGCCCCTGCGCCGCGGTGACCGGAGCCGCCGACGGTCGCGGGGACAGCTCCGCCCGCGTGCGCGCGCCGCGTCCCGCAAAGCGCCCTGGACGGCGACAGAGCGGCGCTGGCTCCGGGAGCCCTGGTCTCGCGCGCCGGGCGCAGGGTCCCCGGAGCGGGGCGGGCGCGCGGGCTGACGGGGCGCTGCGTTCGCAGACAGACCGAGGCTGCCCGACAACTACACGCGGGACACCTGGCAGCAGCTGCACGAGGCCGTGAGGGCCATCCAGAGCCGCACGTCCATCCGCTACAACCTGGAGGAGCTCTACCAGGTGAGGCTCCGCCGGGCCCCCGGGACTGGCCGCGCTGCTCCCGCGCCGCGCGGGTGACAGGGACCGGCCGCGGGGGCGGGGGTGGTGACGCGGCCTGCGCCGAGCGGTCCTCCGTGCGTTCCCCAGTCGGCGAGAGCCAGGCCCTGGGCACCCGAGGACGTGCCTCCAGCAGGAGCCGCCGCGAGCCTGCTCCCCCCGTGGGGGCTTCTGTGTCCCGGCGCTGGCGGGGTTTACCGTGGGCTCAAGCCCCCGGGAGGGCCTCTGGAGTGACCGCCCTGCGGGAGACGGTGCGCTTCCGGCGGCGCTCGCCGCTCCCAGGTCGCGCGGGACGCTCCGTGCGTCCCTTGTGCGGTGTCCCGCGCTCGTCGCGCCGTCGCGCCGTCGTGTGCGTCGCGATCAGCCCGGCTGGGACTTGCGCGCGGATTCTGTGGCACTTCAGCAAGTTCCGTTCCTCGCCTAGACGGTCAGCAGGGGGTGTCACTTTGCAGGGTCGGCGGGTCAGCACCGCTGGCCTGGTGTCTCACCCGGAGGGGCGTCACGAGCTGGTCCGCCGGTGCTGTCGGCCTAGCTCAGCTGCGTTTCTGTGACGCCACCGTCTTTATGGGGACCGGCGTTAAATCTCTGTTCTGTCTGCCTGAAAGTGTTTGCTGTGAAAGACACGGACATTACAGCAGGGTACGAAGAGGAGAGTTAAAGCCACCTACACTCCCACCGCCCCAGGAAGGCCGCTGTGGGCAGTTGGACGGGCATCCCTCCTCTCTTGGGTTAAGTGTGTGTGAGTCTGGCTTGTCTTCCGGTGGACTTTCAGCCTGGAGCTTACGGCAGTGCGAGCTTCGTAAGGTGTGCGTTTCCGAAATAGCCGTCGCCCCGATAAAGTATGGGATACTTACGCCACTTCGAGAAGTCTGTTCCTTCTCCTGCCCCAGTCCTTACAGGTCACGGAGGTCCTTCCTGTCAGTGTGTTCCTCCCGTCCCAGAGTCCCCTCGGTGGGACCCGTATCCTGCAGTTGCTTGTGCCCGGCGTCCTCCGATCAGGGTGGTGCTGGGGAGTGTCAGGCCCTTTGAGTGGCTGTGATTGCCGGTTCGTTGCTGGGGAGACCCGGGGCCACCTTTCCCCAGGGTAACAGACACTGGGATCTCCAGTTGGGCTTATGGGCACGGCTGTTACGAGTGTCAACACCGAAGTCTCCCGTGCACACGTGTTCGCTGCTCCTAGGTAAAGACCTAGAAGTGGAGTCTCAGAGTCGTAAGCAGAGCGTGTATTTATCTTTTTAGGCCGTCATCTGTTCGCAGAATGGCTGTGCTGGTTAGTCTCTGTACCAGTGATGTGTGAGAGCACCAGTTTCCTGTGTCCTTGCTCACACTTTTTTTTTTCCAGATTTTTAAAAAGTTTAGCCACTTGAGTACATACGTAGTGGTCCTCTGCATTTTCGTATGGATTTTAGAATCTGTTTGCCTATTTCCGCAAAAACGTCTGCTAGGATTTTGATGAGGTTTGTGTCAGATCCTCCATCAGTGTAAGGAGTGCTAATGTCTCGATGGCACCGCGCCCACCAGCTGATCAGAAGGCACGGATGGGTCTGTTGAGTCTTCCTTGATTTCTAGTTGTTTTTAGTTCAGTGTATAAGCCTTGTGCCTCACCTGTGAGATTTACCCGTAAGCGTGTGATGTTCTCAGTGGTGGTTACAGGTGGTGGTGTAAGTTAGAGTTTCTGGTTCGTGCTAGTGTGTAGACGTAGGACTGTGTACGTGTCGCTCTAGTATGGTGCTCTCTTGCTAACGCTACTTCTAGTAGCTTCTTCCAGATTCCATCAGATATTTTACATAGACAGACATGCCACCTATGAGCAAAGACGGTTCCACTTCTTCCTTTCTAATCTTCATGCCTTGTGTTTCCTTCTCTTACCTCTGCTCACTGTTCAGACCCTCCAGAACGATGGTGAGTAGAAGTGGTAGAAGCCGACGTCCTTGTGGGGCTCCTGTGGGAAGAGCCTTCAGTCTTCCATCCTGGAGTATGATGTTAGGTGTGGTTTTTTCCAAAATACCCATTGTCAGATTGAGGGACCTCCTTTCTTTTCCCAGTTTGCTGAGAACTTACCAGAAGCACCTGTTGGATTTTGTTGAATTCTTCTTTGCCTGTTGAGGTGATTGTATGACTCGTTTTCTCAGCTTATCGCATTGATTGGCTTTCCAGACAATAAGACTGTCCTGCAGACCTCAGATAAATCTGACTTGGTAGCGGGGTCTTATTTTTTTATATGTTGTTGGATTCGTTTTGCTAATACTACATTCGTTTTTGAATTTGTGATCACGGAAGGTGGTGGTGTGTTTTCTCGCATTTGGTTTCAGAGGGCCAAATAGTCCCTCCTTTTACTTTTTTGTAAGAGGTTGTATAGAATTGGTATTTTTTCCTTAACTGTTTGAGAGAACTCCCAGTGGATCACTAACTGGCTCTCTTAGCGGGGAGCTCGTAAACGACACATTTCTTCAGCAGCTGTAGAGCTGTTCGGGTCACTCCTGTCTTCAGGGTCACTGATCTTCTGCAGCACGTCATCTGCCAGGACTGCCGTCTGCTGGGATTTTTGTCTCGTGCGCGTCGGCGTTCTCTCCAGATGCTCAGTTGGAATCTTTTCTGTGCCTTCCCTGTCACTGGATAACTTCCGAGCTTAGGGAATGGCCTTAGAATAGCGGTTTCAGTGTTGGTTCCAGGCCACTTTTGAGTTCTTTTTCTCCCCAGTAAGCGTTGTGTTTTCTTCTTTGCACATCGGATAATCTTTGATTGTCAGACATGTGATGGATATTTTTGTATTTCTATAAATATTCTGAGCTTCCCTGCAGACCTGGTAAATTATTTGGGAACAGTTTAATCTCTTAGTCCTGCTTCTAAGATTTGCTGGGCAGGACGAGAGCAGTATTTTGTCCAAGGCTAATTGCCCCACAACTGGGACAAACCCTTCCTGAATGAGTATTCAGTGCCTAGTATCGTGTGGTTTTCCACTCTGGCTTGTAGGAAGGTGCTATTCCTGGTCCTCTGGGCACCAGACACTGTTGTCTCTGAATCTGACAGTTTCCTCACACATAGCTCCTGGTCATCACTCTGCTGAATCCTCGAGGGGGGCTCCCTTGAGGTCTCCTCACTCATCTGCAAGCTCCTCTCTGGCTGCATCTCTTCCCTCTGGGCCCTTGTCTTGGAAACTCAAACTTCAGCTCCTGGTACCCACTCTGCAGCCTGGAAGCGGGGATATAAGAAGTTGGGTCTTATAAGTTGGGATATAAGAAGTTGCTGGGGCTTCTTTTCCTTCTCCCAGAGATCACCGTCTGTCATAGGCCAGTGTGCAGTGCTTTGAAAACGGATGCTTCTTTCTTTTTTTTTTTTTTTGGCGGGGGGTGGGGGGTGCTGCCGAAGCGGGGCAAAGGGAGGAAGAGGGAGAGAATCTTAAGCAAAGCAGACTCCATACCCAGTGCAGAGCTCAGCACTGGGCTCAGTCTCACAACCCCGAAGTCATGGCCTGAGCCCAAATCAAAAGTTGGGACACTTAACTGATGGAGCCACCCAGATGCTCCTTTTGTATATTTTGTGTGGTTTTTGATAAATTCAGGGAGAAGGGCTAATCTAGTCTCTCTATTTTGTCTTGACCAGAAGCAGGAGTCCTGTCAAACATCTAAACCCCCATAGGTTTTTAGTTTAAGAAAATACCACGCGGCGCAGGTAGAGCTGATTATTCCTCTTTTCCTTGAGACTTGACTATCTGGTATTTCTTTCCCGTCGTCGTCGTTTTCCTCAGTAGAGTGACTCCGCAGTGGCTTTTACCCAGCAGGATGTTCCGTGATGGTCTCCATAGATACTATTGTAAATGCCCTGAGTGTCCATGTGCTGTCTTAGGACCCTGAGGGCCAGAGGGTTTACCCCCCAAATGGGATCACACGTTCCATTGTGTGGGCACCGCAGGAGGGCCCAGTGGGGGTCCGTTGACTGACTTCCGAAGGGGTGTGGGCACAGGCAACTCCTGGCCACTCACAGAGACCTTCCCCACGCAGTTCAAGACAGGGCTCTGGAGTGAGCTGCTCAGATGTGTTGGAAGCCAGCGGGACAGAAATAGTAAGTGACGTTATTGTGTAGTTACTGACTGTGTGCTTTACCCTGGTCTGTGATAAAGGAGGCAGTGCACTCGACCTGTTGTTTCGAAATAAAGTCTGTTTTCTGAGGTGGTGTGGCGTATACTTTGCCGAAGACTCTCGTGTGAAAGTAATAATTCTTACTGAAGTGTGAAAGTTATTTTGGGTTTTTTTGAGGAAGTCTTCAGGATGGTTTGATGTTGATTTGTTTCTCAAAGTGGAGTCTCTTATCCTCCCATCAAGGCATCCCTTTCGCAGATAGGCCCCAGGGCATCAGCTATAGTCCACTTGTCCTTTCTTTGTCACTCTGCTTAGTGAAGACGGGAAAGTCTTCACAGGGACAATGTTTTCAATGCATAGAACTTTTTAGTCTGTTCAAAGACCTGGGGTTTAGACCTTCTAATCACTACCTGTGGGAGAAAGTTTATCTTGTGTGTCTTCTGTCTCTACGTTTTAGTCCTGCTTGTCACCGTAATGAAACAACGGAAGACCGAAGGCTGCATTTTCGAGAAGGGTTTCAGGGAAGGGCTAATGTTGATTTCTGGCAGTTTTGATGCCCAGACACAAAGCTATCATGGGGGACCTGTTGTTCTGAGGAAGGCTCTGCTGTCTCGAGTCAGACTAATGTCTCTGAAATCCTGCTGCCTGGTGATAATTCAGTGAAGGAAAATGTGGACTTAGGTATTGAATGCATTAGTAGGATGGCTCAGACAAATGCGACAGAGTGAAAAGGCCTGGACGGTAGACGCGCACAAACATCACTTGATGGCCCAATTTGAGAAAGTAACAAATTAACCAACAGTGAACTCAGTACATAAGTTATTCAAAAACAGTAAAATCTGCAAACTTCAATCTATTTGGCTTAATAGAAGGGATTTCATAGGGGCGCCTGGGGGCCCAGTCGCTTAAGTGTTTGCTGAACATCTGCCTTCAGCTCCGGTCTTGATCTCAGGATCCTCGGATCGAGCCCTGTGTCAGGCTCCCTGCCAAATAGAGAGCCTGCTTCTCCCTCTCCCTCTGCTGCTTCCCCTGATTGTGTGCTTGCTCGCTCGCTCTCTCTCTGTCAAATAATTAAATTTTTAAAAGATTTTATGTATTTATCTGACAGAGATCACAAGTAGGCAGAGAGGCAGGCAGAGAGGGGGGAAGCAGGCTTCCCGCTGACCAGGGAGCCGATGTGGGACTTGATCCCAGGACCCTGAGATCATGACCTGAGCCAAAGGCAGAGGCTTTAACCCCCTGAGCCACCCAGGCGCCCCCAAATAAATAAATATTTAAAAGAAGAAAGGATTTCGTAAGTCAGCAATCTCAGCAGTCAACAGGGCCGGTTGTTTCTGGAGGTGGCTGACGTCTGGGACTGGGAGTCTGCTGGTAAACAGCCGCACTGACCCTGGCGTTCCCCGAAGCCCTCGTGCTATGGCACTTCCCGTTCCTAATATCTCCCCTCACTTGGATCTGAGTTCTGATTGAGTTTTTACATCCTTTGCTCATTTCTTATAGGTAGAAATCTGGTGGCGTAGAGCCCTGTCGGTGCCTTCTTCCCAGGCGGTGAGCTCATCACCTTTCAGCGGGGCTGCCGTTGAGTAGGGCCCGTCTTCCAGACTGGCTACTGCTCACCGCGGGGCAGTCGCTGCTGCCTTCCGCCCTGATCTGCGCGTGCCTGTTTGTCCGAGGAGCGCTGTGCACTCTTGCTGTAAGGTGCGCTGTGCCGGGAGCCCCAGCCAGTGCACCTTTCCTTATAGGGGTTGGCCCGGGGTGTGATTTTCTCCAGGGCTGGGGGTAGTTCTCATTTTCTCTTCATCTACTTAAATAGCTCCTAGTGCCAGCCTGCTCTCACTTTTGTGATTTTTCATACTATGGCACCGTTTACTCCTTTTTCTCTCTGGTCTCAGCTTTGGTCCTCAAGGCCTTTGCGTGAAGCAGATCAGCAGCCAGAATCGCGTGCCCGCATTGTATGGCTGCCAGGCTTTCTCCCCACCCTGCAGCATGCCTTGCTGGGCATTCTGCCACCGAGGGACAAGTGTCACTTGGGGCTGAGGGCTTGGCCCTGCAAATAAACAAGCATTTGATGCTGCCCTGCTCGGCTGTCCTAACACAGACAGCAGCCTGAAGGGGTTGGGTGTGGAGGCCTGGAGGACTTAGATTAGAGAGCTGAGCTGTAGGCGGTTCAGACAAGCAGTGTCTGCGGCCTCTAAGTGGGAGCCTTTATCCTCACACAGATGCTACTTGCCCACCTCTAATCGTTGGATTAGCTAAATTCCTCTTCTCTGTTAGGACACTTGAAAAGACAAGTAGGGAACCTCAGAGGCACCTTTCCCCGTACAGGTCAGACAGAGTACTCTATAGGCCAGAGAAGGCATTCCTAAATCCAAAGTATGTTGGTTTGGGGAGGGGGCTTTCATGTGACGGCACTCCTGGACGGGGCAGAGAAGTCTGCCAGGGCCCTGCGAGTGGGGCCGCCCTCTGTGCTCCCTGTAATGTAAGACTCCAGCAGTGACTCAGCAGAGACTCGAGAAAGGACAGCACCCATGGCTAACTCGGCTCCTCTGGGTTTGCCTGTGGTTGAAGAGGCCCCCGAGTCCTCAGGTTTAAATACAGAACGAATCTGTGTGATTCAGGTGAACAGCAAGTCTGTCCAGATAGGACGAGAAACAGTGTTGGAAAACCCACAGTGACAGCCTGTCACAGCTGGAGAGAGCTGGCTTTGAGGGCACTGAGTCCTGCTTCGGGAACTAGAACATTCGTAGTGGTTCCCTTCAGTGACTTGCTGTTCCAGCTTCTCTCGATTTTTACCAAACAAAATACGTTTTATGTATTAGATTCAAAACATTTCGTGATAATTATGTTTGTGGGAATCCCCTAATGATTAACTTACTGGAGCAAAAGCATTTGTCATCAGGTTATCTTGGGTTTTTTAAGAAGGAAAAGGATAGATCTTTGAATTGTACAGACGGGACTATAAAGTGAAGAAATTGCAGAGTTTAAGAAAAATCGGGGGAGGAGGGCCTGGGTGGCTCAGTGGGTGAAGCCTCTGCCTTCGGCTCAGGTCATGGTCTCAGGGTCCTGGGATCGAGCCCCGCGTCGGGCTCTCTGCTCAGCAGGGGGCCTGCTTCCTCCTCTCGCTGCCTCTCTGCCTGCTTGTGATCTCTGTCAAATAAATAAATAAAATCTTTAAAAAAAAAAAAAGAAAAGTCGGGGGATTTCAGCACTGAATGTACATGAGGCTTTATTTCTATAGCAAGACGAATAGGGCCCTTCCTGTGGTGGTGGTGGTACCCTGATGATAAACCTGCTAAGAAAGTCGTACTTTTTATGGTCACCCGCACCCCGCTCTCTTTTAGTCTTTTGAACATGCGTTTGTTCACATCAGGGTTACTGTATTTTTCAACACAGGCTAATATGTAGCACTCTGTGTAACATTAAGTATGAGGACTATTAATGTTTTAAGTGTTACTATAGTAAATAGCTTTATAAAAACTTGTTATTTTTATTTTCTCAGGAGTACAGTTTTTCAGTTAAATTTAGATTCCAAAGTGTTTCATGGCAATGTATCCCCCATTTTTTTAAAATGGCTCAAAACTAGTCAGAAAAAATTACGTTTGCTTTTAGTATCTCCTTTGGATTAAATGAGATGCTGGTATTGTACATGGAATTCGAAAACTTTTACTGGAACTGGTGGGAATATACAAATATTTTTTGATGTGGGTAAAAAATATTTTAAGAAAAATGTTTCTGCCTAAAAAACTTGTTTCTTCATTGAGACAAACTTAAGCAAATTACTGATTTACCTTGAAGAAAGGTAAATAGGAAACGACACACCTAATCTGTGTCACCGGGGCATTTGTGATTGTTCCTTGGAACCGCCCTGCAGCCGTGCCCCCATTGGGAAGGCGGCGCAGGGTCGGGCGCTGCACCTCACACTCACACAGCAGTCCTGCGCCCTCACCTCAGACGAGTGAGTGGGAGCGCCCGGCTTTCTTTGGACGTCCCCAGGTGACGGCCTGTGTGGCCAGGTTGGGAGGTTGCTGCATGGTGGGCACCCAGACATGGTGCGGTCACACCACGTGGCTGTCAGGGGTGCTGTCACACCCGTGTTCCACATCCACTGTCGTCGCCGTTCCTGCCGAACCCTGACCGGGCCCCGGGCTTCAGACCGTCATCGCCTTACACTGGCTCCTTACTGTGTCTGTGGGTCGTGGCCGTGTGAGGGGCCGGGGCGCCTCTCTGACGGCTGTGATCTTAGTGTGTGTACACACAGGGCTTTTTAAAGACCTGATTTGTTATTCATGGTGAATAATTCACTTGTTCCTTTTGTTTTCAGGCTGTTGAAAATCTCTGTTCTCACAAAGTTTCCCCAACGCTGTACAAGCAGCTGCGCCAGGTCTGTGAAGATCACGTCCAAGCACAGATCCTCCAGTTCAGAGAATATCCTTTTTCTGGCTCATGGGTTTCTGTCTGTTACCTAAATCCTTTGAGACTGAACATTAATAGGATAAAGAACTAATGAGTGATAAAAATATATTATATGTTTATAAAAAATAAAATTTAAAAAAAAGTACAGAGCAGAAAAAAAAAAAGAACTAATGAGTATCCTTAATATTAAAACAACAACTTTTAAAATTCCCATTTATAGAACAAAACCTAACTTACGTTTCATGTGGTCTCATATAAAAGACTTTTTTTTTTTAAGTAGAATTTTTACTACTTAAATTACGTATCTGCTTAAAGCAATAGAGTGTCCATTTATTGGGTCTGGTTGAAGTATTTAGGGTAAGTTCTGGAAAGGGTCTTAATTTTATTCTGCCATCCTTTTATCTTGTTTTCTGTGATGTGTCACCAATTCCCACAGACTTGGGGACGAAAGCCAGTACCCATCTGTAGGCTCAGCTGCGTGTGTGGGGCATCACGGCTGGGCTCAGCGGGTTCTCCGCTCAGGATCTGTCTGGCTGAAAGCATGGGGCCGGCCGGTTGGGGTCTCGCCTGAAGCCACCTTGCAGGCTTGCCGCGGTGGTGGCGGAGCTCCTCTCCCTCTGTCGCGGGATGGACGCTGCTCAGCCCCTGGAGGCCGCCCCGGCTTCTCACCGCAAGGCCTCTTCTCAGGCCCCAGGGTTATTTGCTTCATCTGAGCCAGCAGGAGAGGGCCCCTCTCTGGTCTGCTGGACTGGATTGTGTGATGTAACCCTCGTGCTCAAAGCCCTCCCAGGGTCCAGAGAGGGAGTTACAGGCTGGGACACAGGGGTGGGGGTGTCTTCGAGTTTGGCTGGTGTCCAGACGCAGGGCTCCTCGGGCCTGTGTGCCTCTGCAGTCTGGCCTCAGCCCGCCCCTGCAGCTTCCGCGCACCTCCTGAGTGGGCTTTGCCCTGCTGCACCTGTCCGGGGCTGCGCTTTTCGGGGTCTCTCTCTTCGTTTGTGGTAGGTAGCCGGAACCTGTTCATTTCTGACTTTGTTTTCTAGCTAAAGGAATCTTTTCTGTCCTGTACCCTCACCTTGAGAAACGGGAGCTCTCAGAGCTTGTGGAAATCCCTCAGGGCAGCCCCCGTAGTGCTGCCGCCTGCTGACGGGGCTCAGGATTGCCCGTGGCCGTGAAGCCCTGCGGTGCAGCCTCGAGCAAGGGGTCTCTGCAGACGTGGGTGAGCAGAGTCCATTTTGATCCTCTTGGCTCGGTGTCTGTAACTACAGCTCTGCGGTATTTTCTGGCATAGCTCTGTCCTTCAGGACCACGGTGACCACACCGTTGAACCTATGGAAGATGGCCAGTGTGCACCACATCTCAAAGCCGTCTTCTGAGGGCACACAGAGGCGCCCCTCCGGCCTCAGTGCCACAGCTCAGGAGTCCCGGAGGCTGGGGACGAGTCTAGGAACCCACGTCCGGATGCTGGCGTCTGAAGGGTAGCTAGAATCCAGGCTTCCTGCGGGCCGCCAGCAGATCCCTAAGTTCTCGTTCGCAGAACGGTACACGTGAGGGAGAACTGGTGCGCTTACTCCTCACGTAGCCGGTCTCCCGGAGACTTCGTCCGGGACTGCTGGATTACCCGATGAAATCCTCCTCCCCCAGCTGACCCTGCCTCTGAGTTAAACGAACGCGTTCCTGAGTCACTCGTTGAGCAGCGCTTCCGGCCCGCCGGCGGACGGGGGAGACGATTGCCGTGCCTGCTCCGCCCTCCCGGTAGTCACAGCACAGTGACCGAGGCAAGGGGCTTGCCACGTGTCCTCGAGGCTGTGACAAACCGTGCTTATAAAAATTACCGTGTATGTCAGAGAAGAGAAAAGTTAAAATGACGCTCTGCCATCTTCTGTCTCCACTAGCGAGCGGCCCCTTGAGTTCTGAGGTGCTGAGGTGCTGGAATCGGCGGCAGGAGGGGCAGTGAAGGGAGCGGCCGGCGTGGGCGGAGCTTCCCAGAGGAGGGGACTGGAGTCGCATTGGAGAGGAGGGGCAGGGTGTAGCTGGCCAGAAGGAGTGGGCCACGAGATGCGTGCAGAGAGCGGGAGCACTGTGGCTCGACCGGCCCTGGGAGGGCTGCTGGCGTGCAGGACTGCCACTCGGCTTTGCGCCTGTGTGTGTACTCCAGAGGCCTTGGCCATCGTCTGCACATCTGAGAGCCCTCGCAGGTGTGGGAAGCGATCCAGCCACAAGACCGGTGACAAGGGAGGCCGGTGTCCGCCGACCTCCAGCTCTGGTAACAAACAGGAGGACGGAGCTTAAACCCTGGGCCGGGGAGGGGTTGGCAGGGGCAGAGGTACACATTTCGGAAACTGCATGGTGAGGAGAGGGCGGCTAGTCGTGCAGGGGAGGTGCTGTGCCTGCCGGAGGGGAGGGTGCGGGCGTGACGAGGGGCCAGTGGCGGAGCTGCCGCGGATGCCCAGACACCTGGGGCGGTCGTGTGTCGGGGTCAGCGTGTCCGGGTTTCTCCAGTCTGTGGGCCGCTCTCTGACTGAAGGGCTGCGCCTTGCTCTCGTCCACGGCCTGTAACAGGAGAAGTGCTTGGGGAGACCAGCGGCCCTCCTGTGGTTCTCAGGCGCTCGCTCATGCGTGTGATCGGTTCTGCACTTACCCACTCCCCACTCCCTTCTCCCAAACCAAGGCCGTCCCCGTGCGCGTGCCCCTCGGCCAGGTGCCGACCTAGGCGGCGGACGACGTAACGGGGGGTGACGTGCCGCGCACCAGGGCTCGGGTCACGAGGGCCTCTTCCTAAATGGCAAACCAGACTGTCCTTGGAGTCTAAGCTGCACGTCACAGCTCTGGTTAGCCGCAGGAGCACTGGCGGCCTTCCGTGGGGTGTTGGGGCTGGAATCGTGCACAGAAGCCGCGCAGCCCACAGGGCAGAAAGGTGCACAACGAGACGGCAGCTTCACGACTTCCTGTGTCTTCCTGCCCCGCGGAGGACAGCAGGCTTGGGCTTCTTTACGAAGACCCTCTGTGCTCATGCTTTCAGGGGCCTTCTGTGTGCAGGGCCCTTGCTCTGGCACGGCACCCTCTTCGTCAGCCGGAAGGGTGCAGAGCTGGAGCGTGGCCCCAGGTTCGTGCTGGGGCTCAGAGACGGGCACGGTGTGCTTTTCCTCTGTAGGCTTTGTGGACCGATGAGGGCGCGAGGGAGGCAAGAGGTGAATGGCCGAACCTGTGAACTTTGGGAACCGTTAGGCGAGAGTGTCGTTCTCTGCCCTCGGATGGGGAGACTGGGTTTGGGGGAGGGCTGTCCGTGACGAGCCACTGGCATCGTGTGGAGCGGGGCCGCTGGCCTGGTGTGTCTGCTGCCGCGGGCCAGCTCCGAGGCGCACGCTCTGTGGTCAGAGCAGAGCGCCCCGCTTTAGGAGACACGGCACACACAGACCTGATCACGTTTCTACTCCGGCCTGAGCGCTGTTTCTGGTTTCTTTCTTCTCTCCGTTTAATCTTTGCAGTCCTGGGAACATGTAGCTTTTAACGTGGTGTGTCAGCTTGTTGCCACGGGGTATTTGTTTGCTGTCTGGAGGCCGGTAGGCTGCTTAAACCCTCACTTCTGTCTGGTCCTTCTCCAGACAGGAGGGGACGGTGTCGGGAACCTGTGAAGTGCGAGCCCGCGGACCAGCCCTCTGCGCGGCTGCCTGCCGTGCGGCCCGGCGGTGCTCACGGGAGGCTCTGGTTTTCGACCCATGGAGGGCTGGAGCTCCGTGTGTGCCACCCTCGAGGCCCAGCTGACCGCTCTGTACTGTGTTCCATGGGGAGTGGCCAGGAGTTACTGACCTCTGCCAGCTGTTTAAGGAGAAGCCTCTCTCGTTGGTGAGCTCAGCACATGGGCCTCTCCCTGCCAAGGAAACCCTGTGCGGGGCTGGGTGCTGCCTGCCTAGTTACAGCGCGGGGGCTGTCCGGGCGGTCAGGTTGGCTGGTGTGTGTCTCAGCCTGGGCGGCCTCCCTGGTACCTCGGCCCTCAGCTGGTACAGACGGCCCGTGGAGATGGCCAGCGTGTGGGCCACACGGCGAGTGGCCGGTGTGCAGCCGCAGGTGCCAGAGCTGCTGGGTCCCCGCTGCAGTGGCACCTGTCTGAAAGGCGTGTGACTCTTTCTTTGTTCAAACTGTCTGCGCAAGGTTCTAATACTGTATGCCGCTGTAACTGTGGGCAGGCGTGAAATGCTTCTCTGAGAACAGCGTGTTAACCATTGAACTAGTAGTTCTTTGCTAGGACTTTGTAAAAATTCTTTAGCAAAGTCTCGAGAGAAAAGAAGTAAGATGCTTGGCCAGGACCACTGTGGTTGTGGTCAGCTCGCCTCGCTAGTGTGACGAGATGCGGGTGTGCCCGTCAGTCCCTCGGGGCACTCTTGACCTTCTGTCCCCTCCCCAAAGTCCTGGCTGAGCCCCGCCCTCCGCCAACCTCCCCGCCAGCTGAAGACACTGATGTTTGCCTGATTGGACATGTCACACACTGGCCGTGGGTTTTTTCTCCTTTACATGCTGTGGATTTACGTCTAACCTCACACCGTCTCCGAGGAAATGGAGCCCCAGGGAAGCTCATTGCTGGTCGAGTGTCCTGGAGCTAGGACCACAGGGACGGATGCCAGCGACGCAGGTCTTCCCCCCTCAGCAGCTGCAGTGCTGGTCCACAGCGACGGAACGCAGTCTGCACCACGCGGCTGGGGAGACTGAGGAGCTCGTGCGCAAAGGGGGCTTGGCGAGCCACACAGCAGCCGACACTCAGGACCCCAGCTTCGCACAAAGCTGAGACGGCCGTGCTCCAGGCGTTCAGCGCGGTTTGCTCTAGGAGCCCATAATGCGGTTTCTTTTTTCTTACAAACGCTATTTTGACCTTTCTGAGAAAATAGGTTCTAATTATCAAGCTGAGAGTGGTCCTGGTTTGGAGCAGGAATGGGATTTCCCGTCCGTTCTCACTGAGGCTCTAAGTCAGACATCAGCCACCTCCCTGTAGCTGCCGGTCCCCGGCGCCGTTAGCAGTCGGCCTGCTTCCTGTGCACCAGGGTAGCGCAGCTCACGACCTGCCCTCTGTCTGACCACCCACACCCACGAGGCCTGGGGCCAGGGTTCAGGCAGCAGGGCTCCTCGAGGAATGCGGGGAAGGCAGATGAATGCAGCCACGTTGTTCACCAGTGCGGAGTGAGATGCAGTGGTGGAGAAAACCCACATCCCTGGTCCTCTGACAACTGAGTGACGGCCGTGTTTGTGTCGGGAACGGCAGTGAAGGGGCTAAAACTGCAGTAATTAAATTGGCCAGCATTTGGCATGTTTTCCTTAGCAGATCTGCACAGACTCACTAGATAGTGTTTTATTTTTAAAGAAGATTAACACGTGCTGGCAGGATCATTGCAGACAGATGGTAAGTGCACGGACTGTCCCCACGAACCCGGCCTCAGGTGTGGGGTCTGCCCAGAGCCCGCCTCGCTGCCACTGTGCTGCCTCGTCTCCCCTGCACACACCCTCTTGATCCTGTTCACCCTCCGGTGTAGCCGAACAGAAGGGAGTCAGGGAGTGGGGAGGATGTGCCCCTTTTAATCCAGCCGTCTTTTTTCCTTTTTAATCAAAGCGTGGCCTCATCCACCTTCCCTTACCTCCCGAGGGACGGTGTGGGCCAGACCGTGGGCTGAGATAGGGAAGTTCTGTTTAGGGTGAAATGCCGCCATTCAGCTCAGTGTAGTTGAACAGCAGAGCAGAGCAGGGTGTGAGTTGCTTTTCTAGCCTGGGGCTGGCTGCTACCGCGAGCTTCAGACCAGCCTGACAGTTCAGGAATCCTGAATGGATCTCTGAAGTTTTCCTTATCCCGCTTTGTGTGTGACCGTCAAGCCCGATGAGGTTTCTACTATAACTGGAAGCCGAAGTCTTGGACTTTGTGCATGTGTTGGTTCTAATTTGGTCTTATGTATATGAGTTTCTTCGTGTGGCCTGTTTGTAAGTGGAAGCGGGACTAGTGGCTTTGCTGAGTGGATGGCATTCTTTTGTTTCCTCAGTGAGGTAAAAAGGGACAATGAATGAGCCTCTTTTCCGGCATAGGCACCTGGTAGATGGTCAGAATAGATGAACGTCTGCTGGGAAGGCTCTGGTCACAAGGCTGGTGGCTTCTATGACAGGAGAATCCCAGGGCCGTTGACGATCCTGTCCCCTCCATGCTCTGCTTGCAAAGGAGAGTCGCACACGTGTCAAGGTGATAAGGACTGATGGTTTAGGAAGCGTAAAGTGTCTCTTTAGGCCCCTGAGATTTACCACATCGGTCAAGAGATGACCAGATTTCCAAGGTATCCGTTAAGTTAAATAGTTTAAAATCTGTATAATCAGATTTTCTGGATAAAAGAGGTGAAAATTAAACCTCAAAAGAACAATTAAATATGGGGGGAAATCAGGCATGAGGGTCTTGGTGGGGAACATCGTCAGGAAACAGTTACTGTTAGATTGAGACAGCTACCGTAGTTGTGATTCAGAAGGCCTAGTCTTGGATATTTGGTAAGTGACGTAAATAAATGCTTTTCTAACTGCCAGATCATGATCAGAAGTATTTTCCTGTTTCTGGACCGCACATACGTCCTTCAGAATTCCATGCTTCCTTCTATCTGGTGAGTGTCCGGGGGCGGTCGGGCTGCCTCTGCTGCTGCCCTTCGGTCTGGTCCTTTGTGTCCGCCAGAGCCACGAGCACACACGTCCAGACCCAGCTGGACCTTAGTCCCGGGGCAGAGTCGGGCCGGGCCGCACCAGGGGAGCCCCCCCCCCCCCCGGGCCCCTGGCCGGCCTGTGCTCAGCGTCACCGTGGGGGTTGGCAGGCCAGCGTGGCAGCCCTGTGGGGAGGCCCATTTCTGTCACCAGGTGCTGCGTGTCAGGGCTGTCCAGGGCCAGCAGCACACGGCTCCCCTCTGCTGGGAGCAAGGGGCTGAGGCTCTCCGTGACCATCCAGAAGCTGGTCCAGCCAGTGGTCCAGTGAAGCTCTGAGCCTCACTTCCGAGGCTGGTGAGGTCATGACACGGGGTCCTGAAGCCCCCCCCCCCCAGGCCTCCCCACCCGCTGACCGGCCACACGCACAGAGGCCTCCTTTCAGTCTGCCTGTGCACGGTGTGGCATCTTTCAGGGATGCCGCACCGTTACCCACTTCCACACCCTGTGCAGACGTCCTCCGCTGCGCTGCCTGGCCCCGGGGTGCCCGCCACCGCCTCACAAAGCCCTGCCTGACCTGACTGGACTAGTTGCTCATGTCGTCTGTGGGCTCTTCCTGGGCTCCTCTCTGTTCCCTTTTAACCCAAGTTCTTTAAGGAACGGCTTGCTTTTCCAGTTTCCTTAGCATCCATTCCCCTGACCTGAGTCTCCCTAAGGTGTTGCTGACCCCTGCTTGCCAGAGCCCATGGATGCTTTTCGTTTTCTATTACCTGACGTCTCTGCAGCTCTGGGCACTCCTTGAAAGCCTTCCCTTGTTCGGTGCCACTGTCCCCCTTGCCTCTCTGCCCTCCCTAGCCTCTGCTCCTGTACGCGAGGCACTGGACACTCTGGGGGCCTGCAGCCTGTCAGCCCTGGGCAGAGAGAGGGGCCTTTGTTCAGAGAAACAGGGTGCTGTGCTGGGGACGCCATGAACAGCATGGCAGCTGGTGTGTGCAAGGTTCCGTCCTAAGAGGTCCAGCCCTGCCGGTATACCGAGTCTGCCGTACAGCTCTGGACGGATGATCATTTTCTCCGTTTTACAGATGGAGAAACTGAGGCAGACAGTGCCCATAATTTGCTGTTCGCAAGTTGTTGGGCTGCCTAGTCTGAACTGTTGGTTCATAAAGACAGTTCTCAACGTTATCATGTCATTAGAGACAAGAAACTCCACTTAGAGCGTAGATGACGGTGCGCCTGCTAGGACCAGACTCTCGCTGCAGGTGCGCGAGAGACGCCCCAGGCGGGGAGGGCCAGCCTCCTCTGGGGCCTGAGCTTCGCAGAATGAGCGGGAGTCCTGATGTGGCCGAGGCCGAAGGAGTTGGTACTGGAGAAGAGGAAGCCTGTGTGGAAACAGGAGCTGCTCGGGATGAGCGGTTTGTGGGGGAGGCGGGGACGCGAGGCCACAGGACGTCCTGGTCACCAATGGTCACCAATGGCGGAGATCGAGATTTTAGAAAGCAGCGTCTCGCAACAGAAAAACCGGTGGATGAGTGGACAGCGGACGCCGCGTCCGCCCCGCACGGGCAACCTGCCCGGGGTAGACGGGCTTCACGGGCAGGAGACTGGACTTCTGACCCCATTTATAGTGTGGGAAGGACAGGCGGGGACCCACAGGCAGTGCGAGCCAGGGTGGGACTCGGATTCAGACCTGGGCGCCCGGCTTGGGCCTGCACGGCTGACCCCTGCACCCACCTGCCGCGGCCAGCACATGCACAGAACTCCCAGGCCTGTGGCTCCTGCACGGACCGGGAAAAGCCTCCCGTGGTGCGCGTTGTAGGAGAGGGTCCGCAGATGGGGCTCCCTGGAACCCATGCCCCCTGCACGCTGCTCGCCGCACCCACCTCAGCTGCCTGTTGAGGAGACCTGGTGGGCCCAGGAGTTGAGTTTTGTCTGCCTGCTCAGTGCTGGACACGTAAGGGGCCCGTGGAGGTGTTTGAACAGAGCGCAGAACCTGTTCCCCCAGGGTTTCTGTGCCTGGTGACCGGCAGTTGGATTTCCTCTGGAGTTCCCCAGGTGACAAGCCGAGGAAGGATGGACTCCTAGAGTCTCGTTTCACGTTGCATTCCTCGGTGGGAAGGCCCCAGTGCTGGGGAGTGGGGGAGTTGGATGACATGCCGTGGAGAAGGAGCAGAGATGGAAAAGGGTCAGGCAGGTGCTGGGTGGGTGGAGATTCCTAAAATCCACCTCGGGAAGAAGGATGTGAGCCATGGGGTTTGTAAGATCGATGGACTTTGCGTTGACAAACCTGACACACCCGGGGAAATAGCCTTGAGAAGGAAGCAAACCAAAGCCTGCTAGACCGGCTGAAAAACGGAGATGCAGCAGAGCTGGGCTCGACACGTGGATCTGGGGTTAGATCAACACTTTGAGGATGAGAGTCACAGTGTAGCTCGTAGCTTTACCTCAGACTTCTAAAAAGTGAAACTAACGTACAGTTTTGTTTTTACTCTTCATACAGGGACATGGGATTGGAACTCTTTAGAAACCATATCATTAGCGACAAGATGGTTCAGAGTAAAAGTATCGATGGAATTCTGCTCTTAATTGAACGAGAGAGGAACGGCGAGGCGGTGGACCGCAGCCTGCTGAGAAGTCTGCTGAGTATGCTGTCTGACCTGCAGGTAATGCCCCCACCCCGGCCCCCCTACTCCCGCAGAGACAGGTGGACGCAGGAGAGGTCGAGGGCTGGATACGAAGCTCAGTTAGCCCTGTGCCACCAGCTTCAGAAAAGAGCCTTTCAGACACACACCCAGCACCCCAGGGAGAGGGCGAGGGCCTTCGGCACTCACAGAGGAGAGAGTGCGTCAGGTGGTGTGGGCTGCCCAGGTCCCTGAGCCCAGAGCCAGCCCTGCCGCCCGGATGTGGCTCTCGGGGCTGCGTGTTAGGGCAGGTCACTGCCACTGGGCTCCCTGAAGTCTTGGGTATGTCAGCACGTCCTAAGGTAGATTTCTTTCCTGTAATTGGTTAATAACTTTGGTCATTTCCTAGGTATATAAAGATTCATTTGAACTGAAATTTTTGGAAGAAACTAATTGTTTATATGCTGCAGAAGGCCAGAGATTAATGCAAGAAAGAGAGGTGAGACAAGGAAGTACTTTTGAATCGCTTTCTTTGGTTTTGTAGATGCTCGTTGAGTGTAATTTCTAAAAATTTGTCTTTCCACATAAACATTTTATTAGAATTTTCTGAAAGCCACAATCTAGCTGACATTCTCGGAACAAGCTTCATTCCTACTACAGTAAAGATTTAATTTCTTTCTTCTAACTTAGACACTTCCTTATTTATGTCCCCCACCCCAGGCAAAAAAGGCCAGTACAGTTGCTTCTGAAATGTGTAAAATGACCCAAAGTGAAGCAAGAGGATCACAGTTAAATCTGAAATAGGAAAGATGCGTCATACCCAAGTCTTGCCTTTGTGTGAGACACTGAAAAAATTATCCGGAAAACCACAGGAAAAAACATGAAATAATAATATGAACCCAAAATCTTGGTAACAGATTCAAAAGTATGAGAGCAGGGGCTGAAGGAGGCTCCTCTGGACTGTCCCCAAAGGTCCCCTGTCATTGCATAGCACAGGCCGGCTATCGGTTCTTCTTGGTTTGGAGAGGGAGTTTCACGCCCCATACCCAGCCCTGCCCTGCCACCAGGTCCGAATGCCAGAGACCCGTGTCCTGGGGCCTCTCCTGCGCCATCCCGTGAGGGCAGGAATGCCCTTTGCCCCTGAAAGCATGAAGTGCGTTGTGAGGTCTGCAGCCGGGCTATTCGGCATCCTCGAGCGAACACGCAGTCTTTCGATTCGCTTTTGCTGACCCTGTCCTCTGTGGGCCGGAGATGGGCTTGGCCTGCACCCGCCAACCCAGGGGCTGCCCTAGGGGCCTTGGTGGTGGGAGGGGGCCACCTTGTCCCCAAGTTCCACTGTGAGCAGGGCACAGCAGTGACGTGCTGTCCCGCCCCTTGTTCTAGACCTCCAGTTTACTCTCCAGAACCAAGTCCCAGGAAGGTTTCTTCTGTGCACCCACCCCTCCCACAGTACTCTTCCCGCAGTGCTCCCCCCACCGCAGTGCTCCTCCCGCTTCTGCTTCCACTTCTCCCACTCCTCTGTGTTCATATTTGGCTTGAATATATATTTTGCTTTTTTTAAAAAAACTTTTGTAAGGACCACAATGTTTTAGCTTTTTGGGTAATACCAAGAATCTTTGTGATTTAAGAAAAACCTTTGTTTTTCTTTGTTCTTTTCTTTGTTTGTTTTTCTTTGTTTGTTCTTTGTTTGTTTTTCTTTGTTCTTGGTTCTTTTTCTTTGTTACTGACATGCTTAAATGTTGTGTTTGGAAGGTTCCAGAGTATCTTAACCATGTAAGTAAGCGCTTAGAGGAAGAAGGAGACCGAGTGATCACGTATTTAGACCACAGCACACAGTGAGTACTGCTCATCTTCTCGGTTCCTTCTCGGTTCCTGCGGCCGGACCGCAGCGAGCCCCTCCCCGGGCTGGCGTACAGTAGGCTGAGGGTGATTGTGTTGTTCACGTGTTCTGCTTGTGTTACCTGTGACCATTCCATGCTTGTGAGTTTCGACAGGTGCTGCGTCATGAGATTTCGCCCAAACGGAGCACCTCGGGCTGAGGGGCTTGGCACCTTCGAGTTTAGAGACCGGGATCTGATTAAGTCAGTGGGCTGTCGTTGAGTGTCGGACAGTTTGGATTGTAAACCTTTTATTAGACTTCTGCAGTGGCTGGCGTTTTTATTTATGTTACTAAGTCCCATTATTTTCTCTTTTCATCTAATTTTGTTTGCTCTAAATTTGAAAATTGGAAAGTAGTTGGGGAAAAGTAAAAAGGGAAAAATTGTGAGAATGTCTGTTTCTCACTATGCACATAAACTTCATACTTCATTCAAGTGAGGAGAGGTAAGGACGGAAATGGGATAGAAAAGAGACTGAAGGGTACAATGTGCGGAACTTGTGACTCGCCTGGAACAGGCGGGATGAAAGAAAGAGGCAGAGTTACGGCGCTTTGCAAAGACAGGAACTAGAGGGTCAGGAGAGGAAGGGTCTCTTTGGACATTTGAGGGGCTGGGGAGCACAGCACCTGCGGACAGGGACAGTCCTGCTGAAGCCAGGCCAGCCTTGTGCGGGTGCTGTAGGGACACAGAGTCCCAGTGCGGGGGTCAGCGCAGGGTGCCGCAGGGGCTGGAGGCCAGCAGCAGGGAGGCACGGGGTAGGAGAGGAAAGGAGGAGTGGATGAGAGCACGGGTCAAGTCAGGGAGCTGCGGGGGCGGGGGGGGGTACTGGCACGGCTAGCACTGGGCACGGGGCTCCTGTTGTTTTTTGTGTGTGCTGATGCGCTCTGTACGTAGGCTCTATTTTAAACTGCTCGTGCCAATTTTAAAAATACGTTGCTTAGAAGAGCGTATGTAAATTCTCCAAGTAAGGCCTGCAGGGTGTCTCAGATCCAGGCCCAGGCGTGGGTGGGTAGGAGGAGCACTGCCCTGCTGCAGGATTCAGAGATCACAGAACAAAGTCATTTTCGAGGCAAGAAGGGGAGACTGAGGATAAATAAGCCAGCCACGGCAGCCTGAGAGCTGGGCTCAGAGTGCCGCATCCAAGGCCCCTGCCCCCAGTCTGAGTGTGGTGCACGGTCGCCGGGGAGAGCGTGCCTGAGAGCAGCAGGGCATTACCTCCTGCCGCACCTCGTGACCCGCAGCATGGCGAGGTCACTTGGCTGCCCCTGCCCCAGGGATGGCTTCTATGTGCCCCCAGGACTCCTGCCCCTCTGGGCGGGAAGGACCTGCTCTCCTGCTGGTTGGCAGGAATTCTCCCCAATCAGTAAGTTGTCACCATGGATTATGAGGTCAGTCTTCAGGCACCTGGGTGCTAAGGCAATGAGTTCCCCAGGACTGAACCTTTGGTCACAAGGAGTCTGTAGTATCTGCTCTTAGCTCGGGACCAACCACGGCACTTGAGCTACGGCAGGCATCGGGGGGACTGGCGGGGTCAAAACGGTGATGGGGTTTCCCACGCTGCAGAACCACAGTCTAGACCATGTCCTGCCTGGGAGCAGGGATTCTGTGAGCACAGGACCAGTTGCTAAGCACAGTCATCGGGGAAGTGCACACTGAAACCACAGCGCAGTTCGCTTCACACCCACCAGAACGGCGTTGTGGTTACAAAGGGCAAGCGGTACGCGGCCTCGGCGAGACCGCGGGGATGGCAGCTTCGTGCCCCTGCGGCAGGCATGGGAAGTGGGCAGCTGCCAGGGAGGATGGTCTGGTAGGCCCTCCAAGGGCTCCGCAGAGGTACAGGCCTTTCCGACGTCCTTGTTCTGCTGCAAACGTACGTTCCCACGATACTTGTCTACAGGTGGTCACAGCAGCGCTATTCCTAGGCTGCAGGTGGACGGCCCCCACTGTGGCCGGGCATGGGTCAGCTACACTGCTGGCCCTCCCTGCTCTGCCTCTGACCTCACCCCCAGAGCCCATGGCCCTGCTCCCCCTTTTGGAGGCAGACTGGGAAGGTGCTGGCTGGCCCCTCCTCCCTCCCTCCGCTACTCAGGAGGCCTGAGCTGTGGGCTGGAGCCAGCATTGGCCCTCCTCTCTCGAGGGTCACGGTACTCTGTCAGGAAGCTCTTTATGAACAAAGGCTCTGGAACGTGCCCCCGATGATAACCCTGGGGCTAAAGCACGTGTTCTGGTCTTTGGAAACAGCCAGGACGAGAGCAGCTGTGGGAGACGGACCCAGGGAGAGTGGTTTCACATGTCCCTGTGAGGGCAGCGGCCCCGTTAGCACAAGTTCAGAGGCTCACAGTATGTTCTGCGTGGCACTCGTGCCGCGTGAGCCTCATATCGGAGCTTCCAGAAGTAGGGTTTTTAACAAGCGGTCATGGGAGGGGACAACCTGTCCATGCAGAGGGCAGTGGGACCTGGAGCGGGGCGGGCCGTGCAGTGGAGGTCGGGGGAGCTAGGGTGCCTTGCGCTCAAAGGGCAGAGTCTCCTTTGGAAAACTGCCAACCGAGGGGCACCAGGCACTTGTCTGTGTGGGTGTCTCCTCCGCCCTGAACCCCTGTCTCTTGGTGTTAGTCGGTAGACAGTTTTTAGAAAGACTCCTGAGTCCACTGGGACGGCGGGGACATTGTTCTTGGCCGGAGGGAGTGGCTGTCATGGAGTCCACCTGGCTCTGGTGGAGTCCCGGGACGTCTGTGGGCACAGACCCCACTTCGTGACCGCGGGCCCAGGTCTCTCCCTTCACTTCGCCTCTGACACTGGCGTTTGCTCGTGCAGGAAGCCGCTCATCGCTTGTGTGGAGAAGCAGCTGTTAGGAGAACATTTAACAGCAATTCTGCACAAAGGTAGGTTTTTCTTAACTCTCCTGTCGGACCGAATGACAGTCCTTAATATATTAGGAAAGCAAACAACATAACGAGGGAAAGGACGTTTTGTATTGTAATGCGACAGTCACTAAAAATCTTTTTAAGAATAGCGAATGTGTTGGCTCTCAGGGAAAATGAGTTCTGAGAAGTAGTGAATGGCCTGTGGTAGGAATCCCACGGAGCGTCCCTTAGCCAAAGCTGCGGAGACACCGACCGCAGACGGCTGGCGGCTGGGGCCTCGTGTGGGGCTCGTCCTCCGTCGCCGGCCCGTGCAGAGCACCGTGGGTGTAGGCTGCTCGAGTAGGCCCTTGGGTTGTCGCGGGGACTTCCTCCCCACTCCCTCTGCGCAGATGATGCCACGTGGCTGGGGACTTGCACCAGAATGCGCATCTCCATCCTGGGTCTCCCGGACGAGCGAGCACGTGGCAGTGCTGACCAGGCCGTGCTCTCTCACACCACGTCCATCACGGTGCCCATAAGCCCGGGGGGACTATGACTCCACAGCCACCGTGGGCTGTTGGATTGGCTCAGTGTGCGCTCCTGGCTCACTCCTGCCCTTCAGAGTGTGCTTCCTCCCCTGGGCGTCTGAGTGGGCACGGCTCGCGTCTCCTAGCATGTTGTGCAGTGCGTCCAAGTGCTGGTTACCACTTGGAAGTCCTTGGAGCTACAGGATCTGCTTCAGGATGTTGGAGACCGTAAAGCTTAATCATGGGAAGGCTCAGAATTATAAACATAAATTAGAAATTATAAGAAAAATGAACAATCAGCTAAAAGATGAGACATGGTGACACACCCCCCCCCCCCCCCCGCCCCGCGACAGATCCGATCTCTGAGCGATAAACTACGTGATGGGTAACATGGGGCCGATTGGGGCGTACTGGTCAGGCCGCGGTGTGGGCGAGACCTGAGGGATTAAGGAACACAGCTGCCCGGGTGCTCAGGAAACGGCCCTGCCCGACAGGGTCAGGTCGGAGCCCGGAGACCGGCCTGCGTGCACAGAGCAGCAGCAGCCCCTGCCTTCTGCAGCGGCGTGCTGGTGTTTTCACGGTGCGTGCCGCGCCGCGCGTCAGTTGTGCTGACAGTCTGTGCTTCCGTCTGATGTGCCGCCTCAGGGCTGGACCACCTGCTTGACGAGAACAGAGTGCCCGACCTCACTCAGATGTACCAGCTCTTTAGCCGTGTGAAGGGCGGCCAGCAGGTCCTGCTGCAGCACTGGAGCGACTACATCAAGGTGCGTGGGGCCGTCTCGGCGGGGCCGTGGCTGTGCTGTCTGCAGGCACCATGGTTTTCGTGGGGCAGCTGCGTGGGTAGACAGAAGTCCTACACTTCCTTCCAGATTGCTGGCACAAACCTTTGTTTTTAAGGATGACGCCAGCAGTGCACGCACCGTGTACAACCAGGTGTGATGAAGGTCTGCCTTTCGTTTGCTCCCTGATCTGCAGGTCCAGTTCCAGCCATGATTTTCAAGGGTCGCCAATTTTGTGACTCTGCTTTTTAAACACCCCATGCCTTGGCCCATGAGAATTCTTACGCGTTTTGGTGTATCCCTTCGGTGTGTATGCCGCTTCATTTCCTAGCCACCCAGGACTGTGATTCTCACGACACTTTGGCGTTTCTTTCCATGTTGGCATATGGTTACAGGACGGCGGCAGGAGAGCACTTGTGTTGGAGTGCTCAGCGCCTGACCCTGGTCATAGGTTACACCCCCGCGGTGGGGGGACAGGTGGAACTGGGGCAGTCTGGAGAAGGTGGGTGCAGGGTACCAGCACTCATACCCCAGCTGCAGTGCTGCTCTCGCGTTGGCCCAGATGTTAGCATCCGGGGGAGCTGGTAGGCGAAGCGTATGAGGGGTCCCTTCACTTTCTCTGCTGCATGCAAACCTGTAATTATCACAAGGAAAGCTTCAGTAAATAGAAGGGGTAATGGGAGGCTTGCATGCCGCTGTGTGGACCAGTCCGAAAATCACACATCTGTGAACACGTGGACCTCTCAGGCACACACGCACAGACCCCAGACATGTGCAGCAGCGTGGGGGCTTCACGGTACAGGAAGTCTGATGGAGAATGAGGGTGTTGCTGTGAGCAGCCCCCAGGGAGCAGGAATGTGCACTGAACGCGGGAGGTGCCCCTTGACGAGTGTCAGTCTAGGCGGTGCAAGTCCGTTGCTGAGGGTCCATCGCAGATGAGCGGTCACACTGACAAAACACCGGCGTGTGGCCGTCACAGGAAAGCTGACCCTGGGCAGTCTGTGTGTTATTTTTAAATGCAGTCAGAGCAGAAGGGTCCAGAGCAAAAAGTCCCAGCCCTGCTGGCCGTACAGTGTCTGTCCACTACATCTGTGACACCCAAGTGCATGTGTAGGTTGTACCAAGGCCACGTTTCCAGAAACATACATGTTCCTTCTACTAAAGGACAGAAGTTGACTGAATACATTTTGAAGATCTCATTGGCTGTATTTGGTGATTCATGAACTGGGCAGCGAACCGTCCAGCAGGTAGAAAGCAGCCCCGGAGAGCTGTGCGATCCAGCAGACTTTTATAGGCAAGGGACCATGCTCTAGGAAGAGCGGTTGGTGTGGCAAGGTCACCTTCCTCCGGATGGCAGGGCTCTGTCTGGCAGAGGACCTCCGTGCTGGCAAGCCTGCTGATCGCTCTCGGGCTCCATTCCTTGGAGGGGAGGCAGTTCATCCCGGTCTGCTGGCCTGGGGCTGGGCACGGGCACTGCACTCGGGGCTGCCACCTCTGTCTTGGCAAACACATGAAGCAGGACTTGGACTCACACGATCTGTGCTGTTGGGGTGTGCACGCCTCAGGCAGCCATTACATGTTGGATAGGGTATGTTTGAGTTAGAGGTACAGGCTAACAGCTGAGCTCTTGCTGGCTGGCAGTGGGGGGGCAAGGAACACTGCAGTCAAGAAGTCCAAGTGGGTGTGTTGGGTTAATGGCGACTTCTGATTGAGGAATTCATATGTAAAAGGTTTTTTAAAAACAGTGGATACTGGGGCACCAGGGGGGCTCAGTTGGTTAAGCAGCTGCCTTCGGCTCAGGTCGTGATCCTGGAGTCCCAGGATGGAGTCCCGC
The DNA here is from genome assembly GCF_902655055.1 of Lutra lutra. Taxonomy (NCBI): domain Eukaryota; kingdom Metazoa; phylum Chordata; class Mammalia; order Carnivora; family Mustelidae; genus Lutra; species Lutra lutra. The sequence goes on from NC_062280.1 coordinate 200,593,549, forward strand.
ATTGGGCTCCCTGCTCAGCAGGAGTCTGCTTCTCCCTCTGCCCCTGCCCCCCTCATGTTCTCTCTCACTCTCTCAAATAAAAATAAATAAACTCTTGGAAAAAAAAATAAGTAAATAAAAACTGTGCACACTAATTGATAAATTCTCCCGGAAGCAGAATTATAACACTGAAGCATTAATTGTATATTTGCTTAGTCTTTTGAACGTGCAGTGAATCTGTGAAACTTGAAATTCCTTGGTGATTAACACCAACAGTAATTAATTTACATGAAAGTATCGTGATTGAGAGCAGAAGTGTGTTACCATTGCCTGTGGATGAGTTGGTGTGTGTGCGTGTTCTTGTAGACTTTTGGGACAACAATCGTGATCAATCCTGAGAAAGACAAAGATATGGTACAGGATCTGCTGGGTTTTAAGGACCGGGTAGACCACGTGATAGAGGTGTGCTTCCAGAGGAACGAGAAGTTCATCAACCTGATGAAGGAGTCCTTCGAAACGTTCATCAACAAGAGGCCAAACAAGCCCGCGGAGCTGATAGGTAGGAGAACAGCCTTCCACACGGTTTTCAATACAGGAAAATAAGGCAGAACTCAAGGAAATGTTTTTTCCCCAGAATGTTTAAGCTCCTCTTGGGGAGGGGAGGGAAGGATTTGTGTTACACCGCATTTGGACACACGTCTTTAAAAACGTGCGCATTACGTTTGTATTAAGCATATGGCGTTTCTGTGAGGGTGAGCATGGTAGTAATTTTGTAAAGATGAAGCTTGACGTCACAGAAGAAAGGGACAAAACTTCTCTCGTGCACGTCCTGCACTAGCAGCTCCAGGGCTGTGTTCGGCAAAAACGAGCCCTGGTTCTGTCGTGATTTCAGCAAGTGATTTGTGCCCAGAAACTGGGTGAGGAGGATTTGCTCGACTCAAGTGTCTCTGGGTCGTGAGGGTGACCTGACTGATCTGTGGAGCGTGTTTACATGAAGATATACTCAGTCCCTACCTCTCTGTCCTCACATCAGGACTAAAGTAGGATAAAATCCGATGAGGTCTTAAAAGATAACATGGTTTAAGATGAAACCGTTTTTAAATGATCAGTTTATTCAATTACGTTGTCATAATACCAAAATATATTTCAGGATTTGTAGACTCGTCAGTGAAAGTTTTTAGGCAGAGGGCAAAGAGAGAGTAAATGCAGTGATTCAGCACTGGGCTTCCTGATTACTGTTGAGAGTATGTGATGGGAACGTGGGGTTCATCATGCAGTTCTCTGCCTTTGTGTGTTCAGGGTACTGGATAATAAAAAATTGTTAAGAAAAAACTAATAGAAGCAGCAGCGAGAGGGGCCCCTGGCTGGCTCAGACAGTGGACCGTGCAACTCTGCATCTGGGGGTTGTGGGTTCGAGCCCCACACTGAACAGAGGGATTACGTAAGAAAATCTTAAAAAAAAAAAAAAAGGCAACAAAAGAAATGCACAAGGCAGTTCAGTTTGGCCTTTATACCACTTTGTGGATTGTGGTTTCTCCAAAGACGAATATTCAGCTCTTGGCCAAGCCCCGGCGGCCCGCGGTAGATCCGTGCGGCCTCAGGGATGCCGCGTCTCAAAGGCAGGTCACTCCGGTCTTTGCAGCGGTGGTGTTGTGGAGCCCAGGCATGTGATTCAAGTATTTATTCTCACGTGATTTGAGAGTATTTATCTTAGAAAATCAGATTATCTGCCTTTTGTCTCTTAACAATGTCATTTTGGAGAGGTTCCAGTGCCGCCACCTGCTGTTTGTGTATGGAAGTTAGCGACTAGAAAGTTTTCAGTTCTTCCAATAATTTAAGCTCTTGATCTCACAGCAAAGCATGTTGATTCAAAACTGAGAGCGGGTAACAAAGAAGCCACGGACGAGGAGCTGGAGAGGATTCTTGACAAGGTCATGATCATATTCAGGTTCATCCACGGTGAGACGCGCCCCACGCTGTGGCTGTTAACACTCAGCATGGAGGGGAGCTTACCCTGTCCAGACTTCTGTCTGGGGCCCTGTCTTTCCTGGCGAAGCCTTTCCCGAGACATTTCCACTTCCGCATTAGCACAGGAGGTAGAGGGACGGCCGCCCGTCGATGGCCGTGCACGTGCTCTCTGGGGGCAGCGTCCCGGGAGCCTTCCGAGTTAGAGCCGCAGAGGCAGCGCCTAGACGTCCCGCAGTCGGAGGGAATGTTTGCGTGTTAACCGTCTGATGTCTTATGTCATTCTCATTTGGTTACAAATAGGGAAAGATGTCTTTGAAGCATTTTATAAAAAAGATTTGGCAAAAAGACTTCTTGTTGGGAAAAGTGCCTCAGTAGATGCTGAGAAATCGATGTTGTCCAAGCTAAAGCATGGTAAGTGTGGGGCCAGGCCCGTCCGCCGTGGCACCGTGTCCTGTGCCCGGTGCCACTCACGCCCTCTGCTTGTGCCCCAGAGTGCGGCGCCGCTTTCACCAGCAAGCTGGAAGGCATGTTCAAGGACATGGAGCTCTCCAAGGACATCATGGTCCAGTTTAAGCAGGCAAGCTGTGTTTTCGTTCAAGTAGAACACCTGTGCGTAAGCGGTCCCCCTTCACGCTGTGTCCGGCCTCGGCCTTCAGAGCGACACCTCGTGTCTCACGTGTTTGAGTTACTTAAATTCAAAATGAGAAAGAATAATCCCTAAAAATGCGTAACAAAAAATTGACGTAAACAAGTGCAGTAGCATCCCGTGTTGGTAACGTCACCAGAGAAGCAGGAAAAATGTCCCAAGTGACTTTGGAACAAGCGTTCTGTGGCTTCGTGGAATGTGTCCTCAGGACTCAGTACAAACGCGTGTTGAGCTGCATTTCGAAAATTACACCATTTACCTTTTCATGAACTCGTTGTTTTTGATGATATTCTACAATCCTTACTTTATCTTGTTTTGTTTCCAGTACATGCAGAACCAGAGCGAGCCAGGCTCCATAGATCTGACCGTGAACATACTTACGATGGGCTACTGGCCAACGTACACGCCCATGGAGGTGCATTTGACGCCAGAGGCGAGTGTCTGGGAGAGGGTCTGCCTGTGCTCGTACGTACGTCAGCGCCACCAAAGCGCCGTAGACATCCTGCACGCCAGCCAGGCAGGCACAGACGTGTTGTCTATCACCAGATATTTAATGAGAGGATTTTTAAATTGTACCATCAGAGATCCAGTGTCCTTATAGTCTCTGGAAAGCAGCAATGCTCAGGGACTGCCTGTGTCCCTGTCTGGCTCCTTCTGTCCCCTGGCTGACCGGGGAGAAGGCAGCAGCACAGGTGCTAGGAGGCAGTACTCGCTGGTTGTCCTTCCGTCCCAGGGTCGACACGGCGGGTCTCGTGGGCACCACTGCTCAGGGCTCTGTAGGTTAGCCACAGCTGTGGGCCTGCTGGGGATTTGCAGGTAGGAAGGAGGGTCCTGAGCTCGGGAACTTAAAGTCGGCCCCATTAATTATTAATACCAGGTGACATGGAAGAGGGCTGCTTCTGGTGTGGTTCCGGAAGTAAAAGGAGCAGGGACGAGGACCTTCTAGAAAGGCCCAAAAAGGCATGGAGTTGCGGGAGCTGGGAGCCCAGGTTGGAAACAGCCTCTGAAGGCTGCTTGTGTTATTTCCAAGACCATGTCCTCCAGGATTTTCTTGTTTCTCACCCTACTGGTTGCCTTTGTGGTTTTAGTTTTTAGTTTGTTTTTAATTTATTGTTGAAGTACCGGTGTCGTACCGGTGTCGTACCGGTTTACACATTGTCTTCTGCCTTTCCTCTGCCTCTGCTCTAGACACTGACGTTCCCAGAGCCCTTCAGCTCCCTTCTCAGCCCACACAGGCACTCAGACTCTAGCCTGTGCATCCCTGGGCCTGGGCACACTCGGACGTCCCGGGCTCAGCACCCCAGATGGCTCTCATCCCCTCCCCCTCCTCATCCCCGCCCTGTAGGGAGTGCGACTGTGTCTGCCGGTACAGAGGCTGTGTCCAAAGCTGCTTGTAGGCGCCACGCAACCCCTGCCTCCCCAGTTCCCACATTTTCCAGGGCCTCTGTGTGTCATATCCCAAATGGAGCCTCCTACAGCAAACCTCGCTTCCCCTCACCCCCTCCCTGTGTGCAGCAGGCCGGCCGGGTGGGTCCACCAGGCTGTGCCTCTTGGGGTGCTGCTGAGTTTTTTGCTTCTTGTTTCGAGGTAAGTGAAGATTTGGACGGACTTTCCAAGAATAGTTCAAAGTGTCCCCAGAAGCGACTTCCCGTGTCTCCAGCCCTACCGCCAGCGCTCCTCTCTCTACGTGGAAGGGTGGCATGCTCCTGCCGCGTGCAAGAGATGGTCTCCTACCCCTAATACCTCGGTGGGCACTTTCCCGGGCACGTTGCCGGGTCAGACCCCCGATACTGCTCTAGTGATTGTCCCGTGGGGAGCCCTGTCCTGTTTTGTCCAGACCCTGCCCAGTTAGCTGTGGCCTCCCTCCTCCGTCACCCCTGCACCATCATCTTTCTTTCCTGAGGCTCACATTTTCGTGAATTGTCTCTGTGTGGCGTGTGATGCAATTCCGGCCATGCTTGTCCAGCCAGAATCGCACCCGGGTTTGCTCGGTGCTACGTCAGGAGGCCTCTGCTGTCCATTGACACCCCCCCTTCTGTTGGTGGTGGTTCACGTTGTCGTTGGGTTACGGTGTTAGCTGGTGTCTCGACTGTGAGTAGTAGGTTTCCTTTTGTAATTTTGAAAGTCTGGGGGAAGATGATACTCTTCTTTTCCCGCAGACTCTCCTGCTGGGTAGCTCCTGCCTGAAGCACTTTCACCTTGACGAGGAGCAGCTTTCTCTGTACAAACTAATGGACCCCTGGTTACTTGCCTCCACGTTCACGCTGGCGCGCGTCTCGCTGGCCTTCTTACAGGCCCTTTGTCCTTCTACGTGCTTGTGTGGGTTTTTTTAGTACTTTTTCGTTTCCTAGCAAAAGATGTTTGAGGCTTGCCATACTCTGCCTTTTGAGAAAATATGCCTACAGTATGAATGTAAATAACGCAGTTGGAGGTGAAGTGTACCTACAGTTTAGGGCTTTAAGCTGTACAGTTGGGGGACACCTAGTTCGTTGCAGACAGAGCCTGCAGCCGTCGCGCTCCCTCCCATCCCCCACCCTCCCCCAGCCCAGACCTCGGCACCCACTAGCCCTCTGTCTCTGGGTCTCCTGTTCTGGTAGTAACATAAACAGAACCTCACGCTGTGGCCTTTGTGTTGGGCTGCTTCCTCTTGGCTTCCTGTTTTCAAGACCCGTCTATGCTGCAGCCTGTACCAAGCCTCCTTCCTTTTTAGGGCTGAGTGATACTCCAGGGTGCGTACAGACCACGTATTGTCCATCCATCTGTCCGTCCGCCCACGGATACTTGAGTTGCTTTTGGCTTTTGGCCGCTGTGGGTGTCGTGGTTGTGACGGGTGTGGAAATATGGGGTCCCTGGGGTCCTTGCTTTCAGTTCATTTGCAGTCCACGCCTGGGAGCAAGAGTGCTGGCTCACGTGAAGGCCGTCATCCCCCAGTTTCTGCAGTGGCTGCCGCTCCGCTCCCATTCCTGGCGGAGGCACACAGGCCTCCAGCGTCTCCGCATCCGCGTCCACATTTGTCATTTAGCTGTCGTAGCGGCAGAGAAGCAGCGTCTCGTTTTGGTTTGATCTGCTTCTCCCTAATGAATGACGACACTGTTCAGTGTCACTTCGCGTGCTCATCGGTCACTGTCGCTCTGGGAAGGACCGTCTGTGCGAGTCCCTTGCCCGTCTTGACACTGTGTCACCTGCCTTCCTGTTGCTAAGTCGCCAGAGTTCTTATGTATTCGGACACTGCATCTTCTACCAGGTGTGCGATTTGCAGATCTCTTCTCCCATCAAGTGAGCTGTCTTTTTCCTTTTTTAATAGTGATTTTTGCACAGAATTTTAGAATTTTGATAGAGTCTGATCTGTTTCTCTGTTGTTACTTTTTGGTGTCCTGTCTAAGAACTATGGCCAGCCCAAGGTCATGAAAATGCACTCGTATGTTTTCCACTGAGGCCTTTGTGGTCGTAGCTCCCACATGTAGGTCTTTGGTCCATTTGGAGCCTGGAGCTGTAACCGGCGCACGGTAATCACCCAGAATTAGCCGCCGTCCTCTCCCTCTTCTTGCTGCTGTCAGGAGTTAATCTCAGGGAAAACGTTTTTAAGAAGTGTGTCACTGTACTGGCTTTTTTTGTTTGGGGGTCGTACGGTATCAGATGCACATTCTCAGAGTCGCTGCCTTTCAGATACATACTGGAAAACTTAGAAACGGAATGACAGTCACTTCTGGGATTTGATGTTGATGACAGGTAACGGGCGTGGGTGATAGTTTCGAAGCGTGAGGACAGGTTTGCCACGCGGGTACAAGGCCGGTGGGCGTCGTGACTTGGAGGGAACGCACGGGAGGGGTGCAGGCAGACGGGTTCACTCCCTCACGCCTGCCGTGCGGCAGTGCGGCCCTGCCCCGGGCTCCCTGTCCAGTCGTTGTGACCGCTGTCAGAGGCAAGAGCAGCTGGAGAAGACCCGTGAGGAAGGCGTTCTCACAGGTGATGGGCGTGGTGGCGGGTTCCCACTGGAAGCCCGAGGGGGGTTGGCGTGGCGAGTCAAGTGGAGGAGGCCAGGAGAGTCCGGCGCAGTCAGCGGTTCAGATGGAGGGGACCTTGGCTAGCCTCGGGAGGGTTTCACTCTTGCTCCTTAGAACTTGGAAGCAGCCAAGGACGCTGACAACGGAATGAGCCAAGTGGCTGACACGGAGGGCCGGAAACTGAAGGTGCCACGGTGGCCGGGGTGGGCGGGAGACCAACCGAGGAAGGCTCCGAAGGACGGACGTGAGACAGACACGGAGGTCTAAGCGATGAGTGTCGTGGAGGGCAGGGGAGGCTGCCGTCTGCCGTCCGTGCACAGAGCTGTCAGTCAGGGTCATCTCGCTAGTTGAAGCCTGAAGCAGCACTCGGCTGTCCTGGGCAGAGCGGGGGACGTCCAGGGACCCGAGCACAGAGGGGGGGGGGGTGTCTGGCACCCCAGAAAGCACATGTGGAAATGCTGTCGGGGACATAAGAGAGCTTGTCTGTTAGGAAGAGTGGGGTGCCGGGGTGTAGACCGCACGGACACCTAGACAAGGAGGAGAGGCTCAGGAACTTGGAAGCAAGATCACAGCAATAAAGAACTGGGAGAATGTCTGGAAGGTGCGAGGAAATCCCAGAAAGTAAGGACAGAATATGCAAGCAGGTTCCCGGCATCTCGGCCCCGCCCTGCAGGGGGGGTGTGGGCGGAGCACCAGGAGCTGGTGCAGCGCGGGGCCTGTGGCCAGCATCTCTGGGGCTGTTCCCGGTGGTGCTGACGGTCTCTGCCACTGGCCCGGGGAGCCCAGTGTACAGTGTGGGCACTGCCGAGCGCAGCCTGTGTGTCCATCAAGTGCCACTTCCGGCAGCATCGCAGGCGGGAGAAGACCCTGGTGTGCCGATGGCGCACAGCTCCAAGGGCCGTAGGTTAGTCCGGAACCACGGCGGTCAGAATACAGAGCTGATCTTTCTATTCCGCTGAGAAAACCTACAAAAACTCTGTGAGTTGCACAGTACGTGGTCTTAGATGACGGTGTTACTGCGATTACATGTGCTGTTTTCCTGCACTTGGCAGATGGTTAAACTTCAGGAAGTATTTAAGACGTTTTATCTCGGAAAGCACAGTGGCCGGAAACTTCAGTGGCAGACGACACTGGGACATGCTGTTCTCAAAGCAGAGTTTAAGGAAGTAAGTTCTTTGTCTGGTTCACTTATTTTTTATAAACAGTTACTAGCATTTTTTAAATTGTGGTTGAGCTTCAGTAACAAACGAAAGATCATTCAGTATAACAGCACTGGCTTTTCCGGGTCAATAGAATGAAATAGTTGAAGGGTTGATTCTCTAATCAATAAACGTCAATAAGAAATCAATAAAAATAGAAAAGCGTGTACCTAGCTGAAAAAGGAGCAAAGGGAGGCTGGCTTGGGCGGCACGCGGACCGGGACCGGAACAGCAGAGAAGAGGAGCACGGCCTCCATGAAGATGACACGTAAGTCCGTGAAGCGTCCGTGCTTTACAAAGAGCGAAGGATAGAGGTGGCTCGTGAAAGCCAAGCTAAGAAGATCGAGTTCAACGAAAATATGTTCTACTTCTCTGCGAGTCAAAGGGTTACGTATTAAAATGCAGTAAAATACCACATTTTAAGTGCAGAAGTGATCGAGGCTAAAACTTCAAGGAGCAGCGCCTCTCACTAGTGGGAGCGTGGGAGCGTTCGGGAGGGCCATTGGCATAGCCTGTCCAGCCTCTGACGTCCCAGGCCTCGTCATAGTAGTGCGGGTACTGGAAATTCCTCTTAACGGGACGTTTGCTCAGAGCAGGAAGTAAGCCTGTTTGTCTCAGTGCTAGCATCAGAGGGAACGTGATGGGAGAGGAAAGTGCACACCGTGATGACAAGCGGTCACGAAACGGTGCCTTCGTGTTACTGGTGACTTCAGTTCTGTAAATAAGATTTGATGGGATACGCCAAGCAAAACCTTGACAAAAGTTCTGCTTTGCTGCTGTTACAACGTACTAGTGCATTGTATCCTGTGGATGAGGCAAACATACATACACGACGTGTAACTCACACATACCCTGACCTGCCTCTGCACAACTGACCCTCCCCCACACCCCTGCAGCTTTCCTCCGCATGGCGCTCCCTGTGTGCGTGCTACAGCGTGCGTGCGTGTGTGCTCCCTGCCCGCTCAGCGCATGTGTGTGTGCTCCCTGCCTGCTCAGCACGTGCGTGCGTGTGTGCTCCCTGTCTGCTCAGCGCATGCGTGCGTGTGTGCTCCCTGTCTGCTCAGCGCATGCGTGCGTGTGTGCTCAGCGCGTGCGTGCATGTGTGCTCCCTGCCCGCTCAGCGCATGCATGCGTGTGTGCTCAGCGCGTTCGTGCATGTGGGCTCCCTGCCCGCTCAGCGCGTGCGTGCGTGTGTGCTCCCTGTCTGCTCAGCGCATGCGTGCGTGTGTGCTCAGCGCGTGCGTGCATGTGTGCTCCCTGCCCGCTCAGCGCATGCATGCGTGTGTGCTCAGCGCGTTCGTGCATGTGGGCTCCCTGCCCGCTCAGCGCATGCGTGCGTGTGTGCTCCCTGCCCGCTCAGCGCGTGCATGTGGGCTCCCTGCCCGCTCAGCGCGTGCGTGCGTGTGTGCTCCCTGCCCGCTCAGCGCGTGCGTGTGTGCTCCCTGCCCGCTCAGCGCGTGCGTGCGTGTGTGCTCAGCACGTGCGTGTGTGTGCTCAGCGCGTGTGTGCTCCCTGCCCACTCAGTGCGTGCGTGTGTGCTCAGCGCGTGTGTGCTCCCTGCCCACTCAGTGCGTGCGTGTGTGCTCCCTGCCCGCTCAGCGCGTGCGTGTGTGCTCCCTGTCTGCTCAGCACGTGCGTGCGTGTGTGCTCCCTGTCTGCTCAGCACGTGCGTGTGTGCTCCCTGCCCGCTCAGCGCGTGCGTGCGTGTGTGCTCCCTGCCCGCTCAGCGCGTGCATGTGTGCTCCCTGCCTGCTCAGCGCGTGCGTGCGTGTGTGCTCAGCACGTGCGTGTGTGTGCTCAGTGCGTGTGTGCTCCCTGCCCATTCAGTGCGTGCGTGTGTGCTCAGCGCGTGTGTGCTCCCTGCCCACTCAGTGCGTGCGTGTGTGCTCCCTGCCCGCTCAGCGCGTGCGTGTGTGCTCCCTGCCTGCTCAGCGCGTGCGTGCGTGTGTGCTCAGCGCGTGTGTGCTCCCTGTCTGCTCAGCACGTGCGTGCGTGTGTGCTCCCTGTCTGCTCAGCACGTGCGTGTGTGTGTGCTCCGCGCGTGCGTGCATGTGGGCTCCCTGCCCGCTCAGTGCGTGCGTGCGTGTGTGCTCCCTGCCTGCTCAGCGCATGCGTGCGTGCGTGTGTGCTCCCTGTCTGCTCAGCGCGTGCGTGCGTGTGTGCTCAGCGCATGCGTGCGTGTGTGCTCCCTGCCTGCTCAGCGCGTGCGTGCGTGTGTGCTCCTTGCCCGCTCAGCGCATGCGTGTGTGCTCAGTGCGTGCGTGCATGTGGGCTCCCTGCCTGCTCAGCGTGTGCGTGTGTGCTCCCTGCCTGCTCCGCGCGTGCGTGCGTGTGTGCTCCCTGCCTGCTCAGTGCGTGCGTGTGTGCTCAGTGCGTGCGTGCATGTGGGCTCCCTGCCTGCTCAGTGCGTGCGTGTGTGCTCCCTGCCTGCTCCGCGCGTGTGTGCGTGTGTGCTCAGCGCGTGCGTGCACGTGCAGGCCTCTGCTGTGGGGACTGGTGAATAGAAGCAGGAGATGCTGTGAGGTCCAAAGCCCAGTTTCTCTTTATTCTTGTATAGTCCGTTGCTGCTGCTTGTTTGGTGGCTGGTTAGTAGTTCCCTAGCCCCACACCCCATACAGTTTGAGAGAAAAAAGAAACCTTTTCAGCTTTTCCATAGATTGTGCAGACCACTCCCCACATGCCGTGCCCATTTTCTTTCAGGGAAAGAAGGAGTTCCAGGTGTCCCTCTTCCAGACGCTGGTGCTTCTCATGTTCAACGAAGGGGATGCGTTCAGCTTTGAAGAAATAAAAATGGCCACGGGGATAGGTAAGAGTCCTACTGTCTGGATGAACGCGTGGTTTCTGCATGTCCTTGTTGTGAAAACCTGTGTTCGTGGAAGAGAGGATGTGGGCTCGGGCTCTGCTGGCCACACTCAGAGCACGGCTCCCTTTGTTCCTGCTGAGTCTCCTTCCCTTTGACGGCGGCCGCTGCCTGGTTTTCTCCCTACGCAGAGGACAGCGAGCTGCGAAGGACGTTACAGTCCCTGGCGTGTGGCAAAGCACGAGTTCTGATTAAAAGTCCCAAAGGCAAGGAGGTGGAAGATGGGGACACGTTCACGTTCAACGGGGATTTCAAGCACAAGTTGTTCCGGATAAAGATCAACCAGATCCAGATGAAGGAAACCGTACGTACGCGCTTCCTCGCGAGGGCCCGGTGCTCGCGGTCCTTCTCGTGCGCCCTGATGTAGCGCCGGCTCACTTGGTATTCGTGGTCCGGCTGAACGTGAGACAAGTGCATGCAGGTCATCCTCCCTCCTCACGAGAGTGCGGTGACAGATCTTCCCCGGCTGGATTCTGTCAGCATCGAGAGCTCGTGTCCAAAACCCCATCACTTGCCTTTTTATTTGCGCCCAGCGCCCTTCAGCCTCAGCCTCAGCCAGGGCCTGGGGAGGAAGTGCTGAGGGTCGTGGTGTCGCAGGCCCGCTGACATGGTGGCTGCGGTCTGTGCAGGTGCAGCGTCTGGAGCTTTGACAGGACACCAGCTGTCTCGTGTCCAGAGCACGGTCTGCGCTGCTGCCCTCACGCCCCTGGGCTGCTGTCGCGCACCCAGGCCAGGAAGGCAGCGGCACCCCTGCTTCCTACGTACAGAACAGGGTGTCCAGGGGCCCCCGGGCGTGTGTGTGAGTGGAGTGGCCTTGTGAAGGCACGAGGTCGCCTCAGACAGTGTCAGGACAGCTTCAGTCGGTCTCAGGGGGCTTCCCAGGTGGAGACACTGGCTGCTTCCCGGGCCCGCGGGCGTCCGGGGGGGCCCAGTGGGAAGTGAGTTGAGATCACACAGAAAGGAGCGCAAGAGGTCGGTGAACTATGTAAGAGATGCTCCTTCTCATCAGTAATTGCTTTTAATTGGCATAAAGTAATACTCCACCTTTCATCTGTCAATGTAGGAAATGTTTAAAAGTTTGATAATAGGGCGCCTGGGTGGCTCAGTGAGTTAAGCCGCTGCCTTTGGCTCAGGTCATGATCTCAGGGTCCTGGGATCGAGTCCCGCATCGGGCTCTCTGCTCAGTGGGGAGCCTGCTTCCCCCCTTCTCTCTCTCTGCCTGCTTCTCCATCTACTTGTGATCTCTCTGTCAAATAAATAAATAAAATCTTTTAAAAAAAAAAAAGTTTGATAATATCCAGAGTTGGCAAGTATGTGAGAAAACAGGCATTCTCTTCATGTTTCTGTCTTGAAAGATGCTTTTAGAGGGCAGTTTGACACACTTGTTAAAGATTTAAATGTATATGTCCTTTGATCCATCTTTTTTAATATTGGGACTTTCTGGTAGATTAAAAGGCGTACCGTTTTAGAGTGCAGATTTCAGAGTGGAACTGTCCTTTCTCCCCTTGAGATAACCTCTCCTGCCGCTTCTGTTTGCCCTTGCGCAGCTTTCTCCTGCGATGTAAGTAGATCATCTTTTTTCTGATGGGATTACTCTGTGTATGCCATTTGTATGGAGCATTTTGTAACCTGTTTTTACTCTTTATTACAGGCTTCCTTCCATGTCAGGACTTGGTTTTTCATGGAGGCAGAGTAGTTGGTTGTGTGAATCTGTGGGAGCTTGACAAAGCCGTGTTGAAAGGCATTTAAGTTCCTTCCGTCACTACTGGAAATAATGTTCCATGAAACATCCTGGGGAATCTCTGTGCCTGTTTGTTTCTTCAGTGTAAAATCATTGCCCTGGGGAGCGCCTGGGGGGCTCAGTGGGTTAAGCCTCTGCCTTCGGCTCGGGTCGTGATCTCAGGGTCCTGGGATCAAGCCCCATGTCGGGCTCTGCTCAGCGGGGAGCCTGCTTCCCCCTCTTCCACTCCCCCTGCTTGTGCTCCCTCTCTCACTTTCTCTCTCTGTCACATAAGTAAATTTTTAAAATCTAAGAAAATAAAATAATAAAATTGTTCCTGTTGAATTACAGGGTCAAAGAATGTGAACTTTTGTTAGTTCGACCAGCCTTTGCCGAATGGAGGGCTGGAGTACTTTTACCAGATTTCGGTGTCCAGCTTCGCAGGAGCGCCGGCCCTCCCTCCACCTGCCTTTGCCCACCCTGTTGTGCCTCCGTCTTAGCTTGAACTTGATCATCGTTATGCCACTTAGTAGCTTATGCAAATTCCGTAGCCTTTCTGATCCTCAAGTCTTCATCTTTTAAAGTACAGGCTGTGTGAATCAGTGCGGTGTTTGCAAAGCCTCCTGGCTGAGACCTGTCAGCGCTTTGTCGGTGTGGCCGTTTCCTGGTGAGCCGTTGGCATTTTGTCTACTGAATCGCTTGTTCCGGTCACTGGCACGCTTGCTGGCGTATTCGTTCTCATTAGTAAATGTTCTTTGTATATTAAAGACTGACCCTTTAGCGTTTATGACAGTTTTGTCTTCTGAGATTTTTTCCCCCCACATCGTAGTTTTTAAGTTCTTAAGTATAGTCTTTGCCTTCGTGGTTTCTGAACTGGGGGGGGGGTCATGCCTAGGAAAAAAGACCTTCCTTTACCCCAACATTTAAAAAATAATAACTTGTATTTTTCTGGTCGTTTTTACATTTAAGTTTTCCTTTGAGCGATGTAGAAATTATTTTACTATCAGAAAGCAATCGAACTTCTCTTCCTGTTCTAGTTCTACGGATTGAGAGTTCTTTGACAACTTATTTGAATTGTTCCCTTTATTTATTAAGTTTACATATTGTGGGTCAGTTTCTCAATTGTGTTCTACGACGTTGATTGATCTGTTTTATGACCAGCGCTCAAATTCTTTTAATGAATGTGCCTGTTCCTCTAAACTTACTCTCCCAGTGAGCTTGAGAGTAATTTTCCTTGTCTTAGCCCTCTGAATAAGAACATACATTTTTTAATCAGAGTGCATTACATTAATTTCCAGTTTTCATTTTCATCATACGAAGTCTGATTTGTATCTGTGTTTGTATGTATATGGATATAAATCTCTTCTCTTCGTGGGATTTTTCTACAAATACCAAGCGCCCTCTCTGGGCCAGGTCCTCTGTGAAGCACAGAGAACTCATCTGTGAACAATAACACATTCTTACCAAGTGTCTGTCTCGGGGAACTTTGAGCCAACGGGTGCTAGATGATCACGTACCCATGAGCTTGTTAGACTTGAGGTCAGAGTCATGACCGAGAAGTCCAGGAAAGCCGGTCTAGTCCCGAGGGTCAGGGAGGGCTTTCCTTCGAAGCAGAGCAGAGCTGGGTGAGGCCTGGAGAGGTGTGGGGGAGGCGCTGAGGACTGCAGGCAGGTGGCCCGTACAGTGCTGGCCCTCACACTGCTGCACATTCTGCCCGCACGTGCGCATGAACGCCCTTCGTCTTTGCGTCTTTATCTTGTTTCCAGCCTCTTTACAGAATTCTCATGGTCTTCGGTCGTTCTTCAGTTGATTTTCTTGGGTTTTGGGGTTTATAGTGCATCTACAAAGAATTACCATGTGTCTGCTCCTCTTCAGTAAAGTTCTCTTAGTGCATAGCTAGAGCCTCTGAAATAACTTTTTCTGTTTTATTTTTAATTAACTTATAATGTATTATTGGCCCCAGGGGTACAGGTCTGTGAATCGTCAGGCTTACACCCTTCATAGCACTCACCATAGCACACACCCTCCCCAATGTCCATCACCCAACTTTTTATCCTGTCCAGGTTTTTTTTTTTTTTTTAATTGTTCCTTATATGTTAACATGTGTTTTAGATCAAGAAGATGTTCAGTTTCAGTAGTGGGATGATGAGCAAAGCTGACATTTCTGGAGCGATCTCTGATAGCTGTTGTGCTGTTTTTACTGTGCTACTGGATCTAATCCAGAATATGTAGGATTTATATAGTGTTTTGTAGCTTTTTTGTGAGGGAAATGTAACTTTATTTTTGAAGGTCTGGTACTGAAGTCGTGTTGTCCTTGGGAAGCTAGGTTTTGCTAGCGTAACAGAACAGGATTTACCCAAAGGTTGGCCTTTCTTTGCATCAGAAGTTTCTCCTCAAACTCCACACTCTGAAATAACGCATCGTGTGTCCACGTGTGCAGGTGGAGGAGCAGGTCAGCACCACGGAGCGTGTGTTCCAGGACAGACAGTATCAGATCGATGCGGCTATCGTCAGGATAATGAAGATGAGGAAGACTCTCGGTCATAACCTTCTAGTTTCTGAATTGTACAATCAGCTGAAATTTCCAGTAAAGGTAAGTGTATATTATCTTAATGAAAAGTGTCGTGTCGTGCTGAGCATTGGAAAGACGTGCTCCGTTCTTAACACCATAGACTCATTTGTCCCACATCACGGGGGATTGTTTCTGCACAAACCCACCTGTGCGTCCACCAAGTGTCGAAAAACCAGCAGGTGAGGACAGCAGAGTCTTTATCCCAAATGCTGCCCATCACCGTCACAGGAATAAGAGGTCGCTAACCCTCGCCCTTGCAGGGATGTTGTACTTGCTGGGGAGGGGAGGCCTGCGGTGCAGCTCCAGACAGTGTCTCTCAGTAGTGTGGCTCTTCAGATTATGCCCAGGGAGATCCCACAGACAGCTCATTTACTCAGCAGTGACGAGCACCAGAGCGTTTTCTGTTTTGATAATACCTCCTTATTTCTGTCCGTAAGAAAGTTGACCCTGAACCATTCAGTCCGTGCACATGTCCAGGACTGAGAGCTGTCCTGGGCGTATGTGGGGTCCCAGCGGGTAGGGAAGCATTAGGGAAAACTTGAAAACGTGAGCCTCCACCTGGAGAGAGATGGGATTCTCCTGAGACCTGGCTTTCCAGTGCCTGCGCCTGGCCAGCCCCGTGTTCCTCTGGGATCCCGTGCCATCTGGTTTGGTACAGGAGCAGCCGACTCTCTGTCCTCTCCGAGGGGCCCGGTTAGATGGCTCAGTGAGCAGACACTGACGCGGCCGCAGGGGTCTCCCCAGGCAGGCACAGGGCTGCTGTGCACACCGGAGACAGCACATTCTCCACGGTCACGAGACCCTGCTGCAGGCGCCGTCCTTTCCTGCCTCCGGCAGTGTGGGGCTTCAGTTCCCCTTTGCAGATGAGAGACCCGCAGTTAAAGGACTGAACGGGGAGCAAGGTGTGCAGCGGCCCCTTATCTTGTGAACGTACGATCTGTTGCTGAACAGGTGGTCAGGCCTTGGATAGGGACCGTGTGCCTTTGCACAGGGGAAGCTGGTGCATATGTGCCACAGGTGTGCTTCCTGCTACAGCAAAGCCGGGGGTGCCCTTTCCAGGCAGCCTCGCCACAAAGCCCGTCATCTGCTTTCAGCACAGGAGCACTTGCAGTCTGGGGCACCCCCCCGCCCAGAGCATAGATCGCCAGGACGTGCTAACACAGCACGGGACTTAGGGAGACACGTCCTCACGAAGGATGAAGGTGCCCTGAGACGACGTCAGATTTCCTCGTCAAACAAATGCAACGTGTGGCCCCCAGAGTGGGGCTGCCGTGCTTGGGAGTCAGTGAGCACTGGCCAAGAACGCAGTCTCCCTTGACCCCTCACGGCCTGCTCTAACCATTCACAGGGGAGCACTTCGATTGAGGGAGAATGTTAGCATTGTCTTTGAAGTGCAGGGACTTCCACTGGGTTCATTTTGTAATTGGTTTACAATCGCTGTTGACATATGGATATGTACATCTCCTATAATCATGCACTCGCTTGTAACCATGTGCTTCCTGCGTATGTTCTGTTCCCCTTTGTAAGTTGAATGCTGCTATAATGGAGGGGTTTTGTTTTTCTTTTTCAGCCTGGAGATTTGAAAAAGAGAATTGAATCTCTTATAGACAGAGACTATATGGAGAGAGACAAGGACAATCCGAATCAGTACCACTATGTGGCCTGACGTGTTTTTCTCTCAGCAAGACACTAGAATGTACCTTCAGAGCAGTGACGCGCTGCCGTGCTGTTTCCAGGACTTCTGACGTGGAGCCAGCACGGAGACTCTGGGATTCGAAGGAAAAGAGATGATTCTCGGGTTGCCCTTTACAAAGTTCATGGGTTTGCAAACGACATATGTAACTTTCCCTCCAGTTCTCCTCTTACCCTCTCGGTGTTCAAATCGTTTCTGTTGCTCGGATGCAGATTGAGTTTGCGATTGGACGAGAAGATGTTGGTTAGAAGAGTTTCCTTTGTGAGATGTTGCTCTTGAGGCAGGAAGCTGAAGGTTTGGCTTGGCCTGTGTGCGTGTGTGCGTGTGTGTGTGCGTGATCACGAATGCACAGCGCAGAGACTCTCCGGGCTGCATTTGCGGGCTGCGGGGGGCTCAGGCGGACTCCTGAAGGCAGGCTCTTGCGGTTGGCAGGACGCCTAGTTAGAAGCGAGAGCCCTGCGTGGGCGAGCATTAGGAGGAAGCGGTCGGTGTCAGACACTGGCTCATCGATTATGCAACCCAAAACTGGCATCTGTTTGTTTCCTGTATCTTCCACACGTCTTCGCTCTGATGACTGACTAGAGCGAGGTTTCTCCGTGAGACTTCTCTCGTGTGCCAGGACAGCACCAGGCCGGGCGTGTCTGCCGCGGGAGCCGCGCGCGTCTTTGTTCTTCTTCCACTGAGTTGTTGTGAATTTTCTGTTCAGGGGCTTGGGGGACGTTGTTTGTGTGTGTGCAGATTGCGTCGAGCAGCCCCTGTTTTTGCGTCGGGGGAGCTGCTGTTTGATTTAATTGCTCGAATAAAGTTTGGTTTCACTGCCCTGCACGGGGATGGCCGTCGCGCTCTGTGCTGGGGCCACTGTAAAGTTTTCCAGGAGACTTCAAGTCTTGCTATTGGAAGCAGAGGTTATTTTGACAAAAGATTAAAAGGATTTTGTTGGCACCTGGTTTCATGTTGTGTGTATATAGGTGAGGCTGAGCAGGGGACAACGATATTAGTGCCGTAACTGTAACAAAGATACTTTTCTGGTAACATTTAAAAGTACTTTATATTTTACATAATAGCATGTTTCATTTTGATTAAAAGCTACCAAAGGAATTTTGATCATGGTATAAGTGTTTAAAGCAATATTTTCTGGGATATACCAAGTTTATATAATTTAATTTTGTGCTAAATAATTAAAAATTTCTCCCTTTTTGAAACATGCGTGTTTAAAATACGACATCTTATGAGTTTCCATGTGAAAATCCTCACTCTTGAAGTATCATTATTTCTATATTTGTAAATTTTCATTTGTCTGTTCTATACTGCATGGTCTGTAAGAGACCAGATAGATTTCTACTTCTTAAATTTTACGTTCATTGTCTCTAGAAATTGTTAATCTTGTAATTTAATGTAGACTTAACTCTGAATAAAATTAGTTTAATTGGCCTTAAAATTACATTAATAAAACTTGCGGTATGCAAACGACACATTCTCCTGTTAAGCAACTCGAAGTCCACGTCCAGGACGGTGGACAGAGAAACACGGAAGTGGGTAGACGGGGCCGCCCTCTCAGGAGTGGAGCTGTCCTGTCCGCTCACGAATCAGGGTTGGCGAGGGTGTCATTGCAGTGAAAGGCCAATGCGGCCCAACAAAGGGGGTGTTCGGGAAGCGGGGGTGGGGGGCAGGAGCCACAAAACTGGAGAGGCGGTGAGCCCAGAAAATCTGAGAGAACCAGAGAAAAATCGGTGACCAAAAAAAGAACAAGTTTTTATCAGAACACAAAACTAGCGGGAAACCCAAGATACAACGGAAAGGCATGTTTTCAGTAGCCACAGAACGATGACGAAATTTCTAGTGGCAAACAGGGAAATGGAGAAGCGTGTTTAAATGACGTGGGAGCAGAGAGAAAGCCTGAAGAAGGGGCCAGAGGCTGCTCTCACATTTGTCTGTGCATCGTCTGAGCACGCGACACGGCCTTACCTGCGAACACAGACCAGGGGACCCCAGAGTCGCAGGAGAAAACCCATCCTGGCATCGTGTCAGGAGATGACACGCTCCGGGAGCACAGCGGCATGAGGGGCGCGTTGTCGGGCAGGAGGGAGTCACCACCTCGAGAAAACCACAGTTGGGTTTCCCTCCTTGACACCAAAATAAGTGCTGGAGCTCAGAGATTTAAGGGTTAGTAGAAACGAGGCCATAAGTATAAGGAGGAAGCACGAGATCGTTTTCTTCTAATTCTCACTGGATAAAAGTCTAACCGCGAATTAAGTTATGTGTTCATTTCTCAAGTGACGCGTGGCCCTCTGAAAGTTCACATGCCGACCGGTGTGCCCGCGAGGCGCGGGGTAGGGCTCCGAGGTGGACGAGCGTGGGCCAGCGTCAGGGTGGGCCTGCTCCGCGCGAGCTTGAGGAGTGTCAGACGGCGGAGGAGATGGGTGCGGCGAGCGCCCACCCACTGGGATTTCCAGAAAGGAGGCAGGGTGGGCTCCAGGGGTCACTTTGAGGCGTACCGGTTCAGAGCTCGCAGAGGTTTGGGCAGCATTGTGGAGAGAGGCGTCCTAGCCGGGGGGTGGGAGGGGTGCCACCCAGGTGGGCAGGAGCCGGGCAGGAGCTGGGCAGCCAGGTGAGGAGTTGTGCGTGTCGGGAAGGGTCTGGGTGGAGAGGGAGGGGCAGATGGAGGTGGGAGGGCTGGGATGACCCGGGCCTAGACAGAAGGTGTGTGCTTCCGAGAAGCCGGGGTTCACAGAGTAGGGAGACGGGCCTGCAGGAGGCAGTGAGTGGAAGGGAAGCCTCCTACCCCGTCTCCAGGCCCAGGGCGAGGGGCCCGCGATGGTGGGCCCAGAGGTGCTGGGCTGCAGGAAAGCCGGGCCCGGGGACAGCCGGGGGACAGTGGAGGTGGGAGAGGAGCCACCGGGATGGGAAGGCTGCTTCCCGCAGGCCTGTGGCCAACATCCCCAGTCGCTCGCCCTGCTGCCCACAGGGGAGAAGAGAAAGAGAAGGGAGGTGCACTGCCCGCCTCCCCTGCCTCCCGCTCCTCCCGCTCCTCCCCCGGGAACAGAAGAGCCAGGCCCGGTGCCGATGTGGGCGCCGGGCCGGCAGAGGTCGCAGCTTGGGGGGTCCTGGCAGCCATGGCGGGGAGCCCTGCGTGGCCGACCGAGCGGGCCCTCGGTGCTGATGTGTGGCCACGGTCTCTCAGCAAACCTACAAGGCATGTCTCAGCTTCGGATTCGCCCGCACCTTCAACCCAACCCCCTCCGGTTGCAGGCAGTTGCCCGCCCTGTGCTGCCGCCCGCCCCGGCGCCATCGCATCACAGCATTCTCCATGTCCACCGGCATGTGGCCGTGTGCGTGTGAGGGGCAGTGCAAGTGGCGTCCTGGGGGGCAAGGGACAGAGCAGAGTGGACTCTGCACCGCGTACCCTTTGTACTGTCGGGGTTTCTGTCTGAACAACACTAAGTAAGATTAATGACAAATTAAGAAAAACAGTGGTGCCCCCACCGGCTCCCGTCATGGGCCCCAGCTCGGTGGCCGAATCATTACTTCCTGTCATTTTCCGAACCTCCGTTTCCTTGACCCCTGAATTTGCTGTTTCTCAGGAGAATCTACTAGGAACTAGAGGACGTCAGGCCCGCGATATCCCCCCACGGCGTTCTCCCAGTTTCTGAGCCCTCGGTCGGGAGACTTGTACGTTGACGTGTTTGTGTTAGTACACCTGGCATGTTTTGTGTGGACGCCGAATGCTTGCCGGCGGGTGTCACAGACCCCCCGGAGCCAAGGCTCAGCACCCGGACTTGGTGCCCAGACTGCCCAGCTCCCGCCCACATGCCCTGCACTCCAAGTCCCCACCCCAGTCACCGTGCCGATGGTGGCTTTGTGTTCTGCTGCCATCTCTGCTTGCTCTGCTGACGAAACATATGCCTCATCCTGTCCCGTCGCTGGGGTGGGCCAGCGCCTTTGCCTGGCGGGGCCCCACGCAGCCCTGCCTGCCACCCCGACACCCTGAGAGAGAGCGCCTAGGGGAGGCTCGTTCTGGACCCCTGCCTGTCTCCTGCTCCAGGGACTGGACTGCCGAGAAAACTCTAGGCCCCAGCCGTTTCCTAAGAACTGTGAAGGCTTTGTAAGTGTCCAGCTCCAAAGTCCACTGCCATTTTGTAACCAACCTATTGGGCATTTTTTCCCCCAAATTTTGAAGTCTTCCAGGGTGCCTGGGTGGCTCAATTATTAACTGTCTGCCTTCGGCTGGGGTCAGGATCCCGGGGTTCTGGGATCGAGCCCCACAATTGGGCTTTCTGCTCGGCGGGAAGCCTGTGTCTCCCTCTCCCCCTCCCCCTGCTTGTCTCTCTGTCAAATACATAAAATCTTTTTTTTTTTTTTTTTTTAATTTATTTGACAAAGAGAGAGCAGGCAGAGAGGCAAACAGAGAGAGAGGAGGAAGCAGGCTTCTGCTGAGCAGAGAGCCCGATGCGGGACTCGATCCCAGGACCCTGGAATCATGACCTGAGCTGAAGGCAGAGGCTTTAACCACTGAGCCACCCAGGCGCCCCATAAAATCTTTTTTTTTTTTTTTTTTTTTTTTTTTTTTTTTGTCAGAGAGAGAGGGAGAGAGAGCGAGCACAGGCAGACAGAATGGCAGGCAGAGGCAGAGGGAGAAGCAGGCTCCCCGCCAAGCAAGGAGCCCGATGTGGGACTCGATCCCAGGACGCTGGGATCATGACCTGAGCCGAAGGCAGCTGCTTAACCAACTGAGCCACCCAGGCATCCCTAAAATCTTTTTAAAACCTTTTTTTTTTTAAGTCTTCTCTTCCAGAGTTTTGGGTGCTGTCCCGCCAACTCTGTTCTGGGAAGTGCTCTCCCTCCCTCGCATCTTCCCGTCCTGTGTCTCTCCTGCTCTCAGAGAAACTGGCTAAGCAGACAGGCCACGAGCCCTGTGGCCTCCCTCGCCCCTGCCCAGGGCGCACTGCTGTGTGCGCTTCTGCATTGGACAGTTGTTTCTGGTTTCCTGAGAGCCTGAGCTGAGCGGCAGACCCTCTTGCGGCCACTGGATCTACCCTGAGCTGAACGGCAGACCCTCTTATGGCCACGGGATCTAGTCCTGCGCCTCTGAGGCCCGGTTTCCAGGTCGTCGGGCTCTCGGGCTTGGTAAAGGGCCGCGCAGTCTGGAGCTCCGGCTCCGTGGCTGTGTGCGCTCACCGTGCCGTCTCCCCTTTATCTGACTTCGGGGCACATCGGGGTCACGGGGCTGGCCTCGGCTCCTAGCTCTGGCGGTGCCGTCCCTGGGCTCCACGCATCCATCTTGGGGAGAGTTTTCAGGCACGTCAGCCCTGCGCGTGCAGCACGACGTCCATACACATTCAGTGAATGCCGAGGCGCCGCCGCGAGACAGAGGAGTATGGATGGAGCCAGAGAATAAACACGGGTGAGGGTGCCAGGAACCAAGGAAGGGGTTTGAGGGAAGAGAGGGCCCCTGCACCAGGAGCTGGGAAACATCCGGCTTTGGGGTAACCAGGGCCCCTGCTGATGGCACAGTCAGTGGCAGGTGGAGGCAAGGGCGAGGCAGCCTCTCTTCTGGGAGAGGACACAAGCAGCTGTGCACAGACGTAGGAAGGGGCTCCGGGAGAGAGGGGCGTGTGCGTGTTTACATGTGTGTGTTCATACACACGTGTGGTTTTGCTGAGACAGGTCACTATGGAAATGCAGTCGCAGACACAGATAAGTGCAAAGCCACGGGCTCAAGACCGGAGGAGACTTGTAAGGGTTCTAGTCACCAGCGACGTAACATATCAGGGTCCACTGCTTTACAGGCTGAGACCTGGCATTCTCCCGCACATGTGCTGTTCTGGGTCTGCTTCTCCGTGATGGAGCACTCGAAAGCACCAGAGTCCGTGGGAGATGGTTTTCAGGCTGCAACTTTGAAGTCAGATGGCTCAGGGGTCCGACCCTGGCTCTGTCACCATCCGGGTGCCCCTGCGAAAATTACTTAAATTCTCTGGACCCAGTTTTCCTGTCTTCTTGAAGAGGATAACGCTAGTTGGCTCGTGGGGTTGTTCTGAGTTACTGTGTGCGAAGGTTCTCCTGCTCCATACTGCCGCCACAAAAGGTTGAGTGGGGTCGATGCACGTCACAGATGAGATCTGCCCACAGGAGGGCAAGGAGGTGCGGACGGGGAATCAAGAGCAGAGACGATGATTCCCAGGCCGAGAACTCAGACCAACGCCTCCATCGTCCACCAGACAGGCGTGGTAAGTAGGTACAATAGGCAAAGAGAAGTGATCCACCACGAAAACTGGTCGGGAAGGCTGGAGCAGCCTCATTCATACTAAGCAGCCCCAAGAACAAGAGCCAACTTTAGAAAGAGAAAAGACAGATCCGTCACCTTGAACCCTGACCCCGCAGGCCTCTAGGAACACACAGAGCAAAACCTGACAGCGGAGAAGAACAACAGGAGGCAGACAAAGCTGTGCTTGTGGTCGGGGGCATCAGCAGCCGACAGACAAAATCAGGACACACCCGAAACGTGACCGGCCAGTCACGGGGATGTGCACCAAGGGAGGCCTGTGGTGGGACATTAGCAAGTCTCATTGTCGTCTGACCACAAACTAAATCAGAAATCTAACAAAGATAACTGTAAATAACTTCGGAAATTAATACACTTTTTTTTTTTTTTTGAAGATCTTATTTTTAAGCAATCTCTACCCTTGGCGGCTTGAACTCACAAACCCCAGATCAAGAGTCGTGTGCTCCACTGACTGAGCCAGCCAGGCGTCCCTAGCAATACACTTCTAAACAAATAATCCAATAATCCTAGCATCAATAGATGATGTAAGTAAATGGCACACCTTTAAGTAACCCGAGTCAAATAAAATTAGAAAATATTTTGAGTGAATAGGAAAACACACCATGTAAAAGTTTATTTTAAAGAACCACTAAAGAAGTACAGGGAAATTTATAGCTTCAAACATTTACATTAAAAATGAAAGGTTTAATTACTATTGATGTAAGCATCCACCTTTAAAAACTAGAAAGAGAAGAACTACTTAAGACCAAAATAAATGGAAGGAAATAATGAGAGTAGGAATTAAAGAACTAGAAAACGAGCAGATGCAGAAGACCCACAAAACTGATGAGCCTCTAGTCAGACTAGCTGAAGGAGAGGGAACAAAAATTGTGGATACCAGGACTGAAAGGACATGGTCACTGTTCCTGCAGAGAAGGCTGTGAGTCGTTCACACTGGTAAAAAGTGGTAGGGCCACATTCCCTGAGATTCACAAGCTGTCCAGATGGACATGGGAAGAAACAAAACAGTTCAATCTGACATTTTAAATCTTTCAGAAAAAATAAAAAAAAAGATCAGAACTGGAGGGTGTACCTGGTGAATTCTACTAAACTTTTAAGGAAGAAGCAACACCAATCTTAGAGTCTTTCAGAAACAAAGGAGAGGATACCTCACAACAATTTTATGAGTCCAGCATTATCCCGACACAAAAACAAGACAGAAAATTACAAGAAAAAGACAGACCAGTAGCTCTTCGCCAAATATTAGCCATTTGAATCCAGCAGTATACAAAATCCGCAGTACACCAAAACCAAGTAAAATTTGGTGCAGAAGTGCAAGGTTAACATTTAAAAATCTAAAAAAGAAATAAAAACATAATCATCTCAAAAACAGCAGCATCGATGACATGAAACACTGTTGACTTAACTCCCAGCAAACTAGGAATGGAAAGGAGCTTCCCTAAGCCGGGAAAGGACATTTGCATCTACAGACTGAAGCTGACATTATGCTGAATGTAACAGACTGAAAGCTTCCCCCCGCAGCCAGGACAGGTGGTCGCCGCTGCGCCGAGCCAGGAAGGAGAAAGGAAACGCATAGAGGTGGGAGGGAGTCTGTGAAGTAGGGGTCACACGTGACACGAGCGTGTGGGTAGAACAAAGCTCCCGCTGGAGCGGGTACGCCAACTCAGCAAAGTCAGGAGAGGTCGCTAAACCAAGGTCCACTCTATCTGCACATTCAAGCAACAACTGGAGAATGAAATTCAAAGGTGCAACCCCACTCACAACAGTACCCAGAATGTGTGGAATGCCGAAGTTACAGACTGCACAAGAACACGGACGCGGAAACCGCGAAGTATCGCTGAAAACAATTCAAAGAACCAAAGAGCTGCGTCCTGTCAGGGTCTGTTTTCCCCTGATGGGCGCGTTCAGTCCCACGCGGGAGTTCCGGCAGGGTCTCCTTCACACCACGGTGAGCTCATCTTAGAATGCACATGGAAGTTGAGTCAAAGCAACTTGTGAAGGAGCCGCTGGAGAGCTAAATGTCCCTAATTTAGACTCGCTCTGAAGCCAGAGACAGACACGGAGGAGCCGAACCGAGCGGGAGCGTCACCGCACGCCCACCCGCGTGCAGCTGCGCCACCTGCAGCAAAGGCGCCAAGGGAACTAAGGCTTAGTCTTTGCATCAAAGAGCTGTCCATCCGTGGAGGGGGTGAACTCTGATTTTTATCTCACACCATCCCCAAAACTTAACTTGATCATGGGCCCAACAGTAGAAGCTAAAAGCATAAAACTTCTAGAAGAAAACATAAGAGAAAATCGTTGTAATGTTGGGAAATGCAGAGATTTTCAGACACAAAAAGCATCAATCATGAAACTAGTATCGAGAAGTTGAATTTTAATTAAATTTAAGTTTTGCTTTTTGAAAGATACTATTAAGAAATAAAAGGGCTAGCTGCATCATGGGAGGAAATGTTTACAGGACGGGGAAGTAGCACATTCAGAGTATAGTTTAAAAAACACTTAGAATTCACAAACAGCAATAAACTTTAAAAATGAGGAAAAAGGGGCACCTGGGTGGCTCAGTGGGTTAAGCCTCTGCCTTCGGCTGGGGTCATGATCTCAGGGTCCTGGGATCGAGTCCCGCGTTGGGCTCTCTGCTCAGCCGGGAGCCTGCTCCCCTCTCTCTCTCTGCCTGCCTCTCTGTCTACTTGTGATCTCTGTCAAATAAATAAATAAAATATTTTTTTTAAAAATGAGGAAAAAGTTTGAACACTTAACCAAAGAAGATATGTGAATGGTGATGAGGCACATGGACCTTTTCATCTCGCTAGTCCTCATGCCAACTAGCACAAGACAATTACACAGCTATCAGAAAGACAGGGGATACCAAGTGTTGACAGGCTGTTGGTAAGGATGGGAGAGCTCCGACAGTTTCTTCTTAAACACGCACTCCCTGAAGACCCGGCTTTTCCACCCTGAGGTGTTTACCCACGAGAAATAAAAGCCTTGTCTGCCCCATGATGTGGATTTGGTTTTTCATCGCAGCTTTACTGGTAACAACCCGAACATCCTTCTGCTGGTGCACAGGTGACCTTGTGGTCTTACAGCGGGACCTGCCCCATCCCCTATGAGCACCATCATGGGTTACAAATGTTGAAATATCAGTGTTGATTTCAGTTCCCATTGTGTCTCCACTCTTGGGAAAGGGCTCTGGTTAACCACATTTCATTTCTCAAACGAGCACAGGCCCTAGGTGACACCACCCCAGACCCCAGGGCCCCCAGGCCACGACCAGGTGAGTGTGTCACTGGAAACGTGAGCTTAATTGAAGCTACACAGTTACTCCTGCAAGTGACTGGAGCTGTGTGCGTTACTCCGCTTTCCAAGAAAGCAAGTGTTTTGGTTCTTTTTTTATGAGAGTTCCTTTTTCATAACCATCTGAAAGGAAGACTATATGTTGGAGTATTTCAAGGAATCTACCCAAAAGCTGTCAGAGGTGTGCGCAAGGCGTGGAGACGTTCTCAGTGGCGTTATTTTAAAGAGGTTTCTTTTTTTTTTTTTTAAGATTTTATTTATTTATTTGACAGACAGAGATCACAAGCAGGCAGAGAGGCAGGTAGAGAGAGAGGAGGAAGCAGGTTCCCTGCTGAGCAGAGAGCCCGATGCGGGGCTCGATCCCAGGACCCTGAGATCATGACCTGAGCCGAAGGCAGCGGCTTAACCCACTGAGCCACCCAGGCGCCCCAGTGGCGTTATTTTAAACCGCAAACAAGCACAGGCAGTCTAAGCGTCCTAAAGGAGAGGGCTGGTCTTCACACGTGTGGGGGACAGGACTCTCATTTCTCTCCCCACCCGTGAGCACATGGTTCACTTGCACGCTGACAGTTTCCCCGTTTTCCTGACGTGTTCCTCACTGACTCACCCTGTAACTTAAATTAGTTTCCAGCCGTGATCTACTTGCCTTTTGTACCATTAATAAGCCAAAGTAAATATTTTTGAGGTAAATTGGCAAGAGAATTGGGAAAGAGAAGTGAAAAAATCTTGTGTCCTGGTAGAAAATGACAGCATGGTACAGACCCAGCCACTGACTGCGAGGGCACCTCGCAGCGCCCTGCCTCCTCCAGGCCCGGTGCTGGCGACCCTCACCCTTCCGCGGGGGTCTGCCAGTCTTTGTTGGGCAAAGGAGAAATGACCGGTATCTTACGATACCTTACGAAAGTGGAATATGACCAAATGGTGCAGCCCGTATGATGAACGACCGGGCAAGAGCAAAGGTCATGCCCCTTAACAGTCGCTGCCCGCGGTTCACACGGTCAGTCCGTCCTAAACCTTGTTACCTTGTGATCTACTGATTATTCCCAGGACTGTCCGTCTTCTGAGTCTCCAAGCACATGGCAGTCCCGGCATCACAGGGTCCGTCCTCACGCCCCCTTCTCATCTGTAATTTCTTTCTTCACAGGGAGGAACCTGCAAATTACTGTTACCTGCAAAGTATCTACTTATTTGTCAACAGCCGTTACCAAAGTAGTTTTAAGAACTGCTAACTCCTGCCCCTGAGCATTAATAAAGGAAACTGGTTTAGAACGGAGTCTGGGGGCTGGTGGGGGGACACGCATGCCCTGCCACTGTCCTCAACGGCACACCCCTCGGGAAGTCTGATAGGTCAGAAGCTGGACAAGAATGACGGGGCGAGTTAACTAAAAGCAAGCACGTGGGAAACTACGGGGAAAAGCCCCAAGAATCAAGGACTGTCCGGTGGTGACAGTAAACGCATGCGCCTCTCGGGCTCGAGGAACACCTCCAGAGGCGGCGAGGGGCGGAGGCCTGGGTGGGGCAGCAGGACGGGCCGAGGAGGAGGGGCCAGGACACTCGGGGTCTGCACAACTGCGCGAGCGAAGCGGGGCGGTGGGCGAGGGGAAGGGCGTGCGGCCGGAGCTCCAGGTCGCGATGAGCGCAGACCCGGGGAGCCTCTAGGGAAACCAAGGGCTCGGGGAAGGGCGAGCGCCGGGGAGGGGCCCCGCGGAGGCTCCAGCAGCGGGGAGGCCGCCAGCTCCCCTCCCGGGAGAGGAGGGAGGGGCGCGCTGCACCAGGGCTCCGGCCCCCGCAGGAACGACGCCCGCGCCGCGCCCCCGCCCGTCCTCCATCAGGGGTCACGGCTGGCGGCCACCTCCGAATCCCCTTCCGCCTCGGTCCACCCGCAGCTCCGTCCTTCGTGGGGCTGACGGGGATCGCAGCGTCCAGTCCGCGTGTTCGAGTCCCGCCTTTCTCAGCCCCGCGTCCGGTCGCTTGCGACTCAGCGGCCGGCAGGAGCCCCCGGTACAGTGCCCGGGCCCCGAGGGAGCAAATGGTCCCTGTCGAGGCTCTCGGGCGGCCCCGGTCGGCGCGGGCCTCGGCAGGGAACCGCCCCTCGAGCCACCCGTCTCCTCCGGCGGACGGGGAAGAGCCGCTGAGGAACCCCCCACCCCCGGCGCCGCCGGTGCCCTCTTTCCGCTTCAAGCCGGCAGTCCCCTCCGCAGCCCGTAGCTGGGGTCACGTGGAGCCACGGTCACGTGCCTTCGGGTCACGTGCGAGGCGGGCACCGGCCGGGGCGAAGACGTCGTGTCCGCGTGCTCTCGCGAGATCCGCGGGGTCACGTGACAGCGCGGGCGCGGCGCGGACTCACGTGACGGGCGCCGCCGGCCGAAGGGTCTCTCGCTTGTCGCGGGCGCCAGAGCGGCAGGGCCTCTGGACCGCGGGACCCTCGCCCTCACGCCGCCCCCCGGCCCGCCCGCCCGCCTCCGGCGCCCGCCCGCGGTCCAACCGCCCCCGACCCGCTCAGCTCCCGCTCCGGCCTCGGCAGCCCTCGCGCCCATGGCGGCCCTCGGCGGCGCTCGGCGGCGGTCTCTGCTCCTGCTGCTGCTCGGTGAGGGGCCGGGGCCGGGGGTTGCGGGCCGGGCGGGGTGGGCGCCCGGAACCCGGGGGAGGCCGACGACGCGAGGGCCGGAGGTGGGGGCGGGCGGCGGGCCGCGGGCCGTCGTTGTCTCGGCCGAGGTCGGCGCCCGGGGTCTGGCGCGGAGCCGTCCGGCCGCTGCTTGAGGACGTGGGGCGAGAGGTCCGCGGTGGCCGCTTCGGCCGTGGGTCAGCGAGCTCGCTGTCTGGGCGTCGAGTTGGGAAACCCGCGGCTTGCGGGCTTCGGGATAGCTGCGGGGGGCCCCGGGGCCGGGGGCGCTGTGCAGCCGGGGCGGCGGGACCTGCCTGGGTCCCTGTCCTGCCGCAGACGCGGGTCTCCCCGGGAAGGGCCGCGGGGCGGCGATCCCGGCCTCCTAGAAGCAGTCCCTGCGCTCTGGGTTTTCGTCCGTCCGGTCGGGCCGGTGCGCCTGCGGTGCGTGCGCGCGGGCTGAGCTGCCGGGCGGGGGCCGGGGGGGCGGGATGGGAGCGCAGCGCCCCGGCCTCACAATGGCCGTGCCCGTGTCTAGCGCGCGGTGCAGAGGGCGCCGCTGCTGTGCCGTGGCCGCTGGCCTCCGTCCGGACCGACCTCGGAAGCGGCGGGGGTGCTCGGTGCGTTCCCGAGTGGGGGCGTCTCAGCAGGAGCGGGGGCCGCGTGCTACTGTCGGGGGGTCACTGCGCGCCTTGATTTAAGTCTGTTGAGATGCCCTCCATGAGCCTCTCTGTGGCCCCTTCGCGAGCCCCTCCCCGCTAGTACGGGAGTTCTCCCAACGGCAGCGTCTGGAAGACCCTCCGAAGGGGGAGCGCCCGTGAGGGAAGCGGGCGTCGGGCGCCTGCCTGCCGCGGGTTCGCTCTCTGCCTCTGGGAGTCGGTGACGGTGACCGTGGATTCCGGCTCCCGTGTTTGTTCGGCCTGTCGCGCGCCATGAGTGGCGGAGCCGCACGAGTAACCGGAGGGGCGGCCTCGCGCAGCAGACCCGGGGCTCTGCCCTTCCCCGCAGGCGTGCGTCCTGCCGGAGGAGTCGCTGGAACTCGGATGGCAGCGCTGTGCGTTCCTAGAAGGGCTCGCACACTTGAGAGTTTCGCATTTTGTGTTTTGAAACTCCCCTTGAAAATGAAGAGAAGCAGCCTTGTTCCCTGCGTCGTGCTAGCTGGGGGTCCCCTACGTGTCCTGGCTGTGTGTCCTGAGCGCCCAGGCTCACTGTCTCGTCTTTTCAGGTTTTAGATTCCGTTGAAATACAACTTTTAGTAGAGGTATATTCCTTTGGATTTAGGTCCTTTTTTCTCCTTGAAGATTTAATTTAATTTATTTAATTTAATTTAATTTATTTGGCAGAGACTGCACAAGCGGGGAGAGTGGGAGCCGGAGAGGCAGGCTCCCGGCTGAGCAGGCAGCCCGCTGTGGGACTTGATCCCAGGATACCAGGTCGCGACTCAAGCTGAAGGCAGTCGCTTAACCAACTGAGCCACCCAGGCGTACCAAGGGTTTTGGTCTTTTTAAAATGTTTATTTTGATGCGTAATTTTACCAGAAAGCATCTCTTCTAAAAAATACTTCAAACTTCAAAACTACAGATTCTTCCTACATTCACAGTGAAGTAATTCTTAAAGCTTCATTTGTGTTTCAGTATTTGGTAGAAAGCAAAACCAAGGGTGAACGGAGAGTGTCCAGTACTTGGGATTAGGTGACATTGCATAATGTGCCTCTTTAAACCACTGGTGTTAACTAGATGACTTCCTTCCCCTTTCCTAATAAAAACTGTCACTTAGGAAGCTTGAAAAGTTTTATCCTGACTGTGGGACTTTTGTCAGTTGCTTGGGTCGGTGACCAGACTCTTAGCTGTATTTGAAGTTGAAGTTCTCAGGGTCCATGGCCTTGAATTCCTCTTATTGGACACTCCCTACCGTCTGCGTCCAGAGGACTTGGCTGTGTGTGTAGCGTGAACGTCAGCTCAGTTGTGCTGTGATCACTGACACACAGGTCTCCCTTCCTCGTCTCACAGCCCATCTTGTGCCTCCCACATCGCAAGTCCTCCCTGCGTGCGCACAGGCGCCCCGGGTTTCAGTGGCAGTCCCTCACCAGACGCGCAAAAGTCAGCTCTTCAAGAGTGTCCGCACCCAGGCCCTGCCTCTGTGGATTGGGATTCCCTGTGAGGGTTGGAACCTTGGTCTTTTTTTCTTCTTTCTTTAAATTTTCACAGATGATTATGTATTACTGATTAAGAGAAAAATACTGGGTTTAAAAGCATCTAACCAAGACAGACTAGAAAGTACTTCTTTAAAAAAATATATTTTTGAGATTTTATTTATTATTTGAGAAAGAGCATGCATGAGCGGGGGGATGGTGGGGGGAGAGGGAGATGCAGACTCCCTGCCCCGCAGGGAGCCCAATGCAGGACTCAGTCCCAGGACCCCAGAATCATGACCTGAGCCAAAGTCAGATCCTTAACCCCTCTTACAAAAATTTTAATGTAGAAGTTCATTGATGTGTTTGTTCGGGTGGCAGGTCTTCGTTTCAGAAATGAGTGTTTCACAGTTTGAAACCTATTGCTCACTTGGCCGTTGTTGGAGAGAAAGCACGGTCGCATGTGGCACTAGTTCCAGATTACTCAGCTTCACTAACCAGCTGTGTGACCTTGAGCAAGTTAGTGTCCCTGTCTCAGTGTCGGCAGCTGTGTGAGGGAATCCTGGCAGTGTTCACCTGTTAAGGTTGCCATGATAATTAACTGCAGAGTGCTTGGAGCAGGGCCCGGCACGTAGCAAGTGCTGTTAAATCAAACACTCTGCATTTTGTGTCACATACTGAGGACTCAGTGATGAACTTGGTGGTTGAAGTCTCAGTAGTTCTATCTAAATAAACCAGTGCGCGTGAAACCCAATGCCGATGCCCGGTGCTGACTGCTCTGCACACACGGGCTCATCTGATACTCCGATAGCCCCAGCGGGTCGGCACGCTTGTCCAGCTCACAGGCACGTACACGGAAGGCAGTGGTTGCTACCAGCCCAAGGTCACACGACTAGTAAGTGACGGAATGGTCTCTCGTAGTCCTGCTGCTGACAGCTGACAGCTGTGCTTGTTTTGGAGCGTGGAGTTGCTACCGTGGAAGCGCGTGGAAGGAACAAGCCAAATGTGCTCCTTCGTATGACTGCTGGAGAAATGACCATGCCTGCGGGGAGCACTGCTGCGGTTAGCCATTGCCAGCAGGCCGGGGAGCTAGCTTTGAAGATGGACACCCACTCCTCAGATCACTGCGACATTTTAATTCATTGAAGATTTTTTTCCTTCTTAAGCAGCTATGACTGTTACAGAATTTTTTTTTAAAAACACCTCAGACCATTAAGGGCTCCTGGGTGGCTCAGTTGGTTAAGCGTCTGCCTTTAGCGGAGGTTGTGATCCCCGAACCCTGGGATTGAGCCGCGCGTCTTAGGCTCCCTTCTCAGCCAGGAGCCTGCCTCTCCTGTCCTTCTGCCCCCTCCTTGCTTGTGCTCACTCTCGCTCTGTCTCATCTCTTCCAAATGAATAAATTTATTAAAAATCTTAAAGAAAAATACTTCTGACCATTACCATACAGACATTTAAAGTTTTATGTTCTGATGCTCTTGTAGAGCTCTTTTTCTTGACTGAAATCTGGCTTCTGGGGCTGAGTTTCTTGTTTGAACAACTGAAAATGTCTGGACCCCTCCAGAATAATGGGGGGTATCTAGTGCTGGTACAACTTTAAATTCGTTTTGGTAGTACTTCTTATACTTTGAAGGCTTACATCCTCAGAGTATTTACTAAGTGAAAAAATTGTGTTTAAAAAGTTATTTAATGTTAAGTATATTCTGATGAAGTGCTTTGAGTCAGTAGAAAGTGTTTTGATGCTTTTGGGAACTCATTTGTGGAAGTGCAGCGTGGTAAAAAGGGGTCCGTGCATAATCCCATGCGAGGCGGCGCCCTGCCGTGTCCGCGGCGCACACGCAACCACGCGTGACTCTGCGGTAGCCGCGCCAGCCCCACAGACCTGTGAGGGCCTCAGGCCCAGGAGAGCCTTTGACTGGTGCACGAAGTAGCCCGTGTACACCCGATCTGGGTCAGCGTCTGGTGTCTTCCTGACTCCAGCGCACGGGCTTTAACACACTTCTGCTCGCCGGCGTCTCTCTGCACCCCGGGGACGCTTAACCTGTTCTTCTCTGAAGGCATGAGGATGATTTGTTTGGTTTTTGAAAGCCTTTACTGAGTCAGAAACGAGCTGTGGCATTTTCTCTAGGTTTTACAGTGGAAATTCATTTATCAGAGTTGCCTTTAGTGTGGTCTTAGCTGAACATTCTGGGATGTAGGTTAAGATTTTGCAAAGCAAAACAAACCGCGCAGGTTCCTTACCTGCCCTAGTTTGCTTCGTTCTCGTGCACCAGCTTCTTGTGAACACAGACTTCGGTATTTCTTGTACCGGAAACTTAGAGGAAGGTATGTGGGGCTTCTGGCTACGTTTCGCGTTGTGCCTGAGTAATAGTTGGCTTTAAAGATTTTACTTTGTGAAAGTTCGAAGGGTGAAATAAATTGTGTTTGTTGGAGTCATCTACTTTGCTAGGGACAGGGATTTTAGAATGCAGAGTTACGAGTGTCCGCTGAGTGTGTGCCTGTGGCACATCGACACTCAGAGTGGCCAGAGGATGGCTAGAGGGTGTGCAGGGACCGGCGGCGGCAAGGAGGGAGGCGTGTCCCTGCTGAACCCCGCAGTGCGCGCTGCTGGCTGGCGAAGGTTCGGCTTTAGGACGAGCGGAAACATGTGCTCTTTCCGGCTGCGGAGGCAGAGCGCACGGACACGCGTAGCTCGGAGGAGCCAGCTGCTGCTCCACCCCACGGGCTGGGTGACACCCACCGCTCGCCTGCTCGGGGTGGTGGCATGTCACGAAGCCAGACGTGGCACTGACCCTGAGAATTTAAGGAGGAAATAGCCATCATCGCTGGCGAGCTGGAGGGACCTGTGAGAATTTCATTTTGTCCCCTCCTTCTGGGGTACAGCAGCCCTCCCTAGACATGGTGGCCGGTGTGTTAACATCACACGGCCACGTCCACGTCCTGTTGAATTGTTTCTGGAGAAGCTTTCCGAAGTTGGGTCCAGAGCTCGGATCTGTGAGCCCATGGCTTTTCCTGCCACGCCTGCGGCCCAGGAGAGGTAACACGATCTGACTTTAAATAGTAGTTTAGGACCGTGGCACCGGATAGAACCAGTTCTCCCACGGGCTCCTGCAGGTCAGTATTCAGGCTGAGTCGTGCCTCCACGACCCTAGCACATCTTCCGAAGGCCCTCTGAGGACTGAGCATGGAGCAACATATGCCTGGGGTGACCTGGAAATTGACAGGTGACCTCCCCATCAGTATCCTGACACCAGGCTATAAAGAGCGGTCAGCCAGGTTGGCAAGCTGATTGATGGGCTCCGTTACCATTTCCAAACTTGTATCTAGGAGAGACAGGACAGAAGACCCAGCTGAAACCAGCCTGGGTCACCCGCCTGTCTCCTTCTTTTAAGCACAGTGGTGTCTCCTAGTAAAGCCCGTTGTTGCCACAGCTAGAGGCAACAGAAGCACCCACTTGTATTTTCAAAACTGTCTTTGGCTATTTCTGTCTTTCCTGGAATTAGCAGGCCTCGTACATGGCGCAGCGGCGATGTTTGTGGTGAAGGACGCCAGCGGGACAGCCTGCATCATGGCCAACTTCTCCGCTGCCTTCACAGCCAGCTATGACACCGGGAGCGGGCCTAAGGTAGGAAACACCAGGGCTTTCATGCAGCGTGTGCGGTGTGTGTGAAGGTGTGTTTATTATTGTTTTTAGTGTTTGGAAAAGGACCTCACTGTAACACGGTTGGCGTATGCACGTGCCCCACTGGGCTGTCACCCGTGCTCTCTGTACCCTGAAGCCGCAGTCGTGACTAGTAAGCCGTCCTGTCCTCCGCTCTCACTGTCCGGTAGGAGAGTTGTCCCAGATTTGTGCACGATTCCTCTCTCTGGTCACAGTGCTGACCAGCCTGGTGTGCTGGAGTCTCCTGGGACCCCGGACGTCTCACATACTCTCGGGCTCAGGGCACAGCTGTGTCTGCTGTTTGCCGGGCCGCCTGCGAGCACGGTCCTACGCTGAGGTGCTCCTCAGTTGTCCTCTTAAAGCGCCTTGTACTCCTGCAGGGTAAGAAAGGCCTTTTGCGTTTGTAGATTGCTAACAGGCTGCATTTGCATATCTTTCTTTATTAATTACCTTGGCGAACATTTCACTTCTTCTGTTGAACGTTGACTCTTAAATGTGTCTCTGAACCACATATTTTCAGTTCTTTGTTGAAACCACACTTTTTCTGTGCCCAGCCCCAGTGTTGACAGCATCAGATCATCTTTCTGCCACCGCAGGATGGTGGAGTGGGGCCCGGCGTTGGTGGGAAGGACAGAACTCCTTTGGAACACTCGGGGCTGTGTGCCACACGGTCAGGCCTCATCAGCTCGTGAGTGCTGTTCTCCACAGCAACGTGCTTGCACCCAAGACAGGCGGTGTCTGGGCAGGTTCTGTACCGCAGAAGCCTTTCAAGTTACAGAGACGGGTCCAGACACCTCTCGTGGCCGTTACTACTATTTTGTGTTTGGATTTTTTAAATGTCATTTTGATCTATATTATGTTCCACAAATGTCCCTTGTGCTGCAGTGTGCCCTCCTGTCACCGTAGCTCTGTCACCTCATGGAGTTGTCATTTCTTAGAGCAGCTTCAGTGGACAGCATTCCTGCACTTGGGTTAGTCGGTGCAGTTCCTTTGGGGGGTCTCTGGATGGTTTGTAGTGGTTCGTGTTGCCTTGCCGTGGGCAGCTCAACAGTTGTGCAGCAAACCCCCCCTTGTCTGGGTGTAAGACACTTTTCTCGAAGTACAGTTGACACACGTGTCAGTTTCAGCTGTGTTAACCGTGGTTTTCGAGTTTATCCGTTACGCTGTGCCCACTGCACATGTAGCGAGCGGTCATCTGTCCCCTGAAGACGTACTCCTCAACGTTTTTATAGCAAACGAGTAGTGGTTTTGCCAAGTAAAAATAACAACCGTCACTTGAAGCCTGATGAGAAGTATTCAGTGTAACAACATGACTTTCGTTTTAATTCTGCCGTGAAGTTAAATTACATTAGCAAAGAACGTTAGTTGAGTAATTGGCAGCTTGTCTTAAACATTGCTTATCACGTACCGACACGTAATACTGATTCTCTATGTTTTTATTTATGTTAAAACGAATGTGCTAATGGTGGCGTCTGAGAAGGGGCTGAGGTCCGACTTCCTGAAGGCCGGTCTTTGGCGTGTCTGAATCCCTTTTGTGACCTGGGTTCTGACTGGGTCTGTCATCCTTTGCTCTAGAACGTAACCTTCGACCTGCCGTCTGACGCGGCCGTATCGAATAGCAGCTCCTGCGGCGGAGAGGGCGCGGCGGACGCCAGCCTCAAGATCGCTTTCGGAAGAGGACATGCACTGACCCTCAATTTCACAAGAAACGCAACACGTTACAGTGTTCGGCTGATGACTTTTATTTATAACTTATCTGACACACAGATCTTCCCCAATGCAAGCTCCAAGGGTAAGGACCAAAACTGACCAGTTACAAAGTTAAGAAAATTGGATTGGAGAGTATCTAAAACCTTAAAATTTTAGTACTTTAAGTAGTTAAAAATTGATTCTTTATTTATTTATTTTTAATACAGATACTCAGACTGTGGAATCTGCCACTGACATTAGGGCAGACATAAATACCAAGTACAGATGTGTGAGCACCGACCAGGTCCACATGCACAATGTCACTGTCACACTCCGCGATGCCACCATCCAAGCGTATCTTGCCAACAGCAGCTTCAGCAAGGAAGGTAGGCTACTGCCGTTGACCAGGGTGCCCAGTCCCAGCTCCGGTGCCCGCACACCTGGCTTTGAGCCCAGGCCTGAGGAGGACGTGTGTGTGAGAGCTTGCGCAGCCGGGACTGAGCTGGGGGCTTGCACTAGAATTGCGCGCTGAACGTGTTTTTCTCTGGAGAAGGTAATCTCTTTAGGTGAGGTTGGACAGATACTGATTTAAGAGGGCAAAGCAGTTGCATCCCGTCAGGGTCACAGGATCTCTTCCCGTTCAAGCCAAGTGTCTTTTGACCAAGACCTAGGCTTAACTTCTGTCCAGCTTGGCGGGCCGAGGGGCAGATGGTGGAAGGCTCTCGAGTGCCTTTTGGGGCAGGGGTTGGGCAGACAACCCACCAGGGAAGCACCCGCCAGCCCAGCTCCACTGGTGGGCTCTGGGTTCCAACAAGACAGGGCCCCAGGCCCCCCCAGCTCTGTGGTCTTGGGTAAGGTGCTCAGCCTGTCGTCTCCTGCCCTTGTGAGGTAAGAGTAGCCCGTGTAGCGGGTCCGTCAGGTTGAGGTGGAAACCTGTGCGGAGAGCTTGTCTCAGGGCCCGGCTCCGAGCGCGCAGTACAGCGTGTTGTCCTTCGGCTGTGACCGCAGAAGGCTCTCTCCTCAGTCCTCGGTCAGCTCCCAGGTGGCGGTCGTCTCCTGGAAGGGTGAGTGGGGCGATGGCCTTGAGGAAGCCTCCTTCCTCCTGGTGCTTAGCCGAGCTCTCGTGAGCCTTCGGTCGCAGCGCCCCTGTGGTGAGACTGGCTCCTCGGGGGTGCCTGCTGGCCTGTGACTGACGCGCACCAAGTCACTGCCGCGGAGGGGCGCGACGGGCCGGTTAGCGGTTTGCGTCGTTGGGTGCGGCCCTCCTGAGAGGCCTGTCTGCTCTGGCCGGCAGATGCCATCCAGCTCACCTCCGGTTTCTCTAAGGCCAGGAAGCTAAAACTGGATGTTGTGCTTATCAGTTCAAAGTGGAGAAAAACCAAAAGAATGTTCACGGCACATGAAATGGCGTGAAAGCCAAGTTTCAGTGCCTGTACTGGAGTTTCTTGGAGCACAGCCGTGTTTGTTCACACACCCATTCTACGGACGCTTTTGCGCTGCCATGGCAGAGCTGGGACGGCACCGCCACCGGACAGCCCCAGGATCTAGAACGTTCGCTGTCGGTGACGGGGAAGAACGCGTGCAGCAGTGTGCGGGGAGGGGAGGGAGGTCTGTGTGCCCTGCAGCCGAGGAGACGGGCTAGACAGGCACTCTCTCCACCCCCATGTCGGGAGCGGGGTGTGTGCGCGTCAACCAGCAGGCTCAAGTGTGCATGCCAGCGCCTGCCTGCTCAAGCGGAGGGGTGACCGTGCGGGGCTTTGAGTCACGCAGAAAGCCTCGGCTCCAGGTGGTGGCTGCGTTTCGTCCCCAGGCAGTCTTCTCCCTCCAGCCTGGAGCAGAAGGGAAGAGTAGAAGCTGCCGGAGGCCTTGGGAAACGAGAGCGTCCTGGTTTGCTGGCTCGGTGCAGCGAGCTCACTACTGCCTGGGCCGCTGGTGGTCGTGGGGTAGAGCTCCTCACCTCGACAGCTTGTTTTCTTCTGCTTGGAAAGCTTCCGGCCACAAGCCGAGATGACCTGGCCTCCCGTGTGGGCTGCCCCGCTGCTGGGGCTCCTGAGGGCACTAGAGCCCAGGGCAGGGCTTGGTTTCTGGGCTAAAATCACACGCGAGAATGTTGAGAGGCTAATTTTTTTTAAGGTTATTTTGTTTTTTGAATAGATTTTATTTTTCAGAGCAGTGTGAGGCTCCCCATTAAGCAGCGAGTGCAGGCTTCCCAGAGCCTTGTCCGCACACGCACACAGTCCCTCACCGTCGCTGTCCTGCCTGTCGC
Source organism: Lutra lutra (assembly GCF_902655055.1). Lineage (NCBI taxonomy): Eukaryota > Metazoa > Chordata > Mammalia > Carnivora > Mustelidae > Lutra > Lutra lutra. Next base: position 200,632,110 of record NC_062280.1, read on the forward strand.
TCCCGGCAGAGGACGTATGCATGTGATTCCAGATGGAAAAGCTGCTGAAAGGAGGCGGTTCCTCCTGTGCCTGCGTCCCTGCCGCTGGCCCCCCGTCCTGTCCTGCCTGGGGGGAAGCTACCTGCTGTGCTCTGTGAGCTGTTGATCAGAAACCCAGTCGCAAAGTTCCACCTCACTCCCCACCGGCCTCGTGCCCCGTGGTTCATCAGAGCTTGCTTCTGTTTCATGTTAAAGCTGCCTCTGCTGATCCTAGCGAGTCCGCTGGGAAGACGGGGTGAGAGGCATCCCCGAGATGCACAGAGTGTCCCGTACAAGTTGGCGTGCCCCTGTGACAGGCTGGCGGGCTTGGTGAGATCGTGGCACGCCTGCTTACTCTTCACTGGACAGGAAGGAGTCCCCATTGGGCTTTTGGGCTCCTGTCCTTGTCAGGTCACATTATCTACAGTCATCCCTGATCAGTCTTTACCTGGTGTGCTAAGAAATGAAACCAGCAAACAAAAAATATGGCCAGGAGCTCCAGGGACACCCCCCCCCACTGTACCCCCCACGCCGTGATGTCTTTTTTGTTCTCTGGATGTGGACCTCCAATAGCCTGGGGCCTAGTGACTGGGGGAGTTCTCAGAGCAGCCGGTAGGCGGGGAGGAACTCCAGAATGGGTGTCTGCTCCATGGGGAGGGCCGCACCGTTCCCAGAAATGACCACGGCACGCCTTGAGCAGCACAGGTGAGCCGTGCAGGGCCCACTTTCTCGAGTGCTCTTCAGGACGTGCTGGCGCGGCTCTGTAAACGTGTTCGCACGCTTTCGTTTCCTCTCTCTCTGTTGGAAGAAACAGTGTGCAGTGTCCTATACCAATACAGAATGTGTGTTAATTGGTGGTGTTATTGGCAAGGCTTCTGCTCAGCAGTAGGCTTTTATGATTAAGTTTTTGGGGGGGTCAGAAGTTAAAGTGGGTTTTCGAGTTTGTGGGGGCCGGTGCCCCTCCCCATGTCATTTAGGGTCAGCTGTAGTTGATGACCTGACCTGAGCCATACTGAAGCTCTGCTGCTCGCGTGTCCCACTGTCCGCAGCTCCCTGTGAGCTTGGGGTCTGATCTTCGGAGAGCCTCCTGGCTAGCCAGCACCTGTCACACCACTCCTAGTCTGTGCTGCGGTTTGTGACCTGGTTTGCCGTCCAAGGGACCCGTGTCTTTTCCCTACAAGCAGGAGATCTGATGCAGCTCTCACTTGTATCACGACAGCATGTGTGGCTTTTAGAAGTATTTGGTTTCTGTTAAAATTGAACCATTTGTTTATCTCCTTTTGTGCTCATTTCTTTGGTTCCTAGGCACAGTGGTTTTGTTTTTGTTTTTGTTTCTTTGGTCTGTTAACCACATTGTAAGCTTCTTCAGGGAAAAGATTCCATTTTACGTATGTTAAGTATATCTTATCTTTTTGTAGTTTGTTCTACTCGTAGATTCTTCATTAAGAATTGTTCCATAAAGGGGCGCCTGGGTGGTTCACTCGTTAAGCGTCTGCCTTCAGCTCAGGTCACGGTCCCGGAGTCCTGGGATCGAGCCCCGCATCAGGCTTCCTGCTCCGCCGGAAGCCTGCTTCTCGCTCTCCCACTCCCCCTGCTGTGTTCCGTCTCTTACTGTGTCTCTGTCAAATAAATAAACAAAATCTTTAAAAAGAGAGAATTGTTCAGTAAAGATAATATCCAAACATTGGTAAATTTTCAGTCACAAAACCCACGTAAAGTTTTTATTGGATGAACGGCGGTGTTGGGTCAGGCTTCTGTGGCCTCACTCGTCTGCTGTGTTGTGTTGTGTTGTGCTGTGGGGGCCTGGACCAGAGAGCCCTGGTTCGCTGCCCCTTCATGTGCGCTGTCCTATGGGAGGAGCCTGTGCCTGACAGATTCTGGTTTAAGAGAACCGAGCACAGGCCAAGGCTGCCGAACTGTCCGTCGGTTTCGTTGCTGCACGTGACACCAGGGAAAGCAGCGGCGTCTTTCCTCCTCTGCAGGCTGGTAGGTGGTCGTTCTGGTCAGTGTGGAGAGCTCTGCCTGGAGGTGGGGCAGGGGGCGCGTCCCTCTGTGGGAACTGCCTTTCCTGCCCCAGGCCCGCAGAGGATTTGTGTTCATTCATCTTGGCGTCTTGAGTTGTGGTGCATGGCACCTGTGACGCCTCTGGGACCGCTAGTTCAGAATAGGGACTTTTCGGTATGGTGGACCCCAAGTTCACGTCCCACCCAGTCCCACCCAGTCTGGCATCATTTCTCCCTTAGGAGTGACTCCCAGTGTGGCTCAGGGTGAGGGGCTGCTGCTCACGTGTCCCTCTCCACGCGAGACTGAGCGCGCAGGCTTCCCTCCAGGTCGGCCGCTGGTGGGTCGTCTGGGGCCTCCAGGCCGGGAGCCTTTGAAAATCAGGGGCACGGGGCTCGTGGAAGGGCACGCAGCCTGCGCTTCCTGGGGCCCCAGGTCTTCCCAGAGGCGGCCTCACGCGCGGGTAGCACTTAGCACACGCCGTGCCTCCAACTTGTGATTTCCTCGTGGTGGACGGCGCACTCCTCGAGGAGGGCTGTCCGGAGCGCGGACTTGGCATTTGCGGGCAGGGGAGGAGCACGCTGTATCCGTGCGGATTCCCGCGGTCCGGGTGGTGCACCGTCCGTGCTCCCGGCTGCTGTTTTGCACCCCGCACTGTGAACACCGTGGATCGTGTGTAAAAACGCCGGTCAGAGCCGTGGAGGTGACTCTGCCCCGTGTGTGTGGTGTGCCTGTCGGGGCCAGGATGGGAGACCACGTGTGACCCTTTGTGAGGTACTGAACCGCGCAGCTGTAACCCGAGCCTGCGGCCTAGCTCTGGGGAGAGGCGGGCAGTGTGGCCGGCACATCCCGAGGGGGCCATCTCCCGCGGCGTTCGTCCTGCCACCACGATCCCAGGTCACACCCACTCCATCACGCTCTTTCCATCTTCACGTCCGGGCCGGAAAGGCATCCGACTATACGGGATTGTGTAGTGTGAAGACGCGCCGCGTGCGCGGACTTTCCAGAAGGCGCGTGGAGCCACTTGTGTGTCACAGTCTTCCTACAGGGTGAACTTTCCCGTCTCCCCCAGCTCGACTGCCCCCGGGTAGATGGGATGTGGAGGAGGACGGGACAGAAAGCCTCCTTTGAGCTTGGCGCGAGACGCGATCAGGTGCTTGGAAGTTTGGGCATCTTCCCGGTGGGCGCCGTGGCCCTGGGAGCAGTGGGCCGGCTCCACGGCTCAGCGGAGCAGAAAGGGGGGCAGGGTGGGATTGGATGGGAGTCGTGGAAGTTCTCCTCTACACCTCCCGATTATCCACAGAAACGGGGCGACAGAACCGCTTAGTTGAGGTCTGACGGTCTCCCGGAAGTGCCGAGGACTGTCCAGTCGTGTTCAGAGAAGGAGCGGTCTGTCCCGGGTGCACCTGGAGAGAACGTTCATCTATCTTGCTTTGGTTCAGTCTGCCCTGACTTTGAATATAGATTTTTGTTGTAAATCCCAGATTTATTTAAACTGCTGAGATCTCCTCGGGGGGCATTGTGTGCCCTCTGCCAAGGCCCGTCCTGCTCCGGATCCTCACTCCTGGATGGCCGTTCCTTCCTGGGGGTTTCCACCCACACTTTACGGGGCCTTCTCCCTGCATGAGGGCGCCTGCCTGTGGGTGCCTTCACCCCTTCTTGCTCCAAATCACCCCCGCAGCCGGCGACTCATGTACCTGGTCTCCGCCCTGGTCTCGTCCCGCAGGGACCCACCTGACACTCATTCCTCTAAGGCCCCCCTGGGTTTCTCTCCCACGGGCACCGTGCTGACACCACTGGCTTTGCCTGGTGTGTGTTTCTGGGGCTGTCTCTGTCCCTCCGGAGCCTGTGAGGTCTCCGGCGCCGCGCCTAGCACGCAGCCACACAGAGAACTTGGTTGGATCGATTGCCCTTCGCAGTGCTGTTTGGCCGCCTGTCCCGGCGGTAGTACTCCACAGTACGATGGGAGTTCTGTCGTGCAGAGGGTTAGGTCTGCGAGGGCAGGGTTGCCCAGAGGCTGAGCTGAAGGAGCATCCAGTCAGAGCCGTGGTGCGGTGGCAGGAGTGGGGACGGCCCTGTGGGACAGCGGCGCCCACCTGTCCCGTACTTGCAGCGTGGGTTGGCGTGTGCCATCCCCGGGCAGACCGAGAAATCACATTCTGCCTACGGGGCTCACTGAGCACCTGCGGCGGTGCCGATGCTCCCGGTAGCTATGAGGAACTAGGACTTTGTCTGTCTTCCCTCTTGTCTGTGCAGAGACACGCTGTGAGCAAGACGGGCCTTTCCCAACAACGGCGCCGCCGCCGCCTCCCCACCCTTCGCCATCCCCAACGCCCGAGAGCCCCTCCGTGTACAAGTACAACGTGAGTGGCGCCAACGGGACCTGCCTGCTGGCCAGCATGGGCCTGCAGCTGAACGTCACCTACGAGAAGGAGGACAACACGGTAGGCTCAGCCCCCAGAGCCCTTTTTCTGTGTGTGGAGGGTTGGTCCGGGAGCAGCAGGGCCCCGCGTGTGAGTCTGGTTGAAGTCCGAGCTCTGGTCGGCTTCTCAGCCCACGGCCGTACCCATCTGTCCGCACGCCGGGCAAGGCTGCTGCTCCCTGAGACAGAATCAGGGAGTGGTAGTTGGTCCCCAAAGCTGAAGACGCGTGTCGCTTGGCATCTTCTTTGGGACAGGTTTACTGATCCCTAAGAGAATGTTAAATTTTGCTTTAAACTTAACTGCTCCAACTTTTTTTATGCTTTTCTTTTGAAATAATAACTGTCTCTGCTGGTGACCACGTCTTCAGGATTGCAGGGCACATGCCTGTGACGGGTGTGAAGTGGGCGGCTTTCTGGAGACGGGGCGGAGGGCCGGGTGTGCGTCCTTGTGAAAATAGCAACAAATAAATAACAACGGGAGGAGCCGGGAAAGCGGTTTTGGAACCCAGAAATCTGCGCTAGAGTGAACTTCAGATGCTTTCTTCTGGTTTTGGGTAAAATGATTGTGGCCTTGAAGTTCCTGTTTTAAGATTCCTTTTGTCTTTCCCAGAGTGGGAGGAGCCAGGGCAGGACCCCGCAGGGTAACTCCTTTGCTTTCCTCACTCAGACCACGACGAGAGTGTTCGGCATCAACCCGAATAAGACCACCGTCGGGGGGAGCTGCGGCCCCCAGCTGGTGACCCTGGAGCTGCGCAGCGACAGCGTCCCCCTCCTGGCCTTCCAGTTTGGAATGGTGAGACTCCGGCTCCCCCGCAGCCTGGAGGCTTTGGTGTCAGAACCGGGTCGAGCCTCGCTCTGCCGCCCACTGTGGCTCTTTCTCCCGTCCCCTCTGGCCTGCTGCTGCGCGGTGGCGGAGCCGAGGGCCCTGTGCGCTGGTGGGGGCGGAAATCCACAGCTCTGCCTTTGTGAGGAAGGGGCGTCTGCTTTCTCTGCCTTCTTTCTCTTACTGGTGTTTTGGGCCCTCGCCCCCACCCCCGTCCTGTTTCCGTGAAGGAGCGTCTTGGTTGGTTCTTGACATGGCAGACGGGGGAGCAGCCCGCTGCGCTCGGCCCAGCCTCCCCCTCACGCACTGTCGTCCGCGCACTTGGTGGCAGGACAGCGGCTCTGCTCCTGGCTCTTCCCTTCCTTACGCCCGTCGGGGACGCCTCCTCTGTGATGTTAGCGAAGCCACACAGGGAGAGGAGCCGTGCCCTCGGTGGGCGTTGACCACACACCGCAGATGAGCCGAGCGGCCGCTGGGCCCTGCTGACAGCGCGGCGGCGTTGGGAAAAGCCTGCTTCTGTAGAGTAGGACTCCTGCAGTCCCCGTTTGAGCAGAGGCTGATTCTGTAAAAAGGTCTAGAGGGAACTAATCCACATTTCGTTCTCGAGGGGCACGCCGTGCCTTTAACAGACGGCACACCCCACAGCTTCATGCTGGAGCGAGGAACGTGGGGTCCTATGTCCCACCAGACGGCCCTTCAGGCGGGACGCTAGCGCGGGAGTCTGGCGGGTGGTTCAGGGCTCTCGTCTTCTCTTTAAGAACGCGAGTACAAGCCGGTATTTCCTGCAAGGAATCCAGTTGAATATGACTCTTCCTGACGCCAGAGGTGAGACCCCCACAGCACCCCCCTCCCGGCCCGTCCAGGCGCCCCAGAGCACTTACTCTCCCCTGCCTTTGCAGAGCCCACCTTTAAGGCCTCCAACAGCTCTCTGAGGGCCCTTCAGGCCTCCATCGGGAATTCATACAAGTGTAACGCTGAGGAGCGCGTGCAGGTCACAGAGGCCTTTTCCGTCAACATCTTCAAAGTGTGGGTCCAGGCATTCCAGGTGCAAGGTGACAAGTTTGGGTCTGGTGAGTAGCCCCGAGGGCAGCGTTGCAGACTCCGCACGGGCCTGCCGGCTGTGCTCCTGGGTGGGCAGCTGAGGCACTCAGCAGAGCGGACTCCCCTTCCCACATCGCCTTGCTTTTGAGAGGCCCAGCGTCGCAGACGTGGGCACGGGGTGCCATGGGAACGGAGGTCATGTTAAGAGCTGGCATGTGTCTTCCCCCGTGAAAGCAGGATATGGGAATGCTGGCGCACGGGCTGCGGTGTCCGGGCGGTAGTCGATGAGTCTGTGCTGTTCCGTCCTCACGGCCGGGCTGTGGGCGGGGGCGGGGGGGGGGGCGCCCATGAGGTCGCGCAGGGACACCTGGCGCGAGCGTGTGCGCTCCGTGTCTCCGCAGTGGAGGAGTGCCAGCTGGACGAGAACAGCATGCTGATCCCCATCGCTGTGGGGGGCGCCCTGGCCGGGCTGGTCCTCATCGTCCTCATCGCCTACCTCATCGGCAGGAAGAGGAGCCACGCCGGCTACCAGACCATCTAGCGCGGCTGCGAGAGGTGCGGACCGGCCGCCGCTGCGGGGCCTCTGCTCGTTCCCCTGAGCTTAGATGGGTGTTAATAAGGGAGACACACTTTCTCGCAAACTGATTTTCAAATCTGCTTTATCCAATGTGAAGTTCATCTTGCAACATTTACTATGCACAAGAGTAACTCTGAAATGACGGCGTTAATTTTGCTAACTGGGTTCAATATTTTGCTAATGGTTCAGCGTTAATATTTACCAAAGTAGAACTTTAAGGTGGGGAGGGTAAGAGTGCTTTTCTGAGAGGGCACCGGCTCCGCTGTATTTGGCTTTTTAAGATTCTGGTGTTTGGCCTCTTTGTTCTTGACTGAGATTTTCAGCCTCGCCAAGGGGGGTCCCTGGTCTCGACCTTAGGACCTCTGAGGAGGGCTAGCTAGGTGTTAGTCTGGTTAAGAAACTAGTCGAGAAAGATCTTAAAACAGAAGTACTCCAAAAGGTGAAAATCTGGAACGCTTCAATTAAGCTGTAGAAGCCAGGACAGGCCCGGCCACCTGTCCCCAGGCCGCGCTGCTCAGTCCTCGGGCACGGGTGCCCCCGCGCCTCCGGCCTTTCCGTGCTCTGCCACTCGAGAGCCGGCACTTTTTTAAAATAGATAAATGGGTGTTATTTTTATTTACCTTTTTGTACAGTGATTCTCAGTCTTCTGTTGGAGGTCCAGGGGGAGCCTGTGCTGCACTTGTGTAAACACTGGGTATCGCGCTCCGCTCTACCCGCTCGCCGCTCAGGCGGCTGTGCACTGAGGACCCTGCACGTCGCGCGTTGCTGTAACAATGCTAATAAAACGTGTCTTTCTTTCTTGGTCTGGACCTCGTGCTTCTGTCTGCTCTCACGCGAGGTCTCGATGAAGAGGGGCGGTGGCGGGCGGGTGTGCACCGTGCCCCCGGCTGTCGGGAGAGCTGGTGTTGCCGCTGGTCTGCTGGGCGGCTGGAAGGAGAGCAGCTGTTGGGACTCAGCAGCGGCGCGCGGCGTCCCACCCGCACCACGAGGAGGACCCTGCGGCCCCCCCTTTGGAGTTGGGCCACCTTCATCTCCCCCCGGGTGGTGGCAGCAGGAGGCCCCTCCCGCCGTGCTCCACACTTTCAGAGCAGGGGCTGAAGCCTAAGGTTTGTTTTAATCTTTTTAAAGCAAAGACCTGTGCCCTCCAAGGATTCGTGGACCTGCCGGTGGGGACTGAGGCTGACGCCTGTCTTCCTGCCAAGCAGCCTTGGGACCACAGCGTCCCGGAGCAGCGCCTGCACACCTGCACCGGGGCCTGCCCCAGAGCTGCTTCCTGGGAGGGGGTCGGGGCCACGCGGCTGCTGTGTGTCAGGCCTTGCCGGGCAGCTGTGCCCACCCCACGCTGGCGAGCCCACACTGGACTGTGCCATGGGGGCAGCCTCCGGGATTCCCCAGACTCCGGCCACCTGCCCTAGCCACCACCTCCTCCCTATGAGAGCATCTGCGTGCAGTTTGGTCCCAGTGCAGTGTCCTCTGTGACACCAGGGAAGGGCCGGGCCTCTGCTGTGGCTGCGCTGGGAGCGAGGACAGCCAGGCCCTTGCCATCGGCACAGCCGCCATCATTCAGTGCCTTGGCTGCACTTCCTGTCGGGTGACCCGCAGCCGCAGGGGGGGCTGACAGGTAACCCCTGTCCCATGTGGAGCTCTCTCCGCAGCCAGAGCCAGTGCCACTGTCGGGGCCAGGGAGAAAGGGGTCTTCTCTAGGGACCCGGGGTGACCGCAGCTGCAGCTGGCACTCACGGGCCCAAGGCGGCCATCTGCCGTCCCCAAGGCTCACCTCCTTCGTCTGCTCTCTTCGCGGGACGTGATAATTCCAGAAGCCGTTTTGAGCAATGCCCATCTAAAGCGGTCACATGCCATGTGCACAGACCTCGGGGACCGCTAGACGTGCCCTGGGAGGGGACAGAGGACTCGGGGGCGCTAGCCACGCCGCCGACAGTCTGCGGCCTGTTTCCGCGTTCAGCCAGCCGACGAGTGGACAGGAACCACACACTCACAGTGTTGCCACAGTTTATTACAAATACGTACGTCTCCCGTTTCATGGACAAACGTCTCAAGTACAAATAGAGTTTTAGAAACTGAGGACTTCCTGGGCCATAACTGAGTTAGAGTAGGACGTTATGCCAAATCGTTCTTTTTAAAGAGTCACCAGTGTAGAGACCGAGTATTCACAGCACTAAAAAAGGGAAGCAGCAGAAGCTGGTGGGCCCTGGACACGAGGCCTCGCGGTGGCCGCGGGCAGGGTCCCGGTCAGCCCTATGCCAGCAGCCTGGCCCGGCAGCTCGCACGCAGCCTGCTGATGGTGGCCCTGGACAGGCTCCCAGGCTCGGAGAATACCTTCTGGAACAGAAACAGAATCCGTTTAAGAAACCAGCTCAGCGCGTCCCCACCCACCCAGGTGAGGGCTTGCCAGCAGCGGCCGGGGGCCTCAGCCCTGCTGTTGCGCTGTGCGGGGGAGGGGCGCTCGTGCAGACCCTTGAACCCCAAGGGCCCGGGGCGGCTCCAAGGCTGCCTGACCGAGCCCGTGGGGAGCGGAGGGCCAGGCCGTCACACCCTTTATGCTCTGTAATTATTTCTGAGGTTATGGCTGAGAAATTCAGTTACAAACTAGGCCACACGCAAGGCTAGCATTAAAAAGGTTTTTTTAAAGAAATTTCAGAAGTTCTCCCACAGGTGCGTGTTCAGCCGGCCCTAAGGTCCGGCTGGAGTGTTTGCGTTCTAACTGGCCACGTTCCCGAAGGGGTCAGGCGCGTCCTCTGCCGGGCGCCGGGACATCGGCGTGGAGCTGTTTCCACACCAGGATGGCTGCCCTGAGCTCGTGCGAGGTCACCACTTTATTCTCCCGAACATTCTAGATGCCCTGTGGGGACCAACACGTGAGCTGCAGTTACCGTACTGACGTGCTTTAATGCAAAAACGCACGTTCAACTCCCTGTCCCAGGGCCGTGTCCCTGACGACATCCCTCGAAGGGGTGTGTCTGCACTCTGTGAGGCCGCGCGGCGGTGTCGTGTCCCCGCGGGCACGCTGGGGAGCAGGCCTCCTGCTCGTCCACACTGCCCTCGGGCAGCTCTGGGAACGCCCGTGCGAGTGCCCTGGAGCGTGTATGTCCTCGGCTGGAGTCCCACACGGAGGCGACCCCACACGCACACACGGGGGGCTGCTGGGTGGGTGCAGGGGTGATGGCTGCACACCTGGGAACGGCCCAGAGGCCCCCCCCAGCCATCCCTTGTGTTAAGGGAGAACCCCATTTCAAACAGAAACCCCCCGGTGCCCCATTCAGGGCAGCGTTCCAGCTCCTATGAACTCCTGGACACAGGATCGGACTCGTTCCCAGATGCCTGCCCCTGCCGTCTGCTGCTTGGCTGCTCCCGTCACGGGCGCCAAAGGGCTTGCAAGACCGAGAATCCCTTCTGCACCAGGCATCCGGTCCTGCATGACCAGCCTCGCAGTGAGTCGGCTGCCATCCTGTTCCCCATCTGTACCCCACCATTCAGAAAACGCTATAGCCCCTGGTGACCAGGGTCCCCAACACAGCAGCCACACGCAGCTCATCCCATGTCCTCGGGGCTGGCCTGAGCAGGGGCCCCCATCCTCCGAGCCCTTGGGCAGAGACCCCAGCTGCTCTCCGGCTCTGTGCAGGGGGCCCCAGGGCTGCCTGACTGCACACGGAGCACGGGCAGCATCCTCGACTCTAGGGCGTTCCGCCTGCAGAAGGCCACCTGACAGCTAGCAGCCAGTGCCCCAAGTGGAGCTAGCGGCTTGCTCCCTCCGGGGCGGGGGGCAGAACCCCCTGGCCCCTGGCCTTCCCAGCACCCTCCGCCACCTGCCCCTGCACCGGTGATCCTTTTGGGTGGGAAAGTGGAAACCCAAAATTTGCCTTTCCCAGCCTCCCTCCACGGCCTCCTGGAAGGCTTGTCAGTCCTTTGAGCTCCAGCTTCACTCACTCAGCAGGTGAGTGGTCTACACGGCCGTACCGGGTCCAGGACCCTGTTGAGGGCACTGCCCTTCAGGGGAGGACAGACCCCAGTGGGGCTAAGGACAGCCATCCAGAACCAGAGACACCAGCAGCAAGGGAAGGGCTCCAAGAGGACCGCGGATCAGAAGGCACTGTGCTCTGACCCGGGGAACCTGGGCCGGCCCAACGGGGATCCCAGCCGCCCTGGAGCCACCATGGGGCTTGCAGACCAGCAGGGGTGGCACCCATTGTGATGGGGCTGCAGGAGGAGATGGGTCTACGAGGTCTGAGGGGCCAGCAGAGGCAGAGGCCCAGAGGGGCCAGGGACAGGCAGAAGGGTTCTCCCCCAGACTACCGCCTGCCCAGACACTCACCTGCATGAAGGTGTGGCACTCGGTCACGAAACTGCCCCTGGTGATGGCCTTGAACCTCTCGCAGATGTCCACCACACTGGTCCCTTCCAAAATAAAGGCCTGATGCTGCTTGAGCAGGGTCAGGGCCACTCGGAAGATAATCTTGGACCCTTCGTTAAACAAACAGTCCCAGATCCGGAGCACAGTCTGCAGAGAAGCATGCGGCGTGTCACGGGGCGGGGGGGCGACCCAGGCAGCCCCAGTCCCAGCAAGGCACATGCCGCGCTCACCTCCACGGGCAGGATGTCCACAAACAGGCAGATGAACCAGCGCGACACCACCAGGGGCCACAGGACACCGTGCCCGTCCATCAGGGCTGCCACCGCTGGCAGCTTGGTCCTCACCAGCTCTCCCAGAACCTCCTGGTCTGTCTTCAGGCCCAGCATGGCGGGACTATAGTAATCTGCCGCACGGACGAGAGATGAAACCCAGGCACTGCGTCCCTGGCCACCTCTCCGCTGGGAGGGGAAGCGGAGCGTTCCAGGGAGCCTCCGCGGCAAGACGCCAGGAGCCCTGGAGCGGCTCCCAGAGCAGCCCCTCCGGACAGCGAGGCCCTGCTGTGCGGCAGCGAGAGTCCACTGGCTGTGGGGTCTCCCCGCAGCATGTGTTCACAGCAGTGGTTCCCATGACCACCGCACGGAGGACGCAAGTCTGTGTCTGCCCCCAGGGGAGCACGTAAGAGAGGTGCACTGTGCACACAGTGGGTTAGCACCCAGCCTTAGGAAGGGGACCCCGACACCTGCTACCACGTGGGCAAACCACGAGGACACTGTGCTCAGCAAACAGCAGGCCCCGGAGCGAACATACTCACACGGGAAGTCGGACCCAGCCGCCGGGGCCCGCCCACCCGCTGCCCAGCTAGAGGAGGCTGTGGGGCACAGGGGCAGGCCTGGGGCCACCGCACCCTTGGGGACAGTGCAAAAGGGAGCCCCTTCCCGGGAGCCAGGGCAGCCGTGGGTCCAGGCAGCCTCGCAGAGGACAAGACTCTGGCCACAGATGTCTACATGTGGAGCCTGACGGGCTTGTCACCTCACAAGCAGGCCTACATGCTGTCTGCACACTCGAGGGCCCAGGACAGTACATTTCCCAGAATTCTAGAAGGAGCCCTCTGACCACAGAAAGACAGTGTGAGGTCTACAGTCTGTCCTGTTCATTCCCAAGGAAAACCGACGGCTTGATGTTGGAGACATTCCTCGGTGGCCACAGGAGCCCAGAAAACATGACACGTGCCGGTGATTTCCGCCGTCCCAGGGCCTGGGCACCTGTGGCTGCGAGACGGAACCACACCTCCCACTGCACGTCTTCTCGGGATGTGCGCCCATCCTTTCTAGCTCATCAAGCGACATGTTATATTTTAACGTTTAGTTTTACTATTGAAATTCAGGAAGTCATCTACGTAGTAAAATACGGAAACGCGGCACTGTGCCAGTTTCTGGTCGGGCTGCCCCTGCACACCGTGGCCGTTCACCGTGGCGAAGGGACGAGACATTCATTAACTGGCCCGGTGAAAACAGGGTCCCTACGAAACGGACACGATGCCACATCACGTTACAGATCTACCGAGCCAGGCCACGTGTGATAAAGGACCCTGGAAATGATTTCATAGACGCCAAATCGGTGGCAAAACACCAGGCATCCTCAGTTCTCCCTGCCCCCGTCCTCCTCTTGCATCTGGCTCCTCGTACACTGAGCACCACCCCGGCCACCCCGGGCCCACCCCCGCCCCCGAGAGACGACAACAGTCTCTGTTGTCCCTTCAAGTGTCCTGCTCGCGACCCAGTTCTCTGCACCACATCCCGAGGGAGCCGGGGTTAAGCCCTGGACGGGTAAGAGGGTTTGCTCAGCTCACGAGCACGGTGGCCTCGTTCCCGGCCCCAGAGAGGCTTACAGCAGCCTCCAAAAATAGAGCCGCTGAACACGTGCCCAGACGGCCACGGGCCCAGGCCAGTCACCAGGGCAGGAGCGCCTAGACCCTCCCTCCTCCCTGCATCGCACTGGGATGCGAAGGCAGACGGACCCTGTGCCTCTGGCCCATCTGAGCAGAAGACCCAGCGCTCAGTGAAGCCCGGAACAGAGGAGCCTCCTACGTGGCCCGGAACCGGGCCCGGCGTCAGGCTGTCCCGGGGGTGGCATGCTTCTGCAAACGGCCTCATGGCCACGTCGGCGCATCAGAGGGCTGAGCCGGGTGGTGGGGGGCGGGCGCCCAGACAAGAAAGGGCCGTGAGACAACGGCTGAGGAGCGAGTGGCCAAGCCAGGTCCAAGCAGGCAGAATCAAATTCCAAAACCCATGCTCTCCAGCCCCACGAGAAAGCGAAGGCCCGGCCCGCAGGCAGGGGGCACAGCCCACAAAGTGCAGCGGGGACGACTGTCCAGGCAGGGTGTGTTCATCCTGGGGACTCGAGACGCAGGCCCACCCCTCTGTGACCCGGGTTCCCTGAGCCTCCCCATCGCGCTGCTTGGGTCCTCCCCGGGGCCACTTCGCTTGCGCTGGGCTACGAACCACCTGTTGCCTGTGCCTGCAGGGGCAACAGCTGCCACCGCTTCTCAGGAGACCACCCTGCGACTGCGCTCTCCCCGCCTCCGAGGTCACAGCGCTGTCAGCACCCGGGAGCTGCAGGCCCAGGAGGCCTCACCTGTCCCCTCCTCCTCCCGCTAGATGTCTGGGTTCAGTGGTGATGACCAAGAGAGGCTGCCGTGTCCCTGTGGCTGGTTATGGAGTGGCCAGGTCTGGGCATTGCAGGGCCCAGCTGAGGGCGCACAGACACCTTGCGCTGGCGTCCCAGAACATGACTCGTACCCCTACGCCAATTCTGAACCTGGGGTGCCACTGGCCCAGGGTGGTGGCCACTGGTGGCTGAGGCTCTGCCGTCTGCGTCGGGCCCACTCTGTGCTCGCAGAGACCCCGGCCAGCCACGCGGACCCCTCTGGACGGACGGATTCTACGGAGCTGCTTCTGCTGAAGTGTAGGAAGTCTTTGCGCGCAGTTTCACGGTCACAGACGCCTTCCCCCAAACTGCGCTTTCCTTTTGCTTTGCTACGGTGTCTCGTGTCAAAGTCGGTTCTTCATTTTCAAGTAACTGAGATTATCAATCACACCTTCTGCAGTTTCGTGCAAGAGCGTCGTCTGCGCTCTGCACTCGTGAAGCCGCTGTACGTCCACGTTCTCAGGTCCAAGTTTTGCTTTTCCACATACGTCCTGAGTTCACCCGGAATAGAAATAAGGGTCTAACCCTGTTTCCTTCCAGGCAGACGGCTGTCACACGAAGCCGCTGACGGCCCGTCTTTCCCCACCGACCTGTCTCCCGAACCGGCTCCCGCAGACCTGCGCGTGGGCAGACCGGTTTCTCCCTCAGCACTGTGCTGTCCACCACTGACCGGACACCACAGCGTTCCACAATCACAGCATCTGGACGCGTGCCCGGGGCTCCTTCCAGCCTGGTGGCTTCACGCTGCCCTCGAGCTTCTGTTAGGCCTTCCTGCATCCCGAGAGACCCCGTAGCCCGTCAGGGTCCCGGCGGCTGCCGCTCTGCCAGTGTGGCTGTGTGCACACACGAGGTCGGCCGGCACGGGGCGAGGTGCTGCGGGCCCCGTGTCGGGAGCAGACGGGCGTTTCTTCCTCTATTTTCTGCAAAACCGATGAAGAAATGATCAGTTCCTCTGAGGTCTGATGCGACTGTGCGTGTCTGCCCACGGGTCCTCCCAGACGTTCTCGGCTCCCTCCGTCAGCTTTGTGAGGTGTGTTTCTGCAGTTCTCCATCTGGCCTCTTCGTTTTATTCATACTCGCTTGGAGTTCTTAATCCCAAACTCCAGCACTCTCTTCGTTTCTAAATACCTCGCCCACTTTTTTTTTTTTTAAGATTTCATTTATTTATTTGACTGACAGAGATCACAAGTAGGCAGAGAGGCGGGCGGGGTGGGGGGAAGCAGGCTTCCTGTCGAGCAGGGAGCCCAATGCGGGACTCGATCCCAGGACGCTGAGATCATGACCTGAGCCGAAGGCAGAGGCTTTAACCCACTGAGCCACCCAGGCGCCCCACCTCGCCCACTTTTTCTGGGCCAGTCCTGCCTGTTCTATTGGTTTTTCAAAAAAAACAGCTTTCATGTCTGCTTATCTTTCCGACGGCTCCTGTTCCGTGTTGCCGGTCCTCACTGTGTGGTCTGTGTGTGAGCACATGTGCACATGAGCCCCAGGAGCCCGCGCGGCACGGGCACCTCCCTGCAGGGAGGAGGGGACCGCGCGGCACGGGCCGAGGTTCTAGTCTATCCTCGCCGCCACCTCAACTCCTCGCAGGATGCTGGCGTTGGAGCCGTCCGGCTTGTTTGGCTCACGCGCCACGCCTCCTGTCCCCTTCCATCCTGGCCCTTCTATTTGGATATTTTGGTTTTGGATCAAGACCTGTGCATACTGCAGTTTGGTTCAACGGCACCTTGTGATAGTAGGAAATGACCTCACGGGCTGACAAAGGGTCAGCCAGGAGCCCCTCTTGTTCTCCAAGTTGGTGCTTGTCACCTCCTGACACCGGCTCTGCTCTCCTGGGACGCACTGAGCCAGGGCAGGCCATTCACGCTCCCTTCCCAGACGAGTCCAGGCCCCCAGAGCAACGCTGGGACGCGGCGGGTTCTCGACAAACCTGTGCAGACGTCCCGGTCCAGGACGCAAACATGCCTCACAGTTCAGTCTCTGTCACCACAGCATCAGGCATCCTGCCCCAGCTTCCTCGCTGTTCCTGCCCCCACAGCGCAGGCCCCCACGATGAAGCCAGGACATCCAGGGCTCGTGCCTTCCTCAAAGGTGACCCATCACGGCAGGTCCCCGGCATGGGTGCTGGTACCCTCGTGGATGGCAGCACAGGAGCGAGAGGAGGCCCCATCAGGAGGCTTCCTTCCCGTCCCGAAGCCACTCTGGTTCACGCTTCCGTGAGACACGGGCCAAGGTCTGACAATCATGGGGTGGAGGCCTCAAGTGTCCTCATCTGTAAAATGGATTCGCTCATCAGGCTGTGTGGCACGGCTGTCCTGACGCCAATACGTGCTGTGTGCCACGGGGCAGAAGCCACAGTGCCCACCGCCACATGGTTGGCCCACTCTGCGGGGGGACGCCAGTCCACAGCCTGGCCCCGCGGGAGGTTGTGTGCGGTCCCCACCCCCGTCACAGCCACGGAGGGCACAGGTCCTCCCCGACCCGCCACGGCTCTCGCCACATCTCTCCCCAGAGCAAGCTCCATCTACACCGTGCACCGCCAAAACCAGTGGTGTTTATTAACGAGTAAACGGATGATTCACCTACAATTAAAATAGTTAAAATTAGTTAATAAAGAGAAAAGTAGAAACGCGTGAAAAGAACAATTTCCACCTCCGTAACAGCAGCAATGCTGCGGACTCTTGAGGACGGGTCTCGACCCTGGGACCAGGTCTGCACGGGGCCAGGTGACCTCCCCCGCATGCCGCGGCACCTGCACGGGGGTCCACGACGCTCCCCACGATGGTTCAGGTGGGGAACCGGGGCCAGGCCCCCAACACTGAGGATTCCAGCTCCGAGACGCAGCGTGCAGAAGCAGCACAAGGCCCCTCCGGTGCTCGTTTTCCCCATAAGCCCATCCCGCTCCCGGACGGACCCTCCGAGCCAGCGCGGCCCCCGTGAGGGCAGCGGGCCCGGGTCGGGGAGGGCCCATGGCGGGAGCAGTCCACGTACCCGGCAGTATCCTTCCCACGAGAGCATCCAACAGCCAGAAGGACTCTTCCTCACTCTTGGTGACGAGGATCAGGTATCCGGCTATGAAATTCATGCCCTGAAGGGAGAAGAGGACATCTGAGCCCCTTGAGGCTCCGGGACCTTCAGCTGCTCACCATGAGCTGCGTGTCCCTCACTCGCCTCTGAAACCTGCGCCACCCCGGGGTGGCCTTCTGGTGACACACTGGGCACAAGAGGCAGAAACACTGCTCAGTGTGAGGGAGCTCCTGGGGCTTGGCCTGGAAGCCTGCGGTCTCTCTGCCTGCCTTCCACCTCGGGACGACACCGGCTCACAACCAGATCCTACGACGGTCAGACACGTGGCTGCATCAGACAGGAAACCAGACCCGGAACCGAGTCTCCCCCAAACCATGAGGAACGTGCCTGACACGTGGTGTGGACACATTCTGTGGCAGGGAGGGGGACATCACGGGGCCCACAAGCTGCAGGCCGGGGCTGGCCCACCGCAGGACGGCGTCGGCGCGACAGCCTTTCAGACCCGCCCTCCGCGACCCCCTCCACCGTGTCTCCATGTTCTCAAAAACGCATGTTCCCCTCCAGTCACGGGGGACCAGTTAGCTTCTCCAACTTCTCACAGCCAGCAAGAGGAGTGTGGACCCACACACCCCACACGGGGAGAGGCCACATGACGTGGGAGGCCCACGTCAGGGACCACCAGGGGCCAGGGACCGGGAGCAGCCCTCTGCAGGCCTCCGAGGGACCCCGCCCGCCACCCGCTCGGACGGCTTCCCGCACACCCCAAACCCGGTGACCCACGAGCTCTGGCCTCACCCACACTCACAGCCCCGAGCAGCTCAGAGTCTGGAGCCGTTTCTAAAAACCACAAGAGCAGAGGCCAGACTGTGGACGGGTGGTTTCCCGACCGCGAGTTCTCCACAGCCCCTCCAGGACGGTCCTCGTCCAGGACCCTAAGTGACGATGGTGAGAGGAGCCCAGCCAGGTCTCCTCCCCAGTGGCATTGCCTACAGCAAGGGCCAGAGGCTCGGAACGGCGCCCACCTCTGCCTCCGGCTTCTGCGAAAGGCCCCACCCCGCCCCCACCCGAGCCTCGCCCATGGCTGTCCGCGATCCAACCGCCGATGCAGACTTCCCACCCGAGAATTCCGGCATGACCAGGACGCTGCGGAGGCTGGAGCTCGGGAGCAGGAGGCCGGAGCTCAGGAGCAGGAAGCCGCACCACCCCCCAAGCCCGGAGGCCACGGGCACCATGTGCCGGGCTGACGACGGACCGCTCACACGCACCAGCAGCACAGGCCCATGCAGGAAGGCCCACGTGTCCCCGCACAGACCCTTGGGCCCTTCTCTCTTTCCCTCCCCACCCCCTGGGCAGAGTGACGTCTGGGAGGAAGGATTGGTCCACACGTGGCCTGCTGCTTCCTGCCGCACATCCGCACGACGTGACAGCCGTCGACAGGTAATGAGGCTGTTACCTGCAGCTGCGGGGAAGACCGGGGAGAGCGGTGCCCGAAGCGATGTGGAAGGGACTCCCACCACGTCGTGTGCACGCGCGTGCACATACACGCACACACGTGCAAACGCGCACACACGCTGCACACGTGTGCATGCAGACGCGAGCGTGTGCACACACACCCATAGACATGTGCACACGCACTCCCTACACTGAGGCCAGGAGATCCACTCACATAAGGGACTTCCCGTCTGCTCCCCAGCCTCACCACTGCCTACGGTTGGCACCAAAAGAAATCCCGAACAGGTGCGGTACTGATTCCAACGGCACAGCCCTGCGCCTGGGGCTCTGCAGCCGGGAGCTCAGGAGCAGGACTGGGCACTTAGCCTGCCCAGGAGAATGTCCCTGCCGCGGACTGGGGCACTGCTCGCGCTCACCTTCCCCGCTGGCACGTGTTTCCCGGCGCTCACCTGGCAATAGCCCACACCTTGGTTGTGGCGCCCATAGGCCAGCAGCACGTTGTACAGGGTCTTCTGTAAGCAGGGCTCTGCGCTCTTCCGGAACTTTACGTTGTCCGGGAAGGTCCTGTTCATATCTGCAGGGAAATTCACGACACGGAATCATCTAGAGGGCAGAGACAGAACACTGGCCCGTGATGGACAAAGCAGTCGCTGCGTCTACCCCCGACGAGGCCTAAAACCCCGTCTGGAGACCCTGGTCGCCCTTCACAGAGTCAGGACAGAAGACGAAGGTACCGGTGGGGTCACCTTCCCTGTCCAGCCGCAGCCCCACAGCCCAGGCGGCCCCAACAGCACATTGTCCCCGAGGGCGCTGGTCCCGCCGCCCCCAACATTCCCCCCAGCCGGGAGGCGCTCAACTCCAGGACCCCAGGTGCCAGGTGAGTTCCGCTCACAGCACTGGAAAATCCTCCCAATCCTGAACACAGAAGCCCACTGAGCAGCCCTGTCAGAGCTAAAGGACGTGAGTGAACACAGAGGACAGACCCCTCGCATACCCCGGCCGCCTCTCTCCGCCCTTGGCACGCCCCGGCTGGCCTTCTGCCCCACACCGGACAGCCCGTGCAGACCCAACACCTGCTCCTGGGTGTCAGCCCTGACACGGCTGGGAGGGAGCGGGTTCGTGTCTTTCTCCCACGTGGGATGACGGCGCACTGGCTGCCGCGCTGGCTGCATCACCAGAGCGGATGGGGACACGCCGGACCCTCGGCCCCGCGCTGCGCCATCAAAGGCACCCGGAGCCCACCTCGGCTTGTGCCGCTGTCCCCACCGCAGACGGACAGGGCCGCTGTCCCTGCCCGCGGCGATCAAGCGGGACACCTGCTCGTCAGAGCCCAGCCCTGAGCGTACCACGAGCTCAGCGCCCCGAAGCACGGTGCTCCCCATCGCATGTTTGTTTCCAGAGAAGCTTCTGCTCCAGAATTCTGAACGTTCCGGAGCGAGCATCCCCCAGGACGGAACCGGGGTCTTTCACTAATCCAGACTCTGGAGTGACCACCTGTGCTAGTTCCTCGACACTGTTCTCCACTGGGAGCTTTTCCTCGTTTTGAAACCTTTCTCTTCCCATCCTGGGAGGAGGTGTGGAAGGGGCGGCCCGGCTGTGCTCACCCACGGCGTGGATGCTTCAGCCTCTGCCCCGGGACGGGACTCCGCCTGGTCCCTCCGAACGACCACAGGACCCCGCAGTCCCACCTCAGGGCCATCCCCCGAAGCATGGGAAGCAGGTATCCTCGGACTCCGGTGCCTGACAGCAGACATGCGTGAGCAGACGGCGACCAAAGCGCCCACCGCCCGGCCCGGAACGGGCTCTGTCCCGACAACGGTACTTAGCCCTGAGAAGGAAGGACACCCTGACACGTGCGGCAACACGGGCGACCTCGAGGCCCCGGCTGAGCCTAGCGAGCCAGACCCAGCAGTGCAGATTCTGACTGTGTCACTCAGCTGGGACAGAAAGGAGGAGGCCGGGCCGGGCAGGGGCAGGGAAGTCATTGCCGGTTAATGGGGACGGAGTTTCAGCTTGGGAAGATGGGACGGTAAATTCTGTTACGTACACTTTACGGAAAAAAATTTTTATCCGAAAATGCCGGCACTAAACAGAGCCTTTAAATTCACTTTTCTAACCGACAGCAGCAGCATTCTGTTGTATTTGACACGGGCGCCCTCCTGTGGACCCCAGGCCTCCCCCAACGTGAGGCATCCCGGCGGCCCCTCCTGCCCCAGGCTCTGGTGTGGGGGCTGCCTTGAGGGCTGAGGGACCCCCTTCCTTGGGCTGGGCACACAGCCCAACCTTACTCCACCAGGAGCCCCACCTCTCAGCACATTCAAGTAACCGGGTTTCAAAAAATTATTTTGTGGGGCACCTGGGCGGCTCAGTCGGTGAAGCCTGTGCGTTCGGCTCAGGTCACGGTCTCAGAGTCCTGGGATCGAGCCCCGCGTCGGGCTCCCTGCTTGGCGGGGAGCCTGCTTCCCCTGCCCTACCCTGCACCCCCACTCGTGTGCACACTCTCTCTGAAATAAATAAAAGTTAAATAAAAATTAGAAAGATTTGGTGTTTAAGTTTGTATCTCTCAAAAACAAAGTGAGAAAGGCAGAGACACACCCTCAAAATCTAATTACTCAGTTTAGATTGTCAGGGCACTCTGCACATGTACGAACTGGTGTACCACTGAGAAAATTGGGGGACCCATCAACTCCCAGACGATGACGTGAGTATGACACAGGGGCAGGCTGCCACGGTGTGCATCAGCCCTGCGTCTAAGCCCAAGGGCACTGTCATCAGCACAAATCCCTCAAGCGATTACCGATTACCGCCCAGTCCTGACCGCTGGCTCAGCAGCCGCGCCCCCCCACTTCTAGCTCCCCACGGAAGAAACCTGGTCCTGCCCTCGCCCCGGTCCTGACCTGCTGGCTGGGCATGCACAGTTTGCAGAAGCAAGGGAAACCACTGTTCTCCCCCTGGGAATGCTTAAGCTTTGGTTTTCCTTCAGAAAAATAAAATTTCCACTTCAAAGCAGCAGGTGCCTCTTGAACAATGTGTGTTTCCTCTGGAAAGTGACTGTCCTGGGCGGCTGCCCACCCCACACCCCCGCCTGGGCGGCTCACCTGTCCTGATGGCCTCCTCCAGCCTGTCGTTGTGCTCGCCCTGGAGCAGGTGCTGGTAATAGCCGGGGTTTTGGTCCATCTGGGCCTGGGCTCCACTCACCCCCATCCAGACACAGGCCCGGTGCTCGAGGGGGATGCCTTTCCGGATATAGCGCTTCACTGAAACAGAGAGAGGAGGCTGCATCGGGGACAGGTGTGTGCTGCCTGGGCTCCGAAACCACGCAGAGGCCATTCAGCCAAGAATGCTCACTTCTCGGCGCGTGCAACAGAAGACGGGGACACACAGGTGGCACAGACCCCACTGGCTGTCCCACGCCGTAACAGGCAGGGAGGTGATGCAGGCAGCTCCCGGGGCTCCCCCCTCACCAGCACAGACAGTGCCAGACGCCGCAGGCCAGGCCCCAAGCTCCAGGTCAGGGTCATGCAGGCCCGGATCCACACACGGGAGGGGACACCTGGAAAACCGGAGGGACAGAGGCCACGCTGAGTGAAGGGACAGAGGCCAGGAGAGGCCCTTGCTGATCGGAGAGCAGGAAGCAGAGCATCAAGGGTCAGAGAGAGGCTGTGCGCGGGGACGGCAGCTGAGGGACATGGTCCAGCCCTGGGGTGACTGGGAAACGGGACCGAGGTCAAATGGTGGCTCGGGAAAGCACGAGCATGAGCCAGAGCAAGCGGGGAGGCCCAGCAGGTTTTGGGGCTGGGGTCTGCATGGCCCCGTTGGGTTGGGGGTTTCAGCAGCAGCGGTCACCGTCCTCCTGTCCTACACCTGCTCTGTGTAAGTGCACAACTCTGTGTAAATGCAAAACTGGTTTGGGAGGAATATTTTTGCTGGTAAGTATGTGAGAGAGTAATCACTTATTTCCTAATGGCCAGAGAAACACAGGAAAAGAAGCCGAAAGCCGGGAGCTACCTAAATGAATCACTCATTTCCCAGGTAGGAGGAAAAGATTTGTGACGCTAACAGTCAAATGAATTACAGTGACTGGGGGCACCACGTTACGCTTTTAATGATCTTAATTTAACCCTCAAAACAGTCCATTTTCAAAGGAAACACTCAAAGCACTGTTGTTTTCCTCTCATCGTGTGTTGTAAGCAGCTTAAGTATCCTTAAAAAAGAAACGCATTTGAAAATATATAAAATGTTTAGAAAGACTTTAAGAAAAAATAAAAGGTCCTACAACGAAAGAAGCTCCACCGTCCACTGTGGGAAGAACAACACCGGGGGCGCCCGCCGCGCGCCCCGGAAGCATCGCTGGAGGAACGGAGGCTCAGTCCCACAGGGTCCCACGACCGCAAGCGCCCGGCATGGGCTCCCAGAGGAGGGCCCGCGGCACCTCCTGGCTGAGCGCGACCACGGCCGGGGACAGAGGGACGCTGCTCAGGGAAAGCCCAAGGCCACCAGAAGCCCCCTCCGCCCCCAAGGCAGCAGCCTCTGAGCCGGTGTCCTCTTCCAGCGCAGGACCAGGACAGCGGATGGGCGGGCCATGAGCGCACAAGGGGCTCCGGCGGGCATCCCCCCACCATGCCTGGCACCTTCTACCGAAGGAGCTGCCCTCACCTGGCTGCCCTGCTGGGGGGCGTGGCTCACACCGGGGGGCCCCAAAAGGGAAAGACGCACAGGACAACGACACACCACTGGAACTTTCACCCGATGCGTCGCTGTGACCTGGTGCCCAAAGTCCCGGAGACAGACAAGGGAACGTCCCCTTGAGGGGAAGCCAGAGTCCCTGTCCGAGTTCAAGGTAGCACCGACCATGTGGGGCTGGTGGAAACACAGACACGGAAGGGAACGGAGGACACGAAACCCAGAACCGGCCCTGCACAAGCTTTCTGACCAAGTTGCGAAGTGATGTCCTGCAGGCCGGAAAGCCTTTCACACAAGGCGGCAGGTGACAGGCACGGCTCGAGAAGGCGGTGGGGAGGCTGGGCTGGTGGCCACAGCGGGAAGGCTGTGGCTTCCCGCACAGTCCACACCGTTACCAGCAGCCCTGCTCCGCGGTTCACAATGCTGGCTGGTCGCCTCTCCCGCATCGCCTGCCCGCCACACTCAGGCACAGCCCATAGTCACCGGACCCAGAATGTTCCTCCGCGATACCCAAACCACCGCCAGCAGACCCAACACTGGGGACGCAGCGCCTAAGCAGCCCGAGGCAGGAGCCAGCCTCGGAGGCCCCGGAGGGACGGGCAGCAGGTGGGTACTGTTCTCAGTCTTGCTGGGAGGGACACAGGGCTCTGTGCGTTTGTCTAAACTCACAGAAGTGTAAACAGGTAAGAGTGACTCTCCCTTCAAATTAAAACTTTTTTTAAATAGAAGAAAAGCAAGTGCAAAATGCTTGAACCCCTTCCTGGAGTGAGACACTGGGCTCTGGAGGGATCTGCCAGCCCCACCGGGCCAGGACGTCAAGGGTCAGAGCTGTTGCAACAGTTTCCAAGGACAAAGGTTTCTGCTACTTTTGCTGCTTGTTCTCTGGAGTCACACCATTTCTTCAGCAGAAAATGAAACTAGCTTCCCTCCGCCCAGAGCCTGACCTTCCCCGGAGGGGCTCACCCATCCCTGACCTCGGGGAGTGCGGGCAGTGCCTCTCTAAAGAAGGTGCAGCAAATCCTCGTGTTCTTTGGTATTTGCCTTTGAAAGTCTGTTTTTGCAATTTAGTCTAACTTAGATGGTGCTGATTCTCTAAGCCACGAGGAAGGAGATGGGAAGCAGAAGAATGCCCGGCGCTTGGGCCCAGGGACGTGGGCCGGAGCAGGAGCAAAGGACACTTCAGGCCGGGCTAAGCTTGCCCAACTGCGCGTTCCTAGGCAGAGGGGGAAGAAGCGGTCTCACGGTCCCCAGTGGATATCTGCTCCACACAGAACGAAAACAGAGGACAAAGCAGACCTTCATCACGTCCGTCGCATCCACGAAAGTGCAGTCAAGCCAGAAGTCCCGGCTGCCCTCTGCAGACATGGCTGACACCAGGATCCAGAGGTCACCCTGTTACTGGTGACCCGAAGATTGGCGTTCAGATGAAAGTCGTCCAGAACGAAACCCCACAGCAGGATGGCGACACAAAACTCGGTCCCAGGACGGTACCAAAGTGGGGTATGCAGGGGAAGCCAGGGGGGCTCTGAACAGCTCCCGGGCACCGGGAACAGCTGTGAATGGGCACCCGCTGGTCCCCGCACGTCGCTGCCTCCCCGGGACACCACATGCCCGACGACACTGCCATCAGCCTGGAGCTGGCGGGAGAACTGGAGTCTCACGGTTGGAAGGACTCACGCACCCCTGTTCCTGCCCAACAGCTCCCACCCTCACACCAAGCACCAGCCTCGACACCCAGCGTGACGGAACTGGGTGGCCCACACGCCTCGCACCGGCCCGTGCCCCACTTCCTGAAGACGGCAGGCCGCGGGCACCGCCGGCCAGGGCCCAGGCGGCAGGCGCATCAGGAACCCGACATTCCTGCGTCCAGACCTGGCGGCGCTGCTCACGCTCGTCAGCACAATCACACGCCAACGTCACTGAGCCAAAGAAACAGTAAAGCAAAAATCAAGTATTTCAATAAAACCAACTTCCATCCTGAAAGCCGACAGGTTCCAGTGCTGAAAGAGGGCAGCAGCAAAGACGAGACCCTTGAACCACGAGAGAAGGACGAGCATCTGGAAGGTTCTGCACCCAGCTGCTCTCACTGCTGCTCCAGCCGGGGAGAACAGATGCTGGAAAAGACTCGGGACACGGAGCGTGGCTTCCGGAGGCCACGCAGACCGTCAGCGGCCACCTCATTCAAAGGGAAGGCCGCGGCGACTCGCTAGAACCAAACAATAAAACCAAAGGTCAGGAGACGAAGGCGCATTTGCGCTTCGCGTGAAAACACAGGCTTCCGCACACACCCTGACAGCGAGGGCGCGGCCCCAGTCAGCCCTGCGGAGCCAGCCGTGGCGGCCGGGAGGCCTTCTCCTGCATGAAGGCCAATGGGCTGTGCTGTGTGGCTGTCGGCGCGCGTGGTGTTTGCACACGTGTGTGCGTGCACCGTGCTCCCGCGGAGACACAGCACGGTCCTGACCATCGCCTCCGCCTCACGCAACGGTCTGGGCCTAGAGAGGAGCTCGGGGTCACTTTACACCTTTCACTGCAGTTTTTTTGTTTTTTTCTTTTTTTTAGAGAGAGAGCACAAGTAGGGGGAGAGGCAGGCAGAGAGAGAGAGAGGAGGAAGCAGGCTCCCCACTGAGCAGAGAGCCCGATGCGGGGCTCGATCCCAGGACCCCAGGATCATGACCCGAGCTGAAGGCAGAGGCTTTAACCCATGAGCCACCCGGGCGCCCCTTCGCTGCAGTTTTACCCCGTCCATAAATTGTGTTTACTTCATACACTTGTACATTTTTTAAGGACAAAAAACCAGTCAACTTTCAAGAACAAATAAAGAAGGAAACAAAAGCAGACACGCTCTGGAAACATAGTAACACAGGGGACAGTAGGGGATGGCCGTTCTGGCCCCTGGAGGAGGCACACAGTGCACGGGCCTCCAGGATCCACAGGGCCACAGGGACCAGCTCAAGACCCCCCCGGCACCCGCCCCCCCCGCCAGCCCTCCGGGAATGAGGCCAGCTTACCTCAGTGCTTACCAAACCCTCCCCCATCGGTGACAGCCAGGAGGGGCCCAGCAGGGGAAGCATGTTGGTGGTGGAGCTCCGTGTCAAGCAAGAGCCTCCCTCCCCCACGACCGCCACCCCCGCCCCGGAAGATCAAAGTGCCTCCGCCAACCCTCCTGTTCACCTGCCCCATGCACCGGGACCACTCTGGGCCCTATTCACTAACCCCTTTACAAGCAAAAATGGTTCTTGTCACCCCCTTGCTTAAAAACCCTTTTACAGGTGGCCTCTCTAGGCCTGGTCATGTGACTGAACCCTGGTTCTAAGTCCAGCACGCCGGCATTCCATCCCGGTTCTGGTCACACGGCTCTGGCCCAGCAGCTGCCCTCCGCCCTCATCCCTTCTTTGTCATAAAGTCCTATTTCAGAAGGTCCCTTTTTTTTTTTTTTTCAGAACGAGAGAGAGAGAGAGAGAGAGAGAGAGAAAGCACACAAACAGGCAGAGAGGCAGGCAGAGGCAGAGAGAGAGGCAGGCTCCCCGCTGAGCAAGGAGCCCGATGCAGGGCTCGATCCCAGGACCCTGAGATCATGACCTGAGCTGAAGGCAGAGGCTTTAACCCAGTGAGCCACCCAGGCGCCCAGAAGGTCCCTTATCTTAACTCCTGGAAGCACACACCTACCAATGCCCTCGGCTCCCGCAGGCAGGTCCCACCCGTCCCATCTCCGCAGCCTGCGGAACCCGGCAGACAAACACTTCTTCCTTCATTCCTTCAACAAATTCTGAAGCTATTACAGAGACCGTCCCCCGCCGCAGGTGTGGGCCTGACCCCCGCAGGGACACACGGAAGCAGACAGGCCCCAGCCACAGGGCCAGAGAGGGAAGGCCTGCGGGGCTGTGTGGTGTAACAGGAAGGACCAGCCGTCCCAGATAGAAGCTTGGGAGGGCCTCCCGGAGGCGGCATCCTGGTCAAAGCCTGGAGGAGGGGAGAAGCCCAGAGAGGCAAGCTCAGGCCAGGTGTTCCTGGGGGAACAGGTGGCAGCAGCAGGCCTGGAATGCGGTGGGCTTCGCCCTCAGGGAAGCGGGGAGGGAAGGCTTCCCTGCGGGTACAGGCCAAGGGAGAACCGCGCTCGCTCCCTGGAGAGCAGGACAGCGGTTTTCTCGCCAGCCAGCCCCCACCCCAGATCGGGTCCCCGGTTTGGAAGGAAGGCCGGGTCCCCATCTCAGGGGGAG
Organism: Lutra lutra; assembly: GCF_902655055.1. NCBI lineage: Eukaryota > Metazoa > Chordata > Mammalia > Carnivora > Mustelidae > Lutra > Lutra lutra. The sequence continues at coordinate 200,659,443 of NC_062280.1, forward strand.
GGACGGGTCTCCTGCGCCTTCCCAGAGCAAGCTCTAGCGAGGTCGCGGCTGTGCGCCCGGGGGAGCGCTCGGGGCAGCCCGCCGGCCCCACTCACCTGTGCCACTTCTCTGGACACGGCCCCTGCCCTTCAGAAGTTTAGACCATTTTATGGCTCTTCTGGTGAGCACGGCCAGGTAGGCGGAAGCGAACTCCTCGTAAGCGGCGTAATCGAAGTCCTCAGGCCTCTCAAACCCGTAAGGGTCCACCCTGCGGCCCCAGGAGGAAAGGACCCGTGAGCCCCAGACAAAGTTTCGCGCGCACGTGCGCCCGTGGCCCTGCCCAGGGTCCCCGCGGGGACGAGGCCGCCAGCGCGCGTGGGGCCGGGGGACGAGTGCAGCGGGGGGACCCCGGCCCCACACCACCCCCGCACCCCAAACCCCAGATCGACATCCCGCACCCCACGCTGGGCGAGGCGCGTCCGGCCCTCACGCACCCACCTGGGGACCCGGTCCTGGGCGCGCCCCGCGGACTCCATGCCGGGAGGGCGGGGAGGGGGCGCCCAGGAGCGCACGAACCGCGGGGTTGGCGCCGGGGGCCGAGGCCTCCTCCCGGGATCGGAGCGCGTGTCCTTCCGCCGGGCCGCGGGCGCGGGAGGCGGGGCGGTGGGCGGGGCCCAAAGGATGAGCAGGGGGCGGGGCGGCGAGGGAGGGGCGGGGGCGGGGCTGCACCTGCTCCTGCGGCCCCGGAGGAGGGCGGTGTCCGGAGCTGCGGGAGCCGGGAGCGTGGGAGGGGTTAGGCCTGGAGGGAGGGGTGCGGGGTGGGAGGCTGGGGGCGGGATCAAGGCTCCTTGGGGGCGGAATGGGGTTCGAGGGAGGACGCTGGGGCGGGGTGCGGTGTGGGGGAGCCTCTGGGGCAGGAAGGCGGTCTGCTGGGAGCACGAGGCGGGGGGTGGGGTGAAGGGGGCGGATTGTGTAGGCAGGGGTGGGGGGGCGCCTGGACGCCAGATGGGGTGTGGGGAGGCACCCAGGAGCCGGATGGGGTGGGGGGCACTCCGGGGGAAGGATGGGGTGATTGGCGGAGGGGCCTGGGTGTGGGATGGGGTGCACGCCCGCCCCCAGGCTGGGTGGGCCATCAGGAGTCCCCGTCACTCCCTTTAGGAATCCAGTTGGATGTCTCAGAGGCAGGTCCAAAGCTCAGAGTTCTGACCTGCGACCCATGTTTTACTTTCTTTCTGCAGAAAAGAGCGAGTCTTGTTCTGCACTTGCTCTTTTTCAGTTTACGGTTGCCGTCTGAGAACAGCGCATGGATGAGATCCTAATCCCTGCACCCACCTGGGGGCCTGCCCCATTCCTTCCTGCCTTCCCGAAGCAGACTCAGACTGGGGCCTGGGTTTCACTCCCGGGGAGCCAGGCCTGGGAAAACCTCTGGCTGGCTGGGGCTCCCGCGGCCCAGCAGATGGGGGTACAATGCACCGTCTAGCCTCGCGGGATTGCCCCCAGGGTGGGTGACGGGAGGCTAACAGCTCGGGATGTACTGTGCTCCCCACAGGAGGCAGAAGTCAGGGCTCCCTCCTCGGCTGCCTCTTCCCAAACTTTATCAGAATCTTGGGAGCGGGGGTCACGGCCAGGTGCTGTTAGCAGCTCAGGCGAACGTAGGCACACGGCTCCATGTGGTTGCTACTCGGGACAGAGCGGTCCCCCTGAAGCAGCTCATCAGGCACCCCCTGACGCTCCACAGCAGCCCCGGTCCCCGGCCCTTTACTCTGTTCTGAGACCTCAATACTGGGGCATGAAAACCATGTCTAAGCCACTTGTCAAATGGGGGAAACCACTGAAAATTTGCCAAAGCTGTTGTGCACGTTGGTTTAGAAATGTGAGAAGCGGCGGGCGGATTTAAGATACTTTCGTAGGGTGCCTGGGTGGCTCAGTCGGTCAAGCATCTGCCCTCTGCTCAGGTCCCGCGGTGGAGTCCCAAGTCACACCCCCAACTCGGCGGGGACCGGCTCTTCCCTCTCCCTCCACTGCTCCCCCTGCTCGTGCTCACTCTCTGTCTCTCCGTCTTCAATAAATAAAATCATAAGAAAAGAAAAAGATACCTTTGTAGCCTCAGCCCTCCTCATCCCAAGAGTTGTTTTGGAAAAAAGGGGCAGGAACAGAAAGACAACTTCTCTGTGAGCAGGAGCCACGGCCCCCGCGGCCAGCCTCACCTGAAGACGTGTCTTTCTGGGACGCCCCAAACGCCTTTTGGTGGGAAGGGCCTCTGGGCCACGTCTGGACATGGTGAAGCTGTGACAGCACCCACTGCCCGTCTTCCCAGGCTTTGGGGAACCTGCGGCACCTGACGTGTTTCAGAGGCGGTCCGTCCCGGAGGGGGGACCCGGAGAGGAAACTGCCGGACAAACTCTGCCCCCAGCTGGAGGCGTCCGTCCAGACGTCCTGGTGCTTCTCCAGACCCAGGAAGACTGCAGGAAACTTAGCGCACCCCTGCACCTAACCTCAGAGGCCAGTTCTGCCAAAGGTCCTGGCTCTGGGGAAACCCTTCAAGCTCAGCGGAGTTCACCACATTTTGCTTTTGAAAGACCATGTCCCTTCTTCCAACTCCCCTCGTCCATGCTCTGACCTCCTTGGGACAAGCAAGCATCCTTTCTCCTGCAGAGACTAAGTCCACAGATCAGGTGACTTACCCTCACGGCACCTGCTGGATGGGTGCCTGTCCCTGTGCTCCCCAAGCCACCCCTCCTGTCTTTGCCGCTTCCTTCCTTGGCAGGTTGCCACCAAAGTGAATGACTCCCTGAACCCCCTCCCGTTCTGGGTCTTCTTTGGGTCCAAACCCCATTTCCTATTTCCTGTCACCGTGCCTACCAGGGAGCCAACACTCCTGCCCCCACTTCTTTAGGACTCAGCACCCTGTTTCCCCAAACCAGCCCAGCTTCCTGCCTGCGTAGACATCCTGGGACGCTCCTCCTTCCTTCCTGTAAGTTCTGCTCCTCTCCTGGTGGGGGGCAGGACCCGGCCTCACTCCCTGCCATGCACTTTCTCCTAGCTGCCTTGAAGAGCAGTGTGGGCCTTGGCACTCATGCTCCAGGGGACACCCAGACCAGGGGATGTGTGCACTTGGATACAAGTGGGATGGCAGTACCCCAGCCAAGGATATTTTGGGGCCAATGAAATTGGACAGCAAGTGTTCCGTGTGGGGCACGCTAGCTAAGAATGACCACTCCAGGAAGTGAGGGAGGGAAGAAACAAGGAGGGGACCCCAGGTGGCCGAGATGGTCAGCAGCCAGAGGGTCTGGGGTTTACGGCTGCTGGCTGCTTGGCCCAGCGTCTGCCTGAGCCCCCCATGTTGGAGCAGGAGGCAGCTGGATACCTGTGTCACCTCCCCACGCCGAGGGCTCTGACATCCCCGACCGCCCCACTGGCCAGAGCCCCCCTGCTCAAAGCTAACAGCCACGGTCGTCCAGCACACAAAAACTGGCACCCCACGGGCGGGCACCACATGGACCGGCACCCCACGGGCCAGCCAGTTCCCAGTCTCTCCGGAGTACCTCCTCCCTCTGCCCCTGGGAAGGCTGAAGCTCCTGAGGGACGTGGCCAGCTCTCCTGTGGGAAGAGGGGCCCCCAGCCCGGTCTCGAACACCATCCCGTCGGTGCTCTTGCTGCGGGAGCCCCGGCTCTGGGTCTGACTGGAAAAGCAGCTGCCAGAGAACTTCAGCTCTGGGGGCGCCGTCCCCTGGCTGGTGCCTGAGCCCGCGCTCCCTGGAGACCACGGCAACTGGCCGCCACATGCCCGCTTCCCGCAGAGGCTGTGGGGCATGGGCAGGGAGGCTGGGGTGGGCACCTGCCGGGACGACGCACCCGGGCGGGGACCCTGACTCGGAGACTCTGCATCTCTCATGAGCTCTGACAGCCCGGACCTGTACAACACGGTGCCCCCACTCTCAACGGGGGCCGCGGGGGGCCGCGGGGTCGCCTGGTTTGGGTGAGCAGAGGCTGCAGAGGCGGGACCACCACCATCCTTTCGAATAAAGTGCGAAGTCCAGATGCGTTTTCCGTTTGACTAGAGAAGACTATTGATGGGCGAAACGGTATGACGTCTGGAGTTGGCTTGAAATCTCTTCCAGCAAGAGAGAAAAGAAGGGGCTGCCCGAAGCCACGGCAGAGCTGGAGGTTAGGCCTTGGATCCAAGGAGGGGTTTGCATGTCTGACAATTTCCAGAATAACGTATGTAGCCAGTAAAGGAGTAACACCCCCACCCCAGTGCGGGCAGGAGGGCCCCCGGGCCCTGCGGGCTATGCCCCCCACCAGCCTGGCTGTGGGCCTGCCTCCTGGTCCGGGCAGGCCAGCACTCGGCCTCCCAGGCCCACTGGGGCTCAGGGGTCAACGTGCACAAAGCCTGCGCCCCTGCCACTTGCCCGGGGGAGGGCCCTCCGCACAAAATCAGAAGGAGCACACACAGATGGCGTTAGTGACGGATTAAGGAACTGGGTCAGTTGAGGTCTCCAGCCACCCCACCAAATGCCCACATCTCTGCATGTGAGCGGCCACCTGGCTGGCCCAAGTGTGGGGCCCTGTCCTCGGTGTACTTTCCTCCCACAGCAAACACCCTTCCCGTTCCTACAGGGCAGGGCTGGCCCAGGACTGCAGTGAAATCATCATCCTGGGGCTGCAGGCGACCACTGAGCCCACCCCAGCGCACCCGGTCTTGGGATCCCTGGACATGGGCCTTTCTCTTTGGGGGAACTATCTTCCCGAGACTGCAGTGGGGAGGACGTGGGTCCTGGAGGCTGTGCTGGTCCCCAGCTCACACTTCTGGGCACGTGACCCCGGCCGCGCCAGGTCTCCAGTTCCCCGGAGGGGGTCCGGCTGGAGGCGGGCAGGTCTTCACGGGTGCTGGGTGCGCAGCGCGCTCACCAAAGGCCAGGCGCTGTGTTTCTGTTCTGGACCCTCCCAGACCCGGCGTCTCCCGGCTGTCTCCCCTGGAGAGCATGTCCTGTGAACCCTGCGGGGAGTCACCCCAAGCTTCCCACCCTGAAACCCTTTATAGGAGATGTCAGGCCCACTGGGCCGTGGGAGAAGAGCTGTGGGGAGCCTAGGACGCTCGAGGGAGCATGTGGCTCGTGGGCGGCAGACGGAAGCAGAGCCCTGGGGTTCACTGGCGTTTCTCCTTTGCCCACGACGGACTTTGAACGTCAGGTATCCGGCACGTCCTGGGCATGGTGAGAAACTTACGGTTTGGTTTTGGAGACCGTTTTCAGGAACTGTTACCCGTAAGCAAGTTTTATTTCATAATGAGATAAAATGGACTTTTTAAGAACAGATTTATTTATCTATTTATTTGAGAGACAGTATGGAGAGGGGGAGGAACAGAGAGAGAAGCAGACTCCCCACTGAGCAGGGAGCTCGTCGCGGGGCTCAGTCCCAGGACCCTGAGATCATGACCTGAGCCGAAATTATGAGTCTGATATTCAATTGACTGAGCCACCCAGGCACCCCTAAAATGAACATTTTAAAGAAAAAATATTGTGATACGACCTATTCTACCATAACCCTCAGAGGTCCTGCAGGATGGGAGCAGCTGCTTCTCCTCAGGCCAGTGCAAGAGCCCCCGCTCCCCGGAAGCCGACCGTGGGAGACAGGTGGCTCTGGACCGATGGAGAAAACAGCCGGCAGGAGGGGCTGGAGGCCCCCAGCTCAGGACAGCCCTGTGCTCAGTACACACTGCTACCTGTCCCCATCATTCTTTCTCCTGTTCTTCCTTTTTTTTTTTTAATGTTTTAAAGATTTTATTCGTTTATTTGAGAGAGGGGGAGAGACAGAGAGACAGAGTACCAGCCAGGGAGAGAAGAAGATGGAGAGGGAGAAGCAGGCTCCCCACCAAGCAGGCAGCCGGACACGGGACTTGATCCCAGGACCCTGAGGCAGATGCTTCATGACTGAGCCCCCCAGGCACCCCTCTCCCATCCTTCCCTTTGTAAGAGATCCTCCCTGTGTTAGTGTTGTTAGCCGGGCTGCGGACTACAGCCCGGATGGTGAGCACAGCAGGCACTCCTGTCCACACAGTCCTGGAGTCTGGAAGTCCCAGGTCCTGGCTCCTGGACGTTTGACACTGTCTCCTCCCCATGTCCTCATGGGGTCGCCCAGTGCACGTGCAGCCTGATCTCCCCTTCTCATTAGGACACTCATCATGTGGGATCAGGGCTCAGCCTGCCGATATGTCTTACCTCTGCTCACTTCTTCCAAGGCTGGATCTCCAAACACAGTCACATTCAGAAACATTCCTGTGGATGAAAAGTGACGGCATTGTCAACTTTGGAACATAAAAGCAATAATGTAAAGAAAGATGTCCCAGTTCATGACAGGACAGTCACACACGCAGGGAAAGCCACCACACGGACACCGAGGTGGGGCCAACATGCATGTTCTGTGTGGCTTCCCGCACGGCTGGGCCTGGGAGCAGTGGAAACGCCGGGCCCCAGGCTCCCATGAGCAGGGGTAAGCAGATGCTTTCTCCCTGAGAACCTTTCTCAGAGAGTCTGTTCTGCAGGAAGAACACCAGCACCCTTCGTTTCTGTGCTTTTCCCTCTGTACTTGGAGAACACTCCCCCTACCCCTGCCAGCCCGGGAAGTGGACAGAGCCCCTGGTCTTAGCGAAGCAGGTCCCAGGTTTACAGGAGAAGACTGGCAGGGGCTTGGTGGGCTGGGAGCGAGCGTCTTGGAGCCACCACGCCCCATGGGAGATGTCACGTAAGCCGAGGTAGGTGTCTACACTCTACCAGAGCCAGGACGCGGAGCAGCTGAATCGGTCACACGGGCACTGGTTTTGCGGGACCTGCTGGGAGGCGCTGCTTGCAGAGCGAATACACCAGCACCCAGAGCGGCAGAAGGTGGGGGTGGGGCGTTATTTTTAGAGGCCTGTTGACCTTTCTCAGGTGCCACCTCCTGCCGGCAGCTGGGCAGCAGGCTCAGAGCTGCCCCCAGGCCCTATCCCTTCACTCTCGGACACACACCGCTCCTGTCTGCTGATGCCAAGGCCTCCTACCGACCTCTCCCGCTTTCAAAATTGTGCAAAAATATACATCACACACAGCGGAACACTGGACCTGGTTTTAAGTGAGCGAACAGCCCAGGGGCCCTAATTGTGCGGCCAGCACCACCGTCGGACTCCGGAACTTTCTCACCTTCCCAAACTGAAACTGGGTCCCCACAGACACTGCCCCCAGCCCCTGGGCCCCTCCTGCCATCCGCCACTGTGAATGGGGATCCTTTTGTGACAGGCGTCTTTCTCCTGACATGACCTCCTGCGGGTCCTGTGGGAGCCCAGGTCCTGACCAGGCGGAGCCCATTTAGCCAGAAGACACAGTCTTGTTGGTTCTCTTCCGTCAGAGGCTGCCAGACGCAGTCCTGGAGGGCAGGCCCTGTGTGGGCGGCAGCTTCTCTGCACGCCTGTGGTCAGGGGGAAATGGGGGCCATACGTGCCCAGGGGCTCCGTGGGCTACGCGGGTCTTCTATCCCAGCGACAGTGGGACAGGAAAGGCCCTCTCGGAGCCAACGGGACCTTCCGCTTGCCGAAGCCACAGAGAAGAGAAGCGCGTTTGCAGAGGAGGGTCCGTGCACAGCGGGCTGGGGGCTCTCCTGGACGGAGCGGGCAACTGGGAGCGCGGCCCCGAAGCACCTTCTCGGGGAAGCCGCGCAGCGGAAAGACTGGATGGCACGCGGAGATGATGGGGGGATCGGAAGAGGCCCCAGGCCGGCGGCAGGTGAGCCCCGCGGCGGCGCTGAGCGTGTGTGGTCGCTCACACGGGGAACGGGTGGTGCGGGCGTCTGCGGGCCTCGCGCCGGGTGACCCTCCTTGCCTGGACTTCGAGGCCCCGGGATGCGCGCCATCCACGCCCTTCTCGCAGCCAAGAGTGCGGGCTGAGAGCAGGCTTACGTCCACGCGGGCAGAGCCGACCCGTCGCCGCGTGTCCGGCCGGCAGCCCAGGACTGCCAGGCCAGCGTCGGAGAGCGGCTGTCACCCGCGAGCGGGAGCCTGCGCTGCGGCCCCCAGAGGACACCTGCGGGCTGGAGCTCTGCAGGCTCCGCCCCTAGGCAGGCCCCGCCCCTAGGCAGGCCCCGCCCCGTCGCCCTGCTCTTCCCCGCTGCAGGCCACGCCTCCACTTCAGGCCCCGCCCCCCAGTGCCCGCCCAGCCCCAGGCCGGGTGCTGAGTGCTGACCGCACAGGCCCTAACTGGGTGCCCACGAGGACCCTCGGCAGGTGCGGTGTTTTCAGTCTAGGGCGGAGAAAACTGCAGCAGGCTGTGCGCGCACACCATCTCCCCGCAGGGACCCCACAGGTGTGCACGCGCACACACACGGACCCCTCCTGAGGCTGCGGGGCTCTGTCCTGCACCCCGCAGAAGGTCTAGCGCAGAGGCCAGCTCGTGGGCTGCAGAAGCCTGTGCGTGCACACCCGGCCACTGGAAAGGCCCCTCCCCGGGGGCGCGGTTGAGAGCCGTGTTCCCCAAGGGGTAGGGCGCTTGGGTCGGCCTCACCTGTGGCCCCAGAGCGCCCGGGTGTGGTGGCTCCCGGTGGTGGCCACGCCCAGCCTGCCCGGCCGACAGCCACACCCCTGGTGTGCAGGGCTGTAAGGGACGTGCCCTCAGCCGCACCAAGATGGCCCCACCTTGCTGGGACAAGAAACATCTTTTATTTCTGCTTTTGAAATTGTCTCCCGTTGAATAAAGTTCGTAAAAATTCAAAGGGAAGAACACAACAGATACAACAAATTATAGTTAGTAGTTTTTTCCAGAGAAACCCATTTTCGAGATATTTGTATACAAAAGGGGATAAAACAGAACAGGGAATCAAACAGCTGTGGGTTATTACACAATCACGTAATTACAAGATCGAAACTCAAAGAAGGAAGAGACACTGAGTTGGCAGAATCCTAACCACGGGCACTCGCAGATGGCACACCTGAGACACGGGTGGGTTCCTGGGAGTTTTCACCAACAGGAATTCCCCAACAGCGAGGTGGGCTGGGCACCCGGGTGGTCCGTAAACAGCAGAAGGAGCCATGCAGGCTGAAGCAGGCCTTCGTGTCCATGGACGCTGCGAGAGCACAGTGCGCCCATGGGCCGACTGGCTCATACACACGTCCCCTTGTTCCAATGCCCACGGCCTGGGTGGCCCCCCTTCTGCCACCAACTGTTCTGCTGCATGGGGACTCGGGGGCCTTCCTCCTGTGGAGGCACCTGCTTCCATGGGGGTCCTGGGCCAGCATGGCCTCTGTGTAGTGGAAACACACACGGAGCTCCGTCCAGCCCCCGCAGCGGCGAGCTGCTCCAGCACAGGCAGGGCACCCCGAGGCCGGACTTGGTGCACGGGGAGCAGGGCACCCCGGCTGAGCAGGTCACAGTCACCCCTGGCGCTTGCCAGGCGTGGAGCTGAGATGGGTGTGCAAACTGTTCGAAGCTGCGTCGGGAGGAGGCTCTGGTTCCCACTTGGACTCACACCGCTCTGAGTCTTCTCTAGCGGACTTTCTGGTCTATTTAAAAATAGCAACACAGTCCCACCGCTTATTTTAAAAGGAGAACATGCAGTGAATATAATATTTTTATCTCTTCTGTCATCACATTCTTTGCCAAATGGCCTCAGATCCTCTGGACCAGAGCAGGAAGGATGGAGGAGGACAGTGAGGAAGGCGGTGCCCTGCCAGGTGAGGTGGCTCGTGGTCCCCGTCGGAGGATGTGGCAATGGGTGTGAGCAGATGTGGCCCCCGGGCTCTGCTGGGGCCTGCACCCGAGTGTGGGCACTGGCGCTGCCCCGGGTTTGTGGCTCCAGGAAGCCAGCCCACCACGTGCAGCCTTCCCAAGACTCCCAGGGCAGGGGCGCCAGACCCCCCAGCCTGCAAGCCCCCAGGAAGGGACACCCCTTCCAACGGCAGAGGTGGGATGGCCCCTGTCCCCCGCCAGCCCTCAACTCTGTGTAGGAGCCAGATGCAGCAGGCGAAGTGTCCCCCCGGGCTCCCAGGTGCCCAGATGAGGGCATGGGCAGCACGGGGGACACAGGCAACTGTCTGTCCCATGGGATCAGGCTGCGGGCCCTCATGGAGCAGCGGGAGCACTGTCTCTGCTCCACGGAGGAGGCCTGGCACATTTTGGCGACCCCTGAGGACCCTGGACTCGTGACCCCACAGTGGTAGAAGGTGCCCATTGGCCAGACTTTGAACCACTGGCCTGAGGGGTGGGCAGCTGGCAGTGTGTCCACTGCTGGACAGAGCACAGCTGGCCGCATGGACCCTCTGGCCCCTGCTTAGCCTCGTGAGACCCTCCATGCACCATGGTCACATCCCGCGGCTCCAGCCCGAGGCATCAAGGAAGCGTCTACGGGACCAGTGGGCGTTGCTGAGAACGTGGCTCACCCGCAGGAGAGCCTACAGCACTGCGAGATCAAGATGTGGGAAGCCCCTCCCACGGCCGGGGGTCTTAAGAGCAGCGCGTGTGGGGCAGCCCTCCCGCTGTCCCTTCCCACCAGAGCTGGCGGCTGGCCTGAGGCCACCTGATGGCCCTGACCCTGGTGGGCGATAGCGTTGAGAGTTTGACACCGTACACGAGATGTGCCCCCCAGTGTGGCTGTGCTGTGGAGACAGCGAGGGAGAAGCAGCCACAGTAGGAGAAACTGCCCTAAGGCCACGTGACTACCAGGGGATTTTATTTCCTTTCCTGCGCTTCCACACGATGTCCGACAATTCCAGACGGCGGACGCACCGGAGGCTGAGGCTTAGGGGCAGAGGACCGCAGGAAGAACACACACGGACACAGAGGGACAGGAGGCGCGGCCCCACAGGCAGGCACGGGACGCGGCTCCATGGACGTTCCCTGTCCTCAGTGAGCAGCACCCGCAGGGCCGTTTCCTTGGGACTGTGGGTCTGGAAACATCCACGCCTGCGTGCCTTCCCGTGGGGTCGAGGCGGGTGTCCGGGGCTCCTTCCACGCCCGCCCCTCGGGCTCTTCACGGGCAGCTCTTGTGCTGTGCCGAGCAGCGGGGCTGCCGTGGGCAGATGACACCACAAAGGGCCGGGTGGCCCGAGACACCAAGACAGGATAGAAGAGACGCCCGCAGGCTCAGCAGCAAGCGCAACGGTGTGGAAACAGCAGTTGCACCTGGGCGCCCTCGAGCATCGTGAAGGATGGGACCCGTGGGGACAAGCGCCTGGACGTCCTGGGGCGTCCCCCGGCCCTGCTGCTCCGTCCCCGAGGAGAAGCCACGTGAGCCCCAGGAAGATGGTGCAGAGCTCCACAGCTCAGGGACGCAGACCCTCCCAGGACCAGTTACCAAGAGGGAAAAGGGTCCGCCTCGCCGCGCTCTGGGTGCGTGTGTGAGGGAAGCAGCTGGGCAAGGCGAGGTGCAGAAACAGAGGTGCTGGGCATGTCTGTGTTCGGAAGCTGGGGCCTCACTTAGGAAGTTCGAACGTGTCGTTGGCCCTGATGGTTGTTAGTCGGAAGGACAGATCAAAGGACCGCTGGTCGCCGAAGCTCTGGGCTCTGTACTTGGCAAAGCGCTCCAGCCTTCCGCGCCGCACATGTTCCCGTGCACCGCTCTCTGCCTCCGGGGTTTCTGGGGGTCCCTCCTGGGCTGGGGCACAGGGCATCTTGCAGCCCCCGGACTTGGGTGTGGGCCCTGCGGAGCCAGGCGCTGGCTCAGGGCCAGAAGACCATGGGCTCCTGTCCACCATAGGCTGGCTTTCTGCCACCTGGTGTGGGGCTCCGGCCTCCTCCTGGCTGCCCCTGGGGGCCGGTCTGCAGGACCTCCTGCTCGCACCCACAGCAGACGCTGCTTCTGATGAGCTGTCGGTGGGGCCCGCCGCGATGTGGGGTGCTGTCCTGCTGGCCTGGGCCTGGGCCGGGTGCCCCGGCTTCTCTGGTGGGGATGGTTCTTGGTTCTCTCCAGCCTGGGCACTGTATCCCCAAGAGGGTCTCTCTGCAGGCCTCGCCTGCTGCCCCCGTGCATGTTCTGGGCCTTTCTCAGTGCACTGATGACCTGTCCCCACCTCGGTGGCCCCCACCTCAGCACCATGGCCCACCTTGACCTCCTTGGGCTGTGTTTGACCCTCTTTTGCAGCCTGTGGCCCAGCCATCTGGCCCCACAGAGCCACGCCCCTGTCTGGAGGACAATCCAGCCTCACGGGTCTGGCAGCCCCTTCCTCCAGTGCCCCCCCCGAGCCTGCCCGTGGTTGATGCCTGTCCCCAACCTCGACTCTGTCCTGGACGCAGGCCCTCATGAGGGACACAGATGGTGGGTGGGCCTGGGGGTCGGGGCCCTTCTGGAGTGCCCCGCCCACCCTCTGCCCTCCTGCTGCTCCAGGTGGTGGAGGCCGGCAGGGAGCCCCAGCACTGAGAGGAACCTGCTCTTTGGGCAGGATGTGCTTGTCCTCCTCGGCCTGCTGGTTCCCAGAAGGTGGAGGCCCCACTGCAGCACTGCCCTGGGGTGTGGGGGGGGCTCCCCCTGGGATTCGCGTCATGATCCCCCCCCAGGGGCTCCTGTGCACAACTGGGGCCCCTCTGCCAACTGCCACCACGCTAGCTTTGCTCTCAGCCATGACACTCGCTCGCGGCTCAGCCGGTCTGAGCGGGGTGTCCGCCGCCTGCAGTGAGACAGCGGCCGGGGACTCGGCAGGCTCTGGCCAGTGCTGCCCTGAACCCCCACGGGTGCTGCTCTCGAGCAGGTGCTCGCTGCACCTGGTTGGCGCTGAGCTGTGCGGGGAGCTAGGGGCCCGGGTCAGGGCCACGGCTGCAGAGCTAGGGAGCGCTGGCGGGGGGCAGCCCCCCGGCTCCTGCGCTAGGTCCCGCCCTCTGGCCACACTGTCTACAGACTTCAGAACGTTGCCTGATGCTGGTGCAGTGTGGCTCTCTGTGGCCCTTGTGGCTGCCTCTTGCCTGGGGGCTCCAGGAACTGGCTGGGGACTTTTGATGAAGGGGGCAGGTCTGTCACTGCCGAGGCCAGGGCTGGTACTCCCTGCAGCCTGCGCGCCAGGCTGGGCAGAGTCTCCTCGTGGCGGCCCCCCGAGCTCGCGCCCACATAGGACCTTCTCTTCCCTAGTGGTCGAACTGTCAGACTGGGTTCTGTCGCTGGGGGTGGCCCCCAGAGCTGCCGAGACACCCGCTGGGTGTCCCGCCTGGGCAGGCAGCTCTCGCTGATGGTCAGGGGCTGAGGGGCTGTCCCCTGTCTGTCGATTCCCCGAGGCCATGGGATGATGCCATGGGGTGTCCCTGCCATGGACCAGCCTGTCTCCTGATGCCGGCCACGGACACTTCTTGTGGGCCGGCTCAGACGCGTCCTCTCCTGCGGGACCCTCAAGATGCTGGAGCTCCTTTGAATCCCCCAAACCGCAGGTGTCCGCCATTCCCTGGGTGGGACGTTGTTCCGGGGCTGCTGCTGGGAGGTCCTGACCCATGCTGGCGGCACCCCTTGCAGGAGGGACACTCAGAACTTGGAGAGGGCCCCCAACCATGCTGGCTGCGCTGATGTTCTCGCTTCCTGTCCCCATGGGAAACACCCCTCGAGCACTTTCAAGCCCACCCCGACCCCTACCTTCACTACTCAGAAGACTAGAACCTCTGTCTCCACCACCTGATGCCTGGGGCAGTGTGGCAAGAGCTGGTGGCATTTGGCACGTGTCCGGCCGTGGGACAGTCACGTGGGGAGACTCCATGGCCTTGGGCAGCGTGGCAGCGGGTGGTGGCACTCGGCACGTGTCCGGCCGTGGGACAGTCACGTGGGGAGATGCCACGGCCTTGGGCAGCGTGGCAGCGGGTGGTGGCACTTGGCACGTGTCCGGCCGTGGGACAGTCACGAGGGGAGACGCCACGGCCTTGGGCAGCGTGGCAGCGGGTGGTGGCATTTGGCACGTGTCCGGCCGTGGGACAGTCACATGGGGAGACGCCACGGCCTTGGGCAGCGTGGCAGCAGGTGGTGGCACTTGGCACGTGTCCAGCCGTGGGACAGTCACGTGGGGAGACACCATGGCCTTGGGCAGCGTGGCAGCAGGTGGTGGCACTTGGCACGTGTCCAGCCGTGGGACAGTCACGTGGGGAGACACCATGGCCTTGGGCAGCGTGGCAGGAGGTGGTGGCATTTGATATGTGACTGGCCGGGTGACAGTTACCTGGGGAGACTCCAGGGCTGACTGTGTGCCTTGCAGGGCCTGGACTGCAGGTGCTGGAAGTGGCGGGATATGTCCCACTACCTTCTGTTCCAGGAAAGTCTCCTGGAGCGGGAACAGGGGGTCTTCTTCCGAGCCTAGACTCACTCCTTCTGTTTCACCCTCAGAACTGCAAACTGTCAGGGCAAACTTGGGGGCCATCCTGGCTCCTGTGCTCTGGAGCCCAGGCCATAGGCCTGGCCCAGCTTCCCTAGGCACCATGGTGTGCTGTGCGGTGTCCCCTGCAGGAGGGTTCCCCATCCCATTGCCTCCCACTGCCCTGGCATGCCCTGGGCTGGCTGGTTTGAGGAGTGACCCCGCAGGCTCATGACCAGGAAGGGGCCCACCCCTGTGGGAGGCAGGAGAGGGGGCTAGCCCGGGGATGGGCTTGGCCCCCTCACCCAGGAATGCCATTTCCAGGCTGTCCCCAAGAGCCGTGGCCCAGGGTGCTGGAGCCTGTGTGGGTTCCCCACCAGGCTGTCCCTGTCCATCTCCTATGACCCCCATGGTGGGGGACGCGCCTGTTCCTCCCCTGAGCACGTGCCCTTGCCGGGAATGGCTGATTTTGGCACAGTGGGACAGCCAGCTCCGGGGGCCGCAGACGACGGTGGCGATGTTGAAGGCCAGCACGGGCTCCGCGGTGCAGGCCAGGAAGCGGGCCAGCGGCGTCCCGAGGCAGGTGCTGGCAATGGTGGCCATGCTGAGCGTGCGGGTCTCCGGCCGGTGCTTCTTCCTCCTCACCAGATTCTTCTTCCTCCCCTCCGTGCGGAGCGGCAGCACGCCAGCCTCGGAGCAAAGACAACCGCTCTGCTCGAACTTCTCCCGCAGCTTGGACAGCATGGAGCCCCTCTTGGTGGGCTTGGGCAGAGGC
This sequence comes from Lutra lutra, assembly GCF_902655055.1. Lineage (NCBI taxonomy): Eukaryota > Metazoa > Chordata > Mammalia > Carnivora > Mustelidae > Lutra > Lutra lutra. The sequence goes on from NC_062280.1 coordinate 200,674,475, forward strand.
CCCTTGGCCGCTGTGGGCTCCTCACAGACCTCCTTCTTCTCAGCGGCCAAGAATATCTTCAGAATGTTTTTCACGGTGCCCTTCCCTGCGGAGAGCCCCTGCCGGGGCTTTTGGCTGGAGGCCGGCTCCCTGTCCTGCGTGGGGCGGCTGGCCCCCTCCCGGGCCTTGTCCAGGAGCTTGTTGATGGTAGCGGCCACCAAGCTCCTGCCGGGGCCCTGCTTGTCCTTGGAGATCAGCCTCCCTACCTCCCGGGCCTTCTTCAGGCGGGGCTCATGGCCTGTGCCCATGAACTTGGCCTGCAGGAGCTGGAAGCACGTGGGTCGCCGGTGGGCGCCCTGGCTCTCAGGTGAGTGGCCGGCCCTGCTCTCCCCGCCCTCTGCCCTCATGGCGGGCGGCTCCGGGGGCCTGTCCTGGAGGTCAGTGATATAGAGCAGCAGGCTGCTGAGGACGGCTCGGGTGGCCGGGCCGCACGTCACGCTGCTGACCTTCTTCCTCAGGGCTTGGACGTCAACAGGCTTCTCGCTGCCACGAGTCTTGCTGTGCTTGGAGCTGCAGGAAAGAAAAGATCAGCTGTCACAGATTTTATCTTTGTTATTTTCCAGGGTGACTCCATTTCCTGTGGCGCAGTCGCATTTCAAATACCCTCAAAGTCCGGGGGAGGACAGAGGCCTGAGAGCCTGGAGACGTGGAGACGAGAGACACGTGTTGCCTCTCGGGCCACCGCTCATGCCCACTGCCAGCCCACTGTCCTTCCACGGGCTTCGGAAAGTGGTGTTAATAGTTCTGCAGAAGCAGTTTGGAAGGCAGATGCGCGCCTGAGCGGGACTCGACGGTTTCCGTCGTGGAGACATTATGCTAGTATAAACGGGGACTTAAGTGCAGAGAATTCCCACTTTCTGCCGGTTCTGTGTTATCTCTGACTTCCAGTGTGAGAAATGAAGTGATCGTCATGGTTATACCCCCACTCAGGGGCAGTGGGCGGACCGCAGGCCCTGGGCCGACACGGGGGCCTCAGCCTTGGGGAAGGTCGTGAGGCGGGACTGGAGGGCGGTGGACCCTGGAGCTGCACAAATTGTCTTTGCTGCTGAGCAGAGTGGATGAGGCTGGCCAGGCCCACAGGGCACCCCGAATGCTCCGGGAGGTCCCCGCCTGAGCCCCTGTCCCGGGGGAGACGTTATCAGCAGGCAGCCCCAGGCCCTCGACCTCAACCCAGCTACGGACGGGCCTCCTGGGGGTGGGTCTCGGAAACTGGGTGGAACGCCCCCTCCTGCATAGCCTGGCACGGGAGGGTCGTCCCTGGTGGGCTGAGGCATGTCTGTGAAGAGGTGCCTGGAACGCAGCCCCGCCGTTCTGCCGTCTAGTGACTCCTCCCAAGCAGACGATCGCCACACCGAGCAGAGGACCACAACCCGCCCAGACGGTCTTCCCACGGCTGTGGTTGACCGTAAAACGTCGACAGCTTCTAAATGGGTGGCACCGGGCCACCTTACGCACAGTGCGTCCCGGCGGGAGGGAGAGTGCCATCTTGCCTCGGGACGTGCTCACGGCGTGGGTGCAGCGGCGAGCTGCACGGCCCCGAGTGGACTCCGACGCCGCATTAAAAGGGAACACACAACGTTACTTTTCCTGCTTTCATGCATTTCCCAGAAGAGGGCTCTGCTTAGAGAGTCCACGCACGTCCTCTTAAACGGCTGTGAGGAGGTGCCCAGGGCCAGTGGTGGTCCGTCCTCAGCAGCCTGACCACAGCCCCGGAGCCCAGCCACGGGTCCCCACACCGGAAGTACTCCTTTCGGGGGACTGAGCACGCCTCCCCTCAGGCTCCCGAGAGCCTCCAGTCCACCCGGTGCAGTCAGTTCGCTCAGAGGGGCAGTGCTAGCTGTCCTCGGACCCCAGACAACCGTGAAGACCCTGCCTGCGGGCGGCACCGCCACCGCCTCGGACTCCGTCATCCACCAGGGTTCCCATACGTCTCCGAAGCCGCGGCGGCTGCTGGCCCAGGGAACCCGCGGGATAGGTCGGGCTCTTTCCCAACATCAGACGACCGTGCGTTTGGTGGATTAAGCTCTAAAACAAAACAGAAACCTGAACCCATTCCTAAGCCAGAGGGGTGTGATCTGGCACAGCCACCGGGCCACACAGGGAGCACCAGCCAGATCCCGGGCCACAGCTGTGCCCATCTAGCAGCAGGAACGCCAAAGGGCTCGCCAGGCACACGGGTCGCCCACGCCGCCTACGCCCCTGCCCTGGACCAGGGGCAGCTCCTCCCATTCTGGTTCTCCGACTGTGCCCATGCGGCACACCCGCCTCACCGTGTGCCCAGGACTGCAGGGACATCCTTGCCCACTACCAGCTGCAGGGTCATCAGAAACCTCACTTCTCCCGCCAAGGTGGGTGGTCAGGGGGCACTCAGGCTCCGCGACCCAGGCCTCCTCCAGAGCCCGCGAGCTCTGTCTCCACGCCATCGAGGCAGCCCGAGGTGCTGCGGGCAGGACCGGCAGGGACGGGGAGGAGCCGCAGTCATGGGGGCTCATCGGCACAGCCACTCCTGCTGCCCTGGCACCACGGGAGTGCCGGTCCGTGGCCTCCTAGCCTGGCTGGTAGCTGGTTGGCCACCGGGCTAGCCTCATGTCTTCTGTGCGGTTCGTCGAGACTCTGCCGTTGACCTCGTGGACCTCGCTGGGCACCCTGTGCTGACCCGGGCTGGTCTCACTTCACCTGGTTCTCTCCCCACCGCTGGGCAGACTCGCGGCCTAAGCGTGGCTCCGGGACTGGATCTCCGTCCAGGTGGCTTGTGTGTGTGTGGCGGGGGTGTCACCAAGGATGCCCAGCTCCGTGCCTCCACCCGGCACAGGGTGTCACAGGCACATCACACGCGGCCTTCCCGGTGCCCCCCACGGCCCACAGCTGTCACCCACCTGGCTGGGCTTGGCAACCCCACGTTTCCTTCTACCCCACGGCCACCTCTCTGCTGCACGAGGTCTAGAACACTGTCCAAACTCTGTGGGTGAGGCTGTGGCCCTGAGTTCTTGGCACCACCTCCCCGTGCTGCCCTCCTGCCTGCCTGCCCGAGCTGGCTCCCTCCTTCTGGGACCCGCACTCTGGAAGACGCTCGCGGAAGCCTTGGCCTCCTGGAGTACCGGCCGCAGTGCTCATCCAGCAAGACCGACTCCCGGCCGACACCAGAGTCCAGACCCTCTCTCCAGGCCATGTGCGTGCAGGGCCCGTTGATGCTGGCGGAGCTCACTGCTGGGACTGAGCGGCGGGCGGACGCCGTCACCGTGCAGTCTCCTCCAAGGCCCATCGCCATGTGAGGGTCCAGCTTCAAAGGGGAGGTTGACCGCAGCACAGATTGCCACTTGACCGCACCCAGGGACCTCGGGGCCCAGGGCCCCGGTGTGCAGGTGGGGGCTGGTGACGGCCTGCGGGATGGGCCGGCCACCCTGCTGGGGTTCCGATCACCTTCAGGACTGCGGGTTGAGTCACTCGATGGCTGAGATAGCTGTGGGGTCATTCTGACGTCGGAACACAGGCCCCAAGGACCTGCCATGTGGCCTCGTGTGGCCTGGCCACTTCCTTGACTCAGACCAAGGGGCAGCAGCTCTGGAGGAGCGTGAAGAGTGAGGGCGGCTCAGTGTGGACTCAGCCCTGTTCCTCTGCTGTCGCTACCCGATTCCTCCTGCCAGGGTGGCCAAGCTTCGATGCCGAGCGTCCCTCTGTGTCAGGAAGCATGGTGGGGACGCGTCCCGATTGTGTTTACCTACAGCCTGCGGCGGGGCTGATGCCCGGGGACTTGCCAGGACTGGCTGGTCACACAAGAGGATGAAGATTCAGAGTGGCACTGAGGGCAGTGAGCACAGAGGGTGACCACGCGGTCTCCTCCCGTAGGTAGCTTGTGTGTAACCGCCGCCCAAACATGGGACCCTCCTCGCCCCCGCCATCTCTCTGTCCTGCTCCCTGTAGCCTGGGGAGCCCCTGTGCCCCGCAGAAACGCTGAGCTCTGTTCGCAGGATGGCTGTGCAGTGCGCCCTCACCACGTGGCTGAACTGGGCTCCTGCCGCCCTGTGGGGATGGACTTCCCAGGGCTCAGGCTGTGAGCTGCCCCATCTGGCCCTCTGACCCCACCTTGTACTCTGCTCCAGCTGCACAGGCCATCAGTTGGTCCCTAGCTCATTCCTATCCCAGGGCCTTTACACAAGCTGTTCCCTCTGCTTCATACTGCCCGTCCTCCGGGTTCACCTGGACCCGCCTGTGGTCAGTCCCTGAGCTTGCGGCCCTAGCACCCCGGCTGGGTCACTGTCGCTGCAGCAATCGTCCTCGTCTGAGACTCGCGCGCCGTTGCAAGCACAGGGTAGGTTTGGCTCCATGTGGGCGGGAAACCCATCTGCTCTGCACCTTCCTGGGGCCTGCAGAGGGGTCTGGTAGGAGCAGACACTCAGCAGACCCCCATGGAGGGGCCTCGTCCGGGGCTCTCGCTCACCCTGCTCATTGCTGTGACTCAGTTCCCTCCTGTGCTCTGTCCCAGCCCCACACTGAGCCTTCCCTCCTACAACAGCCACACTCTTGACGAGCTCCTATGCATCCTTCATGACCCAATTCAGATGGCCTCCTCAGTGGAGCCTTTCCCAGTGGCTGGGTTATGCTGCCCCTACTGGTCCTGGGGAGGCTCCTCTGTGTCCCTGCAGGATACCAACATGGCCCTCAGCAGGCCCGCAGTCACGGAATCAGAATGGCCGGGGCGTGAGTTCTCCCGCAGGGCGGTACGCAAGCGACCTGGACTTGCAGATAGCCAGTGCTTTCTTCTCTGAGCCACACAGGCCCGGCCTGAGCAGCATGCTGGACGGACGGGCCCTGTGCATGGCAGGGGAGGACAGTTTGGGGAGGGTAAGTCATTCGTGCCTCAAAGCCAGGTGTGTTCCCTTCTGGTTGGTGCCTCCCAGAGGCGTCTGGGATCCGGATTTCGTGTTGGGGTGCTGCCCGGCCGGCTGAGGCAGGCGGACATCCTCCGGCGCACATTTCTCTGGCGCCAGTGTGAGTAGCACAGCCGCGATAAGCTTTCCTGGTGGTTCTGTTGGTGCCTCTGGCTACTGAGAGGTCACCTGGAAATACAGCAACACTGGGGTGTCAGGTCCAGGATAAGCCTCGGCTTGCCAGCGGCACCGGGTCCCGCGGGGGTCTCCGTGGGGCTCTTCTGGTGGACAGTGCCCGGCCTTCACCGTCTGCTTTTTCAACCGACATAGGTCAGGCTGTGTCAGCATGTCCTCAGGCAGCAAGGGGATGTCCTTTGGCCCCCGTGTCCTCTTCTGAGATATGGGGTCTTCATTTGGAGGCAGACCTCCAAGTCCCATGGCAACAGAGATGCCCCGGACCCGCCAAGTGCATCCTCAGAAAGAAAGGGGAGAGAAGCCAGCCAGGATCACCCCCACAGCACCACTCCCCACTTGTCCTCCCCACGGCGGCCTCGGGTCCTGGGTGATCTGCACGCACCTTTCCTGCCCTTCAGAGGACAAGCCTAGCTCACTCTCCCACGGGCCGCACACAGCCTGTGCCCTTCCGTGCCCTTGCAGATGCCCCTTGCAGGCGCTTGGGGGACCAGATCCCTGAGCAGGTGGGTCTTGCCGCCCAGAGGCTTGTGGGGTAGTTGCAGCAGAAGTTGTGGGAGTCAGAGTCAGGGACCCTGCGCCCCCGGCCAGCTGCTCGGAGAGACGAGAGGCGGCACAGCCCTGGCTGATGGAGGCCTTAAACACAGGCAGGCCGAGGGTCCTCAGGCGCTCTCCTCATTCTCTGGGCACGGCCACTGCTGGGCGCGTCCATCCGCATCACTGAGAGGGAAAGCAGGCAAGTGTGGCCTGGGGTGAACAGCTGGTGAAGGCAGCCTTTGGGGCCACTTTGTGGCTTTTTGTGGGTTTCAACATACTTGAAAACAAACTATTACAATGGGGCAGTCTGGATGTAGGGCTGAGGGCCGATAGGTGGGCTGGGGGTCTCCCTGCTGTCCATGTCCCCCTGGGCTGTGCCCTGAGAAGGCCCAGTGTCCCCAGTGGCCTCCTCGGAAACCAGGGTGTTTCCAGTTCTCTCCACGGACACCTGGCCAGGCCTCATGTGCCGTCTACTGCAGGTGCCCGTGGGCCTGGGGCTGTGGACAGGTGTCAGGGCACCGGGCAGACATCTCGGAGATGGGGCCAGACAGGCAAGGCCGCTGGGTTTATATTCTCCCCTCGTGACAGCTTCCCCCTGGGCTTGCCCAGCAGGGGCGACGACCACACCTGCTGCTGTCCCACCCCCGACCTGGGGAAATCCCCTGATGGAGGGGTGGGTCCCAGAGGACCCTGCTGAGGCCATTGTGCGGCTGGACCCTGGGAATGGCCCCTTCCAGTCTTGCCAGGGGACTTCCTGGGTGGGCTGCCCCCAGCCATCAGGGGATAGTGCATCTGCCAAACCCACCCCCAACCGGCTTCCAGACTCAGAGCACTGGAACAAGAGTTCAAACCTGAACCAAAACCTCTTAACCAGAGAGCCTGGGGACACGAATCCACCAGATCAGTCTGACGTCTCCATGTGTGCGAACAGAGCAGGGGACGTGCTCCCGCCCTGAGGCCGGCAGCAGCAGGAGCCGAGGCCTGTCCCCGAGGGCTCGGGGCTGCCGACATTGCCCAGCACAGTCGGTGTGGCTGCAGCCCTGAGCCCCAGCTTCCGAGCCCGCGCGCCCACGTGCCGTGCCGGTGGAGCATGGAGGGGATGCCCTGCAGTGCGGGAGGACGAGCCCCTGCCTGAGCCCCGCACGCAGGATGTGAAGCCGTGGGCTCCCGCGGACGTGGACGTCCCTGCCGGAGGGGCCCGCGTTGCCTCGGGAACGGGACAACCGAGTGATGTGGACACAGTGCCCAAGAAAGTGTAGTGGCCAAAAGGACGGGTCCCAAAATGCCAAAAGGGAGTGTGCGCTTGCGCGCGTGTTGAAACGCTCCTGCAGGACACGCGCGAGGCGGCTTCCAGGGCCGCGTGAAGGGCCTGGGAGCGTGACCCCGGCTGGGGGCCTCCGGCTCTCCCACGGCGCCCCGGGCGCACGGCTCGGGGATGTTGGAAGCCGCGGGCGTCACCTCTGCGGGAGCGCGGGTCAGACCCGCAGGGGTGAGCCCCCCTCACCGCGCCGTGGCCTCGTCTTCCGCGTGTGCCAGTCTCTGCAGCGAGACAGGGACACGGTCTCCTCCTCTCAGGGGTCCTGGGAATTTGTGCTGTTTTGCCGGCAGCCTGGGAACAGACCCCCTTCCTGACGCTCGAGGACGGGCTGGGGTCCCGGCGCCGGACGGGCCGTCCCTGGGCCGCCGTGGTGGGCGAGCCCGCTTACCTCCACGGGCCTGCGCTCCTGAGGCCGGGCGGGCGAGTCCCCAGCCCCGACCCGGGCGGTCCGGCTGAGGGGCCCCCTGCGCGCGGCTTCCTGCCTTTCCCCCCAGGAAAAAAAAAGCGGCAGGAGCAGCAGGCATTAGTCCGTGACTCGGAGACCTTCCTCGCCAGCGCCTCCCGGGTCCGTCGCCCGCCAGCGGCGCCAAGCCTTCGCGCCCTCCTGGGAAGCAAGGGGGTGACCCCGCGGGCCCCGGAGCCCCTGAAGAGAGCCCCGCCACAGCCGGGCCGGCCCAGCCAAGCTGCCGAAGCGCCGTGTTAAGCGCGAGACGCCCCGGCTTTTATTCACACCAGATGCTACTTGCGAAAGGCCCTGTCGGACGCTCCTGTCGGCCGGAGCAGGTGCGCTCGTTCTCTGCGCTCGCGGGCAGGGACCCGGCCACGGCGAGCGGCTCCGCGTCCTTAGCAGCGAGCACGGTGGGGCCTGCGGTGGCCCCGGCCAGGCCTGGCAGGCTGCGTGACAGCCGCAGACCACGCCGAAGGAGATGCGGGACGCACGAGGACCCTTTATTTCCCAGTTTTCTCAGGCACTCGTTCCAAAGGGGTTGGTTTTTAAGATCTAAGATCTAGTGTGATTAAAAACGCAGGCGGAGGTGAAGCGCGTGCTTCCGGCTGCCGCGCCCGAGGCCAGGAGCAGGCGGGGACGTGCGCTTGGTCCGCGCGGCCGTCCTGGTTAGTGTGGTGGGCACCAGTGAGCGAGCAGCGTTAGTGGTGCACACAGTGAAACACCCGACTGTCCCCGAGGCTGTTTGTGCTGCTGCGCTGGGAGGCTTGGGGCCTCTGGCATGGGGCCAGTGATGTCCTGGGGCCATGCGAGGGCAGGACAAACATCCTCGTGGGACGGACGGTGCCTTTCATACGGCAGGTGGGGTTCTGACACTGGGGAGGGGAGGGTTAGATGTGATTCTGGCCGGGGAGGCGTGGCGCACACCAGGAGGGCCGCGGGCCCCAGACAGCGCCGGGAGGCTTTACTTCTCCTCTGTGGACAGGCGGTACAGGGCCTCGCCCAGGCGTGCCAGCTCCTCCCTGTGCTCCAGGTCCTGGTATAGGCCCGGGGGAACCGTGTCCAGGCCATGCAGCAGCCCGAACAGGCAGCCCGCAATGGTCCCCGTGGCCCCGCTCTCGCCTGGAACGAAAAACACAGGTCCTCAGGGACCTCGGGGTCGAGGCAGGCAGCCATGGCTCAGGGACCTGGCACTAGCCAGAGCCTGCCAGTCCCCCTTGCCAAGAGCTCGTGTCAGAGACCCTCTGGGCAGCTCCCCGGACCCGACCCCACCTTTGCTCTGGGTGCACCGACCTGAGGGGTTTGCTGCCCCCTCCCACCCTCCCTCCTTGCACACCCGGACACGCGTGATTGTGTATGGACGCCCGTGCTGTCCTGGGGGCCGGGCGCACCGGGAGCCCACGTTTGTGGGCGGCACTGGCCCTCACCACCTCAGCCTCGGCACCAGGAACCGAAGGGCTCCAATACCCACGGAGACTCTGTGCCCAGTGCGAGCTGGTGTTTGCCAGGAACCACCTCATTTCACACCCGCAGGAGAGAGTGGGCACCAGGGGACAGGGAGATCCTGCGCAGCCTCGGGACTGTGATGGCTGCTCCTGCAAGGCTCAAACCCGCGGCCACTGATGCAAAGTCCCACAGAACCCTGTCTGGCCACAGGGTCAGCAGAACCATGTGGGGCTGTCGTAGCAGGACACCCACTCTTAGCCTAGTGGCCTTGGAGGAGAGGGGCACGTACCCCATCTTCCCCAAAAGCCCTTTCCTAGTGAGCTCAGGAAAATGGCCACGCAAGGCAGCACCCGCCCAGAGAAAGGACACACATTCTGGGGGGCAGGAGCTGGGCCCTTGGAGACCCTGGGAGGACACTTTGGGGTGAGAAGAGGGTGCTGGTCGCCCAGAACCCAAGACAATTAAAGAAGGTAGTCCCACCTCCGTGATACATGGCCCGGTGGCAGAGCTCCGTCCAGCTGTTCCCGGCTCCGAGTAGAGCATCATAGGCAATCATGGGGGCATCGTGGCCCCGCCGGCCCCCTCGGCCTTCCGAGCTCCATTTCCGGTAAGCCTGAAGGAAGAGTGGGGTCAGAGTCACACGACAGCAAACCAGTGTTGGCTGGAGCATGAGCTCCTGGGTTCTTCCAGGACACAGGTGTATACCTACTGGCTGTGCACTTATGGGGTGCCATGTGTATGCCAGGCACTGCCCCAGGGCTGGGTTAACCGTGCACAGGAAAGACCCATCTCTGGAGGCTCCCATGGATGCAGGCCTTCCCTGGTGACACCCAGGTGTGTCACCAGGTGGTAACACCACCCAGGTGACAAACCAGCCTGGCCACGAGTTGGGGCAGCTGCCAAGTCTACGGTGACAGAGCCTACGTGGCCCTCATCTGAGCGCGGGCCCAGCGGGCGCCAAGGCCCCGAGGCAGGGACGGGTAGGGGTTCCACATGAAGCCCCGTGGGGTGCGCCGCACGTGGTTAGGCTGGCGAGAGCAGGGATCGGGCAGGGGCCGGAGGGGGGGGTGATGGGCTGTCACAGCCCCATGTCCTGGGTCTGGGGCAGCCGTACCATCTGTAGGACTGCCCACTGGGGCCTTCCTGCATCCAGGTGAGGTCCACGGGGGCACACAGAGGGGAGGTAGGGAACACCCGAGCAGGAAGGGTGGCCCTCCCTCTTCCCTGACATGGTCCTGACACCGTCCTGACACCTGGAGCGCAGACATGCTAGCTGGGGCTGAGGCAGCTGGCTGGGACCACAGGGTGCCCTCGGCAGGCAGAGTGGCAGCCCACAAGTGTGCTCAGCGCCTGACTGCAAAAGGGACTTCAGCTCAGCTTTGGGATCCCTGGACGTATGGACGACACGTGCGGATCTTGGCCACACCGCAGTGACTCATATCTCTCCCTCGTGCTACCACCCCTGGCACTGACAGCGTCCGCCCGCAGGGGTGTTTGCTGCATGAGGAAGGGTGATGGCGTGCACAGCCTTGTTCATCAGCCTCGACTTGAAGTCGCAACCCCAGAGAACGTGCAGTGGAACAGAATGTCTTTAACATCCCTATTTTCAAATTTTCTAGCCCATATCGTGCTCTTAGTGAGAGAAAATGGAAAGATGAACTTTTATCTGTTTCAAACATGCTTCCTCCAGGAAGGTTTCCAACACACACCACCCCCGCCGCTGCCACGGCTGCTCTGGGCCCCTCGTTGCTGTGGGGGGGGGGGCCTCCCCGGCCGGGCTCCACACGGAGCCGGAACACAGCCCAGCCGCAGCGGTCCCTCGGCGGGGACCCTGGCCATGGCCGTCCCCACCCTTGGACACGGCCAGACTTACCTTGTCCCTCTCCTCTGCGTCATACCGGTCGGGGAAGATGGCTTTGCTCCCCGTGTCGTCGCTGATCTTTCTCTCCTCCAAGTAAAACTGCCACTTAGCTTCAAAGTAAAACCAGTGCTCCTGGTACTCTGCAGAGAGAGCAGGTGCGCTGTGCCAAGGGCCGCCAGCTGGCCGTGGGGCCGGGGTGGGTGGCCGGAGGTGGAGGGCTGAGCCCACCCCGGCCACGGCTCCGTGGCTCCCCCTGGCATCCACCACCGCTTTGAAACCACCGCGAGGAAGGTGGAGACGAGGGACAAAGTGACCCTAAGCCTTGCTCGACTCTGTTTGGGACCCAAGTCCCAGCCTGAGGTCCCGACTGTTCTCCTGTTGTCCTGAGCCTGTACCCTGCTCTGACACGCGCAGCTGAGGCGCAAGTGCCGACAGGTGAGCCCCTGGGCGTCCCTCTGGCGGGCGGCTGACACCGCGGCACCTCCTCGCCAGCTTGGGGAGCCTCCTGGCTCAGGGGGCACAGCCGACACCCGCGGGATGGGGGACGGCTCGGAGGTACAGATAGGGCCTAGCACAGGTGTTGGTGGGGCTCCGGGTCCTGAGGGACCTACAGGCTCCCAGGAAAGCTGGCCCGAGTCCGCTTTACAAAACTAACAGCAAAGCCACTGAAGGCTGGGGCAAGGTGACAGGGCCAGACAGGAAGGCCCTGAGGAGACCCGGGCTCGGCCCACGTGGGGACACTTCTCTCCCGGCCGCTGGGCAGCAAGTCTGGGGTGAGACGCCCAAGCAGAAAGACGGGGAACAGAGTTGCTAGTGTCAGTACTGCCCACGGGCTTTGTCACCACTAAGCAGAAAGCCCTGGAGCACGATTTTCTCCAGACGGTTTTGGGTTTCTACTGAAAAGGGTGTGTGTCCTAGAAGGTCATAAAACTCTAGGTTGAACACATTTAAAATTAAACAGAAAGATCCGGGTGCCTGGGTGGCTCAGTGGGTTAAGCCGCTGCCTTCGGCTCAGGTCAGGATCTCAGGGTCCTGGGATCGAGTCCCGCATCGGGCTCTCTGCTCAGCAGGGAGCCGCTTCCCTCTCTCTCTCTGCCTGCCTCTCTGTCTACTTGTGATCTCTGTCTGTCAAATAAATAAATAAAATCTTAAAAAAAAAAAAAAAAAAAAAAAAAAAAAAGAAAGATCCAAGTCCTCCCCGTTCCTGTCCAGGAGCACCCCTGATGGCTGCTCTGCGGGAAAGCCTGGGGAGCTCTGGGGACTGTCCCCCATGCAGTGGGAACACACCTGTGGCCCGCACTCGGCCTCATTGACCTGTCTCTCCCTGTGGAAGGACGCGGCCCCGGGCAGCCTTGCCACCGCAGAGAGCCCGGGCTAAGAGTGACTCAAGCCAGGCAAAATAAGGCAAGTGTGGAGCTCTGTTCTATAATTAGGGGTATAGGGGACACTGCAGTTCACGGTGGACAAGAGGTTCTCTGCTTCCCTCCAGAATGGGCCGGTGGGCAAGTTTCCCAGCACTACGAGCTGGCAGAAACAGAGGCAAAACTCTCCTGGTCACGTTGGTCTGGAAGCTTCTCCAGACGCATTTATAATGAGTCCCCACTTGCCAAAGGGTGACAGTGACTCGTGGGTTTCCTGTCTCAAGACCTCGGCCTAGGGCAGCCCTGAAGACCACAGCCTGCTCCTGCACCCACACCCCGAGCCCCCTCTGCCCCGGGACGAACACGGACAACTTCAGAGCAGCCGCGCGGAGCTCCGGGCCCTCCCAGAGGGAGAGAGCCCTGCGCGGGGCCGGTCCCCGAGGAGAAGCCTTGGGCTTTCTGGAGCTGCACCTGCTTCTTCGTCTGGTCTGTCAGGTGTCATTTGCCCAACGCCAGTGACACCGTGATCCCTAGAGCCTCTGCCGGACAAGCCAGTGGACACCACATGGGCAGGCAAGGGGGGTTGTCTTCTGACCACGGGTTTGGGTAACTGGGACAGACAGACATTTCTGGGTGTAGATGTCACCAGCGGGCACAGATACCCGTCTGGGCTCTGGGTCCGGCCGTCTGTAAGCTTTAGGAGCAGTGTGGACGTCAGTGTGGGCGTCCCTCATCCCAGGGGACGGGCTACTTTGGGACCATCCGGAATGCCGAAGCCCGGTGTGCACCCCTGTCGTCTCTCTGGCTGCTGTCAGACAGCAGGACAGCTGGGGTCGGGGTGTGGAGCTCCAACTGCTCGATTGTTCCTGGTCTCCTGGGCAGGTGTCACCCTCTGCCAGGGGTGCCTTGGCCCGCTTGGCGGGGTCAGGCCCCCATCTCATTGTGGGGCGGGCTGACCCCGAGCTGTCTGGGAACCTGATCTGAATGAGTCCTGAGTGTGCATCAGGCCCGCCTGATGGGGAGCGACAGGAAAGGGGCTGGGCTCACCTGCCAGGTGCCGGATTGTCTTCTTACAGTACTCCTCGGCCAGCGGGACTGTCCGCACCATGTCCCTGCCCCACTGCTCCAGCGGCTTGCCCTGCGCAGCATACGACGCAAACAGGGCCGTGCACAGGGACCCGAGGAAGCCTGCGGGGCAGAGGGCAGAACGACAGAACAACCATGGCTCTGGGCTCAGCGTCCTGGGCCGTGGCTCCGGGCACGCTGGCCTTCCGTCTCCTGCATGAAGGGCTGTGGTGGGGACACAGGAGTGCCCACCAGGCCTGCCTGAGGCTCACGGAAAGGACAACCATGCAGAGAGAGGCACGGCCGTCTCAGAGCTGCCCTTGGGGTCTCGCTGGCCACTCTGGGAGGCACTGCTGCAGGCTGGGAGTCAGTGTCGGGTTCTCAGACCTGTCACCATCCTGACCCCCTGCCGTGACCACCCCCCCAGGGGTATCCAGTGTCCAGGCCCCGCACCGCAGTCCGCCTGCGATGCCTGCAGCCAGCAGTGTCCGGAACACTGGACAGGAGTCCCCTGCCTTCCCGGTGTTGCCCGCGTGCCATCAAACCCTCCGTGTCTCATCGGGGCTTTCATCCGAAACACACTGTGTGACACGTTTCTTTCATACGAGCGGACAGTCCATCAGCCAATGTTGTAGAGGTCGGGGTTGCGGACCTGGAGTCCTGTGGACCTCGGACTGTCGGCAGACACTCGCCCCTGTCACGCATGGAGGCTTCCCGGGCTCAGCCCGCCTCCACCTGCACCACGAGCCAGCGGGCGCTCAGCACGGAGCCCTCCCCAGCCGGCCGGGACACCGCCAGCCGCTCCAAATGTCTCCCTGCCGTGAGCGCCCCCCGCGGGTGCTGCCAGGAGGGCACAGTGTGGCCACACCAGCTACAGTAACACTGAAAGTGGCTTGGAGGGCGCCTGGGGGGCTCAGTGGGTGAAGCGTCTGCCTTCGGCTCAGGTCATGATCTCGGGGTCCTGGGATCGAGTCCCGCATCGGGCTCTCTGCTCAGCAGGGAGCCTGCTTCCCCCTCTGCTTCTCCCAGTTCACTCACCTGCTCTCTCTCTCTCAAATAAATAAATAAAGTCTGTCGGGGAAAAAAGAAAGTGGCCTTGAAAGAGGGAAGAGTCTCAGGACAGCGGCGGGCTGGGAAGGCGTCCCCTGCCCTGACTCACACGTGGTTACAGGTTTGCGAGTTTCACGCCATTCTTTATTTTTTTTAATGTATTTACTTGACAGAGACACAGCAAGAGGGAACACAAGCAGAGGGAATGGGGAGGGGGAGGGAAGCAGGCTCCCTGCCGATCAGAGGCTCAATCCCAGGACCCGAGCTGAAGGCAGACATTTAACGACTGAGCCACTCAGGTGCCCACGTCATTCTTTCTTAAACTTAGGAGCCGACAGCCCTTCTAGGTCATGACTCAGGGTCAGCGCTGGGCCCTGCCTGCCCTCATGCTGTGTGACGGACATGCGGTGGGAAACCCCGGGAGCAGCAGGCATCACGGCTCCAGGAGGACAAGCCCACAGAGCTGGGGGCTCCATGCTCTGTCCTCCTGTGCAAGTTGGCCTGGCTCCCAGTGCCACAGTCATCCCCACGACAGGTGGGGAAATAGAGGCACGGCTGGGGACGGGCGCAGCACTCAGCAGAAAACGCCCGACCTATGTGACACACAGTGTATGCCCGAGATGTCAGCCCGGGGCCCAGCTTCCTTTCCCTTCCCCCCGGCGCACACGGCGCCACACCTGCTGGGTTCACCCTCTCCAGAGTTGCCACGTTCAACGCCAAGCCGGCTCTTAGGTCGACCACAGAGCGTACGCAGTGCACGCCAGCCGACAGGCAAGGGAACCCCGGGGACAGCGTCACCTGTGGGATGGTTGTGGGTCATCCTGCCACACTCGACGCTCACTTCCACCAGTGTCTCCAAGCGCTCTGGCTTCCAGTACCGCATGCCGATGCACATGGCTTTGGTGGCGGCTCCGAACCCTGACCCTGGGAGGAACACAGTGCACCCAGTTTCAGACTTTGCTCCGAGAACCCCGCCTCTGGCAGCCGGACTTCCACGAGTGACCGGACACGTACACACACTTAGGGAGCACTGATGCCAGTGTCATGAAGGGAGTGGAAAACAGGCCCATGACCCAAGTGTCCGACGACGAACAGAGAGGAAGTGGACGGCAAAGCTTCCGCACATCGGAAGGTTGCTCTGGCATCGGACACAGAATTCTGGGTGGCTTGGGACGCACTCCAGCGCGCTCTCCCAGGAAGATGTTGGGCACAGACCCGCAGAGACTGCGTGCTGTAGCCGGACACGTTTGCTCGCTGTGAAGACAGCTCTGCTGAGTGGGACCTGCCATGGAGCGAGGGCGCCATCCCGGGGTCCCAGGGTCCCGGGGTGTGGCGACCAGCCATCGCACTGCCCTCCCACCTGCTGACGGACACCTGGGCCATTTCCCCGGGAGGTGATGGCGACAACAACGCCGTGAACTCTCCTAACCAAACCTTCGTCCCGACACACGCTTTCTTTTCTCTGGGGCGGACACCCGGGATGGACCGTTCAGCTCCTCCGAGCAGTGAGTGGTCACCTCGGAAGGAGCTGGGTGGTCGTGCCCTGTGTCCCCCTGACGGGCCTCATGGTCAGTCTTTCCACATCCTCACCAACACCTGTCGTTTCCTGACTTAATTCCAGCCATTCTGACTGGCGTGAGGTGGGATCTCACTGTGGTTCTGATTAGGATTTCCCTGACGCGAGTGGTGTGCAGTGACTGTTCACGTGTCTGCTGGCGTCTGAGGTCTCCTGGGAGAAGAGTCTGTTCCTGTCTTCTGAGACCTCGACCACTATTTCTTCAAATTGTTTCTTTGTTGCCCTTCGCTCTACCAGGGACCCTGTCACAGGCACACGAGGTTGCTGAAAGTCGCCTGTGCTTTTCTCCGATTTGCGAATTCTTTTTTCTCTGTGTCCCACTCTGGGTTGTTTCTACTGTTGTGCCTTCAGACTCACTAAGTTTTTCTTCTGAAAAATATAATTTCACCCAGTGCATTTAGAAACTCAGACGTCGTAATGTTTTTCTGAAAATGTGATTTGTGTACATCTGTGTCCTTACCTAATGTTTCAGCCTGTGGAACGCCTACAACTTTGCACCCATTCCATGACTCAAACAGCTGCCTCAGGCTTCATGGGTTCTGATTATTGATTTTTCTCTCCATTATAGAATCTGTTTCCCTTCTTCCTTCATGCCAGTAACATGATTAGATGCCAACCTCAGTATAAGCCCAGAGTGGGGTCCATCCCCAATATAAGTCCAGACAGGGGGACCCATCCTCAGTATAAGCCCAGAGTGGGGTCCGTCCCCAGTATAAGTCCAGACAGGGGGACCCATCCTCAGTATAAGCCCAGAGTGGGGTCCGTCCCCAGTATAAACCCAGAATGGGGTCCATCCCCAGTATAAGCCCGGAGTGGGGTCTGTCCCCAGTATAAACCCAGACAGGGGGACCCGTCCTCAGTATAAGCCCAGAGTGGGGTCTGTCCCTAGTATAAGTCCAGACAGGGGGACCCATCCTCAGTATAAGCCCAGAGTGGGGTCCGTCCGCAGTATAAACCCAGATGGGGGGACCCATCCTCAGTATAAGCCCAGAGTGGGGTCTGTCCCCAGTATAAACCCAGAGTGGGGTCCGTCCTCAGTAGAAGCGCAGACGGGGGGACCCATCCTCAGTATAAGCCCAGAGTGGGGTCCGTCCTCAGTATAAGCCCAGAGTGGGGTCTGTACCCAGTATAAACCCAAAGGGGCATGTTTGTCCTCTATAAACCTCGCGGGGCAGGTCCAGGACCCAGGAGCTGGTGCCATGGAGGCAGAGATCTGGTCACGTAAATATGGCCCCTCTGAATACATTGGAGCATGCTGGGGACAGACCACATGCTGCTAGTACATGTTTTCCTGACTTTGGTGAAATACAAACTTAAAGGGAAAGCAGTCGAGACTGTTCCTTAAGATGAACTCAGGTTTGGTGTGGATGGACGCCCTGGTGTCAGCCGCGGCGCACAGGAGCCCCAGCCGTCCCCCTGTGCTGCGCAAACCTGCGGTGTTGCTGGTTAGTGGACGGCACACGGGTTAGTGTCCAGGCTGCCGTCCCACATGCGCTTTATGGGGAGAAGAAAGCGCTCCCTGACCCTTCTCGTTGAAAGGTGTGTGCCAGGCGAGGAGGTAGTTATCTGGCTTCAGCTGCGAGCAGCCTTCCAGGGTGGCCGGGTCCGCCCAATGTTCTGGAAGCTTCTCGAGGACCTCCACGTAGCGCCTCACCATCTCCCGGTACAGGTCGTCCAGGCACCAGTAGTCTGGGAATGAAAGAGCAGGAGGACGGGGTCAGCCTGAGCAGGAAGGGCAGTGGCCTTGTGAACCCCAGGGTAGCAGGGACAAGACCGGTGGCAGTCAGCTTCGTGGCCCCACGTGTGTGGAAGAGGAGGAAGCTTCCGGCGACCTGCTGCCCACAGTCGCGGCTCCCTGGGGACGTGTATCCTGCACATGGTTCACTCTGGCTACACAGACAAAACCCACAGTCCTACCCACGTGAGGACCGGCCCGAAATCTGCCTGTTCCCTGGGCTGCGAGCCCATGTCTCTGTGCAGGGGGCAGAGCCTCTGCACTCCGTCGGCCTTCTCCCTCCTGTGAGGCGGCTCAGGGCAGCCCCAGCTTGTCCCAAACTGCCCCCAGTGTGTGAGGGCATCCCTCGAGGATGGCGGACGTGGAGGGGAGAGTAACTGATGTGCTGCCCAGCGGCTATCGGGGGGCTGTTTCCCCTGGGCGGTTGTAGGTGTCCCCCAGCACCGCCAGCTTGTCTTGTTGGGTCCCGGGGAAGGCTCCATGGGTTATGCAACCTGCCCGAGCCCAGAGATGATGGTAACCAGAGGTCGAGGGCAAGGTCTGAGCATTGCTGTCATTAAAAGCCCAGCGTGGTGGGTAGAGGCCACAGAGCTCTAAACGTGGGGTCCAGTTTGCCTTGTTCCATCAGAGAGCAGGGCGGGGTGGTGGAGAGGCCTCTGTGCCAGGCCAACTGGGCAGGGGGAAGGCGCCAATGGGACTTTCACAGCTACCAACAGACTCATTCTGTACCCAAATTGCATTTCCTCCCCTCTCCTGGGTGCACACCCCAACTTTGGGTGGTGTGGGGAGGAGAGGAGGGAAGGAGGGAGCCCTGTCCCCCTCTTGGTCACCCCAGGCGCAAGGGAGACAGGTGCACTCGGCAAGCCCCTCCCTGCTCCGGGAGGGAAGCTCCTGCCGCCCTCAGGGCCAATGGGCCCTCGCGCCCTGGAGTTGTGGCTCCGAGGCAGGACCTGGTCCTCAGTCCTCCTGCCCCCAACTGCACACGGCGGGCGGCCTGTGGGACGCACCACGCGTGGCCGGAGTCTTTTGGGGTGTGTAGAGAGTGTGAGGCCAGCCGGGTTGGGGGTGGGGGTAGTGGGCTTCGCGGGGCACACGGCTACTGGGGTCGTCCAGACGACCTCCCTTACAAACGAACGCCTTTCTTAACTCGATCTGGGGTTAATGCACTGGCCTTCCAGAATCCCTCAGATAATCCATTCTATTCTGGAATCACATCCTTCTGAAGGAAAAAAAAACCCTCCTTAAAAACAAAATAGCAACAGACAGTCTTGTGTTTTAGGCTACAATCCAAACCAGAAACAGGTTTTCCAGAGCCGCCGTGCCGCCCTCGTTGGACTCTCGCCACCTTGTGACATGGCCTTTGGGCTCACCCTTCTCCGCCTTCCCACCCTGTCTCTGCAGAGACAAGTCCACTCACGAAACCTCCGTACGTCTCCCAGTCCACGTCACCATGAAGAAGACGGATGCCCACAGCAACTCGTTTTGTAGTAAAAATGTCAGCTTTTCAAAACGCTGTTACCACCAGGGAGCCAGCGATGGAGGAGACAGAGAGCTGGGTCTGGACAGGCTGGGCGTGCTCATGCCTGGGCCAGGCCCCACGTTCCCCTGCGGGTACACAGACGCCCGTGACACCTGCTGTGGTCCCCAGTGGGCTCACGCCCCCGTTCCTCCTGTGCGGCCGTGGCTGTTGGAGCTGCTGACCCCCAGACCAAGACACTGAGAAAGACAGGTATTATCTACCCCGTCACGAGCCATTGTCCCTTAATAATTTATTGCGTGCCCGGTGCTCACGCTGCCCCAACTCGTCTCACATAAGCCTGTGACGGAGGCGTCGTCATCCCGAAGAGCAGGAGGGAAACCAAGCTCGCGAGTTTGAGGCCCGGGAGTGGCAGGCCCCAGGGCCCCCGAGGCACCCCTGGGCGACGGGCACACGGCCACACACACAAGGCAGCTTTGGTGACTGCGTGCCATGAGCCTGCCGGCGTGCTGTGGACACTGGATTGCCCACCCGGCCTACAGGGAACGGGACTGCTTCCAGGGCCAGGACTGATCTCATCCAGTTCTGCACATTCCAGAGACAAGGCCCAAAGGAGCAGGTCACACAGGCCCTCACGACAACAGGACCCTGCGGCCCCACAGAGCGGAATGGCGGGACGCACTTGAAAATGCCAACCCGTGGTCCCACTTTGTGAAGGTCTGCAGGTCTTGGGGAAGGTGGTGAAGAATTACCATCCACCAGGGTCCTTGATGTCCCTGTGTGGCCGCTGGCTGCAAGCGGTAGGCGTGGCGTGAGGAACTTGGCTGTTGGAAGCAAGTTACATGGTCCCGTCCCTGCTCAGACACTCACATGGCTGTGGGGCCCTTGGGCCAGTTACCTGACCTCTCTGTGTCCGTTCCTCTTCTGTAGAGCAGTGATAACGACGTCAACCTTCGGGGTGATGTGAGGGTCAGACGGTGACATAGGTGGGGTCAGTACACACCACACAGCACTCAGCACCATGTCGGGGCTGGTGGGGCCCGTGGACAGGCCTCAGAGGCTCCATTTTGGCTACAATTTGCTATTTTTTAATTTCTTTTTTTTTTCAATTTGCTATTTTTTTTAATAAAGATTTTATTTATTTCACAAAGACAGGGCACAAGCCGGGAGAGTGGGAGAGGGGGAAGCAGGCTCCCTGCTGACCCTGGAATCATGGCCTGAGCCGAAGGCAGCCGCCTCCCCAACGGAGCCCCCCGGCGTCCCACAGTTCACTATTTATTGATAAAAGATCCAGCTGTTCGACAACTAAATTTAAATAAATTTCCCCTTAGATTTTTAGTGACTTGAAGGAGAACCCTGCGGTTTGTGGGGGTTCCGGGTTGGGCGCTCTCCCCAGCGACCCCTGGAGACCGGCAGGCCAGGCGGTGCTGGGCACGCAGCAGCCCCCAGTGCCATGGCCGGAGGCGGGGGCTTGTCTGCTCAGAAACGAAGCCTCGAACGCCCCCCACCCCCTTCCTCCATTTCACATCGGGCAGATCCTGCGGTTTCCGCCAAGAGGGCTCAGGCTGATCTCGGAGCCTGACCGGTCCGCGGGCGGCTGCGGATGCACGGTGGGTGGACTCCGTCGTCATGAGAGACGGGGCGGGCGCGGAGAGGACACGGGACCGTGCGGGGCGCCCGGCCGCAGGTGCCCTGGAGGGAGCCGGAGCCGCAAAGCCCGGCTGTGCGGCCGAACCGGGGGGCCGGGACTGGGCACGGGCGCAGCTTCCTGGGAAGGGTGGGCGTCCTGCTGCGGGTCAGCCCGGGAGCAGACACCGGAGACACCGGACGTCCCAGCCGTGTGGACTCGGGGAGGTGCTCCCCGCTCGGCGCCCCTGAGCTATCTTATCTGTGCGCTCCAGGCCTCGCTGGGCTATTTTGGAACCGGCGGCGGACGGCATTCCCGCCTGGTGAGCGCAGAGCTAAGCTGGGCGGCCCCAGCACGGCCCCCAGGCCTCCTCGCCTCTCTGCCACCCGACTTGCACCCTGTTTGCTGGAACCGACCCGGGAGCTGTGCTCACCCTCTGCTGCTTCCCTGAAAGTCGCGCAGACGCGCCCGCCCCCCTGCTGCCCAGGGAACACGGCACGGCCCCGGCCCCCAGCGTTCAGACTCACTGAGTCGCCTCCCCACGAGTGGTTTAGGCAGATATCTGAGTCCTATTTTGGGAGATGGCGTTTAGACTCAAACTCTTTGGGATTGTAAGTAATCCCCAAACAATGTTATCTTAATGGGCCCAAGTTTCCAAGGGCTATTGCTTTTCTCATTGCTTTTCTCGTCTTCCGGAGTAAACCCGAGGGCGGACCACCTGCAGGGAGAAGCTGGACCCGCTCGGAACAGCCCAAGCGAGACATTCAGTCATTTAACTCTGGAGACACGTTTACAGACGTGAACCAAGAGTCAGATTTGGGAGGCCGACCGCGGACAGGCAGAGTGACGCGACCCGGAGAGGCGGCGAGAAGGGGTTCTGGTGGCGGGGGTGGGGGTCGTTGCGGTGGAGACGCCCGAAGGACTGCGGCTGAGGGCAGGGAAGCCGGCTCACCTGTGGTCAAGGCGCCGGCCGTCGTCAGGTGCATGATGGTGTTGTCGCTCACTGGCCACGTCTCCGGGGAGAGGGGCCGCTGGTCCAGGCTCCCGCTTCTCTGCGGCCCCTCCTGGACCTTCCTGCCAGAGGCACTGTTATTCTTGTGGGCATTTCTGTGTCCGAGCGCGTCCCCCACGGCCCCCAGCAGCATCGCAGCCTTGAATCTCTCCATCGCGGAGGCCGCTCCTCTGGCCGTTCAGCTGCCCCACGCCCAGCCTTGGTGCTTCACGGCCGTGGCCTTCAGTGCCCCCCACCCCCGCCCCGCATTGTGGTCACAGTGCCGCTGGGAGGAGCCCCGAATGGCCAGACACGCCCCTTCTGTCTCGGCAGGTGGCACCAATGAGAACCTCTCTGGCCCCCGCTGCTGCTCTGGGCGCCTGTGGAGGAGCCGCGTGGTCACGGCCCTCCCTTCTGCGTCAGCAGGGCACTAGCTCTGAGCCGTGACAGCTGCAGCCACCTCCCTGCGGAGCGACAACTCTCCGAGCCGAGCCAGAGCCGGGGCTGGGGAAGGTGAGCACTGGCCTCCACAACTTGGGGTGGAGTCCGCACGGCAGTGCCCCGGGCACGCAGAGCTCGGGCTTGGGCTGGCAGCCGCCCGCTCCACACACCTGCTCCTGTGGGCTCTGCCCCAACAGCCGGGTCTTTTCTCGCATTTCAGGGAAATGGAACCGTGGACTCTGTGGCCTGACAGCATCACATCGCGTTCCATTCTTTCCATGCATGGTTTCACTTTTTGGAAAACTGTTTTGATGACACAGTGTTTGTCAGAAAACCTAGGGAATGTGCAGGCCAAGGAGAGAAACGCCGGCGCGTCTGTGGATGCGGGTCTTGTTCTTGGCTCTCGCGTGGCGGCCGGGCTCCGGACCCCAGCCTGCACGCAGACGTGCCCAGGTCCGCGGGGCGGATGTACTACGGGAAGGGAGGCTGCGGTGCGAGTGTGCAAACCAGGCCCTGGGGTTGAAACTGCGAGTTCAGAAGTAGTGTCCCTGCCTGCCACTGGCCCCTGGGACCAGGTCAGTCATCGGGCTGGATGTAGGGCCCATCAGCCCTGGATCCAAGGAGCGTGTCTGAGAACCAGAGCACTCCTTCCACTAACGAGATGCTGAGTCGCACCGGAGCCCGGGGACTGTTCAGTCAGCACTTGGGACCCAGGAGGCTGTGGAACATCCTTCCAGCGAGCAGGGTCCTGGGGGTGAAGCCGTGCGCTCCCTGCCCGCAGGACCAGACACCCCAGACACGCAGGCCAAGGAGCGTCCTTAGAGAGCAGCACAGTCTGCGGCCCATCCCTTTTGCTGGCTCTGAGGCCATGGGAACGTTCCGTGAAGCGGCCAGGAGCGGCCCCACGCTGCCCAGCCCACGTGGGCACGGCCCACCGCCTCCAGCACCTCATGGAGCCACAGGCGCACGCCCCCCGTGCAGCTGGAGTGCTGCGCTCAGTCGTGCCTATGACCCCAGCGTGGGAAGACGGGCCCCGCATCGTCTGTGTCTTCACTAAGCCTATTACACTTGGCTGCTGGTGCATTCTCCGTCCACTCACAGTCCGCACTCCCGGGGCTCTGGTACAGGAGCCCACAGCTCAGGGAAAGCCTCTCATCTTCAATGGAAACAAGTACTTAGTGGGCACACGCCGGTGACGGAAAGGAGAGCACCTGGCCTGGCTGTCCGCTGTGGGACACGACCGTCTAAGCATGGGTGCAGGCCGCCCACGGGGGTGTCCCCGGAGGGGCTGGGTTCCTGGGGGTCCCGGGGCACCCAGCATCTGAGCAACCGAGAACAGACCTCCCCACACCAGAGAAAATAATTTATTTTAATGTTTCTGAAGCCCCCAGCACTTGCACATAAGCCTTAAATACACACAAGAAAAAGCAGCCCGGCTCTCTGCAGAGCCTCTGCCTGAGCCCCAAGGCTCGGCTGCGTCCCCACGAGCGGCCACAGGAGCCCCGCCACACTGAGTCTTGAGAAGTAGCAGCTGCCAGGGACCCTGGGGTCTGTGCGAGATGACCACGCTCCACAGCCTCTCGGAGCAGAACACTTACCTGGCAGGAAGCCGCGACCCCAAAGGATGCCTCAAACTTGTGGAGGTGTTTATTCTATAAAACCAGGCTCTCTCCGAAACCCCGGCTCACAAGCAGAGACGGCCGTTTGTTCCTGTGCAGCGGCGGATGTGCAGGCCCAGGAGAAGCTGCACGACTCGGTCGTGAGTCTCGCGAGGGGCCACCGCGGCCCTGACGGTGGCGTCCAGGCCCCGAGCCCTCTTTCCTGCCCTCCACAGCCTGCTGTGTGTTCGAAAGACTCCCTCCTAAAGCACACCCAGTTCCCACGCAGCAGGTGTGCAAACCCCCGCTGGCCCGGATGCTTCTGGAAACGCCAACTCAAGCACACATGGCAGGACACTGTCCACATACGGAGGACCCGAAGCGAACTTCCTCCCTCCTGTGAAGTGACGCCAACTCGTCTGTCCTGTGAACTCATGACGTGAAGCTCCTTCCGCACGAGGTACGGTCCACACTGTGATTTTTAGAACACGCAGCTTTCTCCAGACGGGCCTTCCACGTTCAGCCGGCCGGCTGCGGGCCTCGCGGGACAATCTCCTCTGCCAGCAGACAACAAAGAATCAGACAGCGACGTGCCAAGCTCGGGCTTCCAGCAGAGACGAGGTGGAGGTCTCCGCACGGGTGACAGGTGACGAGACGTAGGCAACACACACGCGGCCCTGGGGTGGGCGACAGGCCTCCCAGACCGCTGCAGGGACGCAAGTCACATGCCGTTCCAATGCATAACCCGTTGCTTGTGAAAGAAAAACTTTATATGGAAAAATGTCTTTTTAAATGTTATAAAATACATTTAAAAAAAAAAACATACTTTACAAAACTTTTTAGGAAACTCATTCAAATGACGTTGGAAGGAAAAGCCCCACGACTTGTCACAGTTGACAGTTGCGTCCTGGAGTCACAGCCCACGTGTGCCGTGAGTGCACAAGCCGCCACACACCGAGAACCACCGAATGACTTTCACGTGAGCATCTACGGGGAATTAGAATAAAAATAGATCTAATAAATCTAGACATTGGTATTGAGAAAATAGAAATCTTGAAATCCCGGCACCAGGTTTATAAAATGTTGGGATCCCTGCAGAGGCTCGTTAGGGTAGCCGGGCAGCGGCTCTGACTAGCAAAAGTGCACGGCATGCCCGAGGACACGGTCACACCTCTTTGGGGGTGACGGGGAGGACAGCAGTTGGCGGGAGCCGTGGTCACCACTGGCGATCACGGTACATCATGAACGCGGCAGAAGGCCCGGCCGCTCTGCAAACAGCCCCGGTTCCTTTTTCTCGAGTAGCATGCAGACCATGCAACGGTCCCCTCATCGGACGGACGGGGACTGACTAACTGGACTCCTAAAGTGGGCTGGACGCCACGGCCGGCGTTCCAAAGCAGCGTCTTCTGAGGCGCTCCTTCCGGCATCCAGCTCAGCCCTTTCTGCAGCCCGGGGAGGTCAATCCAGCATCCCGGCTGGCGAGAGCAACCACCAGGGCCAGCGTCCCGGGCACATCGATCGGCAAAGCGTCCCTGTGCGGGAGGCACCTCCTCTCGGCATCTCGACACATCATAATCTTCTGCCTAGAAAGGGCTGCGCTTGGCGCCCGTGACAACGGGCCGCGCGTACTCCACGAAATCATCGATGAGGACAGGCCACGCTCCTACAGGAAATCAAACACACGGGTTTTTTTTGTTTTGTTTTTTAAATCAACAGTTTAGACTAACAGCTTTATACTCAGAGCAGTCTTCTCACAGTCGATGTCTGCATTCCAAGAGTCAAGTAAGTTTGTGTCCCAGACTGTTACCCTGAAGGAATCGGCCAGTGAAACCCATTTTTCCTGCTCTGGCCAGAGCCGGTGCCCTTTTCTCCCTGGGCCATCCCCCTCCAGCCCGGGCTGCCCCACATCCCCCGTGGCCCGGACCACTCCAGATTCTGGGACACCCCCAGCCAGCAGACACGCACTCGCTGTAAGCTGCTGGCTCCTCTACACACGAGCCGCGTCTTGCCACCGCAGCTAAGCTCCCGGTAGCTGGGCTTCTGCCTATGGCCAACCATCCACCCATCCACTCACACGCGGTTGGCAAGCGGCAGCTCTGTGCCCAGGCGGAGGACACCCACAGACACTCACGCCTGGGCGGTGAGCCTTCACTGAGCAGCCCCAAGAGCAGGGACGTGAGGAGGTGCCCCAGAGGCCGCCCCCAGGCTGGGCGCCGAGACTGCGCCTCCCTCCCCAATGTGGCATGGCATCCAGGACAGCGGACCTGCAAACGCTCCCTGACCAGCTGTCCTGAGACAGGTGGTGGAGGGACGAGATACGGAATCATGGGTACGTCAAGTTCCCGCTGGAATCTTTAAGACCCACGTCAGCAGCATGACAGGGGGTCACACAGGATGGTGTGGTGGTTGGGGGTTGGCCACAGGACCCCCTGCACGGCCCCCTTGGAAATGCTTTAGTTTAGGGGACATTCTCCTCTGGACCGAAACTGCATCTGAAGCCCTCTTTTTCCTTTGTGAGGCTGATGGATGCACTAGAGTGGGGCTATCATTACCGCCATCACCCCCACTGCACTGAGGCGGTGGGCCTGGAGCTGGGGGTGGGGGGACACTGGCCTGCACCCCGGGGGCAGGGACGGGTAGCCCGCACGGCCATGGTTCTGGCCACCATCTGAAGCAGCAGGACTTCCCGTACCTTCTTCGTCATAGTTAGACATGTCATCTGCAATCATGTTTCCAAAATCCAGCAGAAGGTTCCAAGTGTCCCTTGGGATTGATCGTTTGTGATGTTCCTAATACATGAGAGAAAAAACCGCAGACGTGAGAAACAGACCTGACCCTCCGGAGTCTGACCGTCCAGTTGGCCTGGTCTGCAGTCTGGCGCGGACCGAGCCGCACCACATGCGCTGCTGGACATTAGGGACAGTGGAGGCTTCAGGATGAATCTGGAACTACACAGGGCCGGCAGGCAAAGAGGCAAGAGTAGACTATTTAAAAACAGAATAAACATTTGAAATACCAAGATTACGTTTCAATCAAGTACTTTAAATCCCTACCTCACGCCCACTGATTCAGACCCAACGCAGGATGGGAGGCAAACTGCAGTTGGACACGATTTATTTCCCTCTATGCCAGGAAGGGGAATGGTCTAAAAGCATGAAATTCAATACCTGAGCTGCAGGAGGCCCCCCGGGGGTCCTGCCCTACACGCCCAGCAGGCCCGGTCCTCTCCCACCCTCCCCGGGCTGCACAGTGCTCCCCTCTCAAGGGCCCCGCACGCTGCTCACCCGTCTTTGTGCATTTCTCTAGAGCCACGTGCCAGGCCTGGACTCAGCAGCGGCCCCTGTGCCCTGGGAGCATTCCACCGAGATTCTACCTGCTCTCCTGCTAGGGCTCTGGCGACGTTCCTAAGGTCCCGCCTGCCGCCCCATCTCTGGGAACGTCGGCCACGGAGGTCGCTGGCCCCAAACTAGTAAGTGGTGGAGCAGAGTCAACGTGACGGGCGTCTTGGCTTTCCCACGCCGCTTCAAGGAGGCCTCTAATCACACGGGACCCCTGGGAGAGGCTGGGCGCCGGCTGGGCCAGGGTCTGTGCTGCGAGAAGGCCCGCCCCCTCACACGTTCATGGAGTAAGTGACACGGTTGGTCTGGGCACAGTGACGTCATGGGACTATCCTGCAGCAAGACCCCAGGCTCCACATGCTTCCCACTGTGAAACCTGCTTCCCGTATTCCTCCTGGCGAGGATAGGCTGCCCCACTAAGGCCCAGCGCCGCTCAGAGGCCCGCCTCCAGCACAGACAGGCTGTCTCCAAGGGGCCAGCTAGCCCTCCTTTTTCCTTCTGGGCATCATAACCATGTTTAAAAATGTGTCAGACTACAAGTGTGCTGGACACCGGGTAACAATCCGGTCTGGGGCCAGGGTCAACATCCAGGGCGTGTGTGCCTGATGCGTTCTTCAGAAATTCCAAGCTTCTCGGAGGAAGCACAGGATTACTTGGTGTCCCTCAGAGAAGGTGGCGGATGGGGGACTGCCCAGGTCTGTAGGGCATCTGAAAGTCTGCCTGGGGGGTCTGTGCGTGGCTCCCTGAACTGATCGGACATGGGCCTTGGGACAGCCCTGCCTGGAGCTCCATGGCCATGGCACTCTGCACGGCAGCATGGCCTTGTGGCCACTGTTCGAACTCCCATGACCCACCACCCATCTGGAACACCTCGATCAGACAACACAGCCTCGTGATCGGCTGACCCCTCCCACTGGGCACACGTAGCAAGAGGCAGGAGGACACTTACCAGTAAGAAGGAGTTCCAGAGATCTAAAAATTTAAACCTCCCAGGTAATACTAAATTCCAGTATGCAACAGCCATTTCTAAATCTGGCAAAAAAGAGAAAGAGCAGTTAATAAATCCTAATTTCTTTTTTCCACTGCCCAAAACGTGACCACTTCCTACTGCACTGATATTCACTGGATCAATAAAACTCAGCACTCTCACCCAAGAGTCCGATGAGGCCCAATCCCTACGGAACAGATGTTCCCGAAACTGTGATGGGAGAGCTCGGGGGGGGGGGGGGGGGGGTGTCTATGCGTTTGTGACTCAGACGTGCAAACAGTCATCACACCGGTGCCGGAGACATGCATCCTCGTATACGTCGAGCTTTCCTCACACCTGACTGGACCGACCTGGACACAATTTGCACGTGTCATTTATTACCGGTACCCCCAAGTGGCCCTGCCATCTGCCACCACAGCAGCGCAGAGTCAGACTCGGAGATAAGCCACGCACGCACTACGAGGTCTCCACCTTTCTCAAGGTCATGGCTGGGGAGAAAATGTCCACGGACGGACACTTAGCTCTAGACTGGGTATCAGAGTCCACACTGTCCATCTTCCCCGACACGGACCCTCGCTGCACGGCTCAGGGGAAGATGGTATCTTATGGAACAGGGTCGCTGAATTCTAGGACTGCAGGAAATGCTACCTTAAGCCCCAGTTTTGGAATACTGACTCATTCTCTGCTTACTGTAACTTAAACATCTTTTTCTTTCTGCGCACTTGACATAGCAAGTGCATTAAGAGGCTGAGCTGAGCCTGCCCGTTGGAACGGACAACCTTTCATCTCAGGTGCACGCCGCCTTTGCACAATAAAGTGCAGTCGTGATGAAACGGTTTCCTAATTACGTGTTTACATCCAAACGTCAGGATGCACTAATGTGAAAAACAGACAAATAAAAACTTAGGGTAACGGATTCTCTTAAATGCAAAATATCCAATTAACCACTTTTCAGAAAACTTTCATCTAATTCTTGGTTGGTCCCACTTGGACAACTGACTGAAGCAGGAGTGCAGGGACACCTGGCTGGCGCAGTGGGTCGAATGTGCGACTCCTGGTCTCAGGGCTGCAAGTCTGAGCGCCACGCGGAGTGCAGGGGTTAAGAGAGTCAGACAGGGGGGCGCCTGGGTGGCTCAGTGGGTTAAGCCGCTGCCTTCGGCTCAGGTCATGATCCCAGGGTCCTGGGATCGAGTCCCACGTCGGGCTCGCTGCTCAGCAGGAAGCCTGCTTCCCTTCCTCTCTCTCTACCTGCCTCTCTGCCTACTTGTGATCTCTCTCTGTCAGGTAAATAAATAAAATCTTTAAAAAAAAAAAAAAAAAAAAGAGAGTCAGACAGGAAAGTGAAGCTGTCACCTGAGATGCCCAGGAAAACCGCATAAGCAAAGTATGAGTAGCACCAACTTTACATAAAACGCCTACATTCCCCCTGTTTAAAGTCAATACAGACTTTCTCAGTCTTAAATACGCTGGAGTCTTAATGAGAAAGAGACGGCCAGGAAGTCTGCAGACTGGCACGGGACAGAGGAGATGGCTTGCTAGCCCCCGCCTGCCGCCCTCGGTCCAACACGGAGACCCTCGTGACTTTGAAAGGTTTTCAACCGAGATGCACCCCCCTATCCCGGGCCCTGCCCTGCCTCCAATCCCTGCCCCTTCCCCGCCGGGAGGGGCCTGCAGGCCAGGAGACCACTCAGAGAACTCCATGCCAACGCAGAAGAGCCGTGGGCAGAGTTCTGCCTAAACCCGTGGCCCAGAGAGTCCCGCGGAACCACAGAGGACGGCTGCGGGAAGCCGCTATGCTCTGAGGAGCTGGCGGGTGTGGGGCACAGCCTGAGAGCCCGCACTCCCGGCGGGCCCCCAGGTGATGCGGGCTTGCGGGCCTGCAGATCTCGCTGGGCGCGGCCCAAGATAAAAAGTCACGCTGGGCGGGTTCCCTCCCGGTTCTCCACCCCGGCAAGGTGCCCTGACAATCGCAGACAGACGTTTTCCCGAGCAGCAGCTGCCCGGGCCGCTGAACGCAGCCGTTTCCCTTCGAGCACCAAAAGGGAAGAATCCCGTACGCTGCAAAGTAGCAACACACGTAAGGAAACATTTCTAACGGAAACTTAGCTACGCTGGGACCCTACAGTGACACAATGAAGCAGACACGAGGGCCACTGTCTCACGGCCACCGTTTTGAAATTTGGATCAAACTAATTATCACTCTGAAAACTGAAATGAAGTAGGATCCAAGAACTAAGCTGCTCTAAACAAAGCTTCCCTCGGGAAGCATAATAATCAGCTCAGACCTGAGTTAGCCAAATTTGAGGAGAGCGCGGAAGGAGCATTTCTGGTTCGGTGAGTATGACACAGGGAAAAGCAGGAAACAGAGAGATGTCAGGAGAAGAAAAGCAGCTTAGGAAGAAATCCTGCCCCACAGCAGAAAGGGCGCCGGTCCTCCCCAAATGAGGGGCCTTCTTACAGGTGCCTGTGGTCAGGGCACGAGCCCAGCCAGACCCTCCAGCACTGAGCGTCGGTCTCCAGAAAAGCCCGGAGCACGCACGGCACCGCTAGCCACAGGCTGTAAACTCTAACGGTTCCTTCGCAGCCTCTGAGAAAGGAATGGATCGGAACAGAGATGATAAAGCAAAAGTTTTAGTTCCACAAGTAAAATGTCAGCCCATAAAAGAATAGTCGTGGGCATACCTATTAGAGCTACCATAAAAAACAGGAAAACCCCACATCGAAACCCCCAGAAAGTAACAGGTGAGGGCAAAGACGTGGAGATGGCACCGCTGCTGGGCCAGCGACAAGGTCAAGAGGGGCCGCGGTGGCAACAGTACGGTGGCTCCTCGGGAACCTCAGCACAGCCTCGCGGCACAGCCCCGCAGTCGCCCGTGTGCCAACGAGGCCCGGAGCGGAGAAGCAGGGGCTCGAGCAGCCAAGCGACGAGCCGCGTGCACGGCAGCGTTCCTCACAGCGGGTGAGAGCCGGACGTGACCCGAGTGTCGACGTGGAGAAGCGTGTGAGCAAAACGTGGCGTGTGCGGGGACTGTCTTTCAGCCTCAGAAGGAAGGACAGCACGCAGCCACGGTGAGTCTGGAGAACACTGCGGTGAGCGGAATTAATGAGCCACAAAAGGTCACACGCTGGGAACTACCCTCGGGAGTTGACTCTGCACAGACCAGGAGGGGAGCAGGTGGCGTCAGGGGCGGGGGGTCCGGCGCTCGCTCGGTGAGGAGAGCTGCCCTGAACCAGCATTCTAGAAGCCCAAGAAAGTAATTTCACATAAAAATGAGTGAGCAAAAAGCATGACACTTCATCCTAAGAAAACACGATAATGCAAACAGATGGTCACTCCAGGAAAGCGCGACCTTCCGTTTCAAGCAGCTGCACACATCAAGAAATGACAAGACGCGGGGAGAATAGCACACGTGCGCGGAGACGCGGGAGAGGACGAAGCTCAGGAACCAGAAGTGGGAGAGACCGCTTCGGAAAGAGCTAGGTCAGGAGGAGGACCCGGCAAAGAGGCCCGACGGGCAGTGGCTTGAGGGAAAGCAGCAGACAGGGAAGGCAGCTCGTCCGGCAGAGCGAGCCAGGAGCTACGACGGTTTTCCCAAGGACGCCGGGGAAATGGCCCGTGATCTCGGTCTGGGAAAAAGGCACAGAAGCAAGCGTTTATCCTGCCGTCCCTAGATAAGCCATGCCGCTGGGAGTGACACATCTCCTTGCCAGCGTCCTCCACGTCAGACGTGACAGAATGACAGAGGTGGCCACGTGGGCAGACGGATGTGGGCAGTCTCAGAAGCAGTGGCGGGCGTCCCGAACAGAAGATGGCCGGAGGCGAGTGGACACAGACGGCCCTCACTGCCTACAGTCTCCCTTTAGGCCGGAAGGCGCGTCTGCCCCAGCCTGGGACTGCCCCAGGCACACACCAGCACCACCACGCAGCAGACCAGCCACCTTATGGGGTGTCACAGAGGCAGTTAATGTTTTACCCGTTTTTCTTAGCTGTCCTAATATAATTAAAATAAAGACACTACTCATTCTGTTAGATAAACCAGAGGCTGGTCATCCAGGCCTGCTAGCCCAGATGGTAGGGTGGGTAATTTAGGAAGCGACCTGGGACCCCGGGCCTTCCCCCAGCCTGTGTCTCTTTTGCAGACGGCCCCTCTGAGGGCCATGCACACCTTGGAAGTCGTCCCTACACACCACACTGCCTTCCCTGGTGGTCCCCTGACCCTGCCACGGTGCCATGGTGGTAACAGCTATGAGGATGGAATTTTCTGGGTGTGTAAGTCTGTACCGCTGGGAACAGAGCCGTGATCTTTCAGACGAAAGCAAAGCAGAGGTGCAAAGTGTCCTCGGACAGCCAGGGCCGCGGACGGAGTCTTCCCAGCTGGCAGGCAGGTAGGAGGCGAACGTTGTCTGTGTCAGAGCGAGAGCAAAAGGCAGGGGCTGATGTCATCAAGACCCCACTGCACAGGGCAAGATGACGCTCCAATCAGCCAATGGTCACAGTGAGCTTGACCAAAGTCACACCACTCCCCTCCCCGGCGGGACAGAAGAGCCTGCCCGCACCCCTGCCCCGTCCTGTTCTGAGACAGAAAAGCCTGCGCCTCCCCCCTCCCCCAACTCTGGGACAGAAGAGCCTGCCCCCCCCCCAGTTCTGGGACAGAAGCTCTCTCAACCTGCGCCTGCATTTGATATGCTGACAGGAGAAGGAAGAACGTCTGAGACCGAGACAGAAGGGGTAAGGTTTACGGCTCACACACCTGCAAACATGCACGAGTGAAATCGGGCCCCGAAATCAACGGTTTCCAATGGGTTTTTCTATCCATGGATTCTCAAGCCCCTTTTGGTTTCCTACTTAAATCTGGTTACTTTACAATAGTGCTTTACACCTGAGGACGCCTTCTTCAAAACATTCTAATACACCTGCTGAACCCTATTTAAAGGCCACGCAAGGCCCTGCTCTAAACCTGTAAGACACTTTACTGAACGAACCATATCCGTTACATTACACAGAAATAAATTATATGGTACTCAGGAGGAAAAACAAATGAAAATAAGCAGAATAAAGCCCTCAAGGAAACCAAAACAGACTGAAAATTTAAGTTAGGAATTTCCCAATAAGCTATATTAGAGCACAACTGTTCGAGTCGGAAAGAAGCATGGACATGGGATCCAGGGCCCATCAGAACCGTGTTATGCCTCCAGACCAGGACAGGACTCCCGTCCCCTGGCTGGTCCCCACAGTCCCACCTGTGGGTCACACACCTCCTGAGGCAAACACTCCTGTCAACACGGATTGATTTCTCTGACCCGTGAGTCAATGCGACAGAACAGGGAGCATTTGCAAATCCGTTTACATTTTGACATTTAAATACTGAAACCCAGAAGTGGAGAGTGACCACCATGTGGCGGGGGTGGGGGGTGGAGGGTGGCCCGCCCGCGCGTGGTGTAAGCCGCCCGGAGGAGACCGCTACGGCGGAGCCCTGCCGGGGCAGGACTGACACGGGGCTGGTCGGACGCCCTCTCGGTCTCACGAGGATGTGGCTTCTCGCGACGGTGGACTTTACACTCACCTAAACCCTTCTGCCCGGGGTTCTTAGCGAAGGAAAAGGTAAACTGGTAAAAGTCCTTAAACTTCACCGGATCCTTCAGCTCCTGCTCCAGTCTTGGCAGAAGGGCCCGCAGCTTCTCCGTGCTGTCGCACCTGCGGGGAGAGACAGAGCGCACCGTGGCCGGGGCAGCCGCACCTTCCCGCGGGCTGCAGCGGCCTGAGGCTCCGGTCCGGGAGGCGGACTGCTGGCGGGCCCCCTGCCCCGGCGAAATGGACCCCAGCATTCCAGAACCACTTGTGGTGATGGCCGCACA
The DNA here is from genome assembly GCF_902655055.1 of Lutra lutra. Classification (NCBI taxonomy): domain Eukaryota; kingdom Metazoa; phylum Chordata; class Mammalia; order Carnivora; family Mustelidae; genus Lutra; species Lutra lutra. Next base: position 200,708,284 of record NC_062280.1, read on the forward strand.
GCTCTGCTCGGACACCGACCCTCCGACCTCCAGGCGGTGGTGGGCGAACGCTACACCACGCGTTACACCCTGACTAGAAATAAAGGGAAAAACAGAGCCCACGACTCTTTGCTTTCCCTGTGCGAGCGGGAGCACAGGCCCACTTTCACCCACATGCAGGCCCGGCCCCCTCGTGGCGCTGAGCCGCTGGGCCGGCCCGCGAGCTCCTCCACTTGGGGTCACTTCCTTCCGGCTGAGCTCAGAACTCCGAGCATGATGGGACACAGAGCCGCTGCTGGAAGACTGGGTTTTCTGGTGGGGACAGGGCGACACAGGGGAGGGGACTGTGGGGACTTATCAGGATGAGCACTGAGTCAGGTGCACGACTGTTCACTCGCTCCGTGGTTCACCTGAAACTACTAGAACAATACATTAATTAGACTGGAATTTAAAAAATAAATTACCTTAAAATAACTAAATAAATAATAAAAATGGATTTTCCTCCAAGAAGTCAACAACCTTTAAGAACATTAAAAAGTGGGGCGCCTAGGGGCTTAGTGAAGCATCTGCCTTCAGCTCAGGTCATGATCTCAGGGTCCTGGGATCGAGCCCCGCATCGGGCTCCCTGCTCGGTGGGGAGCCTGCTTCTCCCTCTGCCTCTGCCCCTCCCCCTGCTCTCCCTGTCCCATGTGCACTCTCAAATAAATAAAATCTTTTTTTAAAATTATAAGAAAGAGTATTAAAAAGCCTTTAGAGCAGAAATATAGAATAGGAAACTGTAAAATCTGTCTTTATAGTTCGACTCCCCAGCACAGAAAAGTACGAGCAGGCTGCGGAGGTGCGTGACCCCACTCGGCGGGGCTTTGCAGGGAGCAGAACGGCACGCGGCAGTGGCCGTGAGCCCAGGAGGTGCAGAACTACAGCTCCCGGGACCCCCATGGAGGGTGGTTGGGGCAGCGCCTTCCCCAGCACTGGCCTTCCCTCTGGGGGGCTGCTCCGGGCCCTCCCATGTGCCTGCATCACCCCCAGATGAGCAGTGCTTAACTCACAGTGTGATTTCCGCGCCGAGTCTGTGAGGCCCCGGTCTGCCGGCTCAGGGGAGTCCTTCTCTGTGCCGAGGTGCCCGCCCCTGCATTCAGATTTCCTAACTTACGTGTCCCACCGGTAGTAACTATTCTGGCTGCTTCTAGTTTTCTGGGAACAAAGACGGCTGTTAAAAGGGTCTCCATACATGCATCCTGGTGCACACGTATGTGTGCTGGGTTAGGCACAAGCCCCAGTGGGCCGGCTGGGTCACCAGGTCCACAGACCTCCAGTGATGTGATGTCACACTGTTTCCAGAGACTGTCCGCCTCACGCCCCTGCCAGCAGGACGGCAGGACTTCTGTTCGCCCCATTTCCGCTGTTACGTGCGACTGTGTCTTACCTTAGCCGTTTCACAGTCGGCTGTAGTTTTAACCTCTACTTCCCGTACGTCGGTAAGCCTTGTGCTGTGATTGGCTATTTGGAAATTCTCTTTTGTGAAGTGCCTGTCAAGTCTCCTGCCCATTTTCAGTTAGGTATCTTTTCCTATTGTTTCCCAGGCTTTCTTTCCATATGAAGGACACAAGCCTTTGTCAGCTAAGCTTGGTTGAGGTTCTCTCTCCCAGAACATGGGCTGCCATTTCACTTCCTTGGTGGTGTTTCTTGACGATCAGTTAGTTCTTACTTTTAGTATACATCCTATCAGTCTTCCTTTTCACAGTGTTTGCTTGATGTGTTCAGATTTTCCCTAAAGCATGGTCATCAAAAGATATTCTCCTCCTTGATTTTCCCAGAGGCTTCTGGCTTTTGCCTTTAGGCTTTCACAGACAACTACGACCCACTGGGAACTGATTTTTTACATTTTGGGGTTTTTTACATGATTTTACATTTCTTATGGCGTGAGGTAGGGATCAGGCTAAGTTTTCCTCCGTGTGAGTAGCCAAGGCTCACAGAAACATTTACTGAAAAGGTTCCTTTCCTCACTTCTCTGAAGTGCTGCCTTGGCAATACGTCTGGGTGCCTGTGTACGTGGATTTGTTTCTCGCTCCCCACCCTGTCCCACTGGCCCATTTACCTCCGCAGTAGGGCCGTGTAGTTTTAATTACTGCAGCTTGAAAAGTCCTAATTAGCTGAGAGAGTGGACCCTCCCCTTGCTAAGAACTGCTGACTAGTCCTGACTGCATTTTCATACACGTCCCAAATCCATCTGTCCAATTACACAAACTACTACTTACTGGGGTTCTGACTGATAGGACACTGAGTTCATAGACAAATTTAGGGATAAAATACTGACTGTTCCAATCTACAAATGAGTTTATGTCCCTATTTATTCAGGTTTCCTGCGTCTCATTGGGTTATTTACTCTCTGGAGGTAGCACACACCTTTAATCAGATTTGTCCTAGGAGTTTTGTATTTCTGATGCTACTGAAAACAATTTAAAAAATTTTTAAAATTCACTTTGCTTTGTCGTGTTGCATTCAGCATTCTTAAAATAAGACTGATTTTTGTTTGCTGATCTTTGGTCCCGCAGTCCGGCTAACTCACTTACTGATTTGAATATTCTACCTATGCATCAGACCAGCTAACACCTGTTCAACGCTGATAAAAGTAGGCATTCATGTTCCAGTTAAATATATATCCTGTAGGATCTGAGAGGAATCGGAGGTCAGCTTGAGGACAGTCCCTTGTATTCCTGGTTTGTGCCAAATTCTCTCCTTTTCAAATTAAAAAAAATTTTTTTTCAATTTTTCAAGTCAAAAAATTATGAATGGAATTGAATTTTATCAAACCCATTTTATGGATTTGAGATAACTCCCCTTTTTCTGTTGTTAATACAGGACACTGAGTGACTTTGTAATGTTTAACAAATCTCACAATCCTGGGCTATCCCAAACTTTGTCATGATAAATTGTCCTGGTTTTTTGGTTGATTTGTTTTGGGGAATGGATTTAGTTAGCTGATAATTTGTCTACGATTTTTGCACTTTATGCATCTTCTGAATCTCAGGACTGGGAGTGGCCAATAATTGCCCGTTCTCACACATCCTCTTGCGCTTGCTTGGGCAGCACATTTCCTAGAATATCTTCTCTGGGTTTTGTTATCCAGGTTGTGTTGGCCTCAAAACAAATCAGAAAGTGTTTCTTCTGCTACGACTCTCTAAGGAGGTTGTGTGAAGTTGGTGGTATTCTCTTCATTAAATGTTTTGTAGGATGTGCTGGTGCACCAATCCTGGCCATTTGTTTTCTTTTTGAGAAGATTTTAAATTACAAGTTCAAATTTAAGAGCTACAGAACTACTTATGTGTCCATTTCAGTAAGTTGTATTTTTAAGAGAACTCCTCTCTTGCACCCAGTTTTTCACATTTACTAGCAGAGGGCTGTTGGTAATATAGCCTTACATTTCACCATCTATAGGATCTACAGGGATGTTCCCTTTTCATTCCATGTTGTTAGTTTGTTACCTAATATTTTTGTAAGTGTTTCAAATGGCAACCTTCTGGCTTTATGGATTCTATTAGCTTCATTTCTATCTCCTTAAATTACTGCCTGTTTAAAAAATTAATTCCCTCTGCACTCTTTGAGTTTAATTTTCCTGTTCTTTTTCTACTTCTTGAGATGGATGCTTTTCCTTACTGATTTTCAACTCTTCCTTCTAAGATACGCATTTAAGAAGTTGAATCCTGCAAGTTTTCATGTGTAGTGTTTTCTTCATGATTCAAAGTATTTTCTAATTTCCACTGTAACGTCTTCTTACTCCCAAGGGTTGTTCAGGAGTATAGCGATACCGCGCACATTTCAATCTATCAAGTTATCTTTTGTTCTACCTTAACTGTACTGTGGTCAGAACACACTTTGTATCATTTTAATCCTTTGAATTTGTTGCAACTTATTTTACAGTTCAGTTTGTAATCGTATTTATAAATCGTCTACTCCTCTTCTGAAAAGAGTATGTGTTCTTCAACATCAAAAGCCAGGTTCCAAGTATGTCCATTAGCCCATTGGTAGCACCACCCAAATTTCCTATTTCCTTAGTGATTTTTCACCTCCTCGTTCTATCAGCTGCTAAGATGTGTGTGATAATTCCCCATTTTGACTGTAGATTTGTATCTTTCTCTTATAATGCTTATTTTTGCTTTAAATCATTCATTGCCCTCCATGGGAAACAACCCTTCCTCATAGTGCGACGTCCTTCATTGTCCTAGAATTACTTCTGCTTTGAAGCTGATTTAGTATGGCATAGCGCACCAGATTTTTTTTGGTTAAATGTTTGCAAATTCCATCAACTTTTATCCTTCAAATTGTTCTGTGTCCTGATGTTTTAACCCCACCGACGGTAAACGTATCCACAGTAGTTATTTTCTAAGATCCATCCAGTATTTAGTTCAGCGACATCTCATGCGATTATGTAAATGCCGACACATCGGCTTCCAAGCCTCCATTCCATCGTGTGCTTGCGGCTTGTCCTGCGTTCAGCTGATTTTCCTTATGTTCTTTCTTTATCTCATGTTCTTTTGGATTGAATTTTTTATCACTTTATTCTTGCTCTGTTAGTTAGGAATTATACATAAATCACACACTCTCTACCATTTTTATAATGATTGTAACATACACAAAGAGGGCAAGTATTTTCTCCCACTGTTCTGCCTTTTTAACAGTGTCTTTCTTAAGGAGAGCTCTTAACTGTGCCGAAGCCCAACTCAGCCATTTTCCCGTTACGGCTAGCGCTTTTTAGCCCTTCTCTAAAAATCTGTCCTTGATCTGGGTTTTAATAAAGACATTCTCCCACGTTTTGTTGAGAACTTTAGAGCGTTCCATGTCCTGTACAAGAGTGCAAGCCAGCCCCCATGATCTCTAGCCATGGCCCAGTTTTGCACGTGGGCCCGAGCAGACGTGGTCTCAGGCTCACCCGGTAACTTCAGTGTTGGCGGCTAAAAGGAATCTTCTCTCCCCATCGGAATGACAAACACTGATAAGCAATCTTCAGATGGAAGTAGGAAGACTCCACGACTTCCCTTCGAGACTTGCACAGTGCTACAGGAGCGAAGCCCCTGTGCCGCGGGCCAAGGGGAGGCCCACCGAGTACAGCGCAGTCCAGAAGCGGGTCCACAGCGTGTCCACTTCTTTGTTTTCACGACCTCAAGGAATCTCACAACATTTACTCAGGTCACTTACAAATCCGCAAGCCTCTAGAGCAAGGATGTAGCATCGACTGTTAAACGGAGGTGTTCCAACCACTGTCAAGAGTTAACGGCCGGGGAAATGTGTGAAAAATAGTAACGGAGCCGACATAAACCCAAAGTATTTTTTAAGGCCTAGTGCTGTTTAGACGACAACCACCTTTTACATCCCTAAAAGCACCGAGGATGTCTCTACGACGTAATAAGTACTGCACTGCGCCCACGGTCCTGCAGGGCCTACAGAGGGCCGTCCGTCCCTGTGAGACAGGAGCGCAGCGCCTCTGCTCAGCGCCACCCCACAATCTTCAGTTACACTCTGTGTACTCCGCGTAGGGAGGCATGAATTTGTCCAACACGTTTTGGGAAGGTTCACACTCAAAATCTTTAAAATACGTTTTTAACTTTTAACACTTAGTAGGATAAGAGGAATTTTTAAAATTTACCTGTACAACATATTTCTAGATAATGACTAAGAAATGGCAGTAAGTGTTTCCAGAAGAAGCACTTAATTCCCAAATCTCCCATCTGGGGGAGCTTCCAGCAGATGGGATAAAGGGCAGCCTGGCGCGGAGAGAATGCTGCTTTAACAGCTGTTTCTATCCCAAACATTCCCCGAGTCCTCTGCGGCGCTCCTGGTGCACAGAACATGAAGCCACATGCTGTTGCGCAGGGGTCACCATGACGTCTTCGGTTTGGTTTTACACAACCAGCGGCAATAGGGTTAGTCCTGCAAAGTGTCTGTAATCTCACAGACAAGGCTGATAAATATCACAGATTCATCAGTTTAGTAGAAAAAACAAATGTTCTATTTTTTCCCCTGGGATGCTGTATAATCCACGCCTTAAGAACATGTTTAACTTAGACTTTCCAGCTCCTTCAGCAGCTAAAAATAAGCCAGTTTAAGCTGTCAACATTGAAGTGTCACAGTATCAGCAAGGCAAGCAAGTTGGCATTTATACTACCCTATGAGATAGCTCAGTAAGTTTAACGATTAAAAGACATTCGTGTCACATGCTTTCATTTACTTCTCTGACTTATCTGACAAGTGAGAAACATCTTAAGCTATTAATGAAGTTTTTATTCCCACCCTGTGAGTAGAACAGAGAAGTGTTACAAGCAAAATACCAAAATGATATTTTATTGATGATTAACATAGCAACACAAATAATACATTTAGGACACAGAATCCAGAAACGAATGGCTGAAAACAAACAAAAACACCCTGATGTCTGCTGTACATTCAAAACTGGAAGGATAAAAATTAAAAAGAAAAAAGTAAATTACAAAAGGGATTAATCTGAATTAAATTATTAAATAAAACTTTACTTGGAAAGGCTTAATAGAGCAGATTAGAGGCACATAAAATTTACAAGATACACACAGAAAATAAATTAATTTGAAATTAATGTTTATTGAATTAATTAATTAATTAATGAACAATGAACAAATGAATAAAATAATGAATAATGAATAAGTTAATTAATTAATGAAATTAAGGTTGTTGAAAAATAATGTTGAAAGTACCATCCTTTTTGAAAACATTTAAACTGAGACCAATTTACTCACCCAAGCTCTGTCATACCAGCCACAAACTCCTTTTTGCTAAATTCACACTGTGTCGCCGCCCCGAACCTCCAGGCTATGACCAAAACGCTGACACTGGCAGGATCTAGGCTCAGGTCATCACAAAACTGTTGAATCCCATCAATTCCAATTTTATTTTCATCTTGTGGGTCTACAGTTAAAATCAAGAGAAAGAAATTTTGCTGTTTTGAAAAGTAGCACTAACAGGGATGGCTGGAGTCCCAGCCCGACCAAACATGTCTTGGAGACATCAACCGATGGAACACAATTTTTTACTGTGCGTGGAACGGCAATAAATAGTAATTTACCCAGAAAAAAGCCCTATTTTAAACATCGAGGTTATTGGACTTCAGGGGAAGAAAAAAAGAGTACTGCAACTTCTTTGAGAAGACTTCATCATTAAAAAAATATTTGATTTCTGTAAAGTAAAATAAAAATTCCAGTTTACACAATTCTAGTTTGCCCAAAGGCAAACTCTACCAAAACCACTGCATTGCGGGCGGGGGCTGGCCGAGGCAGGGAACTTGTGACTCTTAGGTCAAGGTCATAAGTTTGAGCCCTACACTGGGTGCAGAGATTACTTAAAAATTTTAAGAAATCTGCAATTAAAAAAAAAATACTGCATCTGTAAAGTGTTTATAATATTGGAAGTTTTGGCCACAACACTGCCAAAACAAGAAACTGATGTTTTTCTTTTTAAAGTGGGATTTCATTTGCTATAATTTTAGTGCTACTGTACATTTAGGTTGCAAAATCATTTAAAACTCAGGACTTCCTCACTTCCCATTTCTGGTTTAGAAATGAAATTAAGGAATTTAGCATTTCCTTATCAGAAAATCAAATAGTAAAATCTCTTAGAAAAATCTCAGTAAGACCTCACCAAACTAGGACTAGTAATTTCCAAGAGAACGCGTGTATACTAATATATCATCATGGCTCACGTGTTAATTTTGTTGGCTGTTCGGAAGGTACCAATTGAAAATTTGTAGCCTCTTTGCTCAAATGAAGATTAAATGGGATACACTTTTCTACCATCATACAAAATTTAACTGTGGTCACTTAAGTACTATATGCTACATTTTTATAAACATGTCATCACCAAAATAAAATAAAATAAAATAAAAGGTATGCCATAATTTAAACAAACGAGAGCACAGGCTTCCTGCAGCCTGCTGCCTGTCCCTCGGCCTCTGCTCCTCACCCTTCCTATTGCCCAGAGCTCCCAGAGTCCCAGATGCCCAGAAGGGCACACCTGCCCTCAGTGCCGGCTGGTAAATCTCAGGTGCGCTGGGAACAAGATTTTAAACGAACTGCAACTGAGGAAGTGCTCGCTCATTTGCATACATTAACATAACAACCAACTCATCTTCTCCAGTCTTTGATCAACAGATTTATTTCTAGACCCCAAGATGACTGCATAATGTGTCTACTTTAAATCACAAGAAGTGCATGAATAAAACTAAATGATAAAAAGATGCTGCTTAAACTACAGAAGTAGCTCTAAGTATTTTTTTTTTTTAAAGATTTTATTTATTTATTTGAGAGAGAGACCGTGAGAGAGAGCGCGAGTGAGGAGAAGGTCAGAGGGAGAAGCAGACTCCCCATGGAGCTGAGAGCCTGATGTGGGACTCCATCCCGGGACTCCGGGATCATGACCTGAGCCGAAGGCAGTCGTCCAACCAACTGAGCCACCCAGGTGTCCCTAAGTATTTTTTTTTTTTAAGACACATTTGAATCATTTCAGGAATCCGCATAGCACGTGATTCACAAAATTAGCTCCACCAATTAATTTAGCCAAAAACACTTAAAGCACATTTAAGCTTATTAAAAACAATGATTTTTCATTTTGAAAACCAATGTTCATTTTTCAAACAAATCTGGTCTTTCTACCAGAGTATGTTTTTGTGCCAAGGATTAAAAAAAAAAAAAAAAGTGGGTTAAAGCCTCTGCCTTCGGCTCAGGTCATGATCCCGGGGTCCTAGGATCGAGCCCGGCATCAGGCTCTCTGCTCAGCCGGGAGCCTGCTTCCTCCTCTCTCTCTCTCTCTACCTGCCTCTCTGCCTGCTTGCGATCTCTGTCAAATGAATAAATAAAATCTTTATAAATAAATAAATAAATAAATAAGAAAAGGATACATAAATAAGAATTTAAAGCCCAGGAGTTATTCTGTTTGGGTTAATACTTGTTTAAATGAGGTTTTTGTTTTTGTCTTTAAATTCTGGAAATAGAAGGTTAACCTCAGAAACCGGTAGAAAGAAAAAACATAAACCCTGGCTAGTTGTTGCCATGGACTCCAGCGCCGACGGACGCGTGAGATGCAACCTGACGGCCCGCGGGGGGCTCCGACGCGTGCAGACTCGTCGCAGAGACTGACTCCGCAGCACGGTCGTGTTCTGACAGGAAAAGCTCCATTCTTAGTGCCGATTTCAAAGAAACAGCACGGGTCCCCAATGCAGAGCGCAAACGTTTCCTTGCTAAGAGCTTTCCCCCTGCGGTTCCTCAACAGTGCAGCGGCTCCGGGCCCACGGTGAGGCTGCATGGTGTGAGCAGAAAGGTGACTTCTACCCTGAGGCCAGAGTTACTTCTTCACCTGCCTCCTCCCCAGAACCCTCCAGCTCACACAGCGGTGTGCCCGGGACAGCATCCCGCACGCGAGGACACGGTGCTGCGGCAGGGCGTGCGCGCCACGGACCCTGCCCAGGACGGGCTCACCACCGCTGCGTCGGCAGACCCTGTCCCATCACCCCAGCCCAGCCGCTCTCGGTTCCCTTCCAACAGGCTGGATGTTGCAGCTGAGTCCCAGAAAGAGGAGGAAGAACCTTCTGGAGGTCTTGTGAACTGGGCACAAGAAGCCAGAATACACCTTCCGTTCCCCGGAGCTGGAAGTGAGCTGCCGGCCGTCTGCCCCCTGCTCCCAGCCTGCGCTTACCTTTGTACCTGTCATACAGCTGCTCCAGCTTCTTCCTGTCCACCCCGCTTCTCATGGGTGCCTGGAGGCAAGAGTCTGGGTTCGGCAAGAAGTCGTCTGCGGCCACGTCTACTTTCCGCTCATCCTGCGCTATGTGGCAGGCCACGGGGAGGAAATGCCATAAACCCGGGCCCCTGCTCTTCCAAGATGACCTCTGTGTACACAGCAGGAGAGCCAACACCACTGGACCAGAGCTTCAGCGTCCCATGACTGCTGCCGGTGCTCTAGCTGGACGTGGCTGTTTCCCCCGTGTCAGCCTCGCCCAGAACTCCAGGACCACACGTCTCGCTCTTCATCAGTCGGGAAGATGGCACGGTCTTCTGAAGACTGAAATGACTGCCACGGAAGAATAAATACGCAAAGTGCGACCTTCAATTATGAGGTTCAGTGTTTTATCACAAAATACACTTTGATCTCTACCCTTCAATTTGCATAAAACACGACATTATTTTTTCCCTAAGTCTCGGGAAAATCCCTCTTTACACGGGAGCCCAGGGACGAGTGAGGGTGGGTGTCGGACCCGAGGCTTGGCCCCTCACCAAAGCCCACTGCAGGGTCCTCTTCAGCGTCGGCTGATTCCAGGCTCTGCTGAGCAGGAGAAGGGCTGCACGGTGTGTGAACATCAATGTTTCAGGTTTTCCCTGTTTAAGATCAGCGGAGCCACAGTGATGAGAATATACAAAGGTAACTGATGACGTGGTGGGCACCGCTCACCACAGTCCCTGAGCGGCTACAAAAAGCCCGTTAGGACTAAATGTGATCATACGAATAACAGAAACATCTGTGTACGTGAGACAGAAATAAATGGAAAAATAGAGCAGAGGCTGTGGGAGGTCGTAAACAAGGGAACTGCCAAGTCTCTGTACTATATATAGTCCATAAGGAAGGAAAACGGCGCCCGGACTTCCAGATACGGGCCAGCCAGGTCTGGGCTTATCTCAGGTGACCTGGAGAGAAGGACATCAGTAATGAAAGTGACTCACCAGCCTCGTGAATCAACAGACGTGAATGCACCAGATGCCAGTGCTCTGAAACACTCCAGAGACCATACAGGAGGGAGAGTTTCACTTGAAAGGATTTACAGTTGTTATGCCCCCCCCCAAAATGGGTCCGTGATTAAAGGAGCGAGACTGATATAAAGCAAAGGTCAAGCAAAGCTTTATTTCGCGCCAAGCATCAAGAATCTAACAGAACGTTCGGGGCCGCGCCTCTTACAAGAGAGGGCGACCCTTCTCTGTTTCACAGACTAGCTTTCGAGGGCAAAGGCCATGCGTTTGGGCCTGGCCACGCACAGGTGACCAATGACACTGTAACACGCAGAGAAAGCTGCACAGTCATGCTTGGTGACCAACTGAATTACAATTTACCCTAGTAGACATTTGACCCAGCCTATCACCTTGGTCAGAACTGGCACCCAAAAGGTGCCCAAAGGGCGGGGCCCATACTCCTTGGTAGCTAGGGAGACAGTAGGCGCCCCCACTGATCGGATGTCTCCACCTGGTCTGACCCACCCTTATATTTGAGCTTTGTTACCTGGGGCTGGTTTCCGGGACTCGTTTTTAAGTGCCCTGGGGGAAGGGGCGCAGGGACAGTTTAAGGGTTTATTTTTTTATTTTTTTTTTTTTTAAGATTTATTTATTTGACAGACAGAAATCACAAGTAGGCAGAGAAGCAGGCAGAGAGAGAGGAGGAAGCGGGCTCCCTGCTGAGCAGAGAGCCCGATGTGGGGCTCGATCCCAGGACCCTGGGATCATGACCCGAGCCGAAGGCAGAGGCTTTAACCCACTGAGCCACCCAGGCACCCCCAGTTTAAGGGTTTAAACAACAAGGTTATTGTTTAACCTTAATGGAAGCCTCTTGCTAAATAGGTCCTTACAACAGTCACTCCTGTTCAGCAAAGGACCGGACGGTTTGCAAAGCCACACAGTGCAGGCCGGCTCACAGCACTCTGCTGTGGATGACACGCGAGCGGAGACCGACGAGGTAAAGGGCAGGAAAGTCGGGGTGAGACTCAGACACACAGCACATCCAAAAGCTGAGCGCAGGCTAACCCTTTGGCTCTGAGCTTCCCAGTTGCCAAACCAAAGATGAAGACAGGATTCTGTTTTCCTAAGATTTAGAAACCTACCAGTGGCCCAGAGGTGACCCAGCTCCTCCTGGCACTGAAACCCGAAGGAGTGGCCCCTGTGGTTACTCCTGGGTGACTGCCCTGTGCCCCTCCTGCCCTTTGCAGCAGAACAGCCCCTCTGCCAGGCCAACCCCACAATGGCACGAGCTTCCAAAGCCTCTTCTGACAGGACCCCTTGCTTGGAGCAGAGGACCGCTCAGCAGGAGACCACCACGCAGCTGCCCAGGTCTGGTCTGGGCATTGCGGGGTTTCCACCAAGACAAAACTCCCTTCCCAACAAGCCCAAGCCATTATCTGCCTTTCTCACGCTCATTGGAACACAGTGGAGGCTACGTGTGACGTGTGATCTTTGTAAAAATGTAACGCAAATACGTAATGGCTGATTTTTGTTATTTTTAAATATACAAATGTTTTTAAAGTTTTCATTGTAACTTCTAAAACAGTAAATCCCAATGGCTACAACTCACACTACAACAAAACTCTTTGGGCTCCAGCAATTTTTTAAAGTGCCCAGAGGACCCGGTTCTAGCAGGTCTCAGAAGCGCCAAGGAGGCGGAACATGGGGCCGCCTGGAGCACGGGCTGTTGGTCACCTGGGGTCTTGGGTCCCTTCTGGGAACTAGAGAAAATCTCAGATCCTCTCTCCAGCAAAACATGTGGTTTTGCATAAAACTTGGGGTTTTTCACAGATCACCGAAGCCTATCGACTGGTTTTTCGGAGGGGAAGGGAGGTGAAACTTAAGTTAGAAGGCCCAGTAAGGCAGATGAAGGGGCCTCGTCTCTGTTGCAGCTACCCAGTTCTGCAACGCGCAAATGACCGGTGAGCAGTGTACCAAAAAAACTTTGTTTACACACACGGGCAATGAGCCTGTGGGCTATACTTTCGAACCCTAATTTAGACTCTAGGGAAATATATAGAATATATATTCTGTACGTTATTTCCTGAAATCGAGCCACTGAAAAGAACTAGACAAAGAGCTTGAAGTTGTATTTTCTGGTAAAATCGCATTTAGCTAAATTAGGACAGATCTCATATACTTTGACAGTAAGCTGACAAAAGGGAGAGCAGCATCTTTGCTGAAGGCGATGGCCTCCCTGACGGGGGTGGGTAAAGCCAAGGGTCCCTCAGAAACTAGAGTGGAGAGAGATGTCCAACACCCAGCCAGGGCATCACTTAGCAATGCTCGTAGCATCTGTATTAGGCAAATCGCCATCTGCGCTAGATTTTAAAATTCTGTCATGGTTGTAAAATAAAATTTCGTGCACATAAACAATGAATCTCGGCCATAAAAAAGGAACAAGATACTGAAAAACGCTACGATGTGGACGAAGTTTGAAAACGTTACACCAAATGAAAGAAGTCAGACCCGGAAGGCCAGATGTCGTGTCCATTACAGGAACTACCAGACAGGCCAGTCTACAGACAGAAGCAGTTGCAGTGTCTGCCCGGGGCCTGGTGGGGAATGGCGGAGTGGGGAGTGACCCCTCAATGAGTGTGGGGTTTCCTTGAGGGTCGTGAAGTGGTCTGGAGTGGTAGCACAGTACCGTGGTGAACTCAAGACCATTGGATCACACACTGAAATACCTGATTTTATGTATGTGGATTCTGCTTCCAAAAAAAGTTCAGCGTGCACTCTTGAACCTCCAGGACGAATCAACAGTGCGGCACGCTGTTAGGTAGCCAGCCCGCTGCAACCAGCGTCACACAGCTGGCAGATCTGCACCAAGTAAATGTTGGCAGACCACCTGACGATCTCGTGTCTGGTCTTGAGGGACTTTTCCCGATCAACACCTCTTGGAACTTCTAACACACGACCAAACGGTTATATCAACAGTGTAAAGAACAATACACTCTGGAAACTCTAGGAGTGCACAGACCCAGCCCGGCCAAGTGGCTCGAATCGTTACTGTGTAAGTTACCAAGTCGGTAGCCAGGCGGAGACCCAGACAAGCCCGTCCTTCTCCGTCCATCCCAAGCGCCTGGCAGGGCACAGGGCGTTGGCTCCGCGTGAGTAGTAGCCACCGTCTAAGCTCAGCCCAGAACAAGTCTGCTGCCAGAATGAGCAGGAACAGGATTCTCAATACAGGGACAGCAGCGCGAGTTACGCCTCCCAGGTTTCCCGAGAAAGTAGCAGCGACTAAAACAATGATCGCCAGCTAAGAACAGGGACCGCGCGTGCTTCACACGTCACAGTTGGTAGAAATAGGAACTGGCATAAAGCTCTCTAGAAAGAAATGTCTCATAAGCTAGAAAAATGACAAGGGCTAGAACGAGCTCTGGACGGGCTGAATCCACGTAAAAGTAAGAAGGCCCGTGTCGGCGGGACCAGGGCCTGCCCTTCCAGCTCACAGCCCTCTCTGGAGGGCATCAAGGAACGTCAGCAGCTTCTCGGGGTGGTGGTGGTGGTGCTCAATTGTTTCACTTCGTTAAAGTATATAAAAATCTTGAATGAAAATAGGGACAACTCAATAAAGACTTTTTTAAAATCTCTAAACTATAGGAAAAGACTAAAACATTTCAACTGTGAAAAATCATCTATATAACCTGGGCACCAAGATTGCCCAGACACAAAATAGAAAAAAAAAAGGGGGGGGGTTTGTTTTTTTCTTTTAAAGGTTTTTACTTGACAAGAGAGAACAGAAGCACACAAGCAGGGGAGCGACAGCACAGGCAGAGCGAGAAGCGGGCTCTCCACCGAGCAGGGAGCCTGATGCGGGATCGGTCCCAGGACCCCGAGATCACGACCGCAGCGGAAGGCAGACGCTTCACCGACAGAGCCCCCGGCGCCCCTGCACAGGCTCTCACCACGACAGAACGTCCGCTTGGGGCTGCGGGGCAGCCACCCCGCTGCAGCCCGCGACGCCGACTTGTCACTCCGCGCGGGCAGCCGGCGGGGGCGGAGTCGGTCCGCGTCCCCCGACTCGCTCCCGGGTCTTCACCTGCGGTTTGGGCGGCTCCGTCCTCATCGGCGCGTCGCAATCCTGCCGCCCCCGGGCCGTCCGGAGCCTCCCGCCGGGTTCCCAAGCCCCGGGTCCCCAGTCCCGTTTCTCCGGCCCGCCCTGCCCCATCTCCTCCCCTCGCCCTCACGCCTCCATCCTCCCTGCACGTCCGCCGGGCCGCGGCCGCCGCTCGGAAACCCCCGCCGGCCGCGCGACCTGAGGACGACCGCAAACACGCTCCTCCCGGCCCCGAGGACTCTGCGCACCGGCTCCCCGTCCGGTCCCCGCCCCGTCTCCGCCCCCGCGCCCCCGCCGGGGTCCCCGCGTCTCCCGTTCCCGAGGCTTCCGCCCGCCCCGCTGCGCTCGGGGCCCCTCGGGCGGTCCCGGCCGCGGGCACCTCACCGGCCCCGCCCAGAGTCCCGGGCCCGGACCCCGGCCCGGCGGCGTCCCCGCGCCTGGACAGCGGCCCCCGGAGCGCCGGCCCGTCCGTCCCGCTCAGCGTCGGCGCCGCACCGCGTTGCCGCGTCCCCGAACTCACCGGACACGGGCGCCCCCACCCCGTCTCCACGTCTCGTTCCAGAAGCTTCCGCGCCGCCCCTCGCGACCTCCCTCCCGCCGGCGGCTCCCCCTGCGCCGGCGGCTGCGGCCCTCAGTGTCGCCGGCGACTGCCGGAAGCGGGTGAGCGAAGGTCCGTCCGTCCCGCACTCCCCCCTCACCCCTGCGGGGCAGTCCTCGCCCCCCCGCGCAGGGCCCCGCCCCGGCCTCCGACCGCCCCGGACTGCGCGTCTGTGGACCCCCGCGACCCCTACCGGCCGCCCCGACCGCCGCACCTCTGCACGACGGCTGCCCCGCGACTCCGCCCCGGCCCCGCCGCCCCACCTCGTCCCGCGCCCAGCGGAGCCCCCCGGCCCGAAGCCGCCCGGAGACCCCGCTGCTCCCGTGACCCGCGCGCCCCAGTCCCCGGCGCTCCTTCGGCCACAGAGCGCAGGAGGGGCCGGTGGGAGGCGACCCCGCGGGCCACATACCGTGCTCTCCGGCGCCTCCAGCGTCTGCCGGCCCGACCGTCTGCGCACGCGCCCGCCACGGCCGAGCGGGTCCTGATCGTCGGCGTCTGCGCCCGAACAACCCGGCCCGGAGAGGGGCGCCGGGGGACGGCGACGGGTCACCCGCTGAACTCCAACGCCCGGCGTGCACCGCGCCGCCCGAGGGCGGGCGGCACCCAGACCCCGCCCCGGCTCCCAGCGTGCATTGCGCCGCCCGGGGGCTCACGGGACCCCACCACCTGCGCTCCCTCCCGGCCCCAACGTGCCCAGCGCCGCCCCGGGGGCCGACGGGACCCAAGCGCGCCCTCTCCTACAAATCCCGGACGTGCACTGCGCCGCCCGGGGGCCCGACGGGACTCAGGCTCCGCCCTCCTAAGCAGGCGCACCTCCCTCCGGCGGCGTCCTCCGCGGTGGCGCTCCGGAGCGGTCGACGGGCGGTCAGGGGCCCTCCCCGCGCGGACCGCGTCCGGGTCCCCCGCCCCGGGGGCGGACCTGCCGCCTGGGAAAGGGATGCGGCTGAGGCGCGCCCCTGTCGGATCCTCCGCTGCGGGCGCCGGAGAGCGGGGCCCAGGACGCACGTCTGCCGGGCCACGTCCAGGTGAGCCGCGCTCGCCGCTGAGGCGCGGGGCCTCGAGGCTCGGTCCGCGGCCGTCTCCGCTTCCCCGGCCCCTCGGCCGCTGCTGCTTCCGCGGGCGGCGTGCCCGTTCTCTGCCCCCGGGTCGTGCCCTCCGCGGGTGCCCCGCGCTCCCCCGCCCCCGGGTCGCGCGCACGCCCGGCCTCCTGGTGCGCGGGCCCACTGCGCGTCCCGCGCGGAGCTGGGCCGGCCGCCGCGGTCAACCGCTCGGCTCCCAGGTTCCCGCCTGAGACCCCGCGGGGGCAGCCCGCGCGGAACCCGAAGCCCCTCGTGCGTCCCTGCGACCCCCGATCGCGGGGGAGGCGGCGACCCCCGCTGGCCGGCTGTCATCGCGGGATCCGGAGCCGGCCGCGGCCGGTCCCCGACCCGGAGCAGCCCTCCGGCTCCAGGGAGGCGCGGGTGCCTTCTGAGGCTCTGCCCTCGGGGCTCTCCGGCGAGCGCCGGGTAACCCCAAGCCCAGAGGAGCGCGACGGGCCCTGACGCTCCGCTGCCCTTGCCCGGGCGTGCGCCGGCTCCCAGGCCCCCCCGTGTACATCCACTGTTTAGAAAGCAGCGAGTCCGCGGTTTGGGGTAGGGAATGCGGTGGTGGTTTCGCGGTGAACGTGCCATGGCTGAGTTTCCCTTCGTTTCCCTCCCTCTGTTAACGCAGTCCTTTGAGTTCACCGACGACGTGCGAGCCTGAAGTCGTGTTCGTGACACCGTCCGCGCTGTCGGGTAAGAATCCGGCCTCCGCCGCCCAGTCCGTGGGCACTCGGAGTTCGCCGCAGCTTCCTCCGGGAGTTTGCTCCCTGAGACCTTTCCAGGACCTTTCCTGTCCTGCTCGGTGCCCGGTCATGCGGCTTTGGGAAGTGTCGCTGGTATCACAGAGAAGTTCTCCTGTCGGGGCGCCCAGTGGCTCAGGTCATGGTCTCAGGGTCCTGGATCCAGCGGGCGTGGGCTCTCTGCTCGGCGGGGACCCTGCTTCCCCCTCCCTCTGCCTGTCTCCGTCTGCTTGTGATCTCCGTGTGTGGAATAAATAATAAACGATCTCTAGAAAGAAAGAAAGAGATTCTGATGTTAAACCGTTCCCTACAAATGATCTTCACGTTTTCTCTTTCAGAAGAAGCCGAAGGACCCTACGGACTGGTGGACTGGACTCCCGCCTTGCCCCACTGCACTTGCGGGCCCTGGGGTCTCCTGCCTGTGGCTCCAGGCACCGCCTGTGGTACCAGGTCAGTGTGCCCCTGCTCAGGTCTTGGTTACAGCGGACAAGATGCGGCTGGTTCCTCCGCAGGGCTTGTGGGATCCTGGCTGGGGTGACCTTGACTGACAGGCAGCGCCCCCCTGTACTGCTGTGGGAATGAACTAGATTCTTCCCGGCAGTTTGATCATGAAAATTGGAGAAGGTGGGTCCAGAAGGTCCAGAGGACAAGCGGGACCCTGTGGTGCATGTGAGCAGAGGCTGGGAGGCAGAGCCATGAGGTTTTCACGTTTCAGACCGTTATAGAAAATTGAAGAAAGTAGAGGAGTTCCCCTCCCCGTCTGCCTCCCCAGCCCCATTCCCGAAGGGACGTCACCCACCCCCGGACTTAGGGCTCTGTCTGACATCCGATGTCTGAGGAAATAGTCCCTTTACATACCTGCAGTCACCATAGAGTCCAGAGTTAGGGGCATGTGGGAGAAATCTTTAGCTTGGGTGACTTCACTCTGAAAAAGGCTGGTTTCAGGACAACGTTATTGTGCTTTGCTTTGAACTCTTATCCAATAAATGATGTTAACATTTACGAATTATTGAAGATTTTCAAGTGGATGAGAGTAAGTGACTTTCATACGACAGTGAATTAAAGGCATTGGAATACTTCTAAGAAGATTTATTGGAGAGAGAGCAGTGCGTGCTGGGGGAGGGACCAGGGGGAGAGGGAGAGAGAGAATCTGAAGCAGACTCCCTGCATAGTATGGAGCCTGACATGGCTCAGCCCCACCATCCGTGAGATCGTGACCTAAGCTGGAACAAGAGTTGGATGCTGAACCACCAGGCACCCTCTAAAGATATTGGAAGTATTTTTTGTTTTCGATTTTTTTTTGAGTGGGCTTAATAGTGAATCCATTTGCCCCCCCCCCCCTTTTTTTTTTAAGATTTATTTATTTATTTGACAGAGAGAGAGATCACAAGGAGGCAGAGAGGCAGGCAGAGAGAGAGGAGGAAGCGGGCTCCCTGCCAAGCAGAGAGCCTGATGCGGGGCTCGATCCCAGGACCCTGGGATCACGACCCGAGCCGAAGGCAGATGCTCTAACCCACTGAGCCACCCAGGCGCCCCTCCATTTGCCTTTTTATCCTAAATAAATAACTCCTTATTA
This sequence comes from Lutra lutra, assembly GCF_902655055.1. Taxonomy (NCBI): domain Eukaryota; kingdom Metazoa; phylum Chordata; class Mammalia; order Carnivora; family Mustelidae; genus Lutra; species Lutra lutra. The sequence continues at coordinate 200,727,097 of NC_062280.1, forward strand.
AATATTTGTGGTTCTTGATCAAGTAATCTCATCAATTTTAAGATAAGTTTTGGGAATCGTGTTCTGCCTTTATCAAGCCAAGCAAACCCATTAGAGATTTGGCTAGGCTGTGGAGATACGTTTTAACTAAAGTTGAAATATGTGTAAATGAAACCTTTGGGGGCGGGTGGTGTTCAAAGCACTGATTCTGGTGTTGCTTGAACGGAAAGTGACCTTGTGTTTTACTGCAGCAGAGACATCTTACAAACCTTCAGCTCTGGTAAGGATGTTTCCTCGTCATGGATACGTTTTCCTTGTTCTGCAGCATAAATGGTGATCGTTAAACATGATGAGGGTTTAGTGGGAAATGGTAAGCCTTTACGTTCAATTCTGAGAGTTTTACTTTGAGATAATTATTTTCAGATAGTACTTACAGTTATAAGAACTAATACAAAGAAATCCCATAGGTCTTTCACCCAGATATCCCCAGTGATAGCTCCTGACAAAACATAAGGTGTAAGTAGAAGACAGCTTTGGTCCGATTCTCCCACCGACGCAGACGGCGTGTTCTGCGTGCACTCGTGTGTGTGCTCAGATCTGCGAGTCTGTCACGCATGGATTCCGGGGCCACCAGCACTGCCAAGACACAGACCATTTCCATCCACAGGGTCCCTCTGGCCCCTGACAGCCCCTGTCCGCTCTCCCCCTCCACAGAGTGTCATTCCGCAGTGCCGTCCGTCTAAAAGGAGTCGTGGGGCCCGTGTGACAGGCTGTCCTCGCGCACTCTTGAGATCCACTGAGTTTGGATCAGTGAATCAAGATATAGAAATTCTAGGACGCCTGGGGGGTTCAGTCGGGGAAGTGTCTGCCTTTGGCTCCCGTCATGATCTCGGGGTCGGGATCAAGCCCTGCTTCAGACTCCATGCTCACGAGAGGTCTGCTTCTCCCTCTGCCTCTCCCCCACTGTTTGTGTGCATGCATGTGCTCGCGCCCTTTCTCTCTCGGATAAATAAATACAACCTTAAAAAAAAAAGTATAGAAATGCTAGAAATTCATTATAAAAACACAATAAATCCAAAGTGTCTTTTTTATAATTGAAGGTAATAATAATAAAATACTGGAGCTAAAAACGCTTATTATTTACTCAAGAAAAAGCATGTAGCAGTTCAGGAGTGCATAGGATTTAGTAGCGAGTTTGAAGGTTAGATGAAATTGAACTTAGGAAGAAGGAGTGATTTATGTTTTCGGAGTCTATAAATAATTTCAGGTTCATGTTCTTGAATCAGATTTGTTTTGGTGGAAATATTGTATGACCACAATTAAAATTTTCCATGATTTCTCATAAAAATTAATAGCCTGTCACGTGTCATGGGGTAGAGTTATACTATTTAATTTCAGGAACTGGTCTGGGGAAGGAAGCAGAGATGAGTGGAAGCGCGTCGTTCACAAGCCGTGTGGCCAGTTATTTGCAGTTTGAAATCCATACAAGAATCTCTTTGATCTCTTAGGGAAAATGGGAAACATTGACAAGCTTTGGAAATCTCTCTCTTGGTTCTGAAAAATGCTAAAAAAGCATGCGCTTCTGAAGTAGTGATTGAATTCTTTCTGTTCCCTGGGACAGTAGAAGCTTAGCCGTAAAATGAGTCATTAAAATGGCAGATTAACTACTTGCTAGGCATTACTATGATTCATCACTTATTTACTTTTAAGGTGGTAACATTTACTTAAAGTTATATTAAAACTGTGACCTAAAGTCGGGTAACTTAGGTGGCACGTTCTCATGTATCCTGCGTCGTTGGAAGAAAGTGAACTATTGTAGGTACGTGGTTCTTTATGTGACCTCAGGAGCTGAGGGATTCGAAAATGTATTGAAACTGAGAAGTTTCCTGACTTTCTAACCAGAGTACTGAGCCAGAATATAATTTTTTTTGGTGACTTTTGATGGGCAGGTGTCCTTCCCGTCCTCCAGTCGTGGTGTTTTCGGTTCAGCCCTCACCGAATCCCCGGGGGGCCGGTCTTTGCAGAGTTCTTGTGCTGGTTTTTTCAGAAGTTCTGTTTGGTCTCCACCTTGTCCTGCCTGTCCTTTCTTGGTATCGTCAGAATTTTTCCTCCAGAAATGTCACAGTCTCGTTTTTTGCTGCCTCTGATCTGTTTGCCTGGGAAAGCAGATTATGCTTGTGAGCGTTGGGGTTCCCGGTGAAACTGAGGTACAGCGGCGTGTTTGAGTCGCAGACCCCCAGGGAGGGAGACGACCGGCACGTTTGTCGTGACGGCCCATGGGGTGCTGCTATGAATGACTCGTTCATACTAATGTTCTGTTTAACTGCAAGGCTTGTGTGAGTGGCAGGTTTGGTTTGTTTTCGTTTCTGAACAAGTACTTGTGCCTGGTGATCTAGTCACCGGTTTCATTGGTTGCTTTTTAGGGCGTAGCTTGCTTGGCCTGTCTTGTGTTTGTGACTGTTTCCTACCTTGTTCTCCGCTTTCCTACCTCCGAGGTGATTTCTTCTTGGCGGCCTTGCTGACACTGCTTCTTGGTCCCTCGCTCCCTTGGAGGACGCAGCCCTGCCCTCCTGGTGTAACCGGGAACCACAGCCGCGGCACCCACTGCTGCCCACGGCACAGCCTGCGGTGAAACTTGTGCCTGTCACGGTCGGTCCTGTCTGTGCTTCCGTTGCCAGGATCAGTGCCCTCGTGGTGCCTGGGCACTTCTCAGGAGAGGGAGAGACGGAAGCCTATGTTTGGATCATAGAGGATGTTTGAACATTTAGTAAAGCCCTATCGATCCCGGTGTGATGGTGTTTTGTGATTTTCTTTTTCTGCGTTGACATCTGTGACTTTGGAAATTCAGCAAATATCTAATGATTTTGGTAAGAAAACAGTATGCTAGAGTAAGCTAAAGTAGCTCAGAGGGTTTCATTCAGAAATGTGGAGCGTGTTTCCTCCAGGTGATTCACAGATCTGAGGTAGCGGAAGTTGATGGTGTTTTCTGGCCTTTAATATGTGGACCCTCTTAAGTCGAGTTGGGTTTTGTGTTTTGCACACAGTAGAGTTAGTAGGTATATGAAGCCAAGTTTTCTTTAAAAAGAAAATTGTCTTTAAATTCGGCATAGCCTTCATCCAGTTCTTTACCAGGCTCCGTACTTCAGTGTTCAGCGTTCGATTAGGTCCAGGTATAGTAGTTTAGATATTATTGTTTATCAAGAAAAGTAACTTCTTCAAAAAAGTGGTAGCTTTTCCGGATGTAATTATTTAATACTTTTAACTCTGATCTCAGTGGGAATGAGTCGTTGGTTCAACTATATGTGACAGTAAATCTCTTCTCCAGCTGAACAATGTGTGTGTAAAATGCAAGCTGACATTGGCGGAGGCCTTCGACCGTGTGGCCCTGTCTCTGAAACTGGACCATGAAGGTGCTGGAGGGAAAATTACTTGTGGGTGCTGCTTGCGCTGCTCCGTGTGGTGGCCAGCGCTGCGGAACATGAACAGGTGGCGAAGCACGCCATCAAGTTACACCGAGGCCGCGGAGCCGCCGGCGCGCAGAGGAAGCAGTGGGTCCTGGACGGTTGCCGGAAGCTCTCCGGGCTTCTTCGCCAAAAGACTGTGGTTCTTAACAAACTGAAAAGTGCGATCAGAGCGGTGGAGAAAGACAACAGCCTGTCTGATGAAGAGAAGCTGTTTCAGGTGCACACGTTCGAAATTTTCCAAAAAGAGCTGAACGAAAGCGAAAACTCAGTGTTTCCAGGCGATCCACGGCCTCCAGAGAGGCCCTGCAGGGGGACTACAGGGACGTCGTGAACATGAAGGAGAGCAGCAGGCAGCGCCTGGAGGCCCTGCGAGAGGCCGCGATCAAGGTCAGTGCGGCCCGCTTTGGGCCAGAGGGCAGGGCCCGTGGGGGTCCGGCGAGAGGGCGGCGGGCGCTTGGCCCTGTCGAAGCAGGGCTGTGTGCGGGAAGTGTCCCTTCCTTGTGTGGGACATCGTAGCACAGCTCCCTTCCAGGCCTTCTAGCAGCGGTTGTGGTGCTTTTCTCTGCCGGGGAAGCTCCCAGCTGATTAAGACAGTGACTATAAACCGACGTGGGAAGTAAACGTATTTGTAACCACCATCAGCATTTTGATTCTGACAACAGTTCTTTTTAGCGTGAAGGTTGGCTGTCGAGTGTCCCTCTGCTGAAGATTCAAATACTAAAGTTCGTTTTCAGCAATACGTGCATTTGAAATCAGCATTTTGACGAAGCGTATTTTAAAACGGAGAGACGAAGTACTGCCGTATCGGATGTGGTGTTTATGTATGATTTTTTTAGCCGTCATTTACGCTGTTTGTTACGTCAGACACTTGAAATCCCGATCTTCCTTGACTCGTGATGGGGCGTTGTCCCAGTAAGCCCGCCGCAGGTTGCAAACACAGCAAGCAGGTCAGAAATGCATTCAGTCACCCCAGCTGCCCAGAGCTGTAGCAGTGTTAGCTGACATGAGGCCCGCTCCGTAGTGACGCGCTGAACACCTCACGTGCTGTGTTGAGTTCTGTACTGAGCGTGAACACAGAGTGCTTGTCGTTGGGGCCGTTGTGCACCACGTGGTGGCGGCCGATGGGCAACTGTGGCCCCATGCCACGGCCCAGCATCATGAGAGAGGATCCCCGCTGCCTATGGTAGCCCGGGAAAGATCCCATCAGAATGCCAGGTGTGGTTTCTACTGAGCGTGCGTCACTGTCACACCACCGAGAGGTCAGGAGGTTTACGTCCAGCCATCCTAAGTCAGAGACCATCGGTATGTGAAATACGTCATTTTCATAGGAAGCGCGTGGTATTAACACACAGTTCAAACAGTGGAGAGGGTACAGACTATTAAACTTTCTTTACCAAAGGGCAGTATATTTGGTAGAAACACGGGTGATGGGGTAGATGGTGAGTCAGGGTCAGGGTTTTCGGCCCCCTTGATTCAGGAGCACGTGTCTTTGGCATGTGTGACTGTGTGTTGGCAACAGACCTTGATGCTCTCGTCTGAACAGATGCCGCTGTTTGCCAGTGGCCCAGGACCATAGGTGTTTCTGGAGTGCGGCCGTCCATACGTGGTCGGCGTGGCGTCTGCGGTAGAGTCTGTCCAGTGAGGGGCTCTGCGTGAGTAGATGACCTTCAGAATTTACTCCAGGGCTATAGCACGTTCGTTGGTGTGTCCATCACACAGCTCTCCCTGACGTTTTCGGAGCTCGTGACGTCCGAGGGATGGAGGGTGCTCGACCTTCTCTCCTGGCCGGAGCCACACACACGATTACGAATGGATTTGGCAGTGAGAGCGTGTGGGTTGGCGTGGCCGGGCCAGGCACTCGGATGGAAGTCCCGGCCTGGCCTCTTTCCTAATAAACCCAGATTTCCTTTCTCACCAATGCACAGGAGGAGACAGAATATGTGGAACTTTTGGCAGCGGAAAAACATCAGGTCGAAGCTCTCAAAAGCATGCAGCACCAGAACAGAAGCTTATCCATGCTCGACGAAATTCTTGAGGATGTGAGAAGGCAGCCGATCGCCCTCGAGGAGGAAATAGAAGAACACGCTTTCGATGACAACAAGTCCGTGAGTAGCAGTCCGGGACGCATCCCTCTCCGCTCGGCTGTGTGCAGCGGAGTTCGCCGGCGCACCTGTCGCGGTGTGGACTGGAAGTGAAGACGGGACCAGAACAAGCTGCCGGGCTCAGAAAGAGACCGGTTTGTCATGTGGGAGTCCGCTAGATAACCCTTGCCTTCGCCTTGCATTTTTGTCGGTGCCTCACCAGTGGCTCGTCTCTGTCCCACTTTTGCCTTCAGGGGGACTGGGACTCTGGTCTTAAGAAAGCTTGCCCTGGGACAGTCAGGTTTCAGTGCGGATCTGCCCAGGGGAGCCGTCAAGTCCTTCTAGGAAGCGTATCCGACGCAGGCTCTCAGACATATCGCTTGTTCTGACAGGTTGAGGATTCTCTGGGGAAAATGACATTAATGCCAAAAATTGGCTGTGAGTCCTGAGAAGGACGCTGAAAAGCCTGCGGTAGGAAAGCAGGTGGGAACCCCGCTCAGGGCGTGAGCACCGCGCAGGCTGCTCTCGGACATCGCCGGCCAGGCAGGGAGGGGCGCGAGGGTCTTCTTGAGGGAGCTCGCCTGCCCTTTACGCAGTGCTCAGCGAGCTCTTCCGTGTCCGGCCATCGGGCTGTCCCTGCCACGCCCCCCCGTTCACTTCTGCCCCGGCACCTTGGGTCTGTGCAGATCCTGCAGACGAGGGCTCAGCCCAGCACTTCCCCCATTCCAGAGGTCCGTCACGGGTTCCAGACCCTCTCCTCGGGCTCCCAGAGCACAGGAAGACAGTTTCTTTGCTGGGTGACGGTGACATTGTGAAGGACACAGTTGAGGAACAGCCAGGTGTTAAGGGGTGAAGAGTGGATGCCACTCACCCGCTCGCCGGGCCGGCTCCCTCCTCCCAGCCGGACGCTCTCCGAGCCCCCGCGTCAGGGTTTACTGGGAGCCGCCTCGTGTGGGCCTGTGATGAACTTAGCCTCTCGCCTCCTTCCCTCCCGCAGCCCCATCCTGTGGGGATCTGGTGGCTTCCTAAAAATGCCCTCACTGCCGTGAGCTCAGGTGAGGCTACGGAGCGCCCGTGAGGTGCTCCTGTTTCTCCTCACACGTAGGAAATCACGCGGGTTGTGGGTGCTGTCAGCCAGGAAGGGGGCTGAGGACCAAATGCGTGTTTGTTGGTACAGGTGTGCCCTGAGTCAGGTAGAGCAGGTGTCTGGAAGCCATAGAAACCCTAAACACTTCAGCCTTAAATCGCCTCTGTACTTGAAATAATTTTCCTCCACACGTGTTCATGAGCATGTGTCCGTGTTTCATCACACGACGGAACACTGGAGACGTTTCCTGTCACTTCTCTATGGAATTTTTGCTCCAAAAATTGAGAACATTTCCTTGTTTCCAGTGACACAGTGTTGGTTATTCTCACAGGTGAAAGGGGTCAATTTTGAGGCAGTCCTCAGAGTAGAGGAAGAAGAGGCCAATTCCAAGCAGAACCTCACAAAGCGGGACGTGGAGGATGATTTGGGTCTCAGCATGCTGATCGACTCCCAGAACAACCGGTACATCCTGACCAAACCCAGAGACGCCACCATTCCACGCGCAGATCACCACTTTCTAAAGGTCATCTGTCTGTCTGCTCCCCTCTCAGAACCCCCCTCCTTCTTTTGCGCTTCCTGGTGTTTCACGCGAAGTAAGACGGAGCTTTATTTCCTGAGCGTCATAGGGTGCACAACCTTCCTCCCACAGAGGTTTTACCAGCATTCCGTGTTTTCTGTGACTTGAAGCAGTTTCTCTTCATCTTTATTTTTTCCCCAAAAGAATAAGAGAATAAGGCATTTTAATATTTAAAATGAAAATTAATTTTTCTTTGGGGAATTTGGGAGTCTATGAAGTCCGGAGCTGCTCTGATGGGCTCCAGCTCGGCCCTGAGAGGGAGCATGGGATGAGGCCTAGAGGCTTCGGCTCCGGCGTTGTGGGTGGCTTCGTGTAGACGAGGGTGCGGGATGAGGTCCGGCTCCCCCAGAGGAGGTGACACGCGTTCTAGACTGAGCTGGATTCACGTCTGTGCCCTCTGGGGAAGCCAGTGGGGTAAAGAAGATACGGGATTACGGAAAGATCTGCAGTTGAAGAGCTGTGGGTGGAGATCACTGCTTGGGCTTGGACCAGAGAGGGTAACTGGTACAGGAGTGACTGGGGCAGCTCAGGGAAGGCTGTCGGGCTCCGGACACCCCGCTGGGTCTCCAGCGTCCTCCCAGGTGCCGGGATTTTGCTGCTCTTGAGGAGGATGGCGGCACCCACTGAGAGGAAGGTCTGTGACCCCCAAGGAGTGCTGGGAGAGGCTGACTCCTGGGGTGGCAGGGGACTCAAACCTGGAAAGTCCGCCCAGCTATCGCCTGCCTTCATTGCCGTTGCTGCCACCGGAGACTGGGGGGGGCCCGCTCCGCAGGACGTCTGCTTTCTCTGCTGCCAGCCCCTTTGGTCCTGCCCGCCATTACCTCAAGTGTCTGTCTGTGTCTGTTTTTTGTTTATCCCCTCCAGGACATCGTTACCATAGGAATGCTGTCTCTGCCTTGTGGCTGGCTGTGCACAGCAATAGGACTGCCTACGATGTTCGGTTATATTGTCTGTGGCGTACTTCTGGGGCCTTCGGGGCTGAACAGTATTAAGGTAAGAGCAGAATCTGACTGTTCGGTATCCTTTGACAGAGCACCGAAGAGGCCCGGACTAAAGGGCTTTGACGTTTTGAACTTGAATCGATAAAGATAGTAGTTTCTTATAAACCATGTTGAGGAAGAGGCTCTACAAAATAGTTTCATAAGAAATGTCTAAACCGTAAGGAAATAATTTTGTTCACTAGTGAATGGATGACTCGACTAGAGAAAAAATCCTGGTACATGTCTTTAAATTTTATTAGTTTCAGAATTTCTGTTTCCAGTAATAGTATGAATTATATTATTCAGACACTGAAAACAACTCAAAATGCTGGATTCAATATGTAATTCAAATATTTGTACCATATGGTGAAGCTGGTAAAGTAGTGACAAATTAACAAGCCTAAATGTGGGGTGTTGTGAGAGCCCCGGACGACTGTGAGTGCTGGGGTAGAGGCGGCTGTTGCTGAGGCTGGAGCAGGGGCTGTGGCCGCAGGGGCTGTGAGCTTCAGCCTGTGTTGCCGGCACTCTGTGGAGTCCCGAATGTGCCGTCTGGATACACACAGTTCAGACAAAAGGAACAGAGAATGCCCAGAAGGAGTGTCATGAGTCCCACACGGAAGGGGCGTACGGGGTGGTGAGGATGCGGCAGAGCCCTCAGAAGGAGGACAGGGGCAGGCAGGCAGGGAGAGGTGTGGGCGCTCCACTAGGGGCCTCTCCCCTGCGGCTAATGGACACACCCCGCCGGGCAGGTGTGCTGCAGCTTCTCTAGACCGGACAACAGAAGAAGACGTGAAAAAAGTCCTCACCCCCAAGTAATCTTCTCAGTGGGTCTGATTGGCAGGGGATGGGGGCTGTGCCTGGGCTCAAAGCCCAGGACCTTCCTGGCAGGTCCTCTCGTGGCCTGGGCTCAGTGTGGCAGGGTGGCCTGTGGGAAGAATGGTTTTGAGTTTGTTTGTTTGTTTTAAGATTTGTATATTAGAGGGGCGCCTGGGTGGCTCAGTGGGTTAAGCCTCGGCCTTCGGCTCAGGTCATGGTCTCAGGGTCCTGGGATCGAGTCCCGCATCAGACTCCCTGCTCAGTGGGGAGTCTGCTTCCCCGCCCCCGCCTCCCTCTGCCTACTTGTGATCTCTGTCTCTGTCAAATAAATAAATAAAATCTTAAAAAAAAAAAAAAGATTTATATATTAGGGCACCATGGAGTGGGGGCAGCGGCAGAAGGAGAAAAGCTGACTCCCCGCTAAGTGCAGAGCCTGATCTGCGAGATCGTGACGAAGCCTGAGACGGCGACTTGAGCCAAAACCAAGAGTCGGACACTCGACCGACTGAGCCCACCGGGCGCCCCTGGGAAGAATGCTTCTAATTCAGTTTTCTGAATAGGTGATCTCCATGTGTTTGAGGACAAAATGGTGTGGGTAAAAAAAAAAAAAAAAATTTATTTTTAGATGAAAAATCTCTTCCTGCCCTTGTCCCATCCCTCCCTTTCCAGAGTATTTACAAATGATAGCAAATACAAATGTATTTTTCTTTTTTATTTTTTCTTCATAGCAATGACTGCTTATAAGGATTAAGGCTAAATGATAAGTAAAGGCTGAGTCAGGTGAAAAGTACACTTGGAAGCTACAAATACTACGATTCCTAACAAATGTGCTGTACTTTGGAAAACAATGTCATTACAGTAGACCAAGGTGAAAACCCGGGCGTACCAGCAGAGGTGGGAGGCGGTTCACGGAAGAAGTGTGATGGTGCCAAGTACTTATCTTTTCCTAGTAGGAGGTTGATAAGCTTGTGCTCGTTATGGGGAGGAGAACAGGTTTAAGTGTGTTAGTTTGAAGCCATAGGTTACAGCTTTGTTTTAAAGAGGGAGGAAAAGTAAAAGCAGTAGGAAAAGCCAGAAGACGAAGGAGGGGCAGAAGTCGTTACCACGATGGGTAGAAGTGAAGTACACTTCCCTCCTGAAAGATACGGGTTTGTGGAGGGGTCAGGAAAACGCACAACAATCAGGATTCGGCGAAAATGAGTAAGAAAAGTTGAAGTGAAAGGAGGGAGATGGCCGCGAAAGAGAGGGTGGGCCCGTCCCGTCCGTGGCTGGTGGGCTGTGGGCGTGTCCTTGCGCAGTGGCTCAGGGTGAGTGTAGATGCGGGGAGGCCTGTGCTTTGCTTTCAGACGTCTGGTCCACGGCTCCACGGGAGGCCACCGGTGTGAGCGACGTAGGTGGTGCCAAGGAGGGCAGTGAGGAAAGCGTTCTCTGCTCACCACGTCACGGCATAGAAAGTGAATCGCAAACACAGAGCACAGGAACGCGGTGTCTCCAAACCTGTGGGACGTGGCCAGCTGTGGCGCCCAGGGAAGTAGGTGCAGCACGAGCCAGTGCTTAGGAAGGAAGATACAGAGTCCTTCCCTAGTGGAGGAAATGGAAAAGAACAGTGCGGTCAGGAAGGGCAAGTCATCTCGGGTGCGGAGCACGCTGAGGGTCAGTTTAAAAAACATGCTGTGTGGGGCGCCTGGGTGGCAGCGGGTGAAGCCTCTGCCTTCGGCTCGGGTCATGATCTCAGGGTCCTGGGATCGCGTCCCGCATCGGGCTCTCTGCTCGGCAGAAAGCCTGCTTCCCTCTCTCTGCCTGCCTCTCTGCCTACTTGTGATCTCTGTCAGATAAATAAAATCTTAAAAAAGATAAATAAAAATAAAAAACACACTGCTTTGTAGGGGTGGTCCCACTGGGTATGTTAGCCTCAGATTATTCTGTGACGCACACTTCAGATGTGAAATACATCAGACTGTGGTTTTACAATTGTGTTTGCAGTCTGTTGTGCAGGTGGAGACCTTGGGAGAGGTCGGCGTGTTCTTCACTCTGTTCCTCGTTGGCCTGGAGTTCTCCCCGGAAAGGCTGAGAAAGGTAAGGGCTTCACCAAGCTGTGATGTTGCCCCCAATTTAATCATCGTATGGTTTCAGTTTGTTTCCTTTCCGTGTGGGTTCATGATTGGGTTATCAAATTAAACTCTTTTTTTTAGAGATTTTATTTATTTTATTTTGAGACACAGAGAGAAAGGGCACAAGCAGGGGGAGCAGCCATGGGAGAGGGAGTAGCAGGCTCCCCGCTGAGCAGAGAGCCCGACAGGGGGCTCGATCCCAGGACCCTGAGATCCTGACCCGAGCCGAAGGCAGATGCTTGACCAACTGATTTACCTCGGAGCCCCTGAAATTAAACATTTTAGAGTAGGTTTTAGTTTGGTACTATTCAGAAAGAAAAAATGCTAGAAGAGGTGAAAATTAAATGCATAAAAATTAGCTTCCGTGGGGCGCCTGGGTGGCTCAGTGGGTTAAGCCGCTGCCTTCAGCTCAGGTCATGATCCCAGGGTTCTGGGGTCGAGCCCCGCATCGGGCTCTCTGCTCGGCGGGAAGCCTGCTTTCCTCTCTCTCTCTCTCTACCTGCCTCTCTGCCTACTTGTGATCTCTGTCAAATAAATAAAATAAAATAAAAAAAATTAGCTTCCATGTGGCTGATTTCATAAGCAGCCTGAGAAGTGATGTGTTTGAGATTACATAATGGGGTCCCTCCAAAAAGGTCAGACACTGCTCGAGGCTGAACTGCCACAGCATCAGATGTTCAGTGTGTTACCCTAGAAAAAGGTCTTTAATTCCTAAACGAGTGGCAAACTGTGATTCTGTCGTTCTGTCCCTGTAAAGTGCTAGTACCTGCAAGGCCGGTCGCCACTGGGAACGGGTGTGTGTGGAAACGGTGAAAACGGGAAGCACGTTGGCCTGAGCTCCGGGGGCCACTGGGATGGAGAGGGGAAGGGAGCTAACGAGAAGCTCCTCCCTCGCAGAGGAAGACAGCAGCCCGCTGCGGAGCTGGCGGGAGGGAGGGGACAGAGGGGCCGGCAGGCCACTGCGGTGCCTGAGGACCCCAGGCCAGGCCGGCCCAGCTGGGTGACTGAGGAGCCTTAACCTGCTGGTGCAAACGCTACCTCTCCGTCCGAGGAAAAGAATTAAGCACAAGTTTGTGGAAGCGTGAACCCACGCGAGGTGTCCGGCTCCAACTGTGGCGTTTCCGTGGAAGACGAGCAGCAGCGGGTGCTGTGGCCACGCTTCCACGTGTGTCGCCGGGAGACGGGCTGAGCGTTGTTGGTAACAAAGGAACAGGCATTAACGTGTCAGTCTTGGTTCATCCTGTCCCTCTCGGACCTCTCGTTTCTCTGCCGTCTTGCTTTTCCCCGGGGAAAGCTCCACTGGTCCGTCCTCCGGTCGCTTCCTCTAATGTGCTTCTCCAGACGCGCCTTCTCACGGCTGCCCTGGGTCACGTTCGCGCTTTCTCCAGGTGTCTCGTGTCTGTGTGCTTCTGGCTTACCCTGCGCACCGGACGTCCCAGCGGCGGTGCTGCGAGGACAGTGGCGCGCCCTCTCTACCGCTGTGCTGATGCGCACGTTGTGTGGCCGTGGCCCGGTGGGACCGGCTGGGTCTGCCGGGAGCCGGGGTTCCGTGGGCAGAAGGGTCTCCTCGCGGCCGTCCTCGCTTGGCGCTCGCGGGGCTTCTCCGGCTCGGGTGTGTGCGGCTGGGAGCAGCCGGTGGCGGACAGCGCGGTTCCAGCGGTTTGGGACAGAGGCAGAGCCTGGCCGTCTCATCGCAGGACCGCGCCTCGGACCTCGGTGTCCCTGCGCAGTCAGGGGTTTGAAAGATTCGTGTGTCCGGGCTCTCCTTCTTCATCGTTCCTGGTTTGCACCACGGTAGTGTCTGCGGTTAGCGATCGGCGGCGGCACGCGGACTTGGCTGGACGCAGCCCGAAGCCGCACGCCCTTGGCACCGTGGCTGGCCTGCAGCGCGCCGGGCTTACCGTCGCACTGGGCCGGGCGCCCCGGGGAGGGCTCGGGAGGAAGATGTGGGAGCGTCTGGTCGTCGTGGGAGGTGGTGTGAGAAGTGGGAGGGCGCGTGGACGGGCCAGCCCCTGTGTACTGACCTTGTCTGGGGGGAGCCAGGACTCCTCACACAGAGCCCCGCGTGGCGGCCGCCCGCAACGGGCTTGCGGGTTTCTCTCTGCCTAGTAAAGGACACCGTCAGGCGACACGTTTGTTTGCCTTTCCTGTTCTGCAGGGGAAGTCACGTGCGTAGCTGCAGGGCAGTCTGAAGCAGCCAGCGCGGTCTCGGGTCACCCACGTGCCTTGTCAGGGTGCGAAATCGTTCAGTAGGTTTTTGAAGGAGTCGCTGGACGGCCCTCTTAGGTCTCCTGTGAACCACCTGAAAGTCTGACTGGAAGCTTTGCAAGCACCGAGGCCTGGGAGCTTCTTCGTGGTTGACGCTGAGCAAAGTTGCCGTCGTCGTCTCCTGACCGCACGGCCGGTCGTGCGTCTGCGTCCCTTCCTGGCCGTGTCCTGGCTCCCCATGTCTGTCTCCCACGTCGGCCGTTCCGTCTCTGTGTGTGAGCCGCGTCTTCTCCCTGTTTTCTCCGTATCTGTCCCCTCAGTAGACCCTTGTTCCAGACGCTGGTGGCTGCGGAGTGTGAGGCCCTGTGCACAGCTGTGTGGCCCTGCCTTGTGGGCCTCCTGTCCGGGGATTTCAGAAGCATGTGTGGGGTTGCGGACAGAGACGTGAAAACGGAGCTCGAGGGGGTGTGTGTCTGGGGTGCAGATGTGCGGGGCGTGCGCTGCCCAGACTCTGACACGGGGAGTTGTTTGGGGACCCTGCTGAGCAGCCGGCTCTGATATGTGTGGCCCGAGGCCCTGTGTTTCCGGGAGTGCAGGGTGGTCCAGATGCTCTGGGTAGAGCAGGAGTCCTCTACGGGCACTGCCCACATTGCCCACAGTCCCCTGCTCACCGTGCTTCTTGGGCAGACAGATACCCATCCTCCGGACCAAAGTGTGGTGGCGACCTCAGAAATCATCAGCCCAGCCTTCGTCTGCAGGCGGAAGACGCAGGGTAGAGAGACGATTCCCTCCCCAAGGTGCACAGCCAGCCGGCTGGCCAGGACAGAGTCAAGCCTGAGCTCCGGGCTCCACTGCGGGCAGGAATACCCCCGCCCCTTACAGGAGGGGCTGCCTGAAACTGGGAGCGCTGGGGCGCCTGGGCGGCTGCATCAGTGAAGCGGCTGCCTTCGGCTCAGGGCATGATCCCGGGGTCGTGAGATCGAGTCCCGCGTTGGGTTCCCTGCTCAGCGGGAGTCTGCTTCTCCTCCTCCTTCCCACTCGTGCTGTCTCTCACTAGCTCCGTCTCTCTCAAATAAATAAAATATTTTAAAAAAACAACAACTTGGAAATCTTAAAATCCAGCATGCCAGCCTCCCCAGGCGCCGTGGCTAGCTCTGCAGGTGCTCCCGGGCCTTCCCACCGCTCCTGGCTGTGACAGGAAGAGGGAGAGCTGTTGGGAGGCCATTAGCCAAGACAGCGATCACCACTGCCATGGGCAGGAAGTAGGGAGTGTGGCCTCCGGACCTTGGAGAGGCAGCCTCAGGGGCTAAGCGTTCTCTGGGCTGGCCAGAGCCTCATGGCAGAGAGCAGACCGGCTGTGTGCTCAGGGCTGAATCCCAGTTGTTTTGCCTCTGTCAGTCTCCCGCCATTTGACGTGGGCTTGATGGTGCCAGGAGGCTCTTACAGTTCGTTCGGGAAGTTGGAGTCTGTGACGGACAAGCAGGCTGCCGGTTACGGCCGTGGGAAGAGCTGCGGCCTCCGAAGAGCCCCCGGCTGCGCTGACTCCCGGAGACGGTGCTGTGGTTTTGAGGGAAGCGCGGCTTCTTGTCAAGAAGCAGAGCGGCCGAGGACAAGGCCACATCCTTCAGATCCCCAAAAGGGGAGCAGTGTGTTCACACAGACGAGGCTGGCCAGCCCGTGGGGTCTCGGGCATTGGCTTCTGAGCCTCTGTGCTGAGCCCCTCTGCCCCTCTTCCGGGCCCCCTCGCGTCCTGCCCGAGGGCCTGGGTGGGGGAGCGCTTGAGGGGGTGAGGGGCGAGAAGAAAATGAGCCGGTGCTTTCCGGTAGGGTAGGGTGAGCTTCGGGATGATGTCCTCTGTCAGTATTTGCCGCTCCCGTCAGTGCCAGGGTCAGATCGCCTTCATCACTGTCTCCTCCACGCAGCTGAAAACCCTCGAGCGCTTGACTCAAACCTGACAGTTTCCATCACGTCTAACACAGCGCTAGGAGAACACCGAGGTACTCGTCAGTACTGGGGCACCGAGCCGAGCTGGCTTCCATGGGACTCGTGTTTCCATCCAGGGAGGGGGAGGTGGTGCTGTCCACCGTGGCGACGCGCCGAGACGGTTAGGTGATGTGTGCACAGACACGTATCACACGGAGAGAGGCGTGTGTTTCGTCCCTGTGACAGCACTGAGCACTCGGGAAGCCGACAGGAGCGGCCACTGTTTTTATTGTGTTCAGGTCGTGACTTTGGGTATTGGGCTGATGAGGTGTTTAGGGCAGAGCTCCTCCCTGGGAGACTGAGGCCCGTGGCCAGGCAGCGCGCGCGTGCTCTGTGCGTCGTCACTAAACGTGTGTAAACGGATGTGTTCTCTTCCAGGTGTGGAAGATAGCTTTCCAGGGACCGTGTTACATGACGCTGTTGATGATCGCGTTCGGCCTGTTATGGGGACACCTGCTGCAGATCAGACCCACCCAGAGCATCTTCATCTCTACTTGCTTGTCCTTGTCCAGCACACCGCTGGTGTCCAGATTCCTCGTGGGCAGCGGCCGGGGCGAGAAAGAGGGTAGGTGGGGCCGGGCTGTAAGTATGCATTGGGGTACCAGGTGGTCGTTGACTTGGATTCACTCCGAAGGCCTGTTAGACGAGTCACAGCTCTGCCCCGTCATGGGGCTCTCCTGGCAGTCATGGTGTTCAGCTTTTCCAGTCTCCACTGGACTAGGAAAGCGGCATTTCCGTGCTTGTCCATTTAGGATAGTTTGAGGACCACGTTCAAGAGAAACAAATCCATGTTGGAAAATGAAAATTGGTGGCCTAGGAGATGAGTGTGCTGCACCCGAGCTGAAACCACGCGGGGTCAGCGCTGTGCTCGCGTGGGGTCGTCACGTGTGTCTGGGACCTGCGGCCTGAAACAGCGGCTC
The DNA here is from genome assembly GCF_902655055.1 of Lutra lutra. Classification (NCBI taxonomy): domain Eukaryota; kingdom Metazoa; phylum Chordata; class Mammalia; order Carnivora; family Mustelidae; genus Lutra; species Lutra lutra. The sequence continues at coordinate 200,743,303 of NC_062280.1, forward strand.
TCGGGCATCATTCCTCGTGCTCGTCCCTGCTGGGCCTCGGGGCTCACGCATTTCTGTGATGACGGGGGCCGAAGGCACCAGCTTCGGCTCCATGCGTGAGACACTGGCCTCTGATGGTTACTGGACGTGGTGAGGCCAGACCGGCCCAGAAGCTGAGGGATGAACGTTCCAGTTTGTCTCACGGCGGCACAGCCCGGCTCCAACCGCACCGCCATTTTTTACATCATGTGAACTTGTTATGGTGATGTTCGCTGTTTTTGTTTTGTAAAAGTAAAAAAACAGTTTAAATGTGCTAGTAGCGCTACACTGAAGTTTGCCTGCACCGACACAGCAATGAGGGAAATAAGAAAAGGGAAAACCAGAGCCGTGGGGCTGGCTTCTCTGGTAAGACCCTCCTCACTGTACACAGAATTGGGGTCTACGGGCTCCTGGTGTCATCTGCGGCCACACACGGCACCCCGCTGCCTGACACCAGGGGTTTTGCACCAGAGGCTGGGAAACCTCTCACACAGCCTCGTGTCTTCTGCTGCTTCGTGAGCCTGTGCGTCATGGATGCAGCCTCCGGCTTGGAACTAGACTGGTTGGTGGTCTCGTCTGTGGAGGCCCCAGTGTCCCCATAGCCCTGTGATTAGGACCACCCCTCACAAGACCCACGTGACAGAGGTGAAGGGGGCCGTCACGGTGAAGAAGGAGGATGACAATACCTTGCATCAGGGCCCACACGCTGGGTGCCGGTGTGTGTGAGGCCGTTGCCAGCTAGGAGAGACCCGTGACACCCGGTGTCAGGATGTGGGCAGGTCTCCTAACCCTGTAAGCTGAGCATGCTGGAGGCAGACCTAAGTGAAGGAATCACACCTATTCAGTTCACACAAAGATAGGACACAGTGTAGACAGAAGACATAGAAAAGAAAGCCACGAGATGAGGCGGGGAGAAGCGCTAAGAGGCTCAGGACGGATCCGGTAGTGGTCCTGGAAGAAGAGTGGAGGAAACCGCCATTAGCATTCAGACTTGAAGAACCACGTGAGCCTTTAGCTTGAACGTAGCACTCCAGAACCGAGCAGGAAACAGGAGGATAAATGTACTCTCGGCATGTTCCAGTACAACAGTAGAGCTCCAGGGACCAAGGGGGAGGGCTTGACACCTGCCCAAGAACACAGGAGACCCACATACCTCCACCTTGCCCGGTGGTCATGCCCATCCGAGCTGTCACCAAGGAGCCGGTGGAAGGGAAGTCGTCGTCCGACACGCACAGGCTCCAGGGCGTGGTGGCCCGTCTCTCCCCGCACTGAGCGCCGGGCAAGGAAGGCAGAGGAGCACAGCCACGTGTGTTTCCAGGCTCGCAGATTCCGTTCACCTCCTCCAGAATGTGCCTCCTGTGTTTCATGTAGGGGCTGTCAGGAGGAGGCTCTGTCACTTTGTAGAAGGCCAGCCTGGAGCTCGAGCTGTGGGAACGGGGGTGCCGCCAGGGTTGCAGGTTTGGGAGGTGGGTGGACATACTGACAGACTTGGGCTCTGTGGATGTGTGTAATGAAGCTCACAGGCTAACACACAGTACCTGCAGGGCCGGTAGAAAATGTCCTTTGGGGGAAGAAAAGCTTTGATTTATAATGGCCACACAAAATAACTTGGGAGTAAATCTCTGACAAGATGTGTGTGTGACCTTTGAGGACAAAAGTACCAAATGTTACTGAGGAGAGAGCGTGTGCTCATGACGAGAAGACTTAATACATAAAGACGTTGTGACTCCCAAGTTTACAAGCTCCCGTCTACCTCCATAAAAGATCTGGCAGGTTTTTTCTTGAAACTCGGTGAGCTGAGCCTACAGTTTATTTGTTAAGAGCAAAGGCTGAGAATAGCCAATATTAATTGGAAGTGTGGGGCTTGTGCAGCAGATGACAAGCCCTGAGGTCCTGTCCCTGCGCTTGGGCAACACCCTGTGTCCAGGCCAGATGGGGCAGGAGGGGGATGGGCAGCCAGGCGCACACATGTGCGGGGAATTAGTTGTGCGCAAGGACGAAGAGAATCCGAGTCCTCCTCGAGGCGTACACCAGACCAGCTCGATGTGGGTTTAACCCCTCAATGTGCGGGGCAGAACTTCAGAGCCACTACCCTGTGACCTCAGGGTGGAAAGGATTGCTGAACTCGAGATGCAGAACCCAAAAGAAAGAATGTCGACCAATCTGAACACATGGAACCTTGCAAAACTTCTGCCAAGAAGGCGTTTTTTAAAAGCTGCGGACTAAGAGAAGACAGCGGCTACGTATGTAAGGGGTGCGAGGAAGTAATGCTTCGGACGCATCAGGAACTTGAACAGTAATCCGAACAGAAGGACACCCAAATGGAGAATGGGCCGATATCCTGGTGGCAAACTCAGGGAGGAGAAGGTGTGCGTCATGAATAGGGGTGAAGAAGGACTCAGCGGTGGTTGGGGAACGCAGGTGCGGGCCAGCCCGCGCAGGTGCCAGCCTGGAGCCCCGACCGTGTGTCCTGTGTCGGCAGGAGTGCGGGCCCTTGCACTGTCAGTGAGAGTGTGAGCTGGGTCAATGCTTAAGGGAACACTTCCACAAACAGAAGTTTCTGTTTCTAGAGACATGTCCCAGAAAGCTCTTCAGATGTGAAGGAATATTCAAAACAATTTTTTTTTTAAGATTTAATTAAAAGTGAGAGAGAGCAGAGGGAGAGCAGAGGGAGAGACAGACTGCCTGCTGAGCGGGGAGCCCCACCGGGACGTGGGACTCAATCCCAGGACTCCAGATCATGACCAGAGCCATTGGCAAGCACTTAACCAACTGAGCCCCCCAGGCGCCCCCAAAACAATGATTTTTGATAGTAAAAATTTAATCTGAGTGTTTAGTAACGTAATGGGTAGTTAGATTACGGTGTGTTCGTATATACTGGAGTACTGCAGATGTAAAAATGAATTAATCGTTATGCTGTCAAGGAAGAAATACAAAATACAGAAGATGTCTCGTCTGATGTAATTTACGGAGAGTTTGAAATTGTGCAAAGCTGTGTCCTCAGAGATGCACCCTGAGAGCAGAAGGAGGTGCGTGCCCAAGGGTGACGCCCCGTGTCTTCACGTGTGGGTGTGGTGTTGCCCAGATTCTCCTTTTCCACTTCTTAAGGGTTCGGGCTAGTCCATTGGATAGTGGGGCCCAGACCCCCAAGGAGTCAGTAGGTAGCTCCAGCCTTCCACGCCCATCATGAAGGGTCAGGCAGCCAGAGGTCATGGTAGCAGCTTGATCATGATGAAAGGTGACACAGAAGATGGGGTTGGTCCCCATCCCCAGAATGAGACTTGCTACCAGCCCCATGCTTCATGGACTCAGAGGCCTCCCTGGGAAACACCAGCCCGCAAGAGACCCCCACACTGTGACCTCGCTGTCCCCTTGCCCAGGTGGACCACACTCGTCTGTGGGAGTAGTATGGACAGGGTAGGGCACAAGGCGGGGGGAGGCTGGGAGTGGCGATGAAAGGGGAATCTCCTCGTGAGCACACAGCAAGGGGACGGGCTGCTCCCGAAAGTGCTGGAGTGTCCAGCACAGCGTGCTTGCAGGAGTGGGAAGACTGGAAACCCCAGTGCCCAGCGACTGGGAAATGGGCAAATTGCTGTATTCTCTAGCAGTTTTACTTTTTAATTTTTCATTTTTTTGAAGATTTTATTTATTTGAAAGAGAGAGATAGCGAGAGAGGGAACTCAAGCAGGGGGAGCAGGAGAGGGAGACGCAGGCTTCCCGCTGAGCAGGGAGCCCGACGCGGGGCTCGATCCCAGGAACCCAGGCTCCTGACCCAACATGAAGCCAGGCAGTTAACGACTGAGCCACCAGGCACCCCTCTCTAGCAGTTTCATTTTTATTTATTTTTTTAAGATTTTGTTTATTTATTTGACAGAGATCACCAGCAGGCAGAGAGAGAGGAGGACGCAGGCTCCCCTCGAGCAGAGAGCCCGATGCGGGGCTCCATCCCAGGACCCTGGGATCATGACCTGAGCTGAAGGCAGAGGCTTAACCGACTGAGCCACCCGGGCGCCCCCCTCTAGCGGTTTTTAAGAAAATCTTGACGCGTCAGCCGTGGGTAATTTTCGGACACAACGGAGAGCAGAAACGAGAACCGAGTTGCCGCAGCTGCGACTCTGTCACGTAGTTTGCAGTCACAAAGTCAACCGAGGGCTGTTCCCGGCCCCCGGGTGTTAAAACCCTCGAGGAAACAATCCGCGTGAGGACTAAGGCGCTGACTGGGGGGGCAGCAGGGGCCCAGCTGCCCACGGGGGCTCGCTGGGGGTCGCCGCAGTGTCTCCAGGACCTTACTTCTGCTCCAGCACCTGAAGCAGTGTCTCAGACGTTTTCAGGGTAGCCGCGCGCGGTAATGGGTCTGTGGGATCCCTCACGTTCTTGGTTTTCTTTACACTTAAAGTATTTAATGAAAGCGATAGAAACAGGAGAGAAAATAAACGCTGTTGTAGCGATAAACAGAAATTAACTTAATGCAAAATGCGGACAGATGAAGAAATACTCAAAGTGGCATCTCTAGTTTTTAGTAGTTCAGTCGGGGTAGTCCCGTCCGTGTCGTGACCGCACCACTTGCCTTCCCCACGAGTCGCTGCAGCGGGGTGCGTCCCTCCCGTCCGGCCTTCTCTGCAGGGGCGTCCTGGGCACAGGCGTGCGGGGGCCTGCGCCCTGTCCGTGTTGCCTGCCCCCTGGTGGTGTTCGTGCCCACTGAATGAAGACCTTGGACTGTGAACCAGTGAGAGGCAAAGAACAGAACTCAAAAACCATCTACAAAGTGCTGGCGGTGTGTCATCAAAGACGATTTCTGAAAAGTATGGTGTGACTAGAGGTTTTGTATTTCCTCCAAGTCAAGAAGCAGCAGCAGCAGCATGCACGGGGGGAGCTCCCTTAGCTCGTGTGAGGACTTGGGGAGGACGACGGCCCTGCCATTGCGAGCACAGGACCTAGCAGGTTCCCCAAGGTCAGGAGAGAGGGCTCCTGAACCCACCTAGGTGTTTGTTGAAGGTGTCGCACTCCTCCCATATTTGTTGGGAGGGACGGGTTCTTGCTACTGAGATGTGCGACCCTCAGGGACACCGGAACAAGCAGGGGTCACCCATTCAGGATGCTGTAAAACCCTAAGAAGAGACTCTCTGTTCTCCAGAAATTGAACTTTGCCTGGGAAATAGACGCAGCCTCCTGGAAGGATCAACTGTGTCTTTTGCTGCTGTTAAGGGATTTTCATTTTATTTGGTTTGTTCCTTCTTCCCTTCCGTAAGGTTACTCTTATCAGATTGGCCTTTAAGTATCTGTTCTTGGGAGTAGGTTTTTTTCTTTTTTTAAGAAAAAGAACAGCTTATTTTATGAGGGTGAGGGTGGGGAACATGACAGTTGAGTTCTTAGAAACACATTTTAAAAGATTGGCCCAGGGCTGCCCGGCCTGGGTGGCTCAGCCAGTTACGCGTCTTCCTTTGGCTCTGGTTTTGGTCCTGGGGTTCTGGGATCGAGCCCCACGTCAGGCTTCCCGTCCAGCAGGGAGCCTGCTTCTCCCTCTGCCCCTGCCGCACCCCCACTTGTGCTTTCTTGCTCACTTGTTTTCTCAAACAAATAAAATCTTTTAAAAAAAGGAGACAAAAAGGGGTCCAAAGCCAGAACTGCTGGTTGACTATGGAGATGTCAGGGGCCCATGTGACACATTAGGTTGGGGAAAATGGTACCCGTGTCCCATCGTCTTTGCAGAGGAGCGACGTAGTTCCTTCAGGCCCTGGCTGCAGCCTTTCTGTTCGTCCACCTGGTGAGCCAGTGTTCTTAGCAGAGCTGCGTTTGTCTCAGGGACAGGTGGCCAGGTGGTGCGGAGAGCGGGCTGGAGGTGCGAGCAGGAGGGGGCGAGGCCCGGTCCCCTGCATCGCTTCGGGGAGCAGTAAAGGCTGGACGTGAAGTCTGCTTCCCGTGCTCTGGGGACCCAGAGTGAAATTGGCCATCCGGGCCCGTCACCTTCTTGCGTCCACACCTTCTTTGTACGATGGCGGTTTTTTCTGTAATTATATAAGTAAAAGATAGTTCATATAAACTGGAGGTTTTCTTTACAAAAAGCTTTTAAGATGTTTCCGTGTTTGCTCTCAAAGAGATTTTAAAGTCTGCATGCATTCTGTGAAGGCGTCGGAAGTATTGGAATTATTTTGGAGATTTGCACGATGCTTGTGTTTCAACTCGGGACACTTTCTCTCTCTAACCCTGTGCTACCGATGGGCTTTCCGTCCGGCAGGTGACGTCGACTATGGCGCGGTGCTGCTCGGGATGCTCGTGGTGCAGGACGTGCAGCTGGGGCTGCTCATCGCCGGCATGCCCACCCTCATCCAGGCCGGAGCCGGCTCCCACTCCAGGTGCGCGCCGCCCCGCTGTGCTGCCCGCTGCCCGGCCCTGCGTCTGTCGCCCCGGCAAGCTACCCAACCCCGCTGTTGCTCGGTTTGGTCGTCTAGAACGTGCGGGGGGTGGGGGTGGGGGGTCACTCCCTGACAGAGTAGTTAGGAGCAAACGGGTTAAAAGAGAAGAGCGCTTCCAACAATGCCGGAACGGGGGCTGTGGGGGCCGCCTGGGTGAAGGATTTGTGTGTGGGACCGTGTGCGCGATTGAGTGTGCGTGTGCGTATGCGTGCGTGCACGCCATCATTGTGGGCTCTCTCGTTAGTGTCTCCGCTGTTACCGTTTCGCCTGGTCCTCCTTTCCCTCCGGCCAGTAAAATCGTCCCAGAACCTGAGCTGCACTTGCTTAGGTTCACGTGGAGAGAGAAGCCAGATGGGAAAGTGGAAGAATAAGTTCATGCAGAAAGGCGCAGGCTCTGCAGCGCGCACAGCCCGTCGCGGGAACACCCGCCAGAAAGGGAATCACTTGGAGAGTGTGCGGAGCCCCTTGAAGTGCTGACTCCGGCCCCTCATTGGCTCCTTTCTCATCCGGGAGCCTCTCATCGCTTGGTGCTGCGCTAGGCCGCGGCGCCCGGCCCTCGTGAGCAGCACGTGAGCCTGCGTTCCTGCCCTCCTCGTGGCGGGGGAAGCATCCGCTCCCCTCCCTCGCGGGAAGTGGGACGCTAACTCTGGGGGTTTTGTAGGTGTTCTTCATGGGTTAAGGAAGTTCCCTTCTGAGTTTGCTGTTGGCGCTTGATTTCGTCCTTCCCGCGCCTCTCTCCACGCGATCACATGGTTTCCTCCCTCGGGCAGCTGAGCCGCGGGTTGTGTGGACTGACTTGGGAACGTCAGACCGGCCGTGAGCACCCGAGGAGGAGCCCCACCTTGGGGTTGTGGTCTGTGATCTCTCCGTGCGTTTTACACAGTTGGCTAGTATTGTGTTGAGAATCTTTACGTCTGAGTTCACGAGCGAGGTTGGTGTGTAATCTTTTCTAGTTTTGGTATTAGGGTAACACTAGCTTCATGAAACGACTGGGGACATGTTCCTTCTCTCTCTGTTTTCTGGAAAACATTGTATAAAACTGCTATTAATTCTTCCTTAGGTATTTGGTAGAATTCTCTGGTGAAACCTGTCTTGAGATTTCTTTTGGGGGATTTTTCTTAAATTACAAATTCAGTTTGCTTAGTGGTCCTGTTCAGATCATTCAGTGTGCTTAGTGGAGGCTGTTCACATCATCTGTTGCGTGTGGTTGGGCTGTGATAGCTTGGTTTCTCAAAGACTTGGTCCGTTCCGTGTCATTTGTCAAGTTTGTTTGTGTAGAATTGTTTGTAGGTTCCTTTATCATCCATTTGGTGTCTGTAGGATCTGTTTTGCTCCCCATCTTCTCTTTTTCTTGGTCAGTCTTTCTAGAGGTTTGGCAGTTTTATTAGTCTCTTCAGGTTACCACCTCTTTGTTTCACTGGTTTTCCCTCTTTGTTTTTCTGTTTTTAATTTCATTGGTTTCCACCCCCCTCCTTTTTTTACATATTTTTTTCCTTTCCTCCTTTCCTTTTGTTTTTTTTTTCCTTCACTTTGGGTTTATTTTGCTCTTATATTTTTCTAGGTTCTTGTGCTGTGAACATAGGTTATTGATTTGAAGCCTTTTTTCTTTCCTACTATACTGAGTGCTACAAATTTTCCTTGCAGCTCTGTCTTAGCTGCGTTTCTTTTATTGTGATATATTGCATTTTTTTTGTTTTGATTTTTTTTTATTTTGAATATATTGCATTTTTATCTTCATTCAGCTCAGTTATTGTAAAACATTTCCTTTGATGCTTCCTCTTCTACCTGTGGATTATTTAGAAGTCTGATGCGTAATTTCCATGTGATCATGGAGATTTTCCTGTTCTCTTTGTCTTACTGATTTCTAGTTTGATTCCACTGTGGTCATGGAACAAACAGTCTTTGTATGATTTTAACTCTCCTAAGTTTGTTGAGGTGTTTATCTTGTGGACTCAGATATGGTCTGTGGTACGTGCTCCCAAGTCACTTGAAAACAAAATGTGTATTGTGTGCAGGCCTGCCAGGACTCAGCCCCCAGGTCCATACGCTGGCCTCCCTCGTGGGGAACCCGTGAGGAGCCTTCCACTGGGAGGGCGCTCGAGCCCTGCTGGGTCTCCTTCCCCCACGTGATCTGTCCTGTGCGACTTGACGTTCGTGCCCATTGCTGCTAGTTTAAGCTTTGACTACAGCGATGAATTCTCACCTAGTAATCAGATCAGTGTTCTTCCACTGAGAACTTTGAAACCAGAATTTTAGACTAAATCGTTTCGTAAATATGATGAACTAAGTTTTCAAAAATAAATTAAGTAAAAAATACGCGTACTCCTTGTAAAAATAAACACACAGTAGTGCCTTTCCTCTGTGAGTTTTTTCACTGAGATCTAGAATACTTTCCGAGAGGTAAATAGCGTATTCTAATGGGAGCTCAGCCCCAAATCCTGTTCTCTGAGACGAAGTAACCCACAGGAAATTCGGGGTTCTGCCTTGGCCACGAGGGGCTGTTCGGTGGCAGGTCTCTGGGGTCGTGTGGCTGGACCTCGAGTGCTGAGCCTGCAGGGTGACGGTCGCCTCGGGAGGAATTTCGAGTGGGGGTTAGTTCCGGGTGAGGAGTTCTGTCCCAGTCACTGAGCCGTGAGCTGCGGTCAGGAGTCCTCATGCCCCATACACGGATTTGCTTCAAAGTTGATGGCAAAACAGTTGTGCTTGCATATTAGAGTCAAGGAATTAGTTTGAACCAAGTTGTTTAGAATTAATGTGATCGATAGGTTTTTAGTATTTGGAAATAAAAATGATTGGGGAGATTTATTTTGTGACGTCAGGGAAAAACGAGTGGAAGCCCGTTTTATTGGGTGTTAGGGGAGGGTGCTCTGGAGGTGGAGTAACCCCCCTTTCTTCTCTCCTAGCGCTGTCATGGAGACTCTGCGGATCCTGGCTTTGGTCGGTCAGAGCCTCTTCTCGCTGGCTGCCGCCTTCCTTCTGTGTCTTGTTGTAAAGACTTACCTCATTGGACCATATTATCGGAAACTGCATGTGGAAGGCAAAGGGAACAAAGAAATCCTTATCTTAGGAATCTCTGCTTTCATCTTTTTAATGTTAATGGTAATTCTCAAAATACCTGTTACTTACATACTGACTTGAAAGCTTATGATCGGTTCTTTATCTTTTTAATTTAATGTAGTTGAAATATTTGAAACACGTGGTCGTATTTTTATTTTATGCACAGTCATTACTCTCCCCCTCAGTGTTAATACAACAAGCTGAACCTGTTTGTTCCCATACTTTTCAAGATTTTATTTTTGAGAGAGAATGAGTCGGGGAGGAGCAGAGGGAGAAGCAGGTTCTCCGCTGAGCAGGGAGCCTGACGTGGGACTCGATCCCAGGACCCTGAGAGCGTGACCTGAGCAGCAGACTGAGCGTCCCGGGTGCCCCATTCATTAGGCACTTGGTGGAAAGGGCTCCTCGGGTGTGGGACCGACCGCAGGAGGTCTGCCTGGCTGCGGGAGCCGCGTGGACTGCCGGCATCACCGGCGCTACACTGTCCCAGACTTTCGGACAGCTCTGTGTCCGCACCGGACCAACCGTTTAGAGCAGGTCTGGGTCCTGTGCGGTGGCGACAGAGCCGGTCAGCAGTGCGAGTTCTTTTGGCGTAATGTGAAAATTTGAAAAAGAAAGTAGGAGGTTCACTTTAGCAGCAGCCTTCTTGTTTAAAGGACACACTCCCAGTGAGAGAACGGGGGAGAGGCGGTTAGAGCCCCGCAAACAGTCCACGGCGCTGGTGTCGCCTGCAGCCCCACAGCTGCTCTCCCCACCGGGTTCACCAGAAGCTCAGCTGGGAATGTGCGCAGCGGCTGTCTCTCAGCAGCCAGCGCCCCGGTCCTTCAGCAGGTGCCCGGTTCCACCAGCTGTGGTCCGTCTGCACCAAGAGGACCGCCCAGGTCTGAAACAGCTGGTGCGTGAATCTCCAGGGAAGTATCCCGAGCAGGAAAAGCCAGTCCTGAGGTCACGTACTCTGCAATTCCATTCACGTGACGTTTAGGATGATGGAACTTCAGAAATGGAGGGAAGCTTGCTGGTTGCCAGGCGGTGAGGAGAGGGAGGGGGAAGGATCCTTGTCACGGACCCTTGCGCGTGTCAGCACCGTGTTGTGTCCGTAGCCTGGCTGTGATCTCGTGCCCTGATTAGGAAGACGCCACCACTGGGGGGGCCGAGCAAGGGGCGTGTGCGAACTCCTTGGATGGTTTCTCACACTGCAGGTGAATCGACACTTCCCTCAAAACTAAAAGGTTAATTTTAATTTAAAGGATTTTAACAAAAAGTGATTCCTTGTGTACGATTTAATCGTCTACTAGTATTTGATAATCTTGGCAGAAGTCTAAGATTCGCTTCTGCTCGAAGCTGCTCACGTGTGTGATGTTTTTCATTTTTCTTACGTTGCTTTGTCCATTCTGGAGAATTTTTCTTGACAATGACGTCCGGCAAAGCCGAGTTGCCCGGATGACGTCCGTCTGTCATCCCAGGGCTGCACAGGTTCAGCGGGTTTCCTCCTGAGAAGCTGCTTGGGTCCCCACACGCGTCAGGTGCCGGCCGGCTTGCTCCCGAGACGGTCTTACAGCTCAGGCACCCTCGTGGCGCTGAGATAGTGTGACACAGCCCGTCCTCTGTCGTTGGCTCTTAGGCTTGGTTCCCGTTCACGGCCCCCCTTGGCGTGCTCCCGGCTGGGCGCGCGGGCGTCGGCTTGCTGGTGCTGAGGTGGGCGCCAGGCAGCCAGGGACGCGCTGTGTCCACCCCCGCGCCGCGGAGCGGTCAGGGTCTCTGCACCCTCCCCCGCACCCGTGCGGTGTTTCCTCAAGGCTTTGACTCCACGTCCCTCCTGAGCTGCGTGGACACCCTCCTTGGGGCTGGACCGTCAGAAGCCTCGGGTCGTTTCCTGTTGCATTGGCTGTTTCTCTTACTCATTTGCAGGAATTTTTAACATATTCTGGGAAATTTTTTGTCTTTGCTTCTTTTTACTAAAAATATGTATAACAAAATCAGCCATTTTAGCCCTTTTAATGGAAGCGTACAAGTCTGTGGTTTTCAGCACGTTCACAGCACCGTGCAACGGTCAGCGCTGTCTGAACATTTCTGTCATTGCTCCCCAAAACCCCCACGGCCCCCGGCTCGCCCGTCCCCCCGTGGCACAGGGACCATGCTCCTGCGCTCTACGTGCGCGGACTCGCCCCTGCGTCCCTGCTCCGAGGGGGCGCCCTGGGTTTCTGTGCTCCGCTCCCTTTATGGCCGAAATTCTGGGTCCCATATGTTTGCTTAGTATCTTCTCACCCGTGACTGTCCTTTCCGCTCTCTTCATAGCGTTTTTAATAAACGGAAGTTCTTGATTTTCCTGCGCTCCAAGTTCCAGGTTGCGGCCGGATGGCGCTCCGCGGCCCCGCCAGGTCGTGTCTTCCCCGGGTGGGAGGCCGAGTCTCCCGCAGGACGACCTGCTCTGCTGCTCGCCTGAGAGCCGCGGCCGTCGGGGGGCCGGGAGAGCGCGGGGCACGGGGCCGTGGGTGACGTCTGGTGCCGCGTGTGGCTCTCCACGCCGCGCTGGGGCGCAGGTCACCTTGTCAGAAGCCAAGAGGCGTTGAGTGCGTGGGTGTGAGCGTGCTTGTGCGAGTGAGCACAAGGGCATGAGAGCGGGCGCACGTGTGTGCGAGTGTGTGGTTGTACATGTGCTCGTGTGGAAGGACAAGTGCGTGTGAGTGTGTGAGCACAAGTCTGCAGGTCTGACTCTCCACTTGCCCCCGCCTGCTGCCCGGCTCCCCAGGCCCTCAGGGGCTCTCCAGCAGCCGCGAGGTCCCGGAGTCCGCTGGGCGTGAGCCGCCACTGCAGGGGCGCGGGTGCGGGGAGAGCCCGGGTGCCGGCCTGCGAGCCGTGGCCCGTGAGCGCACCGTGTGCGGCCGCTCCCGCCTGGGTTTCTCAGCGGGGCTCCTTGGTGTTTGGTGTGAGGGTCGTGCGTTCTGTGGTGGGGCTCGTCCCGGGCGCCGTTGCGGAGCGAGTTTCTCTCCCGCCCCTCTCTGGTGGCTGCCGGCCTCTGTGTGGCTTCACTTCCGCAGAGGAAGACACGGCAGCGGCTTTCAGGCCGTTCTGCGTCGGGATCGCCTCGCGGAGGGGCGCACCCGAAGCTTTGCCTTTAACGGCCGTGGCCAGGAGCCCTGGAGCCCGGACCTGGGCGGCGACCCGGCCGCGGACATGCGGGCGTCCCCGTCTGGGGTCCTGTGCCCTCGGGCTTCGCTGGTCACACTGCCCTAGACGTGCCCTTGGCTGGAGACGGGACGGTTTATGTGAATGTGTTTTCTTGGCGTAGTTGGGTAGTCACTGAGTCAGGATAAAGAAAATCTGTCACAAATATTTAAAATAAATTTTCAAAAATGTTGTCATTCAAAAATTTGAATGATTATTTCAAATTTTAATTTTTTTTTCCTATATGGCAGATTCAACTCACATTCACTTGCTGCGTGTGTCTCTGCTCGTCCCCACAGAGTCCCCTCAGGGGACTTCAAGATGAGCCTTTGCTGTGACGACACACCAGCCTTTGAGCGTGAACCCACTCCTGGCTATGAGTGACATGTGGCCCTTCTATTTCCCCCAGGTCACGGAGCTGCTGGACGTCTCCATGGAGCTGGGCTGCTTCCTGGCCGGCGCGCTCATCTCTTCCCAAGGCCACATGGTCACCGAGGAGGTCGTGGCTTACATTGAGCCCATCCGTGACTTCCTGGTTATCATCTTCTTCGCATCCATAGGTAACTGCCCTTGTCCCCCGGGGACAGTCACATGGTGGCTGTGAGACTTCTGCGACCTACTCACATATTTCTGTCTGTGCAGCCAGAACAGCTCCAGAGTAGTTGGGGTCTGCAGAGAGATCTTTTTTCTTTTCTTTTTTTTTTTTTTTAAGATTTTATTTATGTATTTGACACACAGAGATCGCAAGCAGGCAGAGAGGCAGGCAGAGAGAGAAGGGGAAGCAGGCTCCCTGCTGAGCTGAGAGCCCGATGCGGGGCTCGATCCCAGGACCCTGAGACCATGACCTGAGCCGAAGGCAGAGGCTTAACCCGCTGAGCCACCCAGGCGCCCCCTGCAGAGAGATCTTAATAAAAAGGGGGCATTTGCACTCGGGAACGTTAACTTGTTGATCAGCGGCCATGCTCCGGGGGTACTCAGATGCCCTCGGGGAGGACGACCCCACCTTCGACTCTGTGGGAAAGGCACAGGTGCCCAGCAAGTTAGCAGCTTAAAGTCAGCACCAAAACAGGACATTTGGGAGGGAAGATTAACTTCGATGCCAGAAAACTCAGCTGCCCTGTGGAGGTCGCTGCTCTGCCAGTGCCCCTTTGTCAGGCGTCTCTTCACCTGGGGTGACCATGCAGCGGCCACCTTCCAGCCAGGAAGCTCCTGCACCACGCCTGCACCCGCTGACGGGCTCAGGGCCGCCCCAGCGAGACCCAGAACCTCAAAGAGCGCGGGCGGCTGGTCCTGAGAGTGGGGTGCAGGGTGGGAGACTGCCTGTCACCAGGCGAGAGGAGACCCTTCGCGGCTGCTTTAGGGATGGGTGTCCGTGGTGTTCCAAGAGAACCTTCTCGCCCACACGTGCCCCTCACGCTGCCCCCTTTCCCGTCCGTCCCCGTCCTGTCCCTTGTCCTCTGTCCTTGTGTCTGGGTCTGTGTGTCTCTGTCCCTCCTGCCCCCCAGGTCCCCTCATCCTGCTCTCCCCCTTCCGACCGCTGCTTCTCCAGGCGAGGACCCATGAGGCCGACAGGTGCCGGCTCCCTCTGACAAAGTCCTGGGCCACACTCCCCCGGGGCTGCATCGCAAGGACGCCCGCGTGGCTCCTGTCCTGGCTGGGGGGCTGCGGCAGCGTGTGCTGGCTAGATGAGAAAACCTGCCGACGCGCTCCGACAGGCACGCTCGGCTCTTCCTCACGTTAGGGTTCTTGACCTGCAGAGATCGCGGGTGCCCAATGACGAGACGGCGCTGCATGTTTCTGCTTTGATCCGTCACGTTCAGCCGAGAAGTGTGTGTACCCTCCCGCCGCTCGGGGCTGAGCTTTTCTCTTTAGGGTTCTAAGCAACACAGAAGGGTTCTGTTTGGGACAATGCCTCAGTGACGTGCACACGAACCCGGTCCCTGACCCCTGCCGTGCGTCAGGCCCTGTGGGGCCATAGGACTGGAGGGCCCACGGGCCACAGTCAGTCCTGGGCAGGGCAAGTGACCCTGGGGTCCCAGAACCACAACAGGGGCACCGAGGGCCCTGACCAAGCTCTGAGCAGTGAGACCAGTGTGACCAGCAAAGGGCAGTTTGGGGTCTGGAGTGAATGAGGGCCCCCCCGGGGGGCTGAATGCCGAGGCAGCAGCCGCTCAGGGAGGGGTTTCAGGGCAGATGGCGGGACCCTCAGAGGGCAGGAGGGCCCCAGGCACGTGTGGTGGGGGCACAGTGTGGACTCAGCTCCCGTGTCCCTCTTGCTCTAGGTGTCACTGCCTCTGCTCCTCATCACGGTGCAGCTGGCACCTGACTTTGTGAGCCCCGTGTCACTGAGACCCCACCGGACCCATTCCTTTGTGCTGCCTTGTTTTAAAGACTCTTTATTTGAGAGCATGAGCAGGGGGAGAGGGAGAAGCAGGCTTCACAGTGAGCAGGGAGTCGGACACGGGGCTCGATCCCGGGACCCCGAGACCTGAGCCGAAGGCAGACGCTTCCCCAGCTGAGTCCCCCAGGCGTCTTCGTTCATGTTGTATTGATGAGTATTTGAGCCATGGCTCTGGCTGCCCAAACGCAGGCCAGCGTCCGGCCGACCGTGGAGCTGAGGGGGCCTCTTCCTGGTCTGCAGGTGGCTGTCTGCTTGCTGGGTCCTCATGTGTCCTTTCCTGGGACACAGTGTGCTCGGGGACAGACACCAAGATGGAGAGATGGACACATGGAGACAAAGGAAGGGATGCAGGGGAGGACTCCTGTGTCCCCTTCTCTTACGAGGACACTAGTCTCGCCAGCTCAGGCAGCCACCCTGTGACCTCTTGTCACCCTTAGTACCCCCGGAAGCCATCTCCGGATGCAGTCACATGGGCTTGTGGCCTCCGCATGTGAACTGGGGCAGCTTGGTCAGGGCAGCTCTAGAGGCAGAATGGAGTGGATGTGACCAGGCCCGTGTGGCCCTCTACCACCCTGCACGACCACGGTGATGAGTCCCCTGTCACTTCTCATCTTATGGATGAAGCCCGGACGTGTTTTTTGTTTTTTTTTTTTTAAGATTTTATTTGTTGAGACAGTGAGAGTAAGCATGAGAGAGGAGAAGGTCAGAGGGAGAAGCAGACTCCCCGTGGAGCAGGGAGCCTGATGCGGTGCTCGATCCCACGACCCCGGGATCATGACCCGAGCTGAAGGCAGATGCCCAACCAACTGAGCCACCCGGGTGTCCTTTTGTTTTTTTACATGTTTCTTGTTACAGACTTTTCACTGAGGATTTCATCCTCTCGGATCCCCTCCCTGGGACACAGAGAGGAATTCAGAAGTGGGCACGGCCCCTCCTCATTCTTGGAGGCGCCCTGGAGGCCGCTGTGGGCCCCAGTGGGGTGGGACGGCTCCCCCCGACATCAGCGGGCCTAGTGCGCGCTCGAGGTGAACGTGGGGCTAGTGTTGACGGACAGACCGCGTGCCGCGATCCAGTTCCCGTGCTGTGTTTGCTTGTTTGTCCTGAAGTTCACGTCTGCAGAGAGGTCGGGAGGCCCACCAGGGTCCATGCTTTGTTGGCGGTGGCCCTGGCGTGGGCGTGCAGAGCCTGTACCCCTTGTGCTGTCCCAGGAGTATGGGTGGTATCTGTTGAGAGGATGAATGAGTGAAAGGCCAGAAGCAGGAAGACTGGTGGCCGCGTGCCTCAGCACAGACTTTGTCTCTGTCTCCAAGCCTTGCGTACGTGGCGCTCTGCTCACGGCACGGAGGTCGTGAGTGAGCAGTGTCCACCGGAGTGGAGAGCCTCTGCCGTCTGGCCTGTGTGCCTGGGCCCAGCGCACACTTACCCTTGGGCTAGGGAGGCCCCTGAACCTTGAGGCAAGTCAGCAACACAAGCATTAGGGTGCCTGGTGGGAGATGGGTGGGCAGGGCCCCGCTCCCCAATCGGGGCCATGCCTGCAGGCCTGGTTGGAGATGCGGGCACAGGAGTGCTCACACTGGTCACTTCCTACTGACCACGGTGACACCGTGACGAGTTGGAGGAGCACAGGTGTAGCCAGAGCTGGTCCACACCTGTCGTGCCAGCCCGGTGTGCCCTGGGCTGTGGGGGGTGCTCAGGGAGCACCGCAGGTTGGGGAGGACCCCGAGGCAGACCCGGGAAGAGGGACTTTGCCGGGAAGGAGGTGGGGCAGGTGCTCGCCAGCCGCCCCCGTGGAGCAGCAGGGCCGTCAAGGGTGGACGCGTCTGCATTCCAGGGCGAGAAGGCTGTCTTCTTGGGTTTGTGTTTCTGAGTCAGACGGGTAGATGCAGGCTGCTGAGGGGCCGCGCGTGTTCCTGCTCCAACATGAGCTCCAGGTGCCACCCTCGGGGGTGTGGGGCCGGCCACCCAGTGAGGAGCGGCTCCCCGGCACACAGAGCCTCCCAGCAGGCACAGCCGCAGCGGGAAAACTGTTCTCGGGCGTTGTCAGGGCGGCGAGGGGCTGCGAGCGGCCAGGCCCCGGAAGTGTCTGCGCCTCGCAAGGAGTGTTTTCACAAAGGAAAGTGACTCGGCCGCTGCCTGCTGTGCCATTTGCCAAGTGCTGGGGGTGAGGTCTGCTGGAGGATAGCCCTCGGCACCCGGGCTGCTGTCCCGGTGGCCAGCCGGCTCCAGGGCCGCCAGCAGCGCGAGCCACGTGTGCGGGGCCCCGTGGGGTCACACTCACCAGGTGACTTTGTCTGGGTCAAGGAAAAAGGAAGCCTGAGCATCACGGTCTCGTGACTGGAGGATGAGGCCGGTGGTGACCTGCGAGAGTGACCGTGTCTGTCCTTTCCCTCATAGGGCTGCACGTGTTCCCCACCTTCGTGGTGTACGAGCTCACCGTCCTGATGGTCCTCACGCTGTCGGTGGTGATCGTGAAGGTATGGAGTCTCCTCGGTGCTTCGCGGCTGGCACGGCACCCGTCATTTTTTATTTATGGGGCACAGAGCCTAACTTCCTACCCGCAGGACACGGAGTCTGCAAAGCTCCAACAAGGCCGCTTACCCAGAGCCCCTCCTGCCTCCCAGCAGTCTGGCACCGGGCAGGGGAGGACCGGGGCCTTGGGGTTTGTTTTCCTTCATTTGCCTCAGAATCGGGTAGGTTTGAAATGGGGAGTCGCGAGAGCGGAGCCAGGAAAGTGACTTGTGGACGTCCCGGGAGGCCCCGGGCCTCGGACGTTCTTCCTGAGCATACATCTCACTGTTGCTGTGTTTTCAAATTATTATAAAATTTTTGCCCACTAAGTCGGTGGTTTATTGTAGGAGGATATAACTCAGGAACAGCCAGCTAGAAGAGGTGCCGTGGGCAGGGCCCTGGGGCGGGGCGGGGGCCGCCCAAGCCTGTCCAGGCACCCCCCGAATGTCCCGTTTAGCAGCCGCTGAGGATTCCCTCCCGGCTGCCGGTCCCCCATGACAGGAGACTCTCCAGTTGCCACGTTAACCTTCATTTCGGGGTCCTGGGACCTGTCCAGTGGCTGTCTGGCTCTGTAGATTATAGACGTTGACTGAAGATACCGATTTCTGTGAACTGGGGTGGGAGTCGCAGAAGGAGAGGGGGAGAATCTCACGCAGCAGACTCTGCCCAGCATGGGGCCCCACGGGGGCTTGATCTCACGACCCCACGATCAGGACCCGAGCCCAGATCAAGAGTCGGACACTGAACCGACAGCCGCCCAGGCACCCCTGACGTGAAGGAGCCCGAGTCCCAGGCGATTGCGGCACGTGCCCCACGGGTTCCGGGCTGCTCGCCTCTAGACTTTGCTCACGTGACAGAGATACGGTGCTGTCCTTAGGAAGTCAGGTGTCCTTGAGGGCTGCCCGGTGTCTACTGCTGTTGACTTCGTTTGGGGGAAACCCAGCTGTCTGCTAGTGAGCCTGAACCTTGGTGTTACTTGGCGTGGTCTCTGTCAGCCACTCTCTGTCCCTTGGGCTCTTCTGCACGTGTCCCCAGTGTGTCAGGCGAGGGCTCCCGTCTGGTTTCTGCTCGGCCGAGGCAGTGACGCAGACATCCTGGCAGTTTGCCCTGGCAGCTCTGGTCTTGTCTCTCCTCCTGCCGAAGAGCAGTCAGTACGTCAAGTGGATCGTGGCCGCGGGGCTGGCGCAGGTCAGCGAGCTCTCCTTCGTGCTGGGGAGCAGAGCGCGCAGAGCGGGCATCATTTCTCGGGAGGTGAGTCTGCTCCCACGTTCTGTGTGTGTTTGGGGAGCCCCGGCCCACACACCCGACCCTGGTGTCTGAGCACCCTGCCTGCCACTGGTGTGGGGCCGGCGCACCGCCTCTGCCCTGGTGTGGAGGGCTGACTCCGTTGTTGCCGCTGCCCCGGCCCCTTGGTATCTCTGGCGAAAAGAGAAGCACCGAGTCTGAAAGCTCCCCGCTAGCTCCTGCATGGCCGTCAGCCCAGCCAAGAGCCCCGGCCTTCCCGGGACCACGTCCGAGAACTCGGTCCGAACCTGGAGACTGCTGAAAAGGCAGACCTAGAACGCTGTTACGCGAAAGTTCCTCGTTTGTTTTGGGTTTTTCATAAAATACGTTGCAACACTTGCCTCTGTCAAAGGGTTTGGGTTGCTGTGAGAGGTGCTTCTGAAGACACCGTGTCTCCAAGTTTTAGAGAGTTGGAATGAAAACTTCAATAGAAATGATGAGAAACTCCTATGTATAAAATACTCGGAGGTTTTTCCTACGTATCAATATATTCCAAAGCTTGGGGTGTCTTTGATCAGCTCCCTCCTTCCCCCACCACAGTTTGAAGTGTGCAGGGCGCTGAGCCCCCTCGTGGTGCCTGGAAGGTGAGCCCCCCACCCCCCATTTGCCTCCTTCCCCCTTGTCTCTGGTCCGTTCATCCTGGGCCTGGCCTTCTCGCCGGCCGGCTGGGCGCACGCCCACCTGCTGCGCTGCACTTGCCTTGTCGTCCTCTCCAGTCTCGTTCATTTGCCCTTGGAAAACTGGCCGTGAGTTAGAACTTGATAAATACCGTCTGATGACCCCTGGTTGTCACTTCTAAATTTGGCAAGCAGGACGTTTGTGCTTGGCTGGGGCCTGTGGGCTGTGGCCCCCACCCCAGGGTCAGTGGGTCACAGTCTGCCGTCCACTGTGGTAAGAGTGAACGTCCTTTAGAGCAGGGCCCGTGTGAGCCCCGAGTGATCTGAGGACCGGTGACGCCGCTGTTCCGGTGGAAGCAGGGTGGACGTTGAAGGGATTCTGCCGTAGATGAATGGGTGAATGTCGGGTCATGGTGTAGGAGCAGCCAGGAGACCGCACAAGCTTCCCCTACGCACTCGCAACCATGGGGACCCGTTCACCAGGCCCATGGTTCTAGCTGAAGGACGGGCCACTCTCAGATTGGGGATTGTGGACGTCCAGGCTCACGGATGGCAGCTTCTACTCAGCAGTTCACTCAACCCTTGCAGGACCCCAGCCCCCTCCTGCACCTGACTTTAGTTTTGCACTTTCTGTGCACACCTGTGTGAGCCTGTCGGGTGGGGCCTTGAACCGGGGCGGGCGTTTGCCTGCCGCCCCCTTACAGCGAGCCTACTTCCCGTGGGCACCCTGTTGCCCCTGAGCCCCCCTTCCCCCCGCCACCAGGGCTCTGCACACCCGCGCCCTGATTTAGGCCAAAGGAGTACAGAAGCTCCTCTGGGTGCCTGGGACGCGCTGTAAGTGTTCAGACCTCCATGTTTGTCCCCTCGTCCCCGGGCGTGTCAGGGAGATGGGATGGGGCTCGGTTTTGAAGAAGCGAGGGCTGAGGAACAACATCCGCGCCCGGGCTCCGTCCGAGACCTGCCCAGAGGCCACGTGCTCACTTTGCTGGCGGCCTGAGCCCGTGGGCTCCGGTCCCCATCAGGGCGCAGGGCTCCCTGCTGCTCCGTCCACGTGTGCACGCGCCCCTGGCTCTGTGGGGTGTGTGGGGCACCTCCTAGTCCTGCGCGTGGCCGCCGACAGCCTTGCCTTTTGCAGGTGTACCTTCTCGTCCTGAGCGTGACCACTCTCAGCCTCTTGCTGGCCCCGGTGCTGTGGCGAGCCGCCATCACCAGGTGTGTGCCTCGGCCGGAGAGACGGTCGAGTCTGTGACGGGAGCGACGGGGACGCGCGGCTTCGGAAGGGAGACCCGTGTGCGGCCACCCATCCTGGGAGCCCTTCGCCTCGGGGACCGAGCACTCCGTGGAGGGGGCTCCCCGTCCGCCGGGCGGGCCGGCCTCCCGCCGTGCTTTCGGGCCGTCCAGAGTGACACGTTGCGTCGTCGGTCGCGCGCCGTGTACGTAGGACGCTGCGTTTTGCGGATCGCCTTGACAGTTTTGCCTGGAGGTGCCTTTTTTTCCTGAAATTAATGTTCATTTTCTATTGTTATTTCATCAGTTCATGATTTTTTGGTAAAAAAAAAATCAGAAAGTTTTATTTATTTACTCAACTTTTGTGTTGTAATCTGTTGGCCAATATTTGTTATCCAACGTTTCTGTGATGTGAAGTTTTAATTCTGGCGGTGAGTTTGGGAAGTTACTTTTAGTCCTCACCGTCTGTTTTCTAAAGTAACAAATATCTTTCAAATGTCTGTTTGTTTTTATTACAATAATCTTAAAACACTCACGTCAGTTTGTCTTACGTATGTCATTCTTTTAAAATACTTGTTTTGAATGCTAAGAATATGCTTGCTTTAATAAAGGTCATTTACAATCAGAGGAGTTCATTGATATTTTTTGGAATTTTTTTAGATTTTTGTATTAAACTCTTTGACAGTTTTCAAAGATCAGGGTGATTTATACCCCGCCGCATCGTTCTCTGAGAGACCACGTGAATACCGTGCTATTGGCAAAGCCAGGCTGTCACTTTGACTTTTAAAGTATGTTTCGGTTCCTGTATGGCCCATTTCCGAGAACCCGGGGCTGGGAGATCCGACCCTTACAGGACTCCCCGGGGGGCGCCGTGAGTGGAGTGTCCCGTCGGGTGGGCTTCAGCAGCCGAGCAGTTCGACCAGCGTCCTTACCGCAGAGGGGCCGCCTGGGGCCCCCGTGACGTCCACAGACGGGACCGGTGTGCTCTGTGGCAGGGAGGGAGTGGCGTCCGGTCTGCTGTGAACCGACGACAAGTGCTGCGGCCCGGTGGCCTTCATCTCTCAGAGCACCTCCCTGCCCTTCCCTCCCGCCGCTGGTGGGGACCGCAGGCAGGATGCGCGCTCTCACCTGCGCGCACCCCCGCTGCCGGGCCGGCGGGCAGGCGGCCTGTGCTCCGGTGGCCTCGAGGCGCCTCTTCTTCCATTTTGCATCCCCAGCGCCTGAGGGCAGAGCCGGGAGCTCGCAGTCGTGGTGAACGAGAGGGAACCCAAACTGACGTGCTGACCGAGTTGTCCCCAGGACACGGCGTGGATGTCGCCGAGAGAACGGTGAGCGGAGATGCCAGGAGGATGTGCCTCGGCGGGTGTCTGTCTGCAGGCGCCCTCCCTGCGGGGCTCCGGCCGCAGCGCATGGCCTCTTCACCTTCCTCTCGCCTCTCAGGGCGCATCGTCCACACCCCTGCCATGCGGCGAGGCCACAGAGCCGTCTCCGGCCCCATCCTCACGCTCCCCTCCTCATCTAGACTTGGGGAGCTCAGCTCTCTCCTCCCCGCCCCTGTGAGCCCCTGCCACTGCCGTCACCAGCGTGTCCTCTGTGCACGCTGACCGTTCGCCAGAGGACATGTGAGCGTCACACACAGCCTCTTGCTGGCCAGGGATGTCCTCATCTTGGATTTAGAACGTGGTGTCTGGTTTGAGTCTCTTCCTAGTGGATTGACATCGGAGATGCAGAGCTGAAGGCAGAAGGGAGGGTGGGGACACCACCTGCTGACAGCGAGCGCCTTGCCGGGTCCCCCACACATGTCACCTGGGTGGTCACCTGTCACACCAGAGTTGCTAACCTGACCTCCAGCTCCTCCCACCTCTGGTCCCCACGTGCATCACACGGCTTCGGACCTGCTGGCAGACTTGCGCGGCCTCTCTCCGACACAGGAGAGCGTTTGTGCGTTGCTGGCCGCGGACAAGCAGGCAGGGAAGGTGCCGAGTGGAGGCAGAGCTCGCGGCCTGGGGGGGAGATGTGCCAGGGGACGGCCAGCTGCTCGGGAGAAAGCAGGTGGGTCAGGGGTGGCCTGGAGCGGTGCAGGGCGCTGGGCTAGCCGTGCTCAGGGGCCAGAGGTCAGTGCATGAGGCCGCCTCCCCCACGGCTCCCAGGCCACAGGTGCCAGATGGGGCAGAGCAGAGGCCCCTGGGGAAAGGCCTTGTCTGTCTCCTAGCACTAATCCTGCTGTCAGAGCCCACTCGGGAAGACAGCAAGGCTTTGCGCCCCCCCCCCCCCCGCCCCCCAGCAGGGCACAGAGGGGGCAGCACACGCTTTGGACACCACATCTCCTGCGCCCAGAACAGTTGTGGTATGTCAGAGCCCGGGAGGGGGAAGGTGAGGCCCAGGCTCAGGACCAGCTGCAGGGCAGGCGTGGGGGCCTTGGTGCCCAGAACCTGCAGGGCACAGGCACGGTGGGCCTGTGCCCTGGGCAAGGCTGAGACCCCCGGGCTCAGGCAGGGGCTTCTTCCAGGTGACAGGTGAGGAGCACGCAGGTGAGGACAAAAGAGGAGAGGCCCGGGAACAAGCTCCGTGGGGCGGGCAGCTCCTCCGGTGTCCGACTCAGGCTCCTGCAGGCCCCCGCGGTCCTGGGACGCGGCCGCTGCCCGCCCTTGGCCCTCAGCGTGAGGGTGAGGATGCCCGCCGCTCTGTGGCTCCGAGTCCAGACCTCCTGTGCCTGTGGGCCTGGGCCCCAGTGCTCTCTGTCCCTCCCGCGTGGTGGCGGCCCCAGCCCCTGTGTGTGTCCTTACTGACGCTGAGCCTGGCCCACCCGCGCCTGCCGGCCGCGGCCCAGCTCCCTCCTCCCCCGCCTGCCCTGGGGCCGGTCCCTGGCTTCGTCCCTGGCAGAGGGAGGCCTCTTGCCTCCGGGGCACCTTCGCCAGCTCTGGGCCTCGAGCTCGGCTGTGGAAGGTCCAGGCCCCGCACACGAGATGCTGGAGAAGCCAGCCGGCCCTTCTGCGTTTGCTCACATCCGGAAAGAGCAAGGCATGTCTTTCCCCAGCAAGTAGCCCGGTGCCCCGCAGTCCTCCAGCCGTCCTGGCCCGGCCGGAGTGAGCAGGCCTTGGCTTTGCTGGGTTTAGGGAGGGACCACGCGAGGGAGGGATGTGCTGAGGGTCCAGCGGGCGTCGGCCAAGGACGGGCCCCGTCCGCAGCTGCTCCAGGAGCTCATGGGGGCTCGGGCTGAACCCTGACTCCCTGCCTGCGGGACCTGCTGACACCATGAAGTGGTGTCACTTGAAGCATCAAGAAACATGCATGTTATTTAGAAATTTGGGGCGAACGTACCTGGGGGAGGGCAGGGGAGGCCCTCATGAGCGTAGCCTGACCGGCCCACGTGCCTGGGCTGCCTGCAGACACCTTGTCAGCACTGTTCCTCCTGGCCGCCGTGTCCCCATGGGTGTGGTCGCCACAGGAAACTGTGTCGCTGCCGGGACACCCCTCCCTCCGCAGCCCCTCGCCCTGCCTCCGGGCCCCTCCGAGCTCACCTGCGGTCGCTCGCTTCCTTCCCTGAGGAGCCGGTGGTGGCCTGAACGCTTTCGCAGAGGGCGGTGCTCTGTGGGCTCTGACTCGACCACATGTTCCTGACTCATCCTGAAGCAGAGTCTGAGGCAGACATCCTCACCCTGTGCGACCGTCCCTTCTGGGAAGATGCCGCAGGGAGCTTCTGTCACCACCGGTGTCCCCATGTTGTCACCACAGAGTAGTTTTGGAGGAAGACGCAGGGCTTCCTCACACGCGGCCTCGGGGTCTTTGACTCCTGCAGGGAGACACAGAAGCGCTCCTGTCCACGCAGGTGTGGGCGCAGGTGTGGGCCCAGGTCTCTATGCCTCGTCAGCACCCACCGGGCGGTGGTCGGTCTTTGTCACCCTCCTCGGGACACTCACGAGCCGCAGAAGATTCTTCGAGGGCCCGTGTTGAGGTGCCTGTCCCAGAGCAGGGGTGAGGTAGTGCAAGGAGCCATCGGAAAGTGCCTGACCCGTGGGGTGCCGCTGTGTCACGGACAGTCTGCGGGGACGCCCAGTGGCGTCCATGAGTCCGGGACGACTTGGGAGCAGTCCACCCAGCATGGCCCTGCCCAGATGGAGTCCGGGTCCCTGTCAGTCAGGACTGGGGCCTGAAAATGAGTGTTTCTAACACATTTGCAGGCAGGGCTGGTGCTGCTGGACCAGGAGCACGTGGGAGAGGCTGCCGTCCAGCTCGTGCTGGCCCTCGCTGGGCCTTTGCTGACAGCACACATGAACCTAGATGGTGAAGATGAGAGCCTCTGAGCCGTGAACAGAGTCTGGAACAGAGCCGCCGCGGCCCTGGGCTCCGAGGACCACCGAGCGGCGTCCGGCTGGCAGCAGTGGTAGAGGAGTGGGTCATCGGCCGCGCGAGCACAGCCACCCAGCCAGGAAACAGCGAGCCCCTGGTTCCGTTACGCACACGCATGTCCCAGGTGCGTGTCGGCCAGAGAGTTCTTGGGTTTTCTCTTCTCAAGAGGGTCCAGGAGGGCAGAGAGCAGGTACTTCCTGGGGGGGTTTGGCCATGGGACCTCGAAAGCAGCTGGGGGACCAGGGGAGCCAGCACTCAGGAGACCCTGGATTCCATCACCTTTGGCCCCAACTAGGTGCCGGATGGGCACCACTGTGGGCGTCCAGAGCAGAGAGGAGGCTGGCGTGCAGCTGTGTCCCGTCCGGATGGGGTGCGGGGCTACCGGCTGCCCACTGCGGAAGCACCAGTTGTCAGGACAAAGCAGCTGACCGCAGGCTCTTTTAGTTGAACCAGATGATGTCATGATTAATGAATAAAATTAAATGTGGAGGAATGACCCAAGAACTTAGCGCGTGCACACAGGGGAGGGGAGGTGGGCGTGAGGAAAGGAGAGCGCGTTTTTAAGCAAAGGGCATCATGATTTCACAATGAGGAGTGTCTGAGAGGGAGGCCGTCGCGCCACGCACTGTGTTCTCCCTGCCTCGTGCAGTCTTGATGCGTCTGGACAGCCGGTCCCTGGGGGACACCCCGTGGGGATGTTTTATGGACTTGCTGTTGTCTCAACCCACTTTAGGGATCAAAGTGTTGCCTCGACATGGATTCCTCACATGGGGGGGTTGGATAATATTTTGAGATGTGTTTCCTTCCCTAAAATCCCTTTTCTTGCCCCAAACGGACGCCAGTGTCTCAGGGTGGATCACAACAGCCCAGAGGACTGACCTGGCGCGCAGGTGTCCCTGGCGCTCTACAGAAGTCCTCTAGAACTTGGAGGGTCTACTGAGAAGGTACAAGGAAGGTGAATTTGCACATCGAGATGGAGGTCAGGGCGCCGCGCGTGTGCGGTAGACGATGGGACCCAGCAGCCCCAGGAAGGACCCACGTGCCCGTGGAGTCATGACTCAGGACACCGGCCGTGACCCTATGCATCCCGGGCAGAGAGGAGCAAACCGCAAGAACAAGAGGAAAGCTCCCAGAAACTCAGTGGATGGACAAGGACGCGGACCATAGGCGGGCTGGTCAGGGATGCCGTCTGTCACCCTCCGGGACTGGCCGCCAGCTCCAGCCCGCAGTCCGGCCACTACCCTTTTCAGGTTCACGCACGGTTCCAGACTCCTCCTGCTAGCTGCCGCTTTCCCGCAAACCCTTACTAGAAACGTGAGGATTAGAGAAGGAAAACGGACACAGACCCCAGAGGACTGAGAAGCAGAGGGTGAGCTGAAATGACAGTTGGGTGGTCAGCAAGTCGGCAGACATCTGGCCTCACGGCTGGAGCTTGTAAAGCCTGAAGGTCGGCCCGCCTTCCCCTGCCGGAGGCCCTGCTGGAGCCACGACTTCGCAAGGCCACCGGCCCTCCATCCCCAACGCTGGGAAGCCCTCCAGCCTTGGCGCTGCCACAGGGCCGGGAGCTGGGCCCCGGGGGAGCAGATGGGGGCGCTCCGCTGGGATCACGGGGGGCCTGCACCGCGCCACGCATTGTCGTCCAGCCCCAGGGACTTCCGGAAAGTACGTGCAGCAGCCCCGCAAGAAGGAAATTTCTGGGCTGGGCGAAGGGCTATGGATGCCTGCTTGCTGGTCTCGGGACTCCTGCCTCCTCAGCCGTCCCAGAGGAACGAGGAAGGAGCGGGCTGTTCCCTCGAGCTCGCGTCTGCCTTCTGTCCCGCAAGGGTCTCCTCTGGTGTTCAGGCTGCGCGCGGCCCCTGACACCTCGTTGCACCAGGAACAAGTTCTTGGCAAGCACTGAAAGGCGACAGCTCCATTTTTGACTTCTCCTGGGTATGTTTGACCCACTTATCAGTCCCCAAATCCACTCGCGTCTGCCATCTGTGGTGGTCTAATTCTGTTACCACGTCCGCTTCATGCTGACGGTTCTCGATCGTCCGTGTTTATTCTGGTCCAACGTCCACAGCTGGACTCACTCGCAGAGAATCTGACCCCCCCGAGGGGGAGACAGGGCCACTAAGGCTCCGAGCAGTGCTTGGTGGCAAGTGTATGCCGTCCCCGTGGGCTTCCTCAGGTCTGGACCCTCACCTCCTCCCACCGTGTGGGCTTGAGCTTTGGCCCGCCACCCAGTGAACCTGCCTTATTACCGTGGCCCCAGGACACTGACACAGGCTCCCCTCTTGGGCCCTGCATCTGCGTGGCTGCAGGATGACCAGGGACAGCGCTGGCGCTGCCACCCGCAGGCTCAGCTGGGACCAGGGCCTGGAGGGTCTGCAGAAGCAGCGGCCGCAGCCATCCCAGTCAGAATAAATGCATAAAAGCACCTTATTCTGTGACTGTACTTGTGGGTTTAAAAAGGCATCTTTACTTCCCTTAACAGCTGGATGCCCAGAGCACCTTTGGGAACCCCTGGGAGTCCTCTACTGAACCCTAGTGACCTCTGCTCTTGGCCCGGACCTGGCGACGTTTGTGATAAAGGGTGAGGCAGGTCGGGGGAAGCAGCTGCCACACAGCCCACTTGAGAGCGTCCCCTCTCCCCGGCTCGAGCGTGCAGGCCGCCTTCTTCTCCTGAGTCGCCGCAAGCCCCTGCTGCCCCCGGCGGACCCCCGGCTGAGTTCCCGTCAGCTGGAGCTGAGGCCAGGGCCCCCACCCAGCACACAGCTCATTCTCTCTCCGGCCACGTGGGGGAGGGCGGAAGCCCCCGTTTGGGTCACCAGTCGGGGCTGGTTCTGTGGCTGGCTCCCCAGAGGGTGCTGCTGAGGGGGCTTGGGGACCCCTTTCCTTCCCTTAGCCTGAGGCTCTGAGACCGTGGTCAGCAGGGATTGGTGGGATGGGGTGGGGGGCAGCCCTGGCCACCAGCCCTGCTGGGTCCGGGGACTCTGGGGACATCATCTACCAGATGCCATGTGGAAAGAAGGTCACGGAGCAGGTGGGTCTGTTTGAGGTTCCCTGGCTAAAGCCCCCATATTCCCAGGGGGTTGTGCGGAAGCCTTTTGCCTGGGAGGCTGGGGGTTCCCTCACCGTCCCGGTGGGGTTAGGTGGGTCATTGAGCGCACGCCGTGTTCTTGCCACGGGGCCATTCCCAGTCGGAGAAAGGGAAGGTGCCCTGGGCTCTGCCTGGGGGTGTCTGAAGGCGCCCCACCGCTGCCCACCGCCGCCCCCGCAGACCCGCCTGACCTTGACCCTGGCTCCGGCTCCACCCCAGCCTTCCCCCCCGCCAGCCGCCCTCTGTGGTTTGGGCCAGACGCCCCTGAGGCCTGGGTAGCAAGGGAGAATCTAAACATCGCCTTGGTGTCCGCTTGAAAGGCTGAGCCCTGGCCGACTCCGTGGCTCTCTCCTCGCCAACCACGCTGGCCCCCAGTTGGGGCTGTTCTCGATTTCTAACTTGGTGTCCGTTTGGTTCCCTCTGGGCCTGTTTTCCTGGGTAGTCAGCAGAACAGATCTCAGCTCTTCCAGCCGGCAGCCCCTGCCGACACCCACACACTGCCTCTCCCTCACCCTGTGGGTCCTGGCCCCCGCCCACCCACCCTGACAGGCTCCAGGCCGCTCCATGGCCCATGTCCTTTGTCCATCGGCCAAAGGGGGTCATTAGACTAGACCGTTCTCGGCTGCTGGGGGGTCTTTTTTCTACAGGGACACCAAAGAAGGAAGAGCATCGAGGACAGAAGGCAGCAGAGCCGAGATTAAGCCACAGACACCCTCGCGCTGCCCAGTGGGCGGCCCCTCGACAGTGGCCTGGGGTGGGGGGCTGGGGGTGCGTGAGGGGCCGAGGCAGGTGGGCTGGGGTGCAGCGCCCAGTGGGCAGGGGTGGGGACTGAAGTAATGGCGAGATGGCTCAGGCGTTGGACCTCGGGTGGACGGACCGGGGTAGTCATGACCTCTGTCCCCACACAGCCCCGCGGGTGCGTGCTTGGCTCACGGCGCTCGTCTGCCCAACAGGAGTGCGAGGGCGGCCCCAGCCCGTGGAGGACCCCCTCTCCCCAGAGAAGCTTCTCCTCCCGCAGGTCTGGTGCTTTCCGTCCTCTCCGTCCTCTCCCGCCTCTCGATCTCGTCTTCTCTCTCCCGCACGAAGCGCGGACTCGGAGTCTGGCGCTTCTCCGCTGTCAGCCGGTGGGCGTGAAGGACGATGTCCTCATTCCCGTTCGGGGCCACTTGTCCTCTTGCGGGATGCACGTCACGCTTGTTTGGTCTCCTACTGTCGGTTTCGGGCTTCTGCTAGTGTAAGCCTGGACGCCAAGTGTACCCTGGGTACACGCCCGAGGCAGCTGGCTGGGCAGAAGGCTATGGGAATGCTCAACCTGCTGAAATAATGCCAAGTTATTTTCAGAGACGAGGGCCTCCGTTTCCGTCCCCGCTGGCTGTGCGGACGGGACGCCACGTCTGCAGCCTTCCCAGCACTGGGTGGTCAGACACCCTTAGACACATCGAGTGGCTACGAACCGATTTCCGCGTGGGGTCTTCGTTTCCTTTTCCCTGATCGTTAATGACTAAGCCTCCGTTCAGATGCGTGTCTGGCGGCGGTCTCCGGACTGACAGCCGGTCTCTGAGCAGCGGGTCCTCCCACGGGGCTCTTCTGCCGCTGCGGCGCCTTCTGTGCGGCGCTCCTGTGTGTTCCAGTAGCTTTGTTCCTGGGTATCTTACCTTTTTGATCTATTCCTCAATGGCACCTTAAAAAGCTTCCCATTGTCGTATAACACACCTCCTTAAAGGTGCAACTATCACGAGTTTACGGCTTAATGAATTTTCACTGAACACACCTGTTTCACCTCCAGCAGCTCAGGAAGTACCAGGCCAGCCCCCAGAGACCGTGCAGGGAGCTGTCTTCCCTTCCATGCAGTGCTTTTTTCCCCCTTTCTTCCTGCCTTTTTAAGACTTTATTTATTTATTTGAGAGAGAGCAGAGAGAGAGCACATGAGGGGTGGGGAGCGGCAGAGGGAGAGGGAGAAACGGGCTCCCCGCTGAGCAGGGACCTGACTCCGGCCTCGATCCCAGAATACTGGGATCACGACCCAAGCCCAAGGCAGACGCTTCACTGACTGAGCCTCCCAGGCGCTCCTCTTCCGTTCATTTCTGCCCCCACGAGTAGCCACAGGTCACCTCGCTCACGCTTGCTTACTGGGTGCTTTGTCATAATGGACTCCCACAAAATGGGGCTTTTCCTCAAAGCAGTGTGAGGAAGTCGACCCAAGTGTCGCCTGTGGTCATGGACGCTCCTCCCAAGTGTGCCTATATCACAGCTTTTCCTTCTGTTCAGGGACGTTGGGCCTGCGTCGCTGGGGCCGTCACACACAGGGCTCCTGGGCGTGCTCTCGATGTCTCCGGGGACCCACGCGCTTGTGTGTCACAGATGCGCCCTTGGAACGCAGTTGCCGGTCCCACAGCGCACGTAAGCTCGACTTCATGAGAAAATGCCGGGCAGTTTTCCAAAGAGATTTTAGCGTGTTACTCCTAGCAGCAAGGTCTGACAGTCCCAGTTTTACCACAGTTTTATCAACAGGTTTTATTACCGGCCCCTTGGTTTGGGTGTGAAATGGTGTCCTACCATGGTTTTAATTTGCATTTTCCTGATGGCTAAGGAAGTTGGGAACATTTTCACATGCTTCTTAACCCTTCAGATTTCTTCTTTAATACCGTGAGCTTACAGCTCGTGGCAATTTTAACAGAGTTCTCTATGTTTTATTTATTGGTTTGTAGTGTTTTCTGCGTATTCAGATACGAGTCTTTCATCAGACTCACCCATCATGGCGTCTTCTGAACTTGCTTTCCGTGAGCAAGAGTTTTAGCTTTCGATAAAGTCTCATTTACATATTTTTTTCTTTTGTGGTTAGTGCCGTGTTTGTCCTATTTTAAAAACCCTTGCCTGTCAAGGTCTTGTTTTCTTCTGGGAAATTTGAATTGAGCTTTCAGAAATTATTTTTTGAGTTTTGTATGAGTACAAATCAAAGTTTATTTTTTCCCATATAGAAATCCTGGAAATTCAGCACCGTTTATCGGAAAGACTTTCCTTTCCCTGTTGAATTACGTCGATGCCTTTTCTGAAAATCAAGTAACTGTAAACACGTGGGTTTGTTGGGATTTTCTAGTCTGTCTCCTTGATCTGTTTTTCCTGTGCTACACCACATTGTCTTAATGTGGGACCAAAATCTAGTAATGCCAGCCCTTCGACAGTATTGTTCTTCAAGATTGTCTCAATATTACAAGGTATTGGTATTAAGTATAAATTTTGAAATCAGATTGTCACTGGAAAATCTGAAAATACATGGAGATAAACAACTCATTTCTAAATAACACATGGATGAAGGAAGAAATCTCAAGAGAAATTTGAAAGTATTTTGAACTACATGAAAATAAAAACAAAACCTACCTCATTTGTGGCGTGCAGTGAAAGCAGTGCTTGTGGGGAACGGACAGTAGTGAGTGCACATAACCAAGAAGCAGAAAGATTTTAAACCAGTCACCTAAGTTCTCACCTCGGAAAACTGGAAAAAGAGCAAATTACATTCAAACTAAGCAGAAGAAAGTAAATTAACAAAAATTAGACCAGATGTCAATGCAATTGAAAACAGGAGGACATCAGTAGAGAAAAATCAATGAAATCAAAAGCTGTTTCTTTGAAAATATCAATAAAATCATGAAATTCTAGCTGAGTTAAGGAAGAAAAGAGAGAAGACACAAATTACTAATATCAGAAATGAAAGACGGAACATCACTACAGATCCCATGAACATTAGGAGGATAAGAGAGGAATGTTACAGGGGTACCTGGTTGGCTCAGTCACTTGAGTGTCTGCCTTCTAGTCATGATCCCAGTGTCCTAGGATGGAGCCCCACATTGTGCTCCCTGCTCAGTGCAGAGTCTGCTTCTCCCTCTCCCTCTGCTGCTCCCCTCTGCTTGTGGTCTCTCTGTCAAATAAATAAATAAAATCTTTAAAAAAAAAAAGAAAAATGAATGTTATGAACAACTCCTTGCCCACAGACCCACAGATATGATAACTCCAATGAAATGAACTAATTCCTTATAAGACACTGTAGTGTTAAGTGACTGACATTAATCGTTTTTCTCTCTTTTTTAAAATTTTTTAAAATCAATTTAATTAATGTATAGTATATTATTAGTTTCAGAGGTAGAGGTCAGTGATTCATCAGTCACATACAACACCCAGTGCTTACTGAATCATGTGCTGTCCTTAATGTCCATCCCCCAGTTACTCCATCCCACAACCCCTCCCCTCCAGCAACCCTCAGTTTGTGTCCTGTGATTAAGAGTCTCTTATGGTTTGTCTCCCTCTCTGATTTCATCTTATTTTATTTTTCCTTCCTTGTCCCTTTGTTTATCTGTTTTTTTCCCCTTAAATTCCACATATGAATGAAATCATAAGGTATTTGTCTTTCTCTGACTGACGTATTTCACTTAACCTAATATGCTCTAGTTTCATCAACATTCTTGCAAATGGCAAAATTTCATTCCTTTTTAAAGATTTTTTTTTTAAAATTGTTTATTTGTCAGAGAGAGAGAGAGAGAGAGCACGAGCAGGGGGAGTGGCAGGCAGAAGGAGAAGCAGAGTCCCCGCCAAGCAGGGAGCCCAATGTGGGTCTCGATCCCAGGACCCTGGGATCAGGACCTGAGCTGAAGACAGATGCTTAACAACTGAGCCACCCAGGTGCCCCAAGATTTCATTTTTTAAGATGGCTGAGTAATAGTCCATTGTATATATATATATATGACATCTTCTTTTTTTTTTTTTAATTTTATTTATTTATTTGACAGACAGAAATCACAAGTAGGCAGAGAGGCAGGCAGAGAGAGAGGAGGAAGCAGTCTCCCCGCCGAGCAGAAAGTCCGATGCGGGGCTCGATCCCAGGACCCCGGGATCACGACCCGAGCCGAAGGCAGAGGCTTTAACCCACTGAGCCACCCAGGTGCCCCATATATATGACATCTTCTTTATTCGTTCATCTGACATTAAGCTTTTGATTGCTGAGGCATCCATTTCAAAAAACATCTGTCTTCAATAAAAGTATCTTTACCTGTATGACACAGTTACCAGCCCCCAAGAAAACCAGATAAGGAACTATGTCACCTCCAAACATGAAGGTCCCTCTTTCAGAAAGCTCTGGGTAATCTAGATAACTGAATGACCCCATATCTCCCTTCTGTTCCCTAATTCCCACTCTTATGCATTAAGTCATCCAATATAGAACCAGAAAAGCCCTAGACACCCTGTTCTTGGACCCTAACAAAGGCAGAGCCCTAGGTTCGTGTGTTCTGTCTTTACCTGTGATCTCATTGGGTCTGTGTAACCTCCAGGAACTGAGTAATAAATCTTGTTCCTCAAGGTACCTGATCCTTTTGTGGAAGTGCATCCCGTGACCATAAGAATACAAGGGTCAGTCCCCATACTGGCCCTGGTGGGGGACGTCTGTGGGGTCACAGGAGTAACGTGAGGCCAGGGGAGTGCCCCAGGCATTCTAGCAAAGAGCATCACTACTGATAAGCTGGGACTCGCACAACAAACATGGTGCACCAAAACTCACACAAGAAGAAAAGACCATCGACATGGGCCTGTAACTGTTAAAGAAATTGAATCGATAAGTAATAACCTCTTGTAGGCTCACAGTGAATTCTACCAAACATTTAAGAAATTACTAAAATCTACAACAGACTAAAGAAGATCATTACATTATCCTATCAATAGACACAGAAAAAGCATTTGATGAACTACAGTACTCATTCATACTCTCTCAGCAAACTAGCAATGGAAGAGAATTGCCTCAAATTGATAATGAACACCTCCAAAAAACCTACAGTTAGCACCATAGTTAATGGTGAGAAACTCAAAGCTTTCCCACTAAGATCAAGAACAAAGCAAGAGGGGTGCCTGGCTGGCTCAGTCAGTTGAGTGTCTGCCTTCGGCTCAGGTCGTGATCCAGGGGTCCTGGGATTGAGCCTTGTTCTGGGCTCCCTGCCCCGTGGGGAGTCTGCTTCTCCCTCTCCCTCTGCCCCTCCCACTGCTCATGCTTGCACGCTCTCTCTCTCTTTCTCTTATAAATAAATAAAATCTTAAAAAAAAGGAACAGGCAAGGGGTTCCCTCTCAGCCCTCCTTTTCAACATTATACTGGTAGTCCTAGCTAATTCTTTATTCTTTATTCTTTAGCTAATGCAAAAAGACAAGAAGAAGAAGGATAAGGAGAAGAGGAAGAAGTAGCGGAGGAGGAAGGAGGAGAGGGAAGGGGAGGAGAAGGAGAAGAAAAGAAAGCGTACAAAGATTGGTAAGAAAGGAAGAAAACCATCTTTGTGTGCAGATGACATGATTGTGTAGCAAATTCAAGAGTTGCTGGTAAACTCCGGAATTACTAAGCAATTATAACAAAGTTACAGATGTGGGTAGTATACAAAGTCAATCACTTATATGCCAACAATGAACAAGTTGAGTTTGAAATAAAAAAATAATAATACCACTTACATTTGTACCCCCAAAATGAAATACTTAGGTATAAATGTAACAAAACATGTATGAATTCTACATGAGAAAAACTATAAAACTCTGATAAAAGATATCAAAGAACTATAAAAATAAATGGAGAGATATTCCATGTTCATGAATCAGAAACCTCAAAGTTCTTCCCAACTTTATTTATAGATTCAATGCGATCCCAATCAAAATCCCCCAGCAGGGGCACCTGGGTGGCTCAGTGGGTTAAGCCTCTGCCTCTGCCTTTGGCTCAGGTCATGATCTCAGGGTTCTGGGATCGAGTCCCGCATCGGGCTCTCTGCTCAGCAGGGACTCCTCCTCCTGTCTCTCTCTGCCTGCCTCTCTGCCTACTTGTGATCTCTGTCTGTCAAATAAATAAATAAAATCTTAAAAAAAAAATCCCCCAGCAAATTTTTGTGTAGATATTGGCAAAACTGATTCTAACATTCATACTTGGAGGCAAAAGACTCAGAATAGCCAAAACGATGTTGAAGGAGAACCAACGATCAAGGACTGACACTATCCAACTTCAAGACCTCCTGTAAAGCTACAGTAATCAAGACTGTGTGGTCTAGCAGAGGAACAGACAAATAGATCAACGGGACAGATAGAGAGCCCAGAAACAGACCCCCTGAAATACATATACGGCAAATAAGCATAATGAAGAGATGCCGCATATCATATGTCATTAGGAAACGGCAAATTGACACGACAGTGAGATTCCACTACATCCCTGTTAGAGTGGCCAGAATCTGACACTGACAACACCAGTGCGGATAAGGGTACAGAACAGCAGAAACTCTTGTTCGTTGCTGCTGGGGATGCGAGAGACGGCCACTTTGGAGGAGAGTTGGTCTGTCACTGACAAAACTAAACACACTCTTACCATAAGACCAGCAATTGTGCTCTTCCATATTCACCCGAATGAGCTGAAAACATGTCTGTGCAAGAGCCTGCACGCACGCGTGTACAGCAGCTTTGCTCACTATTGCCAAGCCTGGAAGCAGCGAAGACGTCCTTCAGTCGGCGAGCGGGTAAGCGGGTTGTGGCACAAGCAGACAGCTGAGGACTACTTAGTGCGAAGAGTAGTCTGTCAAGCCATGAAAGGGCCTGGAGGGATCTTACTTATTCTTACGTGAAAGAAACCAGCCTGGAAGTCTGCATACTGTGTGGTTCCAAGTATGTGACAAGGATGCGATGGTGAAAAGTCAGTCGTTGTCAAGAGTTCGCGGGGAGAGAGTATGAAGAAGTGGAATACGGAAGATTTAAGGGCAGGGTCAGTGTGATTCTATACATGTCATTATACATTTGCCACAACTACAGAATGCACAAGACTGAGAGGGGACCCCAGTGTAAACCGTGGACTTCGGGTGATTATGCTGAGCCAGTGTAGGCTCGCTAACTGTAGCAAACGTACCATCTGGTGCGGAGTTTGGGTAGTGGGGGAGGCTGTGTGTAGGTGCAAGGCAGAGGGTCTATGAGAACCTTCTGAACTTTCTGCTCAGTTTTGCTATGAACCTAAAATTACTATAAATTTGAAGTCTGTTCCTCCCCGAATCCGGTTTCTAATTTCTTTCAAAATAATGCTGAGATTTTGATTGAGATGACATTGTGTATAGGTTAGTTTGGAAAGATGGGCATCTTAACAATACTGAGTCTCCCAATCCAAGAATATGCTATATCTCCAAAGTGCTGGGTCTACTTTAGGTTTTTTTAAGCAAAGTTTTATATTTTTTCTATAGATCTTTGCACATCTAAATTAATTCCCAATAAGTTGATATTTTTTCATGCTATTTTAAACAGTATCTAAAATTGTTTTCCAAAAGTTTGTTGTTATATAGAAACATTGGTTTTATTGCAGAGGTGTTTTATCTAGAGAATCTGCTAAATTTACATATGCAATCATATCATCTGGGAATAAAGACAATTTAAGTTCTTTCTAGTCAATATTTATGCCTCAATTTCTTTTTCTTGCCTTAGTGCACGGGTTAGAACCTTCTGATTAATATTGAACAAAATGAGACTTTCTCCCAACTATTTTGAATGTTTCAAAATACAGTGAGGGTGATGGGGCACCTGGGTAGCTCAGTCAGTTAAGCATCTGACTTCGGGTCAAGTCATGATCCCAGGGTCCTGGGATTGAGCCCAGCATTGGGCTCTACACTCAGCAGGGAGTCTGCTTGTCCCTTTCCTTCCTCTGCCCTTCCCCCCACTCATGCTCTCTCTCTCTCTCTGAAATAAATAAAATCTTTTAAAAAACACAATGTGGTTGAGCAAATAGTAAAATACACACCCATATGTAAATAACTGTTATTATTTTGCTGTTTTTGTTCCCCCCACTCTCTCTTTCTCTCTCTTCTCCTCTTCCTCTCCTATCTGAAAGACGCACATACATTTTCCCCTCAACCTTCCACGAGTAAAGTATTGGCAGCATGATGCTTAGTAACTCAGTTCATCACCGTGCCTCTTCTTCTTTTTGTTTTTTTTTTTAAGATTTTATTTATTTATTTGACAGAGAGAGATCACAAGTCGGCAGAGAGGCAGGCAGAGAGAGGAAGGGAAGCAGGCTCCCCGCCGAGCTGAGAGCCCGATGTGGGGCTCGATCCCAGGATCCTGGGATCATGACCTGAGCCGAAGGCAGAGGCTTAACCCACTGAGCCACCCAGGCGCCCCCACCATGCCTCTTCTAAGGAAAAAAGATAATCACCTACATCACCACAATACCATTGTCATACCTAAGCAAAATAACAATGTTTTCTCTTATCTAATTTTTGGAACATACATAATCTTTCCCAATTGTCCTTTATAGCTTTTTTAAAAGAAAATAGTTTCATTGAGCTATAATTCATGTGCCATCAATTCACCAATTTAGAATGTACAATTCAATGGTTTTAGGTATATTATTAATTTCTAAAATTGTGATAAAATATGCATCATAAAGTTTGCCATTTTGCCTACTTTTAAGTGTACAATTCAATGGTATTAATTAAACTCACAATGCTCACAATGTTGTGCAACCATTACCACTATCTATTCCAAAACTTTTGCATTACCCAAAATAGAAACTCTGTGACTATTAAATAGTACCTCTCCCCATTCTCTACTACCTTCAGTCACTGGTAACCACTAATCTACTTTATGTCTCTATTAAATTGCCCATTCTAGATATTTCACATAAGAAGAATTACACACTTTGCCTCCTGTGTTATTTCACTTACTATAATATTTTCAAGGTTCATCTCTGTTGTAGCATGTGTCAGCATTTCATTCTGTTATATGGCTGAATAATATTCCATTTCATATATTTATAACACACTTTGTTTATCCACTCACCCCCCCATGGGCCCTTAGATTGTTTCCTCCTTTTGACTGCTATGAATAATGTTGCAGTGAACATTGTCAAAGTATCTAACAGATATACTTTGTGTGTGTGTGTGTAATTCTATTGTGATGTGTTACGTTGATTGATTCTCTTATTTTGAAAAATATTTGCACCCTTGGAATACATCCCACTTGCCCATGGTGTATAATTTTTTTTCTTTTTTTTTTTTAAAGATTTTATTTATTTATTTGACAGAGAGATAGAGAGCACAAGTAAGCAGAGCGGCAGGCAGAGGGAGAGAGAGAAGCAGGCTCTCCGCAAAGCAGGGAGCCCGATGCGGGGCTCGATCCTAGGAGCCTGGAATCATGACCTGAGCCAAAGGCAGCTGCTCAACCAACTGAGCCACCCAGGCGCCCCATCCCATGGTGTATAATTTGATGAAAGCTGTGACTATAAATCTAAGAAGCTCAATGAACTCAAAGTATGATAAACTCAAAGAGACCCACACTGAAACACATTATAATCAAACTCAAAGACAAGGATGAAGAGTTTTTAAAGCAATGAGATGTGACTCATCACTTAATAAAACTAACAGCCAATTTCTTATCAGGAGCCATGGATGCTAGAAGACAGTAGGATGACATATTTAAAATGTCGGGGGAGAAATCCCAAACAGCCTACCAAAGGAGGATTCTGTATCTGGAAAACTGTTCTTCAAAAAAATGGGAGAAAGTAAGACATTTCCAGATAGAAGCACAACGAGTTTATTTCCACTACAGCTGTCCTACAGGAGATGCTACAGAGAATCCTTCAGGTTGGGACAGAAGGACACTAGACATAGCCAGAGACCACAAGAAGGAGTGAGGACCTCTGGTAAGGGTGAGTACATGGGCAAATTATTGTATTCTTGGTTTGTAGCTCCACTTTTAATTTCCTATCTGACTTAATAGACAAATGTATTAAATATTTATAAGTCTATATATTGAACAAATAAGGTACACTTGTATAAACACTGATTGGCAGAATGGATAGCAAGCAGGATCCAGGTGTATGCTGTCTAGGAAACGTGATCTTGATCTAAGGATGCACAGGTTGAAAGTGAGAGGATGGAAAAGATTTTACACACAGTTAGTGACCAGAAGAGAGTGAAGTGGGTGTGCTAATATCAGACAAGATAGATTGTAAGTAAACAAACTGTTACAAGAGGGGCACCTGGGTGGCTCCGTTGGTTTAGCGTCTGGCCCTTGATTTCGGCTCAGGCCACAGTCTCAGGGCCGTGGGATGGAGCTCTGTGCTGGGCTCTGTGCTCAGTGGGCAGTCTGCTTGAGATCCTCTCCCTTTCCCTCTGTCCCTCCCCCAGCTTGCACACGCACACGTGCACTCTCTCCCTCTCTCGAATAAATAAATCTTCAAAAAAAATTGTTACATGAGACGAAGGACATTCTGTAATGATAATAATAATATCATGTGACTGTGATAAAGGGTGAGCTCACAAGAAGATATAATGATTATAATTACAAATACATACACTAGGGGCAGCCGGCTAAAATAATTACACACTAAACTTCAGTGCTTCTAGATAAAGGAAGCAAGCACCGACAGCTCACAGGGGAAGTGGGCAGTTGTACAACAACATGGGGACCTCGATGCCTCGCCTCCAGCGACGAGCAGAACACTGAGACTGAAGGCCAACGAGGACTCGGAGGGCCTGCACCGCACCACGGAACAGGCTGGACCGACAGCCTAGCCCCGGCAGCACACACCTTTGTCGCCAGCGCTCACGCCAGCCTCCCCAGCGTTAGGTCCCGGGGACTCTGCCTGCCCTGGGTGGGCCAGCAGTGCACTGAACAGCCTCGCTTGGAGTCTGTAAATCTCCAGGGCCCGAGGTTTTTACCAACCCAAAGGCAGTTTGTAAACTGAAAAATTTTAAGGAAGAAGTAGCATGATCATCCACTTCTAACATATCACTCTGGCTGCTGACGAGATAAGAGATCCGAGTGGGACAAGATTGGAGGAAGGAACAAGAGTTATTTCGAAGTCCTCCACGAAGATGACAGTCGTGAGGCCAGGGAGTGGCCGAGGAGATGGGGAAGAGGAGACGAATTCAAGATGCGCCACATTGGTGACTGGTGTTTGTTACTGAGAGCACGTGAGGTGTTTGACTTCTATCTAGTGTTAGGTATTTGACTTCTTTCTAGTATGAACAACTGGGAGGACATAGTTGTTTCCTGCATGGGGGATGCTGGACGGAGGAGCGGGTTTGGGGGCAGAGTCATGAGTTCATGATTGTTGTCTCAAATGACATTGTAAAGAGTAGTCCTGGCACCCAGTTGCCCTACTAAGAAGTTGGGCTGCTCCAACCTCCCGCCAGTGGCTTAGGAGGGTGTCTGTGAAGCCAAGAATTTATTTTAACTTTTTTAAAGGTTATATTTATTTATTTGAGACAGAGCAAGAGAGGAGAGCATGAGCAGGGGGAGCAGCAGGGAGAGGGAGAGGGAGAAGCAGGCTCCCCGCTGAGCAGGGAGCCTGATGTGGGGCTCGACCCCAGGACACGGAGATCATGACCTGAGCTGAAGGCCAGCGCTTCACCGACTGAACCCCCCAGACACCCTGAAGCCAAGAACTTAAATGGTTTTCCCCAAAGGAATCTGTGGTCTAGCTATAGGACGGCAAACCTAGATTGGAGAAAGATCAGGTACGTGTGGTGCGGGAGGTTTTCGGGAGCAGCGGCGAAGAGTGCACACTCACTGGCCTAGTGGCGGCTCGCCTCCTGCTGCCCGGCCAGGAGCGCCACTGCCAGAGACGCTTCCCCCAAACTGTCCTGTGTCCAGTCCTCCTGCCCCAGCTGCCAGCACCTGCCTCTCCCTTGCCCTGGCCCCACACCCTGGATTTGGGCACTGGGGTGTGACCCTGCTCTTCCCTACTCCTGTGGACCCTCAGCCGCTTCTAGAACAGCCGCCTGCCGCAGACACTTGCATTTGGGAAGCTGCTGTCAGAAGTAACTCCTTACGTTACGTTACGGGGAATCGTTCTCGTTAATGACTGGCAGGGGCGGTACTGGCAGGGGCGGAAGCTAGGGCACTGCAGGAAGCCCACCCACCCCAGGCTTCTGTACACCATTCTGACTCTAGAACAGCAATTCCGGTTTAACTGTCCGGTCCCCGAGGCAGTTGGCATGGTGGGGCTGCTGCCCACCTTCCCTGGCCCCTGCGTGCTGCTTCTGAGCCCAGATTGTCTGCAGATCTGCTCGTCTTGTGTCTCGGTCCCCTCTCTCAGCCCTCGGTGCGTGTCAGCGCTCAGAGTTTGGGAGGAATGCAGGAAAGGTAAAACTTGCAAGACTGGGGTTTGCCTTCTAATCAAAGAACTCTGTTTCTCCGCTGAACGGGGGCATCAGAGAGGCTGAGATTACTTATCCAAGGGCATTTGACTTCTCTCTGTGTCCACTTCATTGTAGCAGGTGGGCCGTGAGGTCCCTCTTGGAACCTATAACATCAGCAGACAGGTAGCAGAGAAGGGAGCAGAGGCATTCAGTTGTACATAAAGTCAAATTTCCCAGAACCCAGGGTGTAGGGCCCAGGGCGTTCCCTCCCCGTGAGGGTAACCGGACCCTATGGGGGAAGGACACACTGTAAGGACAACATGGGTATTTCCACGTCACATTGTAGGATTTTGTAGAAAATAGTTTTGTTGCCGTCTTAGCCAGGGCGGCGTGGTCCCCCAGGAGCAGGCTTTCAGAAGGGCTGTGCTGTGAAATGGCAAAGACCGAGGGGGGTTTATGCATTGCAGAGGCCAGTGGGCAGTGCGGGCAAAGGGTAAGTAAAGAAAAGGGTCTGAACAGTAAACACAGTAAACAGGCTGGTGAGATCAGCTTCGGTCTAGAATTTGTCAGCTCAGAGAAGTGCTTTGCAAAGGGCTGTGGCTTCAGCCTGCAAACGATCGTGCGTCATGCAGGTCTCTTAAGAGGCAAGTGCTGGGAGCCCAACACATAAGAGGGTCCAGGACAGGCTCTCTTTCCAAGAAACTGGACCAGAAATTTTCCAAAATGAATCCTGATGTAAGGAAGAGTAAGGACGTCTCCATGGGTCTAGGAGGCGGGGTGAGGGCTGCAGCCTTCCTCTGCCAGTGGGGCTTAGGAGAGGTGACCTCTCTGGAGAGGGCCGGGGGTTCATCCTGAGGCTGAGCAAGCCCACGGACTTACTGATATTTTATGAACCCACAAATAAACGGAACCAAGTTTTCTAAAAATGCTTGTGAATTTCAGCAAAGAAAATGTCCCCTGTACACATCAGGAACATTCTCCTGTAATAACTTTGAGCCCCTGTCCCCATCCCTGTTTTCCCACGTCTTGATGTCACCATATTGTGACCCAAGAAGGTGGAAAACAGGAAGGCTGGAGACAGGACCAGTGTCTTCAAGGAG
This sequence comes from Lutra lutra, assembly GCF_902655055.1. Lineage (NCBI taxonomy): Eukaryota > Metazoa > Chordata > Mammalia > Carnivora > Mustelidae > Lutra > Lutra lutra. Next base: position 200,785,653 of record NC_062280.1, read on the forward strand.
GGAACCAAGGGCAAATCGGATACTTTAAATAAACACTTAGAATTCCAGTTTTCAAGGGATTAGAACATATTCTCTCTTTAAAGGACAGTTTAACAGGGTGGGGGTGTGGGGATAAGGATTTGTATCACCCCGTGAGACTCAACAGGGCAGGGCCACAAGGAAAGAGGGAGTTTTGGGGAGATGTGGACCTTTCCCAGGAAGATCTAATCACTTTGTTCGAATAAACAGAAGAGTACGGTGGGTGACCACACAGGGCTGAATGCCAGCCACTGAGATGGGGACGGGCCAACACCCTGAACCCATGCTGTGCGTGCGGAGTGGGCGCTTGAGGCTCAGCCTGGCGAGGGGCGCGCAGGCTCGCTGCTCACCGGGGCCGCATTTCTAATGTCCAGTCTAGCGACTTCAAGGCAGGGCAGCAGTCGGAGGGATTTGATCTTCAACCAAAAATTTTAGAAATTCTGCTACCTTTTAACACAGAAATGAGGGTTCTGTGGTGTGTTTGATTATAGAGAGTCAAAAAATAAAAATCCCAGCCAACTCTGCCCTTTTCCCACGTGAGCCAGAGCTCCTGGAGCCACCGCCCGTGGCCGTAGCCCTCGCGCCTTGTGCGGGTTTCACCTCAGTGAGGTTTGTGCGATGTTGCTTAAAACCTTCGGGTACTTACCGGTGCCAATGTTGTTGAATTACTGAAACCATTTTATTTTTTAGATTAGTTTTATTTTATTTATTTATTTGACAGGGAGGTCAAAAGGAGGCAGAGGGAGAAGCAGGCTCCCCACTGAGCAAGAAGCCTGATGCGGGACTCGATCCTAGGACCCCAGAACTGTGGCCTGAGCCCCTCAGGCGCCCCGGAGTTCCTGGAATGCTGAGGTCACGGGGAGGGTTGGGGCTCTGTGCTGTGATCTGCTCCTTCTGGAGAGGCTTGCCGCCCTGCGTGCTTGGGTCCACGGGCTGGGAGTCGGGTTTTCCGCTGCTGCTTGGGGGCGAGGATGCCAACACGGTACAGAGTAAAGCGATACCGTCCGAGGAGAGTGGAGCTAGGACAGGTGACCCCTGGAGGGACAACATGAAGGGCGCAGGTTCTGACTCCCCAGGGGCCTGCTAAGGGGCCAAGAACTTCACCCGCAGAGAAATAAGACCATTCTGCAGGCAGGAATGTGCAGGATTTTGCTTCTCCCTCATGACCCTCACCATCCACCTTTCCTTGAGGCTCATTCTGTGCTAATCTGCCCAAAGAAGGTGCATGTTTCTGCCGTCTCCACGAAACCAGCGTGGAGTCCGGTGTTCGCAGAAGCGGCCGGTTGGCAGAGAAGCAGGAGTGGACGTGAGCCGTGCTGGGGTGTAAGAGAACAGCCGCCCTCACAGCGGAGAGGCCTTCGCTCTGCTCCGCTTGCACACGGCCTTGCAGCCCTGAACTCTGGACTCCAGCCCGCCCTCTGCTGGGATCTAGCCTGCGGGGTGGGCTCCAGGGAAGAGGCGACTCCCGGCTCAGGGTCCGCCAGGCCCACCCAGTGCCCGGGAGCCAACTGGCTGCCTGATTTCCCTCCTGAGCGCCCACCGGCAGGCAGGGTGTAGACACCGAGCCCGCTGGTCCCCCAGGTGCACGGGGCCTGTGTGCACGCCCCATCTTCTCTGCTCACCTACTCTTGCGCATGGGCAAACACACTCGCTGCACAAGCCCAGCCTGCCTTTCTCTTCCACAAGTACACTTGCACACGTGTGCACACCTGCCTTTCTTCCTCCATGTGTGTATAGCCACACACGCACGCAGCTGGCCTCCATCCAAGTGTGCACACACTTCTGCCCTCTCCTCCAAGGACACGCACGCCTGCACGTGCATACCTCCAACCCCCTCTCCGCGTAAACGCCTGTGCGCACAAGATCTACCCTCCTTCCGCCTGCCTGAACACACACCCACACACTCACGTATGAGCACATGCACACACCTGGCCCCTCTCCCTTGCGTATACCCGCGCCCAAGCACTTGCCCCCTCCCCCCACGGCTGCACACCTCTGCTCCCTCTCGGAGTGTGCACGCACACCGGCACCAGCACACTCCCGGCCCTTCCCCAGGTGCGCGCACACGTCTGGTCCCTCGGAGTGTGCACGCACACCGTCGCGTACACACCGCCCGCCCTTGTCCAAGTGTGCGCGCACACCGGCACGTTGCACACCTGTGGCCCCTTTCCAGGTGTGCGCGCACCTCCGGCCCCTCTCCAAGTGCACGCGCACCCCCGCCTCCCAGCGCCAGACCTTCCGCCTCCGTCCCCGCCCGGCGCGCACGCGCACCCGCACCCGCGCGCGCGCGCAGCCCATCCCCCTCGGGGCGCGCGGGCCACACCGGCGGGAGGAGGAGGAGGAGGGAGGCAAAGGCGCGAAAAGGCGCGCAGGCGCGCTGCGGGAGCCGGCCCGCCGCCCACGTCACGTCGCCGCGCCGCGCACGTCACGCCGCCCGACGCCCGCTCGCAGGGTGAGCCCCGCGCGCCGGCGCCTCGCAGGGCAGGGACCCCGGGGCCGAGCGCGCCGCCGGGACCCCGCCCGTGCCCGCGCGCCGGAGCTAGCCAGGTGCGGCGGGCCGGGGTCCCGCGGGGGGCGCGGACGTGCGGGCGCCCGCCCCGGTCCCGCCGCCGTCCCGCCGCGTGTGCGCGCCGGCTCCGCGGCTCCCGCGCCCCGGGCCCCGGGCCTCCCAGTCCGCGCCGCCGTCGGGGGCGCCCCGGGTGGCCGGGCGCGGCGGGGTCGCGGGCGGGCCGGGGCCCGGGGAGCGCGGGGGGTGGGGGCCTGCGGGCGGAGCGCGGGCGGGGGCCGGGGGCTGGGGCGCCGGGGTCGGGTCGAGCGCCGGGTGCAGGGGCCCCGCGGGCGCGGCGCGGGGTGGGGGCGGCGCTGACCTGACTGCCGGTTCCGGCGCGGGAGGCGCGCGCGCGGCGTTGGGGTGACAGGCCCGCGGGGCCGGAAGCCCACCTGTCACGGCGGCCGGGGGCGGCCGGCTCTTTGTGTGGGCCGGTGGGCTGTCCTCGCCGGCGGGGGAAGCGGGCGGGCGCCGGGGTCTGCGCGGGAGGGAGGGCCGGGGCCCCCGGGGGGTGCCTGGGCCATCGGGGTTTTCATTCTTACTCATTTCTTGTTTCCGTCCTTCTTACCAGAAAAATCCGTTTTCTCTGCGGAGGGCGAGCCCGGACAGCGTCGACGTCGCGGATCTGGTAACATGGCCAAAGATGTAAGTGCGGGGCCGCGCGCCGGCCGTTGTGGCCCTGCGCCCGGGTGCGCCCGCGTGGACGGCGGGGGCCGGGGCCGGGGGCTCGCTGCGGGCGCCGCTCACCCCGCGTGTTCGCGCCGGCCGTGCGCTTAGGGACACGCGCACCTGCTGGCGCGGAGGCGAAGGGGGCAGGTCGGCGCTCCGCACTCGCTGTGGCCACGTTTTCCTTTTCCGTTTTTTGTTTCTGCCTCAGAAAAACGAAATTTGGTGACTAATGAAATGTGAAAAGTCCTGCTTTGGCTTTTTCCGTATTTGTCAGTTTTAAGTTCGTTCCCAGAAGCAGGCTTCCAGGTCCCAGAGCGGTCTGTGGGCTGCGCCCCGCGGTTCTGGCTGCGCCGTGGGCCCCCTGGACATCTCCGCAGGGCGGCTTAGTACGTGTTGCCCAGAGCTGGATGCGCATCCGCCCGCACCCCGGGTGCCCCTGCCCGTGCTGCCCTGCAGCGGCCGCGAGCCGGACCACCGCTCTGCAGAGGGCCGCGCTCAGGGCCCCGCCAGGCACCCAGGCCTGCAGCGGTCCTGCCGTCGGGCGCGGCGGGCGGGCGAGAGCACGCGCTGGCACCCCGCCTCGGGGCGCGGGTCTGTGTCCCATGGGAGCTGGCGGCATGAGCGCGGGCCGCATCTGCGGATGGCCGGTCCCGGCCCGGGTGTGTACCCCCGGGGACGCCCGACACGGGGTGTGTGCTCAGTAAAGGAGTCTGGGTGCGCGCGCTTTGGGAGCCCCGCTTGCGGACTTGGTTAACTGTGATCCGGAGGCCCTCTTGGAGCCGGGGGGACCTCCGCCGTCTCCTGCAGCCGGCACGTCCACGGGAGCAGCCTCTGCAGACTGCAGGGCAGCCTTTGGCGGCCCTCTGGCTGGTGTCCCTGGAGCTGATGGGGGGTGACACTGGAGGGGACAGTGGGGTAACTGAGGCGGAGAAACAGAGCAGAGAAGGGCCTCCCGGTCCTGAGAGCTGGCGACATCGCGTGTGGCTGGAACCGGGTCTCACCCGGCCACCAGGCCGGGGCTGGAATGGGGGGTGTGGTCCAAGGAAGGGCGATAGGCTTTCTCTCTAGCTGGCTAGTTTTGTCACACCAGGGGGGTGACATCTGAATTTGGGAAGGTGACTCTGGTGGCCGCTGTTGGGCGGGAAGCAGCCGTAGGTAATTTGGGTGGAGGCCCTCCGGTCTGAGCTAAGTGTAAGACCAAGCCCGCCAGGATGGGCTGGAGCTGAGCCTTGGGTTGAAGGGGGTGGGCTGGGACCCCAGCTTTACAGCGCTCTGGGGTCTCTGTGGAAGTCTGGAGGGGGCTGGAGGTAGGTTCTGGGGGTCACAGTGAAGGAGGACAAATTTAGGGGACAGGGACAGGTCAGCCAGGCAGGTTTTGGTGAGGAGAATCCGGGGAAATGGCGTGGTAGCTCCCTCCCTCCATCGGAGGCCCAGGGACACCAGCGGATTTGGGGCGCTGGATGGCTTGAGCCTGTTCACTGAGGGTGGTGGGGTGGTGGGCGTGGGCAGGCTGAAAGGGCAGAAGCCGCCCGTGAGGGAGAGGGGCAGCCAGTTGTAGAGGGCCTAGGGAGGGTCAGCAGGCCGGGGGCAGCGATGGCCTTCCTGACCTGAGTGGGGAGCTGTGGGCCATGCCATGGCCCTGGGCAGGCATCTAGGCGCACAGACCGCTGCTGTAGGCTAACCCCGAGCCGTGTCCCGGTGGAGGGGCCCGATGTCGTCTGGGAAGGTGGGAAGAGCTGCGTTTTTCACTCCTGTTGTGGTGGGTCTCGGTTTAGAATTGACACGAGCCGGGCCCACGGCTCCTCTGTGCCTCGTGTTTGCCTCATTTGTCAGCATGTGGGGACGAGGGGGAAATGCTTGTTTTGTTCACGCGTCCATCCTGTCTGTCCTTTGCGGTTTGACGAGGGCCCGTGCCCGGTGGAGAGCGTGAGGTGTACCGCTTGGCTGCTCTCATGAAGCTTGCAGGGGCCAGGGGGCCTGGAGCGGTGTGGGTGGGGGGATGCTGGGGGCACAGAGGAGGCCCCGGGCGGGGGTGTTGGGGCAGGAGGGGAGCCATGGGCATGAGGGGGCTACAGGGGCATGAGGGGGCCTGGTGGCATGGGGCTGGAGGGGGCAGGGGTAATGGGGAGGCTGGGGTGTGGAAGGGCCGGGGGTCGGGGGTGGGGGGGAATGGGGTTTGCCCCAGGGGCAGGAGAACAAGGGGGGTACCTGGAGGCATGGGGAGGCGGGGCAGGGGAGGCCGAGGGAGGAGGCCCCCAAGGAAGCTGCGCTCTTTCTCCTGAACAGGGGCACAGGAGGAGTGTGCACGTGGGTGTGTGGGGCCTGCAGGAGTCCGGCCCGGGGCCCCGCAGCTCTGACGCGGACCGCACCTTGTGCTTTCTGTTGCTAGCACACAAACAAATATTTCTTTGTGTTTAAGAGGGGTATCTACACAAAACACTGTCATTCCTTTGCTTAAAAAAAGCCTTGCATTTTCTAGCAACGCCTGAGAACAAGGCTGGTTCCTCAGGCTGGTTCCGTGGTGATTAGTCGTGAGTGTTGCATCCTGCAAGCGCGTCCCCACCTGGACGTGTGCATGACAGGAGCGAGTGGGCTCCCGTTCGGGGTCCTGGGGGCAGGACCCCGCCTGCCCCCCTGCTTCCCTGGCTTGACTCTGGCCTGACACACAGAGGGCCACTGGGCGGTGCGTCGGCATGGAGGCCCGCTGCCGCCGTCTCCAGGAAACTGGCCGGGCCCGAGGGCTGAGTGGGCTGTAGGCCTTTGACCTTCGTTTGCAGGGATTGTGTTGGTGTAAGTGGGCAACGAAAAATTCAGACGGTAAAAATCCAAATTCTGTATTCGTAGCTGGTGTGGAGAGGAGGGAGCTCCGCTGGCGCAGAACAGTGTGGGAACGTGAGACCCCAGCACAGTCACTCCCAGAGGTGGCCGTGAGCAGCGGTTTGGGGCTCACTTCCAGAACGCAACAGGAGAGGGATCCGGGGCAGGAGTTCCGTGGCTGTAGAGATGGCCACGCAGGGACGGCGTTCCCTCCTGCGGCCTGTGGAGGCCGACACCTGGGGCTCCGTGCAGCCAGCAGGGCACTGCCTCGCCTCCCACCAGCGCCCACGTGGGACCCCCTGGCTCAGCCCTCCACCGATGAACGCTGTGGGCAGTGTCTCTGCAGTTCCACGGAGAGAGTCGGCTGGGTAAGGCACACGACGGCGCCATTTCAGTTGCCACCCTTGGACTGCGTGGGTCTCTGCTCCCACAGCCTTGGACCCGTCCCTCCACCAGGGGGTCTCATCACCCCGAGAGGTGAAAAATGTGGATTATGTACTGATCGATGAAGCTAGGTATCGGAATCCCGTTTTGTGCCAGCCAAGGCTCCCCTGGGCACAGATCACAGTCGGGAAGGCTCGCCGGGCCGAGATGACAGTCAAGTTTTCAGCACGGACAAGGGCTCCAGAGGTGAATGTTGCCTTCAGAGAAAATACAGAAATTGCAGTTGCTTAGACATGCTCGTGTGTTAGAAATTGCCCTTGGGAGAAGTAGGAAGGGGAAGGCCGCTGACACGATAGTGTACCTGGACGCGCGCCGGGTGTGCGCCCGTGTGCTGTGTGGGTGGTGCGGCCCCCAGAGGGGGCTGCGGATTTTCTCAAGGTCACAGGCAGAGCCTAAACTCCTCGTGAGCCGCTAGAACGTCCGTGTTCTTGTCCTCGTCCGGGGCTGCGAAGGTTTGTAAAGAGCAGGGAGGTAGCCTGTTGTCTGTAAGATCACGGAGATGCTGCTGCGGGGGGATGTGGGCAGCGGCTGCGCTTCCTGGGGTCGGCCCTGCCCCTGTGGGCTGCCGGTGTGCGAGCCCGAGGGCCCCCTGCCTGCGGGGAGCCCGGTTGGGCCGAGGGCAGTGCGGTGGCAGCTGCTGGAGGAGGGCGTCTGGGTCCCTCTGCAGATGCGTGGCCTCCGTTTCGAAAGCTGGTCTGTGACTCCACTTTGTTTCCTGTGAGTTTATGGAAAATTCTCTGAATGGTGTCGAGAGCTGGAGGCTGAGGAGGAAGGCGTCCCGTCTAAGCTTTGGAGGGATGGCGCGTGAGGCCTGCTTTGACACCCCTGTGAGACTAATGAGCTTATCTAAAAATACACGCACTGAGTATCGTTTTCCAGACCCGGACCTCGAGGCTGAAACCGGCTGAAGCAGTAGCGCGGTTTCCTTGGGTCTCGGCTGGAGGGCGCTGCGGGATGCGGCGCCGACTTGTGCAGTGGTGGCGTCTCGTCGGACGTGGAGAGGCCGTCAGTGTGCGCACGCAGGTTACCAAGTGAGGGGGCTGTGGTGGCGGGCTCGCTCTTGCCCGGGCTTCTCATGGTTCAGAATTCGGGGTGCACTGGGGAAACGCTGGGATGGGGTCCCAGGCAGGAAGCTCGGCTCGATTGAGAGGTCAGCGTGGAACATCTCGCCATCGAGCAGTGTTGGCCGAACGAATTCCTGGGTAAAAGGGCCCTCACAGAGTCAGCTCTGTGCTCTCGGTGTGTCTCCGAGGGTTGGGGAATGGGCCCGCAGTGTCTGTGCCCGGCCTGGCTGGCGGTGCGACTTCGGGGACACCTTCGTCACAGACCACAGAGCCACCTTTCTGAAAAGCTCTTCTCTTTAAGCGTTTAAAACGCTCTACCACTCTTCAGTGGAGCAGTCAGGAAGCTCTCGTTCAGAATCCGTGCCTGGCTTCTCCTGCACTCAGCTTTGAGGCGTCTGTGAGGAGGGACGGTGCCCGGGGAATCGCGGGCGGGACAGCAGGTGCTTGCTGGGGGCCGGTCGTCTGTGCCATGGGGTGTCAGCGCGGGCTGAGTTAGAGGTGGGACCCCCCCAGGCACCTTCTGGCTCAGTGTCGTGCCACGCCAGGGAGCCGCACGCGCTGCCCGCCCGGATGCTGTGCCGATGTGCCCAAGGTCCCCCGTTCCCGTGCTTTCTGGCCAGCTCTCAACCTTGCACCGACCTGTGATGACACCCGGGGCGAAATCCCGGACGTGCACCTGCGCGCGACACGGCGGACACGTGTGTGCACGTGTGCCGTCTCTGAGACGCTGTCCGGTGACTTTTCAGAACGACTGTGGGTCGTGCTTACTTTCGACAGGTCGTAGCAGAGAGCACGTCGTAACGCATTTGGCTTGAAACTCAGTTTAAAAGCCCAGAAAACTTGCTCCCTTTGGTAGGTAAAGTTTTAAGTTATTTTGTTTTAGTTTGCATTTCTCAACAGAGAAGTTTGGTATTTTCTCCTGCGTGTTTCTCTGCGTGTTCTGTGCTCGCTTTCCCAGTGTCTGTGTCCTGTCGAGTCGCGTCCACTCGTTATGAATTGGGCTGTTAAACCTTTGTTCATCGTTGCACAGTGGAACGTGACCATTAGGTTTTCCTTCATCATTCTGGCTGGAGCAGAGCTCTAAGATGATTTCGTTGTGGGCCTATGGGAAATGTACCTTGGATTCATACCCTGAATTGTAAGGGTCCGTACAGGTAGTTCAGGTGGTTTAAACGTCTGTGCTGTGTTTGGTGGGTTTGTTTACGTAGCTTATCTTCTCTCAGGACGACGTTTGGACCCTCTGAGGGTGGCGTGCAGGGCGGCGGCCCGTGTTTCCGTAACTTCTGAGCCTGACAGTGCGGCGTGAGGGTGGCCCGTTGGGCCCGCGCAGCCCTGCGTGGCATCTTCCTGTTCGGAAGGACTCACGGCGTGGATTCCGCCTCGAACGGGTCTTATGTTCCTCTTATTTTATTTGCTTTTCCAAAAAATGAGGATTTGAGTGACCATGTCGTATACTTCCTGTATCAAGAGAACTAAGTCTTAGTTCAGAGGGAGGGAGGGTGAGGAGTGAGCTGTTTATGTAGGAGTCCAACCTGCCAGTCTGTCCCGGGGCTGAGCGGGGGTCGGTGGTGAAGTCCCGCGCGGCTGCTGTGCTGCGCACCTCACGGTTAGCCCAGACCGTGCGGAAGGCGCTCGCTCCGGGGGTCGTCAGCTCTCCTGCACTTCTGAACCCCTTTCTTTCTTGCTTTCTTTCTTTCTCTCTCTCTCTCTTTCTTTTTAAAGATTTTATTTATTTATTTGACAGGCAGAGATCACAAGCAGGCAGAGGCAGGCAGAGAGAGGCAGAGGGAGAAGCAGGCTCCCCACTGAGCAGGGAGCCCGGTGCGGGACTCGATCCCAGAACCCTGGGATCGTGACCTGAGCTGAAGGCAGAGGCTTAACTAACTGAGGCCCCCGGGCGCCCAACCCCTTTCTTTTTGAAAATCGAGAGATGAGATACGACATAGAAGATGAGCGTTTGCCTTAATGCTGTGTAAATAAGTAGGCTCTCAGTAGGCTGGCTGTGGGTTACGAGGTGTCCCGTCCTTCTTTTAGGGTGCCCCGATGTGCCCTCCCCCAGCACAAGCACCAGCTGAGGCAGGAGGGAAGTCACAAAATTAAACAATCTCATGGGGTCTTGCAACTGCAGGGAGCTTTGAAACCGGGCTTGTAGACGCAGGTGCTGGAGTGCTTCCCAGCCGGAAGTGGGGACTCCTGGGGGCACCTTCCTCCCCTGCACGCACCTCTTCCTTCCCTGGCAGATGGGACAGTTGCCCCGTATGGAGCTGCATGGCTACGTGTCACTTTGGGGGCAGGAGGGGTAAGGAGGTAGTTAGGGTGCAGGTCAGTGTGTCTGAGGCCTGAGGCCCTGACCTCGCGCGTCCTGGGTGGTTGCAGCGACGTCGTGGCTAGAAGCTGCGCTCGTGCTGTGCCGTGGAGCGCTCCTTCCCGTGGGAGGGAAAGGCCCCGCCTGGGAGGTTGTAAAGGACTGGTCCTCCCCCATCTCCCAGCCTCGGAGACTTGCACTTTGTTGGAAGGGACGTTGGGGGTCTTTCTGACAGGGAGAAGGTGCCCTGCAGTGACTTTCCCGGGAGAGAGGTCAGAGTAGCGTGTTCTTAAGTTTGCTGGTGACGTGCAGAAATGTCTCCACCTCTGGCTCTTACTCCCAGGGAAGCCTATGGGCCTGGACCCCACCGCCCTGCCCTCGAAGCCACGGGCCCGTGGGCGTGTCCTGGAAATGAGGTCTGTGTCGGGACGAGGCAGGGTTCCGAGCGGACCCTCCCTGCGGGCTCTGAGTCCAGCTGTCCCTGTTGCTCAGTCCTCTCTCGGCTTGGTGACTTGTCGGTAGAGTGAAGGTGACAAGTGTCCTGTCCCTTCCTCTCGGGGCAGCGAAGGTCAAAGGCCCCGGCCCAGCACATGTCGTGCCCAGCCTGGCATCACTGGGAGCAAGACCTGTGTGTGGCGCTGAAGGGCTCGGGAGCTCATCGCAGGCCCGGGCCTGGTCCACGTGCTTCGTGGCTGTGGGCGCCTGGTCTCAGCAGAGCTCTGGGGGAAGACCCCCGTCCTAGTGAGCGGCTTGGTCCTGGTTAGGGCCGGAGCTTGGGAACCGGGTTGGGTTGCAGGGGGCGTCAGGCTCTTGGAGACGGGATGGAGGGGGGATGCTGCTTTGCCGTCGGGGTCCTAGGGTGCCCAGGGTCCCCAGGCGCGTTGTAGCCCTGTTGTTAGCTCGCCCGCGTCTCTCAGCAGACGGCTCTGCCCTGACTACAGTTCGGACAAATCGTGTGGGAGGTGAGCAGCGGGAACCCTTCCTGGGTGGATGGAGCCTCGGACCCCTGGGGCGCCCCCTTTAGGGGTTGAGGCTGGGGCATGGCTGTCAGGAGGGTAGCTGTGGGGCAGTTGGGGAGCGTGGACTTTGGTTAAGCAGAAAAGCGCTCAGTGTGGCCGTCTCGTGGGTTCAGCCTTTGTCGTTATAAAGAAAGCGGCTCCTGCTCTTCTGGGGAATGACTTACCGGTCACATCCCAGCTGCTGCTGCGTGTCCCCCCTTAGGAGTCGCCGTCGTCCCCGTGAGCAGTCACCCTCCACCTCTCCCCAGGTGTGCTGCCTCCGAGCTGATCGGCCGTGGAAACACCAGAAAGCCCGGTGTAGGCAGATACTCGCACGTTGTTGTGGACTCGCGCTTTATTTTCTTCCGGGCAGGTTTGCGTTTCTGCGTGCTCTAGAATGAATTGGACATTTTTTCTTTAAGATTTTATTTATTTATTGGACAGTCAGAAATCACAAGTAGGCAGAGAGGCAGCAGAGGGAGAGGAGGAAGCAGGCTCCCCACTGAGCAGAGAGCCCGATGCGGGGCTCGATCCCAGGACCCCGGGATCATGACCGGAGCCGAAGGCAGAGGCCTTAACCCACTGAGCCACCCAGGTGTCCATGAATTGGACATTTTTCTGGCAAAAAAGGCAAAGGGTGAAGTGCAGAGTGCAGTCAGGTGGGGGACAGACCGTGCTGTGGTTCCGGCTGCGTCTGCCTGGGAAGGGCTGTAGCTTGGGGAGCGAGAGGCGCACCCAAGGAGACGCACAGACCTCGGGTTCTGGTGGCATTTGGAGGCCGTGCTGCCTGTGCTTTCCGCAGCGGGCTGGGGGTAGCGGTGTCATGAGGCAGCTTTGGGGTGACGGTTGGGCCCAGCTTTGTGGGTGGAGTGGGGCGGAGGGAAGATGGAGACGCTCGTTTACACTGAGTCTCCGGTGGCGCTACCAGGAGCCCAGCGGTGCGGGCATGTCTGCATCGGGAGACACCGCGCATCGTGGACTGCCACTGCCGTGAAGGAGGATGCTGGAGAGCCTGGCCCAGGCTGTGGCTGGTTTTGCTGGCTAGGCGGGCGCGGACGGCAGGAGCACCCGTGCCTTGTTTGTCAGCGGCTGGTGGCGTGTGCCCTGGCAGAGAACCCAGGTCTCACCTGAATCTCAGGAACGCTGGTGGCAGTACTCGCCCCCACTCCGTGCCATGCCACGCTCACTGCTCCCTTTTCCCCTGACTTGCTGGGGTTTGCAGATTTACTCCTGTTCCCAGGCTGCTCCTTAGGGATGGGCTTGAGACTCTCTCCTGAGGACGTTGGTTTCTCACGGCTGCTCTCTCGAATGTGCTCTCGGCACGAGCCTGTGTGTGTCTTCCCCAGACCAGCCCTTCGGCTCTCCAGCCACCACTGCCCTGCCTGTGGCTCAGGGCCAGCTCTCCGTGACCTTGCGTCCTGCTCTCTCCAGTCTGCAGATGTGGGCCTCTGCTCTGTTGACTCTTGCCGCCATCTTGGTTTCTTTTCTGTGGCCGCCCCTCCAGTCCCGACCCCCGACCTGCGAGCTCTAGCCTGCACCCTGACCCGTCCCGCATCGTCCCTAATTTCGTCATCCTTGGGACCCCGTATCCTTCGTTTATCCAGCCTTATGCCTTACCCCGTTGCAAAACAGCGTTTCAGTGAGAATTCAGGAGATGTCAGAAACCTAACGTTGCTGACAGTCACAGTCCAGGGTGACTCTCCTGTTGATGTGCAGGACGTGGTCTGGGGCTCATGCCCCAGTGTGTGTGTTTGAACATGCACGTCCCTCCAGCGGCTTTCCGTAAACGGACTCCCACGTGCTGGTTCCCTGCTGTTGGACGCCGCGACTTCTCCTGGGTTCACCGTATCTTTAGACGTCGTTAACTGAAAATCCACTCTCGTGGGACATTAGAGACGCGTGCAGGTACGGAGAGAACATGGTGCTGACCCCTGCACCCGCCCGCGTCCCAGGTAGCGCTGCTCACGGTGGCTGGTCCGCGCCTCTCCGCCCGCAGGGGATCTGAGCTGGTTGCAAACGCCGTGTCCTCCCATGCAGTGTTCTCGTGCACGTCTCCCAGGATAACAGACGATGGTTGTTAGTATTGTCGGACAGCGGGTGTCCTGTTGGGATGTGTCCTCACGCATTTGGTCCTGCTGATGGGCCTCTGGGCTGTTTGCAGAGCTTCCTTGGGGCCGCGCCTGCCTCCGCGGGCTGGGGGTGGAGGCAGGGGCAGTGGCTCGTGGTGTGCGTTTCGGGTCGGGCTCCACGAGAGCCCACTGCTGGGCATGGCGCTCCCACTCGTTTCCACTGGACGCTTTGTCCACTTGGGACTTGCTCTTTATGTCATGGGCCTTAGCTTTGCAGTCGACCTTTTTGCATAATGTGCCACGTCTGATTGCTTTGGGAAGTCCCTGTGGTGCCCTTTCTGTGCAAGGACGGAGCCTGCTCAGGCGGGTAAGGCAGGGAAGTGCCGGTGCACAGAGTTGAGTTGAGGCTATGGGCCCCCGCACGTCCGCATGCTCCGTCGTTCTTGGCACAGCTCGCCCTGCTGCCGGGATTGTTGTTACTAAGGTGTCGTTACCCCTCGGCCACCCCTGGGCTGGCTTCCCCTCTGGGACCCAGGGTGGCCAGATGGTTCCTGTGGGCAGGACCGCGTTTGAGCTCCCTCACCTGGTCCAGGGCGGGATCCGTTCACTTCTGGGCTGTTGGCGGGAGACTGCCCTCAGTTCCTGGCTTGTGTGCCCTCTCTGGGGTGGCTGATGTTCCTGGGGGGAGGGAGCAGCCGGGAGAGGGTGGGGAGCTGATGGAGCAAAGTGCACACACACACACACACACACACACACACACACACACGGGGCAAGAGACTTGCCTGCAGGACTCGGCTCCTGAAACCGAACCTGGCCTTTGCAGATCTCGTCACTAGGCGTGGCCCCACTCAAGAGGGGGCATTGGGCAGGGCCACGAAGCTCCGGAGACTGGAGGCTCCGTCCCACACTGGACGCAAGAAGGATGCCCATGGGCTGTCTGTGGGACCTGGACTGTCTTCGAGGCTGGTCGTGCCAGAAGCTCTGGCCCTGTTTGCTCTGCAGCCGAGGGCGGGTCTATGTGGGACCCCGGGGAGAGTGGGGGCGGCCCCGCAGCGGGTCCTTCGCCGTACCTCAGCTCCGCCCCTCCGCGGGTCAGTGCTGGGGCTGGTGGTGTTGAGGACGCCCCGCAGTCTGCAGTGTGATTTGTGGTGTGGACGTTTCCGCTCAGTGACGGCGCCGTGCACCCCTCGGGGAGGTTGGGGGGCCTCTGCGGGGGCGCAGCGTGCTTCTGTCGTGGGATCGCGCCTGGGTGCTCGGTGTCTCTCTTGCTCTGTGAGAGGCCTCCCCTGCCCTCTCTTACACCAGGTCACTGCTGGTACGAGGAGTGCCGTGGGCACGTTTTCTCGTTCTCCCTGTCATCCTGTCGGCCACCGGCAGCCCCGTGCGCTCCGTGCTCCCTCGGGCCGTGCGTGCGTCTGGAGCTGCAGTGCTGGCCGCCGCTGAGCACTGCACGTGCCGGTCCCGGGGGCTTCTGGAGGGAGGAGAGTCGGGAGTGGAGCCGAGGGCCAGGTCTGCAGAGGAGGGGGACCCTGTCAGGCCCTCCTGGGTTCTTTCTGGGCGTCTGGACAGCGGTACTTGCCGATGCCCTGTGTTGAGTGTTTGTAAACAGGGGCTGGGTACGTCTTTCTCTCTGTGCCGGCTTTCCCAGGTCTCCGCGTGCCCTGACGCCGTTTGAAACCTCGACTCTGCGTCCTCTCGTTGGCCCCGTCTTGGTGTCTCTGTGCTTCTGTCTTGGAATTACGTCCGCATTTCATTTGGCAAACTGCCTGGCCCGCTGCCTCTTCTGGGGAGCGAACTGCTGTTGGAGGAGTCTCGCCGTGTGTTTGAGACCTGCCGTGGCTGCGCGGGTGCCACTCAGCACTTCCCAGCCCGCCCCCGCCCCGGCCGGCACCCTGCCTCCCAGGGCTTCTGTTCCAGTGGGGACGGGGCAGCAGGAAGTAGCCGGTGCGGGAGTCAAAGTGTGCAGGGAGGTGCTGGAAGCGTGGGGCTGTCTCTGCTGAAGGGCCCGCCCTTGACCCCGCGGGCGCCAGAGGAAGTCTGTGTTGGCGGGACTGTTGCAGAGAGAGGGTGGAGGGGAGCAGGGGTCCAGGGTGGGCGGCCTGCGGATGAAGCCTGGACCTTGGCTCTGCTGAACCAGCTAAAGCTCTCCAGTGCCGTTTCCCCCCGTGCAGCCTGGTGCTTTGGTGCCGTGAGCGGGGTCCTGGGGCCACCGCGAGAGCAGAGCGGCCCGTCGTGTCCCCATGTGGTCCAGACACGACGGGACAGACCGTGTCTGTGGGGTTGCTGAGGCGAGCTGAGGCCAACGAGTGCTTCTGTCTCTGGTTTACACGCGAGATCAAAGTTAGCGTTTTAGTGTTTTCTTACTGGAGAGTAAGAAGAGTTTGCGCCTTAAGTTAAAGCTCTTGGGGAAAAACACGGCTCGTGCACTTATCTTAAGATTGGCCGCAGTTTCAGGAATAGCTTTTAAAAAACAGAACACATCCTGCATTTCTGTGTTTCTCGGGGGCTTGCGGGTCTTGGGCTGGGCGGAAGATGGGAGGGCAGTGGGCGGTGTGGCCGCGGCCCCTTCCCAGGCCCCTTCTCCATGGCTGTGTAACTGAGGCTCCGCCGTATTGACTGACTAACCCTGTGACAACGGGTTCGTGTTGGAGCAACACAGGGAGGTCCTGGGGGGCTGAGGGCGTGGGAGGGCGTGGCAGGGCGTGCGCCGTGGCTGCGCACCTGGGCATGGCACACCTGGGCCCCCTCTGGCCGGGTCCCGCGGGCCCTGCGGCAGGAAGGCGGCGTGTTCCTCCTCCCACAGAGACAGGAGGCAGGCCTGAGACCCCAGAGTGGTGAAGGGACTCCGTGAGCGGCCCCCTTTGCACGCCCCACTGCATGCTCCGCACAGACGGCAGTGGTTCCTGACTTTGTCAAGTGTGATTGGAGCTCCCAATCCACGCGTCCTCGGGAAGGGAGTTCCGCCACGTGCACCCCTCATGGTCCCCGTCGCCGCTGGTGGGCCGCTCTTCAGGCTGCTCTGACGACCCCTCGCAGCGACCACCTTGCGCTGGCCTTCCGTGTGGAGCCCCGGTGGCCCTGTGCCGTGGTGAGGGAGGTGGGCTTGCACTGCTCTCGTCGTCCTGCACGTGGGGACTAGCCCGGGTCCTCCCCCCACCCCCGCAGGAGAGCCCGGGGTGGGCGTCTGGGGAGGGAGCAGAGTGCGGCACGAGGCAGCCGGCTGCCCCACAGGGGACGGCAGTGGGGGGTCAGCACCTAAGCAGGGGTCTCATAGCTCAGGCACAGACAGATCCACCGCCGGGAGCTCTTCCCAGGAAAGGCGATGGTGATTTCCTGCTGGCCTCGGTCGGGCCTTGCCACCCCTTACCACGGTGAGCCCCGAGGTCTCTCAGATGTTCAGTGTCCTGTGAAGGGGGTGGTGTTTTAGAAAAGCACCGTCGGGGGAGGGCTGAGACCGGGACCCGGGGGTGAGTGGGGGTTCTGGGTGATGCTGGCTGAGTTAGTCTGTGTGGTTCAGACGGACCCGCTTCTCTCCTGCGCTTCCCGCTGTCTTCACGCTGCTGCTGAGCGATGCCCCCCGCCCCCGTGTCCACTGTTGGTTGCTGCCCGGGAGGAACTGGCCCTGGGGGGCCGTGCACCTGCAGACGAGGTAGACACACAGCTCGCAGCAGGCAGGTGTGTCCCCAAGTTGGTCGTCAAGCCCAGATGGGATTTCTGTCGTCTTCACCAGCCGGGTGGGGCCGGGTCGGGCTTCATCCGGGAACTGGGGTGTGCTGTGAGTGTGGGGGCGTTCGGGCCGGGTGAGCCAGTGCCGGCACCGTGGAGGCTGGTGGACCTCCAGAGGCTGTCCGGCTCTGGTGTCGCCGGCTGCCAGGCCTTTGCTGGCTGGGCCGTCGGCGCGATCCAGCCCTGCCAGGCGCCATGGGGCCCACTCGCTCCTCCCGGACGGTCTTCGTCTGAGGCTGGGAGGCCTGGAGTCGTCGTTTTGGTCACGACTGGTCATCTCTGGTAATTGGCAGTTAGTCACGGGACACCAGGAAACGGGTCAAATCTGCGTTTGCTTCAAACGTGCGTTCAGTGGCTTCCCAATTGGTGAAAAGTAGTACTTTCTCTTATGATCTAGAGAAAAATCGTGGACCACTGTGCTCTGTTGTCGTGAAACAGATGCCTCAGTGCTCAGGTTAAAATAACAGCATTTCTTCTCCCGCACGGTGTCTGTGGCCCGGCTGGGGTGGCCGGGTCGCAGGGAGGCACTGCCCCGATCAGTGGCAGCCAGAAGGCGTGTGTCCGGAGTGCCGGCCTCCATGGTAGCCCTCCCCCGCCCCCCGGCCTCGTGCCTTGTCACCTCTCCTCACCTCCCACCGTCCTGCCCTCTCTGCTCCCACTGCAGCCCCCGGGCGAGGAGAGGGCTGCTGGGTGGCGTGGAACCTTCCTGGTCCTAGAGCCTGGCCTCCCGCCCCAGCTGGAGCACCTGGGGCCCGGGGCTCCTGCGTCTGCCTGTGACAAGGTGGCCATCCTGCCGGGGCCTTGTAGGTTTTCTGCACCGCGTTCTCCATCGCACCCTGAGCAAGAGCATTGGCAATAAATAGTCTTTCTGTTTCCTGCGTTCGCTAGCGAGAAACAGTCTGGTACCTCCTGTGGTTCTGACATGTCGTGTCACGGACGTTTCTGTGCCTGGGAGACTTGCTGTCGGGTCAACTGGCCACTGTCCCAAGTGCGGGCCATGCAGGCGTCCACAGGAGCCAGTGGCCAGCGCCTGGACTTCCCACTGGGACTTACTGACTGTGCTGTAGGTCTTGGCTTGGGCACGAGGCAGGTGCGTGTTTACCGAACCGGCAGCTCTCCGGGAAGTTGATCCCGTGGAGGCGGCGTAGTTCCAGAAGCGGCCCTGGGTCCCTGGGTCTGTAGCGCCCAGGCGGGGTAGCTGCCAGTGTCTGGCGGTTGTGGCCCATGGGCTGCTGGCCCGGCAAGGAACGGCAGCCCCGTCAGACGGAGCCGCCCGGCCCTGTGTCTGTTTGCGCTGCTGGGACAGCCCGCTCTGGGCAGGGCCACCGTGCATCCCGGGGCTCTCGCTGGGCCCTGTGTGCTGCATGCGTGGTGGGGGCTCTGCGAATGTGGCTCCCCTCTTGCAGGAGTGCCGGCGGGTGCGAGAGACAGAATGGGTCTTACCGAGCACGTGTAAGCGGCGATCACGCTAGGGTTTTCCTGGCGACGGCGAGCAGACACGATGCTTGCTGGGTGGACCCGTCTCTCGTCCAGGGCTCGGGTGGCTCCCTTCATCCTCTTGGCTCTGCCAGCATCTTCCTTTCTGTCCTGGTCCCTGTGTTCTCCAGTGACTCCTCAGCTCTGACACGGAGATGGGCGGGAGGGACTGGCCTCTTCATCAGTTCCCAGACTTCGCCAGAAAGGGCTGTGCTGGTCTGTTCCTGGCCCGGGCTGCCCATTGGATGCCTTCTGCAGGCACTGCTTGGCGGGAAGAGGGAGCCCTCTGCTCCAGGGAGGATGGGCTGCGTTGACTGATAGTGTGAGTGGACTGGGTGTCCCCTGGGGGAGCTGGGGCTCCCCAACTTGGTTCCTGATTTGGGTTGTGAGGCATTGGTTGCCAGGGTTGTGCTGCTGCTTTGCCAGCCGTGATTGCCATCTCTCGGGGAGGGGGATGGCTGCGTTCTTGGCCTTCCTATGAGCGGCCAGGACCGCCGTGCCCATGACTGCCATGCGGAAGCAGGACATCCAGTGGCAGCAGGTCGGGGCACACGCCGGGTCCTGCCGGTCCCACTGAGGCAGAGCCATGTGGGCAGCGATGGGTCCTGTTCTCCTTGGGCCTTTGTGGTTCTTGTCTCCATTTGCTCTGGTGTGGACGGGTAGTGGACGAGGAGGTCAGGGCCACTGTCTGGGATGGAGTGCCCTTGGGGCCGTGGGCGGAAGGAGCCAGCAGCGCCAGGGGTCTGCAAGGAGCCTGGGGCCGTCTGACAGGCGCCGTCGTCAGCGTTGGGGACAGAGGCCCTCCCCTGCCTCAGCTGGCTCCTCTCTCTGTGACCTTTGGTGTCCTTGGCTCTGGGGTCCTTGGAGCCTGTTTGCTAGGACCAGCCTGGTGCTGCTCCCCCAGCAAGAAGAAAGGTCCTCTTCACCTGCCTCCCGGCCGGTGACCATCCAGTCCAGCCGGGCCTCGGTAGAGATCATCCTCGCGGGCCCGCACTTGGCTCCCTCCGTTTCTGTGGGAAGCTGGGGTTTTGGAGAGTCCGGGAAACGTAGCCTGTGTGGTGTTGCCAGGTTCTGAGACCGTGCAGCGGTCCCCTCCCTGTGCGGCCCAACTTCGGTCTCCGGTGAACTCGGGGTGGGACGTATGCTCTGATTCCGTGTGTGGATTGTGCATTTTGGGTGCGTTTGGTTTGCTCACCGTACGCCCAGTGGAGATGGTCAGCTTGTGCCCGGGCAGCCGCAGGCCCAAGATGGGTGGTCCCCTGTGCCAGGCCCAGGCGGGCTTGTCGCTGCCGCAGGTACGCTTGGGAGTTGGCCCTCTGGAGGGCCTGGCCTGGACTGTCCCCCTGGGGACTGCGTTTGCTCAGGGCGGGGGCCGTGGGGCTTCCTGGAGAAGCAGGACGGCGCTGGGAGCTGTGCTCACATCCCCCCACAGGCTGGCCTGTGCCCGCACAGACGCGGGATGCGCTCTGGGTGTGTTTGAGGTGACGGTGGACACGGGCCTCAGGCCCCGGATGCCTGGGCGTTCTTGGGGGGTTCTCCTGCTGGGCCAGGAGCGGTCAGAGGCCTGGGCAGGAGGGAGCTTGTCTGCCAGGCTCGGCTGACCTTTGTTGTGGTTCGTGTGTGTGTGTTTATGCACCCACGTGTGCACGTGTGGGTGTAGTACCTGCGTCTGTGTGGACGTGTGTGTGCCTGCGGGTGTGAGTGCATGAATGAGAGTGTGGAAGCAGGTGCCTGCAGGAGGCTTGGTTTTCCAGGACCCGCCAGGCCCTGTGCCGGCTCAGGGTGGTGTGCAGAGGCCCTCTGCTGGTGCCTGGTGAAGGGGGCGAGCTCTGGACCTGGGCCGCCAACAGGGGAGCGTACCCACGGCTGCCTCCTTCCATGGGAAGCCTAGAGGAGGCAAGGCAGCAGTCATTCCTCGACCTGGACACGACATCTGGTAGCGTCCTAGAGGACGCTAGGCCTTTTCTGTGCCTTTGCGCACTGTGCGTTGTGACGTTCCCCCCGGTGCCCCCAGTGCCTCGTGCTGGTGTCCTGCTCACAAGGCGGGGAGCCCCGCATGCCAGGCGCGCCTCACAGTGCCACTGTGCCCACGCTCCTGCCGCGCCCGGGGCGCTGGGGGGCCCTCTTCCCAGGTCCCGTTACGAGGCTGCTCTCAGGACGGGCAGATGAATTTTCACGTCCACCTGCGCTACGCCCTCGCCGGGCTCAGGCCGGCCCTTTAACGCGCGCTGACATCCTCCGCGGAAGCGGTTTCCGTGCGCGCGGGGCTGAGCTGTGAGGGCGGACATCTCCGAACGTCTCTTCTCTGCCGAGGGTCCGGCTGGAGAGCTCGGCGGTGGGCGGCCCTGTGCTCCCTGCATGGTGTCCCGTCCTTGTTTGCGTCAGGGTGACCGTTGGGTCTCTTTGATGCTGTGACTTGCAGCCTCTCTGGCGGGCTGGCTTGTCACTGTCTCAGACGCGCTATTTACTGTCCTTGTTGCTTCCGCAGGCCGGTCTAATTGAAGCCAACGGGGAACTCAAGGTCTTCATAGACCAGAACCTTAGTCCTGGAAAAGGTAAGGCGTCTCCTTCTGAATACCCTTGTGTTGATAAGAGTGTTCCGTGTGCTGGATCTGCGCGTTTCTCTGCTGTGAGAGCCCTGGTCAGCGGGGCGACCCTGCTGCAGGCGGGCTCTGGCCAGCCCCGGCGGAAGGGGCGGCGATGTTTGGAGCTCAGCCGGACGCGCCACCTGCGGGCGCCACCTTGGTCTGTAAGTCACGTGCGGCGTGTGGACATTCGAGAATGTGAAGAAGTGCGGGGAGCCCAGGGCACGTGCTCCCTCCACCTTGGGGCCGCCGTGAGCCCTCCAGGTGTCTGCTCTGTGCTCGGCACCGGCCAGGACAGCCTTGAATCCAGGCTTGTGGTGCACACGCTGTGTGCGGTCAGCGTCCTTGCCATCAGGAGGCCCCGTGTGTATGTTCATGGGCGGGCGTGGAGGTGGATTAGTCCACCCCCTTCACCCCCAGAGCTCCACGGCTCCCCCCATAGAGGGAGCTGCTGCTGGTTTCCTCGGGGAGACTAGCCGTGGAAGCGCCGGGTCAGAGGAGATGATGGGCGACCGCCGGCTGCCCGTAGCACTATTGACACCTCTGCTCTGTCCGCGTCTGCTAGATGGAGGCCCAAACACGGGGTCTCTTGGCTCGTGAAACGGGGACTGTGGCCCAGCCCCTTCTCTTCCATCCGTTGCTGGCGAGTGGGATAGGAGCCCAGCTGTCTCCTGCCCTGCGGGACCCTTCCACGTGCGGCTCAGCAGGCCGGTGTGGTTTGGGGCGGCGGGCTCATGCCCTGTCCCTTCTGTGGCTTTGGGATGTCACCTTTAGACACCCACAGAGGCCTTCAGACCCTGCAGGGCCCCCGGCCTGTGCCTTGTCAGGCTCAGCTGGTCTCGTCCCGCTGGCCACTCTCCCCCAAGATGGGCTTTGGGCCCGCCCGTGCTCTCCTGGTTTCTGTGTTTTCGGAAGGCCGTGGGCAGCGTCCTGCTTTTCTGTGGATGCCGTGCCCTTCTGCTTCCGGTACAAGGACGGAGAGCCTGCTGAGGGGTGTAGACGGTTTACCTCGGTGGCTTTCACCGTTCACAGAGGCTTGGGTGAGACGCTGGAGTGTAACCAGGGACCCTTAGGGTTTCAGGATGTGTGGGCATGACGTGTTTTGATAAACTGATGAAGCAGAAGTAATCGTGAAAAAGTCCGCAAACCTTGCTCTCTTGGGAACGATGGGCACCTTTTGTCCTGGTGTTTCTCTTGAGTGTCTTTACTGTTTGGGGACTGGGGGGTCTCACCTGCTGTTCGTCTCCGTTTCCTTCTTAGCTGCGGACAGTTTGCGTCCTGCCGAGTCTGAGGGTGGGGTGGGGGCTTGGGTTGGGGGGTCCAGAGAGTAGCTTCCTCAGTTCACTAGAACACTGGTGTTAGCTGCCGCACGGTTTAGGTATTTCGTGTCCCTCTTGAGGCCGCCTTACCTTGTCCAGGGCGCTCCGGGCAGGCTCCGTGCTCCGCTCGTGCTTGGACGAGGAGAGCTGCCCCTCGAGGCTCTCCAGGCCTCTGCCTCTGCTTCTGCACCTCTGCTGGAATCAGTGTAGGCTCCCAGCTGCCTGTGCTCCTTGCCTTCTTCCGGGGTGCTGCCCCTGCCGCTCGGGGGGCGAGCCCGTGACCACATGGCCGTGCCCCAGCTCCGGCCCCGCCTGTGAGCCGCCCGAGGATCTGTGCGCGTCCCAAGGAGTTGTTCTAGCCCAGCCGTTTGTCTGTCGGGTGGGACGCCCGGTGCTGTGCTGGCGGCGGCCGGAGCGGGACCGGGCTGTTGGACCGCACCAGCTCCGTCCCATCCCGCCCGCCGGTCAAGAGCGTTCCCACCTGCAGTCCCCTTTGCTTCCGGCTCAGGAGTTTGAAGGATGATTTTAGGCCACGGGCTGCTGACTTGAGCTCCTCGCTTTGGGCTGCTCCCTGGTGTTTGATGAGGTTGAGGAGTCCGTGCGGGTCGCGCAGCGTCGTCTGATTCACAGTCGCTGTTGGCGGTTCCTGACGGGGTTCGGCAAAGGCTCGCCAGGGTCGTGCTGAGCGATGCCCACGTCCTCTGGCACAGACTTGTCTAGGAGCCCAGGGCTGTGGCCGGCAGCATGTGCCGAGAGCCGTCCCTCTGGAGTGACCGCGAGGGGCAGTAGCTGGCTCTCACTTTGGGGGGTTCAGCAGCGGGGTCGGGGGGGCGGTCACAAGGAGGGCTGCGGCCCCGGGCCCAGTGCAGGCTGGGCGTTGAGGGGCGGGGCCCGCTCTCACATTTTGCCTGGACCTTGTGCCCCCGTGCCCCCGCGCCCCTGCACCCCCCACGCCCCCGCGCCCCTGCACCCCCCACGCCCCCGCGCCCCCGCGCCCCCACGCCCCGTGCCCCCGCACCCCTGCGCCCCACACCCCGCGCCCCCGCGCCCTATGTGTTACACCTGCAGGGCCAGCTTGCCACTGCTCCTAGGTCTACCCACCGAGAATTTGGAAAGGGGCCAGCACCTGAGCTGTGCTGGGCCTGGGCACTCACAGGGACCCTGCTGCCCTCAGCTGGTGGTGTGAGCCTCTCCTGAGATGAGGTCTGCTTGCCTGCTCCTGCCTGAGCTCTGGCCGTGGTGCCCCATCCCATGGGGGTCCCGTGCGCTCCCAGGAGGGTCTTGCTGCTTTTGCCCTGTTGGTTGGGTCCTGGCCGCGGCTCTGCTCGCCCTCCTGGCCTTTGGTGCCACCCGTGCCTCTGCTTTGCCTGCCTCTTCTTGCTGCGGGTCTGGCTGGTTTCCAGATCCCCGCGTCTACAGACTTCTCCAGAGGCAGAGCCTGTGGGAGGCCGTGGCGAGTGTGAGAGAGGCTCATGTCGTGGAACCGGCCCTCATGACAAGGGGGCAGATGAACTGTGCAGGGCTGGCCGGCAGCCTGGACGCAGCAGCGCTCCTTCCTCCCAGAGCAGACCTGGCTGTGCTCTGAAAGCCTTGCACTGGTTGGGCGGTTCCGGAGGGTATCTCCTTCGCCTGAGGTCGGCTTCCTGGTCCGGAGCACCTCCAGTGGGCCTGGGATCGGATAGCAGGGGACAGGCACCTGCAAGGAGGCGTATGAGTCAGTGGCCCCAGCTCTGTACCCACCAGCCCTGAAGACCAGAGCCCCCCAGTCAGAGACGGGAAGTTTTTACAAGAGCAGGCCTACTTGTGATGCACTGGGGCTCCTCTGGGGCTTTGCCGACGGCTGTGATGCTGTGAGCCTTGGCAGTACATTTGTCCCTGGACGCAGGTCTGACGCTCACGATGAGGGACCATGTGGCATGTGGGCGTGGCCACACTGTTTTGCATCTCTGCCACACATGGGTGCACCCAGCCGTGCACACCCCCAGCAGCGCCTCCCCTTGCTGAGTTTTGGGTTCTGGTGGCCTTGGTGGGTCCGAGCCCCTTTGCTCCTAGGCCTGCCCTGCTGGTGAGGGTCTGTCCAGGTGCTTCGCTGGCCCAGTTCCCCTCCGGCCTTCCTACTGGGTTCTCCTCTGCCAGCCATCCGGCTGCACCTTGGGGCTCTGGCTGCCGTCCACAGCCACACGTGCATCCTCCCCCTTGCGATGTGCCTGCTGCCTGCTCGTCTCCTGCGCACGGCTGGCAGCGGCAACTGCGGCTGGCCTGGGGCTGCAGCTCGCATGCGGGTCTCGGTCACCACTTCTCGCTTGCGCTCTCCCAAAAAGATTCTCTTCATGACACAAACGACACATGCTCCCTGAGGAAGCCCTGCGTGTTCCTCAGCGTACAGGCAAAGTGTGCACTCCCCATTCCATAAACACTTTCCTGACCCGCAGTGTTGGGGCGTGTCACGCTTGCGTGCTCATCCAGTCCCTACCGTCATGTGACTTAACACGTGGCTGTTGCTGGGCCATTCCTGGAGTTTCCAGTGCCACCTTTTGTCACCTGGCAACTTTTTGGTGCCGAGCTGTGACACCTGTTGACTGTTGACAAAGACCCTGAGGTCTACTCTCTACTACCTGAGGAGCTCCGTGCCTGCGTGTGCTCCGGCTGAGGGGCAGGCCCATCTCTGTGGAGCGCTGCTCCCTGCGTCTGTGGCCGCGTCGGCCTAGGGAGAGGGCGTCTTTTCTTCTGCTTCAGGGTTGCCTGACTTAGAAGGGCTCGGAGGCAGGAGAGATGAAGTTTTGGGGATGCCGTGTGGCCGGGGACTTGACATTGTTGTGTAATTCTTGAATCGTGGTGATTGCGGTCCCCCAGACTGCATGCACTTGCGCACACAGTGGGTCAGTCCAGGCTGGTGTTCCTGCGGCGGTGGGGAGAGGGGCCCGCCGCAGGAAGAAGCGGCAGCACTCGCTGAGCCCCGGAGGACGCCCTCCCAGGGAACGTGGAGCGGAGGCATCAGCTTGTTCTCCCTCCTCCTGCTTGAACCCAGAGGACGACTGGACCGTGGAGTGCTGTCCCAGCCGCTGAGCCCTGCTGCTGGGTGTGCAGTGATGACTGGCCATGGTGCCCACCAGAGTGTGTGCCGTGCAGGCGAATGGTGAGGGCGGCGTCTACCCATCTCAGTCCCAACGGGCATCCTGAGATGCGGTGCACCTTAGCTTGGACGGGGGGGCCCTTCCAGGGTGCTCAGCTGGTGAGCAGCGGGCATGCAAGGCACAAGCGCTGGGAGCGGGAGAGCGGGGAGGGAGGCCCTTGCTGCTGCTCCAGGGCCTGCGGGGCAGGGCAGCTCCTGCTGTTGTCTGGGGCCAAGCCGTGCACACCCTGGGCATGATCCGGGGGCCCTTTTGGCTCTGTGAGCACACAGAGTATCTGTAGCGTGGTGGTCAGAATCATAACTCTTAAGATGTTAGGTTCTCACCTGGCAGGCCAGAAGGAACTGGCATGATATATTCAGAGCACTGAACAAGAAAAATACGCAGCCCAAAATACTATATCCTGCTAGACTGTCAGTGAAAATAGAAGAAGAGATAAAAAGCTTCCAGGACAAACAAAAATTAAAAAAATTTGCAAACACCAAATCAGCCCTATAGGAAATATTAAAAGAGGTCCTCTAAGCAAAGGGAGAGCCTAAAATTAATAGACCAGAAGGGGACAGAGACAATACACAGTAACAGTCGCCTGACAGGCAATGCAATGGCACTAAGTTCATATCTCTCAATAGTTACCCTGAATGTTAATGGGCTAAATGCCCCAATCAAAAGACACAGGGTGTCAGAATGGATTAAAAAAAAAACAAGACCCATCGATATGCCGACTGCAAGAAACTCATTTTAGACCCAAAGACACCTCCAGATTTAAAGTGAGGGGGTGGGAAACAATTTGCCATACTAATGGACATCAAAAGAAAGCTGGGGTGGCAATCCTTATTTCAGATAATTTAGATTTTAAGCCAAAGGCTATAATAAGAGATGAGGAAGGACACTATATCATACTTAAAGGGTCTGTCCAACAAGAAGATCTAACAATTTCAAATATCTATGCCCCTAACATAGGAACAGTCAATTATATAAACCAATTAATAACACATGGACAATAATAGTGGGGGACTTTAACACCCTCCTCACTGAAATGGACAGATCATCCAAGCAAAAGACCAACAAAGAATGAAGGCTTTAAATGACACATTGGACCCGATGGACATCACAGATCTATTCAGAACATTCCATCCCAGAGGAACAGAATACACATTCTTCTCTAGTGCACATGGAACATTCTCCAGAATAGATCACATCCTGGGTCACAAATCAGGTCTCAACTGGTACCAAAAGATGGGATCATTCCCCGCATATTTTCCGACCACAATGCTCTGAAGCTAGAACTCAATCACAAGAGGAAAGTTGGAAAGAACCCAAATACATGGAGGCTAACGAGCATCCTTCTAAAGAATGAATGGGTCTGGGGCGCCTGGGTGGCTCAGTGGGTTAAAGCCTCTGCCTTCAGCTCAGGTCATGGTCTCAGGGTCCTAGGATCAAGCCCTGCATGGGGCTCTCTGCTCAGCAGGGAGCCTGCTTCCTCCTCTCTCTCTCTCTCTGCCTGCCTCTCTGCCTACTTGTGATCTCTACCTGTCAAATAAATAAATAAAATCTTAAAAAAAAAAAATGAATGGGTCAACCAGGAAATTAAAAAAGAATTGAAAAAATTCATGGAAACAAATGAAAACGAAAACACAACTGTTCAAAATCTGTGGGACACAGCAAAGGCAGTCCTGAAAGGAAAGTATATAGCGATAACAAGACTTTCTCAAGAAACAAGAAAGGTCTCAAATACGCACCCTAACCCTACACCTAAAGGAACTGGAGAAAGAACAGCAAAAAAGCCTAAACCCAGCAGGAGAAGAGAAATAATAAAGATCAGAGCAGAAATCAGTGAAATAGAAACCAAAAGAACAGTAGAACAGATCAACGAAACTGGGAGCTGGTTCTCTGAAAGAATAAGACTGATAAACCCCTGGCCAGACTTACCAAAACGAAAAGAGAAAGGACTTAAATTAATAAAATCATGAATGAAAGAGGAGAGATCACAACCAACACCGAAGAAATATAGACATTTATAAGAACATATTATGAGCAACTATATGCCAGCAAATTTGACAATCTGGAAGAAATGGATGCATTCCTAGAGACCTATAAACTACCACAACCGAACCAGGAAGAAATAAAAACATGAACAGGCCCATAACCAGTAAGGAGACTGAAGCGTCATCAAAAATCTCCCCAACAAAGAAGAGCCCAGGGTTAGACGGCTTCCCAGGGGAATTCTACCAAACATTTAAAGAAGAATTAATAACTATTCTCCTGAAACTGTTCCAAAAAATAGAAATGGAAGGAAAACTTCCTAACTCACTTGATGAGGCCCGCATTACCTTGATCCCCAAATGAGACAAATACCCCACCAAAAAGGAGAATTACAGACCAATATCCTTGATGAACACAGATGTGAAAATTCTCACCAAAATAGTAGCCAGTAGGATCCAACAGTACATTAAAGGGATTATTCACCATGACCAAGTGGGATTTATTCCTGGGCTCCAAGGTTGGTTCAACATCCACAAATCAATCCATGTGATACAACACATTAATAAAAGAAAGAACAAGAACCACATGATACTCTCAATGGACGCTGAAAAAGCATTTGACAAAGTACAGCATCCTTTCTTGATCAAAACTCTTCATAGTGTAGGGATAGAGGGCACATACCTCAATATCATCAAAGCCATCTATGAAAAACCCACTGCAAATATCATTCTCAATGGGGAAAAACAGAACTTTTCCCTAAGGTCAGGAACATGGCAGGGGTGCCCACTATCACCACTACTATTCAACATAGTACTAGAAGTCTTAACTTCAGCAATCAGACAACAAAAAGAAATAAAAGGCATCTGAATCAGCAAAGAAAAGTCAAACTCTCACTCTTCGCAGATGATACGATACTTTGTGTGGAAAACCCAAAAGACTCCACTGCAAAACTGCTAGAACTTGTACAGGAATTCAGTAAAGTGTCAGGATATAAAATCCATGCACAGAAATCAGTTGCATTTCCTACACCAACATTTGCATTTTTGACACCAACAGCAAGACAGAAGAAAGAGAAATTAAGGAGTCCATCCCATGTATAATTGCACCCCAAACCATAAGATACCTAGGAATAAACCTAAACCAAGAGGCAGAGAATCTGTACTCGAAAACTATAAAGTACTCATGGACGAAATTGAGGAAGACACAAAGAAATGGAAAAACATTCCATGCTCATGGATTGGAAGGGCAGATATTGTGAAAATGTCTGTGCTGTCTAAAGCAATCTGTACATTTCATGCAATCCCTATCAAAATACTATCAATTTTTTTCAAAGAAATGGAACAAATAATCCTAAAATTTATATGGAACCAGAAAAGACCCTGAATAGCCAAAGGAATGTTGAAAAAGAAAGCCAGAGTTGGCAGCATCACAATTCCAGACTTCAAGCTCTATTACAAAGTGTCATCCTCAAGACAGTACGGTACTGGCACAAAAACAGACACATAGATCAATGGAACAGAACAGGAGCCCAGAAATGGACCCTCAACTCTATGGTCAACTCATCTTCGACAAAGCAGGAAAGAATGTCCAATGGAAAAAAGACAGCCTCTTCAATAAATGGTGTTGGGAAAATTGGACAGCCACTGCAGAGGAATGAAACTGGACCATTTCCTTACACCACACACAAAGATAGACTGAAAATGGATGAAGGACCTCAACGTGAGACAGGAATCATCCTTGAGGAGAACACAGGCAGCGACCTCTTCGACCTCAGCAGGAGCCACTTCTTCCTAGGAACATCGCCAAAGGCAAGGGAAGCAAGGGCAAAAATGAACTGTTGGGACTTCATCAAGATCAAAAGCTTCTGCACAGCAAAGGAAACAGTTAACAAGACTAAAAGACAACGACAGAATGGGAGGATATTTGCAAACGACATATCAGATAAAGGGCTAGTATCCAACATCTATAAAGAACTTATCAAACTCAACACCCAAAGATCAAATAACCCAGTCAAGAAATAGGCAGAGGACATGAACGACATTTCTGCAGAGAAGACATCCAGATGGCCAACAGACCCATGAGAAAGTGCTCCACATCACTCGGCATCAGGGAAATACAAATCAAAACCACATGAGATCCCACCTCACACCAGTCCGAATGGCTAAAATTACAAGTCAGGAGACAACAGATGCTGGGGAGAATGCAGAGAAAGAGGAACCCTCCTACACTGTTGGGGAATGCAAGCTGGTACAGCCACTCTGGAGGTTCCTCAAAAAGTTGAAAATAGAGCTACCCTATGGCCCAGCAATCGCACTACTGGTATTTACCCTAAAGATACAAACATAGTGATCCAAAGGGGCACGTGCACCCGAATGTTTATAGCAGCAATGTCCACAACAGCCAAACTATGGAGAGAACCTAGATGTCCATCAACAGATGAGTGGATAAAGATGATGTGGTTCATATATACAATGGAATACTATGCAGCCATCAAAAGGAATGAAATCTTGCCATTTGCAGTGATGTGGATGGAACTAGAGGGTATTATGCTGAGCGAAATAAGTCCATCAGAGAAAGACAAGTATCATATGATCTCTCTGATATGAGGAATTTGAGAGGCAGGGTGGGGAGTTTGGGGGGGTAGGGAAGGAAAAAATGAAGCAAGATGGGATTAGGAGGGAGACAAACCACAAGAGACTCTTACAAAACAATCTCACAAAACAAACTGAGGGCTGCTGGGGGTCGGGAGGTAGGGAGAGGGTGGTGGGTGGTGGACATTGGGCAGGGTGTGTGCTATGGTGAGTGCTGTGAAATGTCTAAGCCTGATGATTCACAGACCTGTACCCCAGGGCAAATAATACATTATATGTTAATAAAAATAATTAAAAAAAAAGAGATTTTAGGTTCTCAGAACTTAAAAGTGGTTGAAATTGTTAAGAAAATATTAAACCTTTTGATTTTGTAATTTAAAATATCGTAAAACCTATAGCTGTTAATGGGTTGTGATTACTAATTAGAGTTTGCTTACATAATGTTCTTAGGGTCCCTTTTCTGTTAGTGGTTACAGCAATTCAGACCACATATGTCCCTAACGCATTTTGTTGCCAGGAGAGGAATTCTCCGTTTCATGATGTATTGGAAAATACCGTGTTACAGTTCCCTCAACAAGAGGCTTTAAATACATCTTACGGTTCAAATGGTCCCATTCCTTTTTTTTTTTTTAATTTTATTTATTTATTTGACACAGAGAGAGCAAGATCACAAGTAGGCAGAGACACAGGCAGAGAGAGAGGAGGAAGCAGGCTCCCCGCTGAGCAGAGAGCCCGACGCCGGGCTCGATCCCAGGACCCTGAGATCATGACCTGAGCCGAAGGCAGAGGCTTAACCCACTGAGCCACCCAAGCGCCCCCAAATGATCCCATTCCTATAGTGAATAGCTCTCTAGTAGCTCTCTAGGCTGTGACAGTCTCGCCTGTCTCATAACCGCAGTGTTATCTCCTGAGTCCTGGAAGTGGGCTGTGTGTGGCAGTCTTTGTCAGAGGAGGGTGTAAACATCTGTGGCCAGATTAAACCAGATGTGAAATCCCACCCTTGAGATTGACCAAAAGTGGTACGCCTTCCTGAGTTAGCAGGTGGCAGGAATGTGGGAGAGGGACACTGGCTGCTGGGGCATGTGCCTGCGTGGTGTGTCTGCTGGGAAGTGTGTGTATGTGTGTGTGCCTGTGTATGTGCTGGGGTGTAACTGTGTGCGTGTGTGATGGGCGTGTGTGCATCTGCTGGTGTTTGTGCATGTGCATGTGTGTCTGCCAGGGCATGTGCGTGCGTGCAGGTGTGTGCCCACACGTGTGCATGCATCTGCAGCATGGCCCTCGGAATGTGCTGGGCTGGAGCCCATAATGCAGGTGGCCCCCTGGACTCGGGGACGGACTGGACGTGTGGACTCCAGGGCCCTCAGGAGGAGGAGGCTCTCCTGACTGCAGAGGAGGGTCTGAGCAGGAGCCTCTGTGTTTGCTCAGCAGCCGGCTGTCCAGGAGGAGCGGCTCGGCGGTAGAGGGGCCACCAGGCCTTCCTGTGCATGCGTCCCCGCACAGCGCGAGCACAGCTGCGGGCTGTCACGGTCTAAACTGCAAGGCCCGCACGAGCGGTGCTTGTCCCTCTCCGATTCAGGAGTGTGTGTGGAGAGGTACGCAACCGGTTGGAGCGCGACCTGCAAGCCCTGGTGGCCGCGGGCGGGATGGGGTGGGTCTAGCGATAGCCAGTGAGCTCCGCTCCTCAAGCCGAAAACGGTGGTAGTCGTCTGAGGTCGTCCCAGAGCAGGTTTGTCTGCCAACGGATCCCTCAGATTGAAGAGTTCCTCACGCAGCGAACAAGGAAGAGCCCCTGCTGGGAGGGGTGTCCAGGAAAGGGGCTCCGCCCCAGTCTGCCTCTACGTCCCAGCCGTGCCATTGCCCAAACTGTCCTCCTCCTCATTCCCCCAGCTGGGGGGCTCTAAGCACATCTTACAGAAGGACGTTGCTGGGCTTCCGGGTGTTTTGTGTGGGGAGGCCTTGTGGTGGGCCTGCAGGTTAGCCCCGTCCCGAGTGCCCTGTCCCGAGTGCCTCGTCTTGTCAGCCCCTGTGCTCTGACGTCATTTACTTGATGTGCAAAATGAGCTCAGGGGGCTCAGCCTCTGCCTTCGGCTCAGGTCATGATCTCAGGGTCCTGGGATCGAGCCCCGCATCGGGCTCTCTGCTCGGCGGGGAGCCTGCTTCCCCCTGCCCCCGCCTGCCTCTGTCTACTTGTGATCTCTGTCAAATAATAAATAAAATCTCTTAAAAAATGAGCTTTAAGACACAGTGTCATAAGAACCTCCTGTTGCTGGTGTTGACACGGCGTCGTTTGCAAATTTAAAAAAATAATGTTTTTTAGTGTATCAGTTCAGTATTCCTAGAAACCTAATTACTAATCTGTCAATGAATCTGAAAAGTGATATGTTTTAAGTCTCTGTGCAAATAGAGCAGAAGTCCTCTGAAACATCTTTTACATATCTAAGCAGTTGTGAAAATTTGCTTTTGCTCCAGGTATAGGTCTCTGTGTTTAGAGGAAAGTAAAAACCCTCAAAGCAATATTTACGGAAATAAATATCTTTTGGTGTCGTTGGTAAAGATGCTAATGCTGTTGGCCGGCCGGCTTGGTGGGCTCGTGCTGTGGAGTCCTGCCATGTGCCTGCGCAGCGGTGAGACTCGGTGTGGCCTGAGGCCTGCGGCGTGCTCTTTGGAACGTGTGGACTCTGAAGGGCTCAGAAACGAACCTCCAGGCCGGGCGGACGAGGGCGGTGTTTGCGCATTTGGAGGCTATCACGAGGCAGAGCCTGTGAAGTGGAGGAAATGCCACTGGTGTCTGTGGAGCTTGACCCCCCCCCCCCCCCCGCAGGGTCCCATGCCCGGCCCCAGGAGGCGGGTCCGCTCCAGGAGCCGGGAGCGCGAGGCGTGGTGACTCGGGCAGGCTTTCTCCACGCCGGCAGTGCGGCAGTGACCGCGAGCCTGGGAGTGGGTCTGCTTCTCCCCGGGGTGCTCAGGCCCTTCTTGGAAAGGCACGGGCGGGGTGCACGCGGCTTGCCCTCCCCGGGCTCCGGGCACCATGGCCCGTGCACACTCCCTTTTTTCTCACTGCCTTTTGAGGCCATCAAGGCAAGGCCTTTCTTTCTGTATTTTGAATTTTTATCATTCCTACTTCATTCGATTTTATTATTTAATATGTAAAATAAACTAATTTTACCATTTTTGTTCACTGTTGTATGCTCAGCACCAAGGACAGAGCAGGCACGTAGAACTCTTAGCAGACACTTGCAGGAATGAGTATTTCTGTTCCCTGGGTGTCCTTCCTCTTTGCTTTGTGATAAGGTCACCTGTGAGTTCAGAGAGGGGGCAGTGTCCTCCCCAGGCATTTCTCTTCCTAGAAACGGAGATGCGGTTCTCCTCCTCAAGGAAGAGGAGTGTTATATTGCTTTAGATTTCTTTTTTCTGGAGACAGTGTGGGTGTGCACAGGGGTGGGTTTGGGGAGGGGCAGAGGGGGAGAGAGAATCTCAAGGCGACTCCGCACTGGGGCTCAGTCCCACGACACAGAGGCCTGAGTCGAAACCAGGAGTCACATGCTCAGCAGACTGAGCCCCGGGGAGTGTTGGATTTCTGAACTCGTTTTGCAATACAGAAATGCCGGAGCACTTAGGAGACTCTAATTGCCACAGTACTGTGGTATTTCAGGAACTGCTCTCCCCAGACTCTGCAGTCCCACCAGAACATTCCGTAGGCAGGCAGGCAGCCCCCAGGGGCTCGGGGCAGGTTGGTGATACACCTGGGCCCCTGCACCCCTGCCCCCTGGACACGGACACAGCCGGAGGGGCTGGTGGGTGGATGAGTCGGCGATAGTGGCCATGCGGACACCTTCCGGCTTAGACGTGTTTGCAGCTGACCCACAGCCCTAAGGTGGGTGAACGATGAACGTCCAGTTAGAGGCATCATCGTCCTACAACTACCCATTTAGCCTTACTGCAGAAGGGAACTAACCTGTTGCCTCCTTGCGTTGCAGGCGTGGTGTCCTTGGTAGCTGTCCACCCCTCCACAGTGAGCACGCTGGGGAAGCAGCTGTTGCCAAAAACATTCGGACAGTCCAATGTCAACATTGCACAGCAAGTGGTAAGGGGCCCGGGCAGGCGGGCTTGCCGGTTCTGGACGGTGGCCCATAGCTCTGGTGCAGAGGTTGGGGTGCGTGGTCTGCCCTCCGCAGTGCCCTCTCGATGTTTGCACTGCTGGGATGCGTGTGCACTCCCCTGGCTCAGGCCTGCTGCAGACACAGGCCAGGCACCGTCCCTCCTGCTACGTGTGTCCCGCTGACCCCAAGTCTGCCCCAGAGCGTAGAGTGGTGTGAGGGTGGCAGTGCCTGGCCTTGACCCTCCTCAGCGTGGGCATTACTGCCTGGGAAACAAGGGTGGTGTCCTTGCAGGGCACATGGTGGGCGTAGGGCTCTGTAGGCCGTCAGGGCGCTGGGACCGGAATGCCCCTGCTGTGGCCCACCCTCTAGGAGGGGGCCGAGGTGGGTCTGTGCTCCTGGACCGTGCTAGGTGCCCCACTCCCTGATCACCTGTGGGGCTCCTTGGCTCTTCCTGGCAGAACTCTGGTCAGATTGAAGCCTCTCCTCCTGCTGGGCCTCGGGTGGCCCTGCGAGGAGGATGTTGGCTGCCCAGCTGTGCTTGTCCAGCCCTGAGCTCCCACTTCTGGGGGAGCACCCGGGGCAACTGTGCGTGTGCCTGCCACTTCGCCCCCGTCGCGGGGTGTGACTGCTTTTCCCAGCAGAGTTGCCGTGATGTTTTTCAGAGCAGCGCTGTGTCAGTTACACCATATTTGGCTCATCACAGCTTTTTAGTAAACATCTTTTTGATAAAGTTAAATATTTCGTTCCATGTTTTATTCTGCAACTCGTGTTATTTTTAGCTGCTGCGTGTCCTAGCAGCTTTAGCTTGGGTGCACCTCCCCAGTCGCAGGAGCCGTTCTGTCGGGTGGTTTTAAGTGTAGGGAGGACAGTCAACACGCAGGTTTGTCTGTTGGCGCCTTAAACTCTGTCAGCCTGAAAGTCACGTCCCTGGGCTGAGTCCGCCTGTTTTGGGGCAGCTGGTGCCGGCAGTGCCTCCCGCACAGGCCCCAGCACTGTGAGTGCGGCTCACACGTCGCTGTGTCTCACGCGTCGCCCGCCAGAGGGTTGAGGATGGAAGGACTGACGCGTTGTGACCTTGAGGGGTGGGTGAGCTCGGCTCGCGCTCGCGAGGGGCTTCAGCCCCTGTCCAGGGAGTCGGTGCCCACGAGCACGGTGCCCAGGAGCGCGGTTAGGACGGGGGAGGAGCGGAGAGAGAACAGCTCCCTGTCACCCAGGGAGCAGTTCCGGAGCGCCTGCTGTGTGCCTGGCCCTGGCCTTGCTGCTTCTTGTGGGCCAGTTGCGCAGACGGGTCCAGCTTGGGGAGAGGACGAGAGCGTGGGTGCTGGCTGTGGGGGCCCAGGCCTCACGTCAGGCAGCCCTCTGGTGACTCTCCTCCTTGTCTGTGTGGGTGCTGGTGTCCTAAATCCACTCTCCCGGGAGCGTCACCAACCCAGTCCCTGTGAAACGTGTTCAGTAAGTGCCAGACTGACCGGTTTCCGCGTGTCCCGAACCCTCGGCCCTGAGCCTCAGCTAACGCGCCTTTTCCACGGTGAGCCCAGGCCCCGGAACGCACGTCCCTGTTGAGCAGAAACGGAAGGTTCAGGCAGTGCGTCTCCTGCCTGGAGACCTGTTCGCTTTTCTGTCCTTTTTCCGGAAAGCTTACTGTCTGAACTTCATGACTTTTGAATGAATGAGGGTGACGCACAGTTTGGAAAACACTGTGATGAAACTTGAATCGTTGGAAATGTGAACTGAAAGAATGAAATTGAGAGTTTTCTTTCTGTGGTTTGTGGTCACTGGCCCTGACCGGTGGCCTTATCTAGGACCAAGTGCCTGGTCAGCTGTCCCCTGGCCACAGGAGGCAGCACATTCATCCTGCTGAGGAGGGCCCTGGGCAGGCCAGTCCCTGAAGCTGTGTCCCGTCCCTGTGAAGGGCTGTCCCAGCACCTGGTACCCGGTGGTGCTTGCTGGGGCACTTGGCTGTGCAGAACCTGGGAAGTCCTGTTTCTGTACTGATTCCTGGATCAGCTCTTTGGTGGGGTGGAGTCACGTACGAGACCTGAGGACGCTGAGGTGTGACTTGACGGTACACAGCAGCGTCTGTGTGTCCCTTGCGGGAAAATTTGCATATTGATGGCACCAAATTTTGAGTCCTTGTTGAAAACAAACGAGGCTCCCTTCCTTGGGTGAAGAGATGGTGCGGAGTGCTCAGACTCGGTCCCCTGCGGTGCGGGTCATGCTGCCGTCCCCAGAGCTGCCTTGCCCTGGCGTGTGGGTCTGTTGCTCCAGTGCTCATCGCCCCCGCGCCCCCATGCTGCCCTGTTCGAGGTGCTGGGTCCCCACGAAGCCTCCATTGGGACGAGGGCCGCACATGCAGGTGGGCCGATGGGCGCCACGAGTGTGGGGACTTTTTCCTGAATGTGTTTTGGCGTTTAGCACCCCTGGGAGAGAGGATTTTCATCCTCGTCCTGCATCACTGAATGGAAGGGAAAGTAAACTTGGGCCAGGGAACAGTGGGAACGTGCCCTGAGGCTGGCTTTGCGGGCCCCTCCTCGAACCACACCGTCCCCAGGGGTCGCTGTCCTGCGGGCTTGTCGGGATGGGGACGGTTCCTGGTGCTTTTGTTGGACCCGGGAAGACCCCGGGAGTCGGCGAGGGAAACGGCTCGTGCCACACAGAAGTGCTGTTTGCCGGCGTCTGGCTCTCGGTGTGGGCCGTGGTGCTCGCGCGACCGTGTTCTTGCGGTCCCCGTGGCTGGTGGAGCTCGGCAGTGCCCGTGGAGGATGGGAAGCGGTAAAACGGCAGGGGCGCACGCGGGAGATGTCTCATTGTGTTTGAATTGGTCTCTTTTGACTGTAGGTAATTGGTACGCTCAGAGACCTGCAGCGCCCAACACTCTGGTGGTAGGAAGCCCACACACCCCTAACACTCACTTTGTCTCACAGAACCAGCCTTTCAGACCCCTCACCTTGGTCTGCCGGGTGAGCACATCGCCTAGAATCGTAACCCCGGCTCTCCGGGCCACGCGGCCGGCCGTCACGCCCGTGGTAGACGGTGTCAGGGCGCACTTCTCGCGGAGGAGAAGTCTGCTGCAGGGAGCCGCTCCCCGCGGTCCGGGGGTGGCGGCACTGTGAGGGGGGCAGCTTGTGGTGGAGGAAAGGAGGAAGCTGGCTTCTCAGCACTGCGGTGAATGGGCGCTTTTTCCGTTGTCTGCACTGGAAAGTAGCGGTCTAGGGGACAGCGTGCACGTGGGCAGCTCGGGCTGCCGTTCCTTGGCGACACCACGGGGAGGGTTTCACCACATGGTGAACCTGGACCCTGTCTTCCCTGTAAAGCAACCTCGTGAGAAAATGATTTTACTCGGAAGTCAGCTCTGTGACTTTCCTTTAAAACAAAAACAAAGTTTTTTGATTTACATCTTATTGTTCTAAACAAAGCAAAAATTGTAATTTCCCGAGTTCATCGTGAGAAACTCAGAGCCACCCTTTCCTTGACGTGGTGCCTTAAAAAGTTGAGCCATTGGGTTTCCCGTGCTCTGAGGCTCACTGCGTCTTCAGGGTCGGGTGCCAGCAGCCACGTGGCCGTCATGGTCTCACACACGCCTTTGGCTCGCAGCCAAATTTTCCGTAAAGTTCTTAAATTTGCGGTAAAATTTCCATAGTTCCTATGTCTGTGGACATCTTTTTAAGAAGTAGCGTTGGCGTGTCAGGACGCAGTAGATACGCACCGGCGGCCCCTGCCCTTCCGGGCGAGGCCCCGTGTTTTCTGGGAGCGGATGCAGATAGGAGGCCTGGCCACTTAAACGTTGTGTGTCTTGGCCCCGGGCTGTGCCCATGCGGCTCTACAGATGAGCTGGGTCCCCGGGGCTGTGTGTGGGGTCTCGGCCTGTGCCCAGCTTGCTAGCCTTGTGGGTGAACGTGTGTCCCCGGGGCCGGCGCGGGGGTGCTGAGGCACTGCTGTTCCTTTTGTGTTTTCTAAAGGAAGCGGCCACAGGACAAGGGGAGAAGAACGGAAAGGGCCCTGCGGCACTTCTCCATGAGGTGTGTGAGAAGGTGCAGAGGAAAGGGGACCACGTCCTACAAATGAGGTGGCGACGAGCTGCTGGTCGCAGAGTTCAGTACCGCCGACAACCACATCCTACCAAACGAGTCCGTGAGTATGTGCCGTGCGGCGGGTACACACCCCGGTGCCGTACGGCCCGCCCTGGGTTTCTCTGAAGCCACTGGAGACAGAGTTCAGAGAACAAT
This sequence comes from Lutra lutra, assembly GCF_902655055.1. Lineage (NCBI taxonomy): Eukaryota > Metazoa > Chordata > Mammalia > Carnivora > Mustelidae > Lutra > Lutra lutra. The sequence continues at coordinate 200,823,722 of NC_062280.1, forward strand.
CTGAAAGACTTCTGCAGACCTGTTTGCGGCACGACAGCTTATCCTCCCGGATGTGGTCGTGCGTGGGGCCTGGCTCCCAGCGGGCTGGCTCCCCGGCGCAGCTCCCTCTTCCCCGGGCTCAATGGGGATGTGCTGGGAGCGTCCCGGACAGTGTGGAAAGCTCATGCTCCGTGCCCAGCAGGCTTACGACCAGAAGAACATACGACGGCGCGTCTACGATGCCTTGAACGTGCTGATGGCCATGAACATCATCTCGAAGGAGAAGAAAGAGATCAAGTGGATCGGCCTGCCCACCAACTCGGCTCAGGAGTGCCGGAATCTAGAGGTGACGCGGCTCAGCTCGTTTCCCATCGTGCCCCTGTACGTTTGTCCCAGAGCCGGTGTGTGTCCCGAGGGTGCCTGCTCAGGGTCTGGTGCGTGTGTGCCTGGCCCGGTCCAGGGCTCCGCCGCTTGCCCACCGGACGTTGGTGTGCCGCCTGTGCAGCCTGCCTGCGCTCTGTGGGCACCGATGAGGAGGCGTCTGGCCCACCGTGGGCAGCGGACCCCAGCGCAGGAAGTTCTGAATCCTGGCTGGTGGGGTTCGAGTTTTACAGCGTCGTGTCCAGAAGATGAGAGAAGGTGGAGAGGGAGGGTGCAGCGAGAGACGGAAGAAACCCCTGTGGGTCCCGTCCCCGTGCCTGGTTGGCTCTAGGTTGCCTGTTTCCCCTCGTTAGATTGGGGCAAAGGGTTCCGCAAGCTTGTCCCTAGGGGGTGCTGGTGGCTGTGTCGTGACTCCTCCGTCTTGTTCTGAAGGTGGAGAGGCAGAGGCGGCTTGAACGGATCAAGCAGAAGCAGTCTCAGCTCCAGGAGCTCATCTTGCAGGTACGGGCGCTGCTCCCCGCCGGTCTGGCCCCATTCTGCCGCCACGGTGTCCCCTGTGCCCCTGGGTCTGCTGCCCGGACGCCTCAGAAGGTCCCGAGCAGCGTGCTGGCGCCACGTTCCACGCTGCCTCGTGTGGGGACGGAGGGCGGGAGGGCGCGTCCACTCGGCCCTTCCCCGCGTGTTGTCCTAGCTGTTAGGTGTTACCGTTGTTCACCTCCTACGGGCCCTCGCGACGAGCTGTCCTGGAGCCCAGGCGTGGGGCTCAGCACTGTCTGTGGCCTGGGCGCGTGTCCTGCGCGGACGGCCTCTGCACTGAGAGCTCGAATGCGGTTTCACACGCGGGCACTATAGACGCTTACAGGGAGCGCGCGTGCGCGGTAAGCCCACGGGCCGCGTGTGTGCTGCTCGTCAAAGTCTAAACGGTGGGAGGGACTCTGCTCGGAAGGCAGCGCCCGGAGCTTCCCTGGGGCAGGAATGCACTCTGAGGACCGGAGCCCAGACCAGGGTGTGAGGTGGCAGCTGTGGGGCAAAGGTCAGTGTGCGTGGCCAGTAGGCCTGTGTCTCTGTCCCCTGTACCTGCAGAGGACGTCCGCAGTATGGGCGTCTTCCCTGCGGGGATCTGGAGATGCCCATTCAGGGCTGGAAGCAAAAACACAGATTGTACCAGGAGCTAGCTGGAGGGCATGGCCTGTTCCTGGCCTGAGGCCGTGCAGCGCTGGGGCCTTCTGGCCGGGGCCTCAGGTGGGGTTCAGCTGCCGTGGAAGTGGCTGGCCAAGGAGGGGAGCAGGGGGGAGCCCTGGGACCCTGGAGGGACGTGTAGCAGGGTCTGAGGACAGGCCTAGTGGCTGGTGTCAGAAGATGAAGGTGAGGGGGTGGTCAGCGAGGGGCTTGGGACATGTGCTGGCTCAGTACCCCCAGGCCACGGTGGAGGGTGTGTGTCTTGCCTCGCTAGGTGCGCTCAGCCCGGGGCACTGCAGCCAGCCCCTGTGCCCTAGCGGAGGCTTCGGGGCGGGGAGCGCTCCAGCGGGTGGAAGCGGCCTCGGGGTCGAGGGTCGCAGGAGAGGAGCGGGCACACATCACCAGGCAGTGGTCCCTCTTTCTTTGCTCGTTCTCTGCGGCATCTGCAGCACATAGAGCTACTTGAAACCAAGCCTCATGGTTCCCCGCAGGGCACGGTGCCCTGGGGGCCAGCTGTGGTGGGAGGGGCACCTTCTGGCTTTACCGCAGGGGAGTTCACGTGCAGGTGTGAAGTGTGAGGGCTTTCCCCAGGGAGAGCGCCGTGCCAGCAGGTGCTCCGGGAGGCACCGGGGGCTCTGCTGAATGTCCACCTTCTTGGGTGCAGAATGGGCAGGAGTACGGTAGCCTCCAGCATGGATGCTCTTTCCGTGACCCGCCTGGGAGGGGTTTCTGTCCTATCGGCGTGAGCACCTGCCTCCCGCCTCCACTCCCCTCGGGGTGTTTGGTGTTCGGGTGCACTCACTCCCTCCCTCAGCGGATCGCTCTGAGCTCTCGAGGGGCCTGACCCCTGTTGCTGCCCTGTGGGGTTGGGCAGGGTTGTCAGGGACGCCCACGGACAAGGCTTTAGGTTGCTGGCAGCTGGTGTGAGTGGCCTGCTGGTGGCTCATCTCTTTTAGCAAATTGCCTTCAAGAATCTGGTGCAGAGGAACCGGCAGGCGGAGCAGCAGGCCAGCCGGCCGCCCCCGCCCAACTCCGTCATCCACCTGCCCTTCATCATCGTCAACACCAGCAAGAAGACCGTCATCGACTGTAGCATTTCCAATGACAAGTAGGTCCCGTGACAGGTGCCCACCCCTGCCCCGGGGCCCGGCTGAGCCTCAGGTCGGTGGAGAGCGCCACCGTCACGGTCCGCGGCACGCCTGTTCGTTTTGCCAGAGAAGCATCTGACTTGTCGTTCCTCGTCATCTGGCGCAACAAAGTTACAGTCTTCTTCCTCACGCCCCTGGTTTCGTGTTTGTCTTGTGAAAGGAAGACCTGGGGCCCGTCAGGGTTGTTACTGGCATAGCCGTCGAACCCTGGTGTGGACAGTGGCTGGCGTTGCGTGCCGGCCGGGGGTGCGGGCAGGCCGTCCCACACGTGGCGCCTCTGTGACGCTCTAGCGCTTCTGAGTGCATGGGTTTTGGAGGACGTGGGTAAAGGGGGGTCTGAGGGAGATTGGCTGAGTGGGGTGTCTCTGCTTGGGGCCCTGTGCCGCGATGAACACGGCCAGTGACACCTTTTCTGACGGTGACTTTGCCCCCAGGTTCGAGTATCTCTTCAACTTTGACAACACGTTTGAGATCCATGACGACATAGAGGTCCTGAAGCGGATGGGGATGGCCTGCGGGCTGGAGTCCGGGAGCTGCTCTGCTGAGGACCTGAAGGTGGCGAGAAGCTTGGTGCCGAAAGCGCTGGAACCTTACGTGACAGGTCCGTCGCCTCCGGTTCTCTTGGTGGCTGTGGGGCCGGACCTCAGGTCTGGACGTGCAGCCCGCCTTTGCTGAGGCCGAATTCGCACTTGGCACCAGGAGTGGGGACAGCTAGATTGGGGGGTGGGACGCCCATGGGGACCATGGGGTTTTGGGGGTGGTTGGCCCCTGCAGCCAGGGAACCCAGACAAGCCTCTGAGGAGTGAGGTGCTCTGCCTCCTCCTGACGGGGGGAGGAGGAGTTTGCTCGGGAGCCGTGTGGGGGACTCCTGTGCTGAGCGGTGCGGTCGGGGCAGAGGGGAGGCACTTTGTGGTGAGGAAGCTGCTGGCCCTGCCCCACTTTGTGGTGTGGGTTCCCCCACCCCCAGAGCCTCTGGGCTGGATCGGACCGCACCAGCTCCCAGCCGGTGCACCACAGAGGCCGTGGACACTGGCCGTGCTCCTGGTGCATGCCGTCTCCCAGGACGTCGGGTCCTCCCGCCCTCAGCCCCACTTTCCACTTTCTGACAGTGTCCGTTCCGTGGCACAGCTGCGTGGTCATTGGTGATCATGTACATGAAGGTCTGCGTGCCTTCTTGAGAGGATGGCCAGTGTCCCCATAGAGAAACCACCAGCGGGTCAGCTGTCTGGCCTGGACCTGCCTTGTGGCAGCGTGAGCTTCTCTTGTGACCTTTGCTTTGTTTTCTTCTCTTCAGAGATGGCTCAGGGATCCATTGGAGGGGTGTTCGTCACATCATCGGTGTCGACCTCGAATGGCACGCGGCTTTCTGCCAGGTGACTGCAGCTCTGGGCCGAGCGGGTGGGCAGAGCCCCTGCTCTCCTGCAGACAGTCCGTCCTCCTCCATGGCTCCCGCTGGCTCCTGGCACGAGGGTGGGACTTCCCCACTGGCCATGCTGTCGGTGTTGGCCGCTCCCGGCAGGGCTCCTCTCAGGCTGTGTGCCCCGAAGGCCCACCGTAGCCTGTACCCTGGGTGACCAAGAGCCTCTTTTTCATGGTGTCTTCCCCCTGAAACTTCAAGTGACACATGATTGACTTTTTAAAAAGTAGGATGCAGGGACACCTGGGTGGCTCAGCGGGTTAAAGCCTCTGCCTTCAGCTCAGGTCATGATCCCAGGGTCCTGGGATCGAGCCCCGCACTGGACTCTCTGCTCAGCAGGGAGGCTGCTTCCTTCTCTCTCTCTGCCTTCTCTCTGCCTGTTTGTGATCTCTCTCTCTCTGTCAAATAAATAAATAAAATCTTAAAAAAAAAAAAAGTAGCATGCAGTGACGGGGCCCAAACTGCCCGAGCCCCCTGTAGGCAGCCCGAGGGCCGGGGTTTTCTTCATCTGTGTTTCCCGTTCCTGCTTAACACACTTGAGGTCACGCTGTGCATACAGCTGTGTTCTCTGCTTTTTTTTTTTTTTAAAGATTTGATTTATTTGAGCGAGAGAGAGAGAGCATGAGCTGGGGAGGGAGAGCAGCAGAGGGAGAAGCAGACTCCCCACCGAGCAGGGAGCTTGAGCAGGACTCCATCTTGGGACCTGGGGACCCTGGGACTGTGACCTGAGCCAAAGGCAGACACCTCGCCGACTGGGCCACCAGGAGCTGCTTTTTTTCCTCTTTACTGTTTATCGGATGTATGTTTTCTGTGTTACTAAAGGAGTTGTACTACTTAAGTCAGTGTGTGCGAGCCTTCGACCTGGCTGTCCCACAAAGCAGAATTGTATTGTTTCTGGGTATTTATCTTAGGTTTTTTAAAGACGAGTATAAGATAATTTCTGTATTAAGTATTCACGAAACAGTGGTTTTATTAGCTTTCATGTCATGTCATATTATATGTTACCTTGTATCAACTCTAGATGTTAATAGATGTTTAACTCCTTAACATACGAGATGGATGAGCAGTTGTAGGTTCAACAAAATGGACGGATATGCCAGCGGGTGGCGCGGTGTGCCGTGGCCGGCTCGCGCTCCAGGGTTCTGGGACGTGGGCGAGGCTCCGGGCCTGTGTTGCTGGATGGTCTGGCCGTGGGGTCGTCCCTGAAGTCCTTTGGGAGGTGTCTGGCCCGAGACCAGCTCCGTTTTTCCCGGTAGCCCGCCAGCTGTGTGTGCGGCGTCGGTCTGCTGTGCTGCCCATTGGGCGTTCCCTGAGGCGCAACTCAGGTGTTGACTCAGGTTTTGAGTCACTCCAGCTTTGTAACAGGCGAGTAAATTCACCACCGTTTCAGAAGAAAAATCAGTGCAGGGACTGGCGTTATTTTGTGAAGACAGTAATTTCTTGGGCAGTTTGGTGTTTCCTGCTCACGAGAAAGGATGCAGTTTGAAGCAGCTTTATGGCTGAGTTTTTTACCCTTTGTGACTTTCTCGCTAGGCTGGATCCCACGGATGTGCAGTTCCTTTGTCCACGAGTGGAACGTTGAACAGTGTTTATTGTATGACGTTCCTAAATGCTAGAAGGCATTAGGATATATACATATGGTTGCATGTTAAGGAAAAGTGTTTCTTGGTGCCCGAGCTCTGGCCTGTGGCAGGTGTGGGTGCCGTCCACCTGGGGCTCCCCTCTGTGTTGCCCGGTGAGAGCCGTGCCCGGTAGCCCACGCCCCAGACTCCCTCTCTCTCTCGTGTAGAGTAGCCGCGTCTCCCAGGCGGTTCTGCCCTTCTGGGTCTGTCCTGGTGAGGCAGCGGCAGGGCCCTTCCAGTGGAGTAGCAGAGCCTGAGGCTTCTCCTGGGTGACCCCGAGCCCCTATGTGCTTGTGGGAGGTGCCTGCCTGGAGTCTGGAGGGTCTCTGTTGAGCTTTAAGTTCTAGACTCACATCCCTTTAACATGTGATGTTTCTTAGAATACGTTTTTTTGCTGCTCAAATACTGAGAAATCCCCGTGACTTCTGATGATAACTCTGTGAGCGGGTCACACACGGTGACACGTGCACTTTGGGGGTGAGGGCTGTCGGCACCGGGGCCCCAGGATGCTGTCTGACGGTCAGTGTCTGGGCCACTCTGCCAGGTGCTGGGAGGTACCTGAACCCAGAGGTCTTTCCTCAGGATCCCAGCCGAGAATCTCTCTGTTGTAGGCCAGGGCCTTGCCTGAGGCGCTGTTGACACTGGGACCAGGTGCCTGTCATGCACGTGGCACCCTGGGGCTTAGATGGCAGTAGGCCCCCCCAGTCATGATAGCAGAGATGGTTAGGTGTCCCCTGTTGAGATTCCCAGGGGCACAGTGGCAATATTGACCGGTTCCAGACGCCCATCCGAGGACCAGGGTGTAGGGCCGAGCAGCCCTGCTTCCCAGAGGCGCCGGCCCTGCAGCCCTGCCCCCCGCACCCCTGGGCTCTGCCCTGCCAACCTCGCTGCCTTTCAGCGAGAGCCATTTCCTGGGCTGGCGGACAGCTGTGGGCTTGTCGCAGAGTGTCTGGATGAGACTCACCTGTCACAGCTCAGCCTCCTGGGCTTGGCGCTGGCTCCGGGGGAGTGGAGGGTGTCGTTGGCACGTGTGTGCACCCCGCATCACACAGCCACACGCACAGACCCCACACCTGCACACACGCGCGCACACAACACATGCACAGTCATGCACACGGGCACACTTAAACAACACGTGCACACACGTAGACCCAGCACGTGCACCACACACATACATGTGCACCCGTGCACAGGCACATGCACACGCAGACCACACGCACGCACACATGCCCTTGCGTACATGTCTACACACCTAGCTGGGTGCTTCCCACACGCTGCTGGCTGGGAGCCTTGCTTTGGAGGATTCCTGTCCTTTCCTGGGGCCCCTTTTTCCTAAGCTGTGCCCCTCCCCCAAGATCCAGGGTGTCACAAGTACACAGCCTGGAAGAAGGAGCTGTGATCTCCAGCTTCAGCGTGTGGGGTTTTGTGTGTGACGTGATCACCAAGCCCGTGGCAGCCGGTGCTGCTTCGGTTCTGTACCGCGGAGGCTGGGCTCGGGGGTGCCGGGTGCGCTGGTGCGGACGTGGGGCTCCCCGCTCTGCCTGACCGCCTTGTCTCGCCTCGTCCTCGCAGTGACCTGACCAATGGTGCGGACGGCATGCTGGCCACAAGCTCCAGCGGTTCCCAGTACAGTGGCTCCCGGGTGGAGACCCCCGTGTCCTACGTCGGGGAGGACGAGGAGGAGGACGACGACTTCAATGAGAACGAGGAGGAGGACTGACGCCTGCCTGCGGCCCACCCTCGCGGTCTGCGTCGGGAGCACTGGTTTGGGAGCGGCTGCTTCTGCTGTGGGCGTGTTTCTTTCTTGCCTCCTCCCCGGGACCCGGTGGCGAGCTGCTGACCGGCCACGCGGCTCCGGCGAGCAGGCGAGGGCTGTGTCCTGCGGGGTCTCGGGGTGAGCGGTGGGGTGTCTCCACGCCAGTGGTCGCTCGGGCCCCTTCCTCACTGTCTAGGGTTGTGTCTCCATTGTCTGTCCTCATCCAGCCTTCCCTTTGCTCCCCGCCCTTGCCGAGCGCACCGGAGCACTGGTGTGCCAGCCGGGACGCCAGGGCGGGCTGTGCCGGTGCACCGTGGGGCTGCGCGTGTCTGCCGGGGTGTGCGGCCCCTGCTGATACCGGCCCATCCCGGGGCGTCGGGGGGCCTGGTGCACGGCGGCTCTGCTTTTCCTCGTTCGGCGCCATCAGCTGTATCGTGACTATTTTCCCTTAAATTATATTGACTGTGATTCCGTCCAGTTTATACTTTTCTCTACGTTGCAGCAAATTGCGAAGTTCTGTTTCTGTTTTTGTTCGTTCAGTCAGAGTCTCCTGCCGTGCTGCTGCGGCGGCGACCGCGGCGGGAGGCTTGGGCGCGCGTGCCGCTGGGGGAGGCCGCCTGATTTCTCCCCGGCGGGCGTGACTCTGGGGTCGTTGTTCACAGGCCAGCACGTCTGTCATCTGAGGACACGAACTGAAACAAACGTCTTTGTTTTGTGGCCGCCTCCTGTAATCTGTGATGAAGTCGACATTAAATAGAGAGAACATTCTAACAGTTTTTTAACTCAGAATTTGTCAATCATTTTTAATAGTTCTTTTTTTATAAGAAGAAAAAGGAATTTCAGGACAGGCAGTAGTCCCTTTTAAAATTTATTCACAAAGACCCATTAACCGCACAGTTGCCGTCAGCTGCCTGTTCTAAACAGTAGTCTTTTATTGAAACACAAATAAACTTTTCTGTAATATTTTATGGAATATAAAGAGACTTTAATTGTTTGACTGGTTAACTTGGCACTGTTAGTTTTTATTAATAAAACGCGCATGGGCATTTTAAAGAAGTTCTCTGCTCCTCTACTTCCAGATTCTTCTCCACGTGTCACTCTGTCTCCCGTGTCGGTCTTGCTTCTCGCTGGGCGAGGGCAGGCGGCCAGGCCGGACAGGGGCCCGGGGCACACACCGAAGCCTGCCCTCCACTGGGCGCTCCGTGGGCACGGCCCCGCGTCCCTCCCGGGTCCTTGCAGTTGAGACAGGGTCGGGGGTTTGGCATTCAGGCGCGAGGTTGTACGGTGAGGATGGACCGCAAAGTGGTGTGGACGGTGGAGGACTGTCGCCTGTGCGGGGGTGTCTGCGGTGCTGGGGAGCAACGGGCAGCCGGCGCGGTCTTGCCGGTCGTGACCTCCCTTTGCTGTCGAGGGCGGCAGGCGCTGGAGGGTGGTGGCCCGGCGGCTCCGTGCTCACCGGGTGCCACGGGCCCCAGGTGGCCTCCCTGTGGGACCCGTGGAGCTGGCGTGGACGGGGGCCACTCGCAGAGGGCGCCTATCCTCGGGGTCCGACAGGCTTCCACCCTCAGCTGTGTGGGACTGTGTCGCTCTCTGGGAGGCGACGTTGCACCTGGTGCTTGCGTGGGGTCAGGACACCAGGTTGCGTGGTGGCTGGGGGCGGGGGCCCTCCGGGAGAGCAGGTCGGTTTGATGAGACGCTTTTGTTCCGGGCTTTGGTGCAGGGCCTGGAGTGAGCCGCCCGCACGTCCCTGGGTGGTGGAGGGTGGGCTCGTGTCCGTGGCTTCCTGTGGGGCTCAGCCCGCGCGACGCCCTTTCGCCCCCTGCTCACCTCCTGCAGGTGCGCAGGCTCCCGGGGCAGCCCTGCTGCGGCCGCGTCCGAATTTCCCTGACGGGGGTGCGGGGAGGAAACTTGAAGGTTTCCAAAGAGAAAGTGATTTTGTTGTTACGTTTTGCCCTTATCAGAAAAGACATGATTGTTTTACGCAGAGTAAGAGTGACTTTAATGTTTTATTTTTACAGTTTAGGAATTCTGTAAGAGCAAACCTTCAGGACGCCCATTCTCGTAAGTCCTGTTCTCTGGGAGCGTGAGCCGTCTCCGCGCGACGCGGTGCCGGGACCGCGGTGAGGAACGTGCCGTCTGCCTGAGCCGTCCTCAGGGCCTGGTGGTCGGGCAGCTGCTGCCTCGCAGTTACCACGTTGGCCCAGGTTGTTAACACAGCTCCGGATTCGGGGTCGAAGGGAGAAAAGAGGGCGCGAGAGGCCGCTGACTCTCCCCGAGGTGCTTGGGGCACAGGTGCCTGCCGGCCATTCCCTGGGCGGGCCGCGGAGCACTGGAGGCCTGGTGGGGGGCAGCAGGGGCTCGCGGGGCAGGCCGGCCTCCCCCTACTGCCGAATGTTGAGCTTGAACTCCACTCTCCCTTCATAGGGGTCGTGGGGGTTGTCGAACGTCACGTGGTCGGCCAGGATCTTGCACACGACGAGGACCTCCGTGTTTCTGGGGACATTGAGCAGCTTTGCGGCGACCAGAGGGTTGCTGTAGTGGGGCTGGACCCCGTGCGGGAAGACGGAGGAGGACAGCATGAGGAGCGGCTTGACGGGGGCCGGTCGGGTGGCAGAGAAGTGGCGCCTGCTGCTCTGCCTGCACGGGGCACGTGCGGAGACGCACTGTCCCCACTGAGGGACGACGGGAGCTCGTCTGGGCTCGGGGGATAATACCAGGGACGAGTTCAAGTGTAGATTATATTTGATGAAAATTACCATGAAGATAGGAAAAACTGAGGGATTTGAAGGCTGTGCTTTAACGTGGATATATGGTTGTCTGAAAGGATTTGGGAAACTGAAACCATTAGGTTTGGTATTAGTGTTTCGCATGGGAGCTGTGTTTTCAGGTAGGGGGACACCCAGAGGGCCGCACGGTCCCCCTGGTTCCACTGGTGTAATAGGAATGTCGCAGGCTTTCCTTCGCCGCTCGGTTTGGGACACGTGTGCGGCGGTTGTCAGAGAACCGAGACGCGGCCTACCTGCGCCTTCTTGCCGTAGTAGGGGAAGTAGTGGAGGCTGAAGGTGCCGTTGGGCGGGTAGTACTCCACCTGGAGGGGCCGGGCGTCCTCGTGCGGGTCCTGGGGGCGGAGAGGCCGGCGCCTGAGCGAGGCAGGCTCCAGGCGTCTGCGTGTGTCTGCGTGTGTCTGCGTGTGTGTGAGTGGCCCGGCGGGCTGGAGCTCGGCAGAACACGGACGGAGGACACCTTGTGTCTGTTCATAGCTCAGGTCAGCACATGTGGGTGGTCCCAGGAGACACAGCCTCACCCCACAGCGAGGCGGGCGCGGGGGGGTAGGTGCTGTGGAGCCCCCAGTGGGGAAGACCAGCCTCAGAAGAGACTCCGTGGAGACATGTTTGTTTTTTGGGGCTTGTGCTTTAAAACCGGTTTTGAGAAAAACTGGAAGAAATTACTGCTGACTCTTAGCGGGTTTTTCCAAACTGCCACCAAACACTCAGAACGGTGGGAGTGCTAACACTGTCCCAGATGCTTCCTGGGCCCGGCGGTGACGGAGATCGCTTTCCTTACTGGTTTTAGTGCCCTGCAGTGCTGCTGGGGGGCGGGGGGTGGGCCCGGGGGGGCAGCCGCAGGGAGCTGAGGGCCGCGGGGAGCTGGGGGCGAGTGGCTCTGGCGAGACCACACACTCACCAGGAGGGCGCAGTCCGCCCTGGGCGCTGTGCTGTTGCTGGGCAGGAAGTTCACGATCTGGAAGGAAAGGGCGTCCGTGTCACTCTCCCACCGGCTGCGTGCTAGCGAGCGGCCTGTCCGAGCGGCCAGAACCCTGCCCCACGCGGTGGTCTTGGCTGCCGGCACATGGCAGGCTGGACGGGAGGGTCCCGAGCCATGGCTGGCACTCTCTGGCGCTCTGCGGTGCCTGTGATGGGGTCCCCTGGGTGCCTGCCTGTGCCCAAGCATACTCTCTGGCCTCCCGGGTCCCAGCCGTGTGTGTGCCTGCGCCCTCCCCACAGTTCTGCCCTGGTGTGCATGGCTCCCTCCACCAGGCAGCGTCGTGACCCCGCAGGGACCCTGGAGTGTGCCGTTCAGATGCATGGCTTCCCCAGGTGTCTCAGGAAGGAAGTTTAATCGTGCTGCACACCTGTTGGCCAACACGGAGCAGACACCCCCTGGCCCTCTTGTCCTGTTGGCTTCCAGTGGCATGTCCCCTCCCCTGCACCCCAAGGCTGGAGGGACCATCCGCCCTGTGGCTTGCTGGCACCAGCCCGTTCAGCTTCCCTCGTGCCCGGCAGAGGGTCCCTGGCCCAGATGGGGAACTACTGCTCGACATGATTCCCAGCCATCCTCGTGGTACCTGACGTGGCCCGGCTGCTGGCAAGCTGTGTGTGCACGCAGCTGCCCTGAGCAGCCCCAACTCTGAGCTCAGCGTCCAGTGCAGAGCCTGGAGCCAGGGCAGTGTCTGAGCTGTTCAGGTTGGATCTTGGTCAGCTCCCAAGCCAGCACGATGGGCCTAGCATGCATAGCAGAGGAGCAGGGTGGGACGGGCTGCGGCGCGTGTCCCAGCCTTACCAGCCTGGACCCTGTGCTGGGGTGCATGGGGTCACATGAGGGCCAGGCATCCAGGCCCCTCCAGGCCACGGCTGGGTCTGGGGTCTGTAGCCCCACCCTGTGCTCACCCTGTTCATCTTAATGATGAAGCACGGCTTTCCTTCCGCAAAGCCGAAGTTGGGGTCTGTCAGACCTGAGCAGTTTTGCAGCATGTCTGCTGTGAACTTGCAGGAGAACTTGGTGTGGTTTGGGGCCTGGAAGCTTTCCTGGAAGAAGTACTTCTCGGAGGTGCAGTTGATGCTGTGCTCCTGGGAAGCTGGCGAGTAGCCTGCCAGGACAGACATGCCTGTGGGCGCCGACCTCCGGCCACAGCCACCTGGTGTGGTGGGGCTGGTGGGAGGGTGGGGAAGCCCGTACCCTCCCTGAGATGGTCTTAGAAGAGGGAAGAGCAGAGGTGGGAAGCGTTTTAAACGTCACCTGCCAGGAAGTTGTGGAGCATGTGCACGAGGTCCACCCAGGTCCTGTTGTCAGAGACGTTGTAGGAAATGTCCAGGCCTTTCTCCCCGTAGACATCTGGCCTCAAGGTCACCCCTGGAGGGAGAGCACGACACATCTTACTCCGTTCCCCACAAAGTGCTGGTCACATCCCAGCCACTTACTGCAGAAATGGCCTGGCCCGGTGGCCAAGCGTGGGCTGCTGTGGTCCTGGCCAGTCCTGGGTCCTCGGACCCCTGGGCAAGGAGGCTGTGGCCGAGTGTCCTGCAGCAGGAGCTCAACAGGGACCCGCCCGCCCGGGAACTGAACCGCGTCGCCAGATGAAGTTGTGTTGGAATGCACATTTGAAGCTTCACTGGTTTCGGTCACGTCTGAAAGCCCCCAGACGCCGTGTAAACTGTACGAGAAAAGGAGCGCACGTGTGGCATCGGGACCATTGCACAGCTGCTGGGCAGCCTCGCTTGTGTTCACATGAAGACGTGTAAACCGGCGTCCCAGATTCGATAGACGGGGTCCTCGCGCTCGGGTCCTACTTGACTTCCATTTCCCAGCGCCCTCGTCGTCAGGCTCAGCTCCTCCTGTCCACAGGGACCGTCGTGTTTGGCCGTGTGCACGTTCCGCGGCTCGGGAAGCCAGTCCCGTTGACGGGACTTTCTAGACAGCCAGCCAGCGCTCTCTTGTTCCATGGATGCTGTGGGAGTGACAGCTGCGCGTGGCTGGAGGGGATCTGACCAAGGAGAGAGCGGGCACCGCTCACGAGCACCCGCCCCACGCGTGCACCACAGCCGCTCCCCGTGGGCTCACGGCTCGCTCACTGCGTTGGGGCGGCTGTCGCCCTCTCTGCCTCCCGGGGCCCTCCCACCCACTGGGCTCTGGACAGGTCACGTTACAGTTGTATCCTGAGGTTTGTAACGTAGCGTGTTCTGCTCTGAAGCCAGGTGAAACCCTCATGGCTGTCCGTTGGTTGTCTCTAGAAATGACCGCCAACGAGGCACTTGGGTTTGTGATCGCTGATCAAGGGGTTCACGGGAGACCTCAGCGGAAGAGCTGGACCGGCTGAGGGAGACACGCCCACCCCGGCCCCAGGGCCCGCACCCGCCACCTTCTAGAGACGTGCGTTCTCCTGGCCTCTCCTGGGGAAGTGCGGGGCTGCGGTGGGCTCTTCGCTTCTCGCTCCCTCAGGACGCATCCAGGACGTGCGGGTGGCGAGCGCCTTGAAACCGTGCTGCATAGCGCGTTTCTTCCCAGATTTCGCGGGCGCCCCCCACCCAGCTCGCGCCTGCCGGTTCTCATATTGGTTGTGCAGACTGCTGGGCTAAGCCGCCTTCTCCAGACCTGGAGTGCTGCCTCGCTGTCCCAGGCCTTGGAGTCCTGTTGTCACCGGTGACCTCCTCTCCTCTCGGGCCCGACTCGGGGGAGCGCCTGCTCAGCCTTCGTGCCGGGCCTCTGCCCTCGAACGGGCTGCTCTTCGGGAAATGCGTGTTCTGAAGAGCCTGTGGTCCTGGAATTGTCCTCCCAGAGCGGAAGCGTCCGTGTTGAGGGGTGTCCTTTCCTCCCCACAGACTCTCCGTCCCCCCTCCCTGCTGTCTCATCCGTCCTCCCAGACGTGTCCTGTGTGTGTCATCCGCATAGCAAGTAAGTGAGGTAAAGACCGTCTCTGTACCAAATCTGTTTTAATAATTAAAACTAAACCAAGTCAGACTATAGTGTGGGGTCACCATCTTCAAAAGAAGCTGAGGGGCTGTCTGCACCCAGGTGTGCCCCTCCTGAACCCTGGGGCCACCAACAGGAAAGGCCCCTCCAGGCTGCCCCCCGGGTTCATTCTGGAGGGACCCAGCATTGCCCTGACGTGTGGGGTCCTGGTGCCCCAGCCGCCGCACAGGCCCCGTTACCTGGTGACTTTAGCTGGTCTTGGTAGTCGGGCGTGTATGGGTCAAGCGTGCACATCAGCGTGTAAATGCACAGGGCGAAGATTCCAGTCATCACCACGTAGAAACCCACGTAATAGAGGCTGATCCACACTATGGGGAGAGGGAGGAGGTCTGTGGGACCCAGGGTGACACTGCTTCTCCATCGGAGTGAAGAAATCAGTGGTGTTTGTAGCGCCTTCACACACAGTGTTGTCCGCCGTCACTTCCGTCAAGTTCCAGAACGTTCTCACCCAGGAGATGCTCCGTACCCCTTAACTTAAAGGTCCTTAAAAATCATAAGCTTTAGGAACATAGCTTTAAAATTGCTTTTCTCAAATCTAAGGCTGAACCTTTGGGGCTGCCCCTCAGATGTTCCCACTTTGTAGATGTCTGCTGTCAGTGGGGATTAGAGCTAAAATGGCCTTTTGGGGTCATCTGGTGAGGGAGGTGCAGCCTGGCCAGAAGCCCTGGCAGGGCCTGGGTCCTGGGTGCCTGGACTGCTGGTGGACGGTCCTATGCATGTCCTCAGAGCATCGCCCCACCGTCCCCCACCCTCCCTGCCATCCCCACTGTCCCCCGCCGTCCCATGCCCTCCCCGTTGTTTCCCCGCTGCACCCTGCCATCCCCCATCATCCCACCGTTCCTGCTGTCCCCGCTTGCCCCTGCCCTCCCCACTGTCCCCGCTGTCCCCCTCTGTACCCTGCCACCCCCCGCCATCCCCCACCATCCCCACTGTTCCCTGCCATCCCTGCCACCCCCCTCCCGTCTCTGCCATCCCCACTGTCTTGCGGTGTCCCCCACCATCCCGCACCCCTCGGCCGGCACGTACCCCACCGGGACAGTGTCCGGCCCAGCATCTGCCCTGTGTCTGGGTTCCAGCAGTAGCGCTGGAACTCTTCCATCCGCTGGCTGCATGACTTTTTCTCCTGCAGAGCTGCCATCCTGTAGAACGGGGGTGCTGCCCTCACCCAGCCCGGGAGGAGAGGGGCCGCGTCTGGGTTTTATAGTCTCCTCCCCTAGAGGTCAAGGTGCTGTGGAGACAGGCTCCAGGGAACGCAGCAGGCGTTGCTGGTCACACCTTGCTGTCCAAACACAGCGGCTATCAGACATCTCGCCGCCCCTTGTCTCGCATACCCTTGGCCGTGTCCTTGTCCGTCCTGATACCGACCAAGGTCAAGGGCTTCCCTGCAGGAGAAGCAGTTCTCTGCTCCTTTCACTTTCTCCGGGGGCAGAGATGTGAGGAGTGCAGGGCGGTCCGACCCCGGCTCTGTGCCCGAGATGGTCCTGGTCTGAGCCGATGGGGGCGGCGACCCGGGGGCTCCCACCACCATCGCTCCTACGGGTTATCACTTGCTGGGGAGCACATCTACCCTGAAGATGCCCCGTGCGAAAGGGGCCAGGAGCTCTGTTCTAGACGTGAGGGTTCCGAGGGTCCCCGATGTTTTGTGGAGGTGAGGAGGCTGCTGTCCGAGATCTGTTGTTGGGGTCAGGCTGGGGCCCTTCAGGACTACTTTGTGTCTATGAGGAACTGACAGGCATATAGTCTAGAGGTACTTTCTGGAAGGGAAAGCATGCCAGCCCTGCTCACCACTGGGCCCAGGGGCTTCTGACCAACTGTGCTGCTGGCTTTAGGACCACGGCAGTGTCCGGGTGGGGGACACTTGGCCTGGCAGCACACCCGTGCCTGCTGGGTCACCTGTGCCACCACCAGCTTCTGAGGGCTGACTCGCCAGGGGGCCTGAGCGCCCAGGCAGCGGCAAGCCCTCCCGGCCAGCCTGACGCATGGGCCAGACCAGGAGGCCTTGGCAGTCTGTGCAGCGGCCCGTGACACCTGCTCCCCAGGGCCCCCTCTCTGCAGTTAGGTGATGGTGACATGCCACAGAAGTCTTCTCCCAAACAGCGAAGTCACAGCCTGATGAAAATAGTGGGTTTTGTACACAGAGACCTAGAATTCACGGGTTGTCCCATCTGGGTTTTCCCTCTGAAGGAGGGAAAGTGTAGCCAAATTTGAGGTTTCTTTGGGAAGAAGAAGAAGAATGGAAAATGCTCTTGCAGTTGTCCTGCCTTATTTTCTTTAGAATGATTTAGAGTTTTTTAGCAAAACAAGTAACCGAAGATTCAGAGGGAATAGGGCCATTTTAGCTCAGACTCGTAACTTTTTGATGAACCAATTCTGTGTATTTTCCATGGCACTGTTCTCCTTCACAACTTTGGTATTTTAGGTCAGTGAGACTCGGGGGCGTTGGGCTGCAGTCTGGGCCCCGAACCCCAATTGCCAGGGCCCGAAGGCACCGTGCCGTCTGTGTTGCCCCCAGAATAAACGCTGCTTTGAAGTGAGTGAGGCAGGAATTCTTTCTAGAAGTCACTGAGTGAAACCTTCCACATTACGTGGAACGCTCAGCTGCACACAGGTTAGCACAACGACCTCAGGGTGCGTGCCGGCGGGGAGGAGAGGGGTGAGGGCAGCCGTCTGCACCGTGCGTGCTGAGAGCATGGCCTGGATAGGCCGTGGGGTGAGAGCGGGCTGCAGGAAGTGTGGGGTGCCCAGACCTCCCCCACGTGGCAGTAACAAGGGGGCCCCCCTTCTGCTGCCGGA
Source organism: Lutra lutra (assembly GCF_902655055.1). Classification (NCBI taxonomy): domain Eukaryota; kingdom Metazoa; phylum Chordata; class Mammalia; order Carnivora; family Mustelidae; genus Lutra; species Lutra lutra. The sequence continues at coordinate 200,840,744 of NC_062280.1, forward strand.
TAGGGCCCGTGAAGGCCCGCTAAAATGAAGGTTGATGGAGTAGCAGAGTGTCCAGGGTCCAGCTGGTGGTCGTGCAGCAGACCAAGGTCCAGCAAGATTGCAGAGTGAGCTACGACAGTCAGCATATGCTGCTACCACAGGGACAGGGTATTGGGATCAGAGATTTTAAGGCAGTTATGATAAAAGTGCTAGAGTGAGCAATGATAAACATGCTTGAAAAATATAAACACGCTTGGAAAAAACTAAACATGCTTTAAAAAAAGTTTAAGGAAAGAAATAGAAGATACAGAGAAGAACCAATGGAAACTGTAGATTCAAAAAAAGAGTGAAAGCAAGAAATCAGCAAATGGATTTAACTGTATAAGGAAGGGGACAGAGAAAGAACCGTGACACGGAATGAAAAATAATAGACACTAAATATCATAGATGAATCAAAATTGGATTCTAAGAAATGTTCAAGTAACCCAAAGGAAAAATGGAAAGAGAAACAAGTGAAAAACAAAAGTGGCAGACCTGAGCAACAGTAACATTAAATATAAATGCTATAAATACACTGAAACCTGATAGGAGATTTGAAAACAGGAGCTCACTGGATGCCACAAGAGACTCAGATGGAGAGAGAGAGGCTGAGCGGGGAAGAACGGCGAAGACGTGTCACGCCGGCAGTCATCATTCTACAATGTTCGTCTCCCGTGATTTTCTCTGCTGCGAAGTCTCCACGTTAACATAACCACACAGGTTAACACAGGTGTTATGTGTTAATGTGTAATGATGAAGGGTCAGTATACCAAGAAGACACCGCAACCCTACATGCGTGTGCAGTGAACGACAGGGCGGCAAGATGGGGCGGCAGACGGACAGATCTGTGCGTAGAAGTGGATCCGCGACTTCAGTCACGGGCTTCAGCGTCTCTCCCAGCAGCTGCGGAGCAGCTCCACAGAGAGCCAGCGTGGCCAGAGAAGAACTCAACAGTATTGTCGACCAACAGGATGCCGTTGACGTTTCTCGAACACTCACCCCGTAACAGAATACAGTTTCTTTGTAAGTGACCTTGGACCATATACCAGGGTAGACTGTGTCCTGGACCGGAGAATAAAGCCCAACAAATCTGAGCGTCGAGATCAGGCCATGTGTTCTCCAACCACGATACAGTCAAAATCGAAATCAATAACAAAAACAACAGGAAGATCTCCAAACATGTGAGAAATGAACACTACCCTCAAAATAATTCGTGATTCAAAAGGAAGTCTTGGGGGAAATTAAAAGAAATGCGTAGGACTGATGACAAACGGGTGACGTCAGAATTCATGGGCCGCGGCCGCGGCATAGCAACAGGACAGTGCCTGCTCTAAGTGCTCTAAGAGACTCTCAAGTTCGTGATCTAAGTTCCCACTTGGAAAACTTAGGAAAAGAGCAGGGTAGCAAGTAGAAGGAAGAAACAAGAAATTACAACAGAAATCAGTGAAATAAGAACAAAAGAAAAGGGAAAGTCGGTGAAAGAGCTGGTTCTTCGAAAAGTCCATAAAACTGACGAATCTATGGCAAGAGGTAAAACAGGTGATCCCATCAGAAACGAAGCATCACTACAGACCCTTCCTACACAAGGAAGTGCCACACACGGTTCTATATACATAAGCTCAACAACTTCCATGAAATCGGCCACCTCGAAAAACACACCTTGTCCAATTTGAAATACATACTCTGACCAGACCTATAACTGCAGGAAATTGAATTTGTAATTTAAAATCTTCCAACAGGGGCGCCTGGGTGGCTCAGTGGGTTAAGCCTCTGCCTTCGGCTCAGGTCATGATCTCAGGGTCCTGGGATCGAGCCCCATGTGGGGCTCTCTGCTCAGCGGGGGGCCTGGTTCCCCCTCTCTCTCTGCCTGCCTCTCTACCTGCTTGTGATCTCTCTGTCAAATAAATAAGTAAAATCTTAAAAAAAAAAATTAAATCTTCCAACAAAAACCCTCCAGGCCCTGATGGTTTCACTAGAGAATTCACTGCAGGAAACCCCAACCACTACCCTGTGAACCCTGATGGGAGGGCAGGAAGGGCTCAAGGATGGGACTGTGGCTGCTCAGCAAGTTCTCCCTTGGCCTCCCCTGCCTCTGCCCACACCCACTTGCAGAACCTCCCTGCCTCCCAGACACCCTCTTCTGCCAGGAGGAACATGAGGTGGGCCGGCAGCATTCTTGCTTCTGTAAGCTCTCCCTTCCTCCGCTCCCGAAACCATAACTGACCTCCGTCACTTCCTTTTCTTCCCCGCAGTTACTGAGCAGCTGCTGTGTACTAGACATACAAGACCATGTCCGTGTGAAGGTGACATTTCTGTTGGTCCTGGCATCCCCAGATAACCCCCAGGTGTGTCCCCCCATGTGTGTGGCCCAGGAGTGTCCCCCCCAGGTATGTCCCCCTGTATCTCCCCATGTGTGTCCCCAGGAAGTCCCCTAGGTTTGTCCCCCAAATGTGTCCCCCCAGGTGTGTCCCCCCAGGCCTGTTCTCACAGATATTCCCCAGGTGTGTCCCCCAGGGGCCCTGTCCCACATATGTGTCTCCCATGTGTGTGCCCCATGTGTGTCCCCCCAGCTGTGTCCCCCCAGGTGTGTCCCTGGCCTCTTCACTCCGCTCTCCCTCCTGTTCCTCTCATTCGAGGCCTCAGCCCTGAGTGTAGCTGAGCGTCTCCTGCTTCAGCCCTAACTTCACCGGAAGCTTCTCCAGGCGTCTCTGCTTTGCGAGCTCAGCCCCGGGGGTGGAGGTGGGGGGGAGCGGGTGCGGGGCTGATCCCTTGGCAGGTGCCGGGTTAACCTTAAGTCCCCGGTGCAGACAGGTGACCTGGAGCAGGCCACTGTCAGTGTCAGGCCGGGTCCCCTCATACTAACCAGTCCCCTGGCCGTGGTTTTACCCTCGGACACCCCAGGAAGCTATTCCCTGCAATTTTTTTCTCTGAATTCCAGTTCCCAGCTGTTTTCCCTCCCACTTGCTATTTTTTAAGACAAAAACGAATTATAGCGGGAAAGCCCCCAGCCATCTGGGGTTTCTCGGGGCCCCTCTGCATTCTGTCTGACCTCCCGCTCCTGGAAGGGAAGAAGCCCCTGCTGGGGCTGGGGGCCATGGGGCAGCTTCAGCAGATGCTTCAGGGTCTGCTCTTTGTCCTTCCTGGCGGGCTCCAAGGAGGAAGTGGCGGGGGGAGGGGCCGCGTAATCCTGGAAGCAGCTTAGGGGTTCTTTTTCTGGCACCTGCTCCGTGACCCTGGGCCGGGATTTGGCCAGAGCGGTGTCAGCTGGGCTCCTGGGCTCCTGCACGGCCGCTAGTCACCCTCGCACCTGCTGGGACGCCCACTGTCTAGGGAGGGCAGGGGCCACGGGCCTGGGTGGCGGGTCCGGTCTCTCGTGCCTGACGCAGCAGGCGGCCAGTGCCGGGATGGATTTCGGTTCCCTGGAGACGGTGGTGGCCAACTCGGCCTTTATCGCCGCACGCGGCAGCTTTGACGGGAACAGTGGCCCGTCCTCTCGGGACAGGAAGTACCTGGCCAAGCTGAAGCTGCCCCCACTGTCCAAGTGCGAGGGCCTCCGGGAGAGCCTGGACCTGGCGTTCCCGAGCGTGTGCGCAGAGCAGCCCATCGGCAAGCGGCTGTTCCAGCAGTTCCTGGGGGCCGACGAGAGGCACGTGCCGGCTCTGGAGCTCTGGAAGGACATCGAGGACTATGACACGGCGGATGACGACCTCCGGCCTCAGAAGGCCCGGGCCATCCTGGCCAAGTACCTGGACCCCCAGGCCAAGCTCTTCTGCAGCTTCCTGGACGAGGGCGCGATGGCGAAGGTCCGGGGGGTGCCCGTGGCGAGCGGGGACGCGTCCTTCCAGCCGCTGCTGCAGGCCACCCTGGCGCACCTGAGCCAGACGCCCTTCCAGGAGTACCTGGACAGCCTCTACTTCCAGAGGTTCCTGCAGTGGAAGTGGCTGGAGGCCCAGCCCATGGGCGAGGACTGGTTCCTGGACTTCAGGGTCCTGGGGAAAGGGGGCTTCGGGGAGGTGTCCGCCTGCCAGATGAAGGCCACGGGCAAGCTGTACGCGTGCAAGAGGCTCAACAAGAAGCGACTCAAGAAGAGGAGCAGCTGCCAGGTGGGCGCTGGCTCTCACGGCGCGGGGGCCCTCGGGGCCGCGCCCGCCCGCACCGCCTCCTCTGCCCTGGGCACACCGGGTCCCTCCCGCCGGGCAGCCTCCAAGTCGTGAGCCGATGGTCCGGCCCACGGGGCACAGAGGGGCCCGTCCGCAGCTCTGCTGCCCCTGGCCCGGCTCTGCCCCCACGTGGGGTGTGCCGTGACCCCTCTTGGACGCGGCCTCTGCGTTCGATGGGGTGGGCGGTTCTGCTCCTCCTGTCAGCTGTCGTTTCTTTTTCGAGATTGATTTTATTTACTTATTTATTTCGAAAGACTTTATTTATTTGAGAGAGGGACAGAGGGAGAGCGCATGAGGGGGTCGAAGGGGCAGAGGGAGAAGCAGGCTCCTCGCCGAGCAGGGAGCCCGATGTGGGACTTGATCCGAGCATCCTGGGATCATGCCCTGAGCCAAAACCAAGCCTCGGACGCTCAGCCCACGGAGCCCCCCAGGAGCTCCTCCCACCAGCCTTCCCGCGTGTCCATCACTACCATGAAATAGGGGAGCAGGTGTTGGGGGAGCTGCTGGTTCTCCACTCCAGCTTTCAGGGCTCTCGGTGCTGGCTTGTGCTGTGGTGGGGGCTCCCTGGGAGTCTAGCCAGCCTGACAGCCTCCGCATGCCTTCTCCGGGCCAGGGTGAACCAAGGCACGACAGGTTGCTGCGTGGGGTCTGCTCTCCCCAAGATGGGTGAGACGCCCTTTAGGGAGGGTGGCAAAGCCGCCATGTCATAGGAGCTCCTCTCCCGTCCCGTGTGGTTCCTGTCCTTTCCCGCTATCAGCACAAATGCAGCTTTTGGGGTAAACAGCAGCCACCAAGGGTACCCAGCCCAGGGTTTCTCAATAGTGCTGTCCCCCTTGGGGCTGTGGGGACAAGCAGGCAGGGTGACGTGTCATCCTAACCACGTGTCCTCTGTCCTGAGGCCAGTGTCCTCACTGAAGTTAGTACTCAGGCAGTGTGGATGTGGGGGGCCTTCCGGAACAAAAGAGTTCCTCCTTCACAAAGGAGCTCTACCTTCCTCACCCAAACACAACTTTAAAAAACGTGATAAGTGGACAGAAAATGAACAGATGCCGGTGGGTCCCGGCTGTCCGCTGTCCAGGGATCGGGAGAGGAGAACGGGTCTGGGGTTGCCATGGGTGAGCCGGTCGGGTGTAGGGAAGGACCGCAGGGAGGCTGCTCAGAACAGGGGGCGCGCTGGGTCCTTTCCCAGTGCTGTTATGGTAGCTGCTCTGACTCCCGTCTCCTTGCCGGAGGCTCCGGTAAGCCTGGAGTCAGTACGCACAGACGTTTGCACGACTGATTTGGTCTCTGGGGAGGGGGCACGTCTGTAAGTTGTTTGCAGTTGTGTTATGCAAGCTGCTTTGAGGATCTTTGTGACCCTGTTTCTGTTTTCTGGGATGTGGGACTTACTCTTTTCAGTGACATCACTTTCCCACTTAAACCTGGGCACTGATTTGACGTCTTGCTTTTCAGGGTGCTATGGTAGAGAAGACGATTCTAGCAAAGGTTCACAGCAGGTTTATAGTCTCTCTGGCCTATGCGTTTGAAACCAAAACTGACCTCTGTCTGGTGATGACTCTCATGAACGGAGGTGACATAAGGTAAACGGGGGACCTGGGGCTGCAGGGGGGCTCAAGCAGCCGAGCATGAAGAGGGTCTGGGGCCATGGGGGCTGCCCACATGCTCACAGAGCACGGTGAGGAGAAACCCTGGGCCCCCACCAACCCGCTCCTCTGTCCCTGGGCTGGTGACACTCGAGGAGGTGTGTCCTTAGTCTTAGATGAAATGCGGGCCAGTGGGGAGGTGGCGAGCAGCTCTCCAGCCACCGGGGGACCTTGAATCCTGGGGACCTGGGGGTTGCGTGAGTGCGCAGGGGTGGAGGTAGCAGGAGCACGAGGGGCCCGGGCGAGTGCTCGTCGGGTGGACAGTTGGATGAAGCGTGCGTGGGGACAGGCTGGGGGCATCACGTTACTATTTGCTCTTGGGGGTAGTGGCTGAGCTGGAAACACGACGTGGCCAGCTTCGGGAGCCATGACTTGCTGTTGGTGGATCGATTCCTGGGTTGGCTGGAGGTCGGAGGCCCGACCTGGGGCTCCTGGGGGAAGTCAGACCACTGGCTCTCGGTGGGGAACCCCGGCCGTCGGAGCGCTCTTGCCTCCGTGTGCTGGTGTGAGACGGGGGTAATGAGTGACACGCTACTCTCGGGGCACCAGGCAGTGAACCTTAATCCATGCATGACCCATGAGAGAGCATCCTGGCCACACAGATGGGGCCACTGCTGTCGGTTCTGCACACGTTCTCTGGGTCCGCTCTGCACTCCGGACTCTGAGCCTCCGCAGCGCCCATGGAGTGTGCTGGCCCCATTTTCCAGGTGGGAATTGTGAGGCCTCGACTAAAGGACCCAAGTGAGGCCACGTGAAAGAGAAGAGAGGAGACTAGCAAGTGTAGACATCATGACATACAGAGCACATATAATTATGACACTTTGCTGGACAGTGTCCTGGTACACGGCCTTACACCATAGTGCACAGCAGTACACGACGCTGCCCTGTGCTTCATGGTACTACACCATGTGATGCTCTACTATGCTCTGCTACACTGTACTAGACCATACTACACCATACTATGCTGTACTCCTCTATGCTACACATCTTACACCATGCTATGCTCTTCTACATCGTGCTACCTATACTATACCATCCTACACTGTACCAGACCATACTACACCATACCACACCACGCTACACCATACTACCCCATATTACCCTATACTACACCACACTACACCATACTACACTATACTCCACTGTGCTACACCATCTTACACCATGCTACCTATACTACACCATCCTATACTGTACAGACCATACTACACCATACCACACCATACTACACTATACTACACCATGCTACACTATATCACCCCATACTACCCTATACTACACTATACTAGACCATACTACACTATGCTACACCATACTACTCTATACTGAACTGTACCAGACCAACTATACTATACTAGACCATACTATACCATACCACACTATACTAGGCCATATGACACTATACTATACTATACCACCCCCTACTACTATATACTACACTATATTAGACCATACTACACTATGCTACACTATACTAGACCATACTACATTATACTAGGCCATACTACATATACCATACTCCACTACTCCATTATCTTACACCATGCTACACCCTGCTACCTATACTACACCATACTACACTCTACTAGACCATACTATATTATGCTACACTATACTGCACTATTTTACACTATACCGCACTATACTATACCATGCTACACTGTACTACACAACACTACACTATGCTACACCATCCTACACTATACTACACCATACCACATTATGTCACACTGTACTACACCACGCTGCCCCATGCTGTCCATATGCGCTACGCCATCTCACACCATACTACAGCTGCCACCATGTTCTACGCTGCACCATTCCATCCTGTGCGTCCTCTGCTGCCCTGTACAACACTGTACTACGTAGCACACCGTGTAACACCCTACACCACACTGTCCCCCCCTGTCCTGTGTGATGCCACATCCTACTGCTCTCCACCGTCTCCACTCCAGCCCGCTGTGTCACACAGTGTTGTGCTGTGCCAGAGCAGAGCTCACTATGTCCCTCTGTGCTACCTCTTGCTCCCGTACACCATGCTATGCCACATACACGGCACGGCACCCACTACAGCGTAACCCTGGCGCGGCACCATCTGTCTTGTCAGCATGGCTGACTCGAGGCCTTTTCTCTTGCTTCTTGGCCTGCCTCTTGCTGGTCGCTCTCTTTTGTTAACAGTTTGTTTCCCTTTTTTCGTTAGGTCTTGCTTTTCTGTGGAATGTAAGAGTGGAGAAAACGAGAAAGCAGTCTAGGGGAGGAGGGACGCTGGCGGGAAAACCACAGCAGGCCCACCCCGGAGCCCTGCCCGGAGCCACCCCCAGACTCGTGTGCTCGGGCCCGGGGAGCCGGCCAGCATGCTTACACGGGCACTGGAATGACTACTAATGGTTGCGGTGATGCGGGGCACTCGCCGGGCCGGCTCCACCATGCTCTGCCCGTCCTCTGGCTGGCGGTGTTGAAACGGCTTCAGGGTCCACTTGCTAGCTGGTGCGGCGAGTGTGGGGGCGGTGGGGAGAATGGTGCACTCTTGCCTCGGCTCCTGTCCTACTAGTTGTGGTGGGGGGCCTGTGAGGGCATGACAAGCCACCAGGGGCTCTCAGACCACCACAGGTCCTTTAGGCTGATGCTGAGACCCCACAATGACCAGACACCCAGCACGGGCTCTGAGGCTCTCACTGTTCCCTGAGATTTCTTTTCCCATGGCCACTGTGGATGCCCTGTTCACTGTGCCAGGGAAGCATGGGCCCTGTGTGGTCTGACCCCAGGTACCACATCTACAACGTGAATGAGGAGAACCCCGGCTTCCAGGAGCCACGCGCGGTCTTCTACACGGCCCAGGTCATCAGTGGCCTGGAGCACCTGCACCAGAGAGGCATTGTCTACCGAGACCTCAAGCCGGAGAATATTCTTCTGGATGATGACGGTGAGGGGCCCCCTGGGGTTCCCCTCACCCCGTCTCCCCCTATCCCATCTCTCCTCCTCCCAGCCTCCCTGCCCCGGCCTGCCCGTGCCAGGTTCTCCTGCATCGGTAGGAGGACAGACTGGCTACTTTCTCTGCCTTTGAAGGGATTCTCATCAGAAGGAAACACGCAGATCTGGGTTCCTTTATGTCCCTTATACCCCCCCACCTTTGTGTCACAAGTTGTGCAGACGTGGGGCATTCTGGAGGTGGTTTTGGGCGCTACGGGGGCCCCTCCGTCCCTCTGCAGTCTGCCTGGGCGGCAGAGGCCTCAGGGCCCTGGGGTGGGCATGTGCCACGCGTGGGCGCTCACGGGCGTGCGTGTGTGTGCAGCGGCTGCCCTTGGCTCCCACAGGCTCAGGGACACCGGGTGCCTTTGTTCTGTGGGCCCATGGGCGACCTCGGCCTGTGTTTGCTTTCAGGCAATATCCGCATTTCTGACCTTGGGCTGGCTGTGGAGCTGAAGGACGGGCAGACCAAGACCAAGGGCTACGCAGGCACCCCAGGTGAGCCCCTGAGAGGGTGGGGGGGCAGCCTCTTCTGCGGGGGGCGGGGAGCGAGGCTGTGCACCCTTACAGCGGACCGTGGACTCACTGGGTGTGGCCAGTGGGTGTGCCCGGACCCCGCTGCAGGGGGTCCCCCACCTGTTGGTTCTGGAGGGCCACCGGTTCCGTGAGGGGGCTTCTGCCTCCAGTGGCCTCCTGGACATCAGCAGAGTGCATGTGTCCAACCTGCCCGGCCCCGGGGTGGGAGTCCAGGGCATCTACAGCGGCTCACCAGCCATGCCCCCCACCGTTGATAGACCGGGAGAGCCGTGATGGGTGGCCAGCCCCCACTGCTGTGTGGCTGGGGTTGGCTCTGCAGGGGAGGGGGCTGCCCATGTCCAGGATGTGTGTGCGTGTGTGCACAGGTGTGTCTGTGTGTGCATTGTGTGCTCGTACACAACACATTCTGCCCTGGCGGGGAGGGAAGCAGGCCCGCAAACAACAGAGGAGACCCCCCAGCGTTGGGGCGGGCGCAGTGGGCAGCCCAGACTGCTGGAGAGCTGGGCGCCGCCTCCTGTCTGCGGGCACCTGGGGGTCTGTCCCCCTGTGCCGCCATGTTCCGGGAGGCAGGGCTCCCAGCCAGCCCATCCCTGGGTTGACTTGGCTTTGAGGAGGGACTGTTGTCACTAGGATTTGGGGCTACTTGGACCTTGTTTTATGTCCCCAGATTCTCCTGTCCTGGGCTCTGAGCCCTTCTGGGTTTGTCCCTGCTGCTGTGGCAGCTCTGTCCCCACCTGTGGCCTCAGTTAGGGAGGGTCCCTCTGAAGTTGAGTTTTCCAGAATCTATGGCGCTCCAGCTCTGAGTGGACCATGGGAGTGGGAACACTCCTGCTGTGTTTTAGGGGGATTCAGATCATGAGAAAGCGCAGAGAGTGCGGCTCCCAGGCTGGGCTCAGGTCGTGGGACTTGGACCGCGGGTGTGAGGGCCCTGCGGGCTGCCAGAGGGCATCCCAGGCTTCGCTGCGGCCCGGCCTGTCTCTGAGCAGGGGACAGAGGGGACCTGGGCTCACACACCTGCTCAGTCATTCTCCTGCCCGTTCTGGTGACCGGCATTTCCTGGTGCTCACTTTGTCCCAAGTGCCATGTAGCTCCTCGGGACACAAAGCTGTGTGTCACCTTGCTGGGGTTGGGAACAGAGCAGGGACCGCCCCCACCCGGGTGTTTGCTGCAGAAACTGACCCCCTTGCTGAGGTCTGCTGGGCTGTCGCCCCAGACCCTGTTTCTGTCTCGAAGTGGTGGCCTGTTAGACGTGTCCTTCTCACCACATCTGAGCCATCTGAGCAACAGTGCAGTTCCCGGAAAGTGGGACCTATGAAGGGGTGAAGCGTGCCGGGGCCAGGAGGGTCTGTGGAATTTCGCGCCGGTAGCCTCTGTGGGGAGGAGCGAGTCTGTGTCCCCATCAGCCTGGCCGCTGCACTGAGCACATCCCTCTTGGAGCCTGGCTCTGAGCACCATCCGTTGAGGGTCGGGAGGCCCCAGAAATCAACAGTCTCGTTAGCTTTGCTTCCCTGGGAACGCTGAAGCCGGCAGGCCCAGGAGCAGCCCCTGCCCCGCCCACAGCACCTGCCAGCTCTGGTCCCAGGGGAGTGGACCGTGGGCCCTTCCCCCGTGCTGGCTGGCTCCCCGACACGATGGTTCGGGAAAGCCCAGGACGTGCTTCGGGGATGTGGGCTCGCGCGTGGCCCCAGCCCCCCTCGTGTGGTGCCAGCTGGCAACGGCGTGCGTCCGGTTGCTCTCCGGGTTGTGTTGGCTTAAATCGGCCCTTCTGTGCCCTTTCGGGAAGGAGCTGGTAGCGCCTGACCACGACGCCACGGGTCACGCTTGCGCCTATGTGGCCAGCCAGGGCCACGGCTCCGGCTGCAGGACGTGCCATGGCGAGGTGGGGCTTCAAGCTCACGAGAGGCCGCGGCTGGGCCGGGGCGGTGCTGCCCGGGGGAGACACTCAGCCGCGTCCGCAGGCATTTCCGGCCGCGACGACTGCGGGGCTCCAAGTATCGGTGTGGGCAAGGGCTCCCCAGTGCCCGGCGCCCAGGGCAGCCCCACCGTGGAGGGGTCGGGGCGAGGAGCCCGCCCGCGGGTGCGCAGGGAGCCCCGTGTGGGACACGTCTGCCCGGGCCGAGTGCGTGCTCCGTGCCGGGGCCGCGCCGGAGTATGTGCCCGCTTCTGCCCACAGGGTTCATGGCCCCTGAGCTCCTGCGGGGCGAGGAGTACGGCTTCTCCGTGGACTACTTCGCCCTGGGCGTCACGCTGTATGAGATGATCGCAGCCAGAGGGCCCTTCCGCGCCCGTGGAGAGAAGGTAGGAGGGCACGCACACGGGTCCTGCGGCTGCCCTGTGACCCCCTCCTTGGGGGAGCCGCTGCTCGGACCTTGAACACAAGGGGCCTCTCATGGTACATCCTTCCCGGGCAGGAGAGGGGACGTGGTGACCTCATCTCGTGGAGCCCCACACTGACAAGCGTTTCAGGACCCGCCGGCAGGGACTTCCCCAAGCCCCGCCTCCCACAAGCAGCCCTCAGCTCCCCCCAGCCCAAGCCAGCCCTGGGGCGGAGAGACAGGGCCATAGGCGCCCCCATTTGTGCTCCACGGTGGACCGCGAGCTCTCCATCTGGCCCCGCAGCCTTTCTGAAGAGCGGGCCCCGCCTCACTGTGCCCGACCCCGGGGCCCCCACGCCCTCCCCCTGCCCCGTCTGCCCCCGTGAGTCCAGGGGTGCTCCAGCTGCAACCCCAGAACCACAGGTGCCGGCTCACCTCAGACCTCTCGGGGCCAGCTCAGGGCCCGTAACAGAGCCGAGGCTGCGGTAAAGCAAGTCAGGCGAACCTCTTGGTTCCCGGCGCGCCTCCGTCAGGTCACCGTGGGCCGGAGTCCCGAGCGAGCCGTGGCGCTCGGTCCCAGGAGCTGTCTGCGGGCCTCCAGGGCCGGAGCTCACAGCCCTGCGGGGCTTCACGACTCGTGAGCGCTGGTCCCAGCTCACCGGGACAAGTAGAACAACGACGGTGTGAAATACTCTGAGAATCACCAGAATGTGACCGAGAGAGGTGAGCTCAGCCCAGGCTGTCGGACCGATGGCCCACGGACTTGCTCGAGGCAGGGTGGACCCAGGGTTCAGAGGGCACAGGGCACCTCGGGGCTCCTTGTGGGGCTCCCTGCTGACCGTGCTGGCCCGACACCCCATCACTGGCAACGGGGTTCTCCGGAAAAGCGCTCAGAATCAGACACCAGGTGGAGGTGGAGGTACTGGTTACCTCCACCGTCACCTCCGTCCCGTTACCTCCTCAGTCACCTCCACCATCACCTCCACCGTCACTTCCGTCCCGTCACCTCGTCAGTCACCTCTACTGTCACCTCGGTCCTATCACCTCCACCGTCCCCTCCACCGTCACCTCTGTCCTATCACCTCCACCGTCACCTCCACCATCACCTCCACCATCACCTCCGTCACCTCCGTCTTGTCACCTCCACCGTCACCTCCATCCCGTCACCTCCTCAGTCACCTTCGCTGTCACTTCTGCCCGCGTCTTCCCGGGAGGTGCGCTGGCCGAGCTGGGCACACCCCCCATGGGCTCAGCGGGCTGCCGGTGACGTGGCGTGTCCCGCCGTGCAGGTGGAGAACAGGGAGCTCAAGCAGAGGACCCTGTCCGAGGCTGTCAAGTACCCGGACAAGTTCAGCCAGGCCAGCAAGGACTTCTGCGAGGCACTGCTCGAGAAGGACCCCGAGAAGCGCCTGGGTTTCAGAGACGGGACGTGTGACGGGCTTCGCACCAGCCCCCTCTTCAAGGACATTAACTGGAGACAGCTCGAGGCTGGTGTGTCTGTGCTCCTTTGGACCCAGGGGGCCGTGCGGGGTGGGTCCGCCAGCAGGTCCTTGCTGGCCTGGCCCCAGCAAGGGGCCTTGCTTGGCGCCTTCTGGGCTCCCCCCGGCCACCCTCCTGCCCCTGAGTAACCCCCGTCTCCACGTCCCGTCACCCCACGCCCCAAGCTGGGTGGTAGCACACAGGTTTCTTGGGCTGGGGGAGGCTGGTTGGCGTGCGTGGGGGACATGCTGCTGATCTTTGAACTGAGGGCCCAAACCTGCGGCAGTGACTTTCTATGCCCCGTACTTTTAAGGAGCCCCTAAGCCAAGACAGTGCAGGAGTCTTCCAGCTGCGTGTCCGGAAGACACTTGCCCATTCGGCTGGTGTGTTGTTGGCTGTGGCAGGTGCGTGTGCAGGCAAGGCCCCGCCCCAGAGCCTACAGAGGCCACGTGAACACGGGACTCACCGCCACGGCCTGAGGAGAGAAGTTCCTTCTTCTGGGGTGGGGGGAGCTGGGAGCCAGGAGAGGCTGGAGGGTCCCCAGGGCCACTGCATGGGTCTGGCAGAGTGCTTAACCCGGGGGCCGCACGGAAAGGAAGAGCAGGAGGGCCACCAGGGTCACGTAGCTGATGTTCTGTGTCTGGCGACTGGGGCACTGCGGCTCCTGAGCAGGTTGGGGGAGGATCCAGCTTTGGAAAGAAGACGGGAGCGCAGTCCTGGGTTGCTGGCTGCGGGGGTCCCACCTGCAGATGATGACGCCCCTGGGGAGGCTGGCGTGGGACACGGGCCAGAGCCCTCCGTCCCTTGCCTAGACGTGAAGTTCCTTGCGTCTTGCTCAGCAGGCTGCGAGGCACCAGAGAGCTTTCCTGAGCCCCTGGGGCACCTGGGGCGGATGACCCTGCTCACTGAGCACACAGCTGCTCCCTCCCACTTAAGTGTCATATGTCGTGTGCTTTCTCTCCTCCCAGGGATGCTGACACCCCCCTTTGTCCCGGACTCCAGGACAGTCTACGCCAAGAACATCCAGGACGTGGGCGCCTTCTCCACCGTCAAGGGTGTGGCCTTTGACAAAGCCGATGCTGAGTTCTTCCAGGAATTTGCGACCGGCAGCTGTCCCATCCCTTGGCAGGAGGAGATGATCGAGACGGGCGTGTTTGCGGAGCTGAACGTGTGGCGTTCTGACGGGCAGATGCCCGATGACATGAAGGGTGTGACTGCAGAGGGGGCGGCCTCGGCGTCCAAGTCAGGGATGTGTCTGGTCTCCTAAATGTGCAGCGGGAGGAGCTCTGCAGCCCGCAGGGGCGAGCACGGCTGCATGAGCCGCCAGGCACCCGCGGCACCGTCGGGAGAGAGGCTCGGTGTGGACACACGTCCGGCCTGTAAATAGTCCGCTCCCTGCCCCATGTCACTCAGACACTGCAGTGGTCCCCAGATGGACTAGACCACCAGGCCTAACCCAGGGACTCCCGTGGACACGCCAGCCCGCCGCGGGGACGGCCGCTGGGCAGAGGGCAGCTCGTGCTGGGGACACGCAGCCCGTGTTTCCTGACCCCTCACCTGCATCTGCCCAGAGCCTGGCCCTCAGTTTGAGGCCTTTTCCGCTTCGCTCAGGGGCTGGCAAACTGTGCCCATGGGCTTCCGAGCGCCAGTGGAGAGGTCCGGGGGGGGGGGGGGGCTGCCCCGCCCCCCAGGGCCGGTCACCCTCCGCGTGACGGTGACGCTGGCATCAGCCTGGTGCTGAACGGTGCAGGCTCCGAGGGGTGGCCTTTTCCCGGCTGAGGCCCCCGTGTCCCAGGGGAGAGGAGGGGATGGGGCTGGGGGGCTGAGAGCGACCACAGCAGTCTGCCCCCGGTTCTTTTCGTCTTGAGAACACCTCCAGCTGACGGCACCCGGGCCCAAAGCCGCCCGCCCCCGGGCAGACAGGTGTGCGGGAATCTTCTCTCCACCCCGCGCACCTGCTTGCCACCCCGCTCTGCCTCCTGGCGGAGTCGGGGCAGACTGGCAGCTGGCCGGGGACAGGCCGTCTCCATCCCCACGCCTGCAGCTGGGCCCCAGTGCTCTGAAGCACAGACGTGCCCCCCCTCTGCCTGTGGCCCCGGGCACTGCCCTCATCGGCTCCCGTGTCTTCCGCTTCACCTCCACCTCGGCGTCCCCGGAGCCTTTACGCATCTGAACGGAAGCACGTGGTTTTGGTGGCAGTGGCCTCCAAGAGACCACGTTCGCTCCTGGTCAGGCTTTGCTGGCATTGGGCTGGGACTCCCTCGGTGGGGCCCACCCCTGGGGAGGAGCTGTGGTTTAGGGCACTGGGGTACCTTCCAGAAGGGTCTCTTCCTCTTCTAGGGAAGAACTTCAGAGTCCCTGCACCTCACCGGCCGTGTCATGTGCTGGTCCAGGCAGAGAGCCACATGGTGCGGTTGTGAGATGCAGGTCACAGGGGGTATCACGTGGGCAGACTCCCCCCATGGGTGTCAGAGGATACCCTGGCGTTTAACTTTCGGGGGGCTGGTGTGAGGACCTGTGAGGGAGTCCAAAAGACAGCGTCTTTCCTCGTGTTAGCACCTGTGCTGGGCTGACTGCCTCCTCTCCCAGCAGCCGTCCCCGTCCTCATGCTGTCAACCCCGAGGGTTGGGGCATCTGTTGCCCGCAGATGTCTACATGTGGTCACTCACCCCACCCTCAGGGAACAGGGATTCTGCAGCCCACAACTCTGCTGGGACTCCCTCCTGTCTGGTGCAGGGCTCTGCAGGTGCCGTGTCCCCAGCACTCACGTGTGGCACACAGTTGTCCGGGGTGCAGAGGCCAGTAGGTGGTGGAGAAAATCATGTGAGTTCTTGAGAAGACGTTATGCACACAGAGCCTCTGAGCATGCCCTTGGACCACAGCCTTGTCCCCTGGCTGTGTGCGTGGCCCGCCAGAGGCAAAGAATGCTCCAGGTGGGCCTGGAGGGGCGTCCGGGGCTTTCTAGGAGGTGAGTGGAAGTGCCCGGTATGTCCCTGCAGGCAGCCCAGGCCCAGGGACACACTGCTGCGCCCTCCCCAAAGCAGGACAGAGCACACCGTCTGGGCGAGGGTCGACGGGTCACTTCTCTGCATTTGTGGGAGGAGGCCTGGAGCCAGGCCCCCTGTAGCACCAGCGGCCGGTGGGGCACCCTCTGCCCGGGCTTCTTGGTGAGATGCGGGACAGAAGCTGCATCTGAATTTCAGGGGAACAGCAAGTACTGTCCTCAGGGTGCGTCCTGGTGTGCCGCGGGGGCTGTCCTGACACTCCAGTCACCCGGTGTGGTTTGCCGGGCCGCCGGCCTGGGACAGATCCCAGCTGGCACGGGTCAGTCAGCGGCTAGGCCCTGCACTGGACTGGCGGGTCTGGTGGGCTAGTCAGTGCACTGAGCCAGCGGGTCTGGTGGGTTGTGGCCATGACTTCAGCTGTCTCTCCATCTGTCGGGAATGGGGCTTTGCCGCAGCACCCCTACCCCTGGCTCCCCCATCTAGAGGCGACCATGCGCACACTCTAATAGCTCCAGGCGCTGCTGTGCGAAGTCCAGGGCGTGTGGACACTGCAGCTCCCTTGGGACGCCCCCTCCTCTGAGCACTCCTGGCAGTCCCATGGGGGCTCTGGTGCTTGGGACTTTGTTCACTGTCTCAGGAGGTCCCTGCTGTGGGTGTCTTTCAGTCCCAGGGCTCTGGTTGGCCCACACGTATGAGGGTCCTCCCCTCAGCTGTGGCCTGGGTCTAGGGGACACACCGCCTGTCCTGGATGCTCAGCCTTGGTGGCTGTCAGGGCTTTTGGGCACCTGCGGGCTTGTCTCTGGCTCGGGGGCTGCCCACACCAGGCCTAAGGGGGGAATCCCCCGACCATCACTGCCCCTATGGTCCTGCGTGCCACAGCCACCAACGGTCTTCCAAACCGGCCTCGATTCCCCCTCAGGGTGGTCTCAGCCACTTGCACAGCTACGGCACAGGCCACAGCCCGGCAACAATCACCCCCGTGTGTCTGGGGTTCCCAGACATGCACCACGGTGGGGAAAGCACCCACGGGATTTCTCCCCGGGGGAGGCCAGGCAGCAGATGGACCCTGGAAACACTGGGGTCCAAAGGACACATGCAATTTTTTGTGAAATTTTGTGAAATTTTTGTGAAAAACAAAATGCAGTTTCTGTTCAAGCAGAAAAAGGCAAAAATAAAAGGTAAAACAGAGAACAGATTCTGGGTGATGGTGTGAATGGTACTTAAGTTCTTTCCTTCAAAGTCACACACACCTGTGCACATGCACGCACACACCGCTATGCACACACATGCATGTACATGTGCACACAGGCAGACACGCATATACCCTGGCACATACCTGCAGACACGCGTATACACGTGCACACACATGCAGGCATGCACACACACGTGCACACACGTGCAGGCACACAGATGCACGCACACACACACGCAGACACACGCGCACAACCCGCTCTCCTCTCTCATGACTGTCGGATGTAAGGAAAGTGCTTGCAGGCCCCTCCTTCCCAGACTTCGAATCCCAAGGCACCTGGATTTGCACATCTCCATCCGGCTCCCTCCACCGGGCCTCGTGTGGGTTTATTCTGCTACTGGTGGTGGTTGGAGGTGTTTGCAGGTGTGGTTCCCTTCCTTTCCACACAGCTGTCGGAGACACTGCTTAAGGAAGTGGCCCTGTGGCCGCCGTGGACAGAGGTGGACCAGAGGGCACGTGGGCCAGTGCTGACGGACCGGCTGGCTCAAGGGCAGGATGAGCCCCTGCATGTGCCGGGAAGGGCAGGTGTGAGCGTTGTAGCGGACGCTGCGGGAAAGCACGGGGGCCGCGCGTGTCTCCTCTCCGTGCTCTGCTGTCACCTCTTGCTCCTCCCATGCCCCACCGGCCCGCGTGTAAGCCAGGTGCTGAGACGCCCGTCCGCGTGGGTGCACAGAGGCTTCCTCCGTGGCCGTGGCCCAGCACTCGTTGTAAGCTCAATTCGACCCTTCCTCTGCTTATCCCCAGGCAGGGCCCTGGGAGCCCGGGATGAACAGGGAATCAGTGCGGAGGACGGGTTGGTGGGGTTGCACGGGGGCTCACGGCAGCAGGTCTGGCTGTCCTTACTCCTGTGGGGCCGCAGGCAATGGTGTTCTTGACAGTCACTCTGCCCAAGCTCTTGCAGGGCAGCCCGGAGTGGGACCGCCGTCACCCAGAGGGCTGGGAGCATAAGTGTGAAGTTAGCTCTGGTTCTGGGCATGACAGGCTCTTGTCTTCCCCCCGCCCCACCCGTGAGGGCAGCTGGGGCCACACCAGCGCAGGACCCCCCTAGGAAGGCCGAGTGTGGAGAGAAGGAAGCAGCTGGCTGGGCCTGGACTGAGGAGGACACTTGTGCCTCCTGGGACCTACGCCAGGCACTGGCGAGGCCACCGCAAGCACAGAGGAAAGCAGCCCTGGGGGGCGTGGCTCTCCATCCAGAGGGCCATGGGGGATCCGGCCCAGTGAGGCCAGGCCCACGAGGGACAGGCATGGCCTCGTCCCCGTGCACCAGCACGGCTGTGTGGACCCTGGACCTCCACCCTCCCTCGTCTGACAAGGCTCTGAGTCCTGCACACAGCGGTGCTGAGCCCTGCGGGAATGAGACCCTCCCCACCCCTCCTCCCTGTGTCCCCCTGGTGTGGACAGTGAGAGGAATAGTAAGCTGGTGGCCCTCCCTGTGGGCACCGTGTTGGGGCACAGCAGCACGGAAACATTCCTCCAGGAGACCCAGTGTTACTAACATGGCACCGGAGGCCCAGGGTGCAGTGGACAGTCCCTTGCACACCATGACGTGGGAAGGACGTCTGGAACTGGCATCACGTGGCATGGATGCCGGGACCACCCAGCAGGGCTTGGAGCACATGGCAGAGAGTGCCTGCGGGACAGCTGGCGACCCCACATATCTGGCCAACACCCGTGCCGGGCTTCCCAGGCCCCCCTCACGGCCAGCGGGCGGCCACTTGTCTACGGTCTTCCTAGATTAGCTCCCTCGATCACGGGCGCCGCGCCAACACCCCAGCCTCCCTGGCTCCCTCCTCGCCGCCAGGGTGCACGCTCAGGCCGCCTGGCCCGGGAGAGCCGGGCCGAGCCCAGGCCAGGCCAGCGGACAGCAGGCAGTTCACGAGGCAGGCCTCAACCTGAAAGTGTGGAATTAAACGCAAGCCTGAGGTGGGCTCAGGTGCTACCCAGATCACGTAAGACGCAGACAAGGGGCTTGCTTTGGGTTTGTGAAAACCGAACCTCACCCCCAGTTACGTGGAGAAAAGGTGTTTCTACGGTCAGGCTTCTTCCTCCAGGGTCAGCAGGGAGCTTGGAGGCCGTCGGGGGCCAGGCTGTGACCCCGGTGTGATGAGAGGAGCCACGTGCGGCGCCGCTGCCCGCCTTCCACCGCCAGCCCAGGTCCCCGCTCACCGTGAGGCTCCCTGGGTGCAGCCTCCACGCCGGGGAAGCGAGGGGTGCGCCGTCCTTCCCCCGAGTGCCTCAGCTGTGCGGCGAGACTGCCACGGGCACGGTGGCTCGCGGTCCTGTCCGCAGGCCGGACTCCTGGCTGCAGGCACGTGTCGGTCATCTCCCCGAAATGGAGACACTGGGGACACTGTGGGTGGGCCTGGACACTGGACGAGCCTGTGTTTGCCGAATCTGCAGCGGGAAGGGCGTTCCTGCTCCCCGGGACTCGTGGGTGGGCCTCGGGCGTCTGGGGTGGGGGGCGTGTGAGTGCAGGGACCTTGAAACGGGAGCTCCCGGGGACGCAGGGAGCCTTCCTGCCCAGGCTCGTTAGAGAGATCGCGCTCACAGGCCCTTCTGGCAAAGGCCGGAGAGTGTTTTTAATTAAAAAAATTCATGTCTCTGAGAAGGTCTCCTGTCCTGTCCCACCTCACCTGTGAGGACAGACAGGGACCGACACCTGCCCTCTCTCGGCTTGCTGGTCTACATTATTCATTCCCCGAGCTTCGTTTCAGGGTCATTCGGTTACAGGAGGGAGTCGGGTGTTGCTGTCTGCGCTCCACTCCCGGGAGATGAGAGCCGGCCTGTGACCACACTCGTGCCCCTGCCCAGGCCCGTGGCTCTGGAACAAATGGGAGGAAACAGACTGTGTCTGTGGATGAGAAAGGCGGCTCTGGGCTAATTTCTGGGTCTTCTCATCCCGCTCTATTTAAGCTGGGAATGCCACACCCCATCCTCACGTCCTCCGTGCCCGCCGGCCCCGTCTGCTTCAATAAACTGCTTTTCCTGCCCGTCAGACTCCTGCGAGGTCTCCAGCGAGTTCTACTGCAGAAGGAGGAGCCCTGGCAGGGGGCACAGCGAGGGGGCAATTATGTCACCAGCACGCACCCCGACCTGGCAGGAAGCAGGCGCGAACTACTGTTTGGAAGTCACGTTTCTGCAGGCTTCCCTCCGCAGGTGTCCTTGGAGCGCCAGCCTCGAGATGGAAGCTACTCTGAGCCCACGACTGTCCCGTGTGAACATATTTCCCAGGAGAGCCACCACGTGCTGCGGTCACCTGCGCCCCAGGGCTGCCCACCCTGCTTTCGTCCAAAAGAGTCAAAGCTTTTGGTTCTTGGTGCCTTTGGAAGGCTGGTTGCCTGGGTTCTGTGCCCCGGCCGCCCAGCCGGGCTCCACGGCCATGCGGGGCCCCCAGGCTTCTCCTCCTCGGGTGGCTCATGTATTTTTAACTCACTGAGACTGTAATTCAAGATACGGAATACTGTGTTTTCTTCTTCTACTTCCTTCTTTGATCAGGATCACTGGCCTCAGGGAGGGGCCTGTGGCAGGAGGGATGGGCAGAGACCCCACGTCTTTTCCATCTTGGTTCCTCCAGAGCCTCCCCCAGAAAACGGAGAGGCAGTAGGAGAGGCATGGGGGGAGGTCAGCCTGTCCCCACAGCAGGACCCACACGGCCCCCTGCCAGTGCCCTCCCCCACCCAGCAGGGAGGAGGTGGGTCTTAGGGACAGTCACGAGGGGGGGTGGCCAGATGCCCCCCCCGCCGCACGCTGTCTCCCATCCGCATGTGTCTGTGCGTGTACATACGTGTGCCCATGTGTGTGAGTGTGTACGTGTGTGCCCATGTACAGGTCCATCTGTGCATGTGTGCACATGTACGCGCGTGTGTGTGTGTGTCCATGTGCATGTGTGCACGTGGGGCCCCGAGGACGAGGGCTCCTGCTGGGAAGTCAGGGGATGGAGGGGAGGTGTCCTGTGGTCCAGAATCGTGGTGACGATGGCCTCCCACCCTCCAGCATGGCCTCACCCCTGAGCCTCTGGAGCTCTCCCCTTCCTGGCTGGGTCCTCAGGCCTGACACACAGCTGACCTCCTCCTGGCACCACGTGGACCCCTGGAACCACCGGCCTCCTCTCTGTCCTGGACACAGGCCTGCCCGGGAAGCTCGGGGTCCTGGATCCGGGTTCCCGCGGTGGCCGGTGTGTGCCGGCCGCCGGGGAGCTGGGGTGTCCCTCGGCTGGACCCGTCCACGGACCCCTGTTAGCGTGGCGATCTGGCGAGCGCTCAGACCACAGAGCTGATGGCCTGCTCTAGTCCTGCTTTCCCTGCGAGGCCGCCGTGCTCGGAATGCGCCGGTCTGCACAGCTCGTCTGCACGGCTCTTCTGTCTTGTGCACAGATGGACTCCAAGAAACCTTTGCTGGTCGTGGGAATGAAAGATTAAATTAAATGTCTGCAGTCAGGTCAACACGCCCTTTCCCTTGTGGAGGCCGAGATCCGGCTGACCTGGCTCAGATCTGGCTTCTGCCATTGAACAGATACTTGACTTTGGAAAAATTATTTAAATTCTCAGGGCCTGTTTCTTCATCTGTGGAGTGATTTTATAGAGATGAAATAAGGCCTCGGGGGAGAAGCCATGACCACGGGGGTGGGGGGTTGGGGGTGCGTGTGGCCCGGGCTCAGCCAGGGAGAGCTGCCGCCCAGCTTGCTTGAGGTCTGAAGGGACACGGGCTCAGATGTCCACGGTGGCTCCGGGAGAGCCGCTCGGGTGGGGGGACTCGGGTGTTTCTGGGGGTGTGCTGGGACCTGCGCTCGTGCAGGGGGAGGTCGGGGCGGGCGCGCTGAGGGCGCGTCACTGCAGCTGCTGTCACAGGCGCCTTCGCACACGGTGTGTTTTCCCTCACGACAGGGACTGCATGAAATCAGCGTCTTCCGAAAGCCCCGCCGGTGCCATCATCACTAACGGAACAACGGGGGCCGTTTGCCGAGCTCGTTCGCCAGTGAAGGGAGATACCAAATGTTCCAGAGCGCCAAGGAGACCCTTCCTCGGGGTCGGGACACCCCTACGGCGCTTCCCCGACCGCGGGCAGGTCCATCTGACGCCCCCAAACCCGGGCCCACGCTGGGGCTGCCGCCTGCAGGGTGCCCTTCCCCGGCCCCTGCGTCTGAGGGGCTGATCTTTCACCATCGAACCCCAGGCTCGTCCCTCCTGCCACCAGACCTTCTGCACGGGGTCCTCCTCGCCAAGGGTCGATCGTCCTCACGTGACCGAGGGATAACGCGGTCCCCCCCGGGGTGTGCGCCCTGGCCCTTGATGAGTGAGCGTGGGGAGGGACGACCATCTGCGTCACGTGCGACCTCGCTCCGACCCAGCGACGGCAGCCACGTGAGTGGCTTCGAGCGTCAAAACTCTCACTGGGGGCGTGGAGGTTCCCGATCTTTTCTGTTTTTGTTTTTAAATATTTCATTTACTTATTTGTCAGAGACAGGGAGAGACTGAGCACAAGCAGGGGAGTGGCCGAGGGAGAGGGAGAAGAGGCTCCCCAGCGAGCAGGGAGCCTGACGTGGGGCTCGATCCCAGGACCCCAAGATCACAACCCGAGTGAAGGCAGACGCTCAACGACTGAGCCCCCAGTGCCCCGAGTGGTGCCACTCTTAACGTTATTCACACGCCAGCTCCGCGTCCGCTTTGGTTCTACACGAAGACACGGAAGTGGCCGGCAAGGAAGCTGTGCCACCTGTCTCGGGGGCATGGGCAGCAGAGAAGACACCGGGAGATAGAATGCCCTGCATGGCCTTCGGCGTCCCCACATGCCCCGCATGACCACCCCCTGGGGACCCTGCATGCCCACCAGGCACACCCCTGGGACTCTGTGTGTCTCCCATGAACATCCCCCCAGATCCAGTGCCCCCCATGCACCCACCCACTCCCTGGGACCCCAACACTGCCATGAGCCCCCCATAGGGACCCCACCTTCCTTCTTTCGTGCTTTGCCCACTGTGGTGTGCCCGTCAGCGAAGGCGATCTGTCCCCAGTCTTCCACTTCCAGTGAAATCCGCGCATCTGGGACCGTGGAGGCCAACCCTGGGCGTCTTTCCTGTTGTGTGGCTTGTCTTCCAGTGACTCTCCAGACCGAGCGTCTGCCAGCAGGACCCGCCCCCAAGTCTCCCAGAAGCTGCATTGCTGACGGCAAACACGTCTTTGCTGGTACAAGGCCCGGCCCTTCATGCCTGTCGCCTTCCTGTCCTTGCCGTCGTCACCCTAGCTACCCTGGACGTCCCAGCAGGTCTTCTGTGGAGGGTGCGCCCGCGTGTCAGGACTCAGAGCCCCGCCGGCTAAGCGTGCGTCTACGTGATCTTCTTAATGTCAATATGGATTTGTCTGGCCCCTCTGATTATCTTCAGACTGGAAGAGGGCCAATTTCCTCTTAATTGTCTTAGCAAGAGCTAAATTAAATGACATTTAAGAAAACCCTGAGCCCAGGCCATTGCTCTCTGCGGAGGTCCGCTTGCTGTGGGCCACAGTGTCCCGTCGAGGTGGGCCAAGCCGCGTCAGTGGGCACCATGGTACAAGGGCTGAGTCCCACCGGGCGGGAGGAGGTCCAAGGAATGACTTGTAGCGTCCCTCCCTGCAGTGACAGGTGCAGGGTTTGGAAGAATTCTAGATCTGCCCTTGGTCACACACTTAGCCTCCTGGGGCCTCAGTTTCCCCATCTGTGCAAGGGGGTCAGCATTGGGATTGCCTGAGGCCACCACAATGTGGACGGGATGGGCTGTTGTGGGCTGCTGCTCCCCTCCAGCCGCCCGGGGGGCCCTCTGACCCCCTCGCTCGCTCCCCAGGCTGGGTCTGCCTCCCCGGCACAGCGTCCGAATGGTGGCCTGCCTCACAGGCGTCACCTTCACAGGGAGACCCACGTGGTGACCCCTCCTGCCGCCACTCTGTCCCTATTTTGTCGGAGCTCCTGTGCTGACAGGCTGTGCCTGTTGCTCTGTGGCCGCAGGTGGGGCCGAGCCGTGTGCCCGTGCCAGCGGCGGGCACAGCGTCGGCCCCTGGAGAGTGGTGGCCTTCATCACAAATGCTGCATCCACAAGTCGGGGTCAGGGATCAAGATCAAGCTCAGGGTCCCAGTTCCCTTAAACACAGGTTTTCGATGACAGCAGTGGATAGCCTGGGCTCTTGGGCGCATCCTTGGGATGGAAGGGCCATGTACTAGTCCAAGTCCAAGTCCCTGCCTCACCACTGACCGGCCAACCCCGTGGGGGCACAGCGCTGCTTCCCATGACACTCCCCTGATTCCCAGGGAGGCCGGGAGCTCTGCCCTCAGGGGCCAGCTCTGACAGTTTAAAAATGGCACCAACGGTCTTTGCAAGACCCTCTCCTTGCCGCCAAGCGAGGCAATGGGTCCTGGGACCCCATTCTCTGGCTCCTCCCATCCTAACTGCGGGTTTTACTCACTCACTGACTGGGGTGAAGGTGAGTGGGTGGGGGGGGTGTGACGGGGTGAAGGTGAGTGGGGAGGGGTATGTGATGGATGAAGGTGAGTGGGGGTATCACAGGGTGAAGGTGAGCAGGGGAGGGATGTGACGGGAAGGTGAGAGGAGGAGGGGTATGATGGGGGCCTGCATTCCTTTGTTCAAGGGGAGCGGCCCTAACCCTAACCCCTTTGGACCGGGGCAGAAGCAGCTGTAGCAGCCCCTGAGGGCAGGTGGGCCGGGCCACAGGCATCCGCCCTAACAATGCACACCCCGCAGCCTCGGGCCTTTGAGCACTGACCAGAAATCCTGGAGGAGTTCCCAGCTGGCCTCCCTCTAGGCCCTCCACTTCCTGGCACCCGCCCCCTCCAAGTACCCTGACCTGTGGCGGCAGGGGGAGGGAGAGAGTGCCGGTGGGAAGGAGGCGGTCCGTACAGAGAAGGGGCGGGGCTCAGGGCCACAGATCCTCTGACCCTGGGGGATCCCTGCCAGCCCAGACAGCCTCCGTGCACTGGGCACCGGGACGGCGGGCCCTACGCCGGGATGCAGCCGCCGGTGCCTGGGCCCCTGGCCCTGCTGGACACAACAGGTGAGAGGGTCCTTGACATCCTGGCCATGCTGGGGACAGGCCGTGGGCTGGAGTCCCGGGCGGGGGTCGAGGGCAGGGTCGAGGGAGCTCCCTGGCACCCACTCTGTTACCAGGAATCCCGCCCTCCGCCTCCTCTGCCCTAGCTCGGGCGTTACTAGACCTTGGTTCAAGGGACGGTGGTGGCTTCCCTAGTTTGGCTGCAGCTCTGTTCCGACCCCCACATCCTTCTGCCCCACAAGTTCCTGGAACTCTGTTCTTTGGCCAGACCTGCCGCAGCCTGGAGGAGCCTCCGGGGCCAGAGGAGAAGGTGTGTTTTCCTCGGGGGGTCGGGGCAGACTCTAAGAGGGGCAGTGAGGCTTGCTTCCCAGTGGGAGACCTCAGCCGCAGACGGCCCAGTGTGCCTCCTAGGCTCCCTGCGGCGGGCGGGGGGTCCCACCGGACGTGCCTGGCTGCTTGCGGCATCTTTGGGGCGTCTCTTAGTAAGGACCAGAGGAGTCGACGTTGTCTGATTGTTAAATAATGAAGGACAAAAGAATCCGGCTTCTTGGGTGAAAGAAACAGACACACATCCCCCACCCTCCCCGCTCGGTGCTCCATGAGCCTGCGTTTTCTCCCTCCAGACCTGGCTTCCTCACTGGGGGCTTCCTCACCAGCGTTCGCGACAATGAGGGCTGTCGCTGGGCGTTGCTGTATTACCACACTGCAGTGACTGCTGGTTTAAAGAGCACTTGGTTTTCCCTCTGAGGAGGAATTCTACCAGGAGTGAGGCTCTTACCTAAAGTGGGAACATTGGGGCAGCTGGGTGGCCTTCTGAGTACTGTCACTCGATGTTTCTGTGGTCAGCACCCTGCCCCTGTCCCCCATAAGATCAGGAAACAGGAAGCAGATGGCTGAGTCGCAGGGTTCTGCACGGGTCTCTGTCCCTAGGGGACGTCACTTTGCCTCTGGGACCAGGTGTCCCCATGTGATGAAGTGAGTGGCTTCTCTCCAGGAGGCCAAAGCCCTGTTTCAGGGAGACCGTGACCCGGGACGCTTCCCAGCTGCAGCACCCGGTCTCAGTGACGGGATCTGCTCCGCCTGGATGTGGCCAGGCTCCCCCAGGAGCTGTGGCAGGGAGAGGGCTGGGGCTGGGGTAATGGGGAGATGCTGCTGGTGGCCTTCAGCATCGCCCCTCAAACGCCTCTCCCAGAGGGAGGAAAGCCGGTTAACAGCACTGGCTACCTGTCGCAGTGTGCTCTCCACCCGCAATGAGCCTTTCCCGACCTCCCTGCGCCCCCAACTCTCTCGTGCTCTCGCTGGCCACTTACAGCGTTGAGAGCTGAGTAATGCTGCTGGCTGTCACTGCCTCTACTGTCCAGGGCGGGAAACTGAGGTCAGGGCCTCCAGGCCACACTCAGAAAGCTGCCTGTCGGTCTGAGCCGGGTGTGGGCTCCAGCAGCAAACAGGGCAGACAGTCCCTGCTCCACGGGCCTCCCCTCCGGGCGGCTGGAGGCCACCCGGCCGGTCTGGGCAGTTGCCCACAGGGTAGAGACTGGACAGGAGAGATCTTGGCTGAGGCAGGACCCATCGCTGTAGCAGCACACATGTTGACAGTCCGGTGTCGGGCAGGAGGACTCGGGGGCCGGTCCGGGGGCGTCTGGGGTCTTCCTCCAGCGCAGGACCATTTTGTCTCCAAAACCAGATCGAAAAACACATCTTAGGGTAATAATAAAGATGTCCTACCTTCCTTCCTCGAGTTTCTTTCTCGTTCCCTTATTTTTATGTCATGTCCTGTGTTTAGAAACAGTGTGTACGGGCAGGAGTCTTCTCCTCGCTACCTGTGTTGTGCTTGGGGTCAGGACACTGTTGCTGGCCGGCGCTGAGCTTCCCGCATCCCGCGTGGGCCCCGCCGCTGTCCTTCCGGCCTCCGGTTCACCTGGGGTTCGTCCGGGAGCGCTGCCGGAGCGGTGGCGCCTCCTGGAGCCTGAGCCTCGGAGGGAAGGCCAGACCTGGGACAAAGCGGAGGATTGGGACGCGGGAAGGCCCGGGGAGCCGTGCTTAGCTTCTGGATCCGTGAGCGGCCATGGGAGCGTCCCTGCGGGCTCGGACAGGGACTTGCTGCCAGGCGGGTGTGCGAGGCACTGAGACGCCGAGGCAGGTGTGCCGCAGGGAGCGGACGCCTGACTGTCTGGCTGACGCCTTGGGCCTAACTTGTGCGAAGCACGAACTGAGGAAAAAGCATCTGAAAGTGCTTTGAGGAGGAGGACGTGCGTGTGAGCTTGTGGGACGACTCGCTTCTGTGTGTGTAAGCGTCCCCGTCGTGGGGGCCGCACCTGGACTTGCCATTGAGCTTCGCTGAGCCACCAGAGGCATGCACAGTCACACCCAAACCGTCGGGGGCATGCATGTGAGTGTGTGCAGCGGCCGGGCCCGGAGGTTGCCCTCAGGTCTGCGGCCACCCCCCCCTAAACACACATGATATTGACTGAAGAACTGGGTGTGTAATGAAACACCCGATTTTCTTGTCTTTTCCTTTTTTATTAACATACAATGTAGTATTAGCCCCAGGGGTACAGGTCTGTGAATTGCCAGGTTTACACACTTCACAGCACTCACCATAGCCCACACCCTCCCCAATGTCCATAACCCACCCACCCTCTACCTACCCCCTCCTCCCTGCAACCCTCTGTTTGTTCTATGAGATTAACAGTCTCTTACAGTTTGTCTCCTTCCCAATCCCATCTTGTTTCATTTTTCCCTCCCTTCCCCCCATAAACCCCTCGTCCTGCCCCTCAAATTCCTCATATCAGGGAGATCATATGATAATTGTCTTTCTCCGATTGACTTATTTCACTCAGCATAATACCCTCTAGTTCCATCCACATCATCGCAAATGGCAAGATTTCATTCCTTTTGATGGCTGCATAGTATTCCATTGTATATATGAACCACATCTTCTCTATCCATTCATCTGTGGATGGACATCTAGTTTCTTTCCATAGTTTGGCTACTGTGGACATTGCTGCTATGAACATTCGGGTGCACGTGCACCTTCAGATCACTACGTTTGTATCTTTAGGGTAAATACCCAGTAGTGCGATTGCTGGGTCATAGGGTAGTTCTATTTTCCACTTTTTGAGGAACCTCCATGCTGTTTTCCAGAGTGGTTGCACCAGCTTGCGTTCCCACCAACAGTGTAGGACCTTCCCCTTTCCCCACATCTTCGCCAGCATCTGTCGTCTCCTGACTTGTTAATTTTAGCCATTCTGACTGGTATGAAGTGGGATCTCATTGTGGTTTTGATTTGTATTTCCCTGATGCCGAGTGATGTGGAGCACTTTCTCATGGGTCTGTTGGCCATCTGGATGTCTTTGCAGAAATGTCGTTCATGTCCTCTGCCTGTTTCTTGATTGGATTATTTGTTCTTTTGGTGTTGGGTTTGATAAGTTCTTTGTAGATTTTGGATACTAGCCCTTTATCTGATGTGTCGTTTACAAATATCTTAGTTGTGTTTTGGTTTTATTGACTGTTTCCTTTGCTTGGATGATCTGTCCATTTCAGTGAGGGGAGTGTTAAAGTCCCCTACTATTACTGTATTATTGTCAATATGTTTCTTTGATTTTTGTTATTAATTGGTTTATATAATTGGCTGCTCCCACGTTAGGGGCACAGATATTTGAAATTGTTAGATCTTCTTGTTGGACAGACCCTTTATGTATGATATAGTGTCCTTCCTCATCTCTTATTATAGCCTTTGGCTTAAAATCTAAATTATCTGAAATAAGGATTGCCACCCCAGCTTTCTTTTAATGTCCGTTAGTATGGCAAATTGTTTCCCACCCCCTCACTTTAAATCTGGAGGTGTCTTTGGGTCTAAAATGAGTTTCTTGCAGTCGGCATATCGATGGGTCTTTTTCTTTTAATCCATTCTACCCTGTGTCTTTTGATTGGGACATTCAGCCCATTTACATTCAGGGTAACTATTGAGAGATATGAACTTAGTGCCATTGCATTGCCTGTCAGGCGACTGTTACTGTGTATTGTCTCTGTTCCCTTCTGGTCTGTTAATTTTAGGGTCTCTCTTTGCTTAGAGATTTGCTTTCAATATTTCCTGTAGAGCTGGTTTGGTGTTTACAAATTCTTTTAGTTTTTCTTTGTCCTGGAAGCTTTTAATCTCTCCTTCTATTTTCAATGACAGCCTAGCTGGATATAGTATTCTTGGCTGCATGTTTTTCTCGTTTAGTGCTCTGAATATATCATGCCGGCTCCTTCTGGCCTGCCAGGTCCCTGTGGATAGGTCTGCTGATAATCTAATATTTCTACCATTGTATGTTACAGACTTCTTGTACTGAGCTGCTTTCAGGATTTTCTCTTTGTCACTGAGACTTGTACGTTTTACTATTAGATGACGGGGTGTCGACCTATTCTTATTGAGTTGAGTGGAGTTCTCTGTGCCTCCTAGATTTTGGTGCTTGTTCCCTTCACCAAATTAGGGAAATCCTCTGCTATAATTTGCTCCAATATACCTTCTGCTCCCCTCTCTCTTTCTTTTTCTTCTGGGATCCCAATTATTCTAATGTTGTTTTGTCTTATGGTATCACTTATCTCTTGAATTCTCCCCTTGTGGTCCAGTAGCTGTTTGTCCGTCTTTTGCTCAGCTTCTTTATTCTCCGTGATTTGGTCTTCTAGATCATTAATTCTCTCTTCTGCCTCATTCATCCCAGCAGTGAGAGCCTCCATTTTTATTGCACCTCATTATTAGCTTTTTAAATTACAACTTGGTTAGATTTTAGTTCTTTTATTTCTCCAAAAAGGGATTCTCTAATATTTTCCATGCTTTTCTTGAGCCCAGCAAGCACCTTAATAATCGTCATTCTGAACTGTGGTTCTGATATATTACTTATGTCCGTATTGATTAGGTCCCTAGACTTCGGTACTGCCTCTTGTTCTTTTATTTATTTTTTTTTTTGTGGTTTTCCTGCCTTATCATTTTATCCAGATAAGAATAGATGAATAAGAGAACAAAATACTAAAAGGGTAGCAATGACCCCAGAAAAATATACACTAACCGAATCAGATGAGACCCAAAACTGGGGGGAGAAAAAAACTGGAAAAAAAAGAAAAAAAAATATATATATTAGACTGGTGAGTAGAACAGAGCCAAACACTTGGTTTTGGGTATTTTGGTCTGTTAGAAGAAACTACCTCCCAAAATTTTAAAGAAAGAAAAACTTATATGTATGCAGAAAACTAAGGGTAAACACGATGAAGGGATGGAATATGACTGTAAAGATAAAAATTTAAAAAGATTTTTAAAAAGGAATTGATAAGATACGAAGTTGGTTGAAAAAGGAGTAAGAGAAGGGGTGTCTGGGTGGCTCAGCCGTTAAGCCTCTGCCTTTGGCTCAGATCATAATCCCAGGGTCCTGGGATCAAGCCCTGCCTTGGGCTCCCTGCTTCACTGGAAGCCTGTTTCTCCCCTCACGCTTCCCCTGCTTGTGTTCCCTCTCTCGCTGTCTCTCTCTCTGTCAAATAAATAAATAAAAATCTTTTTAAAAAATGAACAAAGAGAAAAAGAGGAAAGTATGTGATCAGACTGGAGACTAGAACAAAGCCAAGTGCTACATTTAAAGTATATTTTGATCTATTAGAAGAAATTGTATCCCAAATTTTTAAAGAAAAAGAACCTTTATGTATACTAAAAATAAGGTTAAATACAATGAAGGGATAGAATATACCTATAACAATGAAAATTTAAAAAGATTTTTTAAAAAGGTAATGATAAGATAAAATAATTTAAAAGGTTAAAATAGGAAAGAGGAAAAATTAAAAAATAGAGTAAGCAGAAATAAAATTAAAACAAATTTAACTTTGCAATACTAATGGATCATGGGAAAAGCCATGAATTCTATGCATTGCTTTCCCCCTAGCTCTGGAGTCCGCAGTTCTCCTAGACCGGTGAGCTTGGTCAGTGGCTGGGTGTTCTTGCTGATCTGGGGGAGGGTCTGTTGCTCTGATTCTCAAGTGTCTTAGCCTGAGGCGGAATTGCACCGCCCTTGCCGGGGGTCGGGCTAAGCAATCTGCTCAGGTTCGCGCTCGAGCTTTTGTTCCCCGAACAATTTTCATAGAGTCCGGAGGACAGGAAGGAAGATGGTGGACTCCTAGTCTCCAGCCAGGAGGAGGCAAGAGCTTGGGACCCCGCTCCTCTGTGCGCCTGCAGAGAGAAGCCATCAGTCCCTCCCGTCTCCCTGGTCCCCCTCCTCGCTCTGGGCTCACCTGGCCTGTGACCGAGAGTCTCTGTCTCTGGCGCACAGCCCCGTTTGGAGTCTCGAAACCCAGCACACTCCTGCCGCAGGCTCCTGAGCCACTCCCCCTGGGGGAGGAAGACGAGTCTCCACAGATCTGCCACTTGCGGGGTCCCTGCTCTAAGGGCAGTGGCCCGACTGTGCCTCGGATCATGGTTTAAGGTGACCCCGACCTGAGAACCCACTCCTTGGCTCCGTCTCTGCAGCCAGCTTTCCTGCTCTGATACCTGCGAGCTCTGCTTCACTCAGGCACCCCCGATCCTCCGGTGACCCTGCGGCACCTGAGACCACGCTGTCTCCACGAGGGCTCCACCCCCCACTTGGCCTCTGGAGCGACGTCCCTCCGTGGAGCCGACTTCTAGATGTTCGGATTTTGTGCTCTGCTGCTTGCCGGGAGCTGGTCCCTCCCCCACAGTCTATCTTCCCATCGCTTTGGATTCACTTCTCCGCACGTTCTACCTTCCAGAAAGCGGTCGATTTTCTGTTCCTAGAATTGCTGCTCCTCTTCTCTTCGATCTCCTGTTGAGCGTGTCAGTGTTCGGAATGGTCTGATAACTGTCCAGCTGATCACCTGCTGCTGATGTCGTCTTGGTCTCCTGCCCCTCTGCCACCCCGTTTTTCTTTCAGCCTGATTTCATTTTGGAATCACAGGGATCAAGATAGTTAAGCTTCGAAAAAGCAAAACCCCAACAGCCTGTCTGGACTTGGCGGGGATTCTCTCTGGCTGGCTGCCTCGGCTGGGCGGCGCCGCTGCTGCGCTTGGCGTGGGTGTCTGTGTGTGAACGGTGCCTGGAAGGGAGGCCTCTCCGCCTTCCCCGAGACACACCCCAGGGAAGAACGTTAGATGAATGAGAAACCCAGACGTCGAGACTCGAGGCAGAAGGTCTCCTTTCTGGCTGCTTTCCTGAGTTCCGTGACACCTAGAATGATGTCTGCCCACAGATCCCGGGACACCTGAAGCGGCGGCTGTAGTCCAAGAACTTATTCTGCTACTTGAGTTTGGAGGTAGACAGCCCAGGCCTGTCTTCCAGCTCTGCCATCCTGCAAGTGTGGCCTCCATTTGCAAGGTGCCCTCAGGGCCCAGAATGACCTCTGGGGCTTCGCCTTTATGCCCTTATTCCAGGTAGCAGAAAGGCTGACAGGGAGAAAGGCCGAGGGACGGGCTCCTCTGAGAGATTTCCTGCAGGACCTAATGAACACTCTTCGTTTCGGTGGATGATAAATGGTCAGGCATGACCTCTGCAGAGGGTTGCCAGGATGAAGGCTTTGGGGGACATACAGACCAGGGTGGGCATTGGTTTGGGGGTGAGCCCTGGGGCACTGAATCTCAGGCAAGAGGACAGGACAGGGAGAAGACGACCCTGCTCGCCTCATAGGGGTCACCACTGGGGGGTCCGATATCGGGTGTCGAACCCTGGAGCAACGGGGGCTGAAGGGAGTCCGCGGCCAGCGGCTCCCGCTTCCAGCTGTGGGGACACGGAACTGTGAGTGAGGCTGCGTGGTGCCGACGCGTGTCCTTAGGAAAGACATCGAGGAGCCAAGTGGGGACATTTCAGCTGGGGGGGGGGACGCCCTGCCCTGATTTCCTGCCCTGAAAAGAGGCATCCATGCCTGTGGGTGGGCTGGGGTCTTCCAGAGGCCGCTTTGGTCACCTGAGGAGGGAGTGGCCTGGGCAGAAAGTGGGTCTGGGGGACCCCGCTCTGAATCCAACCTGTTGCTGACGGTTCCTCGTTTGTCCTCCTTCTAGAAGGGTTTGTGAGGAGAAAGAAGGCCTCCCTTCGGTTTGTGGGGTCTCTGCTCGTGGTGTCTGCTGCCATTCTGACCGTCGGCCTCGCCGCCACCACCAGGACAGAGAACGTGACCGTGGGGGGCTACTACCCAGGGATCATCGTGAGTGCTGCTGCCCGCGGGGCCTGTTGGGAGGGCCGTGGGGGTGACACTCTCCACTCCAGTTCATGGGGTTGGAGCGTAAGGCGGGGAAGCCTCTGTGGGTGGTTGTGGTCAGCAGAATCTCCCCCCAGAGGCACCTGTGTCCTCCCTGGGCCCTGTGGCTGTGCCGGCTGCTGGCTGGCCTGCCCTAAGAGACACCATTATCCTGTCTCGTGTGGCCGGGGTGGTGTGAGCATGGGAGGCCCATGGGAGTGCAGGAGGGCAGGTGCACGGTCGGAGCCGGGAAGGGGGGAAGGTGCTAGTGGTGGAGGACGCCCAAGCTGGCCATGGCCCGGGCGCCGGAGCAGGACAGACCCTGGCCTGGACTCGGCCCAGGACCTCCAGATGGAACCCACCCCAAAACAGCATGCTGACTGCACCCCGTCTGGGAGAACAGACACGCGTCTCAGTGGAGGGCGGCCGAGGAGCCCCAACTGTCGTTGTGCCAGTCAGTCCCTCTCCTGGGGCAACAGGAGGGGCCACCATCCACGCTGCACTTAGGCTGCGGGCAGGAATGCCCCCGGCAGACAGGACAGCCTACTGAGATCGGCAGTAAGCGCTCCCCAACTCAGGATGGTCGAGGGGACTTTTCGGATTGTGAATTCACGTGCACCGTTGTTAGCAGTAGACTGTGCTCCCAGGGTCCCCACTGCGTCTACTTTATTTTATTCACCATCTGCATGACCTGCCCGTGCATTGTTTGAGGCGACATGAAGAGTGATTGTGCAGAGAAAGTCTCAGCAGTGAAGTCTTCAGAGCTGCCTGTATTCTGGGCGCCCCACCTTTCTGCCGGGGGTGGGGGGGGAGGGGACCCCGGGCACCGTGTCGAGGTGTTGAGGGCCATCGGCTCTGAGGGAACTGGGTTCTGGGACCAGGCCGGTTCCGAAGGCTATGGAGGAGCAGACAGAATGCGCAGGAAAACGCGGGGAAGTCCGTCCCGTCTGCGGAGACGACGGCAGGACAAACCGGGGCTGTGCGTCCGAGCCCCTCCTGTGGGACCGAGGGCGGGAGGCGGTGAGCCGTTCCTGTAGTGATGCTGGCATGGGATTCTGACGCTTCTGAACTGAGCCGCTGGACTGTGGTATGTCGAAGCTGCACAAGGCGAGAACCTTCCTCCTTCCTCCATGAGAATTCTTAGACCCTCGGTGACAGCGTCTCCACGGACGAGGCTGCGCAGCCATGAGCGGCTCTGACTTTAGGGCGCTGAATTTGACACAGTGACCTAGAGCGCCCGCCATGGTGCTGCTCTGCGGGTCAGTGCCCCAAACTCCGATGTACGCCCGACCGCCAGCTGGGGCCCCCCAGCCACCTGCCGCCAGTGGCCCAGCCCCCCGTCCCCCCGTCAGCCGCCGCGCATGGCGATGTCCCCGGGCGACGGTCAAGCTGACAGACGTGACAGACAGACGTCTCCCGCCAGGTGGACACAGTCCGTGGACGGGTCCCTGTGCCCCGCCCTGGATCCCTCGCTCTGGAGCGAGCACAGCCAGGGTAGGCTTCTCCAACAGCCCGCCACCCCTCGTCCGGACACAGGAAGCCCCCTCGGCGACCTCCCAGTACGGGAGCCTCCTTCCTCTCTCTCCTCCCCTCCCCGAGGCTACCTGTCCACCTGCTCACCTGAGCTTGGCCTCAGCAGTGTCTGTGGGCGACTGGCAGCTCCTTGTCTGCCCTCCTGGGTCTGGTTCTGGGTCCTAATGTCTCACCCGAGGAGCTGTCCTCCGGCTCGGACTTCAGACTGGCCCGGGAGAAGCATCAGGTGGGCTGCTCGCCTGATGGGCCGAAGCAGAAGACAGGCCGGCTGGGCTCTGGGCCACCGTGAGGGGCTGTCCCTCCATGCCGGCTGAGGGGGGCCCGTGGGACGCTCCTTTCTGCGATCAGGACTTGAAGTAGTTAAACATGGAAGTTGAGACGCGTCA
Organism: Lutra lutra; assembly: GCF_902655055.1. Classification (NCBI taxonomy): domain Eukaryota; kingdom Metazoa; phylum Chordata; class Mammalia; order Carnivora; family Mustelidae; genus Lutra; species Lutra lutra. The sequence continues at coordinate 200,876,282 of NC_062280.1, forward strand.
GGTTTCGGCAACCTCGATTCCAGTCACTGGCATAGCCTGAGCCCGAGAAGCCCACCCCAGCGGGCAGGGGCCTGTCTGCTTCTCGGGGGTCAGGGCGGCAGGGGGGTGGGATCAGCTGGCCTTGTCCCTTGGCCGAAAGCCTTCTAAGGGTGGCAATGTCCTAGGCATTGCTTGCGTGAGGGCTGGCCGGCGGCTCAGGCGCTAACCAGGGCCTTTCCCCCTGTTCTTCCTTCCGTGCAGCTCGGCTTCGGAGCTTTCCTAGGAATTATTGGCCTCGACCTGGTGGAGAATAGAAGGCAAATGGTAAGAATGTACACGGCTTCTTTTGAATGCGGGATCATAGGGTGTGCCCTGACCAGAGTATGTTATGGCTATAGCTGGGCATCCTAGGAAAGCCGCCCACCCCAGTCCAGCAACCTAGGATCTGGGCTCACGTTCCCCAGGCTGTGCACTGCACAACTCTGGACTTGGGGCTTAGTGGGCGTCCTTCACAGTTAGTCTGAGTGAGCATCATGGGTGCCTCCTACAACCTAGCCGCTGATGTTGAGGCACAGGAAGAAAAGTTCAGGGTGTGGGGTATGTTGGGTATGGGCTCTCCCAAGCTGAGGAGAGACGGGGAGTAGATGGACAAGCAGAGGGGCCCAGGGCTCTGACGGGCTTTACAGAGGAGGAGACACGGGGTGTATGAATGCCAACCTTGATCAGTTTTCCGAACATTGTACCTTGATTCATGATTTCAATGTCGTGTCTGTTTGCTGATGTGCTGTTTCGGGGCTGGAGCTCCGAGAAGAGTAAGTCATTTTCCCTGTCCATGGCGGCAGCGAGTGTTGAATTTTGAGAGGTTTTCAGAGGGGTTTGGGGCCACGTGGCCGTGTCTGACTGCTCTCCAGCCACAGCCTCTCGGGCTCTCATGGTGTGCGACGGCTGCGGCAGAGGACCCTACATGTCGCTGCTCCTGGCTGACGGCGAAGGTCTGTGGCTGAGCCGTGGTGGCCACTGTCGTCACCCACACCGAGGGAACGGCCCCTGGGGCAGAAGGGGTGAGGGGCAGGTCCTGGGATGGGGCTGGGGAGCAAGGAGGTCAGAGAGGTCTGGGTTCTGGCAGAAACAAGAGTTTTATCTTTAGTATTGGGGTGGGGGTGCCTGCTCTGGGCCGCCGGCTGCACAGAGGTGGACAGAGGGCCCCGGGGCTTCTGCCACATGTCTGGGGGGCATGGGGCCCCACCCTGCTTGCCTTGCGCAGGCCCCCTCTGCCCGGAGTCTCTCGCAGGCAGGGGGGAGAGGCAGGACCCAAGAAACAGAAGCACCCTGGCTCCTGGGTCTGCCCGAGGACACCCTGGAAGGTGTCCCCTAGAGATTCCCATGAGACCCTTTCCATGCCCTCCCCCAAGCGATGTTTAAGAACCTTTAGGAGGAGAAACAGATTTCATTCCATGCTGAACCCCATTAACATGTGACCGTCCCTGGGGAGGTCAGGGGCTCGCAGCTGCATGAAGGGTGTAAGGCACAGGGCTTGGAAAGAGGGTCCTGGCCGCGGCCACGCGGGGAGAAGCTGCAGCCCTGACCTCCGCTGTCTGGGGTTGCCGTCCCCCGGGGCCATCCCTCCTCCGCTCCTGCCCAGCTCTACCTTCCTGCTGAGGTGGCTGACACTGACAGCCCCTGACACGCTTCTCCACACCATTTCCCCGATGGGCAGGACCGGCTGTGACGTGGGAGGGCAGGCGACACACCCGTGGTGAGCGGGCCAGCACCCTCATGGGCGGTGCGGACCCAACCTGGTTCATGGGCACCTGTTTCCTCCCCCCTTTAGAAAAGCGTCATCGAGATATAATTCACACATTTAATGTGTTAAACTCTCTGAATGTTAGCGGTTAGTGGGTACACCACTGTCACCAGAGCCAACTGGAGGACGTTTCCACCCTGTCAGCCAGAAACCTGCGCAGTCAGTCCTCGGGCCCCCGTCCCCCATCTGCAGCCCCAGGCGCCGCGATCAACTTTAGGTCTGGACCGCAGTGTGCCCGGTTCCTGTCACTCAGGCTCAGCCGCTCTGTGGCCGTGTCAGGACAACGTTGCTTTATGGCTGAGTCGCGTTCTGGCAAACGGATGGGCCACTGTGTGTACCATCATCAGTGATGGGCACGGTGGCCATTGCCGCCGTGGGTGAACAGGGCTGCTGTGGACATTCAAAGACCCATGTTTTCATGGCTAGGAGTGGGATGGCTGAGTCCATGGCAATCCTTGACAGAACGCCAGCCTGTTTCCCAGAGCAGCTGTGCCTCCCGTGTCCCCAGCTGCCGCGCACGAGGGCTCCGGGCTCTTCAAGCCGGCCGACACACGGGCTCAGCTGTCTGGTGGGCATGATGTGGGATCTCGTAGATTCCTTGATCACTGGTGACCTGGGGCCTCCCTTCATGGGCTCAGGGCCTTTTCTCTGTGCAGACAAACGGCCGTTCACATCCTCGGCTGATTTTTAAGTTGGTGACTTGTCAGAGTCCTTGACATGTTCCCACCCAAGCCCCTCGTCACCCTTGAAGACGCGTGACCTGCAAACATTCGCTCCTGTCTGTGGGCTCTCTTCCCCTTCACGACGGTCGCCTTGGAGACACAGGATTTGCTGTTTCGGTGCAGCCCGGTTTGAGTGTCTCTTCCGTTGTTCGTGCTCTTGGTGCCATTTCTTTCTTTCTTCCTCTCTTTCTTTCTTAAAGTTTCATTTATTGAGAGAGTGAGCAAGCATGGGTGGGTGGGGCAGAGACAGAGGGAGGGAGAGTCTCCAGCAGACTGGGGGCTGAGCACAGAGCCTAGTGCGGGGCTCCCCCTCCCAGCTGGGAAGATCGTGACCCGAGCCCAAACCAAGAGTCAGACACTTAGCTGACTCCGTCACCCAGGTGCCCCCATTGGTGCCATTTCTAAGAATCCCACGGCAGCTCCGACATCATGAAGACCCACCCCATGCTTTCTGAGTTTCGTCACTTACATGTAAGTCTTTGGTCCGTGTTGAGTGAATAAACATTCACCTTCAAACATTCACATTCACACCCCACCTTCGTGTGGCCGCTCCCTTGGTGGGAAGTCCGGCTTCTCCCCATTGAATGGGTCTCGACGAGCTTGGTGGTCGCCTCTTGGCCACACGTGTGTGCGTCTGCTGTTGGGCTCTCGGTCCCGTCCTTTCTGTCCACAGGTCGGTCTGTCTGCCCGTGCGCAGTGTCTCACTGCTGCTTTGTAGTGGGTCTTGAAATCAGAACGCGAGTCTTCTGCTGTTTCTCTTTTTCGGGACTGTTCTGGTCATTCTCTGTGCGATTTCGTGTGAGTTTTCCAACCAGCTTGCCCTTTCCTGCAGCAAGGTCAGCTGGGGTTCTGAGAGGGATTGTGCCCGATCTACGGGTCAGTTTACAGGGTGTCGCCGGCGTACCTGTCCTGACCCGTGAATGTGGGACGTGTTCCTGTGTCTTCTAGATCCATTTCATTTCCCTCAACAATGCTCTGTTGTGTTAAGAGTCTGTTTTGTGCTTCTTTTGCTAAGTGTATTCCTAAGTGTTTTGTCCTTTCGGAGGTTATCATGAACAGAACTTTCTCCCTAACGTCGTGCTTGGATGGCGCGTGTGTGAAAATGCAGTAGTTTCTCCATGTCGCTCTTGTATCCTGTAGCTTGTGGGACTCATTCTCTTGTTCTGACAGATTCTAGGGGCTTCCTCAGGACTCTGCGTCCATCAGATCATGTCACCTGGAAGTAGAAGTAGTTTCACTTCCTCTTTCCCATCTGGATGCTGGAGGCCTGATTCAGGGCTCCAGTCAGAGGACAGCAGTGAGGGGCCCTCTTGCCTGCAGGCGTCCCTGCGCACCAGACCCGAACCTTCAGAGGACTGTGACGCTGGGACTGTCTTGGTTCTCCTTGTCAGGAAGAAGCCCTCCAGGCTGACTTCGTAGGATGCGAGTACCCGCGGACTCTGTACTTCCTGCTGATGCTGACTGAAACCTGTGTCCACCACTAGGAGCCTTGTGACCTAGGGGCGCTGACTAGAACCTTTTGGGCCCCGGTTTCCTCATTCCCGGGGCTGCTGGGAGCACCCAACGCAGTGCTGGCCCAGAGCAGGTGTCCCGCCACGGTGGCCACAGTCAGACCCGGTTCTCAGGCACCCAGGCCTCCAGGGCATTTGGGTTCCCGAGCGGTAAACGGCCGACAGAACGCATTTCACGTGCACCCAGGTAGGTGAGGGAGCTTTCTTCTTCCTGATTTCTTTCCACTTTCCTCTGATAGACATTTTAAGCATCTGCAAAAGTAGGCGGAGGACGTAAGTGAACCTCGTGGTCATCTTGGCCCCACCCCTTCCTTCCCTTCCCATTTTGTGTGGAGCAAATACCAGACATAGTACTGTTTCATCTATAAATAGTTCACTCTGTCGGAAGGTTCGGGGTAGAATCTGGGAGCGTGGCCTTGCTGTCACCTCTGCCCGCCTCTACTGAGTCTCCTGCGATGTCTTAAGAATGCCCAGAATGAGCCAACTTTTCATATTTTTCTATTAATGGTGAGTTACTGCCTTCTCCTGCCCTGGACGGATGCACGAGTCATCGATTTCACTGCCCGCTCTGCCGTCCAGAGCCAGGAGGCCCCAGAGCCGGGAGGACACTCCAGGGACCGAGAGCGCATGCGAACCACCTAATCTGCCCCTGTACGTGTGAGACCCACATAGACACGCACAGACACAGACACACGTAGACACGGGCAGACACATAGACACACAGGCACAGACGCACAGACACACGCAGACACAGACACACGTAGACACAGGCAGATGCACAGACACACACAGACACACAGATGCACACAGACACACAGACACACACAGACACGCACACAGACACGGCAACTCTCCTGGGACCTGGTGTAAAGTCCACGGAACCTACCGGGCTGCTGGGAGTCGACATGCAGAGAAATGTCTCCTGCCGTGATTTAGGACCCCAGGCGGCCTTTGTTCGGTCCAGGGGAGCTAGTCTTGCTGTGTCGTGTGATGGGGCCCTGGCTCTGTCCCCCACCATCCTTCACCTCTTCTGCTTCGGGTCTGGACAACATGAGACCCTCACCAGCCTTACTGGGGGGCGTCCAGCCCCTTAGCTCTGCACACAGAAGCCGAGGCAGCGGGGTCCCCAGGACCAGCCTGGGACGCCCTTTGCGGCACTGAGGAGCCCGAACATGGACATGGGAAGGTGCCCGGGGGCAGTGGAGGGTGGACCCTCCCTGCAGCGTCTGACTGGACCTCGGCCCCACTCCCGGCACGGGAACGCGTGGCTCCTTCACCCTTCTCCTCTCCGACTCCTTGGGCCGTGCCGGTGGGGTGGGGGTTGAAGGACAAGGGTGACCACTTCTTCCGGGCAGAGACGCCACTACCTACACCCTCCAGAAGTCTGGTTCGTGTTGGGAGAAGGGCAGGCATGCGGGGTGGATAGAGAAGCTGTAGGAGCTGCCCTGACCCCCGCCACGGGCCCCACGGAGGCTTGTGATGGGAAAGTAGGTCCAGCTCCGGTTTTGAAGCCCGGGAGCTGAGGCCGGGGACCGTAGGAGCCTGCTTCACAGCAGCTGTGATCACGTGAGGGCTGTTCTGGATGGGGGCTGCCCACTTGGAGCTCCGCCGGGGGCCACCTGCCAGGCCCCACCCCGTCACCCACCTCTGTCCCGCCTGCACGGCCTCCTTCCTTTCTGCACAGCCCTGGCGGCAGGGGTAGGGTGCGGAGAGCCATGCAGGGGCCGCGTGTGTTGTGTGCTGGGGCAGCACGTGCCGCTCTAGAGGGAGCGTCCCGTGACCCTTAGTTTTCCTGCGTCCTCCGTGACTCCCACTTGCTGGTCTTGTGAGCCAATGTCCAGGGGCCGCTCATCCCGCCGACCAGACCGGGTGCTCCTGGGTGTCCGTTTCCACGGGTTCGTGCTGGAATTTGTTTCCGTTGCCATGTATCCCCATGACGCCTGCCTGGGAAATCTGAGCTGTTTCTGGACGGGTGCAAGTATGTCCCCATTTAGAAAGTGCCTGGGAACCTTCTGCTGGAGAGCCATAGCCAGTGTGTTGTGGCTGCCCGGCCACAGAGAGCAAGGGACACCTGCAGCTTCAGCGAGTGTCAGGGGATGCTGGGCTCGCGGCCGCGTCGTAGGAACAGAAATGACTGATTTCACCTCAAAGCAGTCACACCCGCAGGAACGGCCACTGCTGCTCAGAGGGCATTGGTCTCCCTCGCGCATCCTCCGTCCCGTGCGGGGACCACCGCTTCTCTCCCTGTGCACAGCGGGCTGGGCACCGGGACGGGCTCTGTCTCCATGGCAGATAGGGAGCCCGGCGGGGCCTGCGCAGAGAGTGGCGGTGAAGGCCAGAGGCTCAGATGGGCTGGTCCCGAGGCTGGGACTGGGGGTCGGAAGTGCCGAGTGGGCTGGAGCCGGAAGGTGAGCTCACGGTGTGGACTCGTCCCCTGGGGCTGCGTGTGCCCGGGCTCTGCCCCCAGCGTGGGTCCCGTCGGTCTTACCTCGGCCCCGTCTGCAGACCCGCTCGTGTCTCCCCTGCAGTTCCCGTGGCCGACTCTGTCTCACTTTGTGGGAGATCCGCGGTTTCCTCTCGCCCCGTGCAGGTGATTTCTGCTTCCAGGAATCGGATCGTCTCCGTGGCCACAGTTGTTGGCACAATAGTTCTCCGCCTCTTCTTATAACCCTTGTAATTTCTGTAAAGTTGATAACGATGTTCCCAAGTTCACTTCTGATTTTAGTCATATGGTTTTTGGTTCCTGTCCTCTGAGTTCAGCTACAGACGTGGCAGCTTTGTTGATGTTTTCAAAGAGGCGACTTCCGGGAACGCTGGTTGTCGTCGGTTTCCCTCCCCTGTGCTTCCTCTCCGCACTGGCCTCTGCCCTTTCCGCGGCTGGCTGGGAGCTGGCGTCCGGGGCCTGACCAGAGCCGCCTGCTTCGTCCATGTGTTTGCAGCCAAGAGTCCCACCGACCTGCGGCTGCTCCCCGAGCACTCGATTTCAACCCGTTCACCTCAACCTGGGTATGGCCTCTCTGCCGACGTCTTCTTTGACCCACTGGTTGTTTAAGGTTGTGATGTTGGGTTTCCACACATCTGCAGATTTTCCATTTTTCCACCCATGGTTGATTTCCAGCCCCGTCCTTGTGGTTGGAAACAGGAAGATGTGGACGGCGGGAGCGTGGATGGCCTGCAGCCTGGGGGGTCACAGGGGAGGCACGGTGGTCCATGTGGTGACGTGCACCAGGGCGAGGCTCAGGGCCCCAGGGTCCCCAGCAGGGGGACTCCAATCGCAGAGGATGTAGATGGTACAAAGGCGACGAGGGACGCACGGGGACAAGGAACACCTTGTGAGGGATGGCCCAGGAATCCTGGCCCCTGCTTTGGGGTGTCAGGACTGCCCGCGGGCTCCCTGGTGAGGGCCTGGTGATGTCCTCCTTGGCAGACCATGTCCCCGCCAGCATAGTCCACGTAGTGCCCCAGGCGGCCGACTGAGCCCCTGCACCTGCGCTGGGGGCCATCTGCCCCTTCTGATTAACCCCCTTCTGTCCGCACGGATGTCTCTCTGAGCCCCGTGGCCTGACCACTCTGCCAGGCCTGTGTCCCCTACAGGTGTCACCTGCAGACCAGCCCCTTGCTCCGCACCAGTTCCCACCCTGGTCTTCACTTGCCGGGGTCATCGTCCCCGGGAGTTAGCCGACCCCTCCCACTTGCTCCCTTCTACCCCCTGCAAACAGAGGGGTCTTAGGCCCCAAGGCCGGCCTTCACAGACCCTCCTGAGAGCGCCGCTGGCCCAGCAAGACCCGACCCCATGGCATCCCTGGGTGTGTCTCGTGCCCCGGACAAAAGGCCTGTCCACGACAGGTGACAAGCTCGCACCCACTTTTTTCTCATTATCAACACGACTTTATCCACTGGTGTTTGGTTTTTAGTCTGGCTTCCCTGTTGTCATGTAAACTGTGCAAGCCCAGAGCTGCCCTTCCCCTCTTCCAGGTGGGGGGACCGGGGTGGTGAGGCCCGTCTCCCCTGTCCTATGGGGCTCGTGGCCCCGTGCTGAGTGTTTACCTCTGTCCTTGTGGGCTCGGGGCCCCCGTGCTGAGTGCTTGTGCAGTGGCCCCATGTGGTGTGGAGGGCGATGCTGGTCGGGGCAGTGACTTTGTGAGGGCGGTGGGCGAAAGGCAGGGCCAGTCGAAGCTGATGAGAGCCTTCAAGGGACGGGGCAGTTTGTGGGAGAGCTGACCAGAGGTGTCTGCTGGTGGACAGCTGAGGGCAGCCAGGCACGGCCAAGGGTGCCCTGCATGTTCTCGGTGGAACTGGGCAGAGATGTCGTGGGAGGTCACTGGGCTACCACGGGGTCACAGCCAGTCCCATGGAAGGACGTGGAGTGTGGCCTCCTCCGGGGGCTGCCGAGTCTGTACAAGAGAAACTCGCTGGGGAGTTGGTGATGCCCGTGGTGAGATGTAACGGTTGCCAGTGGTCAGGCGCGGGCTGCTTCCGGAAACTTCTCAGGCAAGTGGCCAGTGCTTGGTGGATGTACTGGCCGGCACCTGAGCCCAGTGTGGGAGCACAAGGTGGGGGCACCCACTTCCGACGAGGGCCCAGTGGCCATGCTGTCCCCAGACCCCACCAGACTCTAGGAGTGTTGTCAGTGGGGACAGTCCGGCTTCTTGAGGACCCCAGAGTGGCCTGGGGGATGGTTGGGGCTGAGGGATGCAGACGCAGAAGTGGGGAGGATGCCACAGGAAGAGAGTTGACGCCGTGGCTGTGTGGCCTGTGTAGTCCAGGGTGTCCCCCTTCTGAGACCACAGCTGCTTGGGAGGCCCGGTGGAGGGCACAGGGCTATATCCTAAGCTCCTGAAATTGCAGGGAGGCTGGCCTACCCTGCAGATGACCATAAGGTCATAGCTGTCAGGACATGATGGACACACGTGCTCACGGCCTGTGAGCTCGAAGGTGACACTGTTCATGCTCAGGCCCCTGGCCGGGGACTAGCCCCAAGGGACGTGGTGGCCCCTTTCCGACAGGGTCTGTCCCTGGGAGCCGAAAAGCTGCCCCCGGAGCAGGAGCCAGAGATGGGGCCCGATGCTGAACGGGGCTGGGCTGCCTCGGGTTTCGGGCCAGTAGGAGCAGATCAGCCTGTCCTCCCTGAAGGTCTGAGCTGGGCAAGGCCAGGCCACATCACTCGGGGACCAGCCGGGCAGGCAGAGCTGGAAGTTCGAGGGCCCAGCCGTCAAAGTAGGTGCTTTTCATTCATTCATTTATGTGTTTTGGGAAACGAGGTGCCTGGCCTCCCTCCCAGGAAACTTGGAAACTGCCGGCTGTATCTTTTTTGATGTTTTAATGCACTTTTTCACAACAGCAATGCGAACACAGGGAAGTCTGGTGCTGGGTAACTTCTGCAGACGATGTGCCGGGGACTCTCCCATCCTGACCACTGTGCGCAGGAGTTTCCCGAGGATGAAGCCATGGGGCTTCCCCGTCCCACCAGGACGAAGGAGGCACTCTTGCCTCTGGCCACCTTGCAGGGTCAGCAGGGCGACGGCGCAGGCCCCCCTGCGCCACGGTCCTCACGGGCCCCCTGCTGGGCTGGCAGCCCTTGTGCGGGCAGGCGGCCTGTCGTGACGAAGCTGTTTGCAGGAGAGCTGGTTTGGGCACCGCCCCGGGCCACGGTTTCACAGTTCTTTGTTGTTTGGAGGAACAGCGGGCAGTGCTTTCTGCACGCCCCGCTCCCCAGCTCCCCCCACCCCCCTGCCACGGGGCCTTCAGTCAGTTCGTCATGGACTGTCAGCAATGTTGGACTGTGGGGACGAGCCGGCAACCTCGGCTCCGTTACGTCTTCGACAGAGTCCAAGGACGCGCTCCGGAAGGGCCTGTTCGGTCAAGAGTGAGTCGGGGCCAACACCTCTGTCTCCAGATGGGGAAACTGAGGACTGGCAGTCACCAGCTCACCGGCCCTCGCGAAGTCAGGGGACCACTTCCCCTGGATGCTGGCGGGGCTAGGGTCCAGGGCGAGCCACAGAGCTGGTCATCGCTCTGGCCCCTGAGTGGCCTTCCCGCCCCCGCTCTGTGCCCTGGAGTTTCAAGCAGGTGGCATTTCATACTGGCTGCCTGGGCTTTGTTGGACAAATAAATAATTCAGGCTGATGAGGGTGAAGAGGGCACAGGCCCCGTGCAGCAGCGGCCGGTGGCCTGACTCCTGCCCGAAGCCGCCCATGCCACAGCAGGGCAAACGCACGGACAACCTGGGGAAGCAGCCCCGAGCCCACGTCCGGGCTGAGAGCCAGAGAGCCGCTCGCTGACGCTGAGGCCTGGTCCCCCCGACGCTGAGGGCTGGTCCCACCAATGCCATGGCCTGGTCCTCCCAACGCCATGGCCTGGTCCCCCCAACACCGCGGCCTGGTCCCCCCAACGCCGTGGCCTGGTCCCGCTGACGCTGCGGCCTGGTCCCGGCTCTGCTGTTCCCGCTCGCTTGAGGCACAGGCCCGGACCCAGTCCACGCACACACCCGCTGGCTGGTGTGGGAGCCGTGCTCGCTGAGGGGTGACCGGCCAGGGCTGGGCTGCGGTGCTGGTGGCGTGAGTACTGGGGAGCTGCAGGCATGACCGGGGTTCTTCACACCGTTTGTGCTCCTTGTTTCGGTCCATTTAAAATTATTCCACAAAACATTCTAAGAGTTTACAGAAATGTCCAACAAATGTAAGAAAAGGTTCCCAGCCACGTGGAAATGCAAGTGGACCAGCGACCTGTTTCGCCCTCAGACGGCAGCATCTGAACGGGTACTAAGAGGAAGCACCTTTTGGTTTGGGGACACCGGTGCTAGACAGTTGGAGTAAAAACTGGCAGAGCCTCTTTTATGGACAAGTGCCCCTTCTCCGACGCCGAGGTGCAGAGACCCGGTGTGTCCTCCCTGAACGGGTGGGGTCTTGTGGGCTCCGGGTCCGTCCTGCGGAGAGTCCCTCACGGAAAACCAGCTATGGACGCAGAACGTACTCAGGGTCTTTGTCACAGTTTGTAATCGCACAAAATTGCAGACCATTTAATAATCTGTGTATTCATGGGGCGCGTGCGGAGGACCCTACAACTTCCACGTTGTAGATGAACTGGAAAGAATGCAGCCCCCTCAGTCAGCTGAGTCGGGGCAGGGGTGTGTGGGGGAGAGAGGCCCCGAGCCCCGTGGGTCAGCTGAGTCGGGGCAGGGGTGTGTGGGGGAGAGAGGCCCCGAGCCCTGGGTCAGCGGGGTCGGGGCAGTGCAGGCGGGGAGAGGCCGGAAGGCCGGTGGCAGGGGCTTTGGACAGTGTGTGCCGGCAGCCTGGTTGTCGGGAGCACGTGACGCCCACCCGCTTCTCTGTCCTCTGCCCCAGCTGGTCGCGGCCATCGTGTTCGTCAGCTTCGGCGTGGTGGCGGCCTTCTGTTGCGCCATCGTGGACGGCGTGTTTGCGGCCCGGCACATAGTGAGTTTTTCCTCCATTTTATTCTCCATGGCTGTTGGGGGCTTAAAAACCTCCACAGAATCACGATGTCACGTGCGGATCTCGGCCCACAGACCTTTCGGCTCCTCCTTCCGCTGGTTTGCCGAAGGCCGTCTCTGCTTCTCTGGCTTTTCCTCATTCCCTGCAAAGCGGACCCAGCACACGTGTGCACACACACACGAGTGTGCACGAGCCCAGGCTGCAGCACACTCGTGTGCACACACAGGCACACAGTCACACGCACACGACTCACGGGCACACACAGGCATGCACACGTGCACACAGTGTATGCTGTGCACACACTCACAGACACAGGCACACACTCATCTGTGTGCACACCGCGCACGCTCACACCGTGCACGCACACGCACACACAGGCACACTCATGTAATACTGTGCAGGCGTACATTCAAGCACACACGAGCGCACACGCACACACATGCTCATGTGCATGTGTGTCCACACTGACACACGTGTGCATACGGGCGCACTGGCACACACGCGTGCACACACCCACACACGCTGCACACACATGCGCGCACATGCGCACTGACACGCATGGCATCTCATCCCCATTTTAGCTCCCTGCGTGACACTCCGCGCTCACAGCTCTGACGCCTCTGCCCGAGCACATAGGTCTCGTTTGTGTCTCGAGTGATCGTGGCAGTGTTTTGTCTCTGGTGCGGTGGCTGTGAGACCCTTTCCCTCCACTTCCTGTCACAGCGGGAGGCCCAAGCTGAAGTGTCCGTCAGTGTCCCTTATGGCAGAGAAACCCGGGTGCTTGCTGTGGAACTGTGGCTCTCACCTGGCCACGGCTCAGAGCCCCGGCTCACGTTGTTGGTGACGATCAGGTTCCAAGGGAAAGAGAAGTCAGAGCCATGAGGACGATGAGCGTGACAGTGTTAGAGCCGCGAGAGTCGGCACGGGAGACCTGGTGGAGGCACACGGCCAGCGGTTGTCAGGTTAGGTAGGATCCTTCTGAGACCTTCCAGCCTGTTTACGAGAGCTTTGCTGTAATGTCCGGAAATGGCTCTTGTTTCAAACCGACCTGTCCTTGGCCCACATTTCTTCTGAAACATGAGGCCGGTCATGTGCGACTGCTTTGACCTTGGCTGCTGGACACGGGAGCCGGCGGGCTGGTGTGGCTTGGCCCCTGCTGTCCACCAGGCGAGCCCTGTCGACCTCCCAGTGTCGTGTCTGCTAAAGGACAGCAAGCTTCCAGCTGCTCCCTGAGGCCCCGTGACAGACACCTACAGCCTGAGGAGCGCTGGGCGGGGAGCAGACAGACATCGAGTTCCTGCTCCCCTGGGCTCTGAGCTCACCTGTGAGCACCCCTCTCGGCCACGGTGTTGGGATTGTGCCCTCACGGAGGGCTCTGTCCCCACAAATCCTCATGTGGAAACCTGGCCCCCAGGTGACAGTGGGGGCACAGCCTTTGGGAGGTCACGGGGTGGAGCCTTTGTGAAGGGACTTCCTCCTTGCGGGTGAGCCCTGCTGTCCCTGGACCCCAGATTGGACGGCCCCTGACCTTGGACTTCCAGCTGCCAGAGTGTGAGGAGCCGATGTGTGGTGCCCACTAACCCCCAGCTTAGGCGATCTCCGTGGCAGCGGGCTGCATGGATGGAGAGTGGGGTGTTGCCTGGGGTCCCCTGGCCGAGCAAGGCCCCTGGGGGTGGGGAGGGCGCCCATCCTCTGCTTCAGAGCCCTGTGGCTTGTGCCTCTGCTAACAGGTGCAGGCGGGGGAAGGGCCTCCCAGGAGAGCCCCGGCCTGCAGACGTGGCTAGGTGCCTGCAGGGCTCACACGTGGCCCCAGGCCTGGGGGTGCTGCTGGCGTCTGGAAGGGGTGAGGCCAGAACCCGGCTGCAGCCCCAGAGTTGTCCCTCTGCGTTCCCATTTGCTGGGTACTTACACTGACAGCTTTAGGTATTTCTGTCTACTTTGTCCCAGACTTCTGCTTCTCAGTGTCTGCTCCTGGGGAGATCACTTGAGCTGCGAGGCCTGGCCGGTGTTTGCTGTCATGGTTCTGGGGCACTTTCCTCGCGTGATCCAGATCTGATTCCCACCCCAAGTCTGTGGCTGACGTCAGCGGCCAGCAGCACTTGGCGGGTCTCCCCAAGCCGGGTCTCCCTGAGCCAGGCACCGAGGTGGGGGAAGGGCCTGCGTGTCGGGGCTCAGACTATGCCGCTGGGGTGCTTGTTCTGAGTCCTTCTCAGGAGGAGCCCCCCAGCCGTGTGTCCCCAGGATGCCACTGTGAGGATGGGTGTGCATGGGGGGCAGTGTTAGCAGACTGACCTGGAGGTCAGTGGACGGGATGCCTGTGCGACCCCTCGAGGCCCCGCCTAAAGCCGGGTGGGGGACCAGAGGGGCTGGCCGGTGGGAACAGCACCGGGCAACTCCGGGCCGCGCGTCTGCTGCACAGGCCCATCCTCTCCCAGCAGAGGTGGAGCGCGACCCGCCGGTCAGTGCAGGTCCTGAGCACGGCCGTCAAGGTCAGCTGACACTTCACTTTCCCCACCAAACCGAGTCGAGGCAGTTCCCGGCGCACAGAAAACAGCTTCTCAGAAGTTAAGTCCCCCAGTTTCCCGCCCGTCCGCTCAGGGACGAGCCAGTCAGAGAGCTTAGGAATGTCGAGGAGCCTGCATGCCTCACGTGGGGCGTCCGCCATGGGCAGAGTGGGGAGCGGTGACCGGCCTGGCCGCACACTGGGGCCAGCTGGTCCCTCTCTTCCAGGGAAGTGTCTCCCAGACTAATGAGCCTTGTTCAGAACGTCATCCTGCTGCAAAGAGGGTGAGCGGTGGTTTTCCCTTGTGCGTCAGGGGCACGGGGTGGGGGCGTCTGTTCCACTCAGGCTCCGAGGGCACAGCTGATGCAGCAGAGAACAGTGTCCCTCGTGGGGCGAGGGCAGGCAGGCTCTTCTCAGGGGGCTTTGAGCAGAGCCTGGGGGGCAGAAGCCACCCTTCCCACCAGAGCCCAGCAATCTGGTCCGCAGGCCTTTGCGGCTCTGTGGGGCCTCTCTGCCCACCGAGCTGGACACTGCCATGCTCGAGGCCTCAGAGCTTATATGCGGAAGGGTTCTAAGTGCTCTTTTCCTCTAAAAACACACACTTGACATATTTTGAGAAGAAAACAGGATGATCCCTCTGTGGTTTGGGGGCTCCCCCCGTGCCAGGAAGGACAGGCAATCCCTAGAGGCTGTCACCTCGCTCTGTGACCCAAGCTGCTGGCAGAAGGAGACCCGCACTCAGCCCCGGTGGGGACAGGCCCAGAGTCCCACGGGCGAAAGGAGGTGAAGCCTGACGGCAGTGAGATGTCCAAGCAGTGACTTGAGTCATCGGCCTGAGTGATGACGCGGAAGTGTTGTCACCGCCCTACACGGAGCCTTCGAGCACGTCTGTACCCGGCGTGGAGGCGCTGAGGCAGGGCTTACAAATAAAGGCTAAGAAAGCAGAAGTTCAGGAGTGAGTCGTCTGAGCCATGCTCCCGCGGGGGGACCTGCTGGTTCTCCTGAACCCACCCCCTCGCAGGACTCTCCCCCTTCCCGAGGAAGACGCTCTTCAGGCGCTGACACTGGGGACGGGTGGCACGTCCCCACTGGAGGTCGAGTGCTGGGGACATTCTTCGTCTCCCACTCGTCCTTAGTTGACAGGACACCCGAGGGCGTCCGATCCCTGGGACAGTTTTCCCGCAGCGAGGACCCGCAGGCCTTCAGTCTTCCTGCCTTGGCACAGCGCCGTCGGAAGAGGCTGCCTGGATTCGGGAAGGGGAAGGTCTTGGGTCGGAGCCTGCGCACCTCCAGGCGGCCGGCAAGCCACAGACTGTCGCCTGGAGCCCGTGCGAGGGCCTGCGGCCGGGGAGTCCAGGAGTCCAGGGAAGTTCGAGGGGAGCGGTCGGGCTTTTTGGTCAGAGGAACCCAGGCAGAGTGCGAGCTTGGGCCGGTTTCCTGTTTACAGTGGGGTGACACTCCTTCCCTGGGGTGTGGTGGCCTGGACTCACGCAGGCCTTTCAGGGTCTGTCGAGTCAGGGAAACCCTGTTCTTGACGTTGAAATGAGGTGTGGACTTTGGTGACCCGCAGGGAGTCTGGTCAGAGAGCTTCCGGGACCTGACAGAGCCGGCAACAGCAGGGTTCTCCCGAGACGTGGTGACATGGTGTTTGAAGACAGAGTCTCTTCGCTGGGCCCCAGGTCCTGCCTGGCTGGTGACAGGGGAGAGGTAGGGGCTTGGGGAGCGTGGACGGGGTCGGGCGCGGGGCCTGACACTCCTCCCCTTGTTCGTCCAGAAGGGAGTTCCAGGAGAGGGCACGGTGGGTCTGGGTTCCCAGCCGGAGGACCAGCCTCCGGGGGCGGAATCAGTGGGGGAGCAGGGGCCTGGCGCCCCGTTTCTGCCCTGAGAAGGCAAAGCCATCAGCATGTCCCTAAGGCTCCAACACATCCTGCGTAAACTTGAATGCTTCTTAGGTCTTTAAAAAGGGCACCTGGTGTCAATCTGAGGCTGATCGAGTTTGCCTATTCGTTCCACTTTTCCGTAAGTTTGCAGTTATTTCCGAATAAAAGGTTTAAAATGCTAGGACCGAGCGCATGGCTTCCCTCTCCCTGATCAGGGGTTCGCAGTGAATGCTGGAGGCGCTGTGGGCCCAGCCCCTGGTTTCTGCTGCCTCCAGAGCTCAGGCCCCCCCAGACGCCGAGGGGTCCCGCCGCGCTGGCCCGCACGTGCGTCCTTGCACTCTCCTTCCGTCCTTGGCTTGGTTTTGGCTGTCCTCTGGCTGCAGGTGGCCGGTGTCCTCAGGGCAGGCCCATCTGCCCCATGCGGGGCATGTGCATCGGCGGGGGTGTGTGTGTGTGTCACAGACGTGGGTCCGAAGCTGCGGGGTTTGGCGTGTTCACTGGGGGGCCAGGGTGACTGTCCAACAGACGATAGAATCAACTGACCAAAGGCTCTTTCCCACAAACTTGTCACCGGCTGTTAGCACTTCCCAAAATCATGATTTTAAGATGCCAACAACCTGGGGACAAAATGTGGGACACCAGGCTGCGGGAGCACAGGCCCCAGGATGCAGGGTGTGGAGCCAGACACGGAGCCAAGGCCCAGGGCCACCCCAGCCGGCGGGGCTCAGGCAGGGCTCATCCTGGCCTCTGGACCACCGGGCCTGCAGGCTGGACGCCCCTTCCTACGGCCTGGCCCCTCTGGGCCGGACAAATCTCTTGGGACGGGGACAGCATGGCGGGGCCTCGAGGGCTATACCTGGGTCTGCCGGGCACTGGCTCCCTTCCCCGGCCAGTCCGGCCTCGAGCCTTCAGTCCTGTGTCTGCGGCTCCCGGCCGCCGGCTACGCTCGCTCTGGCTTCTGAGCAGACACCGAAGGGCTTGGGTTGGGCAGGCAGCCTTGGGACCCTCGGCTTCGAGGTTTGCCCTGTCAGTGGGTGTTCGCCCAGCTCGCCTCCTGCTCAGCACATCGGAGAGAAATTTCCTTCAAAGCCACTTGTTCTGAAGTGGGGGTGGTCCCCTCCATCCCGCGCTGCAGGAGCCACAAGGGAAGGCCCTCCCTCCGCGCCTGTTTGCTTTCTCAGACAAGCAGGATCTGTGGACGGGGCTTGTCCTTGCAGGCGAGGCATGACAGTCACCCGAGATCACTCCAGGCTCCCTCCTTCCCAGCTGGCTGGGCAGCTGGCGACGCAGAGCACGAGCCCCCGGGACTCAGAAGGTTGTTCCCGACAGGAGATGGTCAGAAAGCCTGATTTCTACCCCGCGGGGCCTTCAGGTGGATCCTCTGGGCTGT
Organism: Lutra lutra; assembly: GCF_902655055.1. Classification (NCBI taxonomy): domain Eukaryota; kingdom Metazoa; phylum Chordata; class Mammalia; order Carnivora; family Mustelidae; genus Lutra; species Lutra lutra. The sequence goes on from NC_062280.1 coordinate 200,893,522, forward strand.
GGGACTCGTGGTTCTGGTTTATCATGAGAGACACGGGAGTAATGGGGTCGGGGTGGACTTGTGGCTAAGAGAGCAGCTTTGCGGTTGGGACTGACCATGCTGCACAGACGGTGGGCGGCACGGTGCCCTCTTCCTCCTGGTGGCCACAGCTCCCCATTCACAGCTGCTCTCCACACGTGCAACGGGCCAGGAGCAGCCGGCCTCTCTGGAAAGGGTCAGGGTCAGCACGCTGAGCCTGTGGCCACCTGGCCTTGCCACAGCTACTTAGTCCCCCCGTTGCAGCACAAAAACGGCCACAGACCATATGTGACAAATGAGCATGGCTTTGTGTCAAGAAAACTTTATTTACAAACTCAGACGGTGGGCGGGACATGGCCCGAGGGCTCTGGGGCCAACCCCTGCAGGAGACACACAGACTTTTGATCCGAGTTTTAGGGACTTAGAGTCCGATATTAGTAAGTGTGGTGTCTTAATGTTCATTCACGTGGAACGGTTAAGAAATCAAGACCGTGTCGATGGTCTTTCTGCCCCTAGACTGGGGCTGACTGGGACTCTGAGCTCTCTCCACCCCCAGCAGAGACGGGAGTTAGCTCCCGAGACACCATCTCCAGGGTCATCGGAAATCCAGGTTGTGGGTCAGGTGAGACTAATGCCTGTTTTGTTTAATTCAGACTATTAAGAAGTATTTCATCCTGATTGGACACTGAGGGTCAGACAGAAAATGAAACCAAGTCACCAGAGCTTCTGTGTCAGGAGAGGATTTACTGAAAAGTCAGTCTTACACCAATTCTTTGTCTCTCGTGGCAGAGAGCGCCCAGCTGGCAGACTGTCCATGTCCCCAGAACGCGTGTGTGGTGGCCACTCTGCCCTGCGGTGGCATCAGGAGGCGGGCCAGCCCCTGGGAAGTGGTCAGGGTGAGATGGGTCACGAGGACGGAGGCCGCTGCGGTCGGATTAAGTCTGGACAGAGAGAGACCAGAGCCCGCTGTCTGCCGTGTGAGGAAAGGCAGGAAGAGGCCGGCACCCTGTCTCAGGCCGCTGCTTGGGCTGCCGGGACGGGTGTCCGTGGTTCAGGCCGACCCCTCTGTGTCACGTGTTACGGCGGCCATCAGGCCGATGTAGACACAGTGGCGAGACGTCCCAGACGGAGCAGTGGGCGCTCCCACGGGGCTAGCCTCCGCCCGGGACAGGGTGGCGTGACGCCCAGTCAGAAGGGGTGTCTCCACGTGGTTATGGGCGTGAGGAAGGGCACCAGTGCAGCGGGACGAGAACCTTGATGTCAGCAGCAGGTTCCACCAGTGACCAGGTGGGACACAGACTGGAGCTTCCGGAACAAGGCCCCGGAGGGAGAGGCAGAGCGGAATCAGCAGGCGGGCGGCGAGGGCTCAGGGCGGTCACCACGGGGCCTCAGGGAACCTGCACACGGCGGCAGCGCCAGCCTCCCAGCGCCCGGTCCAGCACAGCCCTGTTGGCAGTCCTCCATCCGTCCTCGGGCTGCGGGCCGTGTGCCACAGGAAGGTGGACTCCGGCTCAGCTCTGCCCGGAGCTGGTCTGGCAGATGCGGTCACAGGTGGTTTCCTGTGCTCTGCTTAGGGCCCGGCCAGGATTGCGCTAGGAAATGGGAACCATGGAGAATCAAAGTGACGGTCAACCCTTGGCCCTGCTGTGTCCCCGGGGACGGGCACCGTGTCTAACCCGGGTGCCTTCCTTGTCTGGCACTGTGATGCTCTGATTCTCCGTGAAGGCTGGGCACAGATTAGTGGAGGGAACACGGAACAGGGCCGGAAGTGGTGGATGTATGAGTGGTAGTTGGTGGGCAGCCAGGCGGGGATGGTGGAGGGAGTGAGGGGGGGTGGAGGGAGGGAAGACTGGGTGATGGGGGAGGGTTGGCCGGGTCCATGAATTAATGAGTCCTTTTCTCTCCCTTCCCAGTAGAACACCTGTTTTGTTGTGCAGGGGGAGGGAAGAGGGACACGGTAGCCTTCAGGCAGGTGCTCCCTGGGGTCCTTCTGCTTCCCACCCCCTGCACGCTGGCCCAGCTGCTCTGGGAGGAGGCCCAGTGTGTCCTGCCCCACATCCCCCTCCCGGCCCCCCCAGCAGGCTTTGGTGTCCCTCCTTGAGGCTCCGAACCCCGGGGCAGATGGGTCTGACTTCACCCCGGCCCCTCCTGACGGGGGACGCGACTGTATTCCATGTGTGTGTCTTGGTCCCTGGAGCCCAGGCCCCTCACCGCGGGAAGATGCGAGTTCTTTGCCAGCGAGGTGGGGTACATGCATGATGCCTACCAGACGGAGGTACGTGGGGCATGCCGGCGTGGGTGGCCTCACTCTGCAAATCCGGACCCCACACGCTCTCTGTGCCCCCATCAGAATCAGAAGGCTTTGCCTCTAACATGCTTCCTGACCTGTGGGACACAGTGAGCCTTGCGGCCCTGTGGCTGCCGGCTGCCTCCGGTGACACAGCAGTCCCACAGCCCACCAGTGGGCTGGGTGCGGCTCTGCTTTCTGTCCTCACGACCTCGTCTGACCCCAATCACTGTCCACCAAACAATGGCTGCCTGGACCGTCCAGCTTGGCCAAGCAGGGTCCTCGAACTCTTCCAGCATGAGGGGCCTGCCACGCCCCCCAAACCACCACACCTGGAATGGGTGCAGGGAGGGGGAGGTCTGGAGACAAGGCTCAGGAAGTGGGGCTGCCTGACTGACCTGGGTGCCGTGGCCGGGTCCTGGCTCCCGGGGTGTCATCCCTACCCACTCTAGGGTGGGGGAAGGTGGGTGCCTGACAAGGTCTCTCTCTCTGCCTGTAGGTCACCTGTCACTCCTCGAGCGGCTCGTGCCCCCTGAAGGTGAAGAGTGGTTCGTGCTACTGCTGTGAGCTCTACAGGTGCCAGAGGTGAGGGGCGGGGTCCATGCCCCCAGCCCCCTGCCCCCACCCCCGGCCCCGGCCCCGGCCCTGCAGTCCACCACCTCCTCTGAGAGGAAGGGGAGTTGATTCCATCTCACAGATGAAAAACGGAGGCTCGCAAGGTTGTGTGGGGTGCAGGGAGGGCTGTGGCCTCCTGTCCCCTGGTCGTGGCTCTCTGGGAGCCAGGGCCCCAGAGTTTCTCGGGGATCCCTCCCGAGTTGGCTGGGGCTGGCTGGGTGGCTGCAGCCAAGGTTTCCTTCCCTTGGGGCTGGGCTGGCTGGTGAGAGCACGGCCCTCTGGCCGGCTCTAGATGCTTCCCCTCCCGTAGTCTGTGGGCAGCGGAGGGCACGCTGCTCTGACAGGAGCTGGGAGAGCCTGCCAGGCTGCCGGCGACCTCCCTGCACTGTGGGGGCCTCCCCAGGACAGGCCCTGGGCACCGGTTAGGGTTCACAGCTGGTAGGCCTACATTCCAACCAGTGGGGACCTCAGGGGTTGCTTCTTGGGGACACCCCCAGAATGGTTGAAAATTCCACGGCTTTAAGCAGGAACCCCTTCCCCCAAATGAGAGTCCCATCCCATTCCCAAACTCTGTTGGGAGAAGCTGCACCGGCGTGGGGCACGGTTGCTGGCCTCCCCGCCATGACCCCCATGCACGGAACCCCGCAGGCCAGTGCTGGGACAAACAGCCCTCCTGTGTTCATGGCTTAGCCATGAGACCTGGCGCCCTGAGGAGACCCGGTCTTCACCCTTCTGCCTGGGTCTGGGTTTGGGGAGTGTGCTTGGCTGCTCCTTCCGGCTCAGAGGCCTGGGATCTTTCCCCGGAGGGATTTCTGGATGCCCTAGGGGACAGCCTTGCCCCACAGCCCCAGGGAGCATCTGGGTTGGTTCCTGGGATGTGGTCCCCCCACTACAGCCCGGTCTGTGGGGTCTTCATGGCCGAGAGTTCAGCTTGCCGGATTCGGAGCTCACGCCGTGGCACACTGTGCCCGGCCCAGCTGGCCTGTCCCCTCCTTGCTGGCGTGTGTGACACTTCCTTCTCCTTGGGCAGCACAGAGCACCCTCCCATCTACTACGAGTTCGTGGGTGTGTGTTCCTGCCGGGACGTGCTGCACCTGTACCGGCTGCTCTGGGCCTCCTCGGTGCTGAACGTGCTGGGTGCGCTCCTGGGTGTCCTCACGGCAGCTGTCCTGGGGGCCTTCAAGGACATGGTGAGTCGGGCCCCGGCGCTGGCGCTCTGGACAGCTCGGGGCTCGAGGCCATGTCCGCTGAGCTGGGCAGGGTGCGCCTCCTTGTCTCCACCTACACATGGGAAAACAGAGGCTGGTGTCGGCCCCAGGCCAAGCCTTCCAGCCGTTCAGAGGAGCGGGTCATCGGACCTGCCCTGGTCAGTTCCCCCCACCCCGTGCACAGGGAGCCTCAAGCCTCCTGCCTCGTATCCAGGGCTTAGGTCCGTACTTGCCCAGAATTAGGTCTGTACTTGCCCAGGTGGATGGGGCTTAGGGCTGGGCACGACCGAGCCTCCCTGCCGAGCCTCCCCGAGGGCAGCACCCTGCCGTGCTTTTCTCTGCACGGGGCAGCAGCTGCCTTCCCCCCGGAGCAGCACGCGCAACCCCTTCCTGAAGCCGGTCGCGGACTCCAGAGAGCGCCTGGCACACTCCAGCCCCCACAGGCCCCTCGCATGAGCGTCGGCAGCCAGTGCCTCCCGAGTGCTATGGGGATTCGGTCATGGCCATTTTCAGGGGCCGAGTCCGCAGTGAAATTACCGGAGCGTTCTACCAGGTAAAGTCGGCGAAGGCCACAGGGCCGGTCGCAGCCCCATGCTGGATGGTTTCCTCTCTCAGACCAAAGTTCTCGGGTCTTGTAAGGGAGAAGGACAGTGATTCCTAACCGTTCACACCTACTGAGTATCTTGTACATCTAATGGATTTTTTAATTTAAAGATCATCTTTAGGAACAAAGCCACTTCCTTAGACCGCCAGACGCTCGGCCTGGGTGCAGTGGGGCAGGGGTGAGACTCAGGGCTGCGGGAGGGTCCCCGGGGCAGGGAAGCCTCGTTTAACCCAGTCCACGTGAGGAAGATACGCAGAGAAATGCAGCCCGCGAGTCCTCACGCTGGTGAACCGGCGCCGGATGGGCAGGTGCAGGGAGAGAGGCCTGAGCCAGATGGGGCTCCCGGGGTTCCCAGCAGAGCGGAGCTGCCCAAGGTGACATGTTTTGCTCCTTCGTGGGAGACCCCAAGCCTGCTCATCCCTCCAAACCCCAAAATGGCACAAGCACAGAGTCGGGCCTGGCGGTAAGGCCCCCAGGCCGCGGGATGTAGCTGTTCCCTCCGGCCGGGTGGCTCCCCCACACACCAGGTCTCACGTCTCGAGGTGCCCCTCATGGCCCTCCGTGAACCTGGCTCCAGTCCCCCAGGATGGCAGGGAGCTCAGCCCCGTGCCCACAGGAGATGCTTGCCAGGGTGCGGCCGTGACCATGGCAGGGGAGCTGTGGGCCTCCCCTGCAGCTCCCCGTCCTCTCTCCCAGCACCCTTGGTTGTCCCTTAGAGTGCCCAGAGGCCGCCCAGGGCAGGGGGCCAGGAGGTGACAGGTGGGTTGGCAGAGCTCCTTCTTCCGAGGACATGCCCGTGCAGGCAGACGTGGGTGTGCTCTCGGCTTCCCGCGTTGCCTCCCCCTCTGCTGGTCCCCCGCTCCCCCACTGCTCAGGACCCCGTCTCCCCTTCCCTTCAGTGGGCAGCCACGCGTTTTCAGACCCTCCTTCTCTGCCCCCGAGGCCCCTCCCCGATGCGGCAGGGCCTGCCCTGTGGTGTCCTTGGGGGAATCCAGGTCTGTCCTCAGAGAGAGGGAGGCCCCTCCAGTCTGGAGCCCCCCTCTGGGGAGGGCTCCATCCCGTGGCCCCTCTCAGGGCGACAGGTGGGTGGCCCAAGTCCTGTTTTCCTTTGGAGAGGTGGAGTCACCTGGCGAGCTCACAGGAGCAGGTCCTGGAAGGGCTTTGGTGTTCTTTGCCCTTTTCCAGAAATCCCTGCCACCGGGAGGCCCAGCACGGGGCTGTGGTCTCTGCCGCAGGGGTGTTCAGGTTTGTTATTTTTGTGGGGGCGAGAGTGTGCACGTGGAGAGGGGCAGAGGGAGAGAATCCCAAGCAGACTCCTCACTGAGCGTGGAGCCTGACGCGGGGCTCATCCCACCACCCCGAGATCATGACCTGAGTCGACATCCAGAGTGGGATACCCTGGCCCAGCCTGGTGTGTCCCTGAGACAAACAGAATATAAAAAGCAACAATAAGCCCTGCTCTGAGGGGCTTAGTTCTGGCTTGAGAGTGACTTCTCCCTTGCAGGCGTCAGAGGAGGGTGGCGGGGGGACAGGGCTCTGCAGGCTGTTGGCTTGGAGCCCAGGGTGGCTGGGCTGACACTGTCCGTTCTGTGGCAGGTCCCCTTATCCCAGCTGGCTTACGGCCCGTCTGCTCCACCTCAGACCCTCTACAACCCTGCCCAGCAGATCCTGGCCTACGCAGGCTTCTGCCGGGCGCCTGCGGCCCTCCTCACCTGCTCGTCCTACCCTCTGCCTCTCCAGGTAGGCCCAGAGTCGCCTGTGGGAAGCTGGGACACTCCCTACATGGGCGGCGGTTGCCCACAACAGCCCTGGTCAGATGGGACATGAATGGGGGGTTCAGGGGGAGGGAAGAGGGGCCCCACGGCCTCCCCTCCCCGTTTGGTTACAGGGTAGTAGAGTAAGGGGCTTGGGGACGATGGAGGGAAGCATGGCAGACATCTCCAGACCCCTCCACGTTTCAGGCTCCTTTGCTCCATGTGGTGCTGGTGTGTGGTGTTGTCCAGACCTGGAGCCTTTTCTGACCCCCGTCTGGGTCCCGCGGAAGTTCGCCTCGGAGGCCTGGCCAGGAGCCTGGGGCCTGTGAGCTGCTCTTCCGGGGTAACCGCAGAGCTTGCCCTCAGCCACGCCTTGCCCACAGCAGCGGCCACCTCATAGGGCCAACGCAGTAGGACACACGAGCCTGGGGACCCTTGTGGGCTGTTTGGTGGGGCTGAGACCTCGCTCCTGGAGTGCTGCTGGCCTCCAGTCCTGGCTTCAGCTTCTCTGTGTCAGCACAGCTCCGTCTAGGGCCTGGGGGAGCCACACACCAACCTGGCTGGTGCCTTGGCGCGTCCGTGAGGTGCAGAGGGGCCTCCCCAGTACAGCAGCACGAGGGGCTGGGAGCAGGTGCGGGAGGCACTCGGGAGCCCAGGACATGGGGCGCAGTCGGCCTTCCCTGCCAGGGAAGGCTGTCACCCGCAGTCGGCCAGGGGAGGGCAGCTGGGTGTGAGCTGAGTGCACTCAGGCTTCCTGGCCTGGTGCTGTCTCCTCTCGCCTGGAAAATGAGGCTCATGGCTGAGCTCCCTGGTGTGGGCAGGGCCTCCAGTTCCTGGAGGGGACCCGACACTGACGTCTGTTTACCCAGCGTCTCCGTGGGGCTGTGCCAAGGGAGGCCTCCCCCTTCCCGGGAAGCATGGACCAGGCCCCTGCGTGGGCACCGGCTCCTGATCCCATGGGGTCCATGAGTGTGAGGCCCCTTTGAGCAGCCAGTCCCCAAGCAGGTGAGGCCTGGCTCGAGAGTGTCTTGTCCACCTCCGTGACACAGGAGGAACGATCCCCCGCAGCGCTCAGCCCCAAGGGCGGGCACATCCCACGTCCCTGGGCACAGCCTCCCCGCCAGCCCGGCAGCCGCACTCAGCAGCCTTCCCTAGAGCGGCACCACGTCTGCCTCCAGGCATCCCTCTCGGTCCTCACCACGGGGAGGACGACATCCCTTGCCCATGGCCTTCGTCCTAAGGGCAGTGCTGTGCTTCTCATCCCTTCAGTTTGCCGAGCCCAGACCGAGACCCACCGCTGCAGGGAGCCTGCCTCCATAGCTCGTGGGCCGCCTTCGGGGACAGACCCTGGTGCAGATACGTGGAGCCGAGTGCTGGCCGGATCTGCCCGGTGTCACTCACTCATCCACTCTGGGTGGGGGTAGGTGTGCCCCCCACGGCTGGGCCCCGCATCCCGTCAGGGCACCTGCTCCCATCTGACACCTCGCACCAGCTTGGCTGTGCGGACTGGGTGCACCCCAAGGGCCGGCCCTGACTCATCCTGGGCACCCGCCGGTCCTCGGAGGTGGGCACTGCTGGGGGCTCTTCGGAGTCTGGGTCCTGAGCCCGGGGCCTCGGGCGGATGTCTGGGGTAACAGTGCGTCTCCTCGGGAGATGTGATCCCTGTAGGGCCTGGCATGGTGGTGGCCTGCGTGTCAGCCGTGGTGCTGGCCAGTGGGTCCGCCCCATTCCATCCTCGGCCACCGCTGGGGCCTCTGGCTTGTCCAAACACAGATGCCCCCTCTTTGTCCCCCAGGGGAGGCCTGGGCTTTCCTCCCTGTGCCTCCTCCGCCGCTCTGACCAGCGTGTGCAGGAACAGCATTATTGATGCACGGACCGTTGGATCGCGATGACTGGGGGCGCTCCTTGCGTCTCCTGGGAGAGACGTGGAACTGGGGCTGCGCTTCCATGACCAACAGAGCGGGAAAGGGGGGTTTGAAGTGCTGTCACTGGCAGTAAATTACCCCCAGAGAGCGGGGGAGTGGATGGCAGGCGGGGGCCGTTCGAGCCGTTCGCTGAAAGTCCTTAAAAGGGACCCGGCTTCCCTGCTCCCAGTGGCTGCCCGGTTAGGACACACAGGAGGGGCTCAGCGTCCTGACGGGCGCGAACGGACGGAAGCAGAAGTCTGGCTGCAGCCCAAGAGTGAGCGGTGTCTCATGTCCTTTCCCTGCGGGGCCACCTGTGGGAGCAGCGCTGTCCCGGGGACAGCCTGGTCACCAGAGGTTTCCCTCGTGATTCACGGCAGTTTTCCTCATGGCCTGCGGCGATTTAACCTGCAGCTCATGGGGGTTCGTGCCGTGGTCTGCGGTGGCTCACTCCATGGCCTCTTAGCCTCTGACTTCCGGGGGAGATCCGGCGGGCACGCGTGGCGACGGGAGATCCCCGCGGACCGGAGACGATGTTCTCTGGAGGACTGGTTTGTCTCCTAAGGTCAGAAGGAGAAACAGGTGGGCAGAGCCCCGGCCATCGGACTCTGAAGCCCGTGCTGACGGCTCCACGTGGCCAGGCCCTCGGGTTCAGCCGCGGCTTGTGAGGAAGTTCCCCTTTGAGAGCGCTGAGGCCCCCCACCTGCTCGATGCGGAGGGTCCCCGGCACCCAGGAGGGACGCGCCGGCCTCTCAGGGCCCCGGATACCTGGCAGGGGCAGAGCGAAGGGACCGCAGTGCCGGTAGGAGCCCGGAGCCCCCAAACACGACGCACCTCCTGGAGGGACCTTCCCGCGCTTGGATACTGCGTTTAAGTAGGCGTTTTTAATCGTCCGAACGTGCGGGGAAGGAGTTCTAGAAGTTGTTGGCAGGTGGAGAAAGACTGGAAATTGGTTGATTTAAAATCCGCGCCCAAACCCGCATTTTCCTTCTCAGAATCACTTTTACTCGGGTCTGCGTGTGTCAGTGTCTCCCAGCGAAACAGATCCCACGGGACATGTGCGCGTGCCACGATGCAGAGACGGCTGCACAGAGACTGAGACACAGAGACCAAGAGAGACAGAGACGAGACACAGAGAGAGACAGAGACACAGAGACAGAGACACAGAGAAAGACAGAGACAGAGACACAGAGAGAGACGGAGACAGAGACACAGAGAGAGACAGAGACAGAGAGATGGAGAGAGATGGAGACAGAGAGACAGAGACACAGAGACAGACACAGAGAGAGAGACAGAGAGATGGAGAGAGACTGAGATACAGAGACAGAGACAGAGACAGAGAGATGGACAGAGAGACAGAGAGACAGACAGAGAGACAGAAACAGAGACAGAGAGGGAGAAAGACAGAGACAGAGAGATGGAGAAAGAGACAGAGATAGAGAGACAGAGACAGAGAGACAGAGGAAGAGAGATAGAGAGAGACAGAGACAGAGAGATGGAGAGAGATAGAGAGAGAGACAGAGACAGAGGCAGAGACAAAAAGACAGAGAGAGACAGAGGCAGAGAGACGGAGACAGACAGGAGGCCCGACGGAGCCAGGAGCCTCCAGGCGGCACACACGGGGCTGTAGACCCAGGAAGAACGGCTCTTGAGGGCCCAGTCAGTCTCGAGGCTGAGCCCCTTTCCTGGGCACTTGGTCTTTTCTTTGCAAGACCTTCAGGGACAGGGCTGGTGTGCGTGTCAGTTGCATCTAGAAAACACCTTCATATCAACACCCAGGCTGGTGTTAGAGCTTCTGGGCACAAAGGCCTGTCCGAGTGGACACATGAGACTAGCCACTGAGCTGTATTGAAAATGCTGATGTCTTAATTTTTCCTGAAACTATGCAATGCTGGGGGAACCCAGAGGACCCCCACCCCCCGATGCTCTGGGTGGCCTTGTCCTCGGACATGTCTGCACTTTGGGGCCGGACTTGCACACAGTAGGCACACACCGAGAAGCCGGGTTTCCGAGGGTGGGCGTCTCGGCAGGTGCCACACGTGCCGCAGGTGTGCGGAGTGGGCCCCGCTCTGGCCCTGCTGGTGCGGTCTGATCGAGGAGTCTGGGTCATGTGGGTGGCCCTGGTGCAGGGGAGCCCGGGCCCCAGGAGGGCTCTCTCTGGGGTGCTGTCGTGCTTGCGCGGACTGTACAGGGCTGGACCCTCCACTGACCTAGACTGGCTGTCCCTTGCAGCGCTGCGGCTGCTTCCCTGCCTCGACTCCCAGGGACCCCCTGTGTCCGAGGACGCGCCGCCTCCCAATGCCCCACCTCTCTGTGTGCCAGCCCACTTCCTCCGCGGGGTGAAGCCTCCGCCTCCGCTCCCTGACACATGGGGGTAGATGGAAAATTAACTTAGTTTCTGTTTCTTAAAAAACAAAGCAGCCTCTGCAAACCCTGCTTCTGTGGCTAGTCTCCCAGAGACGTCAGGGGAATGTTCTGAGGTCTGCGCCTTCTTTCCCTCCTGGGCACATATGTGGGCAGAGAGGCCAAGACCAGCGGTGGGACGGAGCCCGGGCGCCCAAGGCCCCAGGCAGCGCCTCTGCTCAGCTGCCTTGCCCAGAGCGGACGCCGGATGCCGAACAGATGCAGCGCTCCCGGCCGGAGCCCCTCGGTCTGTCGTCACGCACTGAGCAAGAGTCACTCTCTCGCCCTGTCCCTCGTGAGCCTGTTGTTACTATTCTGCAAGGGGAATATGGCCCCGTGTGCCCCCTGCAAGGGTCGTGTTTTAAGGAGAGGTGCTGTATGTGTACATACTCACACCTGTGACCCCAGGAAGCGCAGCCCCGCTCAGGGCCCTCTCTCTGTGGCTACTTGCTGGGGATGAAACGACGCTTTGGCTCAGACATCAGATGCTGCTCGTGAGGTGCATGCGCTCCCCGAGGTCTGCCTCCTTCCTAACCTGCCGTCACACCTGCAAGAACACTTGGTACCTGAGGCCGCGCGTCCTATCCAAGGCTGCCGGCGGCCGTCTCTCATGGGTTGTTCCAGAGGCTGCCCGGTCCGTTACGCAGGGAGCTCCATAGGGCGCCCCCCACCCGCCGCAGGGCAGATCTCTACACCCCGTCTCTCTGCTGTAGGTGGGTGGCTTCTGAGGCTTCAGCTAGAGCCTGGGGGGCAGCTCAGCCTCCTGCAGACCCACCGCCACTGACCCAGGCACACCTGGAGCCCCCGGTGGGCACCCACCTGGGCAGTGATCAGTCCTGAGTGACAGGCCAGAGTCCTAAACTAGCCCTGGATCAGGGCTGGGGGTAGAGATAAGGTGCGGTGGGGAGGGGCGGGGAGGGGAGAGGAGGGGGAGTGGAGAGGAGGGGGGGGCGAAATAAAGAAGACACAGGCAAGCAGACAGTCTCCTGCTCCCTCTGCTGGCGCGAAGGCAGGTCCAACAGGCCCTGCTCTCAGGTGCTGGAAGGCCTCACAGTTTTCTGGGCACCTCAAATGCTTTCTCTGAAGAGGGTGAGCGCGGGTTCCCCTGTTGGGGCCGTCGCTGGAATACAGGACACAGGAGGCCGGCGGCTCTGGCTAACCGACCTCAGGAAGGCCCTTTGTCACAGATGAGGAAGCCACCAGCCTGGCCTCTGCTCTAGCAGATGCCTTCAGTCCCGGGGGTGGGGGTGGGGGGGCGTTGAGCTGAATTTACACTCTGAGCCCAGACGGTCCGGCCGCCCAGCCTGGGCCTGCACGTGGCTTCCTCTCCGCAGACTCAGGGTTTGCAGCCGGGAAGCAATGACACGTTTGTCCTCCAGAGGAAAGCCCTCCTGTCGCACAGGCCTGCGAACCGGGGGCACGGAGGCCTCTGAGGAGGCCGCGCTGGGGTGAGGGGCCCGGGGCACCTCCGTGTGCGGCTCCTGCGTCGGGGGCCCCCACAACTCCCTCATGGGCCTGGAGCTAAGGAACCAGCACAACGTGGCTGAGGCCAGTGGTCCTGCCAAGCCAGGGGCCGGATCCCTTCCCTGAGCTTGCTGTCCCATGGGGTCTGGATGGGGAAGAGGGGCCAGCTCTGGTGCCTCCAGGCTGCACCCCAGACCCACGCCAGCCTGCAGGGAGCAACCTGCTTCCTCCCAGGCTTGGGGCTGCCCCTCACAGGGCCCAGCCTGACGGAGAGCCGCTGACAGCAGTGCGGCTGGTGCTGGGAACCGCGCCACCGATCGCCGAAGGCAGCCAGATGCCAAGACACAGGAACAGCTTTGACCTCGGCACCCACCCCAGGGTCAGAGGCACATAGCAGTGTCCGTGTTTCCCAAGATTGTTCACACCAGCGTCACCCAAAGGCAGTTCTATCTGCCCTGGGAGCCCAGAACTGATAAAAATATTAGACTCCCAGGCCAACCATTCTGCTCTTGGCCACAAGAATGTCCTTATCCCTGTCCCAGCCACAAAGAATGCCAACAATTCCACTCCCGCCTGGTGACGGCTCTGGCCCCTTGCAGTCCCCAGGACAGCTCTCCACACCCTACACACTGCACAGGCCCACGCTGACCCCCAGTCCCCAGGGCAGCTCCCCCATCCCTGGCACGTGGTGCCTGCTCACGCCAGGCCTGCAGTGTGTTGTGGGTACCATTCCCTGAGGGAAAAAAATCTCTGCCAAAGCCTTTGCCTTTACAGTGATAGTCACTGGCCAGTCTGTGCCTGAGGGTAGGTGCGTCAAGGGTCCTGTCCTGGCAGCTCTGATGGGCACCATGATGAGTGGGTCTCAGTGGGGCCTCTCCCTGGCCCCCATCCTTGGCTGAGCTACCCCACCTCTTTCCCAACCACTGACTGTGGTTCCACTCAGTGGACCCGGACGGGGGGCTGCTCACGGGTGCGGGGCTCCCTGTTGGTGGGAAGGAAAGGTTCCAGAGCGGGATGGTAGTGATGGTTGCACAACCTTGTTAATGTATAAAACCCACTGAGTTGTACATTGTTAAAGGGCGAATTTTATGGTATGTGACTTGACCCTCAATGAAAAGAGGGCAGGACGCCTTATCAGTGTGTGTGAAGCCGAACCAGGAGTACAGCACACGTCCAGTGGACAAGAAGACAGTCATCAGCACGTGTCCAGTGGACAAGAAGACAGTCATCACCGTGAAGCTGGACCCTCGCTGAGCAGAGAAGCCCTAGGAACTTTAGGGGAAATGTCGTCTGACCTACAGGAAGAAGAAAATGTCCAGGAGGCAAGGCCCTTACGCAACTAGGGGCTTCATAGGTGGCAACAGTTAGAAATGTATTTCCTTTCTTCATGTCTTAAGGTGATTTAATGATGAAAATTAATACACACACAGAAAGAACGCGTAGAGCAAGGCATAAGGTCGTGCGACTGGCAGAGAGGTGAAAACAAGAGCACCCGGGATGAGGCCGCCCTCTCTGCTCTGCCCAGCGGAGGGTTTGTGTGACGTGTTCTCACCTCTTTCGGGTCAGTACCGGAGAGCGTGGTTGCTGGGTTGGACGGTAGGAATGGGTTTGGCAGACAGGCTTCCAGGCGGCCATGCTGTCCTGCACTGCTCGTGGCGTGAGGGCCCTGGCCATCAGCTGGCCAGCACTCGGTGCTGCGCATGACCCAGACCATGGCCGCTCTGGTAGGAGGGCAGCCGTGTCTCACTGTCACGTTCGTTTGTCATTCTGTGGGGACAGTGTGGAGGAACCCCGCTCAGGTGCTTACTAGCCAGCTGGGCCCCTGCTTTGGGGATGTTGTCTGTTCAGGTCTTTTGCTCATTTTTATTTGGGTTGCTTGTTTTCTTGTTGTTGAGTTTCAAGAGCTCTTTGTATATTTTGGGTACCAGTCCCTTGTCAGACGTGTTTTTGCAAATACTTTCTCCCCGTCTGAGGCTTGTCTCCTCCTTTCGACGTTGTCTTCTGTGCAGCAGGCGTTTTAGTCTTGCTGAAGTCCAGCTTGTCCGTCCTTCACGGATGATGCCTCTGGGACCGTGTCTGCCGCGTCACCGCCACACCCAATCTCAGAATGCGGTAGTTTTCCCCTTTCCCTTTAGATATGTGACCTGTTTGGGGTTATTTGTGTGTGGCAGGATTCATTTCTCAGCATGTGGAGGTCCACTTGCTTCAGCACCATTTGCTGAAGAGACGGTCTCTGCTCCGTTGTGCTGCCTCTGCTCCTTTGTCCAACACCGGTGACTGCATTTGCGTGGGTCTGGTTCGGGTCTGTTTGTGTCACGGATCTATTCGTCCAGCAACAGCAGCCTGGACCGATCGTGGCAACTTTGCAGTAGGCCTTGAAGTCGGATATTGTCAGTCTTCTAGCTCTGTTCTTGACTTTAACGTCGCTCAGTATTTAAATCTTTCCTTTACTGTTAGAGCGTTTTGGGTTCTTTTAAGAAATAGTTCTCTACCTTAGGTCATGCTAATACTTTCTTCTGTCACAGGGGATAGCAGAGGCTGTACATAAAGAGTCAGAAGGTAAATATTGTTGGCTTACAGTACCAGTTAATGTGTGTTAATGTGTGTGACTACTCAGCTCCGACATGTGGACCCATCCAGCTGTCGACCATCGTACGTCAACGGGGTGGCTGTGTGCCAGTGAGCTTTGCTAACAAGGGGGGTGGAGCCACAGGCCCTTGGGGCATAGTCTCACATGCTTGTCTGGGGCTTTATAGATTATTTTTAGATTTAATTATATATTCTATCTTGTGTCATGGGAGGTGAGGTCAGATTTCCTTTATCTTTAATGCAGTGGCATTCAACAGGGCTGGTTTTACACCTGGGGGACATTTGGCAATGTCTGGAGACATTTTTGATTGTCATGAGTGCTGTGGGGGCTGGGGCATGGGTACAGTGGGAACTAGTTCCTGGATGGCAGGGTGCTACCCAATGACCCGGAAGAACCCTTTTCATAAGACACACATTCACGATCAACAGCATCCTAAAAACAAAACCCAAAAACAACAAACAAACAAAATTATTGCAGCTCTTCTCTTGAAAAGCCAAAAGCAAATTAGACCATAGCTCGGTACACAGCGTGTTCTATTCCCCGTGCCGTCCCCGTAGCACAAAGTCACCCCTGTCTGTCACTACTGTCCTCCTCCACCAGACTGAATCAGGCTCCTCCAGGGCCTCCGGCGGAGCGCACAGTCAGATGACGGAGCTTCGTCTGCCTCTGACCCCTCGGCTGCCAGCACCCCCGGTTGGACAGTGGTGAGGGTGCCGGCCTGCCTGGCAGCCATAGGGACCGTACGGCTGTATTCAGGCCTTACAGGGTATGAGCTTTTACTTGGCCGTAGCTGGAGGTACCCTGGTGCCCAGCGGATATCTAAGGAAACCACAGCAGGAAACAGATTTGTGCCCAGCTCCCTGCACAGAGGATGGTTCAGGATAGTCAGAAGGCCCCTAAGCCATGGCTGTGTGTGCCCATGGGGTCCCGGAGCTCAGTGTGTGTGTTCTCTGCTCCGGCTGTCCTGGCCTTCTCGAGACTGGGGCTGGCCAGGGGAACATTCCACAAGAACATTCCAGAGCTGCCTCCACAGTGAGGGAAAGCAGATAACACCACGGGGAATGGTGTGGTGACACGTTGAGAAACGGATCAGGCCCTAAAGCTGCTTTGGGTTCTGATGTTCCTGAGGCCAGCTGGGGGGTGGCCTGGTGTTCTCCCAGGGGCTACAGGCTGGCCTTGCCTCCCACACTTCTCAGAGCTGTGCTCAGGGGTGCTGGAGGTGGTCTGCGTTGGGGTGAGGCTTCCTACTTATTGAGCAGACAGCGTCCAGGCCGTGGTCCTCCTGGTCAACATCAAAGGCCCCAGGAACTGAGGTTTCACTGCCCTGATGGACAGTGAGGCTGTGTCCTGCAGCCCTGAGTCCCAGCTGCCTGGGAGCCAGCAGAGGGGGCCCGGGTTTAGGGGTCCCCTTATGCTATAAGCAGATACATGCATCCACCCTGGCTGCAGACTGAGAGTGGGGAAGCCCACAGCGCTGTGGGAGAAGGCCCTTCCCCTAGGACCTTGGCTGGAGATGGACAGCTCATGAGGACGTAATCGGTCAGAGCTGCCCAGGGACAGCCCAGCATGTGCTCTCTGGGGACATGGCTTCCCTGCGTACCCTGCTTCTCCTGCACCAGCCTGGAAAACCACCTGAAGAACCTCTTAGACTAGTTTTCTCAAGGCCCAAGTCAATAGAACTTCCATCCAGATGCTGCCACACATCTCGGAAGACGATAGAAAGGACACAGCTGGGCAGGCGATGGTAGTGTCTGTGGGCAGGCCAGGGAGTGCTTGAGGGCCTGGTGAATGTGCCAGGGACCCCGGGTCGGCCTCAATGGCCAGGCCCGTGAGAGCCTGTGGGCCTTCCTGTTTCCATGCCCCAGCACCTGCCATCTGCAGCCATCATCCCCATGATGAGCTGGCCAGGGAGGGGTCCCTCCTGGTGGGTGTCTGTGGTGGGCGGCCCCTCCAGAATCCTAGAGACCCCTTCAAGGGTGGGCCAGCTGTGGCTGAGGAGGGGTACTCATCTGCTCCCACCGGGGCACATTTGGGGCCCACGTCCTTGAAGCCACAGGCTGCTTTCTAGAAACCTGAAGGGGGTCTTTCCTCCTCTGTGCTGCCCGGCTCACTCTGCTTCCTGCCCTGTAGCTGTGGGTGGGCTCCTCGGTTTCTGTCCTTCCTTCTGCACCTGCTTGTCTGCAGGTCAGTACGTGACTTCTGGACTCACGGTCTGCTGTCAGGCACCAAAATCCACGCTGCTCCGTGCTTGGCTGACGCTGCTTTCACAGGTCACTCTGTACTGAGAAAGGACAGGGCTGGGGGATGCTTTGCCGCCCTCCTTGGGGCAACCCAGACCTGCCCCACAGCCTCAGGACATTCGAGGTTTGGAATCTAAGAACATCTCAGTTTTGGAGGAGCTTTCCGGTCATCAAGCGTGGTCTCCAGCGGGTGCCAGAAACTTGTCTGGTGTGTTATGCATGACCGTGACGGTGACCGCCGGCCATCCCGTGACCGTCGCCGCCCCGATGGTGACTGCCGGCCATCCCATGACTGTCACATCAGGCAGACAGACCTGCCCTGCCAGAGCTCCAACCTCAACACTGGCCTCCCCACCAACCCACCCCCGGGCCTCTGCGACCTGTGTGTGCTGGTGGCCCTGGGGCCCCAGTGCATTTTCCTTTTGTGTCCTCTTGGGGTCAGAGCGGCGTCTGCACCCCCCACCTCACAAAGCGGCAGGTGTACCCGCGTAACCAGATTCCAGCCGCTCCAGCCATTAGAGCTGCTCTGAGGAGAGAAAATGGGAGTCCGAGAGGGGAATGGGTTTGTGTAGGGAGAAGGCAGACAGGTGCGAACCTGCCCTGTGTCAGGAGGGGTGACAGGGCCCTCGCCTCCATCGGAGTTGTGTCTATGGCACAGAGAGCAGGGCAGCAGCGCCCAGAGCTGGGAGCTGGGAAGGGGTGCTGGGGAGGGGCTGGAGGGGGGCCGACCCGCTGCTGGGCACGAACGAGCAAGGAGCAGAACCCGCAGCACAGTTAAAAAGGGTTCTCTAAATATTTTATTTTTCCATACTTTTAGGCCAGAAAGAAGCATCGGTAATAAAATAACAGAATTATTTTCCTGGGTCCGCTCTGGCGTGTGCAGCCCTGGTCTCCGCTGGGGCTGGGACCGTGGCTTCGTGCAGCCGACATCAGCTCCTCGGCCATGTACACGTATGTTACAGGCACTGAACAGTCTCGGAGGAACCTCGGCCCGCGGGGGGCACAATGTCCACAGCTGCTCTCGCTGGGGGCAGGGGGACCAGCCATCCCTCCTCCTGCCGGCCTAGGGGGTGGCCTGCTCGACGGGGGGGCAGGAGTGGGATGTGATATCGCTGTGCTTGTAGACGGCCTCGTCCGGGTCCAGCGCCTTCCGGTTGACCTCTAGTGTCATGCAGCCGCGGTAAAAGGCCGTGACTGGTGCTGCGGTCACGGGCACATCTGGGCCAGTGGGGAGAGGACAACACTGTTTCACAGGCGAGCGGCCCGTCCGTCTGGACACCGGGCTCCCCGTCCTGCACGTCCCCCAGCACTGCGCTCCCGGGCACCCGAGGGCCCCATCAGTGCCCGGCCTTTCTCCTCAGGGGCATGGGTCCCTGTATGCCCAGACCAGCAGCAGCTCAGCTGCGGGCCTGCAGGGACACCTGCCTGCGCCCAGGAAGTGCACTTGGATAGTTAGATCAGTAAATCGCCCTGATCTCCTTCTTGGCCCAAAGGAGTCATTCACCCTGCAGGGCTCCTCACACCCCAGCCCCCCTTCTTCAAAGGTTTGTCTATGAAAACTAAATGGAGTGTGTGTCTGCTGGCCAAGGCAGGCGTCCGGGCGGCCAAGGGCAGACCTGCACTGAACCCTGGGGGCCGTGGGGTCGGGAGGGCTCACAATAGCAGCTGCCCTGGAACGCTTTCGGCCGCTCTGCCCTGATCACTCACGGCCACTGGCCAGCTCCCCTTTCGCAGTCAGACACGAGTCCCCAGTCTGTAGGAGGCAGCTGTCTGCTGCCCCTTCCTGGGCAGCACGGAGGCTGGAGGGGACTCTGGCCTCATAGGCTGAACATCGGGACCAGGGCACCCAGACTCTGGCACGGTCCCTGGTGGCCAGCCCTGCCCCACCGGCTCAGCGGAGCCTCTGCCTGAAGCATGCTTGGGGGAGCTCTTGGAGGATGCAGGGACAGCAGCTTCGGGCCGAGGCCTGTCCTCAGCAGGTGTGGTCTCAGCCTCAAGCCTGGAACTGCTAGGCAGGCACGATGGGCACTAAGGCAGCATCAGGCCAGCCAGGAAGTTCAGCCTACAGGGAACGCCCAGGCTCCATGGGGGGCGAGCACCCTGATGGTCAGAGCTGCGGACGTCCCACCCCGAGGGCATAGCCGCGGGACCCCTACCTGGCAGTCCGCCCATGAAGGTGAGCACAGAGCCCTGCAGGTGCGTCGCGAGCGCGGCCAGGAGCTCCCGCAGGTGTGCCGCACTCACTTCGCTCTGGCCCTTGGTGCCGTCGACCTCCAGGGTGGCCTCATCCTTCCGCACGGAGATGGCCACACGGTGCTCCTGGCCGTCACAGACCTTGATCTCCATCAGGGCCAGGGTGACGCTCTCCACGGCCAGGATGACCAGCTGCGGGGAGACGCGCATCTGAGCACGAGGGCCTCCTGCCCTGTCTTCCTGCCCCCTGAGCCCTCTGTGGGGGCAGGGCCTCCTAGGGCCGGGTCTCTGCATCCCATGGTGCACAGGGGTGGGGCTCAGTTTCCACGTGTGCAAGGTGGACAGAGAACAGCGGGGAGAGCAGTGTCATCCCAGGCGCCAGGGGCACCGCACTCTGCAGCCATCTCAGTGGACATGCCGCCCACCCATCTGTGATCCGGAACACAGGACACGGCCACTTCTCCACGTCAAAATGCTACCAAGCCAGAACAGAGGGGCTGGCGGTGCGGGGCCAGAAAGGCCAACATCCCAGGAGATAGCCGGCCACACGCACTTGGTGTTCATGTCAGACAGAACTTACCTCTGATAACGTGGGCCAGAAACACAGGACGGACACACAGTCTGACAGCAGGGGACGGACACACAGTCTGACAGCAGGGGACGGACACACAGCCCGACAGCAGGGGACGGACACACAGCCCGACAGCAGGGGACGGACACACAGCCCGACAGCAGGGGACGGACACACAGCTTGACAGCAGGGGACGGACACACAGCCCGACAGCAGGGGACGGACACACAGCCCGACAGCAGGGGACGGACACACAGTCGGACAGCAGGGGACGGACACACAGTCTGACAGCAGGGGACGGACACACAGTCTGACAGCAGGGGACAGACACAGCAGGGGATGAACAGACAGCCCGACAGCCTGGGATGGACACAGCAGGGCAGCTGACCCAGCGCCCTTCACTCTCCGTGCCCTGGGAGGGCTGGCAGTGCCCTTCGCGAGCTCCGTTTGCCCACATGTGCACATGGTGTGTGGACCGGTGCTCCGTGGAGGAGCGTCTGCTGCGGTCTTGGGGACCAGACCAGTCTGGGGAGCCTCGAGCAGCACCAGCTGGGGGCAGGCTGGCCGCTGTCCACACACACTCCCAGCCAGCAGGCCTGCCCACTTCGGACAGAGGCCAGTGCGTACAAGCTCCTTCCTCTGCCCCTTGGCTGTCCCCGAGCAAACTGTGGGTTCCACACAGGGGGTGTTGGCTTGGCTGGGTGTGCGGGGCCGGGGGTATGTGGGCCCCTGGCTCAGGGCTCAGCCTGAATCTCCCAGGGGCGTGGGCCAGGCAGGCACATCTGGACGCAGGAAAACCAGAAGCATTTGCCGGGGAGACAGTCTGACACACGTGGTTCTAAATTGTCCAGCAGGACCCCCCTTGGAACGGCCCAGGCCACCATCCACACGGCTCTGCCCCTAGGCTGTCAGGTGACCTCGGGCCAACGGTGTCCTCAGCCACGTGGCTGTGGGACCCTTGAGGGCCGCGCCACAGGGGACAGAGCTTCCCGAGGTAGGAGCGGGGACCCGCCCGGGACGGCTACCTGCTGTTTGAGCTTCTTGGTGGAGTGGTAGTCAACGAGGGCTACGGAGAGGGCCACCGTGTGGTCACCACCCACCAGCGCGAGCAGCACGCCTGTGTCCGTGGCAGGGCGGATCCGAGCCGTGACCTCTATCTGCCAGGTTGTGTCCGTGCCGGCGTCCGCGGGGTTCCGAGCTGCAGTGAGGGCGGCACGTCAGGAGGCGGGGCCGGCCGTGGTGAGTGGGGAGGCAGCCCCCGGGAGGACACGCCTGAGTGCCAGGGGCCTATCCCCAGGGAGCCGATCGTGGGGGAACATGTGGGCCCTGGGGACGACAGCCCTGCCACAAGCCCCTGGCATGGCCCCCGGGCCACACAGGCCTGCCAGGACTGAAGGCAGGCGTGTCCCGTGGGCCGCAGGCACCCTTCCCTGGCATCCCCTCTTCCTCTCCCACAGGACACACTGGAGCGCACGGCCCCCTGCCCCGCCGCGTCTCCCGGGTGCCCTTCGGGCGGCTCGACCAAGTCGCACGTGGTTGGAAGCCCTCAGAACGCGCCCTTCTCGGACCGCATGGCTCCATGCCCCACTGAGCAGCTCCGTGCTTAGGCGCCTCGTCTACGTATGTGACGTGGGTTTATGATGCGCGGACGTCCGAGGGACAGACACGCAGGCTTTCCCCACGGCTCCTGCATGGACAGGTCCAGAGAGCATACTGTGTGGGAGCATCGTGGTTCTCTGGGGGTCGCTACAACACCCATTTCCTCTGGACATGTGAATTGTCTGCTGACGGTGAGGCCCGAGGACCCCCTCGGCCCCACGGCCCAGGGGCTTCTGTCTCAGAGACCGTCGAGTCTTGAAGGAGCCGCATCCGCTGGAGCTCAGATGCCCTCGCGGCAGGGGGGTCAGCGCCGAGGTGAGCCACGGCCTGGGTTCCCGAAGGTTTCCAGTGGACCGTGAGCACCGGAATCATCTGTGGGGGCCCCGGACCTAAGAGGGTCTGCTATAGTCCATTTCCAACAGCCGTCCAGTGACTCGAATGCACGCGAAACTGGAAAAAGCCCAAAAGCCAAGAACAAAAGCCAAAAAAACATGGCCAGTGCAGCCTCCTGTGTCTCCTGGCCCTGAGTTTTCCTGTGACGGGATCGTCGGCCCCGGCTGTGCTGGGCGGTCCGTCAGCGGGGAGGGGTCTCCCAGCTCCAGATGCTGCTGGGGGCTGACTCGGGGACGTCCCGAAGACGCTTCTCTGAGTTCGGGAACGGTGTCGTCGGAGCTCTGTGAGAAACGCAGAGACTTGAGCAAACACCCAGTGGGCTTCACGACCGAGGCAGTCCACAGACACGTTCGCAGACCGTGGAGTGTGCAGTAGGGGACAGGGCCACCATGGCTTCTGCCCAGGCCTGTGTCCCCACACAGGAAGTGTGGATGCTGTTTGAAGGAAAGGTCAGGAAGTGTTTTTTACGACGAGACTTTATAGGAAACATCATGATGACGTTTAGACTTTCCCGTGTAACCATGAAGACTAAAGGAATAACATGTGTGTTATACCGGTGGTTCTCCTCCCAGAAATCCCTCTTGTGGCACAGGGATGCTTTGACAGTTTTTGCAAAGATAGAAGGGGCGGTGATCCCAGGGCTTGAGAGGATAGCCGCCTCACAAGGAAGGAGGAGTGGGCCCTGTGTCCTCCGCGTGGGGGGCCCATACGGGCTGGAGGGGATACATGGCTGTGGGGCCTATGGCGGGGGGTGTGGCCCCAGCCCTCAAGGCCAACGAGCCCAAGGAGAGGGAGTGTGGGTGCTTAACCAGCTCGCCATCTGGAAGAGAGGGGCTGCGAGTGTCACCTGGAGACAGACCAAGCCAGAGATGGTCCTGGGGGGCTGCGGCAGCCCCCCAAGCCTACCTGCCGCAGGGTGCTGGCCAGAGGAGAGGCAGGGAGGCCCCCGGAAGCCAGCACACAGGCAGGCGCCTGGGCCTGCACACCTGCCAGAGACCCTGCAGGGCCGTGGGCCTGGGCGCTTTGCTGGGCCAGGTACCAGCCCTCCCCGGACTGCAGGCAGAGTGGCCAGTAAGGGCTCCAGTGTGAGGGAGGATGAGGGAAACCAGTGGAGCCCAGAGTCGAACAACAGAACCACTGAGCCATTGCCATGACCCGCGTCGCTCACGCCGGCATCCCAGAGCCGTGCTCCCACAACCTGGCCGTTTCTGACGTGAATGCGTGTCACGTGAAGGGTGACCGCTCCTTGACCAGCATATTAGGGCTCTTTGTTTTTACTGGAAAGTGAATTTGATAATAAAAGGAAAGAGACGTGTGCTCTGTGTGAAGGGAGGGTGGGCCCTATGTTCCAGGGTCGGGAGGGCCGCCCCCTGCACCCTGTGACTCCCCTCGCTACACCGACGGCCTGACAGCTGCGTGGCCAGACATCTGCCGCACGTGGACGTCAGGGGAGCTTCGGGAAGGGCTGGTCCCGCAGGCCTCGCTTCTTCCTCCTGTGCGGCCGTCAGTGCTGGTGTGGCCGGACCCAGCTCTGTGGAGAGCCCCGCGTCCCGGCAACGTGGCCGGCCAGCCCCGTCCTGCTCCTCTGGGTCTGCTCTTCCCGCCAAACGTAAGCTCTAGAGCCCCGGAGCCAGCCACCCACCGTCTCTGGACGCCGCCCTGCTCCACGCCTCGCCAGGCTCCGGGAAACGCAGTGTCGCGCTCGTTCTCCACGGGTGCTCCGCCAACTGCTCGTCCTGTCCGAGGACGTCCCGCAGGTGTCCCCTTGGACCCTCCCCGTAGCTCCTGCTCCCCCCACCCCGCCGCCGTCCCGGCGTAGGCACGGTGGACGTTTCCTTGCTGGCTCACCCCACGCGGTGGCCCCAGAGCTGTGGGGTCATCGGCTTATCCTGGACACCACCATCCGAGGAAGTGGCTTCCTGCTCTGTCCGCAAGTGCGGCCACAGCCGTGCCCACGCCGGGGCCGAGACTCACCGAAGTCCAGGCTGTAGAAGGCAAACCCGGTCCCAGGGAAGAAGGACCCTCTCGTGGTCGTGGAGAAGCACTGCATCTTGGGGTTGGCCTTCACTGTCTCCTGGATGGTGGTGTCCTCGCCGTTCAGCCAGTTCCAGCTCCTCACGCAGCCGTCCAGACGGGGGTTTATCTGGGAGGACAGAGAAATCCCAGTGGCTTCTTGGGACCACATGGCCACGTCATGGGCTCCCAGACAGCACGGCGGGAGGCCACATGGCTGCTGCCACGCTGGTCAGAGGAAGGGATGCGTGGCTCAGGTAGTGGAGATCTCCTGGAAAAGGGACAAGTCGTGGATGCTGTTTCCTGAAAGGGCTCCTCAGGGATAGAACGAGTCCTTGCAGGGTCCCCAGTGGCCACACTGGGTCTGCCCACTCACTCCCAGAGCAGAATGTGGACTGTACACCGGAAGGACATGGACGAAGGCGCACATGGTGCCTGGTATCCCCCCGAAATGTGAGTCTGGGGGCCGGGTGGCACACCTAGCACCATGCTCTGGTCTGCAGCAAATCAGGTCTCCCCTGCCTGGATTTATAAAATGGAGAGATGTGAACAGCACCTGTGGGACCCATGGGGTCTGACGCCCCAGGTCATCTGCAAGACACCGCCCTCCACCCCTGCAGGGAGGACCGGGCCAACACCTCCCACGGGGACCTCCACATGCCCAGGATCCTCTTCTCCCACTTGTGTGGGAGTCACCACAGATGGAGGGCTCTGGCCTTGCCATCACACGCTGGATGACGGAGGGACCTGAGGAGGGCAGGGCCGAGGCCACGCAGGGCTTCGAGGGACGACGAGTACTGACCTCCCCGTTAGTCTTTCTCCCCTGTGGAAATCCCGGCAGGGTTAACAACCCAATTGTTCTCGGGAATGGTCCAAAAAACTTGACTGTTCCTTTTGTTAAGAATAATTTCATTGTGTTTTATCTCCACTGCAAAACAGGCGCTTTTGTTATCGCTTCCGATGAAAACTCAAGTGAATCTCACAGGGACATGGTGTGTTGGGGAAACGGCCACCGACCCGCGGCGAGTGCTCAGCACGGCAGCTGGCGGCCAGGCCTGTCCTCTGCGGGAGCCCGGGCTCCGACGGTACTCACAGGCTGCACCAGGTCTCTCTCCTTGAAGGGAATGCCTCCCACGGTCAGGTTCAGGTGGTACAGCCCCCTGTCCAGCTGAAACAGATCCCCGGCCACTGCGATCTTCATGACCGCATCTTTGTTCACCTTGACGACCAGATTCCGATCGAGCTCCTCCACAGAGATCTGGAGAAGACCAGCGCCGTGAGGGGAGGCCTTTCCGAAAGGACCCTGTCGCCCCCATGGGCCAAGCCACCCCCGACCGCGGGGAATGTTCATGCCCTACACACCTCGTGGTCCCCCTCTGTGACACAACCTCCCTCCAGGCCCTGACGGTCCCCCCGGCACAGGCTTCTCCCTTCACTCTGCCTCCTCCAAGTGGGGCCACTTGGGGCCACTACTCTAGCCCCATCCTGGAGCTTCTCTAAGCCCCCAGGAGCTGCTTCCAGGGGCCGGGAATCCCACTGACGTCACCGCCTCCCACTTGGTGCTCCACTTCCCCAAGCACAGCCGCGGCCCTGCGAAGGCAGGAGGGCACACTGTCACCAGGTGCCTGGCACAGACGGGACGCTGCACGCACTGACTCCGGAGGTCTGCGCTCTTCCCTCCTCTCCACGCAGGAGAATTAAAAAACCCATCTCTCTGCCCTTTGTGCGTCCTGCCGCCCTCCAGAAGTCCGTCGGTTTCCCTTCCGGTTCACATGGGAAACATGGAGGTGCTCAGGTCAGGTGTGGCCAGGAGAAGAGAAGGAGGGGTCAGGAGAGGGAGGACAGAGGGGCTGCCTCTGGGCTGACCCCGCCTTGGGGCACCCGTTCATGCCTCGGGTGGGGCAGCTGTGCTGACCGCAGGTTCTGGGTCCCCGGGTTCCTCACCTGGACACTGCCCCCCCGGCCCCGCCCAGGACCCCTCCTGCTGCTGGTGCAGAGCGCGTGCCCCGGACCGTGAGCGCGGCCACTCTGGGAATATTCGTGCTTTAGGGGCTGAGGAAAGTAGCGTGCCTGAGTTCACAGGAGGGAGATTTGCAAACGTCCATGCTGTTTTCATTTCCCCTCTTCTCTGAACTTCCAGAAGGAAAAAGAATGCTTTTCTCTCTCAAGGGCTTACTTCTAAAAGCCCACTTCCTACCAGGGGCCCCTGAGCTTCTGGAGGTTCCTGTGTGCCCCAAGCTGCCGTGTTCTGGGCCTGGGGTACAGGTCTCATCAGGACCGACAGGTCAGGCTCTGGGTGACTAGGGTGTTCTCCCAAAGAAGACGCCCACATGTGAGCACAACTGCGGGAACAGCGCCAGCCCCAGGAGCCGGGTCCCGGGATGGTATGGACACACGGAGATGTGAGCCTGGCCCAGACCTCAGCCCAGGGGCCCCAGCCCCGTCATGGACCTTCTGAACTGGGCAGTTTCTGCGGCAGGCCATCCTGTGTGCTCCAGGGTGACCAGCAGCCCCCACAGCTCCTGGCAGCTGTGACCAACAACCATTTCGGGACAGACCACAGCCCTCGCCCCATCGACTATGAATGTCCTGGAGCAGGGCCTCGTGCAGTGGCCACTCACAGCTGCGTGTGCAAATGCACGGGGAAATGCCAGGGCCCCCCCCAGGAGCCCCCAACCCTGCCAGCCTGGGGGTCAGTGGGGGCCACACTCACCGTCTGCCACATGCCGTGGTTGATGACAGGCCCACTGCTGGTGACGCGGCCGACACCATGGTAGCGGAGCTGCAGCTCCAGCCGGCCGGCCCGCAGGCCCAGCACAATCCAGGAGCTGTCCTGATGGCCTCCAGCAAAGAAGAGGACGCCTTCAGGGTCAAAGGTCCTGAAGTCAAATTCGGCGACCAGCCTAAGTGCCAGCACGAGAAACAGGTGACACACGGGCAGGTTCCTCGTGGCCTCCCGCCCCAGGGGACCCAGGGCAGCAGGTGCACAGACAGCCTGGGACTCTGTCCTCGATGCCAGAGGCAGCACCCTGCGGAGGCCCAGAGCCAGAGACCGGCTGCCGTCACTGGGCAGGGACGGGGCCGGCCACCAGGCCAGGGATCTGCAGTCCCGGGGAGCTTCAGGCTGGCCCTTGGGCCCCCGTGCACCCGGTTTCGCTCCCAGCCCTTACCTGGTGGGCTGTAGCCTTTTGAAGCGCAGCCTGATCACGGGCGTCCCACTGAACATGCGGCCCAGGTACAAGGACTTCACGCTTTTGGCCACATTGAAAGGCACGCAGGGCAAAATATCCTGTGGAAAGGGAGCGAGGGCTGTCAGGCAGGGCGTACCTGGGTGCAGCCCCCCAGGCACACAGGGTCAGAACACAGTGGAGCCTCCCTCCCTGCTCACCGGCCAGGCTCTGACCGAAACCCGAGGCTGTGACAGCTCGGAGAGACCACAGTAGCGTGCCGAGCCGGGGTCAGGCTGGCCGTGTCTTGGAGCCTGAGCCAGCCGAAAGGGAGGGCAGCACGTGCTGCGGGCACAGGCCACCCGCTCCGCTGTGGGTGCGGAGCTGCCCTCAAGATGTCATGCAGGGGACAGACACGCCTCCTGTCCTGCATTCCCACCAGCTCCGTGGGTACTGGGCCCTCTCGCAGCCCCGTTAGGGACTGTTGCCCTGTGGTCACACCTCACAGGTGTTCATGTCCGGGGACAGCTTGAGGCCTCCGCGTCCGTCACAGTGGCAGGCGTAGCCCCCCGGGGAGTTGACGCAGGCCTGCTCACAGCGGCCCTCTGCACACTCGTCCACATCTGTCACCACAGGGGAGACGGGAAAGCTCAGCACACGCGGCACCTCCGAATCTCTCCGAGCACAGTGTGCTCACCCTGAGAACGAGCTCCAGAGCATGTGACCAGGAGGCACCCAGCCCAGGCCGCACCCCACGCTCCCCGTGCTCCCTGCAGGGCTGGTTAGTGGTCTCTTCCTCTCCTCCTTCTTGGGTTAGAGGAGGAGGTGGGAATAGCCACTAGGTTAGGGCACAAAGCCCGTCTATGAGGGTCTGAAGGGTCTGCAACCATTGGCAGGTGTCCCTGGGGCTGCTTCGGGGGCCCAAGAGACACACCACAGCGGGTATGGAGGAGGGCATGGAGGGTGTGCAGGCGGGGGCCACCCAGCTTCCTCATAGAAGCGCGGGGCAGGAAGGCTGAGGAGAAAACCCGCCCTCTCTGTGCCCCCCGACACAGGGCGTGCTCGTCACCTGCCCCCAAGCACAGCAGGTTGACCTGAAGATGGGCTAGGGGTCCCTGTGTCTGTGGCATGGGGCCCCCCCCTCAAATCTGTGCTGCGTCCTGGGCAGTTGGGGGAAGTGGCCCTGTTGCATGAAGAGACACCTGGGATGCGCGAGTGCGGTATGCACGCGTGGGTGCTGTATGTGCACACGCAAAGACATGCACACACACATGCACTCGTGTATGTGCCCACGGCTGTGTGCACACGTATGTGTCACCCACATGTGCGACGCGTACACGGATGTTCACACGAGCACACGTGTTCACAAGGGTGTGTGCATGTTACCCACGTGTGCCGTGTGCACAGCTGTGAGTGCAGCTCACGGTGTGCGTGCTGGTGACAGTGGGCAGCGGGGGCGGGTACCTCGGCAGGCCTTGTCTGGGGAGCTGAACACGTAACCCTCGTCGCACACGCAGGAGTAGGAGCCCGGCAAGTTCTTGCAGTGAGCCTCCCCACAGGCGCCTCCATCTGCACACTCATCCACATCTGCGAGAGAAAGCAAAGCCCTTGACCAGGGCTGCGTCTGCCGGTCGCCAGCCCATGGTTGGTCACGGAGCAGCAGCAGCCCGAGCCACTGCAGTGGCTGAGCCTGAGCAGTGCTGAGAGTGGCTCTCGGGCTGCCGGGACCCTCCTCCCCTCCTCCCACCCACCGTGCTCTGCAGCCCCAGGCTCAGGCGTGGGGGCATTTCTGACCAGGGTCCCAGGTGACAAGGGTGATCTCTGAGCACTGGACAGAGCCATGTTTATCCAGGGGTGAGCACCGGTGCACGGGAAGGTGGAGGAGGAACCCCTGGGAGCCTTCCAGATGGAGGCGCCCCGTGCCGATGGCTGCCTGGGCTCCGCTTCCACCACACTCATACCCCCGGTCTTCCCGATGACAATCAGACGCCACAAGGGTCAACTGTCGAGGCTCTTCCTGAGGTGCCAAGCACCCTCTCCCCTCGGCGAGCGAGCAGCCCAACCTCTGCAGTTACGAACCCGTCTCCTCCAGGACAGAAGGGGTGTCTGGCACATGCACTGATGACTTCCAACACCAGGGATTCCTCACGGGGCCTCACAACTGCCCCCAACTTGTGATGACGGCAGCACACAGGCCCTCAAACACGGAATCCATAAGGCACCCCTCAGGACCGTGGGAAAAAGCCAGGGTATCACACGCATCCCTCCAGAGGCAGTGTGAATGCCACGGGGTCCACGGGTCCGTCGGCCTCTGAGTGAGTGCTACCGATCCCATAGTACAGCCCGACACCCGGGCTGAGCCTGCCCCAAGTCCAGGAGCTCAGGAACTTCATTCCCCTTGGCAGTGGGGTGCTGGGGGGCCCAGGACGGCACTGGCCACACCATGGGGACACTGCATTTCTGGGCAGGTGGACACGGGCCGCCCCACACAAAGGATGCCTAGTTGGGGCAAAGCTTTTTTTTTTTTTTGGTGCAAAGCTGTCTTAGCACAGCCTTCGAGGCACTGCCGTGACAGCAGGCCACCCGCAGCAGCTCACCGAAGCCCCGTGGCACTCGTGATGGCCAAGGGACAGCATGGCCAGGGCCTGAGAACCCACATCTCCCCAGATCTGGGGCCCTGCGAGAGGGCCCATGGCATCACCGGGGAGGGCCTCCTGTCCTTGGCTGCTTCTAGCACATCAGGCATCCCAGGCCCCCACAGGAAACGGTGCACTGAGCTCTGCACCCCACTCTCCCACTTGGCCCCATGCCACCCTGCCTTCTCCCACGCCAGCCATCAGCCACGGCCGCAGAGCCACGGGGGGTGGGGCTGGGGTCCATATAGCCAAGCGCCGTCCGAGGGTCCTGTGACCCCAGCCAGCACCTCGCCAACTGAAAATGCTGCTCGTCACAGCACGGAGACGGGACGGCCATGAAGCAGGCGGGGTGGGGTGCTGGCACCGGCCACGGGGCCCAGGGAGTCCACACCCAATCCTACTGGGTACACTGTGGCCACAAGGCCCTGTCCCCCACCCACCCTGAGGCCCTCATCAGCTCTCCTCCAGGAGAGGGCCCCACCCGGCCCACCTTTCTGCCACGTGGCATGGAGCTCCCTCCTGCAGCCACGCAGAGATGACGGAGGCCTGACGCTGGGGGCGCAGGGGTGCGGCACGACCCCACTCCCTCCTTCCCAGCATCTCAACGGACGGAAAGGCTGGTCTCTTCCGTACCATAGTGACAGACCTCATACAGCACAGCCTCCCTCGGCTGGGTCTGGGGTAACCAGGTCCCCAGAGAAAGAGGTGGCGGTTAAGAGAGGGTGTGTGTGCGTGGGTACAGGCAGGAACAGCCGGACTCCCGGCAGCGCAGGTGGGGCACCCGCCCATCACACTCACGGGGTGTCAGTCATGCTACGGGAGCAGTGGCCCATGGTCCCCCC
This sequence comes from Lutra lutra, assembly GCF_902655055.1. Lineage (NCBI taxonomy): Eukaryota > Metazoa > Chordata > Mammalia > Carnivora > Mustelidae > Lutra > Lutra lutra. The sequence goes on from NC_062280.1 coordinate 200,924,023, forward strand.
GAAGCAGTGGGTGCAGGCCCTGCCCTATCGTCTGTCACGCGGTGCTGGGGGCAAGGGCAGCGGGACGCAGAGAGCCCTCTGGCTGTCTCATGCCTCACGACTCGGTGAGTGGGCGGGAGGTGGGCTCCCGTCACTCGGGCTCGCAGGGAGGCTAAGCAGACCTTCCTGTGCGGCACTGTCGGCCCGTGGCCCCGAGGCCTCTCCCGGCAGCCACAGGCACACACGCCAAGGGCTGAGAGAACGGGGAGGGGATCCTGGTGCGGCTACACGCTGTACTCAGCGATCGCACCCGACGTGGGGTGCCCTCGGCTGCTCCCAACACGGCCTTTCCTCAGGCCGTTGCTGCGCGGGGTCTGGGAAAGGGACCCCTTGTTCTGTCCAACTCAGAGGTTCACCTGGGGCTCCGGCCACTGTGCGCCCTTGCTCCCAAGGCTGCTTCTCCCTCAGCACCTCTGTCCCATCCCCAGGTAGGTGGGCAGCTCGTCCTCTGCAGCCGGGCTGGCCACAGCCTGCAGACTTTCTGGGGAGGTCAGGGCGGGGGGCCCCAGGGAAGTAAGCAGGGTGGGCGTCAGAGGCCTCATCTGCTCCTGGCCCTGCCCCACTGTCCAATCCCCGTCCCAGGCTGTGGTCACACAGATGCATGGAGCTGCCCCCCTCCCTGGGGCGGCGGGGGAGGTCCCCTCGGTGGGGCTGGCCGGTCCACAGATCCCGGTGAATCATCCTGGGCCGGGGGCTGGGGCAGCTCCCCGTGGCTGCTGACATGCCCAGGCATGTGCTCGGCACGGCGTCCCTCCACCCTCTTCCTGCCCCCCCAGGGCCTCTGCAGAGAACAGCCGGGACTGCCGACCTCAGCAATCTGGCCATCGGGCTGACTCTGGCAGTCTGGCAACTGCACAAACACAACGGGGAGGAGCCGAGGGGAGAGCGCACAGCGGGGGGGGCGCAGCACAGGCCTTACCGTGGCAGGTCCTGCTGTTGGGGGCGAGCGTGTAGCCACTGTAGCAGGCGCAGTAGAAACTGCCTGGCTTGTTGGAGCAGATCTGGCCGCAGCCTCCGTTCTGCTGGCTGCACTCGTTGACATCTGGGCACAGGACACAGAGACCCTGGGGAGTGCCCAGAGCCGACACAGGACCCCCAGCGAGTGCACGGGGGCGAATGCAGACCTCAAGGCACTGTGGGTGGTGATGGTCCGTGGTGCCAGCTCCTTGGCTGCTAGCGCACCCGGGAGGAGGGTGAGGGCTGACAGGGGACAGACCTGGGCAGAGAGCCAGGCCAAGACCCACACACACAGCCCCCCTGCCCCGGGGTGGCTTGGCACCGCAGAGAAGGGGTCACCCGAGGTAACTGGGTCCTGGGGCATTTTTCCTGACCTCCCGTCCCCCCACTGCAGACAGGGAGGCTGGCCCTGAAACTCTGTCGTCCCCACAGGCCAAGCCCCAGGGGTGGCCCTACACTGGCTCCTTCCTTCCAGTCCTGCAGGAGCCAGGCCACGGGCACCCGAGGGCTCCCCCAAACGGCCAGCACCCAGTGCTTGGGGACAGGGCCTGGAGGGGCCCAGGGGCCTGCCTGCCCCTCCTCTCCCTCCACCTGAGTGGCCAGGTCACTGGACAGTCCCTGTATCCCCCGAGGTGGGGTGGGCTGGAAAAGAGGGACGGGCCATAGCCACTCCCCCAGGAGCACCCCCAGCCCTCGTCCTGCAGCAGCAGGGCCTCACCTCTGTCACAGAGCCGCCCGCCCCAGCCAGCCCTGCACTGGCAATAGAAGTTGCCCATGAGGTCCTGGCAGACCTGGGTCCCCTCCTTGTTGCAGGGGTTCGGGGAGCACTGGTCAGGCAGGTCTGTGCCGAAAGAAGGAAAAAGAGGGTCAGCTGGGAGGGAGCAGCTTGGGGCGGGCACGAGGGGGCAGGCCCAGGCCGGCGGCCCAGACGGCAGCTCCAGGTGGGAGGGCGGTCATGAACAGCCTGGCCAGACCCTCCTCTGGGGCCGGGAAATCCAGGCTGGCTGGGACTGAGTGGCCCCCTGCCCACCGGGCCCGAGGTAGCTGAGGAGAGGGAGGGGCCTGGCCGCTCAGGGAGTGGGCCCAGACCCCTGGCTGGCCCGAAGGGTTGCATGAGGTAGACGCCCCCACCTTCCCGGCCGGGCGCCCTGTCCCCTCAAACCCTACCATCGACCTTTGCCAACACCTTCCCTGCTGCAGGGACACCGCCACACCATCACTGGGTGGGGGGCTGCCCTGGCCCTTCCAGAGAGGGGCACCCGCCCGCTGGGACCTCCTTGCTCGGTGGGGGAGGGGGGACTGTCTACCCGGCCCAGAGTGTTGATCACCAGACAACTGCCAGCTGCTTCAGGGATGATGGTGGACACCGTCCCAGGGAGCCCTCCCGGGGGCTGGGTGTGGGGAGAGCTGCTCACGGGCCACCGAGGCTCCTGATCTCAGAGACGGTCCCTGACTGCAGAGCCTGACCACGGGCAGCAGCGGGCTCCAGGGTGCTGGCAAGAGAGCAGAGCTCCGAGAACCCTCTCTCAGGCTACAGCTGTACTGGGTGGGCTGGGCAGGAAGGGACGCCTCTGTCCTGGAGCCGCTCGGCCCGGAGCCGCTCGGGCAGAGAACCCAGGCGGGCTGGCATGGTGGGCACTGGAGCGGCAGGTCGCCGGGAGAGGGCCGGCCCTGGCTCTCCGGGGCTCACCCCCCAGGTCTCCAGGGAACCCCAGAGAGGAGCGGATGCCTGACGCCACCAGACGGTCCTCTGCTTCGCCCATCATGCCTGTCACGCCCATCATGCAGAACCACGAGACGGCCTGGCTCCGATCAGCCTGCCGGCTGTCCCTCCAGCCCTCGTGTGGGTGCGCTCGTGCCTCTGTTGCTTGACAAGCCATGGCGGCCTTTCTGCAAGGCCCGTGCGGACTGTAAACATCTCCCGGGGGCTCCACGGGCTCCCGTTCTGTCCTGTGCTCCAGCAGACACGTGCCTGTCCAGACCCTGGGCAGCGTGGGGCCCTGGCTGGGGTCCGAACCGAGGGCCAGCATGAAGGGTAAGGTGACACCAGAGGGCCCAGGGCTGCCTCGCAATCCCTGAGACAGGTGCTCTTTAGAGGCAGTGACGATCGTGGCCGATCTGGCTGCTCTGGGTCATTGTCACCCGAGGGCAACGAGGACGTTTCCCCAGCAGCTTGGTGGATTGTGGGCTCCCAGGCCAACTGGCTGATGTCCATCCCCAGACTCGGCAAGGGCCCACCTGTGGAGGGCAGGTGACACCCGGCCTGCCACCAGGGCCTGGCCCAGACCAGCCACAGGCCAGTCTCACCCTGTGTCCCCTTCTCCAGGGCCGCGCGTCCTTGGGCCCCTCGTCTGGTACAATCGCTTCCGTTGTATTTACGAAGTGATGGGCCCATCGCAAACTGCGTGGTGGACGGGCGGCACTGGAGAGGACCGTCTGGTTCCCAGGTGACCCAGGACGTGACAGCAGCCAGCTTTTCTCTCTGCCCGAACCCATAGGGCCACCGAGAGCCCAGCGCTCAGGCCTGTGTCCATCCTGCTGGCCAGGTGGGCACATGCCACCGACTCATCTCTTCTTTCTTAAAATGACCAACGTTGCCAGCCTGACGCCAGTTTGGTCTCCGCACTGCTGCCCCAGGGCTTGCTCCCGGCCCATGGCCGCAAATCCCCAGATGAGCCGGGTCTCAGCCTCGCTGGCCCTGCCGTCCCCCGGGACTCCTGTCAGCCTGCTGTCTCCACTCTGCCGGCTGCGACCCTCAGCCCCACGGGGCTCTGGGACCTGTCTCTGAGGGTCCCGATGTCAGGGACCTGCATGACGGCCTGCATCTGAAGAACCAGACCGTGTCCGTCCACGGCTCCTCCTGCAGCCGGAGCTGAGGAAACAGGGCGTCCCCGAGGGCTGTGTGACACCCGCATGGTTGTTCTTGGCAGGGCGAGGGAAATGCCTTCTGCCCGTAAGCGTGGAGGAATTGGGTGCAGGAATGAGGAAACCGGGTATGGGAACCGCGCGTCCCCCAGCTGCTGGGGACGGGTGGGTCAGCCCTGTGGTTGCCCATGCCGCCGGACTGGCTGCGCGCGGTGACACTCAGGGGTGCAGAGGGGCCAGGGAGGGTCAGGTCGACACCACAGACAAAGGGCCCTGCGGGGGCGGGGTGGCCGCCAGCTCACAGCAGGAGCCCAGAGGGGCCCCGGGGGAAGGGCCTGCGTCTCCACTGGCCGTATTTGGTTCAAGAGCTGGTTGTTTGAGAAACGCATAACCGTGCATTCGGCATGAGGGTGGGTTAACTCTAGAATCTGCCTAGAACTCCCAACCCCCTCAGTAAAACCTCAGGGTCCCCACGTTCAGGGGCCCAGACTAGCTCCCGCGGGCGGCACTCCCGTGGGCTCCCGTAGAACACACAGCCCAGAAGACTCCACTGCGTCTGGTCCCTGCGTCCTGCCCAGTCTTCACCTCTGGCACCGGAGGAGGGGGGAAGGGCTGCATCGGGGTATCTGGCCCTTGGCAGGGGCCCCGCAAACTCGACAGAAAGAGCTGACATCCTCGGTGGGTACGGATGAGAACAGACCTCTGTAGCTGAGGGCACCGGCTCCCTGCCCGGAGGACACGGGGCTCCCCTTGCCCTGAGGCGGCCGTGCTGCCTGTTGCGGGCACATGGATCCCACAGGGAGCCTCTCTCAGTGGCTGCTGATCCCCAACCTCGAAGTCCGAGGGTGACGACCAGTTCTAACCTGGATGACAGCTCCAGGTGGTGCCCAAGGTACCACGGGGAAGGGGCCAGCGCCCTGAGGTCTGCCCGCGAAGGTGGGACGGGAGCAGGAAGAGAGCCCCGGGCCCTGGAGCCCATCGGGGTGAACACTGAGAGGCTGTTGCGTCGATCTGAACGATAATGTACAGTCAAGCACTCAGCTGCACCGCACTGTCTTTTGGCCCCCAAATCAGAGGGTTTTCAGGACGGAAGTGATGAAAACAGCGTGACGTTGCCAGCGCTGTCCCGCGTGCACTGAGGCCGGGGGGTCTGGCTCCGGGGGTAGGGGGCGGGCAGGGCGTGCATCCTTCCTGAGCCACGGGCCTCTGGCTCTGTCCCCCGTGAGGATGGCGCTGCATGTGGGGGTGCCTCAGGCTCCGGAGAACTGACCGGCATAGACAGCATGCGGTCACACAGCGGTGCGGGACCATGTGCCCGCCCCCGGAGCGGACAGCTTGAACTCATTCAGAGTCAGTCCTCGCTGGTCACACAACTGGAACCCCTCTAAGGCCACACGATCCGTCTCACGGCACAATGTGGGCCGGGATGGCTGCAGCCTCCCTCGGAGGCAGACCTCGGTGATTCCCCGTGAGCGCCGTTACGACAGGGGCTGCCGTCTGGCGCGGGCGCTGTCAGGAGGCATGAAGCACCACGTAGCTTTTTATGATCTTTGGGATCAGCTACAACTGTCTAATCCACGTGGCCACATGATGTAAAAGAAGGAACTGGTTTAGCAAACTGACACCTTAAAAAAATTGCTAAAAACAGAAAGCCGAAATGACACGAACCTAAACTGTTATGACCCCCCTCCCCCGCCCAATGTCTGCTTCAGGCCCCAGTGAGGTCGCCAGGCCCTTGGAGAGGCCAAGGTCACAAGCTGACCCCAGGGAGACCAAGGTCACGGGTTGACCCCACGGAGGCCGAGGTCACAAGCTGACCCCAGGGAGGCCGAGGGAGGGGGCCTGCTCCGGGTTGCCCAGAAGCACGGGCACGGGTTCTGGCCACCCTGACTCAAGAGGTACTTCTGCCCCAAATCAGAGAGGCCGGTCTGCTCTGTACCTGTGTGGGGCTGCCCTGGGTCAGAGGGGAGCGGGGGCCTGAATGGTGGAACCACTTCCCTCTCCTCTTCCTGCGCTAAATCAATCATTTCCCCTGCTCGTCCGGGACGGGGCTTGGGCCTGTGACCAGCGCGGGGATGGGTGGGTGTCCGGATGCAGGGGCACTGCCCAGCCAGGCCAGCCGGGCCCTGTGAGCAGCGCCGGGGGCCCCTGACTTCTTGGTACCCCAGAGGGAGCAGGCCCCACGCGAAATGCAGGAAGGGCCCACCCCGCGGCGGGGCCGTGTGCTCGGAGCCTGCCTGCGACATGGGGGGAGCACGCGGACACCTGGCTCGGGGCCGCCGGCAGCTCCGCGCTCAGACCCCAGCCAGGCCCACAGTCCGGCCCGGCGGCCGTGCTCGCAGCTGGCTCAGACGCGACAGGACAGCGGCAGAGAGTCCGCTCTCCTGCGGGACATGTTAAGTGACGTTACCACCAGCACGAAAGATGCGTGAGGGGCTGAGGGAGAACCGCGCTACCTTTAGGACAAACAGCGAATCAAGAACTACGAACTGAGAGAAACGGGCAGAGCCCAGACACGGGTCACTTGCGGGGAAAGAACACAAGGTTCTAAGCACGTGACTGTCCGCCTCACTCGCTAGTGAGAAGAACAAACAGAAAGGCCAGCTTCACGCCTCACCGTTGACATTGAAGGAGACCGAAACGGAGAAACACACGTGAGCCCGCAGACACGGGGGCGGGGCTGGTCACCCGGCCGGTGACTGGTCTGCATGGAAGTGAAGGACGGCGCAGGCCAGGGCCCGTCCCGCAGACACCCTCCACCACGTGAGATTTGTTTGTGAAAATAAGAAACCGGGAGGAGCCTGGAAGACACACGCCAGCTCCCGTGGGTGCGCCGTGAACCGGCAGGCGCTCTGAACGCGCCGAGGGGAGGATGCCCTGCTCGGGGGGGCGCGGCAGAGTGGGGTCGGAGCACGTCTGCGGTAAGCCGGCGTTTGCAAAACCAAGAGACTGTGCGTATGAGGTGACAGGTCTAGGACTCTTCCGGCAGCCCGGCTGCTTGACAAGGAGGCACACCCAGAGACGTGGTCGGCCCCACAGCCCTGACCGGGGTTAGCCGTCACAGGGCTTGCGTTTCTTGCCTATTTAAAAAACCAAACCTCACTTGCTTAAGGGAGAAAGTCCAGTGGAAAGGGAGCAGGGCTCAGGCCAGTGCTCCACCCCCCCACACCCAAGACCCCACAGCAAAGCCTGAGGTTACCCCGACCCACAGGGCTTTGGGGCACAGGAAGGACACACTTACTTTGAACGCATGAAACGAAGTCGGGGCTCTTTGTGTACGGAGATCCGTATTTACTAATGCAGTCTGCAAGAGAGAGAGGGAAGCCCGTCACTCTTGTCGCCGGAGACAGGACAGACCTTAGAACTCGCATGTCGGGTCTGAGACCCTCTGGAAAAGGGTATTATTCGCGCTTACTCGGGCTGAAGCAACAACACAGTCCCGATCCCTTGAACACTGGCAAGCAAGAAGATGCCTTCACGAAAGGGCGGTACTCTGTGTGCCAAGGTCTGTCTGCAGCCTCTCCACAGACGCCTTCAGCTACGGCCCCAAAGGATCACTGGTCAGATTCAGGGAGTTTTCTGACCACAACCAGAGGGTTAAGCTTCAGTTTCAAGTGGACCCTCATTTGGAAACACTGCCCTTCATCCGAAAGTCATTCTGCTTCGGAGTGTCCCCCCCGCCCCACCCATCTAACGAGCGGGGTGTACACACGGGAGCAAGGGAAGGTGCCCGGAAACTTGAACCTGAGCACAACAGTGTTGAGCCACGTCCCACCTTCAGCAGGGTCCCCGGTACTACACCACGCCCAGGAGGACAAGGGCCCAGGCCGCCTGGAGGGGGCTCCTGGGATAGCTGGTCACTCTTCGCCTCTGAAGCAAACCCCAGTACCCGGGAGCCAGGCCTCTGAGGCCGACAGGGAGCCCGGGAGCCAGAAGGTTCCTGGCTTTTTAGGGCCAATTATAGGTCTACCTGGCTTCTTGCCAGATACCAACCCCAAGAAGGAACCCTAAGAGGATATAAGGCCAATGGAAAATTTACCAAAATGCACTTTACAAAAATAAAAAGGGAGACCCTGGATTAGATGTATCTTGTTACAAGTGATATGCATCCCAAAACTTCTTAAAATGAAAGTCAGGGCCTCTTTCCGATTGTCATTTGTCCTTTCACTTTCTCTCCCCAAGTGCACAGGGGAGCTGCCCAGAGGCTACCCGCATGGTGACATCCCTACTCGGTAGCCCGGGTGTCCGCTCATACATTCCTCTTGTTCCAATAAAACAAAAACGTTGTTTACTGTTCTCAGTTCTGACTGGTGACATGGCCGATACCAACGCGTGCAGCCCCCACGAACAGGAGTTCTCTGGGATCTTCAGTCATTTTGGGAGTGCCAAGACCCAGAGACCAAAATGTCACAGACCCACTAAGTCAATCCCAGCCCCAAACAGGAAGTGAAGCCTGGAGTCTGAGCAGAGAAGCCGTTTGCCAACAATGGCGCTGGACGGAGGCTAACACGGACCCTGGGGCGTGAAAGGCACAACAGGTGTCCAGCAGGTGAGCTCCGGGAGCTGATGCAGGACGCGTGTCCCCCTCTATTCCCTTACGACGACCACAGAGGCAGGGACTCAACTTACCTAAGTATCTTGGATAAAAATAGTCCTGCAGAAGAAGAAGAAGGGGTAACAGTTACTGGCACAGCACAAGGCTCCCCAAACAGCCTCACCTTCCTCCCCAGCGGGCAGGAACAGATGTCTGCAGAGGCAGGTGTCTGAGGAAGGTGGGCAATCCCCACAGCTGGCCCCGTAACGGCCAGAGAGAACCACCCAGAAAGCCACTTTCTGCCAGAAGACCACAGCGTGAGGAGGGCAAGTGGCAGGGCCCAGGCTGCTCACGCGGCCTCTACAGGATGTTCTGCATATGACCGCAGACGTGATCGGACCTTCTGGAAGCAGCACAGTGATGTCATTTACGGGACCTTGGTGGAGCCGTGTAACGTGTCTCACAGGACAAGGCGCGTCCCGGGTACCATCATCCAGACCCTCCCTGACGCCAGGCCCCTCCCAGAGCTGAGCAGACCTCGATGGGACAGTCGCTGCATGGGCTCTGATTTGCATCTGCTCTATTTGTAAAAGAAATGGGTGCTGGATGAGGCACGGAGGGTGTAAACGGGGCCCTTCTGTCTGCGGGCGCGAAGGAAGAGATCTGCAGGGCGCAAGCTGGCTGTCCAGCGCTAGGACCACCTGACCCTCGCTGGCCAGCAGCAGGGAGCAGCTGGGACTGGGCCAGGGTCCATGGCCCCAGCCACAGATGCCAGGCCATGGGCCACTCAAGGCAGCCTCCACCCGTCCACTGTCATCTCCCACGTAGGGTCCGTCGTGGAGCGGCTTGGCCCCGGACACCCCCACCCCCATGGAACCGAGTGACGAGGGAGCAGCCCCCACCAGCTGCTGGGCCGGCTGCACATGAGTGTCCGCCGCTCTGTCCAACCCGTGCCATCATGGTGAGGTCGGTTAAGTGAGCCCCGCTAGCGGAGATGAGGAGACGGGCGTTCACGACATGCTGTGGCCCGTGCCTGAGGTCAGGACGCCAGGACGAGCTCTGGACAGTACACGGTCACCCAAAACCATGCTGACGAGAGCTGGCTTGTGTTTGTAGTGACAGGCAGAGGGGATCCCGGGGCTGCCCATGCACTGGCCCAGCTCAACCCACGTGTCCCCTCCCCCACCACTTCCCGCAGCCTGGGCCAAGGTGCCAGGCACACTGTTTTCAGAAAGTAATGTTTTAGTAAAGATGTGGTTTAAACAGACATGTAACTGCTTTAAGAGAGAAGCAATGGTCAGAGCACGTTTGTTTTTCAGCCTGTGTGACAGTGAAGGGGCCATTCAGGCAGTTGTGACAGAGGCCAGGACTGGCCAGGCAGGGACGTCCCTCCACACCAGTGTTCGGAGGCCCCTGACCTTCTGGCCTCACTTCTTTGTGCTGCTTTTAGTCATGGACTGGCAGCTCCCAGACAGGAAGGCCAGGTGAGGAGGGATGCTCTAACAAAGACCCCAGAGCTGAGGTCAAGTGAGCCGTGACATCTTCTGGGTCTTAAGGGATAACTCAGGCCACAGACTTTGTAACAAAGGGAATGGCTCTGGTTCTGAAGGAAAGATTTAGGGTGGAAGCGTGACATACCCACTCAGGAGACCAAGAATCAGACTGGAAACAACGGGGAACCATGAACAGAGTACCCCAAGTCATCATAAATGGTGGCATTATCACAGTTTTCCAGAAAGCTCTATCATAGTTTCCAAACCATGACTGCTGCTAGTTACGTGTCGTATGTTTTGATAACGAGGTCTACCATGGAAAAGCATCACTGACCGGAAAACCGCACGCACCCCCTGCAGGCAACCACATCCGCGGGAATGCGGGTTCTGAGACCATGGGCCGTAACCTGGTGAGTTTATCCTACTTTGTGCGCTTGATTTACTTGGGGTGGGGAGAATGCTGACCTGATTGCCCATCTGGGGACAGGATGGACAACCTAAAACCCCCGGGCACTCCCCCTGGAGAAAGAGACATTTCCAGCTGTCCTCTGATGTTCTCACCAGAGAGGAGGAAATAAATCTCCACGCGCTAAGGGCACCAAACACAGAATGCGCGCGGGTCCCACCTGCACCACACACCGGCCCCAGAAGCCACAGCCTGAGGTTCAGGAGCTGGGCTGGCTCTTAGGAGCATCCCCCACAGGGATCCACGGGGCCTGGCCACAGTTCAGAGAGCCAAATTCGAAACCAGGCATCAGTGGCCTACAAACTTACCCTCTTTCTTTCTGACCACATGAGCAAGGCCTGTTTGTGGGGCTGCATGTGGGCTGGGGTGGGGTCAGGAGCAGGGAGTAGCCAGGACCACTGGGCTTGGAAATGGGGCCATTTGTCATCTGGCAATCATTTTTCTCACGGGTTTGCTTCTGCTTTAAACAACTAAAGATAGAAGAAGGGAGTGAGCAAAACTGTAGGCCACTGAACTCTAAGCTGAAGCTCCAGAGGGGAAGGACATGTGTGTGCCCAGTGCCTGGCCTGGTGCTGACTGTTCCCCTGAAGGTCCTCAGGAGCCACTGCCCAACAGGTGAATGAATGATACATGAATGGAAGAGTGAGTGAATGGATGGATGGATGGATGAACGGATGGACAGATGGATGGGCGGGTAAGTGGGTGAATGGATGGATGGATGGGTGGGTGGGTGAGTGAATGGATGGATGGATGGATGGGTGGGTGGACGGATGGATGGTGGGTGGACGGATGGATGGATGGATGGTGGGTGGACGGATGGATGGATGGATGGGTGGGTGGACGGATGGGTAGGAGGATGAATGAACAGGCAACCAGAGTCCTACAATTTTCACTGACTTGAACAAAGCACCGAATTCTTAATTTTATTTATAACATCAATAAGCACACTGGGGAAAAAAATCTCAATCAATGCTCTTAGCTTGTCTCTTTCCACACTTGGAAGTAGCCGTACTATCATTCCTTCAGCTTCTAAACTGCCAGTACGTTTTTAAAACTCAGAGGCTTAGATTAACAGCCATTTGCCTAGCTTTCCTTCTGCTGGTCCCTCCAAGGGCCCACCCTCCCAGGGGGTGATGAGCCAACGAGCATGTGAGACTTAACAGCTGAGCTGTCCCCACTCCTGGCAGGACGACCCATGGGCGGAGCAGCCGTGTAGGGAGCTCACACCCCATCCGGGGAGAGGGCTGGTTCCAGGAGGCTCAGCGCGTTGGTTTTGGCCAAAAGCCACCTGCCAGAGCTCATCCCGTGTAAACAGAGCCAAGCGCTCCAACGAACAGCTTTTCCAGCAGACGCCACTCTCCCCTGCTCCTGTTCCCTGGGGGCTCATCAACACAGGAACTTGTGCCCAGGGACAGGCTCTGCCCACCTCTGTCTGCTGTGAGCTGAAACCACAGTGTTTCCGTGACAGGACCTCCCCGTCTCTGCTCCCTAATTATGCTGTCACCCACATCGCCCCTTCACTAAGAAAGGGACCACAGGAAAGGGCATACCAGGTGGCTGGTGAAATCCTTGAGAATTCCCATTTGTGGATAGAAAATCCCGTCAGCCTCTGCCCTGCATGACCACTGCATCCCCAGTCTGCCTGGCAGGGTCTGCGCCCCCAGAGTCCCCCATGGGGCCAAAGTCAAGAGCAGCAGGGAGCTGCCCACCCTCCCCACATGGCAGTCACCTGCCACCCACCTCCTTCCCTGGACGGTCCCTTCCGGAATTCTAGCCGAAGTGGCACTGGTGACCTAGGCAAGCTCGCTCGCCCAGCAGCCTGCCCAGCCCATCACTCCGGATTCCCTCCAGGGGCCACCCTGCACACTTCTTCCCCTGGGCCTCCTTCAAGGCTTGGTAGGGTCTGTGGTCGTCTCCCCACAGCTGGACTGTGCAAGCAGATCTGTCTTCCAAAAATGGCCGGGAACCACACAAGCCTTGTCGGTCCACATGTGCATTATCAAGACAGAAATACGACCTGGCCTCAGCATGTGGACAGAGCATGGCCACCCCGGTGCAGGTTACAAATGGGACCACGTGCTGATGGGAAGGGACAGCTCATAAGGACCTTCCTGTCCAAACTTCCTTTAACCCTCTGAGCTCCTCAGAGGCCAGTGAGGTCCTTGCAGGGATGCGGTGAACCAGGGGAACTGAGGCAGCATCTAGCACTGAGGGTATGTCTCCCCGTGGACACCGCTGTCCGAGAGTCCTCCCCTGACACATCTGGGGACTCACGGGACACTCACGGCCAGCCTGGCTGAGACGCGTCCCCCTCAGCCGTGCGTCACACGTACCGAGGACTTCTGGTGTGCCACTGCAATTACACGCTGCAGGCCAACATGGGCCACTGTTTCTCAGTAAATTAAGAATGTGTCACTTCCTTTAATAAGTAACAGCCTGAAATTTTGCTTCCCCAAATTTTAAACTATTTAACAAAGCTGGCTGGGACTTGTGTGTCACAATAACTCGGCTTTTTTACATGATACAAATATAGGGCATTTTCCATGAGAAAGAGTCAAAAAAGCCTGAATAACCCTTTGACCTTAGTCTTGTCCTGTTGGCGAACTCGACGTCTTACTTGTCAAACTCACGACAACTTGAGTTGCTTGTCCAGAGGCTTTTGCTTCCAGCTCCTGCCCTGACTGGAGGAACTCTCGGCCAAGGTCTCGCTGTTACTGCGATGGCTCTCCAGGAGAGTCCCTGCTCTGGGCAGGCGAGCTCAGGCCCCTCAGCCTGCACGGAGGCTCCGTCCCCAAGGCCAGCATCACTCAGTCTCTGCATGTTTTTCTAAGCTCGGTTCACACAAACCCCTTCCTTTCTTCTGTCCCAATCCATCTCTTGAGTCTCCAAACTGAGCGCCAGCTTATGCATGTTCCCTAAGACAGAAGGAAAGTCGACACCCCTACCCTTGCTGGGCAGCTCCCCAACCCCTGTCGAGCTCAGAGCTCCTCCGGGCCAGCCCTGCAAGGGGGGCAGGTCCCAGAAACACCCCCCAAGGCCGCGGTGCCCCTCCTCTTTCCCCAGACACTCATGGGCACGTTTGTTGTTGGGAAATCCTGTGGGGACAAAATCCTGGGCATCATCACCCAGCAGCAGGGCCGAAAAATGAAGGTTAGGGTTAGGGTTAGGCAGTCCGCCACAGTCCCGGGAGCAGCGCCTGGTGTCCGGCACACGCTGGTGTGACAGGGCCTGAGGCAGCGGGGCCCCAGGGAGCGGCTGAGGCCCACCAGGGAGCTGCAGCCTTGGGGCACTTTCCATAACCAGTTTCAGGATGAAACGTAACCATGTGGGAGTCACCGCAACAGGTGGTGTAGATGCTTCTCACCTCCAGAGGTCAACCGCTTCGGTGCTAACATGCTGACCTTGGGGCCCCGGGAACCCGAGTCTTCATCTGCGTCCGCCCACTGAAGAACTAACCTAGACAAGTCACCCCATAAATTCCTGGGCCTCTGTCTCCCGAGCGTCTGGAGCGAGGGCCCGCCACATCCTACGACGCTGTGACAAACACCCTGCAGAGCCTGTTTGCTCCTGGCCGAGGAAGGAAGTTCAGCTGCGTTTCGGTGCCTTTCCAGGTTCATGCGAGATCACGGCGTGCACGCAAGGGCTTTCCCCGCACAGGCGAGGCGCGGCTGGACGCGGAGCTGCCCCCAGCGCGCATCTGGGGAACGCGACTGTGCGGGCGCTTGGCGCAGACCCAAGATGGTCCTGGGGTCCGCCACATGATGGTGTGGGGGGAGGCACGAACTCCCACCCCAGCCCCTGACAACTGCCAACAGCAACGTCCTAACGGGCTCCTCCCTCTTGGCCGGAAGCATCGCGCCCCAGAGACGCACGTCCAAATCAGACGGCTGCTCAGGGGCCACACCTGCTGCGGCCAGCCATGCCCGCCATGCCGAGGGACGTGTCAGCCCAGCCTCGGTGGCCCCCATGTGGACGCGCCCAGCTGCAGCGGTGACCCCCGCGGGCCCGTCCCCAGGGGCTGCCTGCGTTCAGCTGCATGATTTCCCCGCGGAGCTCAGTGTCCCAAGAAGGGGCCCTCACCAACCGGGTCTAGATGGCAGGTCTGGGGGACACATGTGGACAAAATGTGTGTTATTAGCATGGGCGCTAACACCAGGAACAAACAATTCTCAAGTTTGGAGAACAAAGTCTGAGAAAGCAAACGCTAGCCGCACACGTCTCTGTCTCATCCGGACGACACGCTCGTACTTGGTGGATCACTTGCAGCCTGATGTGGCTCCCAGATTCCTCCACTTCCAACTGCTCCTGAAAAGTCATACAACGTCCAACAAGCTGCACCCTGTGGGGTCAAAACTTAGGTGCACACGCCCCGGGTTTGCAGGGGCTCCCGGACATGCGCTGTGGAGGCCCCAAGCTCTGCCGATGTCCTGCACCGCGCCTGAACCCCGGTAACTGCTGCGCACAGAAACAGCCCCCACCTCCAGCCCCAGGGACAAGCAGAGGGTGGGGCACCTGCCGGCGGTGCCAGAGCAAAGGGACGGCCGGGGAGTGCTCGGAACGGCCTGGCCCCAGCTACCCTCGATCTCAAGAAACGGGCCGTAAGCCTCCAATTCTTCAAAGGCTGTTTTGTTCCTAAATAACGAGGGCAGACGTTCCGTGTTTTCCAGGACTGTCTGTAATGGCCTTCCTGCAGATGCCGGGCCTGCTGGCAAGGGTGACGTGCCATCCACAGGGCCTGTAGGCCGGAGAGCCCAGGGTCCCTACAGACTCCTGGGAGAGAACACGTGTGGGGGCAACAAAGTGGGGCAGGAGGCCTGCTGGGGCCGGTCCCGCTCTCACCAGCCCGACGACAGGCCTCCGAGCCACGCGGGAGCCCACTCAGGCAAAGCAAAACCAGCCCCTGGGATGGGCACGGTCTTCTGGGGGCGGAAGCCCATGAAGGAGAGGGTCCAGGAGGGGGGCTCCGTACACAGGGATTGGTGGGGCAGGAGTTCCTTCCCTGAGAACCCAAGGAAGGAGATGGGCTGGGCCTGTGCAGGGTGGGGTATGCCCATACCCCAAGGTCACACAGGGAAGAATGTGTGTGTGGCTGTTCTCAGGGCAGTTGGGGGGGGGGTCGTGAGGGGCAAGGAGGCAGCTAGAGGCTCTCCTGGAGGTCACAGCCAGGGTGTCACCTCCCCAGCCAAGGCACCCGCATCCCAGAGGCAAGTCACTGGGGGTAACGAGGTCCCCGTCCTTCCTCTCCACCCTCTTGCCAGGGCCCTCCTGAGACCCTTCCGGGCCACCCCAACAAGAGACGACCTGCAGGAGAGGCTTTCCTCTCCACAGGGATGACTGTCCCCACCCTGTCCCCAGGGGAGGGGGGGGTCTCAGGAAGACAGGTGTGCTTGGAGGCTGGTGCGCAGCACTCTGAAGCCGACTGGACCCCTAAAGGCCCCCCTGCCACCACTGGGTCCCCCCATACCTGAGGACAGAGATGGAGGGAGACTGGGCAGAGTGGGCTCCTGTGAGCGCACGCACAGCCCAGGGGTCGCACACCTACACCGTGAGGCCCTCCAAGTGTGCTCTGGCCTGTGCCCTGAGAGCTGTGAGTGCTGTCTGCAGCCCCAGTGAATCCAGGTGAAGAACCCGGCCTGGAATTTTCCCTGTACCACAGGCTGCAGCTGGCCTCGAGGGCCAGACACCCTGGCGCTGGGAAGCGGAGACACGGCTCTGCGCAGCAGGCCAGGCGGGGCGGGCTGTGTCTTTTGTCCAGAACCCTTTCCGGAAGCAAAGCCTGATTATCGAGATGGCATCCGGCGTCTGGAACCCGCCTGCCTTCAAGGATTTAAGTGGAAGGTGACTCCGCTGGGCTGGCCTCCGGGAGTTTAGGAGAATCCCAGCACAGACAGCCAGGGACCGTGTGGGACGCGGGACCGAAGACAAGCAAAGGAGAGGGAAATGCCACGCAGGGGAGTAACCGCGTGAGAGGAAACAGATAAGGGGAGAATCGAACTCGCCAGAGCCCTGCAGAGGAGGCCTTGTGGTGGCAACAATGGGGAGCCGGGCCCCAGGGGAGTGTCGGGGGAAGGCCATCTGCCCCCAAGAGGGAAGCAGGTGGGTGGCCAGGATGCCGGGGAGTCAGAAAGGCGCCCCAGGTCCCCTTCCTTTCCAGCATAGGTGTGTGATGACCCCTGGAACCAGGAAGGAGCCACTGTGCCCGTAGCTACCTGCTGTGAAGGGCACTTCCCCTCCCCAAGAGAAAGAGAGCCCGGTCTGGAACAAGCCAGACCAAGCAGGAACGCTCAGCCAGCAATCCCAGCTCCAGCAGAAGCCTCCAACACCAGAAAGTACTCAGCTGGGGGGAGCTGGCTCCCGGTGCTCCCGCCCACCCAGCCTGGGGGGCAGGGCCGAGCTCTCCCCTGCGTTCTGTCCCGGGGCTCGCTCACCAAGGTGCCCCCAGAACCCAGGAATAGGCCAGGAGGGCAGCACTGCCTTCTGCATCAGCAAGAAATCAGGAGGAAAGAGCAGCGTTGCCAGAGCCGGAGCCAGGCTGGAGGTCGTGTGGGGCTCCCGCCGAGCCACGGGAGACAGGCTGCTTCCAGAGTCCCCCCGGATGGTGGGGAGGGTGACCGCCGTCCCTAGTCTGGCTGCTCCTGCCTTCCACACGCCAAAGGCCAAGTCCAGACCACGGAGCAAACATCCACACGAGAACAGGTTAAAATGAGGGGTGTGCAACCCAGCTGACCTCCACAGAAGATGCTGAGGGGTCTAACCTGGGAAGCCGGTAACTGAAGGGAAAGACGGGCTCCTGCAGCTGGGGCTGGTAAGGAGGACGGAACCTTGGGAAGGTAGGGATGGCTTTGCTAGGAGCAAATGACAAATCCCCACTAGGGATAAAGGCCTGGGAGGCAAGGGCGGCCATGACCTCCCGGGCAGGAACGCACCCAGAGGGCACTGCTTTGCGTTAAAATCCGGTATCTTAAGCAGGCTTTCCTTTTCTTGCCTTTGTAGCAGACATTTGTAAATAAAGTTATAACTAAAACATAAAAGCCATTAAAACCAGGGAGGGGATTAAAGCTCTGGGAAGGAGGACACTATGGTTAAAGCATAGTGTGTCCAGGCAACAAGGAAAAGCCAGGCCAGGGCCTTGGCGAGTGCAACCTGACTGGGCAGGGACTGGTTGGGGGTGGGGTAGCCCTGTCTCCCCGAACTCCTGTCACCGTAAGCCCTATCCCATGGTCTGTGGACGCCAGCACCTGTCACACAATTCTACAGCTGCCTGGTGGCCAGCCTCACGGCCCTGCCTCCGGGCCCTCAGCAAGCCTCTGCCGGGAATGACTCATGGGGCCACCAGGATTCATCAGTCCAGAAACCGGAAGACAGGCCAGAGAAGACCAGCAACGCTGTTCCTTACAGCAACAGTGAAACTGTGCTGCTGTGCGAGGGCAGTGGCCCTGGGGAAAGCAGCCTTCCCAGAGCAGCCCCATGGCAAGGACCGGCCCAAGGAGAACCATTGGTGGCTGGCCATCCTGGGAAGGCTGTCTTCAGAAGGGGCCGCAAAGGGGTTGTCATGCCAATGGATGAGAAATACAAGTGAAAACAGAAACCTGTACGGGCCACACACGCCGTCCATGTATCGCAAGGTTTCTTCCAATCCCAGAATTCCCAAGAAGAACCATTCCGGGAGAACCAAACCCCGCTGTGCCATCACCCTGACCTCACGGTACAAAGTGCATCCAGTTTCCACACTCCCAGCTTCCAAAGGCATTTGCCCCGGAACAGATAATGCACACAGGGTCCCGTGGGTCCCCTCCAGCAAGACGGCAGACTCCTAAGCCGATGCCCAGTCCACACTCGGGCTGTTCCCCGCAGCCGGCTGCTTGCCGCCCAACAGTCCCCAAGGACATTATTAATAGAAATGTGTCCTGAGCCAGCGCAGCCCAGCTCCTGAAGTCACCAGCTGCTTCGAGAGAGCACCTCGCTGAGAGGTGTCCCACGCAGGTCGCCCTGGCCGGGCCCCCTGACCCCAGCCCTCCTGCCCAGCCCTCCCACATATGTTCTGGTCCTATTCCTGTGGGGTATTTTGGGACCTGCTGTAGCAAGCAGTTCCAGGCTCCGTATCTCTCAGTTCCCCTTTCAAGCACACACTCTCCCCCCGCCCCAGGCGGCTGGGGGCTGTGGGCAGCCCACACCTCACTTCCAGTCCAGCTGGGGTGCAGGAGCAGGAACCGGTTTGGCTTTTTAAACATCGCAGTTGTTTCACGTCTTAAAGCCCAGAGGGGCTGTGTGCCTCTCTTTCCCTCAAAGGACTGCCTTCAGGGGTGCTGTGGCCCAGCCGCTGTGATCACTGCCTCTTGTTTCTGTTAGGGTGGTGACTTCAGGGTCCTGAGATCACGCCCTGGCAGGGCCTGGGGCTCAGCCGGAGTCTGCCTGACATTCTTTTTCTCTCTTTCTCACTCAAATAAGTAAATCTTTGAATAAATAAAGTGGCTGCCTCCAGAGGCCTGCTGGGGGAGATAACAGGGGACCCACTTACACATCCGCCAACAGCTGTGGGAGCACCCGGAGTCACCAGGAGGCCTGGGGCTTAGAAGCCACGGAGGAGGCTGGAGGGTGGGGCTGGGGGACCCCTCTGACCCTGCGCGCCCACCATTCCTGAAGGCTTCTGGGTGGTAGCCTTTCCTGCGGCGCGGTCCCCCCACCCCGACATAAACGGCTCCCTGCGCAGTCGGGGAAGGGAAGCCTGCGTGGGGAGCGGCCCCGAGGCTCCCCGGCTGCGCGCACGGTCCCTGCGTTCCCGGGGCGGCGCGGCGGGGCCCAAACCGAACCGACCCCCAGGCGCCCGCGCGCTCACCGTCTCGGGGTCGTTCTCGAACACCTCGCGGGCCTCCTCCTGGCTGCACAGCTCCTCGATGCATTCCCTCTCCAGGTGGCCCTGCTTGGCCTCCTCGAAGACCTGGTAGGCGCGTCGCTGCCGGGGCCGCAGGAACTGCGCCGCCTCGCGCGCCCGCAGCATCACGGCTGCCGGGACGCGGGCGGGAGGACGGCGCCGGGAGAGAGCGGGGGACGGAACGGGGGACACGCCGTCAAGCCCGCCCCGCACGCGCCGGCCTCCCTCCCGGCCGCCTGCCCCGGGGATGCTGCTGCAGCGCGCGGGCCGGGGGGTGCGGGCGCGAGGCCGGGACGCGGGATGCGGGGGGCCGGGACGCGGGCTGCGGGGGACGAGGGGGGGCGGGACGCGGGGTGCGGAGCCCAGTGTGCGGGGGCGCGGGGCCGGGACGCGGGGTGCCGGGGGCCGGAGGGCGCGGGGAGCGGGCACCGGCGCTGCCCGGGCACTGGGGGCGGTGGGTCCTTGGCGGGCGGGGAAGGGGACTCCCGGGCCGGCCGGCGCCGCGGCCCCGCTGGGAACTCACTGTGCGCGGACTCCGAGGCCAGCAGGAGCAGCAGCAGCGCGGTGCCCAGGGCGGCGGCGGGCCCGGGCGGCGGCGGCATGGCGGGGCCGGGCCGGGCCGGGGCGAGCGCGGGGCGAGGGCCGCGGGGGACGAGGGCCGGGCCGGGAGCGCGCGCTCAGAGCACCCGGGAGGCCGTGGCGAGCCGCGGGCGCCGCGGGGCGGTGGCTCCGGTCATCCCGTGCGGGCGGCTCTGAAGGTCACATCGCGGCGGCGGCGGCGGCGGCGGCACCTCTGCGCTCGCGGCCGGGGCTGGGGCGGGGCGCGCGGGCAGGACCGGCCTCGGGGCCGCGCGGGGGCGGGGCGCGCCGGTTTCCACCCGCGCCGGGCGCGGGAGCGGGTTTTCGCGGCGGAGACCCCGGGGCAGCCGGGCCCCCGGACGGGGCTGCTTCGAGCGGGGCGTCCCGGGGACAGAGCTGCCCCCAGATCGCGGCGCAGGTCATTGGCTCGGGGCGGGGGCCTGCGGGGCGAAGTAAGAGCGAAGTGCGGGGGGGACCGGCCGCGCTCGCCCCCAGCGCTCGCCGGCGCAGCCCGAATGCTCCGCATCGTTTCTGGGGTCTCGAGACTAGAAACCTCCGAAGAAGAGGGAAGCTGAGGTCACGCCGAATCCCCGCGAGGTCGGGGCGTGAGATGGAAGGAGCCCCTTTTGGGACCTGTTTCCCATAGCGACGACACTGAAAACCTTGAGGTTTCCCAGTACGTAGTTCAGCCGAAAGCAGCGCCGTGCCGGGACTCCGCGGCGTCAAGGGCGACACACGCGCGCGCACACGGGGTCGGAGCGTCGTGGGGCCCAGCAGGCAGGGAGCCCAGCGGCGCGGGAGCGGAGGCCTGGACACCGCCCTCCCAGGGCCGCGCTGCGCACCTGCCCCACCCCCCAAATGCGGGGTCATTGTACTTGAGGGCTCAACACTGAGAGTCCAGACCTCAGTTTCTCCTCACCTCCGGTAATGGGGGAACGAAAGGTCATCGCTGTGGAGGCTTTGAGGTCAAGGTCTGAAGGTGGGGTCAATGAGCATTAATATGTTAAATTCCGGGAGGCGAACTTTGATGAGAGGCTCTCCAAAGCGCATTAACAATTTAATAGGTAGGTCGTGGGCGCCCGTGATCCGCAGCTACAAAGCTCTCCCTCCTCGGCCCGCCGGTGATGAAAGGGTCCCGCGTTGCCCTGGCCGAGAATGAACAGCGCGTTAATTTTCCGGCTTGTTGTTCTTAAGGAGAAGCGCTGGTTTCAAGAATCAGGGTGGGGCCCTACATTCTGCAGTGCGTATTTACGCAGATCTTTGATTAGTGCATGGCACTTCTGTTATTTCCCAGAGTTCCAGAACCCCGGCCCATGGGTAGATTTCAGGAAGTGTGTGCAATTACTTCTTCCTGGTGTGTGTTTGGTGAAGAGAGTTTGTAGAGTCTGAGTCTCTGAGTCTGATCCCAGTGAGAGTGTGTCCCTCTGTGTCCCTCTGGGAGGGCCACTGGGTGTGGACTCACCGCTTCAGGTGACCACGCATCAGCATGATACCTATGGGAAGGGGCCTTTACCTGTTGGCCTGGACCGCAAGCCCCTCCTGCCCTTTCCTATTCACCCCTTGTACCGAGCTGGTATCTCCAGCTCCGACACCTCCCGTTACGCAGAGACTGGGTTTAATAAAATGCCTTCACAGTCACCCATTTTGGTCACAGCAGAAAGCAAATGCAGGGAACAAGGGAAGAGTGTCTGGCCCAAGCTAACCCTGTTACTAATGTAGAAAATTCGCTCTAAGGCAGAAATAGAAAATAGTTAAGAAACCGTTTGGATAATGATTTCCAAAACTGGAAGGAGCTGTCAGGCGCTCTGCGACATAGCCTGAAATAGCAAAGACGTCGCGGCCAGCTTGCCTCCACAAGGGGCAGGTGACGCACCTGGTAACAGACCTGCCGTATGGACCATCGGCCGGTGTGTGGTCAGAGATGGAAAGCCAGTGGTCCTCTAGCCAGGGATAAAGTGGGGTCAAAGTGGGGGTTTAGGAAACGACGTATTGGTGGGGAAATAAAAGTTGCTCCCTCCCCTTTCCACCATCACATCTGTGGGTGGCGATGACTTCGGGGCGCTAAGACCATTCACTTACGTATCTGTCAATAAATCGAGTTGGGTCCTTGCCATTTTGTCTTAAAAGGCAGCGAGCGGGCCGATGACCAAACCAATCATACTGGGTTTTCTTGGCTCTTCAATCAGCCTTATTGAGGCATACAGAAATATACTGAGCTGCGTAATAAGTTTTGACATCTGTGGTAAACGGGCACATCTGTAAAACACCCCCATGATCAACGTGAGAACAGAGCCGTCACCTCAGAACCTTTCCCAATTCCTCTGAGCCGAGCGTCGCGGCCGTACCTCACCCTGTTCTGGGCCAATCACTGACCCACTTCCTGGCGCTACAGAGCACTTTGCCATCTCCGGACTCTTGCTCAACAGGAATCGGACAGAACCTGCTCTTTTGTCTTGCACGAGGCGTGCTCACTCGCAGACTCCCCCGCGGCGGGCCCGTATCAGTGGTGCACACTCTCTTTCCTTTCTTCGGTCGGGAGTGCTCCGTGGGACGGGTGGGTCAGCGCCCCCCGCTGCTGGCCTTTGGCTCGTGTCCAGTTGTTATGGACAGAGCGGCTGCGAGCGAGCGTGTGTAAGCTGTCGTGGGCGCATAAGCTTTAATTTCTCGGGCGGAAATACCGAGCACGGAACATCGGACTGTACCGTAGGTATTTAACTTTTTAAGAAACTGACAAACTTTTTCAAAGGGAATTACCATTTTGTGTTTCCACCAGAGTCTCTGGGGGTTTCAGGACGTCTCAGCCGCACTTGCCATGGTTGGTCTGTTTAATTTTAGCTGTCCTAGCCGGTCTGCTGTGGTATTCCCTTGTGACGTGAATTTGCATTTTTCTAATAACTAATCATGACCAAATTTTAACGTGCTTACTGCCATCCAAATGTTTTTGGTGAAATGTCCATTTTTATTTCATGATCTTTTGTCTTTTACTTGGGCTCTTTGCTTTTCCAATTATTGACATTGACTTATTTTCTGAGTTTTAAGAGTTCTTTAAATCTTCTGGAAAAAAAAAAAAGAGTTCTTTAAATCTTCTGGACACGAGTCCTGGGTCAGGTTGTGATTTGTAAGTATTTATTCCAGACCGTGACATGGTTTTTCATTCTATTAAACAATCAAGCTCTGCGCGTTCTCTTCTTAATTTTGAAGTACAGTTTATTATTATTTTATTATTTTTAATGCGTTCTCCTCTTCAAATTATATTTGCCTAACCCCAGGTCACTAATATTTTCTTCCAGAAGTTTTATAGATTTATATTTTACATTTAGAACTGTGATCCACTGGGAATTCATTTCCACATATTTCATATTTTACATCCTATTATATATGGAATTTTACAGTTTCCATTTCTGGTAGTTTAAATATTTGCTTTTTCAATATTTATCTTTTATCCCACAACTTTGTTTAATTAAACTACTAGTTTCAATGTTTTTTGGTAGTTTCAATATCAATAGAATTTTTTACATAGATGATCATGTTGTCTGTAAATATAGCAAATCAACTTTCAAATCTGGGCGCTGTTTACGTCTTTTCTTGTCTTATTGACTGTCTAGCGACCTCTGCTATGTTGACTAGAAATGGTGGCAGAGGGCCCTGATGCAAACAATTCAGTCTTTGACCGTCGAGTATGACGTTCACTGTAGCTTTTTATAGATGCTTTTCGTCGAGATGAGGTTCTATCTGTAATGTTCTGAGTTTTTTTTTCGTTAGAAATAGATAGGGTTTTGGCAAATGGTTTTTCTGCATCTGTTGAAACAATCATATTTTTTTTTCTTTTTCCACTCATTAATATGTGAGTCACCTTGATTGATTTTTGAATGTTAAGTGTCATGATGTATTGTTTTGCTAATAGCGGAGCGTTTATGAGTGTATTTTCTTTTCCTGGGTTGTCTTTATCAGGTTTGACCCGAGAAGTTCTGGCCCAACAGGACAAGTTAAGTGCTTCCTCCTCCTCCATTTAAGGGGAAGAGTTTTGTGGAATTTGTGTTATTTATTCCTTAAATGACTGACGAAATTCATCAGTAATGCTATGCAGACCTGGAACTTTCTTTGTGGGAAGGTACGAATTCAGCTTCTCTCACAGACTAATGGGTGTTTGGGTTACCTGTTTCTTCACGAGGGGGTTTGTGTAAACACTTGCTGCTCGCCCAGGTTGTTGACTGCACTGGCATAAAGTTACTCATGATAGTCCGGTTGTATTTGTAGAGCTGCCGTGATGACACCTCTCTCGTTCTCAATAATGATAATTTGTGTCTTTTCTCTTTTTGTCTGCCTCATTCTGGCCAGAGATTCGAGAGTTGTATTGATCGCAAATAACCAGCTTTTGGTTTAATGTTATTTCTCTATTATTTTTCTGTTTTCTATTTTATCATTATCCGATCTCATTTTTATATTTTTTCTTCTGTTTACACCGCATTTCATTTTCTTTTCTTTATCGAGTTTCTTAAGATAGAAGCTGAGGTCATCGATTTGAAACCCTATCTCTTTTCTAATACAAATCTTCTTCAGTTTACAATGGGGTTATGCCCTGATAAACCCAGCATACACTGGAAATATCATAAGTTAAAAATGCTTGTAATACACCTAAACTACTGGCCATCATAGCTGAGTCTGGCCCACCTTCGTCTCCTTGCGATGATTGCCTGAAGACATGGGGGACGGGGTCTGCGCAGGCCGCTGCTTGGCCCTCCCCTTCTCCGGCCGCGGCCGCTCCACACAGGTGGTCTCGCCACGCCCAGCAATCTCACCTGTCTGTCCCGCCAGTGACCTTGGCAATCCCAGGGCGACCTCATTTACTTCCTGTCCCTCCTTCGTTGTCTAATTTCCAGTTGTCCCAGGCAGGGATAAATCTAGTCTCTCTGACTCTATCTTGTCCAGGAACAGAAGTCCCCAGGCATATTTTAATGAAGGGTTTTTTAAAAATCATGTTTTGCAACCCACTGGTTTAGTGGTCTTTGTTTTCGATGTTATTCATTTATTTATTTATTTATGGAGACCGCAAGGGCCGGAGGAGAGGTGGAGAGAGAGGGAGAGAGGCCCCCAGCAGACTGTCCACTGAGCGTGGAGCCCAGCGTGGGACTCAATCCCACGACCCTGAGACCACAACCCAAGTGGAAATAAAGAGTTGGATGCCCCGGCTAACTCAGCCACCCCTAGTGGCGCCCCTGGAGGGTTTTTAACTTAATAGAACTTAGTGTCTTGTTAACCAGTGGTTTTTAATGAGCCCGAAGAGCATAGAGGCTCTCTGAGTTTTACTGGATGTGAGTTCTTGATCTCTGCAACAGCTGATTTTGTGAGTGTGGACTGGATCACGATGTAAAGTGTATTTATTACTGTGGACTATGGTCAGAACGTTTGGAAACACTCCTTCCCGAGGTGGATGAAGGTGGGCAGCCCTCACTAAGATAAAAGTCCTTTCGTGGATAAGTTGTCTGGGCTCTTCCTTGAGGGGGACCAACTTGTTCCAGGTTTTCAAGGATGTTCCCAGTTTTAAAATCAAAAGTCCTAGGTCCCAGACCCCGTCAGCCCGGGGCATCCCAAGATGGTTACTGCCTCCTTGGAGATCCCTTTGCAGCCTGTGACTTAGAAGGGGTTTTGTGGCAAATGTTCCCACAGAAGTGGTTTTATGGAATGCCTCAGAAACAGCGTGTGTCCAGGCAAGGTTGACTGTTCCAGCCCGGTCAGCTCCTTCATCGGAAACATACAGCGTTGGGCTCACCTGAGACCCAGGCCTGGTGCTGGTGAGTGTACAGCAGGACAGGCCGGGAGGAGGTGTGTGCAGGCAAGAGAGGGACCTTGGGCCCAACAGATACACTTACTTCCTCCACGAAGAGAGATCTTGGAAAAGCCACTTTTCTTCTTCACCCCAAATTTCCTTACTTGGGGCACGCCTGGCTGGCTCAGTCTGTAGAGCACATGACTCTTGATCTCGGGGTCATGAGTTTGAGCCGCATGTTGGGTATAGAGACGACTTAAAAAGATTTCCTTATCTACAAAATAGCATAGCTTCCTGAGTCCTGGTCCTCCCTGCGACAATTCGGTGATGGTGGCTGGGGGCTCCCTGTCTGGGCTTCCCTGGCCTGGCTGTGGCCGCGCAGCTCCCACTCCTGACTCCCTGTGCGTCTTAGGAGAGAAGAGTGGAGCGACGGTGTCTCTGCGCTGGAGGGCTCCCGCTAACCTGTCCGGAGACGCTCCTGCCTTCGGGCCGGCACAGAACTGCAACGTTAGCAGCCTGGACAGGGGAGCCTCGTGGAGGCGGAGGACCGCGGCGAGGGCGTGGGTGCTGCTGGGCAGATAGGGCTGCTGTGCCCCAGACAGTCAGGTGGGGTCACCTCTGGGACCTGCAGGTCCTGGAAGGAAGCATTGCAGAGCCTCCTGTCTTGCCGCGGTCACCCCGATGCACTGCCCTCTCTTGTCGCTGCCCAGAGCTGCCCAGAGACTGTGCCTCGTGGGGACGTGTCCCGCCTTACCCGGACCCGGCACAGGTGTGCTGCAGGTGGGGGTGTGCTGTTGGGTCACTGGCCAGCCTGGCTGCGCTGACCTCCGGGTTCTGGCTACACCAGGCCCCAGCCTCTCGCCTTCCCGCGGGTCACGTTGCCTGTGTGAGCGGCAGGGACGGTGCAGCCACCAAGGCTGGCAACGTCCTCGCGCCCGGGGGGCTCCTCGGGCAGGTCTCGGGCTGCTATGGCGGCGGAGTCCCCACTCCCAGCCCGGCCCCGTGAGCACGCACCTCGGGCTGGGACAGTCCTTCAGGGCGGGACAGAGCTCTGAAAAGGGAAAGTGTGAGGCAGGCAGCATGCAGTGGCGCCCCTTACCTAGAAGAAGAGCGTTTGGTGCTGGAGGTGTGCGCCAGTGCACCGTAATATGAAAGCTGGCGTTTTTAGAGCTTCCAGAACAATAACTTTTTCAGAAAAATTTCTCCCCTCTGGTTGATATAAATATTTTTTGGAAAAGTGCAGAAGTTGGCGTAATGACCGGAAATGTGGGCGTGATTCTGTGGGGTTTCTGCTGCTCCTTCCAGTGGAGACCGTCCGGCGGAATGAAGTTTATGCAACTTCCTCGCCTGGCTTCTGCCCTGCCCCACACAACTACGCGTGCGCTTCCCATGTTATTATTGCGACAAAGATACACATTTGCAGAGCCCCCTCGAAAATGTTCATCCTTTTATACCCAGTCAGTGTCTGCAATGACTACGTTAGCAAGTAACTTAACACACTTCACCAGACCTTACATCGGAGTAACGGTCCCCGCTCGGGGGTGCTGCTCGGTCCGGCTCGGTCCCCGGCTGGGACTATACTAGTCAGACTTACGGTCTGACTATAGGAAGGATCCAGGAAGGATCTGCTCTTGTCTCCTCGGGGATCAAGGCAGCTGGGCCTGTAGAAGAAGAGCAGGGAGGGCTGGTGGCAGACCGCAGTGGAGGCCTGTGAAATCAGGGTGTAGGAAAGAAGGGAAGGCCGTGTGGCGGCTCTCGGTGGCTGAGAGCCGCTGTTCACTGTGAGTTGGTGCGGGAGAGAGGAGCGAGCAGGGCTGTGGTCCCGGCCCGTGGGGCAAGCTCGCACACCCGTCTGCACCCGCGCTGGTCTCCCATCCCCTGCTCGTGGCTCCCAGTATTGTTGTGGGATACAACCACCCGTTCTGTTGCTATTTGTTGGACTACTGACGCTTTCAGGACTCTCCAGGGTGCTGGTGTTGGTCCTGCCCCAGGACGTCAGAGACGTGGCTGCTCCCCTCGGCTTCCTGCACTCGGCCCAGCCCTCTGGTCAGTCTGGGGCAGATGCTGGGCGGCAGCAGGCAGGGCCCCCTCAGCCCTGGGAGTGGTTGGGTCCCCAGCAGAGAAGTGACGGCTTACATTTGCTCCGATCTCCACATTCCCCAAGACTGACGTATCCTGCTGTCGGCCGTGGCTCTGTGGACAGGAGGCAGGAAGATGTGGGATTCTCCCCAGCGGACAGATGAGAGACCTGGGGCCCCGGGGCCACACACACATGCACTTCCCTGTGTCATTAGCAACCCTCGAGCTCTGGGACATGCTGGCTTCTTGACCTCCGGCGACCCTGCTCTTTGTGCGGTGACCGGGACAGCTTTCTGCCGTGTGTGTCGTTTTACCTCATGGTCCCATGATGTACGGCCAGACTCCTTCTGCCTCGTCAAGGGCCTGTGTGCTGGTGGGCAGGTGGGACCAGCGGTCCTGTGTCTGTGGGACCCGCCTCTCCCCACCTCGGTGTCTCCGTTTGTAAAAGGGGCCAACAGTGCCGTGCTGGGAATGGGAACAGTGAGTGCAGATGGAGCCCTTGGCCGAGGGCCTGGGTTCAGCACTCACCATGTTACCCGTTCTGGTGACCACTGTTCTGACTGTTATCGTCACACTGACCTGCTGGGCAGGCTGGTTAAAAGTGAGAGTTTTAGGGATTCTGGCCACAGCGATCATAAAGTAAATAATGGGGAAGATAATCCAATGCCGGGTTTCCAGAGTAAACCTCAGTCTCTGGCTCAGGAGAAAGCCTTTTTGTTTTGTTTTGTTTTGTTTTGTTTTGAGAAGAGGAAGGCGAGCTGGGGTGGGGCAGGGAGGGAGGGAGAGAATCCCAGGCAGGCTCCTGGCTCAGTGTCCAGGCCCACACGGGCCGGATCTCACGACCCCAAGATCACGGAGATCACCGCCGCGGTTAGAATCAGGAGTCGGGAGTCTACACGACGGAGCCCCCGGGCGCCAGGAACCGTCCTGCAGCACAGGGCGGGGCCCTCGGGGCAACGGCGCTCTCTCTCCTAGCCCCTCCTGAGCTTGTTCTCTGCAGTGTGGGTGCAGGGATCTCGGTGGGGGGCCTGGGGACCACACGGGGCTGTCTGCAAGGGGCTTTGAGTGTCATGCCTGGGGGATGCTCAAGCTGGGGGGTGGCAGGATGCGCTTCGCACCCTCTAGCCCCCGGGAGGGCCCACCCCAGAGGATGGCCTGGCACCAGGCGGGGTGTGGGTGGGGGCAAGCGATCTGGCCCCCGGCTTCTGGAAGAGGCCCCAGCGGCCCGTCCACACAGGGCCATGGAGGCACTCGTTACTGGGAACTGTGGCCGAGGGGTGTGCTGTGTCCTGAGAGGCTGGGACAGGATTCCTGCCTGCAGAGTAGCACGACCCTGTGGGGCAGGGCTTGCACTGTGGCGTCAGGGACCTTGGCTTGGAATCCCAGCCTTGTCTTAGAGGTGAAGGGGCTGCGGGCCCTGGGGTGGGGACGCAGGGGGTAGGGCCACTTCCCCGTGTCTCTGCGGGTGCAGCACGGGCCCCATTCTGTTTTAATTTCTACCTTAGTTTCAGCACATGTCCGTGACGGTCTCTGCTTGCCTGTCGTGCGGGGTCTTCCCACGAGGGACTGGCTGACGTCCGTCTGTGCTGACGTCCATCAGGAGTGTGTCCCCCCACCTGCCTTTTCCCTGTCCACAGCGGGAGTTCGTTCCGCTCCCTGTGGCACACCCAGGCGCGGCCGGGCCCGCGTCTTCACCTGGCGAGGATGTGTCCGCTCCAACAAGGACGTGCTGGCAGGTGTGACGCAGCAGGAAGGGCCCTGAGGCCAAGAGAACTCCTTGGGGCCGCCCGAGGCCTCCCCACCCACAGATGGGGCGCACTGGCTACCTGCCTGCCTTGCTTCTCCCGGGCCAGCAGCCCGCCAGGGCCGTCCCGAGACCGGAGATGCATCCTGACTGGCTCACGGCTGGGATGTGGGAGCCGAGGAACGTCGGAGAATCAGGTGTCAGGGCAGGAAGCCCAGAGCACTGCCAACCACACCCCCGGGTGACCCAGAGGACTCGGAGTCTGTGCTCATGGGTGGGCTCAGGACGGTTTTGCCCGAGTCCTCCTGGCCTGAGGTGCTGGGAAGAGGACAGTGCTTGTCCCCCGAAGAGGCCACATGCCATCATTCTGGGTGTAGACAGCACACAGGGGCTTCCTGATAATGTCCTGAGGACCAGATGCCCCGCTCCTGTGGATCCTGGAGAGGATGACCTGGGGATGCCCCAGACAAAAGTTGGATCACTGCTCACCCGAGTCTGCAGCCCCAGGGGATGGACTCTGAGCTCGTGCTCCGTTAGTGTTTGGGCGCGTGGCCAGTGACCCGGGCCTCCCAGGCTGGGCAGACCGGAACACACACACACACACAAACAGGAGCTGGATTTGTCTTAAGCCGAGGTTTGCAGGACCTACTGCCCCCAACCCCTGAAGCCCCCTCTTCCCCACCCCTCTGACTGCCCACCCTGCCTCCCCAGGTCCCCCTTCCCATTCCACACAGTTTTCCTCTGGGGTCAGGGCACGATCAGGGAGAGAGGAGAGGAAGGGCATCTGT
This sequence comes from Lutra lutra, assembly GCF_902655055.1. NCBI lineage: Eukaryota > Metazoa > Chordata > Mammalia > Carnivora > Mustelidae > Lutra > Lutra lutra. The sequence continues at coordinate 200,954,206 of NC_062280.1, forward strand.
GCAGGCAGAGGCATTGTGGAGACACCCAGAGGGGACCCCAGGGGTGTCACTTCCCTGTGGCTGTGATTCGATACTCGGAGGACAGAGGCAGGGCACCGGACACCCCGCCTGACACAGACGAGCCCACTCACAAGCCGGCCCATGGAGAGTGGCCCGTCTGCGTCTGCGGCTGAGCTCCGACGAGGAGAAGCAGGGACGGAACACTGAGGGGTGATGTTCCTAGTGGGGGCGTTTGGGCCTTTTGGAGGTATGTGGGACCCCCCAGCCCACCATGGGGACCGGAAGCACTGTGGGGACTGTTTTGGTTTGGACGGAAGATCCTTCCAGCCCCAACCCCACTGTGACAGAGCTCTCCATGCGCAAAACACAGCTGCCATCCCCGCGGGAATTTACCATTCACGTTTCTTTGAGGCGCCACAAGGAAGGAGACAGAACGCCTCCCCGCCCGGGTGGGACAGCCTGTGGGAATTGCTGGAACCAGCCCGAGGGGGCTGTGAAGGCTTGTGCAGTCCACCAAGATGGGCCAGGGCAGGACATGCCTGGACTCCTGTGGGGACTTGGGCTCGCAGGCCTGAGAGAGACGCTGTATTGCAGGGAAAGACCCTCCTGGCAGTTGGCCCTGAGCAGGTGTTTGTGGCAGGGAGTCCGGACGGTGGCCTCAGAATGCAGGACTGGGGCAGAGCAGTAAGAGCCGGAGTCTCGGGACGCACACGTGAGCCCAGAGCACGGGGACCGTGGTCCCCGGGGCCTGCTCGTGGGCTGTAGCTTGGCCTGGGACGGGCAGCCATGTCTGCACCTGCTGCGGTGTGTGGAACGCACACGTCACGGCCACCCCAAGCCCGGCATGTGAGCGTCCGCCAGCCCTCCGAGGCTGAGCACGGGCTGTGGCATGAAGAGGGACATCTGGATGTGGGCAAGGCACAGCTGTGAGGAGGCCCTGTCCCCTTAGCGCTGCGGTGGCCCCATGGAGCGTCTGCCCTGGGCGGTCCCTCCTGAGGTCCCTGGAAGGGAAGCTGCGTGCCCGTCCCGTGTGCGGCACTGGTGACGTGGTGGGCGTCTCGGTCTAAAAAGGCCTAATTGCAAAGGTGATCAGGAATGTTTTCTTGCTGGGAGAATCACTGACTCCTTTTCCATCTTTGGCCATCAGGAGCTTTGAAAGTCACATGACTGACTTTATTCCTCTAGAAAGTCCTGCCGGTAAGCAGACAGCTCTAAAGACACGGACCGTTCATTTACTGTCACAACATTGGGCTGGTTTTCGATTTTTCTGCAGAAAGCACTGCAGCGAGTTCTGAGGCCCAGCCCAGGGCGGGAGGCGGCCTGGGTGGCTGGGGCGCTGTCAGCCTCCAGCATCTCTGGGAGAGTGGGCTCGCGGAGAGGGGGCTGTCTGCTTACCCTGGGAGAGTTAGAGGCTGTGAAGTGCTCCCTCCCAGTTTCCCCAGTAGAAATGAGGGAGAGCAGCAATCACCAGAGACTTACCAAGTCCCCGATACTCTCAAAAGCCTTCTTCTTCTTCTTCTTTTTTTTTTTTAAAGATTTTATTTATTTATTTATTTGTCATAGAGAGAGAGAGAGAGATCACAAGCAGGCAGAGCGGCAGGCAGAGGCAGAGGGAAAAGCAGGCTCCCCATTGAGCAGAGAGCCCGATGCGGAACTCGATCCCAGGACCCTGGGATCATGACCTGAGCCGAAGGCAGCGGCTTAACCCACTGAGCCACCCAGGCGCCCCTTTTTAAAAAAGATTTTATTTACGTATTTGACGGAGAGAGAGAGAGAGAGCACGCGCGAGCATAAGGTAGGGAGAGGGGCAGAGGGAGAGGGAGAAGCAGGCTCCCCACAGAGCAGGGAGCTGACACGGGACTTGATCCCAGGACCCTGAGATCATGACCTGAGCTGAAGGCAGATGCTTCCCCGATGGAGCCCCCCAGGCGCCCCAAAAGCTTTCTTTCTTTGATGAGGGAGGGGAACCAAGTAGGCAGGCCTGTGGCGGGAAGGGGTCAGGGCCCGTCTAGGAAGGAGGTGCAGGTGGCCGGTGGACTGAAATCAGCTTGGGCCTCCCTCCTGCCCATCTCCCCGGCCTGTCCTTCCAGGAGGGAGATTGGCACAGCTCTGCAGGGGCAGCAGCCGTCCCCCCGTGGCTTCAGACCAGCACATCGCGGTGAGCACGCTGCCCGGGAGGGTCAGAGCACTGCCATGACCTCAGATTTGGTCACTTCGCTTCAGCAGAGACCGGGCTAACAGAGGTACGTGTCCCCACAGGGGCTGACACTCCAGAGCCTGATGAGCTTGGCTTTAATTTAAAAACTCCTCTAACATCAGGCTTGAGAAGATCTCAAAGTATCACTTTAGAGAGCACCCAAACACGCTGAACAGCCGTAGGAGGCGTTGACATGGACCTGGCTGTCCCCTCTCGTCTCTGAGGCCGGCCACCTAGCTGGGACTTTCCAGTCTCCTCGGTGACCTGCACCCCTCTCCACATGGCCATCCGGGCTCTGGGAGGTCGTGCACACTGACCTGCCAGCATCTCGGGGCCACCGCAGCCCAGGACCAGAGGCAGGGGCGGGAGGCGGGGTCCTAAAACAGCGGGACTGTGTGCTCTCCTGGTTCTGGAGGCCACCGGTCCAGAATCAAGGGGTTGCAGGGCCGTCTTCCCCCTGGAGCCTTGGGGAGACTTTCCTGGCTCTTACGGCTTGCTGGAGCCCTTGGTTTGGAGGCATGTAACTTCAGTCTCCCTCTGACGTTTCTTCCTTCCTGCAGGACACCCGTCCTGTGGGATCAGAGCCCACCCACTCCCTGCTCTGGCGAGCAGGTCCCCTCAACCCCTGAGCTTCTGGCGGACAGGACTTCAACAAGTCACGTGGGGGCACTTGTAGCCGATGCCAGGGGTGGGTGGGACACAGAGCAGGGAGGGTCCATGCCTTTCCCAGGGACAGCGGAGCGCGAGTGGACCCCTCTCTGGAGGCTGCTGCCCCAAGCTGCCTTCGGGTCATGGTCTGTGTCTCGGGTCTAGGACAAAATATCGCCTTCCAAGTGTCCAAACCTGACGGTCCCACAAATGCGGAATGAAAAGTGTCAAAGATCTATTAACTCACTAAAGTGGGCATCAGGAAGTCGGTCCAGCTCGTTCGAATGTGAGCTGGAGAGGCCCAGGGAGCCCTCATTTCCACAGAGGGTCTGTTTATTTGAGGCTTAACCGCAGAAAATAAGGGGATTCCTGACATTTCCCTTTGGCAGCCAAGAACAGACACTCGGAATGCGGTGTCTAGGAAACAGCGCCAGATGCGACCAAAGAGTCTGGTCCGGTTCTTAGAATTTACCGTGAGAGCCGTCCCTGTGACCCATGACCCTGTCATGGATGAAGGGGATACGGCCAGTGAGTCAGGGTCGGGCAGAGCTGCCAAGCCCTGAGTGGCCAGAGGACAGAGCTGGGGGGCGCTGGGGGCCCGCACCGACGAGTCAGCTAACGACGTCCAGGGACTTCGGGCACTGAGTGGCCAGGCCGATTTGTGACCTTTGAGATGCTCGGTGCGTGTGAGGACAGCAGAGGCCGGAGCCCAGGAGCGAACGCCAGCCTCCCCTCCTCCGGGTGCGGCCAGCTGCCTTCCTACAGCCTCAGGGGTCCCCGGACCCGGACGCCCCTCAGGGTTGCAGGTTGATCAAGGCTGTGAAGATGTGGACGGGGGTCCTGAGAGACATGTGTGCTCCTGCGTCTTCCCACGCCCGCTCACGCACCTTCCCGTCCTTCCACATGTCCCCATGTGCTCGTTTACATGTCTTGTTTTCAGTCCATGGTTAATTTCTTTCCAGAAGCCCATTTTGAAAATATCATGGATTTCCACTCCATTAAATCTGATAAAGTTAAACGATTAAAAATTTTCTTTTTGGTATAAATAAAACATTTAAACTTAACCTCCTTTTAAGTCATTCAGTATCTTCTCAAATACTTCAGTGTCCCAGAAAAATGATTGAAAACGTGCATCATGGTGTCCATACGGGTGCACGCTTTTCCTTTGGTCTCAGGTCCCAGCATGGCGACACCTGGCCCTAGTCAGGGCCGGGTGTCGGGGCCCCAGGGTGGGGGGTGTCCGGTGGACCCCCCTGCAGTGAAAAGTCATCACCATCGTAGCGATGGTTGTGATGATATTGTCTGCTAAGGATGGTGTATGTTTCCTCAGCGCCCCGTAAGGAATCGGTGATGGACAGTCCTAAGGACACTTTGCTCCTGTATTTATCTGACCAGGACTGAGCAGACTGCGTGCGAATCTCCAGGCTGATCGCACAGGGCTGTTGCCCTCCCCTGCGGACCTACCTCCCCTCTTTCCTCCCTCCCTCCCAGGTGCTCAGGCCTGTGTCGTCAGAGCAGGTCTGGGGTGGGGACTTGGGGGCTCTTGACTCATCCTGGGTCCCGGACCCTGAGCAGCTGCAGGGAGGAGGGGCAGGGGGCGGGTCCCCGGGGTTCTGACCATCTCTAGACTTGGCCCTAAGCCCACCCAGCGGTGGGGGAGGTGGGGCATCTTTGATGGCAAGGCACAGGGTCCCTCCTCTGGGCCGTGGGGACCCCCGGGCAGCCCCCAGGCCTCTCCCTTAGGCTTGTGGCCTCTGCCCAGGTCCACAGTCCAGAGGCCTTGCCAGGGAAGCTGCTGTGGCGTCACTTGAGGTCAGACCTGCCCACCCGGGCTGCGAACTCTGGGCCACATCCTGGGCGAGACTGTGTCTGAGGCTTCCCTGGCCTGGTCCTGAGATCGGTTCCAAATGCAACTGAAGGCGGTGAATGGAGGACCCACTGCCTGGCTGACACTCGCAGGGGTGCCTGGGACAAAGGCCACACCCACGTTCTAAGGCGGGGCCTGCAGGTGCTGCCCCAGTCTCCTGTCTGCTGATAGTCCTGGAGTCCCCAGGTCGCCCAGGCCAAGCCTCACAGGGGATTGCCGGCGAAGGAAACGCTTCTGTCCAACCTTGCTTATCTGATCTCAGCAGCGGGTCCCACGATCACAAGTCGCTTCCTCTCTCAAACAAGGCAGGGGTGTTCGCAAACACCGCGGGGGCTCCTTCCCCGGGGGTCTCCCTCTCTGCTCGGGAGAGGACTCCGCCAGCTGGTAGGCACCGCGTCCTGTGTCGTTCTGGGGACCTGCGATTCTCTCTGGCCTTTCCCTCAAGGTCGTTTGAAGTGCACGGTGTCCTCATGCGTTCCCAGGCCCCCATGACGGCAGCCTGAAGAGCGACCGGCCTCCAGCACAGCGGGGAGGAAAGTCACCCAGAGCAGTGGACACCGTCGAACGCTCGCGTCCCCTGAAGGCCTGCGGTCTAGACCGTAGCAGTCCCTTCTGTGACCTCCCTGCTCTTCCTGGGGGTGGAGGCTGGGCCCCGGATGCCCGGCTCAGCAGTGGCCCCTGAGAGACCTCCGCAGGGAACTCACGGAGCACCCCAGAATCCCCGTGTCTGCGAGGTTCTCACGGAACCTTCAAGTCCGCAGGGAGCAGTGAGGCCGGTAGAGCGAGTCCTGTTGTCCCGGGGCCCTGGTGGGGATGCCAGCCCGCACCCCGGCCTGATTTGTCTACACCCCACCCATTTCCTCACTGCGTTATTTTAAGGCAGTCCCAGACATGATATTGTTCTATCCCGAACACTCCAGAAAGTCTTCACAAAAGATAAGAGCGCAGCACGACTCCGTATTTGCGCCTAGAGAAACTGTCAGTGACCCCTCCAGGTCACGCTCACTGGGTTTCCACGACGTCCTCCGAGTCTGTTTTAATCTTTCCATCTCCCTTCCCCACCCATTCTTTGTGATTTATTTGTCTGTGGTGGGTGGGGTGGGGTGCTGAGCAGGCCCTCCCTCTGCTCAGCACTCCCTCCTCCCTGGACCCAGGCTGTAGGCCTCTCCTCGCCCTCCCCTGTGCAGCACTCCCTCCCCCCACCCTCCCAGACCTGGGGTTCTGGCCTCTCTGGCTGCCGGCCTGGGGCCCCCCCCGATCTCACTGGAGGGGCTGCACGGGACGTCCTGAATCTCCTTCCTCCATGTCTCATCATTACCTACTACTTCTCTGAGCACAGAGGCCCTTCCTCTGCTGTGTGGCCCCCGGAGGGCAGCCCGTCAGTCCATCAGGAAGCGCGGGGACAGGCTCCCTCCTTCCCCCGCGCTGTACCAACTTTCGGAAGGGCTGCTGAGGGTCTTAGCATGTGCCAAGGGGACTTGGGGGGTTATTTTGAGCATTACCAGGATCAGGGTTTTACCACCGGGATGTGCTTCTGCCTGTCACACAGACCATGGGTGGGGCTCCCGTGCGAGCGTCCACTGTGCCCCCTGTGTCTCTCCAGGCCCAGCCTCCCTCCTCGTCTGTCCTCCATGGCCTTGCTTTGATGAATGACTTGTCAGGTTTAGTGACTTGTCCTGGTTGGGGTTTTTATGGGAGAAATGGAATGAGCAAATGGAATTATCCGGAAAGGGTTCCTCTTCCTGCCTTAATTTCATTCCGCAAAATGTTACTCTGAGAGCAGAACAGAGAAAGCTCTCTTGCCCGCCGCCCGACCGTGGTTTCTTCTCACGTGGAAGTGTCATTCTGCAACTCAACACACTTGCTGAGAGCAGAGGGAGCCAGGACAGAGGCTGGGCGGAGGGGGCGGGTCAGCTTGGGCCCCTCATTGCAAAGCCTCAAATACCGGCCACCTGGGTGTGGGTCCGGGTGGTCAGGCCTGCCCTGCCCCTGCTCTCCCACCGTGGCTGCACCCTGGGGCCTCCCGTACCCCAGCATGGGCACCCAGCCCCACCCATGCCCTACAGGCTTCCTCACAGGTGCCCTGCCCTTGAGCGTGGGACCAGGACGCGCCGGGCAGGCCCCGGAGGCGGGCCTGCGGCTGTGGGCAGGGAGCCCGGGGTCCTCAGGGAGCTGTCAGAGGGTCAGAGGTCGAGCTGTTCTCTGCTCAGGACCTGTGGCACCGGGCGGGAGCTCGTGGTAGGTGGGGGCGCCTGCCGATTTCATCTTCCTCTGCCGTCACAGACCTTCGCCTTCCACCTGGGGAAGAGGCCCTCCGAGCTGTGCTCCCCAAGGCAGAGGAAGGCCCATCCCTGGGCCCCTCCCTGTGCCCTCCTGTCCTGCCCACAGAGGCCTGGGCACAGCGAGGCAGCAGCAGGAGAGGGCTCCCCGGCGCCGCGGGACGGGTGTCTGTGAACATGGGCAGAAGGACAGGAGGGGCCACCAGAGCCTGCCGGCTGGCCCTCCAAATGAGGTGGCATCGGACAAAGAAAGGAGGAACAAGAGGGAAAGGAAAGCGCTTCCCCCCACCCCAGGGATCTGTGTGCAGAGGAGCAAGGCAGCCGCGTGCTCGGTGCAGAGTCTGGAGACGCCTGTGGGGCCACCAGGTGCCGCTACCTGGAAGGTTTCTTCCCAAGGTCTGCGTGTTCCTGCCTCTGGCCCTCGACGCACCTGCTGCCTCCACCCAGCCCCCCACGGAACCCCAAGACCACACGGCTAGCTTGGAATTGAGTCCAGGACAGGCTGTCCTGTCCCCGCTGAAAGGGGTCTGCCTGTGACCCACCTTCCAGGTGCAGGGACCTCCCCGGTGTGGCTCACGTCTCTGGCACTGGCTCCGCGCACCACGGACGTCCAGTCAGCGCTCCTGAAGGCGGGAACAACACAACGCGTCATCTCTCGGTTCTGGAGGCTGGAAGGCTGAAAGAAGGTGTCAGGCAGCTGCTTCCTTCTGGGGGTTCTGAGGGGCCCGTTCCCTTCCTTTTCCAGCCTGGGGGCCCCCGCGTCCTTCAGCCCGCAGCCCCTTCCCTCACTTCCAACCAGCAGCCTCTCTGACCCTCCTGCCTCCCTCCCTCCCTTATAAGGACCCGCTTAGACACCCAGGAGCGTTGCCCATCTTAGAGTCCTCAGTTCTGTCTTGCGGGAGGGTGACGCGGTGGGGACGGGCGTGGAGGTCTCAGGGGTGTGGCTCTGCCGACCACATAAGCCACGCAGAGGCCATCACCTGTGCTCGCACTCTCCGCCTCTCCGTGCCCCTTTCCAGACGGAGCCCGCGAGGACCGTCAACGCAGGCACAGAAAGTGCAAGAACACAGCCGTCCGGGGTGCCGTGCTGTTTCTGGTGTCCGTGGTCTGTTTGCTCAGGGCAGCGCCAGCCGGGAGCAGCCTTGCCTCAGTTCCCAGGTTCTCAGGGCCAGTCTGCTGGGGCTCCAGGCTGGGGTGGGAGGTGGAATCTGGGGTCCGGGGGTCCCAAGGAGGCTGTATCGCCTCTCCCTGAGGGTGGGGAGCACGGTCCCCAGAGAACTGGGGGTTGCCTGGCCTTGTTCCGCACTCAGCCCTCAAGCCGGGACCACCAGCTCGCTGGACCCCTGAGACTGGAGGCCGCATAACCCTCCCACCCCGCACCCTGGGCTCCCTCCACCCAGGACCAGGCAGACCCTGCCCTCAGCCTGAAATCCCTACAGGTTCTCTGGGTCGTCCGTCTGCTCAGTGAGGACCCTGAGGGAGCCGAGGATGACGGTCAGGGTCAGGGTCCCTCTGGGCTCACCCAGCTCGCGTTCCGCAGCCATAGGGCCCTCATGCACCAGATCCGGGACCCGGAGCCACTGTCAGTAGTTTCGGACTTTCCACTGCCCAATCACGTCACCTGCAAACAGAGATAGTCTCACTTCTTCCTTCCCAATTTGTATAATTTTTACTTCCTTTCCTTGTCTTAATTGCAGCCCTGTAGGACCTCCAGTGCCACATTAACTAGGAGTGGAGATGGGGACCTCCTCGCCTTGTTCCTGACCTTAGGACCAAAGCTCTGGTTTCCCAGCGTGAAGTGTGATGTTAGCTAAAGGTTTCTGTAGGTGGCCTTCATCAAGTTGAAAAGTTCTCTTCTGGGGACACCTGGGTAGCTCAGTCGTTAAGCGTCCGCCTCTGGCTCAGGTCATGATCCCGGGATCGTGCCCCGCATCGGGCTCCCTGCTCGGCGGGAGGCTGCTTCTCCCTCACCCACTCCCCATGCTTGTGTTCCCTCTCTCGCCATGTCTCTGTCAAATACATAAATAAAATCTTTAAAAAAAAATTTCTCTTCTATTCCTAGTTTGCTGAGTCTTTTTCTCATAAATGAGATTTGGATTTTTGTGAAATGCCTTATGTCACTGTGGTTGTGATCGTACGATTTTTTTCCTGCTCAGCACACGCGGGTAAGTCCCACTTGGTCCTGGTACACGGTCCGTTTTCGCGTTGTTGGATTCTATTTGCTAATATTTTCTTGGCGATTTTGCACCTATGTTCGCGAGAGATGGTGGTGTGTACTTTTCCTTTTCTTACGTTTACATCAGGGTAGTTTGCCTGATAGGCGAATGGGTTCGAATGTTCTCTGCTCCTAGTTTCTGGGATTGCAAAGTATCAGTATCATTTCTTCCTTAAACATCTGGCACAATTGGCCAGTGGACCTACCTGGTCTGGTGTTATTCTGGAAGATTATTAATTATTGATTCAGTTTCTCTAGGGTATATACACACATACACCACCTGAATCATCTGATTCTCTGCGTGCGTTCCACTGGGCTGTGTCTTGCACAGAACTGGCTCATTTCAGGTGGGCAGGCTCAGACTGATTTATTATTTCTTTTTTTCATTTTCTTTTTTTCTTTTTTCTTATTTATTATTTCTTTTTTCTTCTTACTTTGGGTGTGATTTGCTCATCTCTCTCCAGTTTCACAATGGGGAAATCTAGATCACGCACTCGAGACCTTCCTTCTGGAATCGTTCTCAAGCCCCCAGGCATCACCACTGCGCTCCCCACACACGGGTGTGATAAGGGACATTTTCTTTTCACTTAATCAAGACAATTCCTCATTCCTCTGGAGGCTCCTTCTTGGACCCATTTATCCAAATGTTCTGGGCCCCGACAACCCTTCCCTCATCGCCAGACCGAGGCCACCCGGGTGTGCCTGATTTCCACAATCCCGTGTGTCTTGTCTTGCGTTTCTTCTTTGTTCTTTCTTGGAGTTTCCATCTTTCTGTTTACATTATTCATTTATTGTTGCGTGTTGTAGACATTGTCCGTGAGAGCCCTTGGCTTGTTAATGTAGAGATTCTAAATGACTGGTCCAATCACTCCAGAGTCCCCACTGGGCCCGCACAGCTGGGGCACGTGTTCGAGCTGCCTGTGGCCACCTCGTGACTTTTCGTTGGAAGCTGGACACGATGGATGAGGCAAAGAGAGCCAAGACACTGCGTCCTTCAGGCTTTGGTGTGAGGTACTTGCTTATCTGATGTTCTTTCTGGCTGGGTTTCTTGGACTATAACCTCCAGCACATGCTGGAAATAGTTGGAGCCACAATTCTCCAGTTGTTTCTTTTCTCGGCTGGAAACTGGCGTCTCACTGTTACCATCACACCAGCTGTGTGTTTCTGAGTGACCTTGGTTCTTCTAGTATGCTTGTTTTTAAAATTATGAATATTTGCTGAATTTTGTCAACTGCTTTCTGTACATCTGTTGAGACGATCGTGTGAATCCTTTATTCTGTAATTCTGTAAATTACAAAAATTGATTTTTAAAATTAACTCTTTTTGAATTTTGAGATAATTGAAGATTCACACTCAAATCAGACAGATTTCATGGGCCCTTTCCCAGTGTCCCTGCAATGGAACAGTTTGCAAAACCGTGAAACAGTGCCACGAGTAGGGTGCTGACGTGGCTGGGCCAAAGCACGGACCGCTGCCATGCAGGGACCTTTGTCAGTCACACTCCTCCAGGCAGTGGGTTTCCATACTCTGTCCAGAACGTGTGGCTGTTATCTGTGGGCAGGCTGGCTCTGGGGTCCTCTGCATCCTCTCCATGTGATAAATGTTGCCCGTTTGCCGTGTGCACAGAAAGCTTCCCCAGCTTCTCCTTCATGATCATGTTTACTTCCATGAAGAGTTCCGAGTGTACAGACGTGCTTCCATCAGCCTTTCTCACAGTACCCCCGGATTTTGTATCCGGAAGGTCCAGATCCCCCAGTGCTGCCTTCTTCGTTCTGAGATCACAGAAGTGCGTGCCTGCCTGCTCTCTGCCCAGTTCTGTCGCATGTAAGTCCTTGATCCGTCTGAAATGTATTTTCTACATCTACATTCCTACTACATGGAATGGAGAGTAAAGAGAAGGAATATTTTCTTACCCCAATGGATAACCGGTTGCCTCAGTATCGTTTCCCGAGTAATTTATCACTTACACGTTTTATTTTGAGTCTTCAGTGTTCACCCTTCAACACAAGTATTTCTGTCTTTAGTTCACAGACCAGATTGGTGAAATCAAGTTACGCAAGTGATTCCAGGTCACACAGCAAAAAACTCTGAAAAGCCGGAATCCAATCAATGTCGCAGAGCCCTCGGCCCAGGCTCTTCCGTCCCAGTTGTAAACGCCCTTGTCTAAAGTCAGGGCACTGGGGCCGTGGGGGCCTGTCTTCGGGAAGCCTGTGTCTGGACGAGTTGCCCAGCAGCACAGTCTTTGGTTTGGGGCTAGCGATGCTTTGTGGGAACCATTGTCTAGGTATGTCTCTACAGCACTGAGACAGCCAACCCCTCCCCCTGGCTGATCCGGGCCCCTCTGTCTACACCGCATTGGCCACCGTCTACACCGCACAAACAAGAGTCTCCTGTCTGTTGCAGAGTCACTGCTGCTCTTTGAGATGCACCAGTGGGACTCAGATGGAAAAGCTGAAGAGGAAGATTCTGCTCCGGAGAAAGTCGGCTGGCGGCTGGTCCACTTCCCCCCCGTATCCCTCAGTTTTGTGGGAAAAAGCATGCTTTGCTGAAAGGTAAGCAGGAGGGAAAGCCCTTGGCTGGGAAACCAGGACAGACCCTTCCCAGCCGGGGCCCCTGGGGAGGGCTGGCTCGCCTCATTGCCTGTCACACTCCACAGAGGAACATCAGCAGGGGAACATCTGAACAGTGACACGTCTACGAGCCACTGAACGGTTCCGCGGCTCCTGACCTGGGTGGACACAGGCACAGGTTGTCCTAATGTGGAGCCCGGGCTCCCAGGGTCACCACCACGTCACCCCTCCCTGGAGCGCCCCAGAGCCGGGCACACAAACACATATGTGAACACCTACCAGGTGCCAGAGACCACGGTGGGTCCTTGTCTCAGAAGCGCACACAAGTCGGGCTAAGGATGGAGCATAGCCGGGGCGGGCGGGTGGCACACAGAGCTGTGCAGTTCCTGAGGTGTGGCGTTAGGAGGCCGTACGACACCGGCCGGGGCTCACAGTCTCACTGAGCTGGGTCGGCCTGTGCAGAGGCTGCCGCGAGCCTGTGACCCAGAGGGGGCCCTGCGCGGCCAGGCGGGGAGGTTAGTAGGCAGCGGGGGACGTGTCTGGCGAGCTGAGAGGAAGCCGCAGGAGGCTAAGCGGAAACCAGGTGTCACCCAGGGTGACGGTGACCAATGAAACGCTTGCAGACAGAGAAGGCTCCGCGGCTTGCTGGCAGGACTGCGGGTCCCGACAGAGCTTCCCCACGGCTTCCCGTGGCCCTCGGGCTGGTGGGCTGGGGCCTCTCGTGTGGCCCAGGGGGGCCCCTGGCCAGCATTCCCGGCACACGGCGGAGGAGCGCAAGGGCATGGAAGGACCGATCATGCGGAGCACGGGGTAAGCTGGGAGAAGTTGCCCATTTGGGTGGTACTAAAGCTTCTCCTTGGCTGAAGACCCCTTCCCAGGATAAATGTAAATGAGAGAAAGTATTTGCAAATCATGGTTCTAACACAGGACTTGAATCCAAAATATACTCTACATCCAGCTACCAGAAACAAACAAGCCATCTAGAAAATGAGCAAAAGGTCTGAACTGATGCTTGGCCGCCATCATTGGCCACAAGGGAAACGCCGATCAAAGCCACACGGACAGCAGGGCACACCTGTCGGCACGGTGACGAGGCCACATGCCGTTGGGGAGAGCGGGAAGCTGGTCTCCTACCGGCTGTGGGAGGAGGTCAGGGTGCGCAGGCCACTGGCCCACAGCCCCGCGGCCCTTTCTAGAGTCGAGCACAACCCGTTGGTGTTTATCGGGGAAACAAGATCGTCTGCACAAATGCTGGTAGCAGCGGCGGCTTTACGTGGTGTAACTGTGGGCCTGGAGAAGGCTCAGTGGGGCCCAGAGTTTGAGCAGGGGTTCCCACCCTGGCCTGGTGTGACGGCCGAGCTGGACTTCATTCTTTATGACTTTGTGGGGCGGCAGACTTGTGGGAAATGCGAGTTCCTTGGTTGGCCCGTGGAGCTCAAAGCCTGGGAACGGCGCTGGCAGGTGACTGGACATGGGCCTCTCCGCTCAGACCGCTCCGGCCAGGTGGGCCCCCGGAAGGAAACCAGGGGCTGCCTCCCAGAGGAGGCCGTCTGTGCAGGAGCGTGGGGCACGGGCCACACACACCCCTGTTCCGCCCGCGGCCCGCAGTCCTGTCCGCAGAGCCGGCTTCTAGAACGACACCCGACCCGAGGTGAGCTCGGGTGGGGCTAGAGGGGTTGGCTCTGGGCCTTCAGGGAAAGGCCCACAGAGACCACAGCCTCGGGGGCCGCTTGGATGGTGGAGCCGAGCTCTGCCGCGGGAGGGCTCGGCGCAGACCCGGCCCAGCCGCCCCACACGCTCGCTCTCCCGGCCACGCCCTGCTTGCCCGCCGGCAGCGAAGGTGGAAGGGTCCGGCTCCACCGGCTGCGGAGGCTGTCACACGCCTCCGTTACTAAAAGCTTGGGCCTAAGAAAATAGAGCAAAGCTGAGGAAGGGAGGTGTTTGGCGGAAAATTGTTTCCAAGGAATTCTGACGGTTTGGAGCGTTCAGCAGAGTTTAGTTTTGGTTGAGAGAAGCCACCCAGGAGGAAAGAATCCCAGAAATTCTTCGCGGGCTGAGTCTGGGCATGTCACTTCGGCGCGGTCACAACGCGCTCTCCTGGGCTGTTTGTCCTGGAGGACGTGGGGCTTTGCAGGTGAATGTGCACGCGGAACGACTGACGGAACGACCATCCTGTGTGACCCCCACCTCGATGAGACACAGGAGCTCTCCATCTTGCCGAAGGTCCCCCTCCTGCACGGCCCCCGCTCCTGCCAGAGGCAGCTGCGGTGCTCTCGGCTCCGTCACTGTCACGGATCAGCTTGTCCCCTTTGAGCTCCATGCGGACGGATGCCCCCCGCTGTGGCTCTCTCCGGGTCGCGCGCATCATCCGCCCCTGGAAAAACAGGCTGGTCCATGGCTGTTTGGCAAAATGCAGACGAGTCCCCTCTTCCGTGGGGAGGGGGCTTGGGTCCGGGATGAGGGGCCCCAATTTCCTGACCGCTTGTAGATGGAGAGTGTCTGCCCCCTCCTGCCCGTGACCCTGTCTGTGGCCCTGGGGAGGCCTGCGCCAAAGGCCCCAACCGGGGGGACGGGAGTCACGGACAGAGGGGGCCTGAGGGAAGAGCGGAGTCCAGGAACCCAGGGTTGCAGGGGTTTCTTGCGACGTTCCCAGGCCCTGCCTGTAGTAGGTGCGGACGAGGTGACGAGGTCAGTGAGATTCTCCCCCGCGGGACAGGACACGGGACCGCAGGCGGAGGGCGGGCAGGCGGGCTCCGCAGGGGCAGCCCCACCACCAAACAGCAGCGAGTGCGGCTGGCGCTGGGTGCTTGCTGCTGAGGTTTTGTTTTCCCTCATGGAGAAGCAGGAATTTGGATGCTCCGAACCGCCAGCAAACTGAAGGTTGAGGCCTTGGGGCGGGGGAGGGGCTCGGGGTTCTTATTCCAAACTTCAAAGGCCTGAAATCAGACTAGATGATCACTGGTTGGACCTCGGGCTCCAAGCTGGTGAAGCCCGGCTTCATCGTGGCCACCCAGGGCTGCGGCAGTGAAAGCCAGTCCTCTGCAATGAGGGACCACAGGCCAAGTTGCCCAGGGGTGCAGCCAGCTGGACGCCAGCCCTGCAGATCACAGGATCTCAGTCTGGGGGAGCAGAGAGGTCCCAGTCAGCTCCCACCCGCCTCTGCAGCCCCAGCAACCCCCTCCCTCGTCCCGCTCCCTGGAGCCTGTGTGGTCCGTTCAGGAAACAGATACACGAAGCCGTCCAACCTAGAAGGAATGAAAAATGGAAAATCAGAGCCAATTGTCCGGGAAAAAGATAAGGAATGTGGTCATGCCTCCGGAGAGTCCTGTTTTCTGTGCAGCATGAAGAGGGATGGGAGAGAAACCGCGGTGGGCTTTCAAGGCCTTCTCCGCTGTTCGGCTGCTGAGCAGTAGACACGCTTCGAGCCTTTCCTGCCTCGGGACCCTGGGCTTGCCCATGCGTCCCACTTCGCCCCAGGCCAGCTCTGTGTGACCTGGCGGGGTGGGGGGCTCAGCAGCGGGAGGGTCTCCTCCAGAATGGAGCGCCAGCCTCGCCACCACGGGGCTGGAACTTCTCGGAGAGACCCTGTGGCGCCCGGAGACTTGGGCCCATTCTTTCCTTACGTCGTTCCCTGCTTCGGGTGCGGACAGTAGGTGCTCCTGATTCCCGGGATAAACAACTCTCTTGGCACAGCTCTCGCGAACACCGAGCGCGGTGCCCCTTGGCACCGTTTGCACAGCTCCTTGAAGCGCAGAGCAGACACCTTCCTGCCACTCTGCAACAGAGGCCGGGGTTCTGGCGTTGGACGTGGTAACTGAAAGCACTTGGTGTGAGTTCAGCAGGTAACGTGTGTCAAGAGCCTTAAAGACTTCCATATCCTGTGCCAATATCGTACTTCTGGGAAAGGAATTCAAAGGAAAAAATTCAAAAAATGGAAAAAATCAATATACCCCAAATATGCATCTTGATAGCCTTATCTGTTTGTTTATTTATTTAGGATAGCCTTAACTGTAAGAGCGAAAAATATCAACGCCCCGCGTGCCCAAGAGGGAGGCTGTTGGGTGGGCTGCGTGGCCAGCCCTCAGACCTCTGGGCCCTGAGACAGTGACCCAGTCAGGAGCCGAGAGAGGCGCTGGCCTACCCAGGAGCTACCGTAGCATCTCCGCTCCAGAGCCAGGAAGATCACAGGCACATATGAGAACAGGTGTTTTCCTTACCCTACAAAGATGCTCACCATGGTTTTCTCTGGGTGATGAGACTAAGTGATTTCTTCTTTTTTTTCCGTTTGTTTTTTATTTCCCTGATTTCCTATAACGAGCATGTCATAATGGAAAATTCCCAATACGCTGTTGGCTTCCTGTGTTCATAGCTTCTGCCCGCGTGTGTGTTGACCACCTCCCGTGTGCGTGAGCTCCTCCCACACGGCAAATTGTTGCACAGACCAGTGAGGACCTGGGGTCCCTGGCGGGGCACAGGGCTCTGCACACTGTCACCTCACCTTCCTGTCTTCAGAGCAGGACGGATGACTTACCTGTGTACTTCCCCTCTGCATAGAGGACACAGAAAAGGATGTCAAGTTGCCAAAGTACATGGTGCGGGGGGCCGGGTCACCCCCACATCCCATGGATGAACTTTGGCAGGGGAGTTAATGTTTGGTCTGTTAATATCACTCCTGGTTGGAATGCAAACCATTTCCAACACCTCCATCGCTCCTGTGCATACTTTCCCTATGAGGTCGCCTGTGGTGGCCAAGGGATTTGCATGCTACGACAAAGTCCTCATGAATTTCCAAACAATAGTCTCTGGTGTCTGTCTCTCTGGCTGAAGGACAGACATCGCAGTTTTGGACTCCCTTTCTCCTAACACACATACTCTGGAAGACAGGGCCTGTCAGTCCTCAACAGTCAGGATCTTACTGGAATGGGTCCCTTTGGTAGCATCTAAGAAAAGCAGACTTTCAGGAAGATGGGCAGAAGGACAGCTTTCCTTGGGCTCAGTGCTCAGACAAAGTGAGAGTAATGCCCCAAATAAAGGACAGCAAATAAAGTGCAGCGAGGGGCTCTCTAAAAATAACGGGGAGATTCAGAGGAGAAAGACCATCTCTAGTCCGCTTACCCACACTTGCTCCGTGGGGCGGTGGGGAAGGGAGAGGGAGAGGACCACGGGGCTGGGACGGGAGCGCCAACTAACCTGTTGCTCGAGTGCGTCTGGATTGACACAAACTGTTTTAAAAAGAGCGAAAAATGTAAATGCCTGTAAAGGCAAGACAGGTTACTGGTATTCGAATATGAAGCTTGTCGCCGTACTAGATATTTTAGAAGTTCAAGCGAGACGCCGTGTGGATTGCAGTGCAAAAGCGAGGCAGAAGCCGGAAAGGACGAGAATGCCGAAGGCGCCGGAGACTTGGGGAAAAGGGGTCGCAGAGGTTCCCTTGCCGACTCGAGCCTGGGGCCAGCAGCAACACTGATTGCGGGAAATAACCCCGTTCGTGGTGCGTGTGTAGACATTGTCCCGTGGAATGTTACCAAACCCAGGGAGACGGGCGACGTGTGCCAAGTGCACAAGGAGGGAAACAGGCTTGCAGAGACGCAGTGTTCGCACAAGATCACACCATAGGCAAGCAGGGCCACGTCGCAACCCAGATAGAACTTTCGAACCCTTACAGCAATGTGGAAATGAATAATTCAAAAGCAAATTCCAGAAACTCTCCAGACCAAGAGTGAATGTTGGCGCTGATGCTGCGCGGTAATCCTTTTGCCCAAGAGCAATTTTATTTATTTATTTAAAAAAATTTTTTTGAAGATTTTATTTATTTATTTGACAGACAGAGATCACAAGTAGGCAGAGAGGCAGAGAGAGGGGGAAACAGGGTCCCCACCGAGCAGAGAGCCCGATATGGGACTCGATTCCAGGACCCTGAGATCAGGACCTGAGCCGAAGGCAGAGGCTTTAACCCACTGAGCCACCCAGGCGTCCCGAAATTGTAATGTATTTTATTTTAAAAATTCTGTTGTACTTTTTACAGGAATCAAAAAAATCCTTCATTAATACTAAATCTATTTTCAAAGCATATTTGCGGTCTGAAGGTTACATGCGCTAAAGAATTCCAATGATTCTCATTAGAAAAATTTGACAGGAACAGTTCAGAGCTACCAAATGTGACTTCATTTTCAAAGGTACGAAGATGTACTTTTTTTTCCTGCTAAAGATTTTTTTTATTAACATATAATGTATTATTAGCCCCAGGGGTACAGGTCTGTGAATCATCAGGCTTACACACTTCCCAGCGCTCACCGTAGCACACACCTTCCCCAGTGTCCGTCCATCACACAGCCGCCCCATCTCTCCCACCCGCCTCCATTCCAGCATCCCTGTTTTTTTCCTAAGATTAAGAGTCTGTTATGGTTTCTCCCTTTCTGGTTATGTCTTGTTTCATTTTTCCCTCCTTTCCCCTGTGATGCTCTTGTTTCTCAGATTGCTGTTATCAGGGAGATCATATGATAATTGTCTTTCTCTGATGGACTTATTTCGCTCAGCATAATACCCTCTAGTTCCATCCACATCATCGAAAATGGCAAGATTTCATTCTTTCGATGACTGCATAGTATTCCATTGTATATATGAACCACATCTTCTTTATCCACTCATCTGTTGATGGACATCTAGGTTCTCTCGATAGTTTGGCTGTTGTGGACATCGCTGCTATGAACATTCGGGTGCACGTGCCCCTTCGGATCACTACATTTGTATCTTTAGGGTAAAAACCCAGTAGTGCGATTGCTGGGTCATAGGGTAGCCCTATTTTCAACTTTTTGAGGAACCTCCAGAGTGGCTGTACCAGCTTGCATTCCCCCAACAGTGCAGGAGGCTCCCCTCTCTCCACATCCTCGCCAGCATCTGTCATTTCCTGACTTGTTAATTTTAGCCATTCCAACTGGTGTGAGGTGGGATCTCACTGTGGTTTTGATTTGTATTTCCCTGATGCTGAGTGATGTGGAGCACTTTTTCATGGGTCTGTTGGCCATTTGGATGTCTTCTCTGCAGAAATGTCTGTTCATGTCTTCTGCTCATTTCTTGATTGGATTATTTGTTCTTTCGGTGTTGAGTTTGATAACTATTTTGGATTCTAGCCCTTTATCTGATGTGTTATTTGTGAATATCTTCTCCCATTCTGTCAGTTATCTTTTGGTTTTGTTGACTGTTTCCTTTGCTGTGCAGAAGCTTTTGATCTTGATGAAGTCCCAACAGTTCATTTTTGCCCTTGCTTCCCTTGCCTTTGGCGATGTTTCTAGGAAGAAGTTGCTGTGGCTGAAGTCAAAGAGGTCGCTACCTGTGTTCTCCTCAAGGATGATTCCTGTCTCACGTTGGGGTCTTTCATCCATTTTGAGTCTATTTTTGTGTGTGGTGTAAGGAAATGGTTCAGTTTCATTCTTCTGCAGGTGGTTGTCCCAATTTTTCCAGCACCGTTTATTGAAGAGACTGTCTTTTTTCCATTGGACATTCTTTCCTGCTTTGTCAAAGATTAGTTAACCTTAGAGCTGAGGGTCCATTTCTGGGTTCTCTATTCTGTTCCATTGATCTATGTGTCTGTTTTTGTGCTGGTACCATACTGCCTTGATGATGACAGCGTTGTAATAGAGCTTGAAGTCTGCAGTTGTGATGCCACCAACTTTGACTTTCTTCTTCAATATTTCTCTGGCTATTTGAGGTCTTTTCTGGTTCCATATAAGTTTTAGGATTATTTGTTCCATTTATTTGAAAAAAAATGGATGGGATTTTGATAGGGATTGCATTAAATGTGTAGATTGCTCTAGGTAGCATGGACACTTTCATAATATTTGTTCTTCTAATCCATGAGAATGGAAAGTTTTTCCATTTCTTTGTCTCTTCCTCGATTTCTTTCATGAGTACTTTATAGTTTTCTGAGTACAGATTCTTAGCCTCTTTGGTTAGGTTTATTCCTAGGTATCTTATGGTTTTGGGTGCAATTGTAAATGGGATTGATGCCTTAATTTCTCTTTCTTCTGTCTTGTCAGTGTATAGAAAATGCAACTGATTTCTGTGCATGGATTTTATATCCTGACACTTTACTGAATTCCTGTCTGAGTTCTAGCAGATTTGGAGTGGAGTCTTTTGGGTTTTCCACATAAAGTATCATATCATCTGCAAAGAGTGATAGTTTGACTTCTTCTTTGCCAATTTGGATGCCTTTAATTTCCTTTTGTTGTCTGATTGCTGAGGCTAGGACTTCTAGTACTATGTTGAATAGCAGTGGTGATAATGGACATCCCTGCCGTGTTCCTGACCTTAGCGGAAAAGCTCTCAGTTTTTCTCCATTGAGAATGATATTTGCAGTGGGTTTTTCATAGATGGTTTTGATGATATTGAGGCATGTGCCCTCTATCCCAACACTGTGAAGAGTTTTGATCAGGAAGGGATGCTAGACTTTGTCAGATGCTTTTTCAGCATCTTTTGAGAGTATCATATGGTTCTTGTTCTTTTTTTAATGTATTGTATCACATTTATTTGGGGATGTTAAATCAACCTTGCAGCCCTGGAATAAATCCCACTTGGTCATGGTGAATAATCTTTTTAATGTACTGTTGGATCATACTGGCTAATTTTTTAAAAAAGATTTTATTTATTTATTTGACAGGCAGAGATCACAAGTAGGCAGAGAGAAGGCAGAGAGAGAGAGGTGGAAGCTGGCTCCCTGCTGAGCAGAGAGCCCAATGCGGGACTCGATCCCAGGACCCTGGGATCATGACCTGAGCCTAAGGCAGAGGCTTTAACCAACTGAGCCACCCAGGCACCCCTGGCTAACGTTTTGATGAGAGTTTTTGCATCGTGTTCATCAGGGATATTGGTTTGTAATTCTTTTTGGTGGAGTCTTTGGTATTGGGAGCAAGGTAATGCTGGCCTTATAAAATGAGTTTGGAAGTTTTCCTTCCATTTCTATTTTTTGGAACAGTTTCAGGTGAATAGTTTTAATTTTTCTTTAAATGTTTGGTAGAATTCCCCTGGGAAGCCATCTGGCCCTGGGCTCTTTTTTTGTTGGGAGATTTTTGATGACTGCTTCAATCTCCTTACTGGTTATGGGTCTGTTCACGTTTTCTATGTCTTCCTGGTTCAATTAGTGTGGCTACTTTAAATGGATCATCTATCCTCATCTCTGCTACCAACTGGTTATCGCTAGCATCTGGAAGCACCACTGGCTTCTTGTATTAATTTTATTGTATGTCATTGTAACTTCCTCTCCTAGTTTTACTAATTTGAGTCCATTCTTTGGGTGTTTTAGGTACGTATTGTGTCTCCAGTCTCTGATTCTGAAGTCGAACAGACCTGTGCTTGCATTCTCGATCCACCATCTAGATCTGGGTCTTGGACAAGTCACTATATTCTCTTTTTCCACGTTGTATTGATATATAATTGACAACACTGTGTAAGTCTAAGGTGTACGACTTGATGATTGTGTATATATATTGTGAAATGGCTACATTAAGGTTAGTCAGCACATTTATCATCTCACAGAGCTACCGTGTGTGTGTGTGGGGGGGGGGTGAGAACATTTAAGATCTACTCTCAGCAAATTTCAAGTATGTAATATAGTGTCATGAACCACAGTCACCATGCTATGTGTTAGATCCCTAGAACTTAGTCATCTAATAACTAGAAATTTGCGTGTTTGATCAGCATCTCCCCATTCCTCCCCACCCCTGCCCCCGGCAACCACCAATCTACAGTCTGTCCCAGTGAGCTGGACTTGTTTACACTCCACATACATGTGAGATCATGAAGTATGTGTCTTTCTCTGGCTTACTCCACTTAGCATAATCTCCTCGAGGTTCATCCATGTTGTTGCAAATGCAGGATTTCCTTCTGTTTTTCATGGCTGGATAGTTATCCATTATATATGTATATGTGACTATCCATTACATGTATGGACATGTATATATCCATTATGTATTTGTACATGCATACACATACATTATGTATTGTATGTTGTACGTAGATGCCCGTTATGTATACATATACATATATGTAACTACTTTGGGGTTGATTTTTGTGAGTGGTGTAAGATAAGGGTCCAAATTCATTCCTTTGCATGGACATTCAGTTTTTCCAATGCCATTCACTGTCTTCTTAAAGGTCTCAGGTTTCATTTTTGTAAAATGTACATGTGCATTTTGTAAAATGTGCAATAAGGTGCACTACCTCATTGAAATGGTGTCACAGTGAAATGAGATAATGTGTTTAAGAGTGTATTATATACACACTTATATGTATGTATTACATATGTAAATATGTATTCCCAGACATGTCATGTGCAAAAAGTGGTAGTTTTGTTTTTGGATGTTGTATCTCTTTTTTCTTTTTTTGGTCTTACTACCTTAGGTAGATCTTTTGGAATCCTGAGTAGCAGGAGAGACAGAAGGTCTCCCTGCCATCACCTGTGATGCTGGGAAAGCTCAATGCTTTACCACCAAGGGCACTGGCACCTGCTTCTAGTTCATGGTCCTTGTCAGGAGTTCTGCCAAGTACCAAATTCATGGCTGTCTCCTCTCCCAGATTTTGGGAGCCTGAAGTGCTTCCATGACCAACGTGGTCTGGGAGCACTATTAAGGCAAAGTCAGGGAGTCTTTCAATGTTGCAGGGTTCAGATGTTCACTTTTAAGCACCTTATAATGATCTTGCTTGGCAGAAGTCCAGGGTGGTCTCCAGACCAGCTGGGCCCAGGGCCCGAGACTCCTATGTGGTTCCAACAGTGCAGTCTGCCCCTGCTGGTGCTCTCCGCCTGAGGATGCTTGCCCTTCCTCCCTACCCTCCCAGGAGGAGGGTCTGTTCTGGACAGCTGGCCTAATAACACAGTATGAGTTACCTCCTCCTCTCCCACCTTTCCCTCTCACTTATCTCAGAGTCTAAAGAAGTGTTGAAATGTGTTGAGCAAACACATCTGGGCAGCTTCCAGGTACAGGCATCCTGTCTTCATGAAGAGGATTTATGACTTTAGATGTACAGCCAGGAAAGGAGAATAAACATGGGTGTGTAGAACATATTCAAAATTTCCCACCAACTTAGAAGAGCAAAAACATGAAGGATGTTTCCTTCTTTTTCTGTTTATCAATATTTACTTTTAAAGACCCTATTTGCTTTTTTCAGAGAAGGAAGGAGAGAGAGAGCATGAACAGCAGAGGCAGAGGGAGAAGCAGGGAGCCCAATGCAGGACTCAATCCTACGACCCTGAGGTCACAACCTGAGCTGAAGGCAGTGGTTCAACTGACTGAACCAGCCAGCGTGTCCCTATTTATCAATATTTTTATCAGATATGTTTGCTAAATTATATCAGTGTGTTTTTAGCATAGGTGAAAAAATAAAGAATTGTCCTTTTTTTTTTTTATCTACTTCTTTTTTGTTTTCTTGAGGGTGTCTTTCCAAAAAAGTACAATTTATTAAGTTTTCCTTTTATGGGTCATGCCTTTTGTGTCCTATCTAAGAAATATTTGCCCACTCCTAAGCTTCAAAGGTTTTTCTCCTACAAGTTCTGTAGTTATAATTTTACTCTTAGGGCTATAATCTATTTTGAGTTAATTTTTGTGTATCATGTGAATTAAAGGTCAATGTTGCATTTTCCCCCTCCATATGACTATCTAGTTGTCTTAGCACCATTTGTTGAAAAGACATTCTTTTCTTCATTGAGTTATCTTAGCACCTCTGTTGAAAATGAATTGGCCACATCTATGTAGGTGCATTTCTACAGATAAGATGCAGTTATCTTTTTTATTTTATGCTTGAATCTGCAACACGGCCAAATTCATGTATACTTCAGTTGTCTGATCAAGCATGAATAGGTGTTGATTTCAAGTTTTTTTCTTCTCAATTGATATGATCATGTGATTTTTCTTCTTTGGTCCATTAATATGGCGGATTACACTGTATGATTTTCAGATATTGAACCAGTCTTACATCCCTGGAATAAACCCCATTTAATCATGGCATAGAATTCTTTTTTATGTATTGCTGAATTCTACGTATTAATGTTTTGTTAAGAATTTGAGCATCTAGATTAATGAGAAACATTGATCTGCAGTTTTCTTTTTTGTACTATCTGTCTGGTGTTGATGTAGGCTTAATATGAGCTTCATAAAATGAGTTGGCAAGTTTTTCCTTCTCTTCTATTTTTCAGAAGACATTGTGTAAAACTGGTATTAATTCTTTAAACATTTGGTACAAGTCTCCAGTGAAACCATCTGGGTCTGGAGATTTATTTTTTGGCAGTTTTTAAGTTACAAATTCAATTTCCTTAATAGTTAGGTATAAAGCTATTCCAGTTATCTAATTTCATATTGGGTGAGTTGTGGTACTGTGTGTGTGTGTGTGTGTGTGTGTGTTATGAATTGGTCCATTTCATCCAAGTGGTCATATTTATGTAGAGTTGTTTGCCCTCATTTTGTCTCTTGTTGCTGTCTGCAGGGTCTGTGAAGACAACCCTTGTTATTTTTGATCTTGGTAATCTGTGTCTCTCTCTTTTCTTTGTCAGTCTTGCTAGAGATTTGTCTACTTGTTTTTTATCTTTTCAAAGAACTAGTTCTGTTTCATTGCTTTTCTCTCATTTTCCTGTTTTTAATTTCATTAATTTCTGCTCTTACCTTTGTTATTTCTTTCCTTCTGCTTCTTTGGGTTTATTTTGCTCTTCCTTTTCTGGGTCCTTTGGGTAGGAGTTTCAACTATTGTTATGTTATGAGACACTTCCTCTTTCCTAATGGATGTAGTTAGTACTAATTTCTCTCAACATTTCTCTAATCATATTCCTCAAATTTTGACATGTTGTCATTCAATGTGATGTATTTATAAAATTTCTCTTGAGACTTTGCGACCCATAATCTAGAAATTCAATGTTTAGTTCTCAAGTGTTTAGAGGTTTTCCTGTTATCTTTCTATTATTGATTTCTGTTAATGATTCCATTTGTTCAGAGAACACATTCTGCATAATTCCAATTTTTAAAAATTTGTTGGGATTTGTTTTATGGCCCAGGATGTGGCCTACCTTGATATATTCCCAAGAGCACTTGGAAAGAAAGTATATTTGGTGTTGTTGGCAGGATGTTTGATGAATGTTAATTCTGATGTTGATAATGTTGCTGAGTTCTGTGTTCTTGTGATTTTCTGTCTAGTTGTTTCATCAGTTGCTGAAAGAGGCAGGTTGAAGTCTCCAACTGGAATTCTGGATTTTGCCTGTGTTCCCTTTATTCCATCAGTTTTAGCTTCACTTATTGTGTAGTTCTGTTGTTTTATGCACACACATGTAGGATTCCTATGACTTTTTGGTGGATTGAGATTTTTATCATTATATAATATCTCTTTTTCCAGCAATTTCCCTGCTCTGAAGTCTATTTTATCTGATATAATATAGTTACTTCTGTTTTCTCTTGGATAGTATTTGTGTGATATATCTTATTCCACTTTTAACTTTCAACCTGCCAATAGTGTTATGTTTGAAGTGAGGCTTTTGTTGGATGGCATATAGGTCCCAGTTCTTAATCCATTCTGCCAATCCTTCAGTGTATTTCCTTCCTTAGGCCATTTACATTTAGTGTAATTATTGATTTGTTAGTGCTCCCATCTATATTTTATTTTATTTTATGTTTGTTTGTTCTATTTTTCACTTCTGTTTTCTTTTTTCTGCCTGTGGATTACTTGAACAATTTCAAGAATTCTATTTTGATTTATCTGTAATTTTTAAAGCATATTTCTTTTGTATAGCTATTTTAGTGGTCCCTCTAGATGCTAATTTATACATGATTAGCTTATCACAGCATATTAATGTCACCATTTTACCAGTTCAGGTGAAGCATAGAATCCTTACCTCCCTCTATGTATTTTTACCCTCTTCGGTCTACAGTGTCATTGTCTTATTTCCTCCACATCAGGCAGTGATATAATTTTTGCCTTGCTTGTCAAACACAATCTAGAAAACACAAAAGGACAAGGAAGGCCCATTGTATTCACACATATTTTTGTTTGACATGTTCTTTCTTCCTCCTTGATGTTCAAGTTTCCTCCTTGGATCATTTCCTTTTGGTCTAGGGAAATTAAACATTCTTTTAGGGTAAGTAAGTGACAAATTTTCTAGTTTTTCTTCAGATGAGAATGACTTGATTTTCTCCTTCAAGCCTGAAGGTTATTTTTGCTGGATACAGGCTTCTAGGTTGACAGTTCTTTGGGTGTTTGAAAAATACTGGGCTACTTCCTTCTTTTCACTATGCTTTCTGATGAGAGATATGCTGTAATTTGAATTGTTTTTCCCCTATGGATAAAATATTGGTTTATTTTGTATTTAGTTTTCAGAAGTTTGACAATGCTGATTTTTTGGTGTGGATTTCTTAGTGTTTATCCCGTTTGGGAATTTCTTCAGCTTCTTAATTTTGTAGGTTTAGGCCATTTGCAAATTTGGGGAGTTTTAATCCATTATATATTTATTTACTTGTATTTTTTTCAGCCCCATCCTTTCTCTCCTCTTCTTCTAGGACTCTGATGTCATGAATGTTGGATCTTTTGTTGGAGTCCTATAAGTCTCTGACTTTTTAAAAAGTCTGTTTTCTCTATGTTGTTCAGATGGCATGATTTTGTTTTCCTTTAGTTCACTGATTCTTTCCTCTGTCCCCTCCTTCCTTTTCTCTGTTGAGCCAATCTATTAAGGTTCTTTATTTCCATTCCTCTTGTCAGTAGAGCTATCTGCCTGGCTGGTCGTATGGCCTGCTGAGTGTCACCTGTCTGGGCACAATCTGGAGCTCAGCTTATGCAGCTGGAACAGGTCACAGGAACCAGGTTGTGTGGTTAGATGCCAGAAGGGCAGGACTAGGTTCTGGCTGGCGCAGTGTAGGCCAGAGTCTGGCAAGTCTATCTTCAGCTCTAGAACTAACTAAATGTTCAGACAGAACTGGAGAAATGCAAATTCGAATAACATTCTGGATGTCCCTTCTTTTTTCTGGTCCTTGATTACCACTGGTGGCTGCAGCTTCCCATATAGACCTCAGACATGTGCTGGCCCAGGAACCCACCCACTTGCCCCACCCTCCTTCCCAAAGGGCTACTTCCTAACACGTAGACAAGCCACCTGGGCTAGGGTTGGGCTGTCTGATCTTAAATATCTCATAGGCTCACAAGAACAGTTTCTATGTTCTGTTTTTGGATAAAGGATCTTCTTTGTGTACTGGTCATAACACACACAATCGCAGTGACTACGACTTTGTATTCTGCCGACACAGTTCCTGTATTTTAGAGGCATCAACTCAAGTCCCTGTGCTCAAGTGCCCTGTGAAGTTGTTTCCACAGATGGCAAGGTCAGGTGTCTCACCTGAAATGCTGTGTTGGTATGAGGTGCAGGATCCCCACTGAGCCAGTCTAACGCCA
Source organism: Lutra lutra (assembly GCF_902655055.1). Taxonomy (NCBI): domain Eukaryota; kingdom Metazoa; phylum Chordata; class Mammalia; order Carnivora; family Mustelidae; genus Lutra; species Lutra lutra. The sequence continues at coordinate 200,981,393 of NC_062280.1, forward strand.
GCCTCAGGCTTGCAGCCATTGTGATCTGTGCTGACCAGTCCAACACCTTGAAGGCACTCAGGTGTGGGACCTGTATGCAGCACCAGCCTCAGCAGGATGGCCAGTCCTGACAGAATGAAGGCTGTCAGGCTGCCATTTACCCACCAGCAGCTTGTGAGCAATACGGTTTCTCCTCCTCCTGTCAAGCATTTGGATTCTTGGCACATCAAAGGGTTAAAGGTGTCTGCTTTTGGATCCACAAAATAAACATAGCATATTTTCCTAATCCCTTTCTCCATGTCTGTACATGGCATTTATGTGCTAATTGTGTTTAATGGAAGCAGAACTCATGCTTGGTTCAAACAAATCCTTAAGTTGGAAAGAATGTTCTCTCCTGTGGTGCATAAGAATGCAGAGTGAGTGCTTGGAGAGTCGGGCAGCCCGGGTGGGAGGATGAACAGGCTGGCACACCACCAGTGTCGACCAGCACAGACTTGCTGTTTGGGTGATCAGCAGCCCTCGCAGCATGGGCTGAGCCTTCTACAGACACACCGTCAAGGGCATTTACTTCCTGGCCGAACGTAAACCAGTTAGTTTTTGTGTTTGCACTTAAAGAACCACCCAAGTGTTCCCCCTTGGTCACAGCCTCTCCTCCTTTGAGAGCACAATCCCGAACATTTCCAGCTCACAGGGCAGCAAGCATGTCCTGATACACTTTCCGTCAAGATGTCTTTCCTGGCGTCACAACAGCCAGTGCTGGCGGCTCAGAGGAATCACGAATGGACTCCCTCGCTGACTGTACCTTCCCAGACCTCCCTCGCTGACTGTACCCTTCCCAGACTGTCTGGATGGCTGCTGAGGTTTTGGCCTGTGACAGGGTTGCAGAAAACTACAAGAGGATTTTGGGAGACCACTATGTCCTTGACTAACAAGTTAGGTAATCCTGCTATGTTTCCGTGACTTTCTTCTTTGCACTTGTGGTTTCAAACCGTAGAGCAGTTTCCTAGGAAACAAAGAGCAGGGAGGAGAAAGAACATGGGAGCCCATCGGCGGGTTGATACGGGGTGGACAGCCCCACTGGGCAGGTTCGCCACACATTCTGATGTCCGAAGCACGGTGTTAAGCCGTCTTCACTGATGTGAAGTTACTGGAGCAGCTACAATGGCAACAGGCCCTCGGAGATGCCACTCTTTCAACATCTTATTTATCATACGGAGAAAGTGCTTGTAAAATCTGGAAACTTCGAAGCAGAGCTTAAAAAGTCTTGCTAATACTCAGAAGTCCCTGCTGAGCAAAGCCCAGGCTTGCAGCAGGGCTCAATTACCCAGTGGAGGGTTTCGGGACAGTTAAACCAGAGGGGACAACGGAGCTTTGTGAATTATGTTTTATATCCTGTCTCTGCTTTTCTCTTTCTCTGGATCCAGCAGTTGAAAATGGTTTCAACTAGCACTTGTGTTTACACAATGGCCTCAGGACCCTGTCATTTCTGAGAGGGGTTACAAAAACGCCTACTAGCCTCCACTGTAGGAAAAGAGAGAAAACTCCTTAATTTTGCTATTTCTAGACATGTCAGGGCCCAGGGGATTGCTATTTTTTTTTTTTTTTTTCAGTTTCTTCTTCACATGGTGAAAAGAAACCTCACACTGTGGGTTTGAAGGGTGGGAATGAAGAGAAAAGGAAAGAAAAGCAGGCCCCACAGAGCCTAGAGGCAGAAGGGACACAATCCCCAGGTTCAGGGCTCCTGTGTGGCCAGGCCCCCACCTGCCACCTGGGGGAGGGGAGCGGCATCTACAGCTGGGCCCAGGGGTCCCACCTGCCTGGAAGGAGGCAGCTGCCAGCCTTCTCAGCAGAGCCCACCTTGGAAGGCACTCTAGAATGGAATGACCTCACTACCCTGAGGTCTGGATGGAGCTAGGGTGGGGGCCCTTTGGAGTAAAAGCAGAGAGCGGGCTCTGTGGAGGCAGAAGTTCCAAAGCCACGGTGATAAGAAGCCTGGTGTCTGGAAGGAATGGCTTGGCCGTGCTGCGCCCGACGCGACAATGTCTGACAGGAAGCGATGGGTGAGGGTCCAGGCTGCCCTCCAGTAAATACAGCCTCAGGGTCCCCAGCAACCACTGGCTCCCAGGCGAGCTTGTTCCCACCGCCTGGGGACAGCTACCCACAGAGCTGCACACACAGGGGTCGGTCGGTCTGTCCTTCCAAGGACTTCCGCTTCTCCCTGCCGCTGCGCTCAGGTTGGTTTGGCTTCGGGACTGGTTTAAGCGGATGAAAGGAGTCGCATCTGAGCAGGTTCCTTGTGGCCAGCGTGTGCCCCACCAGGGGCCCTTCCTCTCTGCTGGGGGCCCCCCTTCCCTGCAGCTGAGGCCCCTTCAGCCTGAGTCTCAGAAAGCAAGCGGGTGGGGACAGAACCCCACAAGCCCGCTCAGATGGCTTTGACTCGAGGCCTGGGTCCAAGGCCACTGCCGCAGCTCGGGACAGGCGCCCGAGGCCCCACAACGAGTGGAGAGAAGGATGGCCGCTGGCCTCTGACCGAAGGAAGCTGTGCGTTAGGGCAGCGACGGCCTGCTCTGGCCTTACTCGGCCCAGCGCTGCATCAGGGAGCCCGCCCCGGACCCCACTCCACACCCCACCGCTCTCCGACCCCAGGGCTGCACCGGGGACACGCTCTCCCGCGTCCACCTCGCGTCCACCCCCGCATCCACCCCCCTCTGCCGGTCTTCTGCAGCCAGATCCTAGCCCCGCAGAGGAGCCCTTCGAAGGACTGGAGCAGCCTGGCCCCTCCCGTCCGTCTTTGGCGCCGAGGTGGGGACGTGGCCTAGCCCTGGCCATCAGGGAGCCCCTTTCCGTGGTCCCAGCAACTGGTGGGCGGGGGGGGGTGCCAATCGGGGCATGGGGGGCTCGGCCCTGCGGGCTCCTGGGTGAGCTTGATCTCACCGCGCCTGCGGCCGCAGGTATGTGCCGTAGTGGTGACAGGTCCACTGCATCTCGGTGGGGGTGGAGTGGGCTGGTCCCCGTCTCGGCTGCGGAGGGTCCCGAGATGATGTTAGCTGCTGAGTCGTCTCACCTGCGAGACCCAGGCCGGCTGTGGGGAAGCCGGTGCAGGGGTGTGGGGCGGGTCCGTGCCAGAAGCGGTGCTGCAGCCCGGCCTGCTGCGGAGGGACAAGGGGCGGCCCCCGGGCCGGGCTCCAGGCTGCTGGTGCTCCTCTGGCGCTCGCTGGGGTCAAGGAGCTGGGTTCCCGAGCGTCCTCGGGGCAGTGCCCTGGCGGGTCCCCGTCCCTCTGGGTATGCGGCATAAGGGCCCTAAGGGTCATGGCCCCAGAGGCCACCTTGGTCAGCATCCCGACCGTTTGCAGCCGCGCCAGCTCGGGTTACCGACCCTCCCATTCATTCCTCCTCCAATGCTACCCCAGGGCCACTGGGCAGGATGTAAAGGGGAGGTCCCGGCAAGGAGCGCTGGGGCTCTTACCTCTCATTGCCACAGTCTTCCAGGGTGGAGGGCCAGACTGCTTCCTGCGCGAGGCCCGGGCAGCTCAGCGGCGCGGTGGAGGGGCCTAACGGAGAGAACTTGTGGAAAGGGCTTGTGTAGTTCCTGGCTCGTGGCAAATACTCAGTAAATGCCAAAGATTACCCCCAAACACTTCTATTGCTGTTGAAGCGTTTGAAAATGCGTCTTGGAGCACCTCCAGCAAATGGCACCCCCCAAACTGGGTTTTAAACTCTGACCTGGGAGCCGGCCCACTGAGGGCTCTTCTGCAGGACATGGCCAGGCTGTCTGGGGGAGGCTTTGGGATATTCTGATCGGTTCCTGGGGCCCGGCCAGGAGCCCTACACCCCGTGTCCCTGGGGCCAGCAGCCCAAAGTGGTGGGTGGGTGCCCAGACAGAAGCCATAGTGCTAGCGAATGTCGACATCCCAGACTCTGCACTGAGGTGATCCTGGTGCCAAAAAGCAGGCATGACTGTTTGTTTGCCGGGAAAACCCGTTTTAAACCCAGCGTGTCGCAATACGCCTTGATTCTCTCACTGCTGCCCGCCCCCCGAGCTTCAAGTAAATAGTCATATGCCCCAGGACAGAGGCTTCTGTTTTTGCTCACTGGAAACGCGACCTCCTGGTAGAGCCCCACCCGCTCTATCCCTCTTCTTTGTTAGAACCCCCAATCCTCCAGGGCCTGCCGTGCCTCAGTGCCTCATCCCAATCTCCAAGAGGGCAAACTACCCAGCAGAGCCTCTTAGGAAGAGGATCTATCTAATTAAACTTTAAAATGCATACATGAGGGGCGCCTGGGTGGCTCAGTGGGTTAAAGCCTCTGCCTTCAGCTCAGGTCATGATCCTGGGGTCTTGGGATCGAGCCCCGCATCGGGCTCTCTGCTCAGCGAGGACCATGCTTCCTCCCTCTCTCTCTGCCTGCCTCTCTGTCTGCTAGTGATTTCTGTCTGTTAAATTAAAAAAAAAAAAAAATGCATACATGAGAGGTTTCATCCTTTAGTTTTTACTGTTTTGTAGAAAACACACATCATTTCCTAAATGGAATGTGAGTGCTCCCCCTCACCTCCTCCGGGAAGCCTGCCAATCCCTCTTCTGCAGCCCTGCCCTGGACAGCCTGCCACTCAGGCCACCACTGTTAAGGTCCCTGTGTGGCCACCTTTATGTTCCTGTCACTGCTCAGGCCCGCCCGTCAGCTGGCCTGCAGGAGGAGCTTAGGGCTTAGGGCAGGAAATCCACTTGAAATTTTGTTGGTGTCTTTGTTTCTGGGTGGCTGTGGGATTTAACTTGATGGATATTTACTAACTGACTACTAGACCCCATAGGAAGGTGCTGGGGTTCATCCTTCTGCAAGGGAGATACAGGGAGATGCAGGGATGCGGCTCCACGGACACAGAGGAAGGAGCAGCCTCCCCCGGCTGGAGCCAGCAACCTCGTCCACCCTGTTTGCCCCAGTCCCCCTAACTGTCCAGCGTCGTCCACCCTACCTACCCCATCCATCCCTTGGACCCCACCATAGAGCGTGGGCAGGGGCAGGGGCGCCAGTGGTGAGAAGAGTCCCCAGATTCGGGATGAGCAGGGCTTTGCCTCACCACTGCCCACATTATCCTGGCCTCCCCCGCCCCCAGAGGAGGCCTCACTCACAAGCAGGGTGGACGACGGGGGCGAAGGAGGGCTAGTGAGGGGGGCATAAAACTCCGGAGGCAGAGACTTCGTCTTCGCAAAGGGTGAGGCCTCGCCCTTCGTGATGATGTGGATGGACATCCACCAAGGTAAGTCACACAGAGCAGACGCCACAGGCTCTCTCTCATGTGGGACGGAGATGCGTCTACAGGCAAAACCCGAGCTCAGAGGGACAGAGAGAGGCAGGGGCTGGGGGGGAGGAGCGTGCCAACTGTTTGTGCTCAGATAAATAGAATAAAAAACAGGACATCTCGGGCACCTGGGGGGCTCACCAGGTGAAGCTTCTGCCTTCGGCTCAGGTCATGATCCTGGGGTCCTGGGATCGATGCCCGTGTCAGGCGCCCTACTCTGCAGAGGACCTGCTTCTCCCTCTGCCCCTGCAGCTCCTCTTCCTCGTGCTCTCTTGCTTGAACTCTCTCTCAGATAAATAAATCTTAAAAAATAAAAACCAGGGCATTTGGAGATGGTTGTAATATTCTGTGCTTGGTGAGTTGGACAGGATTAGAATTACAACTTTGAATTTTTACTCCAGTTAATTCTGTTGTGATCACAAGTTGCCTCTTGTAAGGAATGGAGTTACTATGTGACATGTCAGCTTTAACATTTATAGTTCAATGAACAGGACAATTTTTTTAAAAGATTTTATTTATTTATTTGACAGACAGAGATCACAAGCGGGCAGAGAGGCAGAGAGAGGAGGAAGCAGGCTCCCCGCTGAGCAGAGAGCCCGATGCGGGGCTTGATCCCAGGACCCTGAGACCATGAGCTGAGCCGAAGGCAGAGGCTTAACCCACTGAGCCACCCAGGCGTCCCAGGACAATTTCATTTTACTCTTAAAATATTGGAAACACGGGGTGCCTGGGTGGCTCAGTCGGGGGACATCCAACTCTTGGGTTTGGATCAGGTCATGATCTCAGGGTTGTGGGATTGAGCCGCACGCCGGGATGTGTGCTCATTAGGGTGTCTGCTTGGGATTCTCTCTCCCTCTGCCCCTCCCCCACTCTCTGTCTCTCTGTAAAACAAAACAAAACAAAACAGTGTTCTGTTTTTTTCAGATAAGAAATTTTTATTTGCATCCTGGAGTCATGCCTTCTGCATCTTCCCTTACTGTGGCCGCCTGACCCCGAGTGCGCAGTAGCAGTGCCGTGGGAATGGAGCAGGACAGGCTCTATTTGCATTTCCTCGGTTTCTAGCGATGGGCTCTGTCCCCCGAGTGGCGTGTTTACCGGACCTCTGCTTCCCACATAGGTGACCCCTATTTGGGTGTGATTCTTTGCATTCAAAACCCTCGCTCAGTGACTTTGCACATGAACACCTGGACAGACGTGAAATCTGTAACTACCAACGTTTCGTGTCATATTTACTGCAAATATCTTCTCTGTTCTGCGTCCTGGTTTTTGTTGTGATTTGGGGATGACCCTATGTTTGGGCTAATGCACCGTGGCAGTGCGAGTGACTCTGCCACCTGCCGCGGACCGGGCGCTCCCAGCCTCTTGTCCCCTCCCCATTCTCCTGCTGGAACAGGACGCCTCATTTTATTGTGAATACTTTATCTTACCATACTACATTTTAATTAATGTGACTGCATATATGTAACACAAATCACACTGTAAAATAAAACAGGGTCAAAGAGCACATGTGGAACTGACAATCAGGCGTTTCCACCTAGTCACGTTCTAGTCCTCCTCGTACAACACAGCTCCACGCTTTTAGGGAGTTTCCTCTGGAATTACTTTTATACCAGTGAGCCCTAGGCTTCTGTTTCTATTTCTTGATCGATTCCAGACAATGGCTGCTTATGCCCTGCCATGACAGAGGTTTTAGCTCCATTGTGCTCTCTCCCGTGTCCCCACCGCCACTATGATAGCACGATCTTTAAGTCCGTTAAGTCCGTGAGGAGTGTTACATTTCCACAAGACACCTTTCCCTGCTGAGCCAGGGAAGCACTGGGCTTATTTTTCCTTTTGTGAACACAGTCCCCCTGCTTTGTCCCTCTGACAGTTTTAAATTTTCTCTTGATATGTTCTCATATTTGTTTGTGTGTTCTTAATACAGCCTCTGTTCTCCTTCTGTTGGGCAGCCCACTGACTGGTTTTCCACGAGAACAAGCCCTGTCCCTCTCCCATCAGGACCGCTGCTCCAGACCCAGGGCACTTCCTGCCACAGTTTTTCTGAGTTGGATTCACTATTTGGAACCCAGTCTTCCTCTTTCTTTATTTTCTCCTTCATTTATCTGGAGCATATCCTCCAGTAACTTTCTTTAGAAAGTGTGTGTCTCAGAACACATAGTTTTATCATCACATTTGACCCATCATTTTTTTGGAATCAACTTCAAAGTTGAAAATAACTCCTCAAGAGTTGTGACTTGAACCCAATCTGCCTGATAGAAAAAGGAGAGTCCTTTTTGGCGGTGTACTCTCTGGCTGAGAAAGCAAGTCCAAGGGCATTATTATCACTGGCAATTAACTTGACAGGATTCCTTTGAAATGTAGTCTGTGATTCACAGTCAAAATAGTGTTTTCTTTTTCATTCTTCTTCTTCTTCTTCTTCCTCTTACAGCTTCTTCTTACGATAATCTAAATCTCCCTTTGTAAAATGGAGCCCCTCTTTCAACTGTTTGCTTTGCCTCTGGTCTGTCCTTTGAGGAGAGCAAGGCAGTGTGGCTGAGGGTCTCCAGCTGGGGATGGCAGTATCCTCACTGACACACCTGTTCTGAATCACCAAAACGCCACACTCTGGGCCTTAAACTCTAGGGATTTATTTCTCAGGGTCCTGGAGGCTGGAAGTCTGAGATCACGGTGATGTGAAGAACAAAGGCAAAAGAAACATAGAAAAAAGGTGTAAACTTCCTTATAACTTATAGCCTGTTGACAAGTACTTGGGACGGCAGAGTGATATTCCTCTGGGATCTCAACTGCCTCAATGTTATTACTTTGCTAAGGGTCAAGCTTGGCATTAGCCTGATCAACCAGATCCTGTGAATCTTCTTTAATATTCAGAAATTCTTTTGGAAACTTCCTTTACCTCTACCTCCACAAGATGTATGTCAGCAATCACCCTGTGGCCCACTGATGGACATCTGAAGGGTCTTGTGACTGCGGGTTTGCTGAACAGTAGTAAATGGCCTTTCCCACCAACAGCGAGCCCCCTTGGGGTCCTGGAAACTTTGCTTCCAAAATTCCTTAGAGACTTACACTCTCCCTAACCACCCCCCCAACTTGAGAAGATATAATGGGCCACTCCTCATGACCCCCGTGCAGCCCTTTCTGCCCACAGGTCCTATCCCTGTGCTTTCATGAGACCACCTTTTTGCACCAAAGATGTCTCAAGAATTCTTTCTTGACTGTTTGCTCCCAGACCCCACATTTCACATCAAAGGGGCTGGCAGATTTGCTCCCACCAGGGAAGCCTGTGTCCTCATGGGACAGTGAGTGAGCTCTGGTCTCCCCACTTCCTGTTAGGACATTGGTCCCCCTGGGGCTCCATGCCCTTGGCCTCATCTCAGGCTGTCCTTGAGGCCCCACAGCCCAGCAGCAGCACGCTGGGTGAGGGCTCTAGTGTGTGAACTCGGAGAACACAGTTCGGTCCCCAACAGCAGGCTCTCAAAAGTGGGGCTGGTGTCTCTCTCATTGACTCCTTGTCAAGGTTCTGGGTCCGTGTGACAGCTGACAGTGCTCACACTGTCCGGTGTCTGCCAGCGAATGGCATAGCTCTGGCCTGGGGCCAGATAGTGACAAGAATGGGCCAGGCACTCACAGAGCTCACGCTGAGCCCTGAGCCACCAGGCCCTGGGGCCCTGGGGAAATTCTCCCTCACGTGCCCACACCTCACCCTGCTGTGCAGACACGAGGTCCTGCATGTGTCCTTCTACCAGCAGAAGACTTAAAACGGGCTCAGAGGTTTTTCTTAAGGCTCTTCACAAAGTGGGTATGTAACTTCAGCTTACATTCTGCAGTCAAATTCAGAGCATGCCATTGAACTTGGTCCCATGGTCGGTGACAGAGTTCTCCAAGACAAGCTATTACTTGCTGAGAAACAAATGCATCCTTTCATGGCCTCCCAGCATTCACTCCTTCCTTCGGTGAAAGGACTAATCTCCTGGCAGCTAACTCACCTGAGTCCCCGCAGACACTGCGTCCTTTGCTGATGTGGCTGTGTCCCGCACTAGTACACAACCACCCTGGCTCTAGACTGCTCTGCGGTGAGAACCTGCCTCTCGGTTGGCTGGTCTCACATCTCCAGGCTCTCTCAAGTAACTCAAATAGACAGAAGTTCTCTCCACAATGCTTGCTTGCACCGTGCCTACCGAGCACAAAGGCATTAAAACTGGTTTTTCCCAAACTCTTCCCAAAAATGGAAGAGGGGATGCTTTTTAATACATTTCATGAGGCCAATATTACTGTTATGAATTTAGAGGTAAAACTTCTCAACAAAATATTAGCAAACCAAATCCAACAGTATGTACAAAGGCTTAAACTCCACGACCAAGCGGAATTGATCAGGAACATAAGGGAAGTGCAACGTAAGAAAACCCATCGATGTAAAACACCACGTTAGTAGAATCAGGGGCAAAGACCCACAGTGTCTCCATACAGAAAAGGCATTTGACAAATTCAACACTCTTTCATAATTCTTAAAAAAGCAACACCACTCAAGTTAAAATAGAAGGCAGGATAGAGGGTATTTACCAAAAATCCCCACAGCTAACATTGTATTCAGTGGTAAAAGACTGAAAGTTTTCCCCCGATAATCAGGAACAAGACAAGGCTGGCCACTTCCACCATGGTTAAATGGAAGTATGAGACGGCCCAGCCAGAGCTGCCATGCAAGAGAAAGTCATCAAAATTAGGAAGGAAGAAGTAAAACCATTTCTATTTTCAGATGACATGATTCCATACGTATAATCCACAAATAACCCACAAAAAGCTACTAGAACTAGTAAACAGATTCAGTAAACTTTTAGGGTATAGGATCAACTAAAAAATGAGTTGGGTCTCCATATGCCATCAATGAATAACCCAAAAAGAAAATTAAGAAAAGGATACCACTTGTTGTACAACCCCAAAGAATAAAATACCTAGGAATAAACTTGACCCAGGAACTGAAAGATTTGTAGGCTGAAAACTGAAATGCGTCGCTGAAGGAATTAAAGAGGCCGTCATATCAATGAAGAAACACTGTAAAGAAGGAATACTTCCCAGTGGTTTACAGGCTCAAGACAACCCCATGACACACACAGATTACAAACATTTCCAATGTCCTTTTTTGCAGAAGTAGAAAAATCCTCAAATCCATATGGAATAGTGAGGGATCCCAAATACCCCACACAGTATTGAGAAAGAAGCACAATGTTGCAGTACTTACGCTTCCCAATATCAAAACTGAGACAAACTACAGTTGTTCAAACAGTGTGGTACCAGCATAAGGGCAGACCTATGGCCCAAGGGAGTAGTACCGAGAGCCCAGAAAGAAGCCCGAATGCTGAGGACCGAGAGATGGACAGGGAGGGTGCGAAGACCGTCCAGCTGGGTTAAATGGGCTCTTCGAGCAGTGGTGCTGGGAGAACTGGGTAGTCACATGCCAAAGAATGGCCCCTGTCTGACTCTCTCTAAAAAAGTAACTTGAAAAGGATCGACGACTTAAATGTAAGAGCTAAAACTTACAAAGCTATTAGAAAGAAACAGGAATCAATCTTCATAACCTCCAGTTTGTCTGTGGATTCTTATATTTTACGGGAAAGCAGAGGCAACAAAAAGAAAAATAGATATGCGCCCCTCCTGAAAATTAACACCGCTCGTGCGTCACCATGGACGGGACTGGAGGAGATGATGCTGAATGAAACAAGTCAAGCAGAGAGAGTCAGTTGTCATATGGTTTCCCTTACTTGTGGGCATAACAAACAACATGGAGGACAAGGGGAGATGGAGAGGAGAAGGGAGTTGGGGGAAATCGGAGGGGAGGTGAACCATGAGAGACTGTGGACTCTGAGAAACAATCTGAGGGTTTTGTGGGGGGTGACAGGTTGGGGGAGCCAGGTGGTGGGTATTGTGGATGGCACGGATTGCACGGAGCACTGGGTGTGGGGCATAAACAGTGAATTCTGGAACACTGAAAAGAAATAAAATAAAATTGAAAAAAGAAGAGGCATCATTAAGAAAGTAGAAAGACAACTTATAGAAGAGTGGAAAATATCTGCAAATTGTGGATTTGGTCACGGTCTCGTGTCCAGAGTATAAAGAGCTCTGACGACTCATCAGCAAACAATTTGATTTTTATAAAACAGGCAGAGGACGTGAACAGACCTTTCTCCAAAGAAGATACACAAAAGGCCAACGAGCACATCGTTAGTCATTAAGGAAACAGAACCAAAACCACAACGAGATGCTGCTTCACACCCTTGAGACCCGTGGTAGCTCTTTTCGGTGGGAAAAGCATCCACGTGCGACAGTCCTTTCGGGAACTGCTGAGGCCAGTGGTTTGTGCTCCTCGGAGAAGCCGGGCACTGAGTTCACGGGACCCAGCGGCTCGGGTCCTCAGTGTGTGTCCAGGGCAGACAGGCCCACAGTGTCCTTGCAGAGACCCGAGTGGGCACTGCTCACTGTGGCCAAAGGTGGGGGCCGCCCGAGTGGCCGTGGTCGACGAGTGATGCCAAGTGCTGCGCCGGCCGCCCGGCTGGGAGACGGCAGGGAGCGCCCGAGCAGCGAGTGCGAACCTGGAAGACAGGCCGGGCGGGAGGAGCCCGCAGTGGGGCCAGACCCACAAGGACCGCGTGGACCCGCGGGCGGGGCTGGCCAGAGCCGCTAGGAGGTCTTGAGAATGTTCCAGAAGCAGGGAGAGCTGCTGGAGCCCAGGCGGGGAAGGCGTCCACGCCATGCTAACAGGTGGCTGTCCAGGAGGCCCCTCGGTGAGCCCCTGTCCCCGCAAGGGCCGTGCTGAGTCACTGACATTGTCTCAGGGAACTGCTCACACCTGCTTCCTCACCAGAACCTTCTGCTTCTGCTGCCTCGGGGGGCCCCGGGGACGGGGCCGCCCCGGAGGCTGAGGCTTGTGGAAGAGCGTGTCCTTCCGCACCTGCCGCAACCTCTGAGCAGCCCCGACCTCCTCTGCCCGGGGTCTCTGTGCCTTCAGCCTCAGGGCGAGGTGGGGGTTGGGACCGGGCTGCGGGCCGTCACTGCTGGCTGCCGGAGGCCGGCAGGGTCCTGTGTGGCAGAACACCTTATCACACCTCCCAGGCATCGCTGGGAGGGTGTCACTGCTCTGACCTGAGCCCACGGAGGCGGCTTCGGGCTGCCTGCCATCACCCCCGAGGGGCTTGGAGGGCTAATGGCATGGGCAAGCCGCTGGCCTACTGGAGCAGACCCGAGAGGCCTCTGGGGCGGGAGCGGGTCACGCGTCCGCTCACCTGGGCTCCTCCCACATGGCCTCCCCTGCAGGCCCCCCGGGTCTCAGCCCCAAAGCCCGAGGACTGGGCCTTCTCTCCCTTTCCCTCCCCTCCTCCTCGTGTCCCGTCGAAGGCCTCAAGACACGCACCCCACCCTCGCCCCCACAGGCCACCCCTGTGCGGCAGGACGGGCCCCCACCCCGTGGTGGGGGGCAGCAGTCCTTCCTGCACCAGGGGGACCCAGGCCATGGGTGGTGACGACTCAGTCAGCGGACTCGGTCATGCCTGAGTTTGCCGGAGCGTCCCGTTCCCGAGGCCAAGGGCAGCAGCACACACTGGCGTCAGCCAAACAGGCCCCATGGGCGCCTCCAGGCCCATGTTCCACGGCAGGCTCCATCCGCCTTGGACGGCCACCGCTCTCTGTGTCCAGCTCTGTCAGCATCCCAGGACAGTCCTCTGGCCAGTCTCTGGGAAATGCAAGCACGTGGCCCTCGGAGAAGGGCCATCAGAGCTACGGTCCCCTTGGGTCTGTCTCCTGATAAAAGCTGGTGGGACATGGCACAGTGAGCTGCGGAAACTCTGTGAGGCTCTCGGAAGGAAAACGGCCGAGTTCCTCCAGTTGTTCTGAAACGTGAGCTCTAAACGTGGCCCAGAGTAGTTCAAAGGGGAGTGGAACTCTTGTTTATTCTCTGGAGTGATGACTGCTTCTCACGGCTTTCCAGCCACAAGCACACTCAGAGCTGTCCCAGTGCCCATGAAGCTCGAGGGCCTCTGGCCCGGACCCACCAGAGGTGGAGGGTTTACCATAGGGCTGGTGGTCAAGTTCCCGGCCTGAGAGGCTGGTGTCGTTGTCCTTAGGCCTCATTAAAGGGGCTGAGCTGCGGATGGAGTGACCAGTGGGGACGTTCATCAGCCTCATGGGGTCCAACTCAGGGGCCCAGCTCTCTGTAGCAGCACAGAGGCCACATGGGCCCCCAGGCACCTGTAGGCTCCTGTCCCTCATCAGTGCAGTGGACACGGGATGCCAGCCGGCCCCAGGGGACACTGAGTGAGGCAGCACATTCCTGCCACAGACAGCGTCCCGACATGAGAAGGCACCACTCTCAAGGGAGCCCACGCCCTCGGCCTCCCCCACCCTGTCTCGTGCCTTTGCCCTGTGGTCTGTGTGCTGACACTGAGTGCTGTGTTCTCTGGGTCACCATGCCCGGCTGCTCTGTCTGGGATGGGAAAGGGCTGGTGCCAACGAGAAAGCCAGCATTTGGTCAAGAAGAGGTCTGGGGCCGTACCTTCAGAGGAGTAGAACCGAGAGCCCAGAAGGGAGCTCAAACACTGAGGATGAAGTGACTTACAGGGAGGGTGTGAAGACCATCCAGGGAAGCTGGCCAAGGGCCCGGGTGCCACTGGCAGGGCGGGGCTGCCGGGGGAGCCCACGGCCCTCCTCCCAATGCGGCAGCATGGAGAGCAGGGCTGGCGTCTCCTGGCGATCCTGGGCACGTGTCGCAGCTTTTCCCTGTTGCCCAGAAGGAATGACAGCTCCTATCCAGCTGGATTCATTGACGAATCAGTTTGTTTCTCATTCACCAGACAACGTAAGCCCCCAAGGCTGTATGTCTCTTCCCAAACGCTGGTCATTTCCTTGTGCCCTTGAGGACATGACGATTGTGCCACACGCACCTGTCTCTTTCTGGAGATGCTCTGCTGGGTCCCCGTGGTGCCTGAGGACCAAGGGATTCCATGGTCTCCTGGGGTTGGTGTCCCAGGGCTCTCTGAACCCAGACATAGCAGCCTCCATTTTTGGACTGGATGACCGTGCCTCTCTCCAGGGTAAGTCCCCCAGTTCCTTGTTACTGGGGGATCCTGAGCCCCAGAGCCCCAGACCAGGGTGAGGACTCCTGAGCTGCAGCCCAGTGCCAAGGAGGGGAAGATGCTGGCCGGGCTTTACCCGGGATGATCCCGGGGAGGTGAAGCCCAGGTGGGCCTTGAGGGCTGGCAAGTGGCCACAGACAGCCGATGCCCAGATGCACTGACCAGGCTGGGAGGTCCCCACACACTGGCTGGGGGCCCGTGAGTGCCTCTGGGACACACTGGGCGATCGTGCACTGTGGGTAGGACCCAAGAAGCCTTCTGGGGAGGGACAGACTCAGACATGTGTGTTGTGTACTGATGGACTACACGTGTCTGTTGAAACACACGGCATACGTGTCTGCAAGGCCTCCAGAGACTTACCCCAAGGCCACTGTTTGCAAGTTTCCTTTCAGCTGTCCTGAGCCTTCGTGCAGACTACCCAGCCATGCTCTCCTTGGCTGAGAGGGTCTGACCTCTCCTGTCCTTTACTGCTCCCCATGTGATGAACATTGGTTTGTCTTGCTGGATGGAGTCCTGCTGGGCAGGGGTGACAGACTTCGAGCATCCTGTCCCAGGTCGGGGACTCTCAGAATGGTCCAGAAGTGAGAAGGTGGGACCTTACCTGTGCAAGAGACAATGGAGACTAGACGGGAGATGCTGCCCCTTTTGTGGGGAATCTCTGAGCTGGTGGGCGAGCGTGTCTGTCCCAAGAAACCTACGAGCCCAACCTTCCTACTGACACCGCCTCCCAGCAGTGACATAAAGTGATTCGTGGTTCCGTGGCACAGTCAGTGTTCTCTCACCCTTGTTCAGTCGTACAGAATAGAGCTAAACTGGTGAGTCAACATCGGTCCCCAGAGACATTTTCCCTTAAGGAATTCGTTCTCTGGCCCTGAGCTCCTCTTACTACAGCTGAGTAGGATTTGATGTAGATGTTGTAGGTTTTTAAAATCCATTTTCCAGCTTTATTGAGATGTAGCTGACCAACAAGAAAATGCATAGTTAAGATGGACAGCTGGTAATTTCTGACATGCCCATGTGCCCACAAAATCCTTACTGTAATCAAACAATCATGACCTGTCTGCCACCCCCCATACGTCCGTCCGCCCCATCCTTGCTCCTCTGGCCCAGGCATCCCCGATGGTTCTGCTGCTAGAGATGAGTTTGTATGTTCTGGAAGTTTCTGTAAGTGGAATAACACAGGCACGCCCGGTGCCTCACCTTGTTTGTGCCGCACGACTGTTTTCAGAGGAACCCGACGGTTCCTCTCTTCTTAGTGCCCAGTAGAGTTCTGCTGCATGAACATGTCATCCTTTGTTTTTCTGCTCACCTGCTGGAGGGTAATTGGGTTGATTCTAGAATTTGGCTCTTAAAAGTGAGGCGGTTGCGAACATTCATGTACCAGGAATGTCTGGATCACATGGTCGGAGGTTTAATTCTTACCGAAGTGTCTTCCAGAGTGGCTTTGCGATTTTGCAGTCCTGCCGGCAGCAGCTGGAGGTGTAGGTGCCCGAGCGCTTGCCAGCCCCGGGCCGGCCTGTTCCATTCCAGCCGCTCCCATGGTTGGGCTCAGTGTCCCGTTGTGGGTGTGTTTTGCGTTCTCCACGTGCCTGCTTTGATGAAGGATGCGTTTAAATCATCTGCCTGGTTTTTTAAAAATTTTTTTGAAAAGATATTTTTTATTTTTTTGAGAGAGAGAGAGAGATCACAAGCAGGCAGAGAGTCAGGCGGGGGGTGGGAGGGGAGCAGGCTCCCCGCCGAGCAGAGAGCCTGACGTGGGGCTCGATCCCAGGACCCTGAGACCATGACCTGAGCCGAAGGCAGCGGCTTAACCCACCGAGCCCCCCAGGCGCTCTTCGTCTGCCTGTTTTTAAATTGAATTGTCTTCTGGTTATTGAGTTGTTAGAGTTCTTCATAAATTCTAGGCAAAAGCTTTGTGTTGGATGTAAGTTTGCAAATATTTCCTCCCGCTCTGTTGCTCACCCTTTCATTTTCTTTGGTGTCTTTTGAACGGCAAAAGCTTCCGATCGAAGAAACTTGATTTGTTGATGGTTATCACATAGTTTGAACTTTCGCATTGTATTTAAGAAATCTTTCCCAAACTAAAGATAACTATGCTTTTGTCTTATATTTCTACTATAAGTTTATCGTTATAGTTCATACATTTAGGGTTATGACCTCTTTCAAGTTAATTTTTCTATTTGGTGTGAGGCAAGACTTTTGGGGATTTCTCTTTGTTTTGTTTTATTGCACAGGAGTGTCTAAGTGACAAGCATCATTCGTTGAAAAGGTGTTCTTTCCCCGTGAATTGCCTTCACAGCTTTTTCAAGAATCAGTTGACCCTAACTGAGCAGGTCTGTTCTGGGATCTCTGTTCTGTGCCACTGACCTGCTTGCCCGTTACGGTGAGGGCCTCACAGCTGCCACCTTGCTAATAAGCCTAGAAATCAACCTATATAAATCCTCTGGCTTTGTTCCTTTTCATGTTTGGTTGGGTGACTTTAAATCCTTTACATTTCTGCATAAACCTTAGAATTAGTTTGTCAATTTCTGCTAAAAACATGCAAGGATTCTGATAGGGATTGTGTCGACTCCAGAGATTGATCTGGGGAGACTGGCATTTTAACAATTTTAACAATATCAAATCTTTCCTGCCATGAATTCCATGGTTCCTCATGATAGGTTTCCTTAACTTCTCTTGGCAGTGCTCTGAAATACCAGTATATAGGTTTTGTGTCTATCTTTTGATAAACCTGTTTGTGAGTATCTGTATTTTTAATTCTGAATTTTGAATGAATTATAACTTCACAGGAAGTTACAGAACAGTACAGAACGTGTCCACATAACCTGCATCAGTGGAAACGTGCATGAGATGAGCGTGAATTATGAGCAATGAGAGTGAATTATCAGGCCAGTGACTCGACGTAGGTACGACACAGTTAGTGAGCCGGCGGTGTTGCGTGATTTTAGATGTACGCGTTTATTTGGTTATGTGGCTGTGTGTGGTTCTGTGATGTGCAGATTCCTGAAACCACAGCCCCGCTCAGGACACAAAACCGCCCTTCCCTCGAAGGACTCTGGCATGCTGCCCCTTTGTGACCCCTGGCACCCACCGGTGTCTGCTTCATCGCTGGGACTTGCTGTTTCGGGAACACTGTGTACAGGGAATACAACCATCTTTGAGGTCAGACCGTCCAGCCAGAGCAAGGCCCTTGAGATACACGCCGACTGCAGGCATCAGGGTCGGTTCCTTTTTATCTTGGAGCAATGTTCCCCTCTCTGGGCGGCAGCGGTCCGTGTAGTCACTGTAGGACGCCTGGGACGTTTCCGTGATTTTGCTGCATGAATAAAGCTGCTCGGTGTGCAGTGTCCATTGAGACTTTCATTTCTCTAGGGCAAGTGCCCAGGAGCGTAGTCGCTGGGTCATCCTGTGGGCACACATCTCACTTTTTAGGACACGTGAAGGAAGCAGTGTGGTTGACTAAGCCGTGGAGCAGGGAGGCACGGAGGGGGAGGCGAGGGCGGAGGGGAAGGCGCAGAGAGGATCCTGGACAAAGAGTGGAAGCAGAATTCTATAATTTTCAGTTGAAAAATCACTTTTGAAGAAAGAGGCAGACCTATGTAAACATGGTAAGTTAATTTTCAATATTGATGTCCAAACAACTCTGTGGGAAAAACAGTCTTGTCCCCAAGGTGTTGGACGCCCTGGTATCTCGGTGGGGAGGCAGGCTGGTCCCACGCGACACACGCGCTCAATTAGCTGAACAGGGATCACAGTCCACGTAAATTCCAAAACTATAAAACTCCTGCGAGTAAACAGGCATTGTCTTGTGCTCAGGGTAGGCAACAATTTCTTAGAACACAAAAAGCACGAACAAACATGCAAACGGCTAAATTTGCCTTGACTGAAGTTAAAAAGACGCTCTTCGAAAGACAGAAAGGGACGGCCAAGCACATACACATACACCACTGTGCAATCCAACCATTCCACAGGGAGACCTTTACCCAGAAGAAACAGAAAGGAAGTCAGCACCTGGGCGTGTGCAGGAAACCACGGCAGTGCCCGCGCCCACCGCCCGGCAAACCCACTGTACGGCGGAGTCAATTCTGCGACAAAAAGGAAACACGTGTAATTGCCCGGATGAATCTCAAACGTGAGTCCAAACCGTACAATCCCGATCATATAAAACTTGCAGCGTCCAAACTAATCTCCAGTGACCAGGGCAGATGACCGGCTTCTGGGGACGGCTGGAGACGGGTGATGGGAATGTTCATTGCCTCGTGATGACGTTTTCCTGAGCCTACGCGCTTGTCCAGAAACAACTGAATTACACACCCTAGGTTGGTGCAGCTTCTTGTACTTTAATACAATAAAGTTATGCCAAAGGAAAAAGTCATTTAAGCACCGTGACGGGAGGGCCCAGGTTAACCTCCTCCCAGCCATTCCTCAGATCCCCTGTGCTCCATGCGGGAAGGCCAGCATCCGTCCTGGAGCTGCTCAGTGCTAGGTGTCCTGTGGGTTCTGCCCACAGGTTCCTTCGCGGCACCACCTTCCACCAGAACCCTCCCTGCTGCCAGCTCAGGGTAGAGCCAGCTGTGTGGCCCTCTAGGCCCTTGGCCGCCTGGTGCTAATCTGATGTTTCCACCTGATCTCTGTGCTTCTGGCTGACCTCAGGTGCAGCAAGTGCGACCTTGGGGGCCACTGACCTGCCCCCTCCGGCTGCAGGGTACCTGTCTGAACCCTACCTTCCTTCACACCACTGGACTCAGCCTTCCAGGAGGCCCTTGTGTGGGTCACCTCCTCTGCACAGCACCCCTACCTCAGGTGACCACCTCAGGCCCCAAGGTCCCGCAGAGTCACGCATGAATGAACTCTGAGCTAACTGATCCGTCCTATGGTGGAACTCTCCAGAACCAGCTGGGAGGGGCTGTCACAGGAAGAGGGCCCACATCCTAGCATGGGACCTGAACCTCCACGGCCCTCCAGAGGGAGGATGGGGCATGGTCCCGGGGGGATCGTCTTTGAAGTGAGCTGGCTTCCAGCTCTTCCTTCCTTGCCAGGCCGAGGAACCAGGCCCTTCTCCCCTCTGCCAGAACCCTTCGAGGCTGACCTACAAGAGACCCTACAACCCTTCTCCCAGCCTCACCCAAGGTCCTGGCTCTGTGGTCTCTCCTCCCATCGGGCCTGGTCCTCCCTCCCAAGCCCCGGGGACCATCAGCCACTTGGCCAGAAACAGGAAAATGGCCCTGAAAGTCTCCCTCGGCCCGGGGCCCACTTGGCCAGAGTGTGCGTTTAAGCAGCAACCCTTTGGCTAGGGTGGGCCTGCTGGGAAATAGGGCCCCAGCCGGCCCAGAAGGAGCAGTGCCCGGGCCTGGCCAGCCTCCCCGGCGAGCCGCCTCCCTGATCCCACCAGCCCTTGCTTTTGTTGGATTTCAGATCGTCCGCTAAGTGCCTCTCAGGAAGTTAAGCTCCTCCTCTTCTGTGAGGAAGTCCTGGCGGAGAGGGTCCCCCGACAGCCCTCTCCCCTCCCCGAGAGCTGGCTTCCAGCTTTCCTGTTCCCGTGGCAACCACTGTTTGGGGGTAAACTGTACGTGCAGTGCCCTCCGGGGTTCCTGGTCAGCTGCCGCGGCTGGGAGTGCTGGCTCATCCGGCCTCCTCCCTCTCGGCCCGGGGCCGGCAGAGCCTGGCAGAGCGCCGGGCACTGAGCGGGGGCCGCTCCGCCACCAAGCCGGGCCGTAATCCGCGGCGCCTCCCTGCCCGGCGCTGGGCCGCGTGTCCGGGAAGAGCTCCCACTTCCCAAGCCGCACTCACAGCCAGTGTGCGTGTGACACCACACACCAAATGCTGTTAACTCGGGGCCGTCCTGCGGGCCAGCTGCCTGGGAAAGGCAGGGCCCCCGAGCTCGTGGCTGCTGCCGGCTGGACTCTAGTGCGTCTCAAGTTTAGAGCCTTTTCCAAAAGCTCCGAGTCAGGAAGGGCAGACACACACTTAGGAGCCGAGAGATGGAAGTCACTGGGGGACTGGCCTGCGTGGGCGCCGCTGGTTCCCAGGCGGGAACTCGGCAGGGTGCATGCACGGACCCTGAGCCCGGACTCCCGGACCCCTGCTCACGCCCGTGCAGTGGCTGCAGGACAGGAACAGGCCCACGTCACAGCCACAGGGCTGGTGGGCTCCCTTGTGGTGGGACAGGTGTGTGCCTGAGGCCTGGCTGCTGCTGGAGGCCCAGACTCACTGACCACGGACTCACCCGGAGGCTTCCCCTCGGTCGGGAGTGGGGGACTGCCCACGGCTGCTCAGAGCCATCGCACGGATGTAGACGTGGAAGCCCTGGGCCTCTGTCGTCTAATCAGTCTGGAGGGCAGAGCCGGTGAGCTCGCCGGGCCCCACAGTCCAGCTGCTGGAAGCCCCTCACTGACTCGTGGAGGCCCCACCCTACCTCTCAGCCTACAGGCGGCACCTTCTGTCTCCCTCTGCCTCTTCCCACCCTGCCCCCTGTCACGAGGCCCCTGGGATCATCATCCAGGGCAATCTTCCACCTGAAATTCCTACCCGAACCCCCAGCCCCTCCAAGCCCTTTTACCAGGAAGGGACATGTCCACAGGTCCCTGGACTGGACGTGGGTGTCTTGGGGGAGAGGTGAGCACACAGCCGGTGACACTGGGCTCACGGTCCTCCATGTCCCCAGCTTGGACGACATCTGCCGGAAATCACAAAGCCTCCTGCCTTACATCTGGGCCCAAACATCCCTGCTGCCCAGCACCCCTCCCAGGCTGACCCTACGCCCTCAGAAACTTGGCTTCCCTTATAGCCAGGGAGCCTTCCTGAACCTGCCTGGTGTGCTGATGCCATGATGGGGTCACCTTTTAGAACACGGGGTGTTGGGGTTCACCACCCAGAATGGGGGTGGGGGCAGGTTCAAGGGAATCCTGGGCCTGAAGTCTTGAGTTGGCCTTGGTTCCATTTTCACCTGTGAAGTGCGCACAAACACACGTCTTAGCCCCGGAGAGAGGGGAGTGGCCAGGCCCTGACCTCATGGCCCGGGGCCCCAGGCTCCCTTTATGTGCCATGTGTCTCAGGCCGGGTACCAGGCTCTCGATGTCCTAGCTGTCGTTTGCAAAACAGAGCTGACAGCAACACCTGTTTCTGAGGCTTGACACGGGACCAGGTGGGTCACAGACTGAACCCTGTAGGTGTCAAAGGTGGTTCACTGTGAAAGGGTTGGGCCGCAGCCCTACAGAGCCTGGCGCTGGGCAGAGGGGTCTGGGGGCAGGGCACGCAGACCCCGTGAGCGAGCGGACAACGGGGTCGTGGTTCTGACACTGCAGGGCCAAGCTCCAGATGGGGCTCTTGCCCCGGTCCCCAGGGCCACCTGCACGCTGAGTGGGATCCGCAGCCCTGGGGACACGGCGGCTTCCATGAGTCACCTCTCCCGGGCCCGGCCATGACTGGCGAGGACTCAAGAGTGGGGGGGACGGGCGGGTCTTCGGCGAACCCGAGTAGAACCTGGAGAGGAGGGAAGTAAGAGGGGCCGACTGGCCAGTCCGAGGATCTCTGCTCCCCAGAAACAAAGTGCAGAGCCAGCAGCAGGGCCCTCCCACCCCTCCACCCCCCAAGATAAGTGACCCTGAAGGAGAAGACCCTCCTGTTTTCAGCCTCCCCCGCCTCCCGACCGAAAATGCTGGCTGGGACTATGCCAGTCGTGCATTTCCTTAAGAAGGTTTTTTGGGGCACCAGACGGAAGGACAGCCTCTGCCAAGAGGGAGAGTGTCCGTGTGTCCTGGTCTAGAAGTGTGCCAGGACCTGACCTCCGCTGTCCCCTGTCAGCTGGAAAGGGTGGCTTGCACCTCACAGAGGGGGGCCTTGAGAGCATGTGCGGCTCGGCACCGTCTGCAGTGAAGGACCTGGCCGCGTTCCTTCCAACCGTCTCCCAGCCGTGGGCTTGGCGTCGGTGCCCCTGCGCGGTGACGGCCTGGGCCTGCTGGCCTGCGGAGAGGGGTTTGCCCTCCTCACCAGCATCCTCTCAGGATGTCTTCTCCTGCTGTCTCTGTCTCCTCTTGGGGCTTTGACATGTGACTGGGACCCGGTCCTTGGAGAACTGGCGGCTCACCTCTGGCTGATGCAGGGAGACGGCACGACGAGCTTGTAACATCCTTGGGGACGAAAACCAGGAAATGCTTCCAAATATAATTAATTAGAAAAGTCAGAGCTTGTTGAATGACACAGGGCACAGCCTGAAGGTGCTGTGGTGGCTGTGGGAGGGACCCTGTGAGCAGCCAGCCGTGCAGTGACGGCTCCGGATTCTAGCCCATGGGGTCAAACTCACGTGCTTGCATTCGTGCCGAGGTGACCAGTGAAGACATCAGTGGACACCTCTTTGTTCAGAAGGACATCGGTCAGCTGATAGTTCTGGGCATGGGAGACAGCGAGCCAGCAAAGCCACAGCAGCCACGACCACCGTGGGACACTAATCCCCAGGGGACAGTGTGTGTGGAGACTCGGGGTTTGTGCCCCCAGAGGACAGCTGGCTTCAGCGTGAGACTTGGCAGGCAGTCACCTGGACCCGAGGCCGACCCCTTGGGGCCTCTCTCCCCGGCTCTCCAGTGGTCCAGTCACGATGACAGGCATGACCCCACAGGTGCTAGGACACACGCTGAATGGGTGTCACAGCAGGGGGCGGGGGAGGCGACATGCATGTGGGTCAAGGCACACGCAGCCCTCTGGAGCCATGTGATCTGGACGGCCTCAGGTTTACACAAGATCCAGGAGCCCTCACGTCCATGGTGTGGCCGGACCCTTCTCTGGGCGGGGGGCAGCCTGAGCAGCACAGCACCCCAGGTGACACACAGCACCTTCTCCCAGAGAGCCCCTCCTTTTAAGAGACAGGTCAGGTGGTCAGTAGGATTCAGGAGTCTGCTGGGTGGGTAGTCAGCTGGGTTAGAAGGTCTGCTGGGTGGGTAGTCAGCTGGGTTAGATGGTCTGCTGGGTGGGTAGTCAGCTGGGTTAGATGCTAAACGAGCACTTCAGCCGGGCCAGTCTATGTCTGGGGCTGTTCTGCTGCACCCTGTCTAGGAGGAGGTGGAAGCCAGAGCACGGTTGCTGCAGAAATTCCTAGACCCAGTGGCCACTCTGGAACGAAGGCCACCGGGAAGGGAAGCCTGTGCTGAGAAAGCATCCAGCATCTGGGCCGGGCAGGGCGCGGAGTGACCCGGACGGCACCACGGCTGCCATCGCTGCACCCTCCCCAGTCCTGTCCAGCAGGGCACCTGCTGTCGTGGCCCTGCGCTGTAGGCCAGGCCAGGGCAAAGGCGGGATGGCGGGTAGACAGGGGCCTCCGAGGCCGGGTGGACACAGAAGGGGTCGGGCTGTGTTTGTGCCTGCGTGCCTCATCAGTGCGCGGCGGTGGGTTCTCTGGGGAGCACCAGAGCACGGCCCAGAGGCTGGGTCATCCGAACAGGTGAGGAGGCCACTGGGCATAACGGTCAGATGCAGTGCTCAGAGGAGGGTACAGGGAAACCATGCGCGCCCCTCACTCTGCAGCCCTGGGCAAACAGGAGGCAAGAGGGCTTACGGGGCTGGAGCCGATGACCTGGGGGCACCACCCAGGGCTCAAACAGGGGCTCCTGCATGGGCACGTCGGTGGGGGGGGCAGCCCCTGGGGCCCTGAGAAGCCCAAATCCCCAGCCCGCTGGGGCAGATGCTGCTGTCGCCGGTTGCCATCCGCAGAAGCGGGAGTGAGGGTGGCAGGAGGTTTTCCCTCCTTCGTGTGGTCACCATGGCTTGGGCAGGCGACCCCCTGGGAAGCAGGGAGCTCAGAGTCTAATAGGCCTGATCATTCATCCAAGGCGATGGGACCCAGGACCCGCAAGAGCTTGCCCAGATTCGAGAAGTAGCGCCTGGGGGGCCGAGAGGGTCTGGCAGAGCATGTGTGCAGGGGGACCAGGGGCCAGGACGGGGAAGACTTGACGAACAGACCAGGCATCCCCAGCAGGCGCCCCGGCACACTTGTTGGGCTCCCCGGCTGGCTGTGGCCCTGGGCATCCCTGGTTGAGTCTCAAACTTCCAATGCGTGGGCCTGCCGAGGTTCTCCGGCTGGCAGGGGCAGATCCCTGGACACACTGTCATGTGTGTGAGCAGGCGGGGCGTAGGGGGTAGCAGGCTACAAGAAACCCAGAGCAAGGCCACTTTTGGCACCGTTGGCCATGCTCAGCTTGGGGAGGATCCCGAGTCCTTCCTCCCCCAGCAGGAGGCCCCTCTCCTCCCCAAGCTCATGCAGGACCCAAGGGTTGCGGGCATGACTTGTGCCTTCCTCCCCCGTAATTCTGGACTGTCAGCCCAGACGGCTCGTCCTGCCTTTTCCATGTCGGCATCCCAGAGAACCAGAGCCCCCATGGGGCAAGGCTCAGGCTGGCTTCAGATGTCCCGCCGTGGAACCTGGGGCATTTTCATCACTCCTGGGAGCCGGTGTGAGGTTCTCAAGAACCCGTCCAAGTTACATTCGTCGCTGGAGCGCCACACGGTGACTTAGAGGGACCCCTGCCGGACAGATGGTCCAGACACCACGTGGCTGAAAACGCTCCCTGCTTCTCCAGAGAACGGGCAGCGCCTGCAGGGCCAGCGGGCATCTGCTGTGGGGGAGCGGCCCCGGGACAGTGAGGGTGAGGGCAGGGGCGAGGAAGGACCGAGAAGGTACCGTCTGGGAAGTCACAAGTCGTCGGATACCGAGAGACGAACGCGATGCCGGCATGAGACATGCAAGCGGCGAACCGGACCTCGGCCGAACCAGACCGCGGCTGAACTGGACGACGGCCGAGGGACTTGGCGGAGCCAGGCACGCTGAGGGCTTTGTCCAGACCCGGGCACGGAGCTTGAGGGCCCCCTTCAGGTTCCCGAGGGAGAGGAGCATCATCTGCTGTTCCCAAGGACCCTCTCTACCACACTCGGACTCCTGGCTCCTAGCCAGCTGAGTGTGACCCCTGGCCTCTGACCTCTGGGGAGCCAATCACCAATGGCCAGTGACTGGGTCCATTGTACCCACACAACGGAGATAAAAATGTTTGGACGGTGAGTTTCACCGACGCTGCTTTGTGTGAGCAAAGCCCCGGGGGCCCCCAAGGCAGTCAGCTATGGGCAGAGGGTGCTTGGGGGGTGCTTGGGGGACGGAGCACCCTGACTCCTGGCATTAGGGCCAGAGTGGGATTGTTGGACCGCCGGTGGGTGCCAGAGTCGGCGAGTGCTGCTGGCCCTGTCTGTCCCAGCTCCCCCCAACCCTGGGCAGGGGTGTGTGGGAAGGAGAGGTCTCCACAAAGGGAAGGGGGCTCTGTCCTGACCTCTGACTGGCAGAGCCCAGTCCCTTGTACAGAGGACAGATGTGAGCAAAGCTGGGCCTGAGCCTCCCCCTGACTCCTGCTCCAAGAGAGGGCTTGGGCTGGGTGAGGGGGCAGCCCCTCAGGCTTCTGGGTCCTGGGGAGGTCGTCACAGTCACAGGCTGGCTAGTGACTCTGCTCACCCTACAGTCACCCGCCTTGATCTGCTTTCCCCCCACAGAGAACACCTACTGTGTCTCTGGGCTTCGCCTCAGCCCCCTACCCCCAGCCCTCACTGCCCACTAATGGACCCGTAGCCAGGGTGGGGGGTAAGGCCCTCACTGGGGTAGGGGGGTGAGTGGCCCCTGACCCCACCTTGTGTCTCCAAGCTGGATGTCGGTTTGCAGTTGGCAATTTTGTTCAGTTGCTAAAACAGACCTGTGTGTATCAGAGGGGTCAGGGAAATCACATTTCCCTGTTGTTTAGAAAACCCTGCCAGAGGGGCTCCTGGGGGGCTCAGTCAGTGCGGCGTCTGCCTTCGGCTTGGGTTGTGGTACCCGGGTCCTGGGATTGAGCCCCATATTGGGCTTCCTGTTCAGCGTGGAGCCTGTTTCTCCCTCTCCCTCTGCCGCAGCCTCTGCTCATGCTTCTCTCATAAATAAATAAAATCGAAAGGAAGGAAGGAAGGAAGAAAGAGAGAAAAGAAAACCGTGCCAGAGCCTGGAGCCCAGACTGTAATGGAGGCATCAGGGCCGAGAGGCAGGCCCCGCAGCTGGGAGACTGAGACCCTCAGCCCCGGGTCGAACTTTCGGGCTGCAGAGAGCCGAGCGGGCTGGGACGTCTGAGCCTCTCTCTCAAGCCCGTTTGCAGGGATTGGAATCCCCATTCCGCATCGGGAAGGGAACAGCAGCAGGACCGCGTGTTGATGTCCCTATACTCGTTCTGCGAGGCCCAAAGGGAGGGGACAGCCCCAAATCATCAGGAGCCGGCCGTGCTCTGACCGCCTGCAGGCTTGGTGGCCAGGCCCAGGAAGTTCTGGAAGGGCTCCTCCAAGGCTCTTGTGTGGGGTTGGCTCGAGCAGCACCCCCTCCCAGATATCCGTGGGGTAGGGGGAAGGGGGGGTCCTCCTGGCTGGAATTCTGCTCTCAGCCTGCCCAGACTCTTGGGGCAGTGATTGGGAAACATGCTTTTCAAGGTCACAGTTTGGGGTGTGACTCAAGGCAGGAATGCACACGCCTCCCTCCCTCCCAAGACTCTGCCCCCAGCGGGCCCGTGGGGGGACTCAGGGGTGGGTCCCGGGCTTCGGAGCCACTTGCTGAAGACAGGAAACTGTCTCCTGGTGGCCGGCAGTGAGGTTGTCTGGAAGCCAGTGAGACGGTGAGCGGAGCACACCCAGGAGTGTGTTCAGACAGAGCGAGAGGGGCAGGAAGCAGCTCGCAAACGGCGCGAAGAGCTCCCCCAGTGGACGAATCCAGAAGTGGGGTGCATGCCCGCTGGGGAGGACAAGGCCGGCTCCCCAGGGATCCACCAGCTGTGGGGGCAGAGGATGCAGTGGGGGTGTTGGGGTGTCTGAAGGACCCCGCGAGAGCATTGTGAGAAGCCTGCCTGGGCCAGGTCTCTGCTGAGATGGGACGCCAGGTGACATGGGCCCGGGTTCCTGGCTGTAGGGGCAGAACGAGGGCTGAGAACCTGTGCACCTTAGTTCTATCATCTGTAGAATGGGATTGCCCACCCCCTCCTGGTCTCAGGGCTCTGTCAGAATGGAATCCTTCTAACCTACAGCCAGAGGGCCCACTCCCCAGCTCCCCGCAGAGGCTGTGCTGGTCAGAACCAATAACGGCTTTCCCACAAACTGCCCTGCTGTGGCCAGGGCCTGGGCCAGTTAAGCCCAGCGTGACCCAGAAAGAGTCGCCAGACCGAACCTCCTGCTTGTGCGCATTGTACTCCCCAGAAGCCCTGTCTCCCGAACACAAGCGGGGGGAGACTTTGAGGAAGTCTAGCCAGCCCTGATTAGGGCTCCCGCCCCCAGCCCCTAGCACAGGATTCTCCCTGTCTCTCCTGACCTCCAGGGCTGCCCTGCCCCTTGCCTTTGTCCTGGGGCGTCTGGGGGGGGGGGTTCTCAGGCAGGCTGCGTTTTGGGGCACCAGACAGGGCTACAGGAAGAGTGCCTTTCCCTCTGCCCAGGCTTGGGCTGTTCCCAGACAACCCTCATGGCTTGTGCACTGGTGGTCTTCTATCTCTGGCAAGCTTCTCACCTCCCAAGGCCTCAGCAGCCCCCAGACGCCCATGCCGTGGCCAGGTCATCCTGACTCAGCTCCTGTCCTCCCAAGCAGACCCTCCACAGCCCACATCACTGGAGACTAGGGCACCCAGTGACTGCAGATGGAGTTTTGCCCTCTGTTTTGTGGAGGTCATCGCGGGAAGGATCTATTTGGGGTAAGTTTCCACATGAACCAAGAATTGTCCAGCCCTGGGAGGCACCCGAGATGCTCTAAATGGAAGTGGCAAGGTCTGTCTGCCGGTCTGTCCTACAGAGCTCATGGGGTGATGGGTCATGGGGTCAGAGGGCAAGGAGCGCCAGCACCTGGGAACCTGACCTCTGGGCAGCGGGTGTAAGTCCCCAGCCCTAAACTGGAGGATCGGAGATGCACAGGGTCTGGGTCAAGGCCGTCCTGCCCACGAGCTGGCGGCCAACAAAGCATTCGCATTCCAGCCCCCCCTTAGCAATGACCAGACTCTCAATTCTCAGGAGCTAAGGAAGGGACTCACCATCGCCGCCTCTTGGACAGTGGTGGTGACCTCCCCGCTGGGGAATTGGGTGATGCGCCGCAGCAGGCCCGCCACCAGGAGGCGCACTGGACAAGCGTCTTTGCGCCGCTCGGGGCGCACCTGCCGGGGTCCAGGGCAGGCTGCGGGAGACGCACGTTCCACGCCGAGGGTCATGGAGGCCCGGAGAAGGGCCAGAAGCCAACTGCCCAGGAGCAACAGCATATTTAGGTCAGGGCTTGGGCACGGTGATCTCTGAGGGCAGCAGCCGGTGACCGGCCGCTGAGGGTCCCTCACGCACACACTCTCAGCTACACAGAGGGGCTGGGGCAGAATCTGTAGGTTGTGGAATTAATGACTTCAGATTTTCAAAACACTCTGGACAGCTTCCCGTCCTGGCGCAGAGCCAACGCCTGTTGCCTGCTGTTGCCGCCGCTGTCCCGGGACTCTTGGGGGGCCCGGAACGTTATCCCTGCAGTGCCCTGTGCCCTGGGGTGCAGCTGCCGGAGGTCGCTTCTCAAGGTGATGAAGTTCGTCTCTATGGAACTCCGTGTTCCGCGGACGCCCGCTCTCTGTGCCCCACCGGAATGGAAGCTCTGAGAGGAGCAGCGTTGGTCTCAGTCACCGGCGTGGCCCATGGCAGGTGTCCTGCACACACTCACGGAGGACACTGGGGAAAACGCACGTGACGGTGAAAACTTGTAAACAAAGAAACGGTGCAGCGCGATGCCGAGCTTGTGAAAAAGCTATATATATCCCTCTCTCCACGCATAGCTCCATGTTTATCACATGTACATTTTATTATATATTACATAGAGAGAAGTATATGAAAATTCTAGCACGGAAAATAGGAAAGAGGACAAATTAAACGGTTTTTGTGAGCTCCCGTATTACCCCCAAGGAAGACGCAAGTGGGATTTGGGTGGGGGGATAACGTTACTGGAGAGAAAAGGCTGGAGGCATTGCCAGGGGGTAGGGGGTGTTGGCGGCACAGCAGCAGCGCCCGTACCTGGTGTCGCTCCATGAGCTGTGTGTGGGCGGGACGCTGCCTGTCCTGTCCCTACCCCAGGAGGGCTCTGGTGGCCTCTCCCACTTACTGGTGTCTGAGGAGGTGGGGGCCCCACAGGGCCAAGGGGGGAACCAGGCCTGGGACCGGGGATGATGGGGCCACCACCTGGGACCATGGGTCAAGCCTGTGTGTGACAGAAAATGCCACCAGTGAGCTTCCTCAGGGCCCTTGACAGGTGGAGGTGGGGGAACCCGAGGACGGGGGTGCCTCTGAGCAGGGGGAGGCCAGCAGAGGTCGGAAGGGACCCTGGCACCAGGGCGGCCAGGGGCTCAGGCTGAACACTGTGGCTCCCACTTGCTGTCCAGCCTGCTGTGTTTCCAGCTGCCAGCGAGCGGGCCCTACTGCTCCATGTGAACCCACCTCCTCTAGGCGGCCCGTTCGGTGTCCAAGTTGCCTCCCCCGCCCCCCTCCTTGGGGCTGGTGCACTTTCCAGGCAGGGCAGACAGGCCTACCCACAGGCAGTGCCTGCTCCATGGAAGCCTCAGCAGAGCAAGGTCCAGCCAGGCAGGGCTGGCAACCCTTGACATGCCCAGGATGGGGGGCTTGGCGCTTTCCCCGCGTGTCCCCTCCCGCAAGAGCCCCTGGCTTCCAGGGCCACCCCTGCCCGCAGCTCAGGGACGTGGCATGGAGTAGGAGGCTGGACAAAGCCCCCCCCCTCGCCTGCAAGCCAAGCTCCTCCAGTTACCCCCGAGGCCCTCCCTGGCCCAGGTCCCGGGCAGATGCCCCCAGACGATCCCTGGCCCAGCTTCCTGGAAGACACCCCCAGACCTTGAGGTTCAGAGGCCCAGTGAGAAGTCAGACATGATCTGATTTGGGAGTTTATACCCTAACCCGGTGAAAGGCTCAAGCAAGCTAGCCATACTGTGCACACTGTGGCCTCCCCGCTTTCCAGCCCTGAGAAGCCGGCAGCCACACACCCTGACAAGGGATGGACAACTGACAGAGAGAGGAATGGACGCCAAAGGGCCACCCAGGCCCAGTCACCCTCCTGTCCTGTGGCTGAGCCTGGGCACAAAGGAACCTGCAAAGCCACTGTGGTCAGTGCTGCCCTGAGGAGAGGGCCCTGGGACCCGAGCATGGAGGTCTGCTCCTCCCGTCCCGGCCACAGGGCAGACCGGCTGTGTCTTCATAAGCTTCCTGGAGGCCTCTGTAGTAGGTGGTGTCAGGTAGGAGCTGGGTGGGGACAGGTGCTGCCTGTCTGGGGGCTGGGACAGGGTCCGAGCAGCGACCTGGCCTCCGTGCACAGCACCTCTGAGCCCACGGAGTGCTGGGAGCACTTGGCAAGTGGCCCGCTCTGTGATCCGGTCATGTGACAGCTTGGCCCCGTGCCTGGCCAGGGATGACAGTTCCCGTGGTGGATCTCAGCATTTTCCAGCTGCCTCTGAGCCTCCCTGTTCTCAGACAGACAGCGCTGCCCCGGGGGGATGGTGGGCGTTTGAGGGTTTCACCTATTTGACTGCTCCAAGCTCTGAGCCCAGATACTCTTCACCCCGAGATGCTGCTTCTCATGGGCCAACGTCCCCCTGAGCACGTGTGTGCTGTATGTGCATGCATGTGAGAGGGTATGACTGCCCACGTGTGTGCTGTGTGCAAGCATACACATGCACACGTGTGCGTGGTGTGCATACATGTGTGTGTGTGTGAGTGTGCATGTGCACATGCTCATGGGGGTGACAGTGCGTGCGTGTGCTGCGTTCTCCATCTTCGGTTGGACTGCTGGTTGGCCTGTGGCAGTTGGCGGAGACTCAACTGTTTGAACAAAGATACTGTGAACCCCCGTCATGCCTCCCTTTGCGTGGCCCTCTGCTCCCGCCCCATCGTCCTGTGAGCACCGTCTCCCAGAGCCTTGATGTGTGACACAGTGTCCCTGAGAGCCC
The DNA here is from genome assembly GCF_902655055.1 of Lutra lutra. Classification (NCBI taxonomy): domain Eukaryota; kingdom Metazoa; phylum Chordata; class Mammalia; order Carnivora; family Mustelidae; genus Lutra; species Lutra lutra. Next base: position 201,012,778 of record NC_062280.1, read on the forward strand.
CTGGCCCTGACAGCTCCCACACACGGCTGAAGGGCTGGTGCTCTCCCGGTCAGGCTTGCTTTCCAGGGCCTCAGGGAACACACCTGGCCTCCCTCAGGGCTCCTCTCCCTGGGGCTGGGACTCCCCCCAGGTGCACTGGGGGCCAAGTTCATGGGCCATCGCTAAGAGTAGAGCCCTTTCCAGGACCCCAGGGGGATCTGATTTTGTTTCTTGGTGTTCATACGATCTGAAGGGCAGGGCTAGGTGGTCACGGCTGCCGTCTTGCACATGTGACCTGGGAGGCTCCACCTTCTATCCCGGAGCTCACCTCCCTCCCCCCAGTTACACTTCAGGGAACAAGATGCATGGAAGGAAGAGATGGGAACCCCTCAGGGGGGACCAAAGAGGGAGAACAACTTCTGTTCACACTTTATTGTGTAAGATGGCCTCGTCGCTTAGCCGGCAGACCAGTGGGTCACACCTGGGTGGTTCGCAGTGCCCTGAAATGGTGTCAGTGTCACTTCTCAGGGCTGCTTGTCTGCAGCCCCAGTCCCTCCCTGCCAGGTCACTGCAGGACTGAGGAGGCCGGCAGGTCAGGAGAGCAGCTTTCCGTCCCCTCCAGATGCCCCCTTGGCCTCCAGCCCCGTCCCTATGCCAACTACCTTGTCCACGGCGGCTACACGCTCTCCTTCGCCTTCCTTCTGGTGGAGTAGGGGATGCAGCACACCCAGCTGGTCCTGGTCCTACAGCCAGGAGAGACAGGCACGCCCACCCGAGCTCAGGGCCCAGGACTGCAGGCAGCACCCCTTTACCACAACAGCCTGCCCCTCCTCAAGCCCGGGGGCCCAGGGCTTGCCAGTCAGAGGGCGACAGGGCCCTGCACACATGATTGGACTCCGGGGCAGAGCTGGGCTTGCCCTCCCCACAGCAGTCCGAGCTTTCTCCCGCCCACCCCGTGCTGTCCTCTGTGCTGAGAGGTCGAACCAGAAGGGGCTGTTGATCATAAGCTAGCTGTAGACCCAGGCTAGCTGAACAAACCGCTCCTCTTGGCCCCAAAGCAAAGCCTGCTCCAGCCGGCCCCGCTCCCAGCCCTGCCCATTTCCTGAACACCGCGGCCTATGCTGTTCCCTGGTGGGTGGTCTCTGGGGTCTCCACTTCCTACCAAAGCTGCCTCTGGGACAAGTCATCTGTACCCCTTCCCTCTGCAGGGGCCCCACAGCTCAATGTCAAAGCACCCACTGGACGCAAGCAGCAGCTAGCCCATGGGTGCCCAAGCCCACCCTCTGAATGGGCCCAGGGGAGAGCCTGCATGGAGAAGCCTCAGCTCGGAGGAAAACGGAGACGGCAGGTGAGCAGGGCCGTGGGACAGACGGGTGACCCCGAAACTGCCCAGCAGGTGTGAGGGCTGGGCCTGCCCTCCAGAGTCCCCCTTCCCACTGGCCGAGCGGCTTCCAGCAGCCTGGGCTTGGATCTGCGTGCTGGCCCCGGCTGGCTGGTTTGCTGGGGGCAGCAGAGTCATCGAGCTGGCCCTTGGGGCAGAACACAAAGCCGCCAAGCTGTGTCCATTGGAGCCCACGAGCCAGTGCCATCCTCGCTGTTGCCGGGAGGGGCCTGGGTGACTTAGACGTTTTTGTGTTTCCTTACTTAAAAGGACCATGTGTCGGTTTTACAAAGGAATTTACTTTGTATCTAAATATCTCTATTAGAGCTATTTTTCTTTTATGAAGTGTTGCAGCAGATAAGCCGCGCACTAAGGCAGTGCTCGTCCTGGGGCTGGATGAACTCCTACTTTCTTCCTAGCGCTTCGCTATGCTTGAAAGAACAGATCCGGGGGCGCCTGGGGGGCTCCGTGGGTTAAGCGGCTGCCTTCGGCTCAGGTCGTGATCCCGGAGTCCTGGGATCGAGTCCCACATCAGGCTCCTTGCTTGGCGGGGAGCCTGCTTCTCCCTCTGCCTCTGCCTGCCTCTCTGTCTGCCTGTGCTCGCTCTCTCTCCCTCTCTCTCTCTGACAAATAAATAAATAAAATCTTAAAAAAAAAAAAAAAAAAGAAAGAACAGATCCGCAGCCCTTGGGTGACACAGAGGCCTGCTTCCAGTGCCCTTTATGGCCTCAGGACTTCGTGGGACTTGGCTGGCCCTAGCCAGTGCCCACCCTGGCAGGGTGTGGGTGGTCAGAACAAACATTCCTCCCACCCCCGCGCAGAGGCCTGACCCACTTCGCAGAGTCTCTGACCGGTGATGGGTCCTCCCTCCCGGCGAAACCTCAAACCAAGAAGCTGGAATCGTCCCCACAGACACACATCCCTCTCACCTTCTCTGCTTCCTGCCACCTCTCCCATCTCATAGTCTGGCCAATGCATTGGCTGATGGGATGGGGAGAAAGGGTCTGGCTGTCGGGTGAAGGGGACCCAAGCTAAGGGTTGTCCCTGAGTCCCACGGCTCGCCTCTCAGCCCCTCCAGGCTTATCAGAGCTTGGGTCTCTGCGGACCCAGAAGAGGAAGGAAGGCAAGCAGTGGGGTCCTGCCCATTCCACATGAGGCACAGTGGGCCCACCAGACGCCATGGTAGAGGAGAACCCCCAGTCTCTGTGGATAATGCCACAGGCATGACTCACTCATCTTCTGACAAATCCCCCATGTCCATCTGGGACCGCTTCTCTTCTCTCATGGCACCTGTGACCACCTGTGGGAAGTGACAGGAGCAGTTTAGGGAACAAGTAGAGAGAATCAGCCCATCAACCACAGCCACCAAGGCCAGATTTGCTAGACAGGCCCAAGGGCCAGACGGGGCCATAGAGACTGTGCTGGCACTGAGCCCCTTCCCATGAGTTGGGACAGTGTCAAGTGAAGATTTCCAAAAAGGGGGGGGCACCTGGGTGGCTCTGTCAGTCAAGTGTCTGACTCCTGATTTCAGCCTTGTGTTGCGCTCACGTGCTGAGAGCAGAGCCTGCTTACGATTCTCTCCCTGCCCCTCCGCCTGCCCCACACTCTCTCTCATTCCATGTGTCCCTCTCTAAAAAAAAGAAGGGAAGGGAGGGAAGGAGGGGAGGAAACTTCCAATTAGGGGACCCTGACCAAGGAACTCTGCCCTTGAAGTGGGTCACCGTGACCTCTGGAATTTAATCCCAACTCTGCCACTGGATGACCCTCCTTGAGTCCTTAAAACCTATGTTGCCCATGAGACAGCCTTGTGAGGGGTAATAGCCAGCACTCTTCACTGTACCACATGTTCTGAGGGCGAAGAGATAGGAGGTGCAATCTGGAAAAGGACAATCCCCAGGAAGGAGCTTAAATTTAAAACACTTCCAGAGATGGCTGCCCACTACAGCTGAGAAATGGAGGACACCCTAGGACATTTGTGCTGGATGGTCCAGACAGACCATTTGTCAACACCTTCCTTTTACAGAAAATGATGATGCTGTATGATGATGGTGATGGTGATGATGATGATGGTGGTGGTGGTGGTGGTGATGGTGATAATAATGTTATTATCACCATTAATGTTGAGTGTTGAGCTGATGGTGATGGCTAATGGTGATACTGATGGCAATGATGATGGTGATATGATGGTGGTGATGGTGGTGGTGGTGATGGTGACTTGAATGGTGGTAGTTATGGTGATGGTGGTGATGTGATGATAATGGTGGTGATGGTGGTGAGGTGGTGATGTGATGATGGTGATGGTGATAGCAATGGTGGTGACGGTGATAGTGATGGTGACGGTGGTGATGGTGGTGATGGTGGTGACGATGGTGATGGTGGTGATGGTGATGATGGTGATGGTGGTGATGGTGACAGTGGTGATGGTGGTGGTGGTGATGGTGGTATTGATGGTGATGGTGGTGGTGATGGTGGTGATAGTGGTGATCACAGTGATGGTGGGGTCATGGTGGTGATGGTGGTGATGGTGGTGATGGTGGTGTTGATGGTGATGGTGGTGGTCATGGTGCTGGTGATGGTGGTGATGGTGATGGTAATGGTGGTGATGATGGTGATGGTGATGATAGTGGTGAAGGTGGTGATGGTGGTGGTGGTGATGGTGATGGTGGCAATGAGATGATGGTGATGATGGTAATGAAGGTGGTGATCGTGGTGATATAGATGGTGGTGGTGATGGTGATGGTGATGGTGGTAATGAGATGATGGTGATGATGGTAATGAAGGTGGTGATCGTGGTGATGGTGATGGTGGTGGTGGTGGTGGTGTTTATGGTGATGGTGATGGTGGTATTGGTGATGGTGATGATGGTAATGAAGGTGGTGATGGTGGTGATGGTGATGATGGTGATGGTGGTAGTGGTGGTGGTGATGGTGGTGTTGATGGATGGTGGTGGTGGTGTTGATGGTGATGGTGGTGGTGGTGATGGTGGTGTTGATGGTGATGGTGGTGTTGGTGGTGATGGTGGTGATCATACCCAGTATTGAGGCTTTCTGGGTACAGGCACCATTCTGAGTGCTTTACAGAACAACCTGGAATGTAGGTACTACTAAGATCTCCATTGTATGGATGAAATAACAGAGGCACTGAGAGACATGGCGACTTGTGTATCTCTTGGGAGAGCCAGATGTGGAGACCTGGTCTCCAACTCCCAAGTCTATGCCCTTTGTACCACCCCAGTAGGATCCAAGAAGGGTTGACCCTGGCCTGAGAGTCTCAGATGAAGCCAGAACGCATGCAGGGTGGAGGATAAGAAGGAGCCAAGGGTGGATTTCAGATTCCCAGCATCCAGAGTCCTGGAACTCTGGCCCGCCTCTGCCTCAGCCTGCAGTACATTCTTGTGGGACAGGCTCCCAGGACAGGCCATGTGGGCCTGAGCACCAGCATTCCCGGCAGATGGTCTGGCTCTGTGGTCTGAGGGCTTTTACCTCCTCGGCATGGTCTCCCAGATCAATCTCCACAAACACAGATGGTTTCTGTGAATGGAAACCAAAGAGGTGTGGATGGGGTGAGCTGGAAAGGAGAGGAGGCTTCCTGGGAGGGGCTCCCAGCCCTGGGGCAGCCGGGTCTGCACCACCACTGAGACCACCAGACAGTGGCTGTGCTCAGAGGGGGCTCCTGAGGAGCTGGGTAGAAAGCTGCTGGCAGTGTGGATGGCAAGGAGTCCATGGCCAGCTCTGGCAAAGAGAAGGAGAGTCCTTCCTCTTCTCCCTACTCACCCTGACAGGTCCCTGAGACCCCAGGGTCTCCCCGGGCTTCACCCTCTGAGAACCAGGGCTGCGGGTCACAAGCGGATGCCCAGAGCTGGCCCACAGCAGCATGTTGCCCACCAGCCTCCTGGGACCCACTCTGCCCCCGCACTGGTGCGGACTCACACTGAGGCATGAGCGGCTCAAGCAGTTCCAGGGGCTGCTGCCCACCGGGGCTGGTTAGAACACCTACCTGGGGTGAACCCCTGGACCCCCAGCAGGGACTATTTGTTGTAGGTCCTGCTAAAATGGGTCCAGCTCCTTCTCTGTTTCCTCCCACGATCAGGAAGAAAATGAGAGCCTCCTTCCCTCAGAAAGTGCCCAGTGGGAAGTCCTACCACACCTCTGATGGGTCTCTGGCCAGTGCTCCAGGGCACGGGCCAGCGGCACTCCTCTGGGCCACCTCCTGTCAGGTCCCATGTGCCTTTGGCAACTGCACTGTTTGGGAAGCTGGGGCGAGGTTGCCCAGTATCAGCCGGGAGCCCAGGGCTTGACCTAAAGGATCTTGGGTTGAGGCAGCACTGGCCCCAGCCTGTGGCATGGCCCTGCCAGGAGGACTCCAGGACTGTGTGTCCACAGCCTGCTTGTGGTCCTGCAGGACTGTGCCTGCTGGGCTGCCCTATTACGAAAGTCAAGGCTCTTGCCTCTTTTCCGGGACGGTCGTCCACCTTGACAGACTCTGGTTCCTGTTCCTGGGGAGACACCGGCAGGTGAGCACCAGCAGGACCCAAGGGTGGCGGGCGCATGTGCCTGGCCAGCCCTCCCGCCCTTGCCCCTCGTCTCCAGGCAGCTCCTCTTCACCTCTGGCTCTGTCCTTCCACCGTCTGGGTCCAACTTTCCCCGGGCGTCCTGGTGCTTTTCCTGCGTGTCTTCCTCTGGGTCTGCCTGACTGTGGGGGGAGCGGGGCAATGGATGTGGCTTCGGGGTGGCCCTTTCTCCCCTTGGGCGTTGGGAAAGTTCTGGGATGTGTCCCCAGCAGAGCAGGGTGGGACAGGGTGTAGAGGCCCTTCCTCCTGCCTGGCGGTGGGAGGGTGGGGGGCTGGAGGATGAGGCAGAGATGTTCAGCCCCAGGCATCGAGGATTGGGTAGTGCTCCTCGAGGATGGTTCTGTGGCAGTGACGGGGATGCAGGGAGCCCATCGGCCTACCGAGCTGCACACCCAGACCTTCCCAGACGAGATGAGACGTCTGGCCCAGCAGCCTGGAGAGTTGAGTGCAAACGTTTGCCGCAATAGGAGCCGCCCTGGGACTCGGGGCCATGGCCGGCTCCAGGGACTGCCCGGGGAAGCAGGAGCAGGGGGCAGGGCAGGGGGTGGCTCGCATCCCTGAGACCCCCTCCCATCTGAGCCCTCGGGGTCGTCTCAGGGCACCCCTTCCTCCCAGGGTTCCTTCGGGATCCTGGGTGTCGACTTCGGGGCTGGCCCTGCTCCCCGCCCCACTGTCTCCTGTGTCACCCCCCTGTCTCTGCTGGACAAAGACCTCTTACAGCCGGCGTCTTCAGTGTCACTCCGTGGGTCCTTTCCCTGGTCTTCGGACTCTGGGGAGAAAGGAGAAGCATTTGTCATCAGCACTCCCTGGGCCCGTGGCCTGGCCCTGCGAGGGCAGAGAGGAGCACAGCCCAGCCCCTCAGGGAGTGATGGGCCCGCGGCCTGGCCCTACGAGGACGGGCAGGCCTCCCACTGGTGATGGTCCAGGTCCCATTTCTGTGTGGCCACATTTGGGCTCAGGATGGCAGAGGTGGCTGGTTCGCCATAGCTGCTCCCCCCTGCCGCCAGCTTGTCCCTGTCCCCCACCCCAGCACACTTGGGGCCCAAGACGCAAATGCAGTGCAGCCTGGGGAGAAGTGACAAAACCTTCAATCCTGCTCCTGACAGGAGGACTGGGGCGGCGCCCCTGAGCACCCCGATTCTAGGGAAAGGCTCTCCTCACAGACCGGCGCTCGCCTGTCTCAAGCTGGGAGCACCTGCAGGCCTGGGAGGGGGAAGCCAGGCTCCAGGGGGCGGCTTGCACACCAGCCCTGCTTCTCTGCAAGTCAAGTGGCCTGGGTGGCCCTTGAGCTTCCTACGCCATCCCTGCCCTGGGCCTGCTCTCGCAGGAGGCCCTGCCCCATGTCAGGCAGTCAGCCTTGGTGGGAGACGCATCCCAGCCAGGCCTCCCGGGTGCTCAGGGCACGTGGCCTCGGTTGTGTCGTGCGGACCCCCTCTCTGACTCATCTGAGTCCCCTGTGGGTGAGAACAAGGGGTCCTCCATCCTGCTCTTGTCGGCCGCACCCACACAGGCTCAGGGATGCTGAGGCAGAGGCTGGCCACCTCAGAGACAAAGCTCTAAAGGCCATGGGCGGGGGTCTGAGGGAGCAGCGTGCAGCGTGGGGGGTGGGGGCAGCCCTCGGGCCTTCAGATGGTATTCTGGAACTTGGTGGCTCTGGAGACATCCCAGGGAGAAAAGGCAACACCCAGTCTCCAGCTCAGAGAACAGGACCTGAGTGATTGAGAAGCAGTTTTCTAGCAGGAATTTTAAAATCGATTTCTTTGGAAAATCTTCAGCAGGCCCCTACCTGTGGGCACGCGTGCGCACACGTGTGTACGTGCGTGTTTTGAAGACCCGGGGCTGATCTCTAAACCTGCTTCTTCTGTGGTATGTGTCTGGCAAGAAGGAAGAGTCCGTAAAAAGAGACATGATTTCTTTTCTCCAAAGTAGACGCCCCGTGCATCCTCTGACATAAGGCAGGACAGTAATACTAAGCGTCTGCAGGTCTCGCCCCTTTCCTTTCTCCAAGAAAGTGTCTGTGTGTATCAGGACTCTGGCACATGGAGGCAGCGAGGGGCCCCTTAGTGTGAAGGGCTCGGCCAGCCAGCAAGCGGCAGGGGGAGGGCTGAGAGGTCTGAGGACAATGTGGCGGGGTCTCTGGAGGGCTCCCTCTGTTGCCTCCTCTTCCTCAGCCGCAGTGGGTCTCTCCAAACTGCTTACAGATTACTTCTTGGCTGTGAGACAGCCCTGGGCCCAGTGGGGGCAGCGGGTCTGTAGGCGGAGGCTGGGGGTCAGGCCGTGGCCGCATCCTCTGGACAGTTAGTCCACCATCACAAATCACGGAAACGGCGGTGCGGAGCTGGCTGGGGTGGGGAGTGACAGTCATCGAGACCTGCTTCATAACTGGCCTTGATTCTGTGATGGTGTTGCTCCTTGCCCCTTAGCAACACGGTTGAAGACCTCAGCAGTCCCCACACACCTCAGAGGAAGGCCCCTCCTCCTCTCTGGACTCCCCCGCCCAGCGTGCACAGGTGTCGGGGGGAGAGCCGGGTGCCGCTCGAGGGTGGCCTGGTTCGGGACGGGTGGCATGGCAGGCCTGTGTTCCGGGGTCCAGGCCGGGGGGTGGTGGACACAGCTGTGTGAGCCTGGGCTGGTCCCGTGGGGGGCCCTGTGCAGGCCAGGGAGGGGAGCTGGGCTCAGTGTGTGGCCATCCACAGTTCCAGCACACAGACCCCGGGTTCCCGCTGTTCCCTCTGACGCTGGGCTCACCCTGAGGTCCACTGGGACTGCCGGCTGCAGATGTGCTCCGGCCGCCCCTTGTCCCGCCCATCGGATTCAGCAGCCCAGCTCCTGTGTCCTCACTGCCTGTTCCCAGGAGGTGTGTACCGGCAGGGCCCCTCTTCTGGACGTACTTCACCACGTGGACAGTGGGGCTGGCCGGTGAGCCTGCTGCTCCCGCTGGCAGGCTCTGGGGAGACAGCAACACTCTGCTGCGTCCCGTGCGGGCTGTCAGGGCCAGTGCGGCAGGCGAGGCGCCACGGGGATGTGTCTGCCGCTCACCCAGCTTGGGGCAATTCCGCGGTGCTGCTGGGAGTATCCGGCAGTGGGACCGGCACTGTCCTCCTTTGTGGCCGGCCTCGTGGCGGCATTACCAGATCCCCTCCCACCTCACTGTGTGATATTGCCTGCGTGGACTTAGGTGGGTTCTTCTTTGGGAAAAGTTGCTCCTCTTTCATGAGCCTGTGGAAGGCGCCCCCTGCTCCAAGGCTTCAGGGGACGGAGGTGGCCCTGAGCCCAGCCGGCCAGCACCTCCTCTTCTCCCCAAGAGATGTTTACCCTGAGAGAGCAAGTCTTCGTCCCTTGGGCCTGAACAACAAACCATATTTCCCGCTGACCGCGTCTCATTTCCACGGCGTCCCGACACCCTTGTAAAGGGCCCCTTGCTGGGTGAGCTTCCTGGGAGAACCAGGACCGTGGAGGGCCTGGCAAATGACCAAACCAGTCACCAGCAACCCTCAGTCACCTCGGGGTCCAGCCCCTCCAGGGAGAGGACCCTGAGATGTCTGCTGTTGGGGAGCCTGGGGGGGCGAAACTCAAGGTTCACACAAGGATGGAGTGTCCCACCCCTGCCCCTGGGGCAGTGCATTTAGGAAGAGCCTGGGGTGTAGCCCAGCCCTGTGTAAGTTCGTTGGCCCGTACCCCATGTCCACGCCCCACAGGGGCTCACGGGTGGCCCTCCCCTCATGTCTCCTGAGCAGACCGCCTGGAGACGTTCTATGTGGCCACGGCCCTTGGGAGGCACAGCTGGCCTGGCCCCACTCCCGGCCGCAACCCTGCTTCCCGTGGCCCACTCCAAGGGGCCCCAGTCTGGCCATCGGCAGACCCTGGGTCTAGCACACTCTGCCAGGCCTTGCAGATTCTCGGCGGAGGCCATGGGGCCGGGCAGGAGGGAGGGATGCTGCTGGGGACCTACCCGGTTCCTTGGACAGTTTCCTGATGCAGCTTGGAGGGTCCCCCTTCTGGTGCAGGCCACCCATGCTCCTGCTCCTCTGGAGCTCGGCCATCTCGCTGGCTGCCTTGAGGTGTCCAGGGGCCACCCCTGAAGCAGGGACCCCGGGGCCTGGCCGGTGCCTCCTGTGTGCTGCCGCGTCCTTCTCCATCCTTCTCCCCTCTGTTAGGTTTTCGGAAAGAAGAGGGACGCGGGCTCCCCAGCACACTGTCAGATGGAGAGCATGGCTTCCGACCTCCGTCGGATGAGCTGCCCAGTGTGGCCAGGGGGCCCCCGTTGCCAAGTGGCCCCTGTGACATCACTGCACTGTCAGAGGTCAGAAGTCAGCCCAGCGAGGCTCTTCTTCCGAGGCCTGGAGCAGCCGCACGGCCGGGGTGGGGTCTGCCTCAGGCCTGCGGATGAGCTCCTCAGGGCGAGATTCCATCTGTTCTGCTTAGGACAACGTCCCCATGCACCAAACTCAGGCAAAGGGACCCAGGGTCGGACGTGGCCGTGGTGGCACCCCAGGCCTTCATCCATGGCCAGGAGGCCCGAGCGGAGGCGGCTCCAGGTGGCGTCAGGTGTGGCCGTGTGGGCAGGAGCTACACTGATGGAACCAGGCGCTGGTTTGCCGGCGCGACTAGCATGCGGCTCCCACAGTCGGCTCCCACGCGGGTGTAAGGGCCTACTTAATCAGAGGGAGCCATTTTGTTGCAGGAAACTTAGATGATTGACCCGCGCCTCCCAGAGGAACTTCCAAAGCCTAGATACAAGGGCGGGTCAGGCCAGGTGACGACGTCCAACCAGTGGGACGTGCATATATCTACGAGGGTAAATTGAAATTCGACTGGCCGCCCGTGTTACCTGGCAGTTTTTCTGTAGTGGCGGACCTAGCATGACTGAGCAGTGTTCTCTGTGTTGCAGTCTCATTGGCCACCTGTGCATAGCCCAGCTAAACACCTCTATGAAAGTATGTCTGTGAGGCTGGGAGGGGTCGTGTCTCTGCAAGAGACGGCCCTGGCCGGTCAGTTTGATTCTCGATGCTTGGCACGAAATAAAGCTTTGCTTGACCTTTGCTTTGCATCAGTCTCGCTCCTTTGATTACGGACCCTAACAGGGGGCTCCCACAGTCGGAAGGTGGAAAGGCCCAGGTGTGGGTGCCACGAGGGCTGGGGTCTCTGCAGCCGCTCAGCCAGCGTGAGCCTTGACCCCGTGTCCTCCCACGTCGTCTCTCCGCACAGCCCTGCCCTAATCTGCTCTTTCCTCCGAGTCTCGTGACACGCAACAGTGCAGTAGCTTCAGGAGGACATCGCAGCGTCTACACTCCTCTCCCCGGGCAAGTGCAGAGCCGCCCTCTGCTCTCAGGCCACATGCTCCCCGACCGCTCAGCCCCGGGTCGCCCTGTGACCGAGACCCCCTCCCAGAGGCCCCCACTCCGCCCCGCTGAGTCTCTGTATCTGTGGCTCTGGTTCTGGTTCTTGTTTGCTCATTGGGCTCGTCGTCGTCGTTTCGTGCCCACTTCTCTGTGGACTCACGCGGTCGTCCGTCCGTCTTTACTCATCTGATTTCGCTCACTTAGCAGCAGGGCCCCTGGGTCCAATCACGTCACAAGTGGCACGATCTCCTCTTTCTGATGGCCGAGTCGTGGTCCGTTGCGTGTGCACCCCCCAGCCGGCATCCTCTTTCTCCATCCGTCTCCGCCGACACTCGGCTGCTTCCGCATCGTGGCTACTGTAGAGAAGGCCGCTGGCAGCGCAGGGGCCTGGGGCCCTTGCACCCGTGTTTTGTGTCCTCTGAGTTCATACCCAGTATTGCGGTTGCCGGGTCGTAGGGAAGCTCTGGTTTTGACTGTTTGGGGAGCCTCCATGCTGTTGTCCAGAGCGGCTGCGCCAGCCTGCGTCCCCACCAACACATGGGGCTCCCCCTTCTCCGCGTCCTCGCCGACACCCGTGGTTCCCGTGTTGTTGGTTTTAGCCGTTCTGCCGTCTGGCCGGTGGGAAGTGACACCCCCTGTGGTTTGGACTCGTCCTTTCCTGACAATGAGTGATGCTGAGCATCCTCTCCCATGTCCACCGCTGCGCCCCAATCTGAGAAGGACTCCGGTCGTACGGGATTAGGGTGCGCCCTAATGACTTCAGGTGACCTTAATTACCTCTTTAAAGATCCTCTCTCCAAATACTGTCACAGTCTGAGGTGCTGGGCTCAGGACTTTGCCATGAGGTTTTGGGGGACACATAATACAACTTAACAGAAATTGTCTGACTTCATCCCAGCAGACACTTTCTTTAATCTCCAAGCACCCAAGGCCGCAGGACATGACACTTAGGGTCCTCCCGGAGCAGCCAGCCGATTGTACGTATTCAGAACAAAACAAAAGGGACCCGATACCACAGGTACATCCCTCCCTCCGACATGCCTCACAGCACATCCACGGGCGAGCTCTGCACCCAGCCGGGGACTGGCACTGCTGCTGACGTGCAGGTACCTGCGTGCCGAGCTGCTGGTCAGGGAGAGGCCGAGGGGCTATGGCCAGGGCAGGGGGATGCTTGGGCTGTCTGGAGGAAGAGCAAATGGACACACAGAGGCCTGAGAGATACTGTGACCTATCAGGAATCCCAGGAGAGGGACTTCTGGGTCCCACGTTCCCTGAGGCTTTCTCCCTTCTGTCCTTCCATGGGCGCAGAACCTCCCTGGGTCCCGCATGTGTCTGAGTTGGCCAGTACCCCAGGGCCCTGCTGTGGATGCTCCTGTCCTGGCTGACGAGTGCTGGTGGCCTCTGACCTGGAGGCCTCGTGGGCAGGTGTGCCCCCTCTGTACCCATCAGCCCCCCACCTAGCCCTGGGGCCATCCGCTGCTGGGAGGGGCCAGAGGAAAGCAGCGATGGTGCTTCCAAGTCCATGTCCCAGAGGGGCTGACCGCCCCCTCTTCCCCCACCTCCCCCAAGTCCAACTGAGGTCCCAGAGTCAGCTCAATGATCCTTTCCCAACAGCTGACTCGGCTGGAATTAAAACAGCAACATGGAAGGAAGAAGAGGGAAACGATGCGCCCCTGCTCTGGAGTCAGGTCTCCTCCAGGCCCCCTCGGTGCGTGCGGCCCTTCCCTCCGCCCGTCCAGGTGGGGCAGGGCCCTCAGCACCTCCGGCCTCCCCATGGCCTCTCGGAGACAGCAGCACGTGCGGGAGCCCACCTGCCCTTCCTGGGCTGATGCCCGTTTCTACCCCCACCGGAGCTTCCAGCAGACGTGCTTGGACGCGCTTAGAGGGCCCGACCCCACACTTCCCATCCCACAGAGCACTGTGGTTTCCGCTTGATCCAAAGGCTCGCAGCTGAGCCTCCCCACCACGTGGCCTGCCACCCAGCCTCCCACAGGCCCTGCTCTGCCACGCACCCCATCGCCCACGTGCGCTGTTAATCAAACCGTCCTCAGAAAGAATAAAACGTCTGTTTTAATTGGCCAGTAAAATACATTGCAGATCATTAGTATCTTATAAACAGAGACATCAAGTTACAAATCCGAGTTAAAAACGGTAGTCCGGTGTGGCCTGCTAGCTGTGTGTCCCTAAGTGTATTTTCTGCAACATCGTCCTCCACCATTTTTGTGACAAGTCCTATCCATCATGGTTCAGAGTCTGGACAGTATTTGCAAATAAAAGCAGAGACAGGCACAAGGTCCGAGCATCTGAACAGTGTTCTCCAAAGCTCGAAGGCCGGCTGCCCCACGTCGGGACCCCCCACCCCCACAGAAAAGCACCCCCGCTGCCTGGCAGCTTCTAGGGGCCTCACAGAGACACAGCAAAGCCCTGCTCCCTGGGGCTGGGGATCTGCACAGCTCAGGACGCTCGTCCCCTGGGGCGCTCTGGAGGGCCATCCACCGGCCTCCCAGAGAAGCGGCTCGTGCCCGTGTGCCTGCCGTGCACCCTGCCCTTGGCGACAGGCCTAGATGCTCTGAGGTACTTCATCAAACAGCTCGTTAGAAACGGTCCTCTAAAAACATTAAGAAAAACAGCTTGAAAATAATGCACATTTCTATTTTTAAAAACCTTCCCCAAACTCCCAGAAGGGCAGCCGAAGTAGACCCTGCTCTCAGTCCCACCGACAGCAAACGACAATTCTGCTTGAAGGGGGGCGGCTGGACTCTGCACGGTGCGTTGCCCGCTCTGGCAGTGTGGCAGTGGCGGGACACCAGCGTCTGCAGAAGCAGATGGGAACCCCCGGCACTCTCGGCAGAAGGGCCCTGTACCTCCGAGTCGTCAAGGCATTCGCACACAGGGGCCTTCGTGTGGTGACGCTCGAGGAAGCGAAACTGACCTTCCGCAGGAATAACAGCAGGGCTGGAAGCGGAGGGCCAGGGCCGTGGCCGCCGGCAGGCGACAGGACACGAAGCACTCAGCATGCTGGTCCCGCAGGGCATGTGGGGGGAGAGAGCTGGGGGCTCCACCGCACAGGCCGCATAGAACCCAGCAGAGGCCCAAGGGTCCGGGACAGGAAGCACGAGTTCTGCAGTGGGCACGGCGGTCCCGGCCCCTCCTCCCAGAAGGACCAGCCCAGGTCTCCTGCCACCAGTGTGACGATGGGGCCCCAGCAACCACAGACGAGCTCCGGGAGGGTCTCAGCTGCCCAGTAGGCCTGGCGTGGGTCAGAGGTGAGCTGCGAAGTGAAGGCCCCGTGCCCTATTGTCCTTTCTCTGTTCCCTCAAGCCCGAAACTGTGGCTTTCCTGCCGCAGCCCAGGGCACCGTCCTGGGACAGGACATTCTGCTTCAAATGGAATGGGTGGAGGTCTCCGACTGCTGCCTGATATAGCTCTGGAAGCTCTTGTCTCCGATGGGGTGCTCCCTGCAAAGGGGAAACAGGGGAGCAGAGAAAGTGAGGCCGAGTTCCCAACCGCCAGTGCCCATCTGCACGTTTTCTTATCTTTTTGTCTGTCTTTAATGTGATACATGTTCATCGGAATAAATGTGAAAAATACAAACAAAGGAAAAAGACTTAGGCAGAAGTCACCTATAGAAGCGTACTTGTGGCCTAGAGAGAGGCAAAGGGTGTGGGACTTCTGGCCGACTGAAGCCTAATTTTGGAAGCAATGGGTCAGGAGGTGGAAGGTTCTGGAGGAAGGAGGGACCGGGAGGCGGGAAGTTAGGGAGGTGCCGTCCACGGGGCACTGCCCGACAGCTGGAGAGTACAGGAAGGCTGCTCTGAGGAGATGGGGCGGCTGCCCAAGCCTCACGGGTGCGTGCAGGTGGCTTTAGGGTCGGACTCTGCACAGGAAGCTCCTTGCAGTCCCTTCCCGGTCACCTTTGCCAAGGGCTCCCCTACAACCCAGACGCCGTACTCACTGGCTCCCATACTTGGTCTTCTTGAACTTGTCCCTCTTGTACTGGGCGTGCTCCTGCTCCAGGGCCCCGACCCCGGCGATGACCTGCTTCAGTGTCTTGTAGGTCTCCTGGGGGTCGTCGATGATGAACGTCGAGTACTCCTCCTGCTCGGGCCCGTCGTACACAGATCTGCTGCCACAGGCCTCTGCGGCGTTGAGAGGGGCCAGAGGTCAGGGCAGCGTGCATGGCCAGCCTCCTCGGGGAAGGGCTGACCGCTCCCACACAAAAGCACAAAGAAGCAGAAGCCATTCCCAAGAGCCAGGCCGGAGCCGAGCCCCGGAGAAGCCAGGGTCTGACGCCCCGTCTGACCAGCTTGTCTCCTGAGCACCCGCGTCTGTCCACACCCCACTGCTTGCCAGACCAGCGCTGGCAGATGTCGCTTCCTGGACATAGGGCCAGGGGGCTCAAGGGCCTGCGGGGTCACCCAGGGTCAGTCTGGGGAGATGACCTCAAGGAAAGCCCCATCTTAGAAAGAGGGGCCAGGGCGTCACTGACCTGGCGTTTACGTGCACACCCTGTGGCGGGGACACAAGGACACTGTCCTCAAGGGTGTCACCTCTTGGCTGGGCTGCACGAGCAGCTTCCTAGGACCTCTGTCACCCCCACCTGCTGGACACGTGACTTTCTCATTGGACCACCTCACTCCTGCTGAAGACCACGCCGTCTCCTCCAGGCACCCACGAGAAGCACCCAGACACCGCAGCTGGGCCTGGGGCCTCCCAACCTGTTCCCCAAACACCTAGGCTGGGACCAGGTCTACCCACTAGTCCCCAAACACCTGAGCTAGCCCTCCCCCGACCTGTCCTCAAACACCTGAGCTGGACCCTCCACTCCAGGGCCGCGGAGGGTCTGTGTGGGAAGACATGCCATTTGGACAGCACTGGGCTGAGAGCCCAACCTAGGGAGCTCCTCACCCCACCTGCCCTGCTGTTTCATTATCACAGAAGTTCTAGTGTCCATCCCCTGTCTTTATCTCCAACCCGGAAAACTCGAATTCTTACTGAAAAATCACGAGTCTGCACAAAGGAAGACTAAGAAGATTCAGTTAAAGATTCAAAAACAGAGAATCTGACGCGAGAAAGACGAGCAACATGAACGTGAGGGACGAACGGACAGAGGAGGAAAAGGAGGGAGGAGCCCAGTGCGCAGCCAGTCTGAGTTCAGCCTTCCTCTCTCCACGTCACATGCAGGGTCAGGGTCTCGGGAGCCAGACTGCCTGGACCCCTCCCCAAAGTCCCCACTTATGGGAGCTACTGGGCCCAGAGCAGGTTACTTGCGTCTGAGCCTCAACAAACCCTTTGAGAAGCGGGGGCACCGGTCTCCCCGAGAGACTCCTGCCTGGGGGCCTGGCAGGACCTGTGAGCTGTGCTGTCACAGCCAGTGCGGACAGGTCAAGAGACATGACCCCAGAACAAGCACATGTCTGCGACCCTCGCTAACAGCCACCAGACACGAAGACTCACGGTGCTGGCGGAGCATGGCACTGGTGGAGAAGGGACAGATGCAGAGGCCTGCGGAGGGGGAGGTTCGGGGAGGTAGCTCAGATACGCAGCCGGGCAGCCTGCCTTACGGGGGCTGTGTGGCTGGCTCCTGGGCCAACCCAGACAGTTAGCCCGTGTCACGCAAGAGGACATGATGGGCTACCCGGTGGTCTCACGGCAGAGGCCAAAGCTGTCTCTGGATTGAGGCCTGGGACTTGCGGACTCATCCCATGTGGGGTGCTGAGGGGCGCGGCCAGAGGGCCAGAGCGGGTGAGTGCTGGGAGGGACCCAAGAGGCGCAGGCCAGGGAAGAGGCCCGAGGCCAGACGGTACGTCCACGGTTGTGCGGGAGACACGGCTCGGTGCTCCGTGGGAGTCCTCTCTCTAACCTTCCCAGTGCCCTGATAAGTGGGCACTCGTGCCTGTTCTGCAGAGGGGAAAGCATGTCACAATCTCAGGGCTCATCACGGAGCGGGGACCCTGCTGTCACCTGGAAAGTCACCCCTGCGTTACTCTCAGCCCCGTGGCCCCCGTTCCTGCCAAGCCCTGGGCTAACCCTTCCCTGCCTCAAGTCCCGGGTTCCACTGTCAGCAGACTTCAGGGGGCCGGGGGGAAGAGCCAGGGTGGGCCCAAGTGAGAATGGCCAGGCGAGTCCACGCCACATGCGGGAGGTGGAGGGGACCCAGTCTCTCCTCTCGCACACACAGCCCAAGCACAGCCGCCTCCAAGCGCCAAAAGGAAAGGACCGACCACGTCAGGGGGAGACAAGCTCCGTGGTCCTGGCACTCAAGAGAACAGCCGCAGGAGTATAAAGGAAGTGTCTCAAGACCACCAGATGCTCCGAGGACAAGCTCTCGGCCTCAGAGAAGCACCGAGACTCCAGGCAGAGGCCTGAAGACAGCGCTGCGGTGGCCAAACGAGGGACACTGTGAGATCCAGTTCTGCTGACAGTACGGACACTTGCCCAGATGATTCCTACCCTGGGAGGGAGGCTCGCTCATCCATGCACCCTCCGTCTATCTCTCCCTCCACCCATCCTCCACGCATCCACCATCACCCGTACACCCATCACCACCACCCACCATCCACCCACCATCTCTCGATCCATCATCCGCCCATCACCCATCATCCACCCCTCTGCCGTTCACTGCCCATCCATCTGTCATCCAGAAAACAGTATTCGTTCCTCCTTCATGTCAGGCACTGGGGCAAACGACCTGCTTCTGCTCTCAAAAGGTCAAGCCCACCGAACGTGAACAGATCAGAGATGGTCGTCATGGCAATGACAGAGATACACACAAGGTTAGAAAAAGCTCCCCAGAGAAGGACACTCACAAGACAAACAGGTATCAGCCAGATGAAGGGGGCAGAGAGTGGCTCTGAGGGACAGAGGCATGGGGGCCTGTGGTGGTGGGGTGGCCCCAGGCTGGAAGCAAGAGGGAGATGGTGCGTAGAGAGAGGCCGCTGGAAAGTGGCTGACCACGCAAGGCTCAGTCAGCCTCCCTCATGAACCTGGACCTCACAGGGTGGCTTCACCCTAAGTCTCCTGACCATCCTCTGTTCTGGTCACCCTCTCAGTGTGCTGGGGAGGGGCTGCCACCTTGAGGCCGGCTGTAGCCCCAGGACCACTCCCGCACGGCCTCCGGAGGAAACCTCAGGGCCAAGTGCCGGGTGTGCACACTTGCTGGGGGAGGACCCAGTGGGGCGGGGGTGGGTGTGCGCATATGCGCGGGGGTGGGTGTGCGCATATGCACGGTTGTGTGCGGGTCTGCACAGGAGCATATGCTCACGCATGTGCACCACGTGGGATAGTGCCTGGGCCTGGAGCCTGGGCGTGCACCCAGAGGCGGCCCCCAAGGCTGCAGGAAGGGACCCGAGGGCAGGTGCGGTTGAGCTCCCGACAGAGAGCTCAAGGCAGAATGCTTGCAGGGCAGGACTGGAGTCCGTCCTGGGCTGAGGCCCACCCCTGAGCCTGCTGGGTCGGATCAGAACAGGAAGAATAGGACGGTGTATTTCCAGGCCCACTCAGCTTCCTTTTGTATTCAGAGGGGGCTTCCGGGCCCTCCTCCGCGTCCCGACCGCCTCTCGTGAATCTCAACCCAATCACTCCCACGTCACCTACTGTCCACAGAACACAAAGGAGAGGATAATCCACGTGTGCACACATCATGTCGGCCGCTTCTGGGCAGGAACACGGTCCCACGTGCACGCGCACACACGTGTCCACACACCCATGTGCCCCCCCACCCCCCCGGCAGGCAGAACGAGTCCGCGGTCTGGGCTGTGGGAGGTTGTTAAACACAAGATCTTCTCAAGAACTTGGTGGCTTGGAGGTCGTGGCTAAATTCCCTCGTAAGATTATGCAGAGAATCTGTTCCTACAGTCCATGCCCCACATCTGCTGGCCTGCGGGACGCGCTCCCCCTTCAGCCCATGTGTGGGAATACGCACAGACCACAGGGGCTCCGAGGGCTGGGAGTCTCTGAGGGATGCTCCAGGTGTCCCCGGGACCCCGGCAGGTGTCTCCGCAGCCACCTGCCACCTGCAGAGACGGCGCGCCGGCTGCCGGGCCTACCTTGCATCTTCTCTAGTTTGCTCATATACGAGTGGAAGAGGGAGTAGATGCGCTCTGTCTCACGGTCCCCATCGATGTCCAGCTGGATGTTTGCCGGGAGGCCGCTGCCCGAGCACCATGACACAACAGAAAGAATGATGATGTCAGTCATTGCCTTTCCGAAAGCTCACTGGATCACGGAGTGATCTTATGCAGTGAACTTATCCCCGATGGGGCCGGGACCCAGTTCACAAGCACTGAGGGGAGCCTGTCCACAGGCTCGGAGGACCGGAGGCCTATGGACCTGCCGAGACAGCAGCCGACAGGCCATGCTCGTTCTGCTGTGACAAGAAAGGACCTGGAACAGAAAGAGCCGCTCCTGGTGCACGTGGGCGGTGGGCCCTGCAGGGCCACCCCAGGTGAGGATGGCCAGGTGCTAGCTCTTCTCACAGCCTGTGGCGGCTCGGGCTCCAGCCCGAGGGTGTGGCAGGGTCCCAGCCCCCGAACACAGTACTCAGCCTCTCCTGGGTGGAACCGGCGGGGACATGCTCGAGTCCCGGCCTTTTCAGCTACGAAGCCGGACCCTCTGCTCCCACCTCGTGAGCTTTGGGGTATCTCTCACCCCTGCACCAGACGGCATTCGTCACTGTCCTCACAGGTCACAGGGGCACCCTGAACACATCCAGGCCTGCTTCCGGAAGGGGCCGAGTGAGCCTCTCATGACCCCCAGGAGGCCCAGCTCACAGTGGGGCAGGAAGGGAAGGGAGAGGGTGTCAGATGGCAGCTGCGGACACTGAAGGGGGTGTGAGCAGGATGGTGGAAGGCCTCTGGGCTCTTCTGGAAGAAACACGACAGCACCCCACCCCTGGGAGTCCTCCCTCAGCACGGAGCACCCTCCCCACTGCTGTCCACCCCGAAGGACCACTAGGGCCCCTGGGAGACAGAGCACCCATGACGGCTCACGGCCCCTGCCAGTCTACAGGGCCTTCGCAAGGGTGAGCCTGGCCTTTCTGGCATGGAGGCACCTCAAAAATTGCGAGCACAGCCTAGGAGACGCAGCTGTGCGTGTGCAGCTCGCCAAGCCCCAGTGCGGCCCCTCGGCCAAACTTCTCTGTACAGTGCACAAACCGGACAACTGTGCTTGGCCACACAGGGTGGATGTGAGTCAATGACTGAAGGAACCCCATAAAAAAAAAGAACAAAAAATGTTTTTTATTTTTTGCTTCTTTTCCAGCTTCTGTTCTTGCTAGGCACCCACGCCCCACTCCACACATGCTTGAAATGCACGTGGCCTACGTCCTCCTTGTAACAGACAAACGGGCGAGGGTATCTTCGGAGTCTTCCAGCACAACAGAAAAGAGGAGTGAGCAGGCAGGGTTGTCAGAAATGCTAAGACCCCTCACTCCAAACACCTCGAGGCCAAGACCCCCAGCTCAAAGGAATGAGTAACTTACAAAGGACATCTGGACCCTGTCTTTGTGCTGACCAGTTCCTGGACACCTAAGGGGACACATGCCCCAGACCACAATCCCCATGAAAAACCCAGACCCCAAGCAACGAGGAGACTCCCGCTGTTTTCTCTTCTGTGTTTCTTGGATGCTCTGTCCCCATCTCCCCCCACCCCACTGTCTATATTCAATACACTCTGCTCTCCCTTCCTGTTAGTTCAGGGCTGATTTCTGTCCCCTTGGCTGGTCCTGTGGGACCCCCTCTCTGCCTGCATTGGCTGGAGGGCCTCGGGGGAGGGAGGAGGCACAGACCTACCCAGTGCAGGGGAGCAGCCCGGTGCTGTGTCCGAGGAGGCCCTACAGCACAGCCAGTGGCCATTGAGGTAGGCAGACGGGTGGTAGACGGCGAGGCGCTTCTTGTTGCTCTGGCTGACTTTGGTGAGGATGTCGATCCAGGCTTTGGCCTCCACACAGTTGTTGGCCTGGATATACAGCGCTCGCTCCGGCTGGATCACCTGAAACATCTGGGGAGACCGCAGTCAGGGTCAGAAAGGCTGCTGGGCAAGGTGTCCTGCCTAGGCCACGAGGGTCCTCAGTGTGGATGTGGACAGGCCCAGGAGGGACCGGACAGGCCCAGGGGCCGCAGAGGGAGGGACCGGACAGGCCTGGGGGCTGTGGAGCACACAAAGGGCTTCCTGCTGTTCCTGAAACTGAGAGAGCCATAGCCTACCCCCTAGGGGACTTGGGACTAACACGACTCAGCTGGGTCACCCCTGGTCAGCCTGGCCAAGGCACTCTGTGTCCTGGGGTCTCAGGGAGCTCCATTCCAAAAGCAAAGGAGTAGCACTGTTCATCCCCCTGCTGTGGTCACTGTGGTCAGGACAAAATGTTTCTTTGAGTCTCCTGGTTTTTTTAAGCTGGGGCGGTCTTCTGTGCATGGTACATCAGAGCTTATCGTGCCCATGCTCCTACCCTCATCCCACACTGACCTCAGGACCTTTGTATGTGCTGTTGTGTTCATCAGAAAATCCCCACCCACCCCACCTCACCAGGAGGCTCTTCCTCCTCCTTCCAGGTTAGTGTGACTTGCTCTGAGGCTTCTCAGAGCCTCCGCCATCTCTCTCTCATTATTCATTCGACAACCATTCATGAATACCAGGCACTGCCCTAGGTTCTGGGGACAGAGTGTGGCCCAAACAGAGTTTCTCTCACCATGAACTTCCAGCCAGAAGAGGATAAGACCCAACACAAAGTGTAAGGTCTGTGTACGTTGGAGGAAGGGTCAGGCAAGAGCCTTTTAAATCAATGACCCAGCTGAAGTCAGAAAGATGACTAAAGCAGCAGTAGCTGAGTGGGAAAAGCAGAAGATGGAGAGTCCCAGCCAGAAGCACAATAGGTACAGAGGTCCTGGGGTAGTGGGGATGAGAGGTGCGGGGGTCCTGGGCAGTGGAGGTCCTGGGATGGGCATAGCAGTGCAAAGGCCCTGAGCCCAGGGAGGGCTGGGTGCCCCAGGCCCCCATCCTAGAGAGGGCTGAATCCCAGGCCTGGGAACAGATACCCCACGCTACAGCATGCCTCCACACGGGAGATGGCATTCCTCCTGGGGCGGGCACTACATGCGAACATCCCTCAGGCCCAGGGAAAACACCGTCTGCCGTGGGGCCATCTGCCTGCCCCAGAAACCCCCTCCAGTAGTCCAGGTGAAGGGACAGTGCAGGCTGAGTGGGAACTGCTGTGTGTGAGCTGGGCTGTCCAGCCAGGGGCAGCCTTCCCCATCTATCCAGCCAGGGCCACCCACACGGGCCACGATGTCCATCTTTGACCCAGACAGAGACGTGAGCTCATCGGTCTTCCTCCTCAGTGACCCTGGGCCAGAAGCAGCCCCATCATAGCTGAAGCAGACCCGCTGTGTCCCCCCACCACACAGTGCGGCACAGGCACCTACTGGGTACTAGACGACTGAGTTGTGACTGAGTTGTGATGACAAGAGGTGGAAGACAGAGCCCTTGTCAGCTCCTGGGAGGCAGACCCAACTTGGGGACCTTCCTCTAAACCCTGCGCCCAGCATCTGTAGGAGAGCCCGCGGGGTGAGACGCTGTGCAAGGACCGTCCTCCTAGAGGGGTGGCTACTGGGGATGGTTCCCAGCATCTGAAGAAGGTTCTTAGGGAATGCAGGGCTCCAACATCTGAGCTCCCTGAAGCCCGTGGTGTTGGGGGCGATTGGCAACACTCGGGAAGACACAACCAGTGAAGCAAATGACCAGCGACACGGGGAAGGGGGGCTGGGCCTGGGGCCACAGCAGACGGACCATGTGCACAGGCCTTCGGACGCAAGGGCGGGTCTGAGCTCCTGCCCCACAGGAGACACGCGAGCTCCTTCCACCTCCGTGAGCCCATTTGTGCCTCCGGAGACTGGGCCAGAGTTGTAACCCCCTCCCAGGCCACGGCAGCCATGGCGGGCCACAAGCATTGGGCAGCGGCACTTCCTCCCCGACTCCAAGCTCCAAGGTGTGTGGTGTGTGGTGACAAGGAGACCTGGACATGCCTTTGCCTGTGCCACACAGATGGTCCCCGGAGGTCTGTGCTTTTTGAAAAGCGTCAAACAGTAAGCAGACCTGATGTGTGGGCTCCCCCGCAGGACCCTCCGTGGGGACACACAGGAAGTCTCCCCTCCGAGCCTCGCCCCAAATCAGACCAGGTGATGTCCCTGGCGGCTCCCTCGGAAACCCCGCCTGCGCTTGGCCGTGTGTGCTGGTGATGGGTGTTTTGACGACGCGGGCAAGAACGCTGTCACGTCCACACCCACTGGGCAGTGAGGGACGCCCAGCCCTGAAGAAGACGTGGCCCTGACAGACAAGGGTGGAACCTCTGTGGGACGGAGCTCTCCACCGCAGAAAGCCAAGAAGTACTGAACGGACCAGGGACGCCAGGAGCCAGAGGTGGACACAGCTCAGCGTGTGTCCCATGGTCACCGTGAGCTGTCCTGACAAGACACACCCAGGGGACGCGGTCATCTCCACGGATTCCAGGCAGGAGAGGGCACCTGAACCTGCCACCCAAGCTGAGGGACACCCACAACACCTGGCCTCTGTGCTTTAAGAACACCAAGAAAGGCTGAGGAATGTTCCAGGTCCTGAAAAGGATGGAGAATGCACCATGTGGCGCGTGGCTGGCGACACATAGCAGCTACAAAGACGGCCAGGAGCTCAGCTGGCGGAGTCCCAACACGGGCGGTGGTCAGAGGCAACGCTGCACCAGTGTTGGGGTCCTGCCTCTGGACCTGGGGGTCTGCCTCCACACCAGAACGTCCTTGTTTGCAGGGAACACACTTGAGTGTTTATGTGGCTCAGAGAAACACGTGTGTACGGAGAGAGACAAGGAGGCGGGACGTACACGCTCAGCAAACAGACAAAGACAAACCACATGCAATTCTGGGTTCAGGGACACGGGGGTCCTACTGTATTCTCGCCACTTCCCTGTCAGTTCAAAACCAGATCAAAATTTGTTTCAAAGAAACCCAACGGTCCCGGAGCTGGCCCTCTGGCCTCTGGAGCTGCCAGGAAAGCACTTCCAGCAGGTTCTTTGCCTCCGGCCAGCTTGCAAGGACCCCAGTGACGGGGCTGCAGGAGGAGGGCAGTGGCAGCGAGCGCAGAGGAGGGAGAAACCTCCAAGAGCACCGCGGTGGTGCCTCACTCACGTTCTTCATCTTGAAGGACTCCTCCTCCAGTCTCTCCACGGCCAGAATGTTCTCGATGGGAATGCTGCACAGAGGCTGGTCTCCTGCCATAGAAGGGGTTCATGACAGGGTGGGCGAGAGGCTCCCTGCCTTAAGGGGTCTCAGGGGAACCGCAGAACAGCGGGCCTCACGCAGCAGGACCTGGTGCTGCCTCCCGGGAACCCTGACCTTCTGGCCACGTGCCTTCTCGAGGAGCCCTGTCCCCACCCTTTACTTCCCAGTGCCATGTCGCCGAGACCTATGCCCCCTCAGACCCAGAGGACACGGCCCATGCAGGACCCCGACTCCCACGCCAGGAGCCCAGGGGCACAGGCCCACCTGCTCCCCCCCCCACCCAGGCCACCTGGCAGGCGGACGTCTCCCACGCACTCCTGTGACCAGAAACTGCTCACGCCCCGGGATACTTACTCTACGCGCTTCGTTTCATCCAGGAAAGCAGGCAGGAACCCCATCAGGGCCCCAGTCCAGGCTCTGGCCCCTCAGAATAAACTATGGGAATCCAGTAAAAAGCCAGTTTCTCTCGTTACCTTTGCTTCTCTGGTAGGTAAACTCGTGGTTGGTCAGGCGGAACCATCTTTTCTTAAAATTCTTCATCCCAAAGCGTTTTCGCCCCTGTGCCCTCTTGATCATGAACCTGTGTGAACAGGGCACGTCTGTGGGTGAGTGTTGGGGCTCGGGGCACAGCCAACAGCTTCCCACACCACATCTCACTATATTTCCAAGTGATAGGGTAAAACACCAAAAGGCAAAGGTCTCTACTTTTGCAAAGTTTTAAAAAAAGATTTTATTTATCTGATGGACACAGATCACAAGCAGGCAGAGAGGCAGGCGGGGGGGGTGGGGGTGGTGGGGAGGCAGGCCCCCCGCCGAGCAGAGAGCCCGATGCGGGGCTCGATCCCAGGACCCTGAGATCACGACCTGAGCCAGAGGCAGAGGCTTAACCCACTGAGCCACCCAGGCGCCCTGTAAAAGTTTAACTTTAAGTCATAAGTCGGCAAGGACAGCAGGTTCATCAGACCTCCAACAAAGCAGCCGCCCCCTCCCCATCTCCCACACTGGGAATACCAACAAGGGACGCCTATACGAAGGTGGGCAGGCCTGCGGACCCGGGGCAGAGGTGCTCCAGAAAACAGAATAATGGGAGCCAGAGATGTTTCAGGAGTGGGGGGCCTGGTGGAGTGGAACAGGGTCTTGAACTCAGGTGTGAGCCAGCCCACATGCAAGGCTGGGTCAGCCTCCCATTCCCCTCTCCCACGGACAGATGTTTCTCCACTCACACAACCCGCAGGGCAGAGGCACAGAGAAGGCAAGCCAACACCACGTCTCAGACTCGCACTGTGAGCAGTCTTACTGGATCAGACATGTGGACAAAGGCCATGATGTCCCAGGCCAGGACAGCCCCTGAAGGGTCTGGCTGCCTCTGAGTTGGGAGGTCACCAGCCACGTGGGCAGAGATGCCCCAGTTCACGGCAGGGACGGTCAGGAGCGCCGCCCCCGTGTCTCGCTCCTGCTGGCCCAGCAGCAGACGTGGGCCTTACCCTTCTTTAAGCAGGATGGGCTGCTCTATGCTCTTGGGGTCTCTTCTCCCAGAAGATGAGATCAGATCTAAAAACTAAGGTGGGAAAGACAGCAGACAATTAAGGGGGAGATGGCACACTTGGTTAGGTTCCTTCTCACACACAAACAGCAGAACGCGACATCTCTCCTGATGCCGGGAGCGAGGAATCTGGGTCCTTCTGCAAGAGTCAGGGTCCTAGGCGTGTCCCTACCGCGGCCAGGAGGGAAGGGTCCGACCCTGAGCCCGGGCTCCCAGCAGACACCCCCCCCCCCGCCCGAGGAGGTACCCCGCACCCGCAGCCACCGCTCTGCCTGGCTGCCAGGCTTCTGGTGGCCCTGGGAGGCCCACCTGCATGTCAACAGGTGACCCAAGCATGCATCTCTGCAGGAGGGGAAGCAGCAGGGGCTCTCCTCCCGGGACGCCCTCCCCTCCTAGTCCATGACCTGTCTGGATTCCCTCCCCCAACTGTTATGTGCCCCAGCTCCTCTCCCTTCCTCCCCTTCTGGATCCTGGTTTTTATGATTTCCGAGAGGTAAGTAGGTGTGAGTGTTTCTAATCACAACAGAGAAAGTAAAGCTTTAGGATCCAGAAAAGATTCTCTCCATGAGCCATGTCCCTGATTCCGGGTGCCCTGGCTCCATGACTCAGGCATCTGTGGGGGCCCCAGGAGTAGACGGCCAGAAGGGCGAGGAAAGGGATTTGCAAGGAACACAGGGCGGTCTTTGAGAGAAGTACAGCACCCAGCACTGAGGGAGAACTCGTGACAGTTCCAAAGAGGAGAGTCTGGAAGGGGTCCACAGTCCCCAGGGTGTAGGGAGTCTGGGGACCGTAGGGGGTGGTCAGAACAGAAGGAAGTGCAAGGGGATCACAGGGTCTGGGGTGCAGAGAGTCCTGGGATCGTGGGGGGTTTGGGGTGCAGAGTTCGGGGACTGTGGGGGGTGTCACGGACTACCAGGGAATGATGCTCTGAACTCGGGACAGTGGGTAATGGTCGGTTCTACATTCTGCGAATTTTTACTCCATTTTCTGCAACTACAGTAGCATGTCAGGCCAGGGGGCAGTCCGTCCATGTTAACTGATACCCGCACTCACATTTTTTACTGCATCAGCATATTTTTGCTCGTTGAAGAATTCATAAAATGCAGCCATGTAGGATTCCTTGAAACTCGCCTGAAATGAGACAAGTCACTGAACAAAAGCCTATGGGTCTGGGGCACATGGCTCCAAGGGGAACAATCTGGAGGCACGCGTCACGACCGGCTCCGGTGGCGGTCACTCAGCAAGTGCAGATGCCAGTGTAACTACGGCCCCAGGGTCAGCCCGGGCACTGCCCACGGAAACCATGAAAGCAGGCACAGCCACGCAGACGAAACCCCGGAAGCCGGGGTCTGGACCCTGATAACAGGTCGGGGTCCCTCAGCGAGCATGGAGGCTGACATCTGGGTTCCAGGTCTCTGTTGCGGACACGGGTCACAACGAGGCTGCCACACGGGAGCCTCTCCCGGGACCGGGGGCTGGCGAGGGCCCTGACAGGTGGACGTCGGAGCACCCCTCAGGGACACACGGAGGGCAGCCCTCCCGACACCGTGCCTGCAGCGACTGTGTCGCGGAAGGTCGCTCTGCAGTTTCCGGACGCACAGAGGTGGGTCCGCGCGGAACTCACAGCCAGCCCAGACCTGTTCATCCAGGCTCTGGCCGGCAGACCGTGGGGCGGCCACTTGCTGTGGGATGCCACATGCTTGGCTCCGTGGCAATCCACCCAGCATCTCCCACACGGGGGCTGCTTGTCGGCAGCGATGGGACCCCCCAGACAACAGAAGGGGGGGGCTGTGCTGGGCTGGGCTGGGCTGTGCTGGGCTGGGCTGGGCTGGGCTGGGGGCTCCTGCAGGTCCAGGCACAGGGGAGACCTCACTCCACCCCACTGGCCCCATCCCTGTGCAGCCGGCCTTGGCCTTCAGTCCCCAGGGCACATGCCCAGCTGTCCGCATGTTGACATCGCTACACACAGTCCCCAATGTCCTCAAACCTGCATGTCATGACCCGCGTTCTGGGGGCTGTGAGGGCCGGGACAGACCCTCGGGATCCAGGCAGGACATGGCGTGCGGTAGGCGGCCCCCGGAGGAGCCCCTGGCTCGCTCCAGGCTGCAAATCTGCCTCAAGCACAGACAACCTCAGAGGCTCGCAGCTGAGGCCCCCGCAGCCCTGAACCCCCACTTGGGAGTTGGTAACGCACCACGTGCTCCTATGACTCCCTCTGCCATAGGTTGGTCTGACGGGGTTTCAAACCCACTTGTTCATGAGAAAAATGAAGTGAGTTGTGAGGGGAGCATGGCCCCCACCCCATGCAGCTGAGGAGCCCTGTGGCCGAGGGCCCTGCCCTGCTGGGCACGTTGGCCCAAACACAGGAGCTCTGGTCTGGCCAGGGGACTGCTGGGCCCTGGGAGGGGCAACTCCGTGGTACCCCAGGTCACCCTCTTGCCCAGCAAGACCTTGGCGTTCCCTACCAACAGGGACTTTGACTTTTGGCGGGGGCGATGTCATCACTACCCCTTCTCTCCAGGGAAGACTCAGGATTTGAACTCCTCCCCACTGGCCTTGCCTGCAGCATAGCGGGGTGAACCCACCACTGGTCTGGGGATGTTGTGTCTTCACTGCTTGTTAAGAGACATCATCCCGCACGTTGCTGGCTTGTGAAGATTTGTGGTGCGTGGTCATCCCCACAGCAGACCTGAGCGGAGTACAAGCTCAGAAAGCAAGCCCAGTCTCTAAGGCTAATGTGCCCCCAAACAAAACAGTCTTGAAACGCAACGTTTCACGGATCAGGAAGGCAGAGAGGAGCCCGCAAGCCGCTGGAACGTTCTCTCTGCTCAGATGGCGGGTGGGGGCCGTGTGGGTTTTATTGCTTCTTACCCTGTCCCTGTGTTGAGCCCACACTCTCTCCTGGGACAAGCAGACACGGTGAAAGTAAACGACTTACGGATTTCGACTTGGACAAGCTGCCCAGAGTCTGAATAGTCTTGGAGATGAGCGTCAGCGTCCTCGACGTCTGTGGGTCCTGTCAAAGGGGAATGAGAAAGGCAAGTCTCGTTTCGGTTCCACAGAAACGTTGCGATTGAACGCAGAATCGCATGGCCGACGAAACGGCGACAGCACGTAAAAGTCCCCCAGCCCCCGCATACTGCTGGCGAGCAACAGGAGGCTGGCGAGCGCGGGACACGGGACGTCCCTCTAGGCTCCTCCGTGGCGCTCTCGGCCCTGCGGGCTGGACCCCAGCGCTTCCCCAGGGCGCCGGCCAGCGCGCAGGGCAGGGTGAGGAGAGCAGCTGCCCACGGCAGGCACGAGGGCACCTTTAAAGGAGGAGCCTCCCCGCCCTGCCCGGGGTGCCCATGGCGGGGCTCGCTGGCCTGTCCCCTGGCCTGGAGGGTTCATTTGACCCCTTGAGTCCCCTGGCCCCGGGCTTCCTGCCGAGGTCAGTCACTGCCAGGCACGCTCCGCTGGTGCGTCACTCGGAGCCTGACCTGAGGGGCTTGGGCTGCACGTGCTGACCGCGCCTGACTGACTGCACGGCAGACCGACAGCGCTTGCTCTCCCGAAGGTGGGAGTGAGGGGCCCTGGTCACGGCGGCCAACCGTGCTCGACAGACGCAGCTTGGCCAAGGCGCCCCCCTTCTCGTGGATAAAGGAGTTCACGGCTCCCCCGCCTCCCAGCAAGGTGCCACCAGGAGGGCGGGTTGGCCAGTCCACGGGGCAGACGCACACTTACCGTGTGGTGAGGTGTGAGCTGGAAGAGGTTGGGGGACAGGATGGCGGGTGCGAAGAACCTCAGGAAGATGAAGCTGCTCACGGCCGTGTACCTCACGTCCAGGTCATCTGCAGCCAGAACAGGGCGTCCAGTGAGGGCGCGGAGTCCCGGGCCTGGCCCGAGCCAGCGCACCTGCCGGCTTGTTCTCCCCTTCGGCACCACGAATAGCTCGGCGCCTCCTGGGGACGGGGCTGTGACAGGAAGGCCCTGGCTCGCCGACCCTGAGTGACCCCGAGTGTCTGAGGGCCGGGGCGCCCCGAGCTTGAAGCCCATGAGCTTGAAGGCAGCAGGGCCTGTCCACAGAGCTGGATGTGAGGCCCAGCCTCCACGGTGAGACAAGCTAAGAGGCGTCCCCACCGGCGGGCAGGAGGGGCTCCCGGCAGGGTCTGGGGACTGCTCAGGGGGCTCTGCAGTCCCTGGAGACAGCAGGACACATCTGGGTGACCCACGGGCTCCTCAGGAAAGGGTGCGGCAGGGCCATGGTCGGGGCCTGCTGGATGGCGTGGGGACCCAGACACCGCACTGCCCCCTCCTCAGCCTGGACCCCAGGCATCAGTCAACCTAACACTTGCCGCCCAAGGAGGCCACCTTTGTTCCGCCTGTGGGCATGTCTGCACACGATGAATCCCCAACCAACAGGCACGATTCATCCCCGGGACCCCTCCTGTCCCACGTCCACAAAGCGGTCATCCTATCTCTCTTGAAGGTGCAGAAGACAGATGTACACAACGTGGGGTGCTGAGTGCTGCCTTGACCTTCCAGCCAGAACCACGAAGAACCGGGAGGGCGGCTTCTCCGACTGGACAGGCCCAAACGCACAGAAGTTACCGCTGCGTCCTAAACTAACCACTGTGACAAAATCCGGCCAGCCGGCCTTCCCACCTGGGGCCTGGGCCGGGTTCCCCTGGGGGCCACGGCAGGCACGACCTGGAGCCCGGTAGGGCAGGAGAGGGATGCTGTGTGTGCACGGGCGCCCACCCCGCGGCCACAGCTGGAACCACGTCTACATGGACTCTGCAACGTCCCTTCTTGGCTTCGAGGAGCCTGGCAGCGGGGAAAGGGACCTCCCCGTAAGGAGCCGGGGACGTTTTACACACCAAAGACTCACCCTGGAAGCGTTTGGCAGCCGCCTCTCGAAGAGAGAAGAAAATGTCACACATGACGGTGGGGCAGCTCACCCCCGACTTGGTGATGGCGCTGAAGATGTGGTCCACGTACTGCCGCAGGTTCTCCTGCAACGGGTGCAGCCCGGTCACCCCGAGGGCCCCTGTGGCCCAGGCCGCCCTGCCGGCCCCCACGGCAGTTGAGCACACCAGGGAGGGAGCAGCCGTGGAGAGCCGTGGCGGCCACAGACGCACGTCCCCTCAGCAGGCCCACGGGGCCGTAGCGGTCAGCCGTCAGTGGGCGAGCACCAGGCGAGCCCCTGCAGCTCTGTGGGGGGCCAGCCTCGCGGTTCCCTCCCCAACGCTGATCTCACTAACTGGGACAGGGACGAAACCCCCCAGAATGCACCTTCCCGACAGAGAGCCCCGTCTCTTTCCCTCACAGGCATGAAAAAGACTTACTCTGAGGAAACCCTATGGAAGATGACAGCTCCCTGTCCCAACAGAGAGTCTGGTTGTCCTAAAGACAGACCCTCTTCAGGAGAACACAGGGGGACATGGCCAGGGTTTGGGACCCACATCTGCTGCCACAGGAGGACGGACCAGACTGGGAAGAAGCTGGGTCACGGGCCAGCCCGGTGGGGAGGCTCCGGTCACCCCAGGAGAAGGGATGGCACCGGAGTCAGCAGCCAAAGGGCTGGTCTCCCTGCTGCCGGCCCTGGAGGACACGCCGAAAGAGCGTCCCAGTAGGGTCCCACCCCAAACCCGAGAGAGAGGCGGAGCCCCCAAGGTGGCCATGTGCCCAGCTCCTGTGGCTGGGCAGCCAGCTCTGGAGAGTGCTGAGCAGACGAGAACGTCTCACCATGTTGTTCTCCAGGTTCTCCCCATCCTTCAGCTTCACAGGGTCGATCTCACAGGGTCTGTGGTCCTGGCATATCTGGAAAGTGCATTTACAAGGAGTGAATGACCATTGGTCCAGGATCCCAGGTGGGTGGAGGTCAGGGGCCTCGGGCTTGGGAGCGACCTCAGGAGCCACAGCCAGGCCCTCCATGGCAGGGGGAGGAGGGCCTTCAGTGCGGCCACGGGTGCCACCACGGCCTGTGAGGAATTCTGGACCTTCTCGAAGACTGCTCCCCATCAGTGCATGTGACCAGGTTTCATCAGGGTTAAAAACGTGGTTCCTCCCAAGTGCTGGCAGGTCTGTGCCCACGGATCAAACCAGAAGGCGAGTCTAAACTTCCTCACGTTCCTGCACTTGACGAAGCTGCTCTGGGGGAACTGCTACCCCTCAGGGACCCCACAAAGGTCGGGCAAGGCGCTCGGGGCCAGGGGGAGGAAGCATGTGGGGCCTCGGCTGTGCCTGCCCCCACGTGAGCGGTACCAGAAGGCCACGCACAGCCGAGAGGACCCTAGAGAGAACACTGCACGCGGGTTCAGGGGACACACAGCTGAAAGAAAGGGGTGTTCTCCGAAAAACCAGTGTTTCTCTGCGTGTCTTTCTGTCTTGAGTAGAATGAAGAACTTTCTGAAGTAAACTTTTTTTAATTTGAGACAATGAGAAAGATCCTGGAGCACACAGGGCAGGTCCCTGCAGTGAGGCTGGGGAGGAGGTGGCATGAGCCCCTCTGTCAGGGGCTCCTGCGTGCCACCCATTCTGCACGGCTGCCTGCCATCCACGTGCAGTGTCACAGCGGGGAGGGGATCACGGCTGCCTGCCGTCCGTGTGCAGTGTTGTGGGGAGCGTCACGGCTGCCTGCCCATGTGCAATGTCATGGGGAGGTCATGGCTGCCTGCCGTCCACATGCAATGTCATGGGGGGGGTGTCACGGCTGCCTGTCGTCCACGCACAGTGTCATGGGGGGAGGGGGTCTCAGTTGCCTGCTGTCCACGTGCAATGTCTTGGGGGGCAGGGGTCGGAGCTGCCTGCTGTCCACCTGCAATGTCATGGGGGGGCGAGCATCCCTCACGCCCCTACCCAGCAGCACTGGGCCTGCTGGAGACCCAGATGTGCCCAGTCCTTGGGGGCCGCAGGGTGGGACCCCCCCACTCACCTCCTCTATGGCGGGCTTCAGGGTCACGTGCAGGTAGTGCATCCCGGCCAGCTTCATCGTCTCGTCAATGCATTTGGAGGTCAACGAGTTTCCTCGGAAAATGGTGTTGGGGTCCCTGTAAAACAGCGTTGGAGGCAAGTCTGTCTTGGAGAGCAAGGGGATGATGGACACCGAGCGTGTCCTTCGGCACACGCCCAGCGGATGCAGAGACAGACCCAGCTCACCCTGCTCGTCTGCTTCCAGATGTTCTGAGAGGAAAACGAGACCCAGCCAGATGTTTCTCATGGGGACATCCTGAGCCCCTCAGGCGGGCATGTGTGACACACCTACCGTATACGGCCGTTTGACCATTGGACCGTTCAGCAGAACCTCCCCACACCCACAGCCCCGCCCCTTTGTGAGGCCCGTTTTGCACCAAGTTATTGCCTCTAAGGACCAGACCCAAGGTCAGCTGGGAGGTCTAGCAGGATCGAACGTAATAGGACGTGCTTCACACCATCTCTCCACTCGGGTGCAATCTGGATCTGAACCCAGATTCTGAACCCAGAGCTCCAGGGACAGACTCTTCTTGGCAGACCCATCCCCGCAGAGTGGGCACAGGTCCTGGGGCAGCCGTGACCTGGCCCTCTGCTGTGGGCCTAGTACTGAAGCTGCTGCCCTCTGATCACCCCCGGGGCAACCGCGCCCTGTTCACCTCCTTCCTGCACTCACACCTTGGGATTTCCCAGAAAAGGTGCATTTTTAAGAAACAGCGTGTCTCGGACAGAACACCTGAGCCCGTACGGGTCTCTTCTGCTGTCCCAGCTCTGCACTCTCTTTAGCGCTGAGGGCACCACCCCAGGCCGGCCCTCACCACGGGGTGGTCCCTGGCTCAGGCTGCAGCCCTCGGGGAGGTGAGGTCACTCACTGGGTCCTCTGGACCTCGGCGCTGGCGATGGCGCTGATGAAGGGCACCACTCGGCCATAGTGCAGGAAGAACCTCACGAGGGGGACGGCCGCCTCCTGCTTCTCCCTGCAGACCTCTCCCAGGACGTGTGCGGCGGATGCTGACACTGGCTGTGCGACGGGAGAGACCGTGGAACCCCAGCACGAGCCCCCCAGCTCTGGGGGCTGGCTGCAGACCCCCACTCCCCACCGGGCATGGTCAGTGAGTAGGTGGTTCAGGGTCCCCACGCTGGGGGCCCGGACCCCAACTCTGTCCCGTAGTGCCTCTCCCACCAAGCTAAGCAAAGAACCACGTCTTTTCTAGAGCCCACGTCAAACCCTCTGATTTGTACATGAGCTCCAGGTCCGTTCCTCGGGGTCCTTCCACCCGATTCCACCTCTGGAACTAAGGTCGATGACCTCAGGGCCTCATACAAATCTGAAACCATGAGCCTTGCGGGGCCCCCGCAGGGCTCTAACTGCAGGTGGGGTGTGGGGTGGGAGCCTCTATCCCTCCAGCAAAGGGAGACGCAGGTATTTCCGGACACAGAGCAGATATGGGGACAGTAAGCAGGGAAGTCACCCACCAGGAGCCGGCTGCCCAGATGCAGGGCCAGAGGTGGGCTCCGTGCCTTGTGGGGGTGGATGTGGGCGGGGGGAAGCTGGGAGGGGCTACGGGGTGGAGCCGAACAAGGATGAGGGAGCTGAGGGCTGAAGCTGGGGTCTGAGCCGGGGTGAGGGGGGAGCCAGACCGAGGCAGGGGACTCAGAAGTCAGGGGCAGGGTTGGGGTGGGGGGCTGGAGCCGGATAGGACTGGGGGACCAGGGTCCGGAGCTGGGGTCCAGAGCCGGGAAGTGGGCGGGGGGCCGGAGGAGAGGAGCTGGGGTCAGCAGCCAGCCGTGGAGGGCCGTGGGGGTCTGGAGGGCCACGGGGGTCTGGAGGGCTGTGGGGTCTGGCTCACTAGCGGGGGCTGCAGGCAGCCCAGGACACAGCAGGAGCCCGCGCACTCACGCACCTCCATGTCCGCAGACCTCAGCAGCAGGTCCCGCAGCGGGCGGTAGTAGTTGGACGAGAAGACGTGGTCCTCAGTGTACACCACGTTCAGCCGCAGGGACCCCAAGTCCCCCGGCTTCAGGCTCTTGCTGCCGTTGTCTCGGGGCTGAAGGAAGTACCTGGACGTGGGACACAAGGGAAGGGTGGCGTGAGGCGGCAGCACCCTCCAGGGGCCGGTTCCCTCCAGGATGCATTGGTCGCCTGTCGTGGGCTGTGTCGGGGTCTGAGGCAGGAGGGGCTCCAGGAAGTTCTGCTAGACTCCTCTCTGCCCCCTGCGCTGGGCTACTCCCCTGTTGACCCCCCGGCAGGGTGTTTCTTGTGGGAGCCCCCCACCCCGCAGGGTCCGGGTGTGGGGGCATGCTCGGTCGTTCCCCACGGCACCCCCACAACACACAGGGTCCAGGCGCCAGAGCCCTTCTCAGCAAGAGACCCCTGCGGGGTGCGTGTCGTGGGGTGCCCCCCACCTTATCTTCCCTCTGGGGGCTGATTACACAGGAAGGATGGAAGGAGTAGGAGTTTGAGAAGAGGGAAATGAGAAAGGAGCTAAGGGAACCCCGTCTGTGGAGACGGGCCCCGGACAATGGAAGGCAGCGAGAGCAGAGCTGACATTACTCTGGCAAACGAGCGCCGGAGCTCCCAGTGGCAGAGGGGATGCTGACGGCGCTGGGAGCAGGCCGGCCACTGGAGCACAGGGTCCCATGCTCGGGGTTTTCTCACTGGACACTCCTGTCTCAGTCCCACCCTGCAAGGCCGCGTGGGAACCCTGGCTGCTCTGAGCTGATGGGCCACGCAGCCTGCCACGGGACGTGGGCACCCTGCATTGGGCAGGGCACCTGAGGTCCTGGGTGGACATCCACTGGGCTGCCCTGTAACTGTCCCTTCTTGGTGACAGGACTAGGAGTGCTCCCAGCAGGAACAGAACCCGCTGTCCTCACGGAATTGAAGACAAATTCCCGTGTCCCGGTGACTGTAAACTGCCGTGAGGAACAACACACAGAAGCCCGCCCACATGGTGGGTCTGGCCTGTGGCATATGGCCTGTGACCACGCCATGTCCCCATCGTGGGTGTCTGCGGTCATAGTGATGACAGTCGCTGCTGATTTACGAAACGATCAGGAAATGAAACAAAGGCACTAGGTGAGCTTGGAGGCAGAGCGTGGGGAGGTTTGCCTGGAACAACGCCTTTGCCTTGTTCCTCAGCAGGTGACTCGTGGGAGGATGGGCCCTGGGGAAGGCCTCGTGTGGTGGGCCCTCAGGAGCACGTGGCCTGCCCTCCCTGCCCGGGCCTGTCCTCAAAGCTGCAAGGCTCTCATGGCCCTGCCTCTGTGTCTGTAGAGGGCCTCAGCCACCATTCTCGTGACGTTCCCCCCGCCCCTGCCTGCCAAAACGGCAGCCGTGCACCATCTGTTTCTCACCGGCAACCCTGTCACCTTGCCAGAGCAAATAGGGACCATATGCAAAGCCACAGCGTCTGGCCAGTGGGAGCCGACCTGCGCCACCACACTCTGGCTGCTCACGGCAGCTCTGTCTGTTCACCCTCCAGGACGGTGTGGGCCATGCACAGACACCTTACCAGGCCTCGTAGCAGCTGGACTGGCGGAGCACATTCAGTGGAACCCTCAGCTCTCCCAGAAACTCATCTCCAAATTTCAAGTTGCTGGCATTCCAGAGGTCAACTCTGAAAAACAGCCAATGGTTCACAGATCTCCGTATGGGGTGACCTCGGGAGGGCAGGGGACAGCAGCACTCCTCAGCATCCCCAGGGGCGTCTGGGGCAGATCAGAGCCCCTGGTCCCATGGCCCCATCCCTGTGAGGAGTGACACCGACTGGGGATGTCTGAAATGTGTGGTCAGCGCAGGATGTGCCTGGCACGGAGACGGGGGTCTCCCTGGGCCTTGGGAGCAGGGAGAGGAGCTGGGGGCCTGGTGTCAGGTGTCAAGGCCTTCGGTCTTCTCAGCAGCATGGGAAGACGGTGCCCCGGGGCGGCACTCTCGGTGTTCCCTCTGATGTGGGACCACAGCAACTGTGCGTGTGTGAGGATGGGAGCACGGAGGGAGGAACGGCGTCCCTGGTGCGAGGCAGCAAACATCCGCGCACCCCACGGTAAACACCTGCACCAGATTACTCCAGGAGCGGACAGTCCAAGACCAGTCCCCTCTCACCACCCTCGGCAGTCATGGGGAAAGTTCTAGAAGGCCGCGTCAGCCCTCTGTGGCCCCCGAGGTCCAGACGGGAGCCACAGGTGTCTGGAAGGTACAGGGTTTACTAGAGGAGCACGTATGCGTCAGGGACATGAGGAATGGTGGCCCCGTGGCACTTTCAGAATAAGGAAAGCAGAACCTTTAATTCGCCAAGCGACCCCGTAGCAGAGCCACCAGGCTGTCTTTTCTTCTTTTCGATAAGGGCAAGATTCAAGAGCATTTTTGTTCGTCTGCTTAAAATGCAACAGCTAGGACTCCACTCTCAAAGTAAAGCCCAATCTTATACGAACACTTCTGTTTCTGGTCAAGAGAGAGACTTGTGTGTCCGAGGATGGCTGGGGCATGGCCAACCTCCAGCACGGCCTCTGACCGCCACCAGCACTTTCAGACACGCAGCCGGGGCCCCCCTGGCCGCGGGTTCTCTGTAATGGAAGACTTAAAGGGGAAACACCTCAACCCGTGTGTGGAGACTGGCCTCCCTCAGCGCTCGAAGCTGCGAGAGGAACAAAGAGCGAGCCCGAGGGTCCCACACTGGGTGGGGGGAAGGGCCTCCGGCTACGCCCCCTCCCGCCTGAGCCCCATCTTCCCAGTGGGAAGCCTGGGAGCCCACAGGAAACCAGACTGCAAGCCAGCTCAGATCTGCAGGGTCCCTCAGGGTCAGCCCCAGGCCAGAGCGACGGGAAAAGATGCCCGGCTAGGGTGTCTGAGGGCACCAGGTGCTGGGCGTGAGGTGAGACCCCGAGGCTCCCAGGACCGATGGGGCTGGAGCTGCGGTGGGCTCTGCTGCAGACCACACACACCCAGGCCTAGAGCGTGAGGACCTCCGGGCAGCAGGGCCAGGTGCGGGGGGCAGCATGAGGCCGTCGGCCTCCCCTCGTGGAAAGTACGGCACTAAAACCACACCGTCCCTTGCCTGAGTCAATGTCCTCTCAGCCACCCCGCGAGCCCCTGGCAAGTTCCTGGCTCTTCCTTCAAACCAACTCCCCATGTCCTGGTATTGAAATTATCAGAAAACTGAAAATTCCTTTCTTTGCATTCCCTTCCTTTTAAAAGCACAGAAAACCAACAGACGAGGTGGGCTCAGGCTGTAGCCGCCAGGCCAGAGCCCAGAAACCCTGCTTCTCGCTCACCGGATCTCAAGTTTGTCCACGTCCTCCTCCTCGAAGTCAAAGTGGGACTTCCGGCTGTAGCTGCAGGGTCTGGTCACCTGGAGGGGCGGACAGGAGGAAGCCCGTGTGTGCCACGCCCTTGCCCGCAGAGCACCCTGTGTCCTGGCCACCCCAGGCCTGGGAAAAGGCTGCGGGTCCCCCACCCAGAGCAGAGGTGGGGTCTCAGCCTGCAGGCACAGCTGAAGCCTCTTCTCCAGGGGGCTTGGGGCACGGGTGGGGCTCTGCCTCCTCACCCCCCTAACACCACCGCCTCCCCCCTGCAGGCACCCAGCCGGCTCCCTCCCTCTTCAGCCCCACAGCTCCAGGCGGGTCCCTTCCCATCCTCCCCGTGTCCCGAAGTCGCTCCTCCCCAACCTTCCCATCTCAGCACCTCGGCCCTTACGGCTCGGTGGCCGCCCGGGGTGCTGACACCTCGCAAGCAGGGGACCCGTCCAGCCGCCAACCGGCTCAGGCCTCGTCCACTGCCAGCTGAGGCTTCTGAAAGCCCCGTGGAGCCCCCACTAGTTCCCCTCACCCAGCACACAGCCTGCACCCCTGCCCAGTTCACCACCGGCCTCTTCCTTGCTCAGGCCCGTGTTGGGAAGCCTGAAGGTGACTCTGAAATGCCACCTCCTCCAGGAAGCCCCCCAGAGCCTCCACCATCTGACACAGCTCACGGTCTGGCTTCTAGTGAGGCGGTCACAGGGCTTCTGCATGGGTACCTAACGCATCTAGTGAGGGAATGAAGACGGCTTCCGTAGAACCTCAAATAACTTCGTTCAGATACTGAAGAGTTTTTAAGGAAGCCCAGGCATTACCCTGGAAGCAAATGATTCGGACACTACTTCCTTGTGAAACCCCTATAGGAGGCTGCCTATGACCCCAAAGCCAACCACTGGGACTCAGGCTAAGTCAGAACTGTGGGGTTGTTGGCAAGAGAAGAAGAAAGCAGGTGCAGAGAACCCAAAGGGGGATTTAGGTGTTAAGCAGGGCTCAGACCTTTGAGTCTCAGACCATAAACTCCAGAGAGAAGCACATTCCAAGGTCCTATGGTCTGAGGCTGTGAAGGAGGCAGGTGTCAGGGAGGTTCTAGCCACAGCACCAGGGCCCAGCTCTGGACCGTCCCCGGGACCCTGCAGGATGCAGGTCTGTGCTCAGCGGCACGTGGGGCTGGCGAGACTCATCTAGCAAGTGGAGACCCACGCTTTTGCAGAGTAAAAGAGAAGAATATGACACAGAAAGTGTGTGTCGCTGTCCAGGAGGACCACAAGGCAGCGAAAAGCCTGGGCCTTACTGTGTGCAATGCAAGCTTGGGAGGAGCTGACCTCAGCCATTCCAGGCTGCAAGGACGATGCAGGCCGGTGCGGCTCTAGTACAGAATTCAGACCAACAGCTGTCCTTACTCTCTGTCCCAGACCCCTTCCCTGCTGCTGGACCCCACCATGCCCCGCCCGCCCCCCCCGGGAGATAAGGCTGACCGCATCAGCTTCCTGACCAACCCTGAGTCTTTTAACCACTTTCTGCACTGGGTGATGGAATAAGCATGTCTTTCTGGGACAGAGAACAGCGCTGTGCCCTTGGCACTCCGACTCCACGCCCCCCTCACCATGACCCAAGAAGCCTGACCGCAGCCTCCAGTGTTTTAGAAACCTGTGGGCTTCTGGATCTGTCAGAACATGTCCAGGTTCTCCGCACGTGAGCTCCTCGGTTCTGAGCCAAGTCCCCAACTTCCAAAACTCCCCCTTCTCACCCCAACCTCACCCAACGTTTAGAGACGCGCTTCCTTGCAGCCTCATAGTGCCCCCTCCCAGACTGCACCCACGGGTCGCCGTTCCAGGAAGACTCCTTCCAGGCAGGACTGGGGGCTGTTTGCTTGTGGCTCCCCAGGGCCACTGACTTAACAGTCATTTCCCCACGTGCACAACCCACCCTGCGCATGCTTCCCTGCTTGGGGCAAACTCGGGAATGCAGGGGTAGAGGCTCGTTCACTCTCAGCCCCCAGGACCCGGTCCACAGGAGACCCTCGAGAAACCCTCATGGGTGGAAACAACATCACCCCGAATACGCTGCCTCTGGGCCGGGGTCACACTAAAGCAGCCACGTCTGCTACCGTCCTGTCGATGGCCTTCGGCCCGTAGGCCTCCCATCTCACTAACGTCAGCGGTTCCCAGTCCTGAGAGGACACCAGGGGATCTCTGTGTTCAAACGCATTTGCTCTTCTGCTTCAAAACACCTCACTATTTCTGGGGAGACAAGTCTCCCTCCATTGCTCAGGAAAGACCGGGTGAAGCAAGCCAAAGCCAAAAAACCCCAAACAGGCTAACGGTGAAAAACACGCCGATCGTGACAACTTGGGAATTACAACTCGTCAGGATTCAACTCAAAACCAAGGAAGCAACAAATGGCCTTTCACCCCAGGGGCCAGAGGGGAGTTCCTGGGAGCCCGGCTGATGCCGCAGGCTGGGAGGGAGGCCTCGTGCCGGGGTCATTCCAGAACTTGCAGGAGGAAGCTGGGGCCCAGGGCCGGAGACACGCCTTCCCCAAGGGTCTCATGTGACATTCACGGGGCTCAAATACCAACCTCAAAATAAAACACCTCA
The DNA here is from genome assembly GCF_902655055.1 of Lutra lutra. Classification (NCBI taxonomy): domain Eukaryota; kingdom Metazoa; phylum Chordata; class Mammalia; order Carnivora; family Mustelidae; genus Lutra; species Lutra lutra. Next base: position 201,053,701 of record NC_062280.1, read on the forward strand.
TCAAACTGGGGGTTGTTGGTCTTCTTTTTCACTTTTGTCTTCTTTGCTTCTGATCTGTAACCAAGGAGGAAGGGTTAAGGTTAAAACCAACGCTGTTGACACCGAGTCTTTGCACCTTCAGACTGAGTGATCAAATGCACCAGTAACCTCCTCCTGCTACTTATACATATTTCTGTTTGTCTCCAACCCACACAGTATGCAAATCAGGAAGCTTTCCTGAGCCAAAGGCACCCAGCGTGGAGAAGAGAGGGGCTGTTTCCAGAAAGCAATCTCAGGGCCACAGAGGAGACCAGAGTAAGTCAGAACGCCACATCCCAGCGCACAGTCCCTCCTGTATTTCTGTGGAAGCCCCAGCATCGTCACAGCAGGCGACTTACCCACCTGCCCCATGTGCAGAGTACTTGCCTGCAGGGTCCGGCCAATGTCACAGTCGCGTAAGGATCACACTGCCCGTTCACGATGGGGAGGCCTTGGCACTCGAGGATGCTGAGGAGAGAGACGGGGTGTCAGGAGTGGGGTGGGAGGGGCCCACAGGCAGGTTCCCCAGGTGGCTGTGAGGCCGTGGCATGTGGCTGTCCACAGCCAGGGCCAAGGGCCATGAGCCCTGGGTGGCTTCGGTCACCCGTGGCCCAGACGCTCCTAATAAACACGGACGGGTGCACCGATTTGCAACAGGAAGACATGTGGGGGCAGGAGAGTGTAAGCACTGCCCTCAGGACACGGCTGTCTTATCTGAGGGGCACAGGTTGCTGGGGCCTCCTGGGGGCGAGGCCGCTGCCTTCACGTCCTGAGAGTTCAGCTCCCCTGTGAGCTGATGGACCAGGCGCTGCGACGAGGCCATGTTACAGGTGGGAAAACGGGGGCCCCAACAACGGAGGGGCCTATAGAGCCAGCCTGTGCATGAGCTCCGTGCCACGCACGCCGCTCAGCAGAAGACTCCCCGATCCCTCCCAGAGGTCCCGGCACAACTGTCCTGCTCCCTGGTTCGCTTCAACTTCTGGAGCCCAGCTGGTCACACAAGCTCCGGGACCACCATTTCCCCTCATCCTGTCACCCCTGCCATCCGGCTGTGCTTCTCCCGACTGTCCCTTCTCCAGGCCGTGGGTCCCATCATCCTGTTCCTGGCACGCCGACTGGGAGCACCGGCTGGACGTTAGGAATTTCAGGCTGCTGGTGTCCAGATGCCGTTGCTGTCCAAAGGACAGAGCTGACTGGAGGCTGAGGGTCTCTGGGTGCAGACTGATGACGGAAATTCTTGTCTGAAGCTCTGTCAGGGGAGGCGCCGGCCGCCTCTGTCCAGGGACTATTTGTCCCACCACATAGGTGCGGCCCTCCGAGTCCGCATAGAACCCCCAATGGGAACAAGGATCTCCACCGGGTTGGCAGGGGTTCAAATGCCTCCCAGCCCCACACGGGCCCCTTCACCTCCGCCTGAACCCAGGGCATTACCCCTCTCTATTCTCACAGCTTGCAGGAGTGCTGGCAAGTCCCTTCCTCTCCAGAACCCACCAGCAGCGGCCTCAGACTCCCAACAGCAATCTCTGTCTCCCCTCCCACCTCCAGGCCCCACTTGGGAGCCCTCCCGCCCCTTGCCACCCACACACCTGCAGGACAAAATCAGGACCACTGCGGCTCCTGGGTCTGCTTCCCTTACTTGGGGTCACAAAGCGAAAATGCCGTTTGCCCAACTCCAAACTGTTCCCCTCGCCCAGCATCCAGCTCCTTAGCTGTCTGTGTGGGAGAGGGGGTCCGGGTCCCAGGACTGCATCATGGCAGGACAGTTGTCCTCCCAAAGAGGAATGTCCGTTTGGCTTCACGGACGTACGGTCACTTTCCCTCGCAGAGCTGAGCGTTCCAGCTTCTCCTGGGCACCAGGAAGTCAGGAAACAACTGGGTTCCGCACTCCTTCATAAGCCAAGCGATCCTGTGTCCCTCTTGGGAAGAAGTTCGCTTCTAGCATTTTACCAGAATATTTCTTTCTGGTTGCAGGGTTTTGTTTTCTTCATTTCTCCTTCATGGTGCTTATAGCCCTTCAAGTCACGTCCACGCCAGTCCCACGATGTGAGCCTTCCCTAATTTTTCCAACTCTTTACTCCTACTCTACTTTACGAAGTATTTCTGGGTTTCTTTCCTAGATCACTGACTTGGTCTTCGGTTACCTTCCGCCCTTCATTAACTCATCATTAAAGAAATATTTCTTCATGTGTTAAATCATCGGGAAAGAATGATTTGTTGCGATCTTATCCGTGGCAAGCACGTTTCCGGGAATGGGTGCCGTGGGGCAGCTCGTGCTTACTCGGCTGCGGCTGCAGACTGAAGGGCAAGACAGGTGGGGGAGAAGAGGACCCGACAGGACAGCACCTGTGAGAAGTGGGCAAATGGCTTGCTCAGGGGACGTGCGGGGAGGCTCCTGTGCTGACCCGCAGCAAATGACCCAGCTGAATGCAAACACGCTTCTTCTACATTCACTGGTTCATCAGGAAGGCTTGGACAGTAAGTGTGCCCACATTTCAGATCCTCAAAGACCATGGGTTTCCACGGCCAGAAACTCGATGTCATCGCTAAGCACCAAAGTGAAAGCGAGTTTCCCCACATCTGATGCCCTAGAGAAGCAGCTGCTTCCAGCGCCTGCATGTCCCCGTTGCTCCTTCCTCTGAAGAACGACACGAGAAACACGCTATTCCCTGACTCAAAGCAAAGACTGGGTACTGACTGCACCTGCACGAAGACACCTGGGAGGAAAAAAGGACCCTCCCGCCTGGCAGGCCCAACACGCAAACCGGAGGACGTGGGCCAGACCCCCTCCCGCTCCGGCCCTGGGCAGCTCCAGGAGGGCCACAGCCCAGCGCACGGCCGGTGGGCGCTGTTGGGGGCTGCCCGGGGCACACAAAGCCAAGCCCCCCTGTACTTCACACAAAACGCATCTCTCCAGGCTTACTGTCTTCGGAACAACTTCTAGTGACTCTTTGGAATGTTCTAGATAAATAGCAGAGAGAAGTAAAGTATTTACTCTGCTGGGCATTCCTACCTCCAGGAAAGGACACTGTGACATACGCAGTGACCCAGTCAACTAATCTGGAACCCAAGGCACCACAAGCACAAGGTTTCGTACACATTCTAACATCTACAGGACTTTGTATTCGAACTGACCCATAAAACGTGGTTACGCCTCCCAGCTGGAGTACTGGTCTGCAGCTCCGGGACCTTGTCTCATCCCTCCCCACCAACCCCCACTGTGGCCACAGGCTGGTGCTTCCGCTTCCCGCCCCCATGAGCAGGACACAGCCTGCCTGCAGGACCACTGGCTGCAGAGGACCCGGCCGTGCAGTGACAAATCTCACCGTGGCGACCAGCCACCAGCCGGCCAGCTGCTCTGCCTCCACTCATGCTTGGTCCAACCTCAGACAGAGCCAGGGTTGGTAGCCTGCTGCAATTCCCTAATAATAGAAAACAAGATCTTTATTGGATTTGAGATGCTGACGGAAGTCCGGAAGCAGGTAACCCTCACTTGGATGCACCTCAAGGTGGAGGTACAGGTGGTTGGTGCCTGCTTCCCCGGCCGACAGCCCTGCAGCCTGGGTCTGGGTCCGGGGGACTCCCCAGCAGGTGCCTGCAGGACCCCAGGACCACAACCCCGGTCCCCAGCTGCCTGGCCCCCGTCCCGGTCAGGGAGGCTCCCCAGCGGGTGCCTGTGGGACTCTCAATAGGACTCTTGTGTGGTGGGAGACGGTGGAGCTTAGAGGTGGCAAAGTGCAGGAACCCTAACTTTCTGACGCAGCAGGTGGCCACAGGACACCCGAAAGAGACTGCCCACAGCGCCAGGAAAGGCGGCGAGCCGAGCAGAGGCCAGCGCTCTTGCAACCCTGAGCTCGAGCGAATGAAATCTGGAGATGCTCACAGGCAAACATGTCTCCCCGCGAAGGTGGAGGCCACAGGAGGCCGCGCAGCTGTTGGCAGGGAGCAGGAGCTCAGGACAGATCTGAATGAACGATTAAAAGGTTTATTCACCCTTGTCGGGGATGAAAGAAAAGCATAAGACAGTCCAGCCTGGGGTCTGGCTGGAAAGACGAGCCGCTCCCACGGGAGCAGGCACCTGTCGGAGGTGCGGACTGGTAGATGCCCTCCACTCCAGCAAGAGCAGCAGGATGGTGGGTCCCCGAACCACCTGAGGCTCACGCAGATGTCCCCGCAGCAGACATGGACATACGAGTGAACAGACGGAGAAGTAGGCTTACAGTCGGAAAGGCCACCGCGGAAGGATCGGGGAGGTTTCTGTGAGCCCATCGCGCAGACCCTCTGCCCGCACACCCACCAGAGCGCTCAGCCGACAGCACCGTCTTCCCCAGCTCTCACTCTCCGCCCAGCCCGGGAAGGGAAGGGAGAGATGCTGTCCTGCCTGCCTCGTAGCCGGGAAAGCCCACAGGAAGCGTTCCCTGGCCCATAAGGGCAGGGAGGGAACTTGCAGGGAACGGACGCCCCCGGGAAGAACCAGAACCTCACAGAGGGCGACCTGCCATTTGGGGAAGGTAGACGAGGCCTCGCCTCACTCTTCGGACGGCGGGGACGGGAGCCCCTGGCGGCAGAGAGCAATACGCCGGAAGTAGGGAGAGGGAAGGCCGGGGTGAGAGCTCGGCCTGGCCAGAACACCCCAGGCCCCCCACAAAAGACCACCAGGACAGAGGAGAGGTGAAGAAAGCCCAGAAGGATCTGAGAGTGCATGTAGGTCCTGTAGCCTTTGGGGGGAGGATGGTGAACCAGTAGGAGTCACCTGCTGTGAGGGGCTAGTGGTGGGTCCCCAAGGAGATGTGACCTGGTTTGGAAACAGGTTTCTGCAGATGTCATCAAGCTAAGGCTCTTGAGACGATGAGCTTATTCTGGATTCAGGATGGCTCTAAACCCGATGACTAGTGTCCTTACAGGAGGGAGATCGCTCAGACGCAGGGTGGGGGTGGGGGGTATTGTGAAGAGGGACTGCCTGGGCGAGGAGGAGGGGACCATCCCCTGAAGCCTCCAGACAGAGTGTGGCGTGGCTGGATTGCAGAGCCTTCAGAACTCGGACAGAATCCGTTCCTGTTGTTTTAAGGCACGTGAGACTGTGTGTTTGGCTGGAGCAGCCCTCAGAAAGTCACGCCTGGCAAGGAGGGAAGGACGTGTGTCGGGGGTGCTGAGACAGGTCCCGGCAACAGGTGCAGGCCGAGCCTGGCCCCGGTGCTTACAGTGAGGGCGTGGGAGTATGTCACGGCACTCCCGGGCAGGAGGGAGGGCTGAGGCGATTCTCGGGCAGCAGGGAACCCTACTGGAATGAATCTGCTTTTGCGCAACTGACTTCTCAACGGTCTCGGCCCAGCTCTTAACTTCTGCCGAGCCCTTGACACACCTCGAGGTTGGCCCAAGCCCGTGTAGCCTCTGAGGGGCGAGGGCCTGAGGCAAAGACACAGGCATGAGCACGTGTGATTCCGAACAAGTGCAGGAGAGATGCGGAGACGCAGGTCGGTACAAGGAGACGACATGCGGAGCAAGTCGGGGTTTGCGGCCCACAGCGGGTCTGGGAGAGGTCTGCCAGCTCTGATGCCGGGATTTCAGGTCCAGAGCCTTTCGTATCACAGGCGGAGTGGCCATTGTCTCCTGCTCTGTCCCAAAAGTCCCCGATGCACACAACTGACTTGGCTCTGAGGAAGAAAGTCGTAAAATACAAATGCGACTGCAACATTAGAGGAAAACTTGTAGCTATAAATGCCTACGTTAAAAAGGAATGAAGATCACAAATTAATAACCTACACTTCCACCTTAAGAAACCAGAAAAAGAAAAGCGAAAAGCCTACACAGGCAGAAAGAAGGAAATCACACAGATAACAAAGGAGAAAACTGAGGAGAGGAAAAGCGGGACCTTTGAGAAGAGCCACAAACTCGACACACCTGTAGCGAGACTGACAAGGAGACTCAAGTCTTTAAAATCAGTAACAAAAGAGGGACATTTCTAAGATCTTACAGAAACAGAGCGACTCTTTAAGAAAATTACAGAAGAGATGACCACAAGGACGGACTGTTTTGGGGCTGGCAGGGCTCGAATTGCTAATTCCCCAAACGGATCTGCAGATTCAGTACACTTGCTACCAAAATGCCAGCTGCTACTCTTGCAGAAATTCACACGTTGATCCTGAAACTCATATGGAAATGAAGGAGCTCAGGAGGGCCAGGGAGTCACGAGAAAGGGACCAAGATGGAAGACTCACACTCCCTGACTTCCGAACCTGCTGTGTGCTAAAGCACGGGGATGGGACAGGCACACAGGTCAGTGGAAGAGAACAGGGTCCACAAATAAGTCTGACCATTTACTACGACCCAGCGGCAGCTGGCAGGGGCAGAACGGACCTTTCCCCGAGTGGTGCTGAGACAACTGCATCTTCGAAAGAAAAGGAACCAACGCTGACCCCAACTGGACACCACACATAAGACATTAACTCCACACGTACTGAGGACCAACAGGGTGAGAACGAAACCCTAGAGATATTGGAAGGAAATGCAGCTGTCAATCTTCACGATCTCAGATAGGGAAAAGATCTCTTAGAAATCGACCTAACACAGGGAAACAACAGGTGCGGCTGATGGAGATTTACGATTCTTGTTATCACAAAGGACCTTAAGAAAGTGAAGACGGACAACAGAATGACAGAAAACGTCTTCAAGTTATATATTTGACAACAGTCTGGTACCCAGAATACATGGAAATTCTTACAACTTAATAATAAAATACTAATAACCAATTAAAAAATCATAAAGGACTTGAACAGACACTTCTTTGGAGATCCAGAGCCGGCCAACAAGGACAGAAAAGGACGGTCAACGCCGTTCAGGGAAACATGAGTCAACACCGCTTCACACCACTGGGAGGAGACAAGCAGACAGCTCGGGAGAGGGTCTGGGCTGAGTGAGGACACAGCAGCTGGAGCCCTCACACGCTGTGGCCCCTGCAGATGGGAAGCCTCATGAGAAGCAGCCTGGCACTTTCTCAGAAACTGAAACACAGTTAAGATACAACACACCGATTCTACCCCTCCACTATGTCCCCAAGGGAAATGAGAACTAGTCTCCTACTCACACGCGAATGTCCCAGTAGCAGTATTCACAACAGCCAAAAGGTGGGACCCACCCAATGGGGATCTGTGGGTGACAGACCAGAAAATGTGGTGTACCCACACGGTGGACAGTGCCCAGCCTTTAATAGGGTGGGAGCAGTGACACCCGCGACAGCGGGGATGACCCCTGAAGACCTCCCGCTCGCTGAGGGAAGCCAGTCACTGAGAACCACAGAGCATGTGATTCCATTTACATAAAACATTCAGAATGCGCAAATCCGTAGAAGCAGACCAGTGGTTGTCAGGGGCTGGGGAGGGGGATGGGTGCGACGGGGGATGGGATTTCATTTTCAGGATGATGAAATGTTCTGGAACTGGACAGTGCTTAGGGGTAACCGTTGCACAACCTTGTGAATGTACTCAAAGTGTACCCTTTAAAACGCTGAATTTTATGGTATGTGAAGGGTATTTTTTAGTGAAAGAAAAATTGACGGACGGAGGCGGGATGAAGAAAGAGAAGTCCGTGGTCTCACAGTCACTGATGACTCCCTGACTGGAGGACCTGAGCTGCTATGTGACTGTGGCACCCCCCTTTCCTCCTCACTGCATCCCTGTGGGGGACCCCTCGGCCCTGGGATTCTGAACAAAATGTACTCGTGTGTGTGATCGTATGTACCAAAGGATGTGCCAGCGTGCACCAGTGTGTGTACTAGCAGTGTGCTGGCATATGGATTAGCGTGTGTCCATGTGCACCGGCATGTGCACTAGTGTGTACTAGTGTGTGCTCATGCGCACTAGCCATGTTCGTGTGTGCTAGTACAGGTGCTAGTGTATGGTGGTGTGTACTAGCAAGTGAACTGGGTGTGCTAGTGTATCAATGTTCTGTACCAGCATATACTAGTATGTATATTAGTGTGTAGTCATGTGTGCTAGCATGTACTAATGTGTGTGCTAGCATTATGCTAGTGTGAGTACTAGTGTGTGTTAACATGTGTGCTGGTGTATATGCTAGCATGTATACTAGTGTGTGTAAACATGCCAGTGTGTGTGCTGGTATGCAAATGTGTGTACTAGCATGCATGCTAGCATGTGTACTAATGTGTGTACCAGTGTGTTAGTGTGTTCTAGTGTGTTAGCGTGTCTACTAGCATGAGTAGTAGCATGTGTGGTAGCGTGTGTGCTAGTGTGTATACTAGGTGCGTGCTAACATGCGTGCTAATGTGGGTACTAGTATGGTGCTAGTGTGTGTACCCTGGTGTGTGCTAGCATGTGTGATAATGTGGGTACTAGTGTGTTAGTGTGTTCCAGTGTGTGTGCTAGTGTGTTAGTATTTGTGCTAGGGTGTCCTAGCGTCCGTAGTAGTGTGTGTACTAGCATGCATGTTGGTGTGTGTGTGCTAGCGTGCATAGTAGCATGTGCTACTATGTCCTAGGGTGCATACTAGCATGTGTACTAGTGTGCACTAGGAAGAAGCAAGAGGGATTACACCACAAAGATGCAGGAACCAAGCAAATCCCTGGTGCTTTAACTAAGATGACTCCACAGGGAAGTGTCTGAGGTGCTCCTGTGGTTGGCAGGACAGCGTGGGCGGGGGATCTTGGGGGTGGGCAGGGACAGGTAGGGACAGCGTGGGCGGCAGAGACTCTGGGGGTGGGCAGGGACAGGCACGGACAGTGTGGGCGGGGGGGATTCTGGGGGTGGGTGGGGACAGTGTGGACGGCGGAGACTCTGGGAGTAGGAGGGGACGGCGTGGACAGCGTGGATGGTGGCTGGGGACAGGTGGGGATGGCAGAGTGTGTAGCTGTGATGTATGACTTAGTCTTCTGCTCTGGGTGCCACACCCGTGGTTCTCCGATCAGGACGACAGATACTCCTGGCCAAATGGTTCACAGCCCCCTCCATCAGGCAGATGTGTGGCTGGACGGGGCAGCCCTCAGGACAGGGATCCTGGCCCCCCTCTCCCGCATTCACCCGCCTCAGCTCTCTGCCCAGCCTGGTCCGTTCTGTCCCCGTGCCACTAAAGCACATTCCTTATTCCATGTAAGGCTGCTTTTAAAAACCCTTAAGTTGTTTTGGAAGAAGGGACAGACCAGTAAGTAAACAAGAAAACTGGTGACTCTCTGCTCACTGCTACAGGGTCCTGGAGCAACTACGTTAAGAAGAGTGGGAGGACCTAAAGGTGAAGGCCAAAGCTCGCTGTGTCCCACACGGCACCCCATGCTACACGGCATCCCATACACGTTCCCACGTATGTCCTCCTGCGTGTCCCATGGTGACAGCCCCGTAGCCTCAACGGACCAGAAGCCACCCTCAGCCAACAGATGGTGAATCCGAACAGCACGGTGGGTGGCGGGGCAGAGCCCTCTGAGGGCGGCAGATGACAGTGGGAACCCTTGCACTGCCACCACACCTGTGACGGGATGGAGGGAGCCCAGTGCTAAGGCAGAGCCTGCACTTGAGCCCAAGAAAGGGGCATCACCCAATCTCACTGAAGCCCTTGCTTGCCAGACACGGTGAAGACGGGAAAGCTTCTGTCCAAAAGACGAGGAAAGCTGGAGCGCCTGGGGTCTCATGGGTCCTTAACACCAGAGGACTGGTTTCCGAACACCTTCATGTCCTCTTCTCAGGAGTCCCTCCTGATGGCCCTAGACTTCCGACACCCCAGCAGCCGCCTGCGGGACCCCAGCAGCCGCACGTACTGCCGGCAAAGGCACACGTGGGGCCCGCGGAGGCAGGCAGCATGGGAGCGGGAGCCCGGCGGGGTGTGCACCCTCCGAGGCCTCGCTGGGCTCAGACGGCAAGGACCCTGCACACGTGTGTGAGCTCGCGCACGTGTGACCACCCCGAGAGTCCTCAGCCCCCTCCAGACGATCTACGGGATTGTGGACCGAAAAGTCAAGAGCGCGCCACAAGGTTCGGAGATCAGGTGTAGACCACGCGTAGACACAGGCACAGCCACATGGTTCGGAGACCAGGTGTAGACACGGGCACAGCTGCTAACACTCAGCAAGCGTGACCGGGGGAGGAGCTCCGGATTCTGGGAGGGGGGTCCTGAGTTCAGGCTGCAGGGCTGCCGACCGGCCTCGCACATGCCACCTGACAGTCCCCTTATCAGGATGGCCCAGGTGCACACAGCACCTGTGTATAAACGTCTCCCTGACCACGGCTGTTTGAAGGAGGGTGTGAAGACGATGCACCCGCCCCGCCAGAGAAGCATCTTCGTGGGGGATCCGCGACTCCAGAGTTCTGAGTCATGTGTTTGAAGAACGACAGCCCGCCCACTGCCGGGGCTCAGAGTCACTGGTCCCGAGAAGACTGCTGCCCGTGTCTTACCGCGTGGCCAGCTTGTGGCAGATGGCGCCCGTGTCGGTGATGACCTCGCTCAGCCTCAGCTCCAGGTGGACCTTGCCCTGGAAGACCCAAGAACAGAGGGTCATGAGGGGACGGCCACGCGCTAGGGGCGCTCCCAGCAACTCCGCTCACAAACGTGAAGCTGCCTGACCCCACGTGGCAACCCCAGCACCGCCCCACCCTCACTCAGATCCCAGGGCCGGCCGAGGGCACGGCTCCCCCAGAACGCTGCTTCAGAAGCCAGCGGCCAGACAGTGCGAGGGAAGGTCCTCAGGACACCGCCTCCCAAGCACATTCGCTTGCTTGCTTTACGTTTTGTCCCTGCCTCTGACGCTGAGCCCACGCGCAGGTACACACAGCTGTGGACCATCTCATCCTTCTGTCTGTGTATGAGGCTCGGACCCTAGGCAGGGGGTCTCAGTCCTGGGCCCCAGACAGGAAGTTAGTGCTCACGGATGCTTCTAAGGAGACGGGAGCAGAGGGGACTGGAATTTGGAGAACAAGACCAGTGCTGTGTTTCTGCCTGGTCTGCGTCTGTGCAAAGGGCAGATCAGCTGCAGGATCCAATGAGGTCACCATCAGGGGTCGGGGGGAGTGGGAAGGGGCTTCAAGGAAGAGGAACCTGCTCCCTCAGAAACATCCAACAGCAGCAGGCGTGACGCACTGACGGTTTATAGGAGAACGCACTACAGCGTGAAAATGAGCACTTCTCTTAAATAGGCTCAGACCAGTGTGGAGCCCAGTGTGGGGCAGAACTCACAGCCCCGAGATCAAGACCTGAGCTGTAATCAGGTCAGATGCTCAATGGATTGAGCCGCCTCGGAGCCCAAAACCGTCTTTTTTACTGGACAAGAAGGCTGACTGGGAGCACCTCCAAGGTCCTTTCCGACTAAAACTTCGTGACTCTGCAGCCTGGGGAGGAAAACTGCTTGTCCTAGAAGAATCCAGGCCCAAGATGGTGGGCCAGGCGGCTGGGCCGGAGGAGTGCGGGCAAGACCCCTCAGCAGAGTCCCCTGGCCTCCTGAGTTTGCTCCTCTGAACGTGGCGGCCACGGCCCTGCTCTTCCTGCAGCTTCTGCACCCCTGGACCTCTGGCTCACCCAGGACAGAAACGGGAGACCTGACGCGTGTGGGCGAGACAGGCACTGAGGCCCCGGGGAGCCCACCTCTCCCCTGCTGCAGGCAAGGCTGGGTGCGGCCCTTTCTGGCCCTTCCTTCCACAGCAGGACCAGTAGCCTCAGAGGGTGTGGCAACATCTCCTGGATGGGAGGACTGGACCAGCATCACACCTGTGTGACCCTGGGCAACACCCCGTGTCCAGAGCACAGACTGAGGATCCACTAAGGGCTCTGAGGGGTTCCTGCCCCACGCGGCAGGGCTGCCTTCAGAGGGACGCACTGGCCAGGAGCAGCTGGTGGCCCCAGGGAACCAGGAGCCCGTCGCACACAGCCCAGGGAGTGTTGGCCCCGGAAGGCCCCTCCTGGAATGGGGGTGCCAACGGCAGTCTCCCTGATGCATCACAACCCTCTGGGCCCGCCCAGCCCATGTGAGGGGCCCTCAGCGTCCGTCAACCCTGCCGCAGGAGCACACACAGCCCTGCGGCCCGCAGTACCCCCTCACGCGGCCGGGCCAGGCTCCAGGCTTCCCCAAGCATCACACGGGGCAGGCGCTGCTGTCCTTTGGCTCCGGGGAGGACGCTGCAGCTGGGTGGCAGCCTCCCTCTATCTACAACCCAGTGCCAGTGAAGGCTGCAAATCAAGGAGGACAGCAAAGGCCTGTCCACACGGGCTCCTGGAAAGCCTGTGTCCTCCAGTGGTGTCCTCCCGCGCGCTGGGCCCAGCTCTCTTCTGCCTTCATTTTCAGGCTGGCCACAGCCGTTGCAGGGACAGGGCCCTGTCTATTTTCAGTGGGCTCTGAGAAGCAAGAGAGCCTGTTGGGCCAGACGGACCCCCACTGTGGACGACCCGAGGCGCGTTTCCTGTCCCCCACCGGGAGGAGAAGGCACCCGCAGCAGCGGACCCCATGGCTGCCGCTTCCTCCCGAGGGCAAGCCCTTGCCGGCGGAGGGGCAGACACTCTGCACTCAGGCCCGGGGCCACTACTTTTCACAGATTTGGGAGAGGAGGGTGGGCAATGACCCTAACCACCCAGATGCCGCCTGGCACAGAGAGGACGCCCCCACCCCCACAGGCGCCCCAATACGGCTGCGGCTCAGAAGTTCCCACGAGTCACTGCGCAGCAGCGGACTGGACGGAGTGTCTGGGCGTGCCCCGTGCCCTGTGGGTGACACGCCAGCTTGCTCACAAACAAGCCAGCCACAAACGCGCCGACACCCGACACCCGGGGGGCAGGGTGCTGGGGCCGGGGCCACACCCGCCACCGCAGGGCGGCAGGAAATGCGGGTTTTCCAGCTCAGCCTCTGCACAGCTTCAGAACCCACAGAACTGCCCTCTGCCCTCGAAGGCTCTGGCCCCGCGGTCCCAGCCCCAACGTGCTAAGCTGGGGGGGTTGGGGGGGCGGCACCCAGAGCCCAGGCGTGGCGTCAACACTCAGCTTCTCTGAGGAGAAAACAGTCTTAGGCTGGTGCATTAAAAAAGGCTGATTTGGTAGCTTTTCCCATTTTTACTTAAGGTGAATGACAAGCAACTGGGAGGCGAGCCCCCGCCCGCCCCCGCTCCGGTGGCCGCCTGGGGGCTCCCTGTCTTGCGGCACAGGCAGCGGCCCGCAACGGGAGGTGCATCACATGGCGTCCGCTCTCGGGAGAACGGAAGGGAAGCGGGAAGTCAGGGCAGAAAGACAGCTTCATCATCCCAGTATCTAAAGGTGAACCAGCATACTTCCAAAACGACCAAACCCAAAACGTTTCAGGAGAAATGAGAGATATTTTTAGCTCATTTCTTTTCATAAGTGAAATGAAAATAAAACTCATCACAGCACGTGGGATGCCGCAAAAGCAGTGCTTACGGGGACTTTACAGCAGTGGCCGCGCAGGTCGGAGGAGAGATCTAACCTCACTAATGTAAGGGATGTCAGGGCGCCCGGGGGCTCTGTTGGGGAAGCGTTTGCCTTCAGCTCAGGTCATGATCTCAGCGTCCTGGGATGGAGTCCCGTGTGGGGCTCCCTGCTTGGCGGGGAGTCTGCTTCTCCCTCTGCCCCTGATCCCATTCGTACATTCTCTCTCACTCTACCAAATAAATACGTAAATTCTCTAAAGAAAATAATGTAAGGAGTCTAGAAGGAGACCAAACTAAATCCAAAGTGAGCAGAAAAAAGACGTTACAGAATCATAAAACCGATTAACCTTCTAGACAAGCTAACTAAGAAACAAATAACAGAACGAGAGAGGAGCCATCTCTGGTGACCCCACGGGGCCACCCTGCAGGACTCTGCAGGCAGGACCCCATCCTCTGCCCGACCCAGGGGGTGCACAGCCTCTGACCCGCGTCTGCTCACCAGCTGTAGCAAATGCACCACGGGATGTCAGCCACAGGGGCCAGGTGGGGCAAGGACATGGGAGTTCCTTCCATTTTCTACTCAATTTTCTGCAAACATAAAATTGCTTGAAAAATAGGTTTAGTAACTTAAAGAGAAAAAAGCACCAGTCCTGCTCACTTCGGCAGCACACATACGAGAAAAGCACCGGTGGCTCCCATACATTTTTCTCAGGAAAGCTTCAGATCCTGGCCTGCAGAGAGGGTCTGTGGTCACAGCAGCAGGGCCCACCATCCCTGGCCCATCAAGCCCTGGTCTGCATGGGCCTCAGGGCCAGGGTGGGGGTCAGTGCACAGGGACCCAGACCGCTGAGCACTTGGACCTTGGCTCCAAGAGCAGCAAGACGACCGTGAACACCGAAGATGAGAGAATAGGTCAGAAATGATGCGTGGAGGAGGACAGAGGTCCAGCCGGCCCTTGCCTCCCTCGATCCCCTAAACCCGCAGAAAGGTTCAGAGCTGAGTCCTCGTATATGCAGACAACTACAGATGTAGCCTGTGGGGAAAGACAGGAGGACCGTCAGACACACAGGGCAGACGTGGCTCCCAGAGCTCCCCGTCCCGCTACGGAAGGTTTGCTGTCAGAACTCACGGCCCTTCCCAGCAGGTCTACTAAAACAGAAGAGCTCACAGCAGAGCTCAGCCGGGTGTCCTCGGAGGAGCAGGGGAAGGACCTCAACACAGCAACCGATTCTTTTTAATAAAGTGATTTTCCAGAGACCTTTAAAAATATCGATTACAGAAGGAAGAAGAAGTTCTTTAAATCACATTTTCCCACCGCAGTGACTCCATCTCTCACTGGCCCCAGTTTTGTGACACTTTCTTTCTGACATACGCCTTTCACTGTCAATGACAGAACAGGTGGATTCACGAAACCACATGCCATCCTCTGCCCTTCTGAAACCGTAAATGTAACATTTCAGGATGAAAAGATAGCTGTAGGGAAAGACTGTCATGCACTGTTCAAGGCAGCCTGAACCCAGGGCAGTTCTGCTCCCTCTGTGGGACGGCCACTTCCTCAGGCATCACTCTGAGAAGGAGCCACCCGCACAGGGCCCAGAACTCGGCAGGCCACCCGAGGCCACACTGTCCCTCCTCCTGTCTTCAGAGTCCTGGCAACACCCACTCTCTGTTCATGACTCAGAATTCGTATTCTTAGGACACTGGCTGGAAACAGCAGCCCATCTCAAAGATGGTAGGAATCAGGCTCAGAAGGACAAGGACCTTGTCCACAGGCGCACGAAACACATCAGGTGGATGCAGCCCAAATATCACACAGTGTACGACCAGCACACACCCCGTTCATAAGTTTTGTGGTGGCAGAGTGGTTCTGCATCTTGACTGCGGTGGTGGTTACACAGACCTACACACGTGACAGAACGCACAGGCCATGCATGCACGGTACATGTGCACAGGCGCACACACGTAGTACACATGCAGGAACACGTGCACACGTGTGACAGGCCTGCCCAGGTGCATGCACAACACACGTGTGGTGAGCCCGTGCATGTGTGCACACATGTGGTACACGGGTGCACATGCGTGGTACGTGTCTGACACAGGCACACACGTGGAATACACATGCATCGGTGCACAGCTGTGCACGCTCGCACACTGGCACGTGTGCAAACATGTAAAACTGGAGACCTTCATGAGGTCTGTGGATCACAGGAATGTCCGTGCCCCGGCCATGGCGCGAGCCGGACGCTGCCACAGGGAGAACAGGTGGAGGAACACGGCCTTTCCTCATTGCGCTCTCTTGAGGTAGAAACAGGAGAGCACACGATTTGCTCATCGCTCTTCCCTGTGCACAATGTTTTGCTACTTCCCATGAAACTGAAGCCATTTCAAAATTCCAAGTTAAGTTTACAAACAAGGCGAGAACAAAGACAAGTCACACGTGATGTGACATCCGATTTTGATCAGAGGGGACAGTGTGGCGAGCGTGGTAAGGACACTGGGGCGGGCTGCCGGAGGGCACACCCACATGCTCACCACAGTGCTGGGGCTGTCCCCCTGCAGAACCAAAGGGACGGGAATGGCCGCAGAACAAAAGGCAGGAATGCCTCCTGTCACGGCGCCCACGACCCCCAGCGCCCTCCTCCTGCAGACTGAGCGGGCGCGGCCCACCGTGCCGTCATCGCTACGGCAACTGCTCTTGTCCGGGCACAGGCGCCGATCCCGTGGGAACTGTCACGTCCGCTCATTTCTGCAGCACACGTGGCCCCATGGCCAGAACTCCGTGTGTGGCACGTGACGACGTCTCTGTTTGGCTCAGCTCCTCAACCCTTCCCTAGCGCTGCTTCTCTCTCTGAGTGTGTGGCTTGATCCCAGGAGCCCCACGTGCTCTGCCCTCCCCCCCAGAGCTCTGCTGAGCCCGAGGGTCTCCCAGGAAGCGGAGGGCAAGCAGCTAAACGGGTGTCTGGGAACAGGCGCAGCAGACGGGGTGGAGGCAGGCCTCCTGGGCCACAGACGTCGAGGCTTCTGCTGCATCGAGCACCATTGGTACTCACAGAGGAGGAAACGGGCTTGCTGGGGACCACTGCTGGCGCTCTGAGCCTGGCCTGCCGGTGCCGGGCCCTGGACTGGCTCTCACACCCTGCCCACGCCCTGGCAACTCACAGGACCACGGATGAATATCTCGTGTGATGTCAGGGCACTGTGCTGTGGGTCAGGGCTCCCGTCATGGGCTCTAGACACCAGCAGGGGGTGAGGAGCTCGGTTGGGAGCCACACAACCAGGCTCGCCCTCCCAAGAGGTGTCCCAGATGCTGGGCATGGGCAGTGCCCCCAACACGGGGAAGGGAAGGTGGGAACTGGGGTCTCCCGGTCTCCTCTGCCGGGGGAGGCCCGCTCCGCTGGACGGGGCGGGGTCAGTCCCAGGGGATACACAGCCCAGGGGAGCCCCGGGGATGCTTCAGATGATGGGAGCTCAGGGACTGGTCACTTCTGTTCACTGCAAACGCTCATCCGCTGCGTGCAGGGGCTGGACGTGGGGGCAGGCCCCTCTGCCTCCCGCATCGCTCCCAGCCCAAACCTCACTTCAATTATGGGTAATTATTGTCCTTGTTGTATACTTTTAAAGCCGTTTCCATCACGCATGACAAAGTGTGGCGATAACCAAGAGAACACACAAAGCCAACAGGCCTGTGTCGGTGTCAGAGGACTTGCCAAGTGCCATCCCATGAGGACCGAAGTCCCTCCACCCCACAGGGCCCCGCGGGGCTCACCTGCACTTCCGAGTCGGCGTCCACGTGCTGCAGCTGGAACCAAGTGTCCCTGTTATGGTACTTCGGCAAGTCTTCCTTCTGGATGGCCACCTTCCCTGCAACACAGACGCAGAAGACCAGCGATCACAAGGCAGAAGAGATCCCCCAGAACACGCGGGACTCTCTCCACAACTGGTGCCCGCTGCCCGCTGCCAACACCACTGTCTTCCTTCCAGGAAGACCGCCAGCGGCAATGTCTCATCGGGAAGGCCTCTCGTGGGACCTGGCTGGGGCCAGAGCCCGTTCTGCTCCGTACAAGGTTTTAGGAGAAAAGGCTGCCATTCTGTTGGGTCCTTGGGAGCTCAGCACAGCACACCCCAAAATAGGCCACTTTGAGCTGGGGGCAAATGAGATCCAGCAGGTGCAAAAGAGGCCCTCCCAGAGCTGCCCCCACACGGAACTGGTGAGGATTGAGGGCTGCCGTGGACCCTCTCTTGGGAGGTGTTCCGTGAAGAAGTCAGCTGCCCAAGATGGTCCTGCACGGACGAACCTGACCGCGCTCACCCCCCGTGCTCGCTCCCCACAGCCTTCCGCCCTTGGAAGCCTAAAACCTGTCCCCTTGTCGGGTCGCTTCTCTGGGTGTGGACTGCTCCTCTGCCCAAGTCCGGCCAGCTCTTTGAATCCTGGTCAGGGAGATGTCTCCCGCCTGCCATGACCTGCGGGCGTGAAGAAACTATTCTCTCTTCCTGATGTTATAGGCCCTGCCGGAGAACCTCGGTGGGTAGAAAGCAAGGTTACCTCCCTGATGGGTTTCCATCTTGTTCCAAGAACTCAGCCGGACGACCTCTGCCCTCCAGACCCCGGGAGACCTACCCATGAGGCACAGATGGGCTTCGGATGGCAACATACGTACAGAAAATCCATTCCATGGGCAGAGAGGGCTGAGCCTGGGGAGTTAGGCCGACGGACTGACTCCCACCGTCACTGCTGTCAGCCCCCATGTCCCTGCTGGTGGAGCCACCATTTCCATCCCTCATACTCTCCAACGGAAGAAACCTCACACTTCCCAGCCACCAAACAGCCTTGGGAAGGACCCTGGGATCACCCCACGAGGGCTCGTCGGTAAGGTGAGTACTTCTGTCCCCCCTGGGGTGGATACAGCCCATCAGCAGCCCCAGTCCATACCGCTGCCCACCTGGACCTGCCACTTCGGCTCTCGCCTCCAGGAGCCATCTGGAACCAGAGCCTCCGACGCCACAGACTGCAAGACCCGTTAAAGCCGCTGCTCGAAGCTGGCAGGTGGGCATGCAGGGAGGAGGCAGAGAGCAAGAGAGGCAGGTACAGACAACGTGGCAGGCACAGTCCACGGAGGACACCCCACAGACATGCACAGAGAAGCCCAGCCTACAGGCCACGTGGGATTTCCTCCAGCAGAGCCACGTCACAGGGCCGATGGCTCCCACAGGACCCCTGCTTCTGCCGGGCCCCTGTCCTCCCCGCCCCCAGCCCTGGCCTTCCCAGCGCACCCCCAGCAGAGCACAGACTGTCCTTCCTCTCCTGGCAGCTCCTGTAACCTCCATCCTTTTGCCCCCAGTGGGAATGTGGTTGTTAAGTCTCAAGGGAATAAAGCCACATGAAAAAAATTCTTGGAATTGAATTGGGCAAGATATTTCACTGAAAAAGATAAAGAAATCTTCAGACTGCGATTCGTTCGGCTGGATAAGAGGATTACATTTGAGATTAGAAATGTTAAGTCCCGGGGGGCGCCTGGGTGGCTCAGTGAGTTAAGCCTCTGCCTTCGGCTCAGGTCATGATCTCAGGGTCCTGGGATCGAGCCCCGCGTCGGGCTCTCTGCTCAGCGGGAAGCCTGCTTCCTCTCTCTCTCTGCCTGCCTCTCTGCCTGCTTGTGATCTCTGTCTGTCAACTAAATAAATAAAATCTTTAAAAAAAAAAAAAAAAAGAAATGTTAAGTCACTGAACTGTTTTTATGAGCTTTAGCTGAAATAGAGAGGGACTGCATGTTTAACGTTTATATGAATCCCACAACTTATATATCATTACTTAGTATACAAATGTGTACTTTTTAAACACATATGTTAGTGTTTCTAAATGTTGTTCGGAGAGAACACCTGACCTCTGAACTATAATAACTACTTATATGTATGATGAACTATGATAACTACTTGTCCCAGTCTATCCGAGTGACACCCAAAGGTCACCAAACCGCTCTGGGCCTCACTGTCTCACTTGGACAGAGGTGGTGCCGCCCGCCTTCGCACAGGAAAACCCCCTGCCTTCCAGGTCAGCTCAGAAGAGAGAGTGTGCCAAGGAGCACACCAGAGGCAGGTGACGTGGGGACCAGCCCCAGGGGATGGGGGTGAGAGCTACAGGAAGGCCGGCTAAGGTCAGACTCAATGAGAGACGGACAGATGTCTCCCAAGACAAGAAGGGGTAGAGACGCCTGTAGAACGGGCTCCAGTTCCAGCTGGTGTCCTGTGAGGGCCTGGCCACAAGGAAAGGCCAGGAAGAAAGGAAAGGAAGAAATAGAGTCTTACTCACAGAATCTACAGGAAAATCTACAAGAAAAGCTAGCTCAGGTGTGTTCAGCAGGACGACAAAATACAAAGCCCATACACAAAATCAGTCATTATTTGTGCATACAAGCTATGAAAATAAGGACTGAAATTGAACAACAACAACAACAACTGAAGCTCCACAAAAGGATGCTTTGATGGCTTGTGCCTCTGGTGTGCTAACTTAAGAAATCTTCATCTACCCCATCGAAAACATAACATACATAGGAAAAATGTAAATTACATATGCCAGATGCGTATGCTGAAAACATCACAAACACTGATGAGAGAGATTTAGGAAGACCAAGCACATGCCCCACTGGAGGGTCTGAAGACTCCATTTTGTTAAGACGTTAATTCTCCCTCGAATTAATCTATATACCTGTGTAATCTCAGTGGTTTTGGAAATTGAGAAGCTGATTAAAAAATATAAGTAAAAACCGAAAGAACCTAGAATAGCAAAACAAGCTTGGAAAAGAACAGAGTTGGCTCACACCACTGACTTGAGCCCAGCAAAGGCCACAGGTGCTAAGGCCACGGGTATCAGAGCAAGGAAAGGGGTACAGGTGGGTGCGACAGGCTAGGAAAGCCAGAGAGGGCCCAGACGCATAAAGTTGGGTGATTTTCAAGAAGGCACCAAGGTAATTCAATGGAGAAAGGATAATTTTGCATAAAAAACGCTGGTATAACTGACATTTATAAAGAAAAATGAACTCTGTGTCAGACGTACAATTCATCTGACAGAGATCTAAATGTAGGAGACAAAACCATTAAGCTTTCCTTTAAAAAAAAAAAAAGAGAGAGAGAGAGAGAGAAGATAGAAGAAAACTCTATAACCCTGGAGTAGGCAAAGATTTCTTAGCCATGACACCAAAAATACAAGCTATAAAAGAATTCTGACAAACTGGACTTCATCAAAATTGAAGACTTCCGGGCTGTGAGAAACACTGGTAAGAAAATGAAAATAACAAAGAGGAAGAACGTATTTGTAAAACAAGCATCTCATGGAGAACTTGTATCCAGAATACACAAAAAACTTTTAAAACTCCATAATAAAACAATTAAAAGGACAAAACATTTGGACAATTAACCGAAGAACAGGTACAGACAATTAACAAATGAAAACATGCCCAGCCTCATTCCTCACCAGAAAATGCAATAAAAGAGTCAAGATGGCGGAGGAATAGCAGACCGAGACGACATCAGCTCGTAGGCGACCAGCTGGACAGTTATCAGACCTTCCGAACACTGACCCACTCAACAGGAGATCAAAGGAAGAGGAGCAGCAATTTTAGGAACAGAAAATTGACCACTTCCTGGAAGGTAGGACGTGCGGAGAAGTGAGTCCAAAGCGATGGGAAGACAGACTGTGGGGAAGGGGCCAGCTCCCAGCAAGCAGTGGAGCAGTGGAGCACAAGATCCAAACTTCCAGAAGTCGGCTCCACTGAGGGATGTTGCTCCAGAGGCTAAGTGGGGGGTGAAGCCGTTGCGGGGACAGCGTGGTCTCAGGTCTCGTGGGGTCACACAAAGACCCGGGGTGTCTGAGTTTGGCAGACTTTGCAGGTGTCAGAGCAGGGAAGCCAGCTGCAGAGACGGAGCCAAGGAATGAGCTCTCAGCTCAGGGTTACCTTAAACTGTGATCCATGGCACAGTAAGGCCACTGCTTTTTGAGCAGGGACTCCACAAGTGGCAGATCTGGGGAAATGCCCCTGGAAGAGTGGCAGGGATCTGCTGGGTTTGGAGACTCCAAACGGGGCTGTGTGCCAGAGACAGAGACGCTTGGTCACAGGCTGGATGAGCTCCGAGTGCAGCCAGAGACCAGGGAGATGGGAGGGACTGACTGTTTCTTTCTGAGGGTGCACTGAGGAGTGGGGGGGCCCAAGCTCTTGGCTCCTCTTGCCAGAGAGTGGGAGGCCAGCATCTTCATTCCCATCCTCCAAAGTGAAACGAAAGCATTCAGGGAGCAAAAGCCCTGAGAGTGAACCCAAGCAGATTACTTAGCCTGGCCCCTGGCAAGGGCGATGCTGTTCCACCTCTGGCAAAAACATTTGAGAATCACTGCAACAGGCCCCTCCCCCAGAAGATCAGCAAGAACATCTAGCCAAGACCAAGCTCACCGATCAAGGAGAACAGCGGAATTCCAGAGGAGGGGAAAGCAACACACAGAATTCATGGCTTTCTCCCCAGGATTCCTTAGTATTGCAAAGATAATTAACTTTGTTTCATTTTATTTTTTCTTATTTAATTTTTTTAACTTTTCCTCTTTCCTCTTTTAACGTTTTTTTTTTTTTTTTAACTAGTTTACCTTAATAATACCTTTCTAAAAAAATGTTTTTAAACCTTCATTATTGTGGTCATATTTAATCCTTCATTTTAACTAGCTTTATTTTTTGTATACACATAGGGTTTTTTTCTTCTAAAAAATGTTGGGATACAATGTCTAATAGATCAAAATATACCCTAATCTAGCACATGGCTTTTGATCTAGTCTCCAGCCTGAGCAAATTCTCTCCACTTTCTTTTTCTTTCTTTTTCCAACCAACTTATCAATTCCTTTTTTAGAATTTTTAAAAAATTTTCATCTTTACAGTCATATTCTATCCCTTCATCATGTTTACCCTTAGTTTTGTATATATATAAGTTTTTCTTTCTTTAAAATTTTGGGAGGTAGTTTCTTCTAAGAGACCAAAATATACCCAAAATCAAGTAGGTGGCTCTGTTCTATTCACCAGTATAATATATATATATATATATATATATATATATATATATATATATACACACACATATATATATATATATATTTCTTAATTTTTAATTTTTAAATTTTTATTTCCTTTTTTCTCCCTTTCTTCTCCCCCCAATTTGCTGTCTCCTCTGATTTGGTTAGCGTACATTTTTCTGGGGTCTTTGCCACCCTTTAAGTATTTTATTCTCTCGTTCATATATTCTTATCTGGATAAAATGATGAGGTGGAAAAACTCACCACCAAAAAAAAGAACAAGAGGCAGTACCGATGGCTAGGGACCTAATCAATGTGGACATTAGTGATATCTCAGGCCTAGAATTCAGAATGACGATTCTCAAGATGCTAGCTGGGCACAAAAAAGGCATGGAAGATATTAGAGAAACCCTGTCTGGAGAAATAAAAGCCCTTTCTGGAGAAATAAAAGAACCAAAATCTAAAGAAGCTGAAATCAAAAAAGCTATTAATGAGGTACAATCAAGAACGGAGGCTCTCACTGCTGGGATGAATGAGGCAGAAGAGAGAATTGGTGATACAGAAGACTAAATGACGGAGAATAAAGAAGCTGAGCAAAAGACAGACAAACAGCTCGTGTACCATGAGGGGAGAATTTGAGAGATAAGTGATACCATAAGATGAAACAACATTAGAATAATTGGGATTCCAGAAGAAGTAAGACAGAGGGGGGCAAAAGGTATATTGGTGCAAATTATAGTAGAGAATTTCCCTAATATGGCAAAGGGAATAAGCATCAAAATCCAGGAGGCACAGAGAACCCCCCTCAAAATCAATAAAAATAGGTCCACACCCTGTCATCTAATAGTAAAACTTACAAGTCTTAGTGACCAAGAGAAAATCATGAAAGTAGCTCGGAACAAGAAGTCTGTAACATACAATGGTAAAAATATTAGATTGGCAGCAGACTTATCCACAGAGACCTGGCAGGCCAGAAGGAGCCGGCATGATATATTCAGAGTACTAAACGAGAAAAACATGCAGCCAAGAATACTATATCCAGCTAGGCTATTGTTGAAAATAGAAGGAGAGATAAAAAGCTTCCAGGACAAACAAAAACTAAAAGAACTTGCGAACACCAAACCAGCCCTACAGGAAATATTGAAAGGGTCTTCAAAGCAAAGAGAGAGCCTAAAAGTAGTAGACCAGAAAGGAGTAGAGACAATATACAGTAACAGTCACCTTAAAGGCAACACAGTGGCACTACATTCATATCTCTCAATAGTTACCCTGAATGTAAATGGGTTAAATGCCCCAATCAAAAGACACAGGGTATCAGAATGGATAAAAAACAAACCCAAACCCATCAATATGCTGTCTATAAGACACTCATTTTAGATCCAAAGACACCTCCAGATTTAAAGTGAGGGGGTAGAAAACAATTTACCATGCTAACGGACATGAAAAGAAAGGGTGGCAATCCTTATATCAGATAAATTAGATTTTAAGCCAAAGACTATACTAAGAGATGAGGAAGGACACTATATCATACATAAAGGATCTGTCCAACAAGAAGATCTAACAATTTTAAATATCTATGCTCCTAACATGGGAAAAGCCAACTATATAAACCAATTAATAACAAAATCAAAGAAATACATCGACAGTAATACAGTAACAGTAGGGGACTTTAACACCCCCCTCACTGAAATGGACAGATCATTCAAGCAAAAGATCAACAAGGAAATAAAGGCCTTAAATGACACACTGGACGAGATGGAAATCACAGATCTATTCAGACATTCCATCCCAAAGCAACAGAATACACATTCTTCTCTAGTGCTCATGGAACATTCTCCAGAATAGATCACATTCTGGGTCACAAATCAGGTCTCAACCGGTACCAAAAGATTGGGATCATTCCCTGCATTTTTTCAGACCACAATGCTCTGAAGCTAGAACTCAATTTCTTTCTTTAGAGGAAACTTTAAAGGAAAGGAACTTTAGAGGAAAGTTGGAAAGAACTCAAATACATGGTGCTAAAGAGCATCCTACTAAAGAATGAATGGGTCAACAAGGAAATTAAAGAAGAATTTAAAAAATTCATGGAAACAAATGATAATGAAAACACAACTGTCCAAATCTGTGGGACACAGCAAAGGCAGTCCTGAGAGGAAAGTATATAGTGATACAAGCCTTTTTAAACAAACAATAAAGGTCTCAAGTACACAACCTAACCCTATACCTAAAGGAGCTGGAGAAAGAACAGCAAGAAAGCCTAAACCCGGCAAGAGAAGAGAAATGATAAAGATCAGAGCAGAAATCAATGAAATAGAAACCAAACCAAACAAAACAAAACAAAACAGTAGAACAAATCAACAAAACAAGGAGCTGGTTCTTTGAAAGAATTACTAAGACTGATAAACCCCTGGCCAGACTTATCAAAACAAAAACAAAAAGAACCCAAATAAATAAAATCATGAATTAAAGAGGAGAGATCACAACCAACACCAAAGAAATACAATTGTAAGAACATATTATAAACAACTATATACCAGCAAATTTGACAATCTGGAAGAAATGGATGCATTCCTAGAGATGTATAAACTACCACAACTGAACCAGGAAGAAATAGAAAATCTGAACAGACCCATAACCAGTAAGGAGATTGAAGTAGTCATCAAAAACCTCCTAACAAAAAAGAGCCCAGGGTCAGACAGCTTCCCAGAGGAATTCTACCAAACATTTAAAGAAGAACTAATTCCTATTCTCCTGAAACTGTTCCAAAAAATAGAAATGGAAGGAAAACTTCCAAACTCATTTTATGAGGCCAGCATCACCTTGATTCCAAAACCAGACAAGGATCCCATCAAAAAAGAGAACTACAGACCAATATCCTTGATGAACACAGATGCAAAAATTCTCAACAAAATACTAGCCAATAGGATTCAACAGTACATTAAAAGGATTATTCACCACGACCAAGTGGGATTTATTCCAGGGCTGCAAGTTTGGTTCAACATCCGCAAATCAATCAATGTGATACAACACATTAATAAAAGAAAGAACAAGAACCATATGATCCTCTCAAGAGATGCTGAAAAAGCATTTGACAAAGTACAGCATCCCTTCCTGATCAAAACTCTTCAAAGTGTAGGGATAGAGAGCACATACCTCAATATTATCCAAGCCATCTATGAAAAACCCACTGCAAATATCATTCTCAAAGGAGAAAAACTGAAAGCTTTTCCGCTAAGGTCAGGAACACCACAGGGATGTCCATTATCACCACTGCTATTCAACATAGTACTAGAAGTCCTAGCCTCAGCAATCAGACAACAAAAGGAAATTAAAGGCATCCAAATCGGCAAAGAAGAAGTCAAACTATCACTCTTCGCAGATGATATGACACTATATGTGGAAAACCCAAAAGACTCCACTCTAAAACTGCTAGAACTTGTACAGGAATTCAGTCAAGTGTCAGGATATAAAATCAATGCACAGAAATCAGTTGCATTTCTCTACACCAACAACAAGACAGAAGAAAGAGAAATTAAGGAGTCCATCCCATTTACAACTGCACCCAAAACCATAAGATACCTAGGAATAAACCTAACCAAAGAGGCTAAGAATCTATATTCAGAAAACTATAAAGTACTCATGAAAGAAATTGAGGAAGACACAAAGAAATGGAAAAATGTTCCATGCTCCTGGATTGGAAGAATAAATATTGTGAAAATGTCTATGCTACCTAAAGCAATCTACATATTTAATGCAATTCCTATCAAAGTACCATCCATTTTTTCAAAGAAATGGAACAAATAATCCTAAAATTTATATGGAACCAGAAAAGACCTCGAATAGCCAAAGGAATATTGAGAAAGAAAGCCAAAGTTGGTGGCATCACAATTCCGGACTTCAAGCTCTATTACAAAGCTGTCATCATCAAGACAGCATGGTACTGGCACAAAAACAGACACATAGATCAATGGAACAGAATAGAGAGCCCAGAAATAGACCCACAACTCTATGGTCAACTCATCTTCGACAAAGCAGGAAAGAATGTCCAATGGAAAAAAGACAGCCTCTTCAATAAATGGTGTTGGGAAAATCGGACAGCCATGTGCAGAAGAATGAAACTGGACCATTTCCTTACACCACACATAAAAATAGACTCAAAATGGATGAAGGACCTCAACATGAGACAGGAATCCATCAAAATCCTTGAGGAGAACACAGGCAGCAACTTCTTTGACCTCAGCCGCAGCCACTCTTCCTAGAAACATCGCCAAAGGCAAGGGAAGCAAGGGCAAAAATGAACTGTTGGGACTTCATCAGGTTCAAAAGCTTCTGCACAGCAAAGGAAACAGTCAACAAAACCAAAAGATAACTGACAGAATGGGAGAAGATATTCACAAATAACACATCAGATAAAGGGTTAGTATCCAAAATAGTTATCAAACTGAACACCAAAAGAATAAATAATCCAATCAAGAAATGGGCAGAGGACATGAACAGATATTTCTGCAAAGAAGACATCCAGATGGCCAACAGACACATGAAAAAAAACGCTCCACATCACTCAGCATCAGGGAAATACAAATCAAAACCACAGTGAGATCCCACCTCACACCAGTTGGAATGGCTAAAATTAACCAGTCAGGAAATGACAGATGCTGGCGAGGCTGCAGAGAAAGGGGAACCCTCCTGCACTGTTGGTGGGAATGCAAGCTGGTGCGGCCACTCTGGAAAACAGCATGGAGGTTCCTCAAAAAGTGGAAAATAGAGCTACCCTACAACACGCAACCACACTACTGGGTATTTACCCCAAAGATACAAATGTAGTGATCTGAAGGGGCACGTGCACCCAAATGTTCATAGCAGCAATGTCCACAATAGCCAAACTATGGAAAGAACCTAGATGTCCAACAACACATGAGTGGATAAAGAAGATGTGGTTCATATATACAATGGAATACTATGCAGCCATCAAAAGAAGTGAAATCTTGCCATTTGCAACGATGTGGATGGAACTAGAGGATATTATGCTGGGCGAAATCAGTCAATCAGAGAAGGATAATTATCATATGATCTCCCTGATATGAGGAAGTTGAGATGCAATGTGGGGGGTTTGGGGGGTAGGGAAGGAAAAAATGAAATGAGATGGGATTGGGAGGGAGCCAAACCGTAAGAGACTCTTAATTTCACAAAACAAACGGAGGGTTGCCTGTGGGTGGGGGTGGGGATAGGGTGGTGGGTGATGGACACTGGCGACACTGGGGAGGGTGTGGGCTATGGTGAGTGCTATGAAGTGTGTAAGCCTGATGGTTCACAGACCTGTACCCCTGGGGGTAATAATACATTATATGTTAATTTAAAAAAAAAGAATCACAGGGCATAGGGTCGGAACAGTACATACAAAAGCCTGGGTCACTATAATTAGCTTGCAAGTGGAAGAAGAGAAAAAGAAGCAACTTCTGGAACCAAGCTGAATATTTAGGCTCCATATCAGCATGGAGCCCAGTGCAGGGCTTGAACTCATGACCCTGGGATCAAGACCTGAGCTGAGAGCAAGAATCTGATGCTTGACCAACTGAGCCACCGAGGCTCAGAAAGAGCCTCAGAAAGAGTATTTTATACAGCATCAGAAGCGTAATACCAAAATTAACAGTACCATACAGAACTGGAGTCTAGATTTTCTTTAGACTTGATTTTTTAGGGGCACCTGGGTGGCTCGGTGGGTTAAGCCTCTGCCTTCAGCTCAGGTCATGATCTCAGGGTCCTGGGATCGAGCCCCATGTTGGGCTCTCTGCTCAGCGGGGACCAAGATTCTCTTGCCCTCTCCCTCTGCCCCTCCCCACCCCATCTGAAATAAATAAATTTTTAAAAAATCAAGTCTTTTTTTTAAAGATTTTATTTATTTATTTCACAGAGACAGAGATCACAAGTAGGCACAGAGGCGGGGGGGGGAGCAGGCTCCCCGCTGAGCAGAGAGCCCGATGTGGGGCTCGACCCCAGGACCCTGAGGTCACGACCGGAATTAAAATCAAGAGTTGGACATTTAACTGAGCTTCAGGCACCCCTTAAGATTTTATTTTTAAGTAATCTCTACACCCAACTTGGGGCTCGAACCTATGACCCCGAGATCATTCTCGCCTGAGCCAGCCAGTCACTCCCATAGTCCAAACTGAAGGATGTGTCCTATTTTGCCAAACAACCAACTAAAGAGATTGGACAACGGTAGATAACTTCTACTGTGATTTCAAATTTCACTGGAGGTGAGGTTGTTGATATTGTGAAGCTACGAGGCTTGTATAGAAAAAATTACCTAGTTCAACTTGGGAGGAAGTATTTCTCAAGGTACGATGAGAGCTATCAGCGACAGCAGACGCCCCCTTGTTCTGCCGACTGGCAGGGCTGTTTGATCTTCGAGGACTACTGAAGCGAGGGAACGCAGGAATAATTATTGAGTCTTGTAGGGCTGAAGCAGTATAGTGGGATAATTCTTCTAGGATATTTGTTAGATTACACAGGGTAGTTTCATGATAAGCAAATTCTTCCCAGGGGGCCAACATGCCTATGGCCAATTCTAGCAGTTATCATACCTAAAGCCCTTTTGGTTCTATGGGAACTGTGGGTGTGTGGGCAAGAGGATGGACAGATGGGTTTTTATGAATCCTAGCATGCACTGCCTACTGACCCAGGCATTGTTAATGCATTTGAAGGGTAGGTTTTGGCTAGTTATTTTTCCACAGGGGTTTGCCAGTATGGGAAGGTAATTAAGGGGCTGCCATGGGAGCACAGCAAGACTGACTGGCTCCTGCGTTATTGTCCAGCATGGTGCTACTGATGACTGGGAAGAAGAACTGGCACAGAAGGAAGATGGGGTCGTGCAATGTAAGGTTTATCGAGGTCACAGGAAGGCTAGAACCTAGCCCTGGTTTGATTAGAGCAGAAGCTCTTCCAAGAATTCCAATGACAGGGCTTTTTATGAATCATTCCCCTGCAGATTAGTGAACCCAAGCACTGGTGGTAAGTTTCATGGTTCATCTTCTGCTCTGGGATGACCTGGCAGAGGGCGGCAGCATTAGGGCAGGTGCACGAGATGTGGCTGCAGCTTGACAGACTGTAGTGAAAGGTGAGACTTAACATCTGTAGGGACCACGCTAGGTCCCAGGTGGGCATATCTTACACAAGAAATGAAATTATGGGCATGAAGAACATCAAAACAGGGAGAGGAGGTTAAAGCAAACGGGGTTAGGGTACTTCTGGGGTGGAGGAACAACGGTGCTGGGTTAGAGGCATTGCACATGATCTTAGTCTGCGGACGACGTGACTGCGCGGAGAGGAGTGAGGAGGGAGGATTTTGTATTTGGTTGGAGTGTGTGTCGTGACACGCCCAGCAATTCTTAAGGGGGTTGTCCTGGGCTATGGCTTGGAGAGCTTAACAACAGAGCTGGTATTCCAATCAGAGGGGGTTCCCTCTTTGATGAAACATAGTCGTAGAGTATTGTTATCTGGTTTTTCATCTTGAATGTATATAGGAACTGAGAACAAAGGGTAGAGACTCGGGGAACCTGGGTGGCTCAGTCAGTTAAGTGTCTGCTTTTGGCTCAGGTCGTGATCTCAGGGTCCTGGGATCAGGCCCAGTGTCAGGCTCCCTGCTCAGGAGGAGCCTGCTTCTCCCTCTCCCTGCACTGCTCCCCCTGCTTGTGCTCTCCCTCTCTTTCTCTCTCTCTCTCTCAAGTAAAAGAAAAAGAAAAAGAAAAGAAAAAGAAAATGCAATAAAAACCACAATGAGATACTACACACATCAAGACTGCACAAATGGATTAAAAACAAAAACTGATAATCTGAGCGCTGTGTGGCTCCCGGGACTCTCACGTGGCCGGGGAATCTCAGGATGGCACGTCACTCGGGAGAAGGCTTGTTAGTCCCTAACAGAAGTCAACACGCACAGCAGCAGAGGGAAAACCTTTTCCCTCCCACCTTCTAGGTTCTCTCAGACTCTGCAACAGAAGACTGACAAGAAAACAAGGGAAGTTTATTAACACGTCTCAAATGTACCCAGGGGCAGGGAACTCAGCAGTGAGCCAGAACTTGCACTTCTGTAGCATCTTAACCTGAAACAACAAAAATTTTCAGAGACAAGAGACAGACCAAGGGAAGGCCACCGGGCTTCCAGGACACAAACTGCAGGAAGGTGCCAATGGCAGACAAAGGTGGGTCACGTAGACCCCTCCAGTGTCACCGCCAGCCTAACAGGGCTCTAGGGTGGTCCCAGTGGTTAACTTCTACACAAACTCATGTCCTGCTTTTCGGGCAGGCTGGAGAGCTTCTCTTGTGTCCGCTTATTCTCAACTGCCTTCAGCTCCAATTAAACCCTGTGCCAAAGGGTGGCAGATTCTGCCATCTCTCCATACCCTGCAGATACCCCAGCAGTCTGCCTTTCAGGTGTCCTCTAAGAGGAATGAAATCACGTGTCAATATAAAGATGCAGAAGAGTGTTACCAGAAGCCTCACTCACAACCGCTAAAAACTGGAAACAGCCCAAACCTCCACCCAGGGATGAAGGGGTCATGAGCAGCACACCCATCTATGCTGCACTAGGAGTGCAGGCACTGGGGCACATGCTCAAGGAGGCTCCCACCAAAGGAGACACAAGGTAAGAGGAGCTTCTGGTGCAGCAGGAAGAATGCTCCCTCCCAACCAGCAGGTGCAGAAAAAGGGCCTCCCCGGCCTGGGCTGGTGTCTGCTGCCCTACGTCCAGCACTGTGCAGAGTGACCCTCCCACTCACATGCTTCCATTCCCCAAAAAACGTGCAGTGTGTGCCTGGGGCTAGAACAGATCTGAATGAGTACAGCTTTATGGGTTTACCAAGTGGGTTTCAGGTGGTGAGGCAAATTTGGGGCTGGAAGTGGTGGACAACAGTGGTGGAAGGTGGTAAACAGACTTGGTGGGTGAAGAGACAGGATGAGGCTGGAGAACGGTAAGTGTCATGTGACAGTGCAGGATGTGGAGAACATATGAAGGATGATGGACGGTAGGTAATGGTGAAGCAGGTGGTGATGGAGGAGGGTGGATGGTGGTAGTCTAGTGGTGGAGGAGGGGATGGTGGTAGTCTGATGGTGGAGAAGGGTGGACAGTGGGTAGCAAAGGTGCAGGAGGGTGGATGGCTGGTGGTGCATGATGGGTAGAGGGTGGTACATGGTGATGATGGGTTTCTGCTCTTGGTAGGAGATGGTATCTCGTCCTGGCATGAGTAACTCATTCTTCACCATGTCATCCCCATCTCCCCCCACCTCATCCTCCACTAGGACGACCCCCACCATTTTCCAGTCCTGTGTATGTCCCAGCACCCACCATCCACCTGGTGGTACAGACCCATAACGAGGAGTCATCCTGGACTTCTCCCTTCCCATCAGCCTCCACATTCAACCGATGAGGCCAACCAATGACGCCTCTAAGTGAAGTGTGCAGTGCGCGATCCACAGCGAGGTGAAGACTTGAGACCCTGGCTGGCTGCAGGTGTGAGCGCCAGGCGAGCCCTAACAACTGTCCAGCTGGTCTGCACCAGTTCGTTCAGCTGAAGACGTGCCTACAGGACAGGACGGTGACATATCCCAGCACACCCAGAGAACAGGCTCCCGCACCTGTTAAATGCACTCAGACATGTTTCCTTCTGACTGAGAATCAGCCGAGGAATCCCACAAAACTGTGGAGCTCCAGGTTTAGCCCCGAGACTGTGGGTCTACCAGCATGGACAGGGGCTGGGTCCTCCGCAACAGAGGACAGAGGCTGAGCCCGAGCTCATCGCTGCGGGAGCAGTCCCAAGTCAGAAGGCAGAGGCATGCTTAAAAGCCTCCTGGTGTTGGGAGTGCATTATCGGAGCCCCATGCAGGTGGTGGTGTACGTGAGTGCCCAGCGGAGCCCACACCCAGGCACCTTCTTGTTCGCAGGCTCTGCTGTCCCGCCCCGCTTCTCCCTCTCCAGGAGCACCCCACTGGCACACTCACACCTCTCACCTCAATCTGTCCCAATCCCCATAGAGGGCTGTCAAGAGTCAGGACAGGTGAGGTCTGGGGATTTCGAGGGGGGTGTCCTCTGCACACTGACCCCTCAGAGAAGTCACCTGGGAATAGGTCTGGTGGTCACTGTAACCTCACTTTGAAGGAGAACTCTGAGGCCCTTCTTCCACGTGAGCTCATGCTGTGAAGTTCTCTACACGTTGACGGGGCTGGGGGACACTCAGGCAGCTCATTCCCACTACGGGGTGCTCAGGAGGCCCATTCAGGGCATGGGGGACACCACTGCCAGGCCACCCAGGTACCCACTGCCGCCTCCCAGAGCTGCTCAGCGCATCCAAAAAAGCCGGGCTGAGAATGTTTTTGGGCTCAGGGCAGAGAGCTGGGAGGAAATGCCACATGCCCGACAGAATGAGGCCCCGCCCAAAGAGGCAGAGAGAACAAGACAAGACCCATCTCAGTACCCACCTATGATGGAGTCCCTGCGGAAAACATCTCTGTCGAAGACATAAAAGGACAGGTGCCGGAAGCTCCGAGGGATCTCGCAGTAGAAGTCTTCTCCATAGAAGGGGCTGAGAAGCAAGCAGAACGGACTCCATTAGGTGGGCTGGCCAGTGTGGGGCGGCCCACTGAGCACTAGCCTCGGGCGCACACGCAGAATCACGCTCTCACGTGTGTCAGCAACATGCCAGGCCATATCTCACGTGTGCGGTGTGGAACTGTGGTTTGCTTGCTGGGGTGCAAATGTGGTCCCCACTGTCGGCCCCAAGGCCCATCACCCGGAGTGATCAGCTGCGGGCAGAGAGCTCCACGCAGGGAGCATGAGTCCGCTGTGTGTGTCCAGGCTGGACCCAACACTCCAGGACCACGAGGACATGTGGGACATGCGGGCGGGCCTCACTTCATGTGTGTCCATCAAACTCGGCTTGCCAGGTGCAGACCCTGCTGCTCTCCTTCCCCAGAAGTCGGGCTGAAATCTGCACCTGTCACTGGGGAGAGGACCCCTGGCCACGGGTTGACCCTCCACACAGACCCCGCACCAGCATCCCTGTGCATGGAGACCCAATGTGAACCACAAACCCCAGTCAAGGTCAATAAACAGGCCCCCAGCTGCTCGGCTGGGCCAGGCCGAGTCCGCACGTGAGGTGTGCAGAGAGCAGACCTGCTGGAAAGGGCAGGGCCCCCGACCGGCCGCAGCTGGTTACAGGATGGCCCGCCACTCCCTGCGGCACCCACTGACCCTACCCGCCCCCACACACGCCATGGCCAAGGTCCAAAGTCGGGAAAGCTAACGGGGTATGCTGTGCTGGTTAGGGGAGGAAGAACGCACAGTCCTGGCCAGGCTGGATAACAGCGGAGAAGGGGACAGTGTGCTGCCCGGCCATGGAACCCCCCTGCGAGGGACACGGATGGCGGGGCGCTCCAGCCCGTGTCTGGTCAGTCCTGAGACGACTCTCCCCACCACGTCTGAGCATCTCTGAGATCAGAGGGCGCACTGCGGTCAGCGTCAGAAAGCACTGTTCTTTCTCAAGGGCCCCAAGGTGACAGGGCCTCTCCATCTGACCAGTGCCACGGCCCCACAGAACAGTGTTCTTGGTGCCATGACATGGGGTCACCCATGTGTCTGCCTTCCACCACCTGCCTCAGCAGCAAAGAGTCCGCTCTCTTCAGACACAGGCACGTGATCTGTCAAAATCACCAGCTGGTACCGCACATGCGTCTCGACTCTGTCCCTCGGGATCAGCTCAGCAAGGCCCGGTGAGCCCAGAACGGACAGAGCATGTGGACCCTTCCCGGGGCCTGAGGGAGGCACCACCCATGAGGAAAACAGACGCAGGACACGGGCAGGCCTCTGCCCGCGCTCCACGGCCCGGACGGGCTGCTGGAGTCCCAGCCCGGGCTCGTGCGGCCAGGCAGGGAGAGGGAGCCGAGCGGAGGGGCTGGGTGCAGCCCACACCAGGCAGTGGCTGAGGAGGGTGGCCCGGCCTTCGAAATACGGAAAAGGCAGAGCAGTTGTCTCCCCGTCAAGAGGCAACGTGTCCACAGTCTGTGGCCGTGCAGGCTGACCTGCGGACAGACAGGGGCACAGAGGTGCCGCGGTCACCCTGTCTCCTCTGGCCAGTAGCTGAGGGCTGGCCTGGGAGGGTGGGGACAGAGGACGTGAACCGTCACTGAGCAGACTGCCTGAGCCCACCTGTCTGGACACAGCGCCCAGCACCGGCAGAGCAGACCGGTCGGGTGGGAAGAAGAGTCAATGGTGGCCCCTGAGGGACCGGGGCTGTTGGGGCGCCGGAGGGAATAATCCAGAAGCACGTGAGGCAGGCAAGGGTCTGGGGTCCTGAAGGACCAGGCCATAGTGAGTCGGACAACAGCCAAGAAAGCAGCCACAAAGGGGAAGGCATTTGAGCCACTAGGGAGCTGCCGTGCGGCAAAGCAGAGCGTGTTAGACCCGGGACTGCGTCTGGAAACACCAGATGGCTGCGTGTGTCCCGCTCACTCACTGAGCAAGACTACAGCCAGGGGCGGGGTGGGGGGGACCCTGCTGTCCTGAGGGTCCAAGGGTGCAGAGAGTGCCATGCCACCAAGCCATCATCACACAGACGTCACCACTGCCCTCGCAGGCCTCACACGGAGGCCACACACCCACACATTTCTGTCTGTCCGGGCATCGGCATCTCTAGGGAAAGCCACGTGTGAATCTGTCTGAGCTCTCTCCTCTCACCTCCCGGGACCCTGTCTGGGTGCGTGGGGCTCTGCTCGTCTACTCTCCACTCGGAGCCAACCGTAATTCGCTCGGGCTGCAAAGCAGAACCACTGGGACGGGGTTTTAGAAAACACGGGTCCCTGGGCCTCACCCCAGACAACCCTCTCCGGGGTTTACTTCCTTTAATTGCACAGCCACACGGTCAACACGAGCTGCAAGGTCATCGCAGTCCCCAGATCATTCTGTGTTATGCATGGGCCGCACACGGATTGTCTTCAGAGACACAGAACCCCAACCCATACCCTCAGACATGCCACTAGGGGCTGCCCCCAGAGGCCACAGGACACAAAGGTGGCACCTGAGCCCAGAGGAGAGAGCCAGACCACAGGGAGTCACGTGCCACGCGAGTCGTGGCAGCAGGACGCCCAGCCTTGGTGGCAAGCACATGCCCTGAGGGGCCGACGGAGTCCCAGACACAGTACGGGCCTGACCTTGCAGGCTGTGTCTGCGGACGCCCACTACCCACGGACCACACCTCGTCCCTGCCCCCTCAGCGAGGTGCCCCAGGAAGACAATGCTTCCCTGGGGCCCTGACTCATAATTACACTCAATGGCCTGTTCCTAGAACCTCCCTATGCTGCCTTACTCCTTCATGCTCTCAACTGTTTGCTTAAAAAAAGGAACATGCACGAATAAGAATGTTTCCTATAATGTGTAACTAGAAATAAGGGTGACAAGTGTGAGATGTGGCGAAGTCGGAGCCTGCAGGACGCACAGCGGTGCGGCCACTCGGCAACAGCAGCACTTCCCTGAAACGGCCAGAGCAGGGCGGGGACACACATCCCCACAGACAATGCGGCCCTCGAGCTGGCGGCCGTGCTCACAGCAGCTAAGAAGCAGCAGCAGCCTCCGTGTGCGTCAGCAGAGCCGGCGCGGATGAACAAAGTGGGGTCCGTCAACCCGGACAGCGTGGAGCTCAGACGCCTGCTGTCACGGACGAACACTGAAACCACGGTGCTCAGTGAGACAGGCCACAAAAGGCCACACACAGTGCGACTCCACGTTCCCCCGAAAAGGCAAGTATGTAGAGAGAAAGAGGCCAGAGCCGCAGGAAACGGGTAGTGAAGGGTCACGAAAATACTCCAAAACTGACGGCTACAGCTCCAAATGTACTGAAAGCCACAGAATTACACATCTGCTGTAGTTACTTACAGGGAATGTGAATCAGATCTCAATAAAGCCATTTTTTAAAACCAAAATTTTAAAAATACATAAGGATGTCAAAAGTGAAAACCAGAATTAACATTACAGGGTATATGCTAGATTTTTTTCTCTGAAGATCTATGAATATAGAACACAAGTAGATACAGATGGAAATACATATTTTTACAATAAAAGTAGGATCCCGGGGCGCCTGGTGGCTCAGTGGGTCAAGCCTCTGCCTTCGGCTCAGGTCATGATCTCAGGGTCCTGGGATCGAGTCCTGCATTGGGCTTTCTGCTCAGCGGGGAGCCTGCTTCCCCGCCCCTGCCCCCGGCTCTGCCTGCCTCTCTGCCTGCTTGTGATCTCTGCCTGTCAAATAAATAAATAAAATCTTTAAAAAAAATAAAAGTAGGATTCCATTACACATCCCCATACACCGTTCACTTTTTCCTTTAATATCATGTCATAGATCACTTTCCAAATACATATGTAAAACGTTAGTTGCCAACAGGCTTGAGGTCTGAGCGGGCACGTCTGCGGGACTCTCCTATCCCAACCCTGACAGTGCCTGGAGCACAGTGGCCCGTGCACGGCCGCCCACCTGTCCCAGAGCAGTGCCCACAGGCACATGCTTGGCTCAAGGCTGCTCGCTGCGGAAGGCGCCGGTGTGGGACACAGTGCGACCGTCCAGAACGTGAGGACAGATTCGGCCCACACGCCCACCAACACACAGTCTCACCGGCATCTACAAACTTGGCTCACGTGACGGCAAAACGACCTCCTGCTTCGTTGGCAACGTTTAAGACGTCGGCGCTGCTCAGAGTCAGGCACGTGCGCTTTCGCGGCAGCGCTCTGGCCCGTGTTCTAGGTACGCCCCCCTTCTTGTGTTCAGGGTAGCAGTCCACTGAGAACTCCCAAGTTGGTGTTACAGACTAGATGATGGATAACTGATAGAGCAGATAAGAGACACCTTTTCAACTGGAAACACCACGAAGCTGCTAGTGCCATCTGTCATCAATGGGCAAGGACTGGCGTGCGGTCCTCCCTTCTCCAAAACGTGTCCCAGCACAGAGCAGCCATGTCCCTGCACTTGGGAGCTGAGGCTGCCCAGGGAGGCGGTGACATCTGTCTGGGGCAGGAGGGCGGACGTGGGGTGTCAGAGCAGCGGGCACCCCTCTGCTGAGGGCCCCCACCCCAGGGCACACCGACAGGGTCATCCGGACAGCCCCACCCCCATCCCGGGTCAACAGGAAAGTCCGTGCTTGTCTCTTCGAGGCTGTGGAGTCGGAAGCATGTTCCCAGAGAGGAGGGAAACCAAGGCACTCTCCCATCCCCTCTCCATGTGCTGGGCCAGACAATGTCTCCTTTCTGGGGAACTCAGAGGGGGGCCCAGCCACTGCCTCCCCTTCCTTCCCATTAGCGCCATAACCTGGGGTCTCTCTCCACACAGGCCCCGCTTTGTCCCAGCCGAGGTCAGCAGCAGTCAGATGCATGACTCATGCCCCACTCACAGCCTTAGGGCTCCAGAACCCTCCTTCCAAATAAAGAAAAAAGCAGCCCCAGGACTTGGCTTGCCTTAAACACTGCCGTGTGACAGGAGAAGATTAATGCGTGTGGTAGCATCCGCTTGGAGGCCGTCGGAGGGCGGCCAGAGTGACAGGCTCTTTCCCTTGGTAATTGCTGGGAGGAGCTCAAGTGAACTCTCGCAGAGAGAGAAGAAAACCCCCTCCTGCCGAAAATGGAGCTGATCTATCTATAAGCTCTGACAGGCCAACCTCCCGCCTTCCTCCCACTCCTCCCAGAGCCCAGATGTGCCGCCCGGGGCTCAGACAGGGCCTCCTCTGGGACCCGCGCAGAAACCACCGAGTCTCCATGAGTCATTTCCCAGCATCTGCTGAGGCGGGCGGCGCCCCACCCCCACCGGGGCGGCCGGCCCTGCGGCCACACTGTCTGCTCAGGAGAAAACAGCTGCACGCCTGGTCTTCTCTGGGCTCAGGCTCTGTCGCAAATGCCGGAGTCCATTTCCCAACATCTGGGCAGGGAGCGGAGGGGTGGGTCTGCCTGGGCGGCTCCCGATTTGGGGTAGATGGAAAGGCAGCGCGCCCAAGAATAAAGAACCCCACTCTGAGTCTCTCTGTGAGAGGGCCGTTCTGACAAAGGCTGATGCCACAGAGAAGGCCACCCTGGGGGCCGAGCGTCCAGGCTCCCAGAGGGAGCTCAGGGCCCACCCCACAGCCCGACACGTCCTGGAAGCCTGGCCAGCAGGGCGGGTCTTCCAAAAAGGGCAACCGCCCATCTCCAAGCAGCTCAGAGCTCAGCTAATGAAATGTGCCTTGTACGCTGCGAACCGAAAGCTGGATTAAACTTTCATTAAACCAAATACTGTTCAACTGTCTGCAGGAGAAGAATGAGAAATGCCAAGGAGTCAAGGGCTGGCAGGGCCCACGGGGCCGCTGAGCCGGAAGCGTCCGTGTCTCCCTCTGCAACAGGCATGGGCAGCAGGGAGGCCTGGGATACACAGAGCCAGAAAGGAGCCTCGGAGGCACAAGCCTCCGCTGCCAGTCATCCCCACAGGTCCTCAGGCAGCAGGACACCTCTGGGTTTCTTCTCACTTCCTCCAGACCTCCTTTAAATCCCTGCGTGGCCTGGCTCCCTGGCACCCGGGAGCCTTCCCCACAGAGCTCTCCCTTCTGATCAGACGCTGCTCCTTGGGAGGACGGATGCTCAACCTCTGTGGGAGCCCCAACCCCAACTCACGTCACCCCGGGGATGGGCAGCTCCTGGACAGAAAGCTGCTCTGATCCCACAAAGGACATGTGTCATGTCATGTGGCACTCTGCACGTTTGCAGCAGGGACAGGAGGGATGTAGCTAAGCCTCTACCAGGAAGGAGAGTCTGAGGTCAGATCCCAGTGTCTGTCCCAGTGCTGGGCAGAAGAGTCACGGGGCCAGTCGCTGCCTACACTCGTGGGGCTCCGGGCAGAGATGTGGGCATAAACCACCATGTGTCAGTGGTGGCTGCGGCACAGCACAGAGAGACAGGGCCTGGCAGGCAGGGCCAGAGGGCCCCAGGTTAGCACAGGCAGGCGCTAGACCAGGCAGGAAATGTTCTTTTTTTTTTTTTTTTTAAAGATTTTATTTATTTGACACAGAGAAATCACAAGTAGGCAGAGAGGCAGAGAGAGAGGAGGAAGCAGGCTCCCTGCCAAGCAGAGAGCCCGATGCGGGACTTGATCCCAGGACCCTGAGATCATGACCTGAGCCGAAGGCAGAGGCTTTAAACCACTGAGCCCCCCAGGTGCCCCCAGGCAGGAAATGTTCTTAGAGGGGCTCACACTCTTCCCCAAGCACCAGGACCCAAACTGGGGATTCCCCCTGGAGCACCCAGAACAGTGGGGGCACAAATTTACCTACTCCAGCTGACAAGGACTATCTGAGCCAAAAGCTTGAATTTATGTCCCAAAGACTTTTTTTTAAACTGGAGAAATTAGACATGAAAGTAAGTATTAGGAGAAACCGTACAGCCTCATAAACCAAAATCAGCATTTGCTCATCTACAACTTGGGTTTTACTGAAAACCTCCAAGAAGATGGAGTCTGTCCTCCTGAACCACAGACTCCTCGCCATCCCTTTCGGAGTCTAACCCAGGCAGCGTGTTCCCCCCCCAGGACAGGAGCTGCAGGGTCCCCCTGGCAGGAGTTGGGTCTGGCACACAGCAGCGCTGGGTTCGGAGTGACGGGCATTTTTCAGGAGCAGAAGGGGGCTGACTCGTCACAGACCCACACGCTCTTTAATTCCAGTTTGGAAGCGCACACCCGTCCTGCCTGGGAACGGCCTCTCCTTTGGGAACGTTCTCAGCAGGAACGACAGGATGTGAGGGGCTGTAATTACGCTGTGTAGACAAACACGGTGATGCGCGAGCTCCTCCTCACTTTGCTCCAGAAAGTGGTTATTTTACTGTCTAACTTCTAATCTTATGTAAAAAAGCAAAAACAAAAACATCCCCCATAATCCCACTACCCCCCCGAAAATAACCACATTGACATTTATGTCCACATATTCCAGACCATTCTGGAACAATCCCAGTTTTCAGAACAAGAGGGAATCTTACTGCGAACACAACTTTGTGACCATCCGTTAGCAGTCATCAGACACCAGCACACTCTGGGCCGAGCGGCCACTGCTCCCACTGGAAGGTGAGAAGCCTCTGTGGGAAGACAGGCCAGCGCCAGGGGGTGGCCCCTTCCCCACAACAGAAACCAGGTGAGAGGAGGCAGACGGAGACTGCCTGTGGGCGGGGGTCTCGGAGTGGCCCTGGGGAGAGGTTCAGCACCCCAGCCCCGTCCCAGTGGCCACTGGGGAAGGTGCAGGTCAGATCAGGAAGTTTGGGGCAGCTCCTCTTCGGGCCAGGAGCTGTGCCCACACTTTGTAGGCATTTTGTGGGAAAAGGAGGCAATTCCATCCTTGAAATAATCACATGTGTTGACAAAAGGAATAACTATGGAGTACTCTGGGGAATATTCTTGCAAATGAGCAGCCCAGCATTGAAGAGGTCTTGTTTTTAACTTGTGTTCACGTAACAAGAATATGCTTCTTTCACTGGAGAAAGTGGTGATTTCCTCCGTGATGTGACCTTCCCCAGCCCTGTCTGGGAAGCAGGAGGCGGACTCTCCAGGTGGGTCATGCACGTGTGCCGTGCTGTCTGGGACGGCAGCTGCCTGTGAGCCCCGATGTGACAGCCCAACACCCTGGAGCCTGAGTTTGCGCCGGCCGGCAACGAGTGGCCAGTGAAGTGATGACACGACTAAAGCCACAGAAGTTACGAGTGGACAAAGTTCACGCTCAACGTCAGGAAAGTATTGTCCTAGTAAGATAGAAACTTTGCCCCAAATCACTTTTCTGGATAATGGACAAGCCCAGGAGGAAAGGACTGGGGCTCCCCAGTGCCAGACCCCATAAGCCCTTCCAAGAAGGTCTACAGCCGCGCCTCCCCAGCACCCTCTCCCACAGCCGAAGGAACGCAAAGAACAAACTCGGGCCTTTCCCTAAGTTACCCACGGAGGAGTTACTCGTGAGGAGCAGCCTCATGCGAGTGCCGGGGACACCTGGGCAGCATGGTCCCCCCCAGGGGCCCCAGGATGGCCTTCTGCTGAGAAGGGAGGGAGACGCACGTCCCCGTCTCTCCGACACATTCCATCTGTACTCGGTCTGAGTCCAAACATGGTGCTGGGCAGCAGCTGAGTTCGGGACTGACCCTGCCCCCGAGGCCCGGACAGGC
Source organism: Lutra lutra (assembly GCF_902655055.1). Classification (NCBI taxonomy): domain Eukaryota; kingdom Metazoa; phylum Chordata; class Mammalia; order Carnivora; family Mustelidae; genus Lutra; species Lutra lutra. Next base: position 201,095,309 of record NC_062280.1, read on the forward strand.
CACCAAGCCCTCTGGCTCTTTTGAGTTCAGAGACCAGATGGAGGCTCCTACTTCCCACAGCGACTTTGCCAAATGGAGCAGCCGATCTGAGAGCAAACGCTGAGGCCTGCAGACACGAGCTGGAGAGAGGGAAGACTCCGCAGCGATGACATGGGTGGGCGGGCACTCCTCGCAGGTGATGACTGAGTGCTGCCCACACTGGGGGCCGTTGGCACGGCCGGCCTGGCTCCCAGGGCGCCCACTTCCTTCGTGCTGGCAGCTGCCATGGGAGCCTCGGCCTTCCTCCCCTGCCTCAAAGCCGGCAAAGCCTGCAGACGGGTCATCTGCTTCTGGCCTCCAGCCAAGGAGCATCATCTTGGAGCCGCATCTTCACGTGTCGCCTCCCTCCAGCTACCCTCGTGCACGGGCCTCTTCCCACTCACCTCCGAGTCCTCGTGAGACACGTTTGGACATTCTTCTGCTCTGTCCCTAACCCCCTCGTCCTTCCCACTTCCTTGCGTGTCTGGGTGTGTCTGGAGCCTTCCCATTCACCCCTTCTCCCTCCAGCGAACCCCATCAAGCCGTTTACTCACCCAGTGACGTTTTCATTCAAGTTCTTGTGTCCTTCATTTCCGGGAATTCTATTTGGTTCTTTTGGAAATTGGGTTCATCGTTCTTTATCATTCCTCATCCCAGTCATGTTTTCAACCTTGTCTCTTATTACTTCAAAGTCATTAAACCTTGTCGGCGGACCTTCTGCAAACCCTTCAGGTCTGATTCTGTTGTTTTTCTTGGCAAATGCACCGACACTTTACCTCCTTGGGTTCTTCTGTATTTTCTCCTCAGAGATCACAGAGGAAGATTCTTCGAGGCCTGGACTGAGGGGTACGTCTGGATTTGCTTTGATTGGCATTTCGTCACCTCTGAGGACGTTACAACTATCCAGGACTACAGCAATGCCTGTGCATGGACTGAGGCTTCTGGATTCAGGCGTGCAAACTCACAAGAGAGCTAGTTTTTGGTTTCAAATATTTGGCACCAAGTGGAGGCAGCACTTCACCTTGCTAACTTCTTTTATACGGTGAGTTCATTTGCTTTTTTGCCCTGACACTACGGAGCAGAGCTCTGGGGCTACCCGCCCACAAGGTCCACCAGTGTGAATACAGTTTTTGCCTCAATACTAAATGGTGAAACACACCCATATTTTTTTAAGTTCCTGGAATTATTTTGTGTTAGCATCTTTCTTTGCTGTCACTTTTAACTTTCTGTTTAGAGCAAGCCCCCTCTCCTTGTCAGTACATTAGAGAAGCACTCAATAAATTTTCACTGAGGGGCACATGGTGGCTCACTCAGCTAACATCTGACTCTTGGTTTCAGCTGAGGTCATCATCTTGGGGTCCTGGAATCACATCAGGCTCCCCGCTCATCAGGGAACCTGCTCCAGATTCTCTCCCTCGGCCCCTCCCTCACTCACGCACATGTATGCCTGCTCTCTCTCTCTCTCTCAAATGAATGAATAAATTTTTAATACATAAATAAACAAACATTCATTGAGCTAATAAATAAATAAACAAAAATAGCCAAGCTCATTAAAACTGTCCATAAGGAGAGCATGAATTTTCCAAGTCAGACCATTACCTCAGGGCACTGACTACTGGTAACTGGCTCCTTGTGACAGCATTTTGGGGGCTCCCACCTGATTCTGGCTGTTTCTCAGATGGCTGATTTTCTGAACAGCCAGTGTGACCACATCGTTACCCTTATTTAGCTCTGAGCTTCCCTTTCCTACATCAGAAGCACATTTCCTGGTATCATCAAATCCAGGAACCACAGTTTCCATTTCTAAACTTGTCTAAAATGTTTTGAAGATCAGGACCCCCAGTCTCAGCCGTGCCTAAAACAGAGGTTCCCAAGCAGACTCTCTTCCTAGAGGTCTGGGCTCAGCAGGTCTGGGGAGGGCCCAGCTTCCCTGAGACCACAGTGACTTTCCAGGTATAGGACCTCCGGGCATCAATGCCAACTGTGCAAACACAGAAAGGGTTCACCCGGCATCAGGACCGTGGAAGTAACCCAGAAGGTTACAGTGACATCATGAGCCCTGGCCTCACCTCCATCACCAGCCCCAAAGCCAGGCGCAACTCCTGACAGATGACTCAGGAGTTCTGTTTTCCTACAACGAATGATTCCAGAGACTCTGCAGCATGCCCGGCTCACACACTGTGGCCACTTGGCCTCAGGGGCGCCTCCCAGTGCTGGGGGGCCCTGTGCAGACGGAGAATGGAAGGAGCAGGAAATCTCTAACAGGTCTGTAAAAACTAAGTCCGGTCAGAACGTGCGGCTTGTGCCCTCTCAGAGAAAAAAGTATGAAGGATACACTTGTTCTGCAAAAACCGCTCTCAAACCGAAAACAGCTGTGTGCGCGTGTCCACACCACCCACACTTGTAAACACGGGCTTCCTGGAGGACCCGGCTCCACTCCACCAGCCACTTGGTAATAAATGACTTGCTCAGGACCCCCACTAGCTGTGTTGGCTTCGCCCGGCGGCAAACCACGAGGCCCGCCCCTGCTAACACTCGCGTTCTCTCTCCCCACCCTCCATGGAAACTGCTGCAACTTTTAGGGAGCCCTCCTGTCCCCGGGGTGTGGTCCAGGGGTGGCATCACGGGGAGACTGTCAGAGATGTCTGGGCAGACAGCTGTCTCGACAAGCCCTCCAGTGGTGAGTGGCCCTTAACAGCTGACCCTCCAAGGTGCTGATGTGTTCATCGCATGGCAAACTCCCCAAGGACCTGAGGACCTATTAGGTGCTGCTCCTTCCAAATGACCTTCTCTAGCTCTCTCAGCGAGTGCTGTCCAGGCCCCTTTTCCTCAGGGAGCATCACTTCCACGCCCATCTCAGATTTGTCTCTCTGGGAAAGTTTAAAGGAAGGTGTTTTAAAAAAAAAAAAAAAAAAAAAGCTTCCCAAATGTTCACCTGTCAAAATGCCTGACCGCTGCTATGTCCGGTGCACACCTTGACCTTCAGCTCATCTCTGACTGGAAGGTGCCCACACATGCCCCTGCAGTGGGTGACCACTCCCCCTGCACCTGCAGGCTACTCAGCCTGGGCCAGCATGAGCATCTGGGGACCGCCACCAAGACGGCAGCCCAAAGGCCCCGGCAGACGGGAGCTCACAGAACATTCTAGTGCCTCACGCACGCCAAGCAGCATGGACGGAGGCCAATGGCACCTGCGTTTGGGCATCTGCCACACGGAGGAAGCGGACGGAGGAAAGCAAACAGCAGACATTACCAGAGTGACTTCTCCACAATCTTGGTCCTGAAAACCTCCTCCCGGTCCAGGTTCACCGTGCAGTAGCAATCCCGCATCTTGTTCGGCCCCGGGTAAGTGGGAAGATTTTTGGCTTCACCTAAAAGGCAAATGTAAACATACCATCGACTTAGCATACAGTTACCGTGTTCCCTTGCCAATCACAGGCACTTTTCCAAGTAATGCACTTATTTCACAGCAATGCACCTGCTGTCCCTTTTATACACTCATTAGCTCTTTATACATCTTTCTTGCTGCCACAATCAAAATATCAGAGAGCATACTACGTGTGGTGTTAGAATGAGAGGTAACATCCACATAACCTCCAAAACAAACTGATCAAAGTAGGAATCCATTAGCCTACGAATCAGGACTTTACTCATACTAGCCCCCTTAATTTTTTTTAATGTGTAAATTATGGTAAGATACATATAACTTAAAATGTATCATCTTAACCACTTTGAGTGTAGAGCTCGGTAAAGTGTATTTACACTATTGGGCAACCAATCTCTAACTTTTTCATATTGCAGAACTGAAACTCTGCACCCACTCAACACAACCCCGTCCCCTCCCCCAGCACCTACCCTTCCACTTTGTGTCTGAGGCTACTTGAGGTAACTCACAGAAGTGATCAGTATTTGTCCTTCTGTGACTGCCTTCTTTCACTCAGCAAAATGCCCTGAAGGTTCATGCGTGTTGTAGCAAGTGTCAGGATTTCCTTCCTCATCAAAGCTAAAGATTTCATTACACGGATGGACCACATTTTCCTTATCCATTCATCTCCCAGCTCGCTTTGCTATCCTGAATTTGATTTGTCAGTACTAGGTCAAAGTTGGGGCAATAATTAAGGAGAAGGACCCTTTTCAAAGGAAAAAAAACCATGGACTCCAGCTGTTTATTTTTTAAAAGATTTTATTTCTTTATTTGAGACAGAGACAGTGAGTGAGCACACAAGCAGGGGTGGGGCGGGGGGAGGAGAGAAGCAGGCTCCCCGCTGAGCAGGGAGCCCGACGCAGGGGCTCAATCCCATGACCCTGAGATCATGACCCGAGCAGAAGGCAGATGCTTCACCAACAGCGCCACCCGGCACCCCTCCAGCTGTTTAAAACACAGAGCGACTCACCAGTTAGAGGTAAGTCCCGCGGGGAGACCTCTATTGGTCCAGTGTCCTCCCCCCCGACGGCCCCTGCTCCACACGGAAGGAGAGAGCCTCAGGCAGCGGCACGCCCAGCAGGCCCCACAGAAAACACCGTGGATACCCGGCTCCTTGTGGGCCCCGGGGTCTGTCCACGATCGCCGACAGCACCGCAGTCTGTGTCCTCTCCTGGAGACTCACAAGTGCGAACAGGGTCGACAGCCCTGTCCACGGGCAGCTTGTGACGCGGACACCCAGGTGGAGACGATGTCTCCTCTGCAGAGGAAAAGCCTCGGGCCACCCCTCGCGTCTCAGAGGCCTCCGCTGCGTCCCGTCTCCTGGGGCGCCTGCAGGCCCCCGACCCTGCCTCAGACGGCAGGGCTGCTCGAGCGCCCAGGCACAGCCCGAACACCGGCAGCTCCACAAAGGGCCAAACTGCCTCACTCTTGCCAAAACTGAAGAAAGCAACAGACACCGACCCGAACCAGAGCACCAGCTCCTCAGAACTCAGCACCAAAGCCCCCCGGGCGCACCCTCGCCCGCACAACTCCCAATGGAACAGACATTCTGACTCCCTTGGGGGGAACCAGTGCGTTTAAAAAGATGCCAGTTTGCAAACGGGCCCACCAGAGCCTCCAGGAGGGCTGAGACGAGCTCAGCTTGTTGGAAGCTACTTGACTTTTCAGTTAATGTCACTACAGACGCCCACACAGCGGGGTGGGGTTTCCGGGCCGGTGCACCTTATTTCTGACGAACGTGTTCCTCCAGGGTTCCAAAGAGCAGCGGTGGAGTTGGCGCACATGGTCCTTTCCTGCACACAGCGGGACAGGAGACCCGATTCTCTGGGCCTCAGTTTCCCCCATGGGAGGAGCACGAGAACACATGAGCTCTCCACAGCTCCTCCAGCTCCAAGAAGCTTTTACTTCAAAAGATTCCAGAGATGTTCCTTTTGGGAATCACCAACGGCTCTTGGCGGGTGAAGAAAGAGAAAAACAACGAATGTTCTCCGGTGGAGCCACCGAGTTACCACGCTCCAGAACACACCACGTGCGCGCGAGCCAGGCCCATGGAGACACGGCCAAGCTGGTGAGAGGCACGGGAATCTGAGCCAAACCCGGCACATGGGAAAGGTCCTGTGCACACGCATGCAGGGGTGCGACCACATTCCACAGGGGCCAAAGAGTACGTGGCCCACGGGCCTCTCCGCTGCGGTGCCCGATGAGGCAGCCCCTCACATGCCAGGCCCCAAACAGATGCTTTCTGTCTTCCAGTTCTGGTTTGGGAGATCACCTGTGCAGCGTTCACAAACCTTGACACTTAAAACCAGCCCGACGTTGAGAACTTCCCGGCTGACATCTTGATGGTGAGAATTAGGACTCACCATGCTTCCCCTTGGAGTTTGTCTTGGTGTTGCTGTTGTTGTTGTTCTACAGCAAATGAGATATTTAGCTGCAAGTTCCTGCGTTTCTTAAAAGGAGAAAAGAAACTTATTCGAAAGTCTCATGGGAGATGATCACTGGGGGAAAATACAGAACTGAAATTTTCTTCCTGTTGATTCTCCAAAGAACCTCAGAACCAAGCAACAGTTGCTGACTTCCACCAGGTGGGTCCCGTGAAGAGAGAAGGGAAAGATGTGCCTGAACCAGAGACACCCGGGGCGCCTGGGTGGCTCAGTCGGTTAACTGGCTGCCTTGGGCTCAGGTCACAATCTCTGGGTCCTGGGATCGAGCGCCGTATCAGGCTCTCTGCTCAGCACAGAGCCTGCTTCCTTCTCTCCCTCTGCCTCTCTGCCTACTTGTGATTTCTGTCAAATAAATAAATAAAATCTTTAAGAAAAAGAGAGAGAGACACCTGACACCGCGGAAATGCCGGTGTGAGCACAGACGGAGCCTCATTCCGCCGTCTCGAGGCCCCAGGCGGGGGCTGTGAGGACAGTGCCACAGAGAGCAGCGGGCCGACCGGAACCGACGCTGACGAGCCACTCGGACCAGGAGGGCTGGGAGAGCGGGCAGCACCCGCAGCCACGTCCTGCCCCAGGTCCTTACTGTTGGGGACCGCTCTGGGCAGAACAGGCTGAGAATGAGGCGTTTCCCGGAGTCTGCTTGGAGCCCTGCCGCAGAATGGGGGTGGGCGTCTCAGCTCGCCTGTGTCCCACCCCGACCACCTTCAGAACAGATGACCACTCCTTCCATGCTGACTGCTTAGCCCAAAGGCTAGAGGCCATCTCCCTGCCTGGCTGCATATAATGGGGCCTTTTGTCCCTAATGAGAAACATGTCCCTCTTCCCAGCACGTGGAGACGTTCTTGTAGGAAAGCAAAGCTGTCCCGGTATACAGCAGGTGCTGATTTATCTGCTGAATGAATGAATGAATAAGCGACCACCACATCAAAGAAAAGTAAACCTTGGTTTCATTCTAAGAACCCAACCAGGGTCATTTTCCATGACTCTTTCTCCTACTGCCTATGTCTGGAACAGACGCTGTGCGCCAACCAGATTCTATGGAGACCGCACATCTGGAACCTGCTTCCACCTCCAAACGGCCAACCTATTAATACAAGTGCAGCCGTGGACAGCAGTAAAGTAAAGACACTGAATGAGCAGACTCTGGCTCCTATATCCAGGAAGCAGGCCCTGGGTAAGGGGGACAGAGGTTGTGATCTGAAAGTGTCATCGTTCCTGAGCCACACACTTTCTCGTGCCAGGAAAACCAAACCCTTGTGCCTGGCGTCTAGCGCTCCACTGGAGGGAGGGAAGACCCTGTGTGGACGCCCACACCTCACTGCCAGGCCGGGGGGTAGGGGGCCAGCCTGATAAAGAAGCCTCTGTCCTGTCTGGAGGGCCTCGAGGGGGCCAAGGAACAAGGCCGTCCACACCTGGAAGGGGTTGCTGGAGGTCACAGAGACCAGCACCCGAGGAGTGAAGCTGGTGACCACGCTCAGCTGTGCCACCCCTGAGGGGTCGGAGGTGGTTGGCTGCCCTCCAGCACCCAGTACAGAGGCGGCTATGCCCTCCACATCCCCAGGAAGAGCAGGATGGAGGAAGGAGGGAAAGAGCATCGCAGGGAAGCGTGCGGACGGCTGGCTCTCCCGACAGAGCCCCTTCCTTCCGGCCGTGAGCCTCGGGGGCGCCCCTCCACATGCTCAGACCGACCACACCCACACGGCGCTGGCGGGCCCTCCCCAGCCCGGTGGCCTCCGCTCTGGAAGGGGAACACTGTGGGAGAATGCAGGCAGGCCTTCGGGCACTCTGGCTCAGAATACCTCCATGTGCCCACAGATTCTGGTGGCCAGGTGGCTTATCATAACAACAGAAGAGTCTACGTCCCCCAAAAGATCGACTCCATGACTGAATATTCTATCTCCCTAAATGTACATTTTTGAATACATTTTTTAATACCTTGCTAGTTTACCACTTCATAGTAAAGAGAATAAAACTCCACAAAAACGATGAAACTGGGTTTCTAAATCGAGTTATGAGCAGCCGCCCCTACTGCGCACTGATTCGGCCCAAGAACTCCACCCTGAGCTGCTCCTACGCCCCAGCACGGCACACCTGCTCCCTCTGCCTCCAGGGGATCACGACCTGGGAAGGGCTGCTCCGAACACCGGCCGATTTCCGCCCAGAGGTCGTCGGGGCAGGTCAGAGACAAGCATAAAATAAGGCTGTTCTCGGGGCGCCTGGGTGGCTCAGTGGGTTAAGCCGCTGCCTTCGGCTCGGGTCATGATCTCAGGGTCCTGGGATCGAGTCCCACATCGGGCTCTCTGCTTGGCAGGAAGCCTGCTTCCCTCTCTCTCTCTCTCTCTCTCTGCCTGCCTCTCCGTCTACTTGTGATCTCTCTCTGTCAAATAAATAAATAAAATCTTAAAAAAAAAAAAATAAGGCTGTTCTCAAGGCACCTGCATGGCTCAGTCCGTTGAGCGCCTGACTCGGTTTCGGCTCAGGTCGTGAACTCCGGGTGGTGGGATCCAGCCCGGGGCGAGCTCCGCGCTCAGCAGGGAGCCCGCTGGAGGGTTCTCTCTCCGTTGTTTCTTGCACGCACCCTCCCAAACAATAAAATCTTAGAAAGATAAGGCTGTTCACATGGAAATTAGAAGTTCAAAATAAAATGAAAAGAAAGAAAATGGATCTATCCAGCCCCAACACGAGCGACTTGGTGATCCGTTGAGCTCGAGCTCCCCAGGAGCTAAGGCAGGAATGGGAAGACAGCAGCGGGCACGCTTCCCGGAATTTACTTGCCGGGGAGGGGCACTGTTTTGGAGCAGCCCTCTGCTCGCCTCACGCAGGAGACAGGAAGAGAGGGGCTGGGCACATGTCCGTGTTCGCTCTGTAAGAGGGGCGACACCCCGTGCGGTGACCACAAGCAGCAGGGCACAAATTGCGGACCCTGGGAAGAGTCTCTGCAAGGGGGGCTCCTTCTGTGCCCCCCACCCCCAGTTCCAGGCTAGAGCCCCGCCTACTGTGGACTCGGACCAGCATCGCCACCCCTAACCCCCTCTCATGGCTCCCGGAGATACTGGATGGCCCACGTTCACGGAAGAAGCCTGGCAAGACCCCCAAGGATGACAGCAGAGCCAGCCCCCAGTCCTGGGACTGGGACACCGCTGAGATCCTCAGCCAGGCCTCCGCCCTCAGACCCACAGCCTCCAGCCACACGGCCTGCTCGCTTGTCTCCTCCGTCCTCCCCATGCAACCCCCGACATGACTGGGTCTCCTTTCTTTCTTTGCCTCCAGCATCTGAAACAGCACACTAGTCTGGCAAGTAGTGAGCGCCCGATAAATGTTCGCTCAACTTAACAGACCAGTGCATACAACGATCAAACGACCGGCTGGGTAGGGGTTTCCGAGTGCTGATTATGCATTTCAGCTTTCAAAGACCCACCAAAACCCAAAGAGAGACTCCACCCTCCTGCCCCCGAGATGTGAGCCCAGGGAGCCCCCCCCCCACCCCCGGGGTTCTGGGCTCTCCAGCAGTGACCGGGCAAGGACAGAGCCTCGTGGAGTCCACTTGGTCCCTGGAATAAGAACTTGCCCTGAGCCAAGAAGTCAGAGCCCTGAGGCCACTGCTGGAGGGACAGCATGAAGGTACAGGGCAGGGGGCTGTCAGAGCATAAATGACCTCCCAGTACCTTTGTGGACCTATAACCCATGAGGCACGTATTGGGGACCTGCAGCCCAGCCTATCAGCCAGCAGACTGAGACAGCCCCATCTAGGCCTTGGTGTACAGAAGATTCATGCAGCCAAATCCAGCCCATCCTGCAGGCCCCAAAGCTGTGAGAAACAACTTGTTTCCAAGCCTTAGCGGTGAGGAAAACTCTACCAGGACACACACGCGTCCTCAGGTTCAGGAGCTCCCCTGGAACTCCCAGGACACACACACACATGTCCTCAGGTTCAGGAGCTCATACATCAGTGGGTAAAGCATCTTCTTCCTTCCGTCCAGGTGCACTGGTGATAATCTGAGTCATGGGATTAGTTTGGTGACAGAGCGTCTGACACCATGCGGCCGTCACACTGCCAACTCTGTCACAGGCCTGAGGTGGCTAAGTACACCCCGGGCTGTTTCTCAAGCAGTTTGCATTTTGTGGTCAGGGTGGTCTTTGATGCTGAAAGTCTCCCCAAGAGTGAAGGCAATTATGGCAGCTTAGTATGGCCTGACTTCACACACAGGTAACATCCATGTTAGTGCGTGTAATGGCAACAGTGCTGTGTCACACCTGTGAGATGCATGTGTGGGAAACACCTATTTCTGCACCTTGGTAAGGAAAGCAGCATTACTGAAACCCCAGCAGGGCTAACCTCCATGTGCACAGGGCATAGGGGCTGGTCCCCCCAACAAACCCATAAAATCCCTTCTCCTTTTCCTTGCTCAGGAGCCAGAAGTGAGGGCACAGAGAAGACAGATGGTGGCAACAGAAGGCAGCTGATGGTAAGAGGAACCGGTCACCAGGAGTGCCAACACCCCAGCAGGGGTGAGGTGGGGGTACTCTGGGTTGGAAGAACCCCTGAGCAAGGTGCCATGACCACCACGCTGACTGACCCCTTTCCTCCAGCTGTAACATAAAAAGAAACAAGGTGATGCATCTCAAGGCCTTGAGAGCAAAGATTGGTGGCAATGCAGACTGTGGGAGACAGTTAGCAACAAAGCGGGAGAAGATTCCAGCAAGTCACATATCTGATGAGTCTTCTGAGATCCAAAATATATAAAAAGCTCCTGCAACCCAAAAACTAAAGACAAACGACCCACTTAAAAATGGGAAAAGAACCTGGAAGACATTTTTTCAAAGGTCCAAACTGTCCACATGAACACGAGGAGACACTGGGCAGCACGTTTCATTATGGAAACGCAAGTCAAACCCACGGTGAGATACCGCTGCCGTGAGATGACCAGAATTTCTGTCAAAGGAAAGTAACACATGTTGGTAAGGATGTGGAGAAAGTGGGGTGCTCATACGCGGCTGGGGAGCGTGCAGTGCAGCAGCTGTGTGGGAAACAGCTGGGACGGGTGCCTGCAACCCCTCCATGGGCCACACGCTCCCAAGAACCCAACACAGGAATGTGCACATGAACGTCCACAGCAGCCGGCCAGTGGAGACAACATGGTCACACACTTACATGCGGGCGGGGGGCAAGAGGACGGGGTATCCCCGCTGCCCTGGGGGGGTTACCTGAGGATCACCCGGGGTCCCTCCAGGCAGTCACAGGTGGTGAAACCAGAGGTGGTGCCACTGTAAGTGCCACTGATGCACACACTAAAAACGTCTACACATCCGGGACCTGTCCTCCACAAAGCCATTCCCATGCTGGTCAAAAGAACACCCTTGCCCCTAAGCGGGAACCACCCAGAGGCCAAAAGTCCTGGGCCTGCCAAGATGACCTCAGACATGTCACCTGTGGAATGTCCTGGAAGACAGACTTCTTCGTGACAAGCCTGTAAGGACAGAGGTGGCTGGAAGGTGCATGGGATGGGGAGGTGGGACCTATGCAGGGATTTAATGAAAGGTGTAATAAATTATTTCTAAAGGCCACAGGCTGCTGTGTTCACTGATTTGGGCACAGGAGAGGGCAGAGCTCCACCAGGCCTCCAGCCGCGAGAAAACAGAAACGGCTGCGGGGTCCCAGACGCACCCAGCTTTTGCGGACTGCTGTCCCGACCTAAGCCTCTCCCCAGAAACATCCTAGGCCGTGGGGCCCGCCCGCCCTGGGGCCAGAGCAAGGCTGCTTCAGGCCCAGCGGGCTGCGGCACCCGAGACAACCCAGAGATGTCTGTCGAGCTCAAGTAGTTCCAACTCCCGAGTCCTCTCTAACACTGCTCTTGGTCTGAGCAGGCAGCGGACCGGGGAGCACCGCACGGAGCCAGACCAGACTGACATACACAGGATGCGTTCTGAACTTTGTTGAAATAGTGAATAAAAGAACTTTCAGGAGAGAGACCCAACTCTGACTTCACCTCCCCATTCAGATCACCCAAGCCCCTCCCCGGTGTGGGACTTCTGAACAGCCCCCCCCAATCAAAATCGGGAGTGAAGGGTGGATCGCACGGGTCACAAGGCCCCCCACAGACCTGAGCTGCCCGGGGCACCACGTTCGGTGCACGACGCCGTCTCTGAGTGGAACGGGGGCCCAGAGCCACGGGGGGCAAGCCGGCAGGTCTGTGGCCCTCAAACTTGCTGTCCTCGGAGCACCGAGCAGAGCACTGACTTCTTCTTTTCGGGGCTTGACACTCGGACCCTCTCCCTGTCCAGAGTCTATTAGGTGTGCAAGAAACAAACAGCAAAGGCCACGTCTGAGGACCGGCTTCCAGTGGAAGGGGTGTGTTGCTCTGGGTCCTCAAGAAATCACCAGTCCAGCCCAGAGTCAGAGCCCAGACTGCGGCCCCCAGGTCCTCAGCACCCTCACTCGCCACAGCAAAGGCAAAGCCGTGTCCCCCAGTGACGAGCGCACCCGGCACAGGGAGTGACCACTGGTTCTGCCTGCTGCGGACGTCACGGGTGCACCTGGCAAAATGAGAGGCGGTCCACCAGCTCAGGACTTAGGGTCCCCTAGGCTTCCTCGCGGGACAGGTGCCTGATGGCCTGGTGACTACTGGACTTGGGGTCTAAGTGAGTGCTCCAGAGCAGCTTTGGTCGGTCAGTGGTGTCCTGGGAGAACCCAGCCTCCTCTTTTGTGGTGGTTCCTGTCTGACCAAAGCACAGGGATCTAAAAGGCCCGAAGGCACCACCATATGCACTGGGAACCCCAGAAGCACATTATGTATACTCCAGAGACAGCCGTTCGCCAAAGGGGGCTGCAGGGACACGAGTCCTGGAGAGAGCTCCGGCCGAGAAGTGGGGCCACAACCAGGCCAACTGCCGGACGCAGCCAAACCTTACAAAGGGCCCGCGGTGCCCACCCCACACGGGGAGAGCCACCACCAGCATCACAGCCCATGATCCCCGGGGTCCCAGCCAATGGCCCTGCGTCCAGTGCCAATAGGGCGAGTATCTGCCTACGCCCGTCACCAGCCATAAGACTCCACTGTCCCTGTGGAGACCCACAAACCAAACAAACGTGAGCACTGGGAGCTGGCTTTGAGTCTTAATGGCAATTTTAGAATAGGAAGAAACTGAAAGCATAAAACTTTGGTTTTCCCTTCCTTATTTATCACTGTAAGAGATGGATGTACCGTCTTCTTCAGGCCTCACACCACAAAACGCCGGCCAACCAGTAGCTCACACAGAAACGCATCCCGGTCGTGGCACCATCTCGCGCTTGGAGCCACTGCACCGACGAGCTCTGGCCCTTCCCTGCAGCCCAATCCCAAGGACGCCCTGCGGAGAGCTTTCCACCCCGCCCAAGGCAGCCGGCCTCCCTGCAGGTCTTCCCAGACCACAGATGAACAAGAGGTCCTAATTCCCTGAAAGGAAAGACAACTAGCCCCTCCTAGTGGAGGGGGTATGGGAACAGCCCCTCTCCCAGGTGTTCCTGGCCCTGTCGCTAGTGGGCCACCAGCCATCTGACACACCTGGGCCTCCTGCCTGAGTCCCGACACCCTGGGCAGCTGAGGCTGTGCGGAGCAAGTGGGAAACAGGTTTATTTCCAACAGCAGCTGAGTGGCGCCTGGTGGCTCAGTCAGGTAAGCGTCTGACGTGGGGTGTGAGATCGAGCCCCATGTTGGGCTCTGCACTAGGTGTAGAGCCTGCTTGAGATTCTCCCTCTCCCTCTCCTTCTGTCTCCCTCTCCCCCTTCACATGCACGCACTTTCTTTAAAAAAAAAAAAAAAAAGTTGAAAAACCATGAATAAATCAGTATCTAGGTCTCCCAAGAAAACACAGCTGAACCTTGAACAACAGGCACTACAGCGACCACACCCTGCACAAAACATCCACGTGCTGGTTTTGATTCCCCCAAAACTTAACTACTCTTCTCAAACTATTTCAAAAAATAGAAAACAAGGAAAACTTTCAATTTCACTCTACGAAGCCAGCATGACCCTGATGCCAAAACCAGATAAAAACTCCACAAAAAAGAAAACTACAGGCCAATATCCCTCATGAACACAGATGCAAAATCCTCTACAAAGTATCAGCAGACCAAATCCAGCATTAAAAGAACCGCTTACCATGACCAAGTGGGATCTAGTCCAGGAATTCCACATTTGCAAATCAATCAACGAGATACATCACATCAGTAACAGAAAAGATGGGGTGCCCGGGGGGCTCAGTTGGTGAAGCTCCTGCCTTGGGTTCAGGTCATGATCCCAGAGTCCTGGGATCAAGCCCCAAATTGGGCTCCCTGCTCAGTGGGGAGCCTGCTTCTCCCTCTCCTCCCTGCTTATGCCCTCTCTTGCTATCTTTGTCTCTCTCTCTCTAACAAATAATCTTTTTTAAAAAAATAAAAGAAAGGATAAAAACCATCTGATCACCTCAACAGATGCAGAAAAAGCATTTGACAAAATACAGCATCCATTCATGATAAAAAAAAAAAAAAAAAAAACCAAACCCTCAACAAAGCAGGTCTAGAAGGAACACACCTCAGCATAATAAAGGCCATACACGAAAAACCCACAGCTAACACCATCCTGAGTGGGTAAAAACTGAGAGCTTTTCTCCTAAGGTTAGGAACAAGACAGGGATTTCCACTCTCAACACTTTTATCCAACATAGAACTAGAAGTCCTAGACACAGCAATCAGACAAGAAAAAGAAATGAAAGGCATCCAAATTGGTAAGGAAAAAGTAAAACTTTCAATATTTGCAGATTGAAAGACTCCACCAAAAATCTATTAGAACTAATAAATGATAATGAACATAATAAAAAAACTAATAAATTCAGTAAAGTTGCAAGATACAAAATTAATATACAGAAATCTGCTTCATTCCTTTACAGTAATAACGGAGTGGCAAAGAGAGAAATGAGACAACAGTCCCATTTCCAACTGCACCAAAAATAATAAAATACCTATAAATAAACTTATTTAAGGAGGTGAATGACCTGTACTTCAAAAACTATGAAATATTCATGAAAGAAATTGCAGATGACACGAAGAAATGGAAAGACATTTCATGCTCATGGATTAGAAGAATGAATATTGTTCAAAATGTCCATTCTACCAAAAGCAATCTACAGCTTTAATGCAATCACTATCAAAATGCCAACAGCATTTTTCAAGAACTAGAACACATAAAATTTGTATCCACAAAAGACCCCAAATAGCCAAAGCAATCTTGAGAGAGAAAGACAAAGCTGGAGGCATCACAATCTCAGATTTCAAGATACACTACAAAGCGGGAATAAAACAGTATGGGACTAGCACGGAAACAGTCGCACAGAACAGCAGAACAGAGCAGAGTAGTAAACCCACACTTACATTTTCAATCAATCTGTAACAAAGGAGGCAAATACACGCGAAAAGACAGTCACCTCAATTAATGGTGTTGGGAAAACTGGACAGCACCACACAGAGGAAAGAAACTGAACCATTTTCTTACATCACACACAAACTCAAAATGGATTAAGGACCTAAATGTGAGACCTGAAACCATTCAATTCTTAAAAGAAAACATGGGCAGTAATCTCATGGACATTGGCTTTAGCAACCTATTTATGCCTCCTTGGGCAAGGGAGACAAAAACAAAATTAAACTATTGGTGCGACAGCAAAACACAGAGTTTCTGCACAGCAAAGGACACCTCCGACAGAACCAAAAGGCAACGTACTGAATGGGAGCAGATACCTGTAAAGGAACTGTAGAAGGATTAATATCCAAAGTACATTAAAAAACCTTGTAAAACTGAACACTAAAGAAACAAATAATCCAATTAAATAATGGGCAGAGGACATGAACAGACATTTCTCTGAAGAAGACATCCAGACGGCCAACGGACACAGGAAAAGAGGCTCAACATTCCCCATATCAGGGAAATACAAATCAAAACCCCAGTGAGGTCCCACCTCACACCTGCCCGTGTGGCTAGAATAAAAAATACAAGGAACGACAGGCGTTGGTGAGGGTGTGAAGAAAGGGGAGCCTCGCGCATGGCTGGTGGGATGCAAGCCGGTACGGCCACTGTGGAAAAGAGTATGGAGGGTCCTCAAGAAGTTAAATATAGAATTACCGTAAGATCCCCTAATGCCACTACTGGTATTTATCCAAAGAAAATAAAAACACTAATTTGAGGGGCACCTGGGTGGCTCAGTGGGTTAAAGCCTCTGCCTTCGGCTCAGGTCATGATCTCAGGGTCCTCGGATCGAGCCCCGCATCGGGCTCTCTGCTCAGTGGAGAGCCTGCTTCCTCCTCTCTCTCTCTCTCTCTCTGCCTGCCTCTCTGCCTACATGTGATCTCTGTCTGTCGAATAAATAAATAAAATCTTTAAAAAAAAAACAAACACTAATTTGAAAAGGTATATACATCCCGATGTTTACTATGATATTGTATTACTTTTATCATCATTTTATAATTACATATTATAATGTTTATATTATTATATAATTATATTACATTACTTATTTTATCATCATATACACTACTCAGCTACAAAAAAGAAAGATATCTTGCCATTTGTGACAACGTGGATGGACCCAGAGGGCACAATGCTGAGTGAGATATGTCAGAGAAAGATAAATAGCATACAATTTCACTTATATGTGGAGTCCTAAAATCAAAGCAACAAGCAAAAAACACACTCATAAATACAGAGAACAGGGCGTCTGGGTAGCTCAGTCGTTAAGCATCTGCCCTCAGCTCAGGTCATGATCCCAGCATCCTGGGATCGAGCCCCGAATCCGGCTCCCTGCTCGGCAGAAAGCCTGCTTCTCCCTCAAGCCCGCTTCTCCCTCAAGCCCGCTTCTCCCTCAAGCGCGCTTCTCCCTCAAGCCCGCTTCTCCCTCAAGCGCGCTTCTCCCTCAAGCCCGCTTCTCCCTCAAGCCCGCTTCTCCCTCTTCCATTTCCCCTGCTTGTTTTCCCTCTCGCTGTGTCTCTCTCTGACAAATACACACATAAAATCTTTAAAAGATAAATAAATACAGAGAACGGACTGTGGTTGCCAGAGGGGAGAGGGGTGGGGGACGGTAAAACAGGTAAAGGGCATTAAGGGCCACAAAATTCCACGTATAAAACAAGTAAGTCGGGGAGATGGAAAGGACAGCACAGGGAATGACGTCGATAATATTGTCATAACCTTGCACGGTGACAGACGGCGACGACACTTGTGGAGCTGAGCACGGAGCGGTGTAGAGGGTCACGGAACCGCTGTGTTGTGCGTCTGCGACACAATGTTACTTATACTTCGACTTAAAAAAAGAAAACAATAGTCTACTGTTGACCAGGAGCCTTACCAATAATAAAGATAGTTGACTAGTACATACTTTGTATGCATTTGTATTGTAAACTGTGTTCTTACAATAAAGTAAGCTGGAGAAAAGAAAATGTTATTAAGAGAATCAGAAGGGAAGAGGAAAAAGAAGAATCATAAGGGAGAGAAAATACATCTACACTACTGTGCTGTATTTATTGAAAAAAATCAACACGTAAGTGGACCCATGCAGTTCAAACCTATGTTGTTTAAAGGTCAACTATAATCCATAAAACAAAAATTTATAAATGATCAATGTTTATTATAACAATATTTACTTTGGCAAGAAAACAAGGAAATGCTTAAACATTCAAAAACTGGAGAATCCACAGATAAAGTGCCTTCGACCTCACTGGGCCCAGACGCAAGGCTGTGGGGGGCAGGTCAGACCACCGCCCCCAGAGCTGCCTGTCCACGGGGGAGACCGATGGGAAGCCACATGGGTCCTGAGCGGCACAGAGGGCTGGGGCGAGGAGTGCATAAGGCTGAGCAGAAGGCCACACAGCAATCAAAGCAATTTTCATGAAGAACTTCCAGAAATACATGGAAATGTTCAGAGTGAAATTTTTAAAGGATCTATGAAATATATACGTGTACACATGTGTAATTAACATCTAATAAGTACACACACACACGAGACATCTCCGTATGAAAAATAAACATAGAGAAGAAATGGTTGAACAGAAGAACCAGAATGTTACCCAGATGCCGACTGTACGAAGCCTCTTTCTTGGGGAATGAGTCACTTTTTTCTTATTCTTGAAAATTTAGAACTAGGTTTTTCAAAATCTCTATAGAGCATGTTTATAATTAAATAGAAATGCTTGTAAATTTAATAGCCAATAATTCCTTCACTTTATATTAAACACTGACCATGTCAACTTATTATGTGTAATAATAAAGGCAATTTCCATTAGAGTTTAAATGTAAAATAAACCGTAATTCAGAGCTTTGTGATTAAATGCCCACTTTATTTACTTAAGTTAGACACTCATTCACAAACCACATTTAGACTGGGTGCTTCCTACAGCAAGGGTCTGGAACGAGCAGATTTGCCATTATCAATCTGCTCAACTAATCACTTTAATTATTTTATTACTTATTTTATGTTTAACTCCTGAACCAGCTGGGTCCGTCCAAGTTGTAACACATGCTACAAAATCATCGACCCCATTTCTGGGTATACAGTAAACACATAATTCATGGTAACTGAGTAATAAGCATAGTTCCTCTCAGAAAGTTCCTTGCTTAAAGAGTTTTAAAAGGAAACTATTCTTTTTCTTCCTTTTTTTTTTTTTGAAGATTTTATTTATTTATCTGACAGAGAGAGCTAGCAAGAGAGGGAACACAAGCAGGGGGAGTGGGAGAGGGAGAAGCAGGCTCCCCGCTGAGCAGAGGGCCCGATGCCCAGGACCCCGGGATCATGACCTGAGCCAAAGGCGGACGCTTAACCACTGAGCCACCCAGGCGCCCCTATAGCTAACTTTTTTAAATGATAGGCAGGATATTCTCAGGTTTCTAATAGACAAAAGGTATCATAGAGAACACAGAAGGAGATCGGAACATGTATGTGAGCCTAATTTATGATAAAGATAGCGTTTTAGTTCACGGAGGAAAAGAGGTGGTATATTTAGTAAGTGGAGTTGGCTTAATTGGCTGTCTTGAAAAAAATGACATCCTAACTCCCACCATACAAAATAAATTCTGAATGGATTGATGGTGACAACATGTCAAAACAGGAACATCTCGGAGACTGCTGTGCACAACCTCGGAGATGTGGGAGAGCTTCCCGGGGAACCAGCAATCAGGAGGCTCAAGCGGAAAGGGTGACGAGTGTGATGATGTAAGAGGCAAAGTCTGAGTGTGGCCAGAGACACCAAGTAACGAACAGCTGGAAGGAAGCGTCTGGGCTCCTGCTTGTGACCCACCCTCTGGTGGCCCAGCCAGTGCGCTCCCCTGGGACAAACCAGCCACCAGACACACAGGGTCCGTGAGGCGGGAGCTCGGCCCCACGTCCAGGACCTGTGCCGGGACCCCGTGTGCAGGTGCGTGTCGCGTGCCGGCTGCGCGGTGCAGGCCCTCACCTCTTGGGGCGGCCCTACTCTCCTCCCGCCGGACAGGCGGAAGCCGGAGCCTGGTGCGCTGTGGGCGCCCGGGCCACCTGGCTGACCCCAGGCTGTCTCCTGACAGCAGGTGGGTGGACCCGTCCTCTCGGTGCCGCCTGTGGACACAGCGTCATTCCCAAAAAGGACGGAGACAAATCCACAGATGGTGCCAGATTTATCACAGGGTGAGGAGAATGAGCTCGGTGCTTCCGCCAACAGCTCAGAACCACCCCTCCGTGCACACACCCCTCGAACGACTATGAGATCACAGAGAATGCTCTGGAAGCCATTGAACCAAATGGTCAGCTCAGCACGTGAAGGGAAGGAAAGACAACTTATGGTTTCTCTGTACGCTTTTGTCTCATGGTTACAACGGATATTTCCTTTGTCATTAGAAATGTTTAAGGATAGAAAAAGAATAGTTTCGGGGCACCTGGGTGGCTCTGTCATTGAGTGTCTGCCTTCAGCTTGGGTCAGGATCCCGGGGTCCTGGGACCGAGCCCCGCATCGGGCTCCCTGCTCAGCGAGGAGCCTGCTTCCCGTCCCCCCGCCGGCTGCTCTGCCTGCTTGTGATCTCTCTCCGTCTCTCTGTCAAATGAATAAATAAATAAATGAATGAATCTTTAAAAAGTCTGCTAGAAATCAAAGATGACGCTCGCAGCAAACACCGCGGCTAGAAATCCCAGCACTTTTGTCAGTGTCCCAGTTGTTTCTTTAAAGACAGAGAGAGAGAGTGAGTGTGTCTGTGTGTGTGTGTGTGAGAGAGAGAGAGATTTCTTAGACAGAGGGCGGGGGAGGGGCAGAGGGCAAGGGAGAGTTCTAAGCCATCTCCCCACGGAGCATGGAGCTCAACGCGGGGCTCGATCTCACCACCCCAAGATCATGAACTGAGCCACAACTGAGAGATGCTCTGGTGAGCTCTGGCTCTCCGGTGAGCCCCCCGGGTGCCCCAGGTCTCCGAGCTGTAATCATGTTTCCACACGCTGACTTACATACAAAGCACGCATCTTGCCCTCTGACTTGAACGATTTTTCTGGTCTGAAGTCTGGCTTCACTAGTAATAAACCAGCACTGAAATGTTCACATTTAGTCTTTAATCTACTGTAATTTAAACTTCAACTGTCCCCTCTTAACACACATGGTTACTTGATTCAAACTCCTGACTGCAGAAAAAGCTCTCTGGCCAAACCTGGGCCTGGCCCACATCCTCTGCCAACTGCCTGGAGTGTGGGCTCGGCGGTCACCATGAGTGCCAACTCGCCACTCCCATTCTGAGTCTCTACCCTCCGCCAGCCTGCCCTTTACCCATCACTCTATTTTTAGCTCCTAGAATCTGAGGCTTTGGCTGGCCTGGGCAATCTGCGTATTATTCAACGAAGGGCCACTTCACAATTTTCCATGAATCAAAATAAGTTGAATTCCTATAAAACCCCCCAATCTTAATATCTCCCCTTGTGTCTAAGAAATGAAAAGTACTTTGAACCACCAAGACCTTCTGTGGGCCTGACCCCGGCAGAACACTGAGGAAGAAGGCAGGCCCCGGGAGGCCAGGGTCGGGGGCCTGGGGGGCAGGGAAGAGCGAAGAGGCAGAGGTCAGGCCTGGAGGGGGAACAGGACAAAGGCCATGAGGTCAGAAGGCAGAGAGCCCAGTCAGGGTAGGCGGAGGCACAAGGGCAGAGAGCAGCCTGATTCGGGAATACAGGAGGCCACAAGCCTCCTGTAAAGGCTAAAACAGAAGACGGCCCAGGACACCAGAGTCACAGGGAAGGAGGCAGTGCCACACAGCCCCCTGGGCCCCACGTGTTTCGAGTCTTCTCACACTGGCAGTCACACAAGTGACACCTTGTGTCCTGCCTTTTTGTGCTTTAGTTCTACAGGTTTCACTTTCCACCCTCGTCAACTGCTCTAGGAATGTCCGCATCTCATATCCTGGCAAAGTGAGCAAGTGTCCCCACGGGGCTGGGCCACCCCCGACCTGGACACCTCCTGTGGCTGGGCAGGGGCCTGGAGCCTGTCCAGGAGGTTCCTGTGGCAGCAGCTGCCCCTCGTGGACTCCACTCCCATTAGAGGACATCCTGCCCCCACACCCACCCACAAGCCAGCCCACCTGAGAAGCTTCAAGCCCCCAGGATGAGAGGAGAGAGGGCCCTGGAGGGCACATGAACCTCAACACCTCCAGAAGGGCTCGCGCTGCCACTGCTCTTCCCAGAGCAAGGCTGAGCACAAACCTCCCGGAGACAGAGACTTAGAGTGATGGCCCGGCGCCTGGCCAGATCGTCCTCCTCCCCGCTGTCACCTCAGACTGGACAGGAGCCTCTTGCTAACCCTCAGTTTCCCCATCAGCGACAGGGGGATAGCAGTGCCTGAGCATGTGTGGCGTGGTTCCTGGCCTCCCCACAGAGTGAGGATCCGTGCTGACCGTCCTGAAGCTTTTCATCCCGCCACACCCAACACCAGGGTTCCAGCAGTTAACATCTGACCAGGGGCCAGTCACCATCCTCACCGCAGGGCCTTCTGGGAGCCACAGCGACATCTGACCAGGGGCCAGTCACCATCCCCACGGCAGGGCCTTCTGGGTCACCGGCCGAGGACACAGTCAGAGGAGCCCCAGGGACGCGGGTCTGTCTGGACACGGTTGCAATCGGGGGCTGCACCCCAGAGAGGGGCGTCAGTTCCCCCAACAACGACACTCCCTGCCCCTGAGGGTTATTACCACCCCCCGGCTCCCCACAGTAAATCATGACCTTCCCTGGAGAACCTAGTTCCCTGAATTACTGCGGCGTCTGCACGGTTTCGCAGCGGGACGCACTGCGGGGTGACATACAGCAGCACACGAGATGCCCCGATTCCAGCAGCAGCGAGGACAGGAGGCCACAGGGCTGCAGACGGCGCACGACAGCGTGAAGACGGGGCTTGGCCAGCCCCAGCTCAATGTGCTGACAACTTCCAAGGAGATCAAAATCCAGGTTTCCTGAGGAAAGCTTCTGAGAAACCACCGATTCGTCCAGTCAGACAAGAGGCCACCTAGAGCAGGCGGACCGGCGGGCTCCTGCGGCTTCAACTCGGCTGCAGGACACTGGCAACCCCGTCAAGCCAGACCTCGGGCCCCGCAGTCCCCTCTGCAGAAAGTGGCTGTGCACGCCGCAGCAGCTCTGAGCACTGAGCACCTTCTTCCTGCACGTCATGGCCCCAGCTCCGTCTAGCGCTCCGCTCGGGTTTTCCCCCTCGACGGCAGAACCGTACCCCAGCACCGGGAGCCCTGCCCACAGCCTCCTCTCGCCTCCAGCGTGGGCTGCACCCCACACAGGTTCACATAGCCCCGAACTGACGACAGCCCCGGAAGGCAATGATAAACCCAACTGACATTTCCGTCAACCTCCTCCCAGGCCACGTGATTTTTAAATTGTCCTCGTAACGCTGCACTGAGGTGTTGTACACCCACCTGTGAAACTAAAGCCGGGCCCTCCAATCTAAACACACTGGACAGTCCCTTTCCAGCTTCTACAGCGGAGACTGGGGTGGCCCCACACACCTGCTTTAGGCCACATGGACTGTCAGCCCCAGGACCACCCAGCAACACGTGCCCCATGAATACACCCATGTCTTAGCCACTCACACACCGTAGCGCCAGGGCAGTCTCGCCCCAGAAAGGAAGCATCTGGGTGTTACCCACAAAAAGGCACCTGATGTAGCGTTACAACTTTTCATATTCTAACTTTGCTTTTCTACATCCCCCTAATCTTCTCCAGTGAAAATGTTTACTTCTGTAAACACAAACAAGACATCCAAAAGACACAGAGTGAGCAGCTGCTGGAAACCCTAGGAGACCAGAGACCCCGGGAGCAGATGTGGAAAGGTGGGCACCGTCCTCCGGTGTCGGGGTACCACGGCATGCCCTGTACAGCCCATGGCAAGATTCCCACACCAGGAAGATGTGTCACACAGAAGGCTGGCAGCATGTCCATGGGAGACACGTCCCTGGGCCACAGTGCCCAGCAGGCAGCCTCATGGCACAGGGACACGCTCCACTGAGAGCTGACAAGCTGGACCCTGGCTCCTGCTTGTGTGAGGAATCACCCCAAAAGGCCAACTGGCCAGTGGGACTGACCCTGGACGTAGGCTGCACCAACACGCTCCCACCGAGAGGCCCCAGCAAAGCGGCTGGCCCAGCCCCATCATCACGGCGGCCCGAGGAAAACATTCAAACTGTAGTTCAGATCGGCAAATTGTTGATGCCTCAAGTGAGCTGTGACTTCAGGGGAGAAAGCATCGCGTCCCACCCCCACACAAAGGGCCACCACCCAGCAACTCCCATGGAGAGGCCCAGTATGTTCGATGACATTCCTGACAACCTTCCTTTCAAAATAGCCTCCAACCACAGAAGTTGTTCAAAAACCCTCAAACATGACAGCAGAGGATGTAAACCCCTCTCCACGGTCAGTAATTAGGGCTCTCCCCGGTGTCATTTGAGCAAGACCAGTCCTGCTCGGGGCGCAGCAGACCCAGGCTGCGGCTGTGGGAGCGGTGGCAGGAATTCAGAGTAGAACACGACCAGCTTCAGAGACCTTCTGTTCCTGCTGTGGTGGGAGGCGCACATTTCCCCACACCCCGCAATTCCAGAGAATGGGATGCAGGTGTTACTGGAAGAAACAGAAGCAAAAATCAAAATAAGCCCCTTTGTGGGGCCGGTGCATGGCACCACCCTAACCTCTTCCCTCACCCCTGGCCGCACGCGCCCCACAAGCCCCTAGTCTGGGCACACTGTACAGTCTACACCGGACAGGACACTGCGTCATCAATCTGGCATCGGCCAGTGCAAACAGGGGAACAAAACAGTCCGTCTATGTGAATGGGTGTTCACATAGCTCAGCACCCGGATGGGCTCCCGCAAAGCTCCTTCCCTGAGCTGCTGCTAGGGCCCCAAGCAGTCAGAACATGGTTCTGGCAGGCCCTCCACCAGGGAAAGTGAGGGCCTTTCCCCCAGAGCCCGAGCACCTTCCACAGATGGCCATTCGGGAGGCGATGCTGGGTTCTCAGCTCAGCTGCAAGGACCAGGGGCCGCGAAACTCAGGCTGTGCAGGACCCCCTGCAAACAAGGGTCTCCAGGCCCTGCCCAGAGTCCCCAGTTCATAGGTCTGGGGTGGGGCCCAAACAGCTACACTGCAAACCAGTCCCAGGTGTGCTGCTGGCATGAGGACCCACTGGGAGCACCCTGGTGAAAAGTTGGAGGAGGCTGTGATAGGCGGCCCCCTCTTCTCCCACCTCTGGGGGTCCAGCAGCCTCCTCTTCCTGCAAGGCTGAAGAGCTGAACCAGCTCAGCCACAGACTCCACAATCAGTGCCAAGTATTTCAAAAAGAAACCTCAGTGGGAAGGAGATGGTTATCTGGGGGCGGGGGGGGTGGGGGGTGATGGGACATGCAAAGGGCCAGGGCAGGGGGGCTGGGAGGAAAGGGGGTGAGGGGCTTGTCAGGGAGGCCTGGGGGTTGGGAGGGCCCATGAAGACAATAAGTGGGAGAGAGCCAGGACCCTGGGGGGAAGGTTGAGGGAGAGGGGACTAGGCACTCAGGGGAGGGTCCTGGGACATCCCTGATGAGCAGGTGAGCAATGCTAACCCCAAAGATGTCTGCTTTTCCTGCTCTGCTGTCCTGGGTAGAGCGTGCTCAAGGAGAGGCTCACGGGCGGCACTTGGGGCACAGAGGTCCCCCTTGGCAGGGGCCCACCCCAGCACACCAGACATCCTAAACCAACAGGTGTGGCCCACACCCCACCATGGCCCCCCACACTCTCCAGGCAGGTCACATGGTCACTCAGCACATGGCCCGTGGCTGCAGAATGGTGACACCTGAACACAGAGGGGTCCAGGCTAAGCCCACCCGGGGAACCAGGCTGCCTTAGAGAGATGGCTGAAGAAGACAAACACTAACAAGGAAACCGGACCCGGGGTTTGTCACCTGCCTTTCAAGACTGTAGAAGTTTCTATTAGAGATTTGCACAATGTACTCCACAAACCGTTATCAGGCGTGTGCAGAGTGGGTGTGTGCGGGAGCCCGCTGGGCACCAACAGGCCACATGGCAAGCTCGTCTGTGCTGCTGAAAATGGATTTCCTCCCATCACCGTGCGAGCTCCCTATTCTGCATTTCCAGGCGTTTCCTTTCTTAGACTCAAGTCCAAACCAGCCAGCGAAGGACACCGGGTCATCGGGGCCTTGCCCACATCGGGGTGAGCGGGGGGGGGGGGGGGGGGGCGGGCGGGGAGGGCAGGGCAGACTATCGCCCAGGGGGCTCATCACACAGGGCCCCGGGGGCTATGTGGTGCAAAACGGGCCAGGACCCTCATTCCATGTGTAACAAAATGACACCTTATTCTGGCTGGTCTTTCAACCGCACAGGCCAGAGCAAGTGCAACGTTGTCGTGCATTTAATTTTACTTATAAAAGCAACTTGTTTTTCTTCATTCTTCACTGAGCTTTGTTTACTCTTCTCTGTTAATAAAATGTGGGCAGGTTTTTAGTATAAACCTAAGAGTATGTAAACGCTCCCTCCAAAACTTGTTTGGTGCTGACCCCCAGCAGCCCCATTTCCATACACAGGGAGAAGCCAGACTCCCTAATCGCCAATGAAGTTATCCAGAAGTCCCAGGGAGTCCGGGGCGGGGAGAAGTCGGCTCGGGTGGTGGGCTCCTCCCGCTCGGCCACCCGGGCCCGCACACAGAGGTCATGCCTCCCCACCTGAAAACACCTCCAGCCCATGAGGGCCTCCCTTGCCAGTGGGTCACCTGCACCTGCGTCCCGTGACCCAACATTTGTACCTCGTCGACTGCAAGAGAAGTCACAGTTGTCCTGGGTGAGGTCAGCACGTGAGTGTGAGGCCTCGGTGACAAGCACCCACGTCAGGAGAATGACAGCAGGCGCAATCAGGCCCCACCAGGACCCCGGGAGGCTGCTTGGCACACAAAATTGCTTGTTTTTCTGGGGCAGGGTGGGGGGTCGCCTGCAGGCCCTAAGTGCAGGCTCATCATACGATAACTTCCTGTAGTTTCCAAAAAAGTTAACGGATTCATTAATATACTTCCCACCATCAGGCCTGTGCCACGGAGATAAAAGCGTGAAATGCTGCAGAAAGAGGCCAAAGTATTCAAAACAACGAGCCGAAACCTCGAATGCCACCAGAGCGTCTGTGCGCCAGCGCGGCCCACTGTTTTCACAGCTTCTTTCCTAACGCGCACAGCCCTGGAGGAATTTTTTTAACTGCACCAAACCCTTTATAACTAGCCGAGAATCAGAAACACCTCCTGCGTCCTACTTGTACCGCATCCCAAGGGAACACACAGCCTCCAGCTCCGTGGCTCCAAGGACAGCCGTCCCTACAAACTACATTTATGTGCAAGACTGTGCTTCTTGGTTAATGGTTTACTTTTAAGTCCTAGGCAGCTTCAGGAAGAAACAGACGTGCTCTGTGAGGAGGACAGACAGGCTCAGAAGCAGTCTGCCACGGGGCTGGAGATGTCCCTGGGGCCCCCCAGCCTGATGGGATGAGTGGGGCCAAAGGCCTGAGACACAGGTCAATGCAGGTGAGCCCACCCCACCAGGAGCAGGGGGGCCAGACCCCAGGTGCCACTAAACCCTGCCCTCCCAGCCCGGCTCCTGCACACGGCCACGTCCCCTCAAGGAATCCAGCCGGTGGTCCTGCTTTCAACAGCTCATGAAAATGCTGGTGGTTGCCCATCCCAGCCCCATGAAACCTTGGGCTCCTCCTCACAGTGAGGAAGAGCTGGACGACACAGGGACAGGCTTGCACAGGTGAGGTACAGGCAGGCCCCATATCACCACCGTGCTGCTCAACCCACTTAAGAACCCAATGAAGCCTACTGTTATCCTCATTTTACAGACACAGAGAGGTTAAATGACTTGGCCAAAGTTCACGCAGCAGGGAAGGTGCAGAGCCAGGAATGTCACCAGCTCAGCCCCAGGGCACTGCCCTTGTTGCTCACAGTCTAGACCCTTGGGCTGTATTAGTTTGGTCCACACTGCAGTGGGGGGTGGGGGTCTTTCCATGAGGCGAGCATGAGACATCTACTCCCTGCCCTCAAATGTGACTCACAGTCCTTCAAGGCCATATGCTGAGAGAAGCATAGAAAGCTAGTCAGACGCACCCTCCTTGGTGTTCAAGGTGCCCTAAGCTCTCCCACCCAGTGTGGACATTCTCAAAGTGGGTTCCCTGGGCTGTCAGGTGCTGAGCTGGGGGCCACCCTTCCTCTCCCAGCTGTGACAAACAAAAACATCTCCAAACATGCCTAAATGTCCCCGGAATAAAACCACGGTGTTAAAGAAATGTTGTGTATCTGGACACACTCACTCCCAGGTGACCAGCACGGTCTGGGACCAGACGTATGTGCCTGGGAGGGGTCCCACAGAGTGAGGTGTGAAGACGGTGGTGTGCCCATCCACGGGGCCAGTCCTGCTCTCT
Organism: Lutra lutra; assembly: GCF_902655055.1. NCBI lineage: Eukaryota > Metazoa > Chordata > Mammalia > Carnivora > Mustelidae > Lutra > Lutra lutra. The sequence goes on from NC_062280.1 coordinate 201,123,136, forward strand.
CACAGAAGGAACAAGGTTCACGAGTCGCCCAAGAATAGAGTAAGGAAAATTCACAGGGCCCCTCCCTCCTCCGGTTTTCTACTCCCTTCACAGGATCGAGGACTTGAGTAGTGCTGAGCAAAAACCCAGGAAGCTGGGGGGGCTGGGGTGCCAGGGAGATAGCACTAGGCCTCCCCACTATGCTGTCACTCATGGCCAAGGGGCCAAGACTCTTGGGAAACCCCAGGACCAGGAGGACCTCCCAGAAGGGGGCGAGCCTTGCTGTTCCCCCACTTCCCCAGTTGGGAGCCTTGTTTCTGAAGCACCTGGAATGTCTGCATTCTCACTCTCCCTCCCTTGCCCTCCCACTAAGGGCCCTGCGAACCACAGACGACTATGGAGAGGAGAAAGGCACAGAGGACCAAAATCCGTGTCTGGGCACCGCCTATTGCCCGTGGGTCTCAGCTGTGCCGTGCCACCCTCCCCCGTCCTGCAGGCCCTACTGTAGCCAAAGATGGTCCGCAAGTCCGAAATGCACATATGTAAATATGAATGTACAAAACAGTGTCCGATCTGGCCTCCCGGTCAATCTCTAGACCCGGTCCCTCGCCCTCCCTGCTCCCAGTGTCCCAGAGAGACCCTCGCCATCTCAAGGAGCCCGAGAAGCTGCTGATGTAAGGCAAGCCGCTGTCACCTGCTTCCAAGGAAGGGGAAGCAAATCTTCAGAGCTGGGAGCTGTGGGGGAAACTGCACTTCGAACAGATAAAATCTCAGAATAGGTAAAACACGGAGTTGATTTTTAATTTATTTCTAAAAATGAAAGTAAGTGCTCTTCTCATACATGGGGACCACTGTGCACAGTTAAAACTGACCTCCACTGGTTTGGGCATCCCACGAGGGCATACACTCCCCAGAGGGCAGGAGGAGCCGCTCAGACCCATCCTGGTCTCCTTAGCACAAAGGAAATCTCGCCTCCCCAAAACTGGAACGGTCCCGTTATCACTATCCCCATAAATACGACACTATGTCTTACCCTTTAGGCCATACAAACCCAGAAATCGAGGCCCGGGTTTTCTCCATGTGACGAGACAGACCCTGTGCACGGGCCCCACAGCCCCATAGAAGCATCTGATGGTGGCATCCAGTGGGCGAGAAGCCATCAGAAACAGCAGGCCCCATGCACTGACTTCCTCAACAGTTGACCCGTGTGACTCAGAATCACCGCCTGTGAGCGCTGTACAGCAGGAGAAAATCTTCTGAAAACCAGCTTTTTCCCAACAAGCATTTGTGATTGACACATCAAGTTGAAGTTCCTCCATCGCCTGTGGTGACCCGAAAAGCCTTCGGTCTCACTCCCACTTGTGGATGCCACCCCTCGGGGCCTGCCCCGTCCTGACACGGAGACTCAGCACGCACTGCCACGCCCCGCAGCAGCGCCCACCCCCGGGGCACAGGAGACTTCCTGGGGACTCCTGAGCTACTTTATCTGAAGATGCCATCACCGCTTTGAGGTCACAGCAAGAGGGAATTCTGCGCCAGCTCCCGGAGCGAGGCCGAGCTGCAGAAACCCTGCGGCTGAAGGCCAACAGGCACCTCGTGCTTACGCCGGCGCCCCTGGGTTCGCAGTGCCCGCGGTCCTCCTGCGGGTGCCCACGGGGAAGCCGATGCAGGCTGGGGAACGAGCGCGGCAGCGGCGCGTCCCAAAAGGAGAGAGGCCGAATTTAAGTGCCCCTAATCCGAGTGAATGACGGCTGCGTGAACGGGCAGGAAGCGTCCAGCTCCTGGGACCATGGTGCCTGCCCCTCTGGCTTCCTCCTGACCAGCCCCTCTGCTCCTGTGACTCAAGGCTCCGCCGGTCCAGGAGGACAGGAAAGGGGTTCCCTGAAGGGATCACTGGAAAACACTTTATGAAACAATAACAAATAGAAAATCAAGATACTGAGCAAAAACATAATGACAAGTGGTTTTTTTCTTTCCATGTGACCCTTTATTTCCAGTCAGGACGCGCATAAACACACTCTTGGGTCCAAATGCTGAGAAACTCTTTCTCCAAATACTTGTTGCAAGCTGAGCAGAGCAGGAAGTGATGAAGAGAGAAAGGAATGCCGCAGATCCCAGATGGACGGAGCCAGCTGGGGACTCAGGAAGCCAAGCGAGGTCTCCTGACCATCCCCTCCCACGACTGCTCAAGGAGTCACCGTCTGCAGCAGACCCAGCTCTGCTCTGGGGGGAAACGTGAAATCGTCACCCTGGCAAGGCTTCGCCTCTTCCAGATGTGTGTGCACTGGCTGCCACTCAGGAGGGGTGAGAAGAGGCTCCCCCAGCAGCCTGGCTCCGGGTTTGCCCCCACGAACCTGGAGGGGCACAAGAGCCCGTGTGTGCACCTGCCCCAGGTGAACACGCAGAAGGACCTTCTCATCCAAACCCACAGAACTGCCCAAGGTTCGCCTTCTCCTCGGCGGCACCAGACGCCCTGAGGGGCGCAGCTCACCGTCTGCGGCCCCAGTGCCAACGCCAGCAGCGGCCCCCTTCTGCTCGTTCCACTGTACCCTCCCGAGTGGCTCTGCCCAGCCAGAGTCCCCGGAGCCCGTCAGACGGGGAGGCCCGAGAGCAGCCAGCTGATAAACAGGCCCAGCTTGTGGGCCCGGGAAGCGAAAGTCTTCTGATTCAAATACAAAAAATTAAAGACTCAAAAGCAACTGTAAAAAAACTCTCAAGTCATAGAAAGTGGAAAGGTAGGGGTCCAAGCACAGAGACCCCGGGTGCCCCCAGAACTCACCCACGGCCCCCTGGGAGCAGCTCATGGGGCCATGGGACTCGCTGCAGCGCATCTGTGGCCTCTACCATGTCAAACAGAAGAAAAAAGACAGGGCTGCTTGAGAGACAGGAGCTCCTCTTAAACGCCACGCAGCCCACCACGCCCTGTGTGGCCAGGCCCCAGTGCCACAGATCTCAGCAGGGGACAGAGCCGTCGCAAGGGCTGTGAGTCTCCCTTATGTCCCCAGCCTCCCACCACACCGGGTACACGGCGTCAGGCACCTCTACCCCGAGACAGGCCACAGGGCCCCGTGTGTGTGAGTGGTGTATGCCCATGTGTATGTGTGTGTGTGCGGTGTGCCATGTGTGTACATCAGTACATCTGTGTGTGCACCTGTGAGTGTATTCTGTGCGTATGCATGTGTATAGAGTGTGCCCATATATACACATGTGTGCACCTGTGGTCTGTGCATGTATGTGAGTATAGTGTGCCCACGTGTACACACGTGTTACCTGTGTGTTCTGTGCCTGTGTGTATGGTGTGCCATGTACACGTGTGCACCTGTGTGTGCTCTGTGAGTGTTTGTGTATGCAGTGTGCCCATGTGTATGCACGTGTGCATGTGTGCTGTGCCCGTGTCTACATGTGTGCAAACATGTGTTCTATGCACACATACGTGTGTTCTGTCGTGTGCCCATGTGTATACATGTGTGCAAACATGTGTGTGTTCTGTGCACATCTGTGTGTGCACACACAAAACCATGTTCCAACAGGAGGCGGCCTCATAGGAAAGTACAGATGGATGACTGCCTCCCTCAATTAAACCCTCCTCCCCATGGGATGTAGCCGTGAGGAAAGTTCCAGAACACCTGTGTAAGTCTGACCAACTCTTGGACATACTGCATGTTGTGCTAAGGATCTCCCATGTAAACATCATACGGGCAGAGTTAACTGCCCTTGAAACTCACCCCGTAAAGTAATAAAACAGCCAATTATTGTTCCTAAGTAAAAAAGGACTCGTGGGGGGACACACGGGGGGCTCAGTCATTAAGCATCAGCCTTTGGCTCAGGTCCTGAGCCCAGGGTCCTGGGATCGAGCCCCACATCGGGCTCCCTATTCAGTGGGGAGCCTGCTTCTCCCTCTCCCTCTGCGTGCCACTCCCCTTACTCATGCTTTTTCTCTCCCTCTGTCAAATAAATCAGTAAAATCTTTAAAAAAAAAAAAAAAAACTATGCCTGGCAGTCAGCCCCAGGACAGACCGGCAGGGCCTCATGAGTAAACAGGGCTTCCCAGCCTCAGCCCCACGTGGTCTGGAATTCCCCAGTGGGACCCTCACCCCAAAGACCATGGGAAAACCAGCCGGGTCACAGCACACACCCCAGACCTCAAAACAAGTAGAGGGCTTGGCCAGGTCCCCTAGGGTCTTCACACTGATGGGTTTTCCAGAACCAGCTCATATTCCTGGATCTCTGTCTGACCCCAGACTTGGAAAGCCCCAGTTTAGCTGAGCCAAAATAAGCAGGTGCTCCGAGGCTTAGGGGCCTGGGGCTGACCTACCCTCTGAAGCCCCACTGGACCCATCTTCCACCTGCCGCAAAGCCACGCCTTCTCTGCCTGCCTCACCCAGAGAGCTTTCCCTGCACTAGGTAAGGTCGGCACCTGGGGGGGTGGGGAGAGTGGGAGCACCCGACCAGGAGGAGGGATGATCAGACAGAAGCCTGAGGGCGGGAGTCAGGGAGAAGAAGGGCTGCCCATGGGGGCACCTTCTTCTGAAGCAGGTCTCAGGTGCTCCAGGCAGCTCAAGACCCGACTCAGCAGGGAAGTGGGTCAGCAGGCTCTGAGCCCCTGGCTAGCCACACATTCACACGACAGGCTCATTCTGCTAAGTCCCCTCAGTGCTCATTTAAGGGTTCGCTAAGGAGGAAGGCATGGGTGGGAAGGCAGCTATCTCCTGTCTGAGGAAGTAATTTGGTAACACACCCAAGAAGGCAGTTCCACCCGAACCACAAAAGTGCTGGGTCTTGGACGTGGCAAGTCCATCACGAGCCAACTGGGCAGCCACAGGCTCTCTTGCTAGTGTGCTTTTGGAAAAGTCACCAGCTTCTCCGAGCCTCAGAGGTGGGAGCCGGTTAGAGTATCTGTCCTGTGCACTGCACAGAGTCGTTAGAAGATCGGATAGTGTGTTTGCAGCTCCCTAACCAGTGACCAATCCGGTGGACTGAAAACGGACAAAATCAAACAGACCTTCTGCTCTTGTACCTCCCAGAAGTGGATTCAGGACTGAAAACAGAAACCACAAGAGCTAAAAAAGGAAAACGAATCTTTTTCCTCAGACGAAAGGAAACATACAACAAAGCCACAGAGATCTCAAGGCACACGTCACAGTCCTCACCCACAGGGTGCATTTTTATTAGGATGGACAGGACAAGAAAGGAGGAATCAGCCCTGACCCAGCCAGCACACTAGACAACTGGTCCACATGGAGGGCATACCCAACTGGGCCCACACTGTAACTCAGAAAATCATGGCATCCCAAAAACAAAGCTCCAGAAAGAAATAGACGATGAACACTCTCAACTCTGCTAAATGTCCTGAAGACTCCAGAAGCCAGACCCCCATCCCAGGAGGCCGCCCACCCTAGAGACTGAGAAAGGGGGAAGGTGGTTCTCAAGAAAAGCCTGGTGACCGGGTCCTGCTCCTGGTGCTAAGGGAGTCCCAGAGGCAACTGCAGCTGCAGAGGACATGGGGGCTGGGTGGCCTGAGGGGAGAGCAGCCCCAGCCACGGTCTCCAGGCCGAGTTACCCCTGAGTCTAAGAAAGATCTGGCCACTTCGCTTACTTTTGGGTTTTATCCCACTGGCAACGGGGGCCAACACAGAATAATGCTTCACATTTTGGATAACAGGAACAGAAACAATGTGAAGAGGAAAAAACAGCCACGAGAGTCATTCCTTGACAGACTAAGGAGTGAAGGGTACTGTTCTGTTTCTAGAAAAAGTTCTGTTTTACTGCATAACTTGAGCACAGCCTCCAGCCTCCTTCAGAGGAGTGTGCTGCCCCTCACCATGTGGTTCAGATGAGAGATGCACCACGTGTGCCTTGTGTGTGAGATGTATCACGTGAAGTTCAGATGTGTGAGATGCAGCACGTGTGGTTCGTGTATGAGATGCACCACATGTGGCTCGTGTGTGAGATGCACCGTGTGGTTCAGATGTGTGAGTTGTACCACGTGTCGCTCAGATGTGCAAGACATACCACGTGTGGGTCAGATGTGAGATGTACCATGTGGCTCGTGTGTCAGCTGTACCACATGTGGTTCAGATGTGTGAGCTGCACCACGTGTGGCTCAGATGTGTGAGATGCACCACGTGTGGCTCATATGTGAGATGTGCCATGTGGTTCGTGTGTGAGATGCACCATGTGTGGTTCAGATGTGACATGCAGAATAACTGACCAGCTGTATCGGGATGCAGCAGTCCCCAGAGAGGGGTTAAGCTTACTGGAAAACTGAAACCAGGAGCACCTTAGTGTCTCAGTCAGTTAAGCATCTGACTCTTGATTTCGGCTCCGGTCATGATATCAGGGTCGTGAGATCAAATCCTGGGTCAGGCTCCTCACTGGGCAAGGAACCTGCTTCTCCCCCTCTCTCTCTCGCTCTGCCCCTCCCTGTCCACAAGTGCTGGTGTGCACACTCATGTGCTCTTTCTCTTTCTAAAAAAAAGAAAACTGAAGCCGGCAATGCTAAATTTCAGAATGGACAGACCCACAGCCCCGGGGAGTCCAGCCCTGAGCAGAAACACACCTCGTCAAACAAGGAATCACTATCTTTGGTCCCACAGTCAGCTTGATGGACCAGCACTCCTAGCAAAGACAAAACATACACTCCAACCAAAACCTGTCCAGACACCGAGGCCCGGGTGGGCCCGAGGGTTGACCCGACGAACCTTGCGTCCGGCCGTGGCGCAGGCCGGGCAGCCGGGACCGGGGACGCTCCTCTCCTGATTTCTAAGGGCGGTAACGGGACCCGGACTGCGCGGGAGTCTGAACGTGTTCACCGGTCGTTCCGCACGCCGCCTCACGCTTCGAGAACAGTGCGGGCCGCCTGTCGTGGAGGACGTCACTTTAAACACCCTTCCATCGGCGTCCGGCTCTCCACACGTCGGAGCGACCTGAGGACACTCACCAGCGGCCCGGCCCTGCGCTCCCCCAGCGCCACGTTCGCTCCAGCACCCGGTCCGCCGTTTCCGGACTCCGACGGCGGCCCCACTCCCAACGCTCCCGCACCTGTCAGCGATCGAGGCCAATCATTTTACCTTTCTGGGCCTTTCCTCTCCGAAAGGTTATTCTTTCCATTTATTTTTTTAAAGATTTTATTTATTCATTTGACAGAGAGAGAGAGATCACAAGTAGGCAGAGAGGCAGGCAGGGAGGGGGAAACAGGATCCCTGCCGAGCAGAGAGCCCCATGCAGGGCTCGATCCCAGGACCCTGGGATCATGACCTGAGCCAAAGGCAGAGGCTTAACCCACCGAGTGATTTTTAAGCTCTTCATGGGCCCATCTGTGTGTGTAATTCTATGTGTGCCTCATGGCAATACCCTCGAGCTTCCGCGGAGGCTCTTCTCCGCTCCGCCAGCCTCGGCTTCCACGCTCCCCGCCACAGCGGTACGGCTGGCAGGCTGTGTGCACCTCTATGTCCACAGCCATGCATGTGTGTCTCCGTTTGACTGTTCTTTGAGGGGTGACCTTAGGTAGATTTTTCTGCGTTTTGTTTCTTTTTCTAGGCCTGCCCCTTGGAGCTTCCTGCGCATCACCCAGCCCGGCCTGGCTCTAAGTCTTCCCTCTGGAAGCTGCATGGACTCCCACACTCGGGAACCCACGGTACAATCCCCCTTTCGGTCAGTGTTTACTCTGTCCACTCTTCACTAGTGTCCATTTGCTAGCAGATCATTTCGTGTGGCAGATCCCTCCTACACATGACCACCCGCTGCTTAGCGCACATCAGTCCATCATGGTGAACTCCCCCCCCCCCCCCGGCCGTGCAGACACAGACCCCCTCTCCACCGTCAGGGTGTGGAAGACCAGACCATCAGGGAAGACCCCTGCTCAAGCATGGTGGTCCCCCCTCTGTTCTTGAGCCTCAGACCTTGCAGGAGCAGCCACCCCTGCAAGACAGGACATCAAGTCCCCACAAGGCTCACCCTGAGACCAAAGGACCAGCCACACACAGCACCGGCCATGCCAGCCGCGCCGGCCACCACATTGTCCCCCCAGTGGCATCTGTGCAGATCTACACCACACACTGGCTCCCCCCCTTCTCAAAAACTAAGGCCGGCTCACAGCCACTTTCTCCCTACGCCTTTCCTGACCTCACCCACGTGCAAACACACACCTGAAGTCCAGCTCTCTCTTAACTGATGCGCCCAGCTACAGTGGGAACGCCACTTTGTCCCATGACTAACAGAACAGCCACAGACTGGCCTGGAAGTCACCCCTTCCTGCCTAGAGAAATGGAGCAGGCAAGTGCCCTTAATCACACAGGCTTACTAACGCCACAAAAAAGGCCTTACTCTCCACTTGGACAAAGAAACTGAGGCAGACAGGGTTCAGAAGATTTGCCTCAAGTTGTAGAATTAGTGAGAAAGACAGTCTTGGGTCCGGGCCCCCAGGTGCTGTCAGTCACGCCCGCCTCTCCTCGCAGGCTCCCGGGGACTCCTGTCCCTCCCACCACCTGACTGAGCTCTCCTGTGCCTCAGACAGCAGGAACCCACCTCCAGGGTCACTAGGAAGGGGGAGGTGCACTCACAGCCTCACTTTCAAGGGCAACTTGCAAACCTCAACTCTCAAGTGTTCGCAGCTACTGCTTCTGTTTGCTTCCGGCAAACACATCTGTCTCCTCTCCAAACATGACGAAAACATGACAAGCCGATGCCCTGATTCCCCAATGCCTTCAGGGAGGTGTGACTGCCTATATGCTCGGAGGCCTCACTAGTTTCAGAGAAGCAAATCTGAACGCTCCTTCCAAATGCGACCTTCCGGCCACATGAGTCCGCCCACAGGAATCCATGCTCTGCTCACCTGCCCGACACCTTTTCCCAAAGCGTAAGTGTTGCCAGTGGCCCTGCTCAACAAACCATCCCTGGATTTCTGTTCAAGACCACATCTCCACAATTCCTCGCCTCTCCAACATCCACCCTGGAAGCCCCAGGCAGTGACTACAAGGCTCAGGACAGCAAGGGCAGTGCCCTGGGCCTCCAGTCCCAAGAGACAGTGGTCCTGTTACCTCTTGACCCCAGAAATCACCACTTCTGTCTTTCCCAGCCCTTCACTGTACCCCACCATTCAAATCCAGGGTCACACAGAAAGCCAGACCGGGATAAGTGGTGAGAGCAAGACCATCAGCATCAGCGTAAATCCCAGCTCCACTCGTACAGACTCGGTGACTCTGGGCAGGTAAACGAAGTCATGTGGTCTCCCTTCCTCAACTTCAACGTCACAGGCTCGTGAGAACGTGCATGAAAATGACATAACACCTGCAAACCAGATCCCGAGAGTCTGCAACTCTGCCCACACCACACATGGGCACAGCAAGCCCAGGCCTTCCCACGTAAAACCCGGAGACGCGAACTAAAATCACACTTGGCCCCTGAGCCCGGCTGCTCCCCTGACATACCCCAGATCTGCACACTAGTCCTTGGGGGTTAAAAATAGCACAGGCAGCTAGCTGAGCTCGGTTAATAGAATATCCAGGTTAATTTTAGCATCAGAGTGCTCAAGAGAATACAGAATCCCTGATGCCAAGAGCCGTGTGTGGCCTGCCCCTTCGCCCACTGTCAAACACACACACAATGAAAAAGCCAACATCACTGATGTCACTGCCTTATATTCACAAAATGTTTTCTCTCATTGGGAAAACCACATCTTCCTAGCCCCATGAAGACCCTACTACCAACAATAACTACTCTAACTTAGCAAGCAGGCCGCCACCACCTCTGACCCTTACAGGACCCTGTGAGGAGCACAGTACTGCTTCCCATGTAGGAAATCTGGTTAAAGATCCCACTTTTAACAGAGCCCCTGTGGTCTGGGCCATCTCCACCACACTCCTCCAAAGCAGCCATCTGGCCAAGGGAGGTGCCGGCCAGAGACCCTCAACCACCATTTCCTGCTCTCACCTCCCTCAGTTCCCTGCCAAGGGACCTCTTGTTCTGGTGGGATCGTGTTTGTGTCTGGCTGGAGGGAAGGCACAAGGCTGGGGCAGGCTCGCCTGGGCCCACAGCACCCACACCCTGCAGGGCCATGTTTTTCTGAATAGGAGGAGCTGTCAGTTCTGATGTGCCATCGATCTTCTCGGCCAGACAAGTTGTACTCTTACAGAGCAGGAACGCTGAGAGCATGCTCGGAGCCCAGTGGAGCCTGAGAGGCTCCATGTAGATGGAAGGGAGAAACAGGGAATAGAGGGAATCCTGTGGCAAGGAATCAGGCAGAGTGGCTCATATGGAACATACACGCCAACACACCAAGCAGATCCAAACTGGGCCCTCAAGCCTGATGATGAAAACCATTAACAAGGCAAGAGGGCTTTTCTCACTCTTGAGTTCAAGGATAGGATTTTTTTTTTTCTAGCCCAAGAGAAAAACCTTTGTATATTGCTCTTAATTGAACACTTTATAAGGATAAGATGATACTTTTAAAATCCAGAGGTAACTATTATGGGAAAAGAACATACCCCTGGGAAGCAAGGCTATACCACAATGCCTAAAGGGGCGTCATGTCCAAAATAACACAGAAGAGCTCTGGCTGTGGTCCCCCGCACACTCCCTACCCACAGTCGTCAAGCTGCTTCCCCTCTGGCACCAAGGCCCTGACTCATGGAAAGTCAGAGAAGCAACTTCCTCAAAGTTACCACCTCAGAGGAAGTGCATTTGGCCTTAGCCCACAAGAGATACTAGTACAAAAACAGTAACAATTGTTCCCAAAGGTAGACAATGTTTCAGATTTTTAAGTGTGTGGAAGAACTACCCAAAACACCTGCAAGATTTCAGTGGAGAAAGCCACAGGTTCTTCAAGACAAGGACTCAGAACAGTTACAATAAAAACGCCTCAGTCTGATGTGGCTTTTGCAAAAGGTGGAAGGGCGAGAGAAAGGGGAGAGGAGAACAAGGAACAGATTCTTCCCATTGTCCCCAGCCTTCGCCTGTCAATGAGACAAGGACCACCACACAATCCAAAACTATTTAAGAATTAAAGGCCAAGGCCCTGATACCTAAAACACGCTTCATCCCCCCAAAAATGTTCTGCCTTTTTTCTTAGCAGCAGGAGTAGTAACATTGCTTACTAGTCTAACTTCAGGGAGAAATTTTCTTTCTCTGTTTTCTGACAGCGAGGGGTGCGCATTAATGCCAGCCAGAACAATCCCGTCTTGTGCGTCCCCACCGGATGCAGCAGACAATTACTGCGTGCATCTTGCAAATGGAAAAATGAGGCTATGGACGGGGAGGCCACTTGCTCTGGGCCAGCCAGCCAGCCAAGAGCACACGGGCGTGCGGCCAGCTAGCCTGGAGACAACGTTCAGAGATGAATGGACGGCCTGGCCAGTGTGTCCCCAAATGAGGAGAGGCCAGTGTGCATGTGACCATGCGTGTGTATGACTCATGCGTGTCTGCTCCTCTCCCAGATCAACTCTGGTGTTTCTCGTCATCTTGTGCCTTTAAGACCAGGGCATTCAGGCAAGTCAGAGGCAACACTGGCCACAACAGACAACCAAGGAGAGAAATCAAGAGCTCAGCACACCACCTTCCATGCCCAGAACCATCCTGATCCCATTCTATTAAAGGCTCTCCCTTGAGTCAGATGAGACTAAGCCCCAACCCAGTGCACCCAGTTCACCCTCAGGGCTGCAGCCCAGCCTCGAACTCAGAAGCCTGGCCAAGACCACCCAAACACAGAAGTATGCCGTGCCGTGCTGTGTGTAGCCCCTTGCTCTCTGACCGCCCCCCCCCCCCCCCCGATAACAAGGGGAGACACTGTATCTCCCTCTTACAGCTCAGCATTGTGCACTGTGATGAGGACCCTCGGAGGAAAGAGAGACAAGAGCTTCTTGGAGATGGAACAACACCCAGGGAGTTGGATGCTGGTGCTGTTCTCACTGCTACAGCCCTCAGACCTGGGGAAGGGGCTCCAAAGCTCCCAACAGCACCTTTTCCCCTTGGGGTTAGAGATGGCAGATGTTTCCATCACTGCACTACTCCAAAGCTGAGCTGGGTGGTTCTCTCCCTCGTTGAAAGTGGAACACAAAACACAGAAAGCCTAACCAAGCGGTGTCTCCAAACCCTCTTCCTTCCACACGAGGCCCCTCTCTTTCAGATCCAGAACCCACCCACAGACAAGGCCAGTGGGGCTGCTCTCCCGCATCTCCAGGGGTCTCCTCACTCCCCTGCCTCCTGTACTGTACCACTCTGGAAAGAAATCAACACCACTGTTCCAGAACTCTCCTGGAATTGAATGTCAGAATGACAGTGCCTGGCCTGAACCACAAGGTCCTCAGACCCACTCCTGCCTGCTGTACGCAGAAAACCTGGCACACTCCTCCACAACCAGACCCCCACGCCAAGGTCCCCCTCCTGCTCCCTTGATCCAGGAAGCATCTGGAACCCTCGGGGGTGATGTCCCTCACACTCCCGGTTGCTGAGTGAGGGCTCTGGGCCAGAGGGCCTTGGCAGAGGCAGTGTTCCCGCCCCCGCTTCAGCGGCTTGCCCCGTGGAATCTCTCAGTGTGAAAGTGACAGCAGATTTCACCCGAGTGAACACGAGAAATCGGCTGCAGGCAGACTGGAGCCCGAAGATCTGCTACATCCAGTCCCCAGTGCTTCTCCGCCAAGTATCCACAGTGTCTCGGTGATGATCCTCGAACCAAAATAAAGCCGACAGGAAACGACACGCGGATTGGGGCGGCTGGAATTCCTCCGGCAGCATCAAATGTCATCAACAACGGACAGTCCCTGGGTGCCTGGCTCTGTTCCCAGCGGCCCCTTTTCACGTGGGGAGAGCAGGGACCGCGGACGCCAGGGGACCCCGAGGACGAGCAACACTGCGGGTCCGCCGAAGGCTGTTCTCTCTCCCGGGACGTTTACGGCATCGCTGTGTGACAGTCACTCCGGACAAGGATCTTGTTTTTAGGAGGCAAAGCACTTGCCCACCGCCCTCCGGAGACAAACAGCGGCGGGCAGACGCGGGCCTCTCCGGAAGGCCCCAGCAAGTGCGGACGAGCCTCCAGCGCGCCCTGGAATCCGCATTTCACGCCCTCCCCAGGCCCGGACGGCGACGCGGCCTGCACGGCAGGCGCCGGTGGCCCTGAGCCCCTCCGGCCGGGTCTCAGCGGAGGGGGCCTGGGCGCTCCCCGCCTCCCCGCGCGAGGAGCTGGGGCCGGGCGTGCAGCGCACATCCGCCGCGGGCCGCGCACGCACAGCCGCGAACACGCACAGCCGCCCCCAGGCCGCGCGCCCCGCACCGCCCGCAGACGGAGCCGGGCCCACGCCCCCGGGGCACGCGTGGAGGGAAGCGTCCGGGAGCAGCCGCGGAGCGGAGACGCGACTCCGCGGTCCGCCCAGCCGCCCACGGACACGCACGCCCGCAGGCTCCCGCCGCGTCCCGCCCCGCACTGCCCCGCACCGCCCCGCACCCGCGTCCGCGCTGCCAGGCCCGCCGCCGGGGAGGGGGCGCGCGGCGCTCACCGATCTTGATCTTCACGCTCTGGAAGACCCGCAGCCCCTCCTCCTCCACCGCCATACTGCGTCGCCCGCCCGGGAGCCCGCGGGCCTCCCCGGATCCGCGCGCCAAGCCCCGCGGAGCAGCCGCAGCCCGAGCCGCGGCGCAGTCCCAGCGCTCTGCGCCAGACCCCGCGCGCCACCGCCGCCCCGCCCCGCCCACCGGCCTGCCCCGCCCCGCCCACCGGCCTGCTCCGGCTCCCCATTGGCCGCGACTCCAGAGAGGCGGGGCGCAACTGTTCCGCCCGCAGCGCGGTCCCAGCTGCCCATTGGCTGAGGCCTAGGAGGCGGGAGCGAGACGGCTCCGCCCGCGGAACAGCGCCAGCTCCACATTGGCCGAGGCTCGGGGAGGGGCGGAGTCGGTCTCGGGAGGGCTCGGAAGGGACCGGCCGGTAGAGGGACGCGAAATGGGGAAGAACCGCGCGGGGAGGCTAGAGAAGGGATGGAGAACCGGGTGCGGGGGAGGCCCGAGGAGACCGGGGGGGGGGGACCGGGAGAGGGGATGGTGGGGACCTGGCTGGGGGTGGGGGTCGGGGATGGGGGAGCTAGGAGGGGGAATGGGGGAAAACGGGCGGGGAGGGGCTAGGGATGGGGAGACCCCGGTGGGGGACCCGGTGTGGGGCGGAGCGGGGAGGGGCGGGGAGGGGCGAGGAGGTGGAGGAGGCCGAGGAACCAGAAGCGGGAATGGAGGAAATGAGGGGGGAGGGGGAGCGAGGATTGGGGGAACCCCGTGGGGCGAGGAGCCCAGGATAGAAGGAAGCCAGATGGGAGGGCTGGGGGTAGCCGGGCAGCGGAATGCAGTGGGACGGGGCAGGGGCACGGGGGAAGGAGGGAGACCCTGAGGCTTGGAAGAGCGTCGTCTAGATTAATGTACTCAAAATCCTGAATCCCAGACATCCCTAAATCTTCTGGACCTGAGAGGCGTCCCACCTCTCCCTGTTACAGACAAATGCTCTCTGTGTTTGCTGGTGACTGCGGAGACCTGTGCAGGACGGTGGTCCACCGGGGGCCTCCGGCTCCACGCCTCCACCGTGTCACCATCTCCCCACTGGAGACAGGCGGGATCAGACAAAGGAAGAAGGTCTTGTCTGCAAAGGAGCCTCACAACCAAGGGGACGTGTGCGCAAAGGGCTGGAGGAAATAAACCCAAAACCAGATCCAGAGAACGTTGGATTTGGGCAGGGAGAACAAAAAGGTAGATCAGGTTAGAGTATACTGATATGGGGTCATTCAATTATGGGAGAGGATTTGTCACTTGGCAAGTACCCCGCGCCTCTGGCATGGCCTTTGGAAGCTCGGAACAAGTGATATCCCGCACTAAGTGGGAATGCCATGGTCGTGGCAGACAGCAGGGGAAAGCACGGCAACGCTCAGAGAAGCCACACAGGAGAGTAAATACACTCCTATGACTGGGAAAGCTCGTTGCGAACTAGGTTCCCTGGAAAGCCTGGAGGACACTTCATGACAAAAGTGGTGAGGACTATACAGGTGAGAGTCTCCGCAGGAGGTGGCCATCGTAGGACTGACCTGAGGGTACAGATGCCAGTATAGACAGCACTGGGCTCGCTGATAGCAGTGCCGGTGATCAGATAGTGACATACTAGAGGCCAAGCCGTGGTGTTTCACCATCAGAAGCAAGCCAGGTGCTATCATATACTGAGCAGCAGGACTGGAGTGACAGCCGGGGCACTTCGAACTGCACAGGGCTGCCGAGATGGTCAGCCGGACGTGCTGTCAGGAGCAAGGCAGTTGCTGGCCGATGAGAGGGTGGTTCCATCCATACAGCCAAAAGCAATCAAAGACAGGTATCAGTAGCTGAAGAAATGTGCCCAATAAAACATCACAGTCCCTTGCCCAGTTTTCAGATGTGAGCCTGTTTTCATCCCCAGAGCCCACCAAGTGGGAGAGAGGAGCTGGCAATACATATGCATGGTAAGGGTTCCCCTAGGACACCTCCCCCCAGCAAAGGCACCTGTGGCCATTTACCTAGACATTTCAAACACTACTGGCCTTCAAGTCATGAGACACAGGGACCCAATGTGTAGAAAAAGATTTGTGAGGTCTAGGGAATGAGTGGAGCCCTGGCCCCAGCAGGACTCACAGGGAACACTCCCCCTCCCACCCTGCCCCAGTTACCACTGATTTCCTCTGGCACTGAAGGTAAAATTGACGCAGACATATGTGACAGTTGTCAGAAAGCCCACATTGGTTCCTTGGTGTGGGGGTGAAGAGTCATCCCAGGAAGGAAGGCCAAGTAGGGTGCTAGGATGGAAAATAAAAACAATAACACATACTGCGGAAACAGACCAAGACTGCCCTTAAAGAACTCATGGGTTATTTAATTGGCCAGTTCCCCCTCTGAGACCAGATATGTTCTGGGTGGTGACAGTAGACCAGCTCAACCACACAGCAGTCCCAGCCGTAGCTGCTGTGCCACCTCAGCCTCTGGCCGGAGTGTGTGGCCATGGAGCCAAGATGTCCACGCTTCACCACCCTCAAGAAGGAGAATCCGAAGCAATTTACATCACATGGTGTAGACTAACACATAACCTGTCCCACTGGGAGGCTTTCCTGCCCTCTGTTACAGTATAGTCCAAGGAGACCTGGACCATCCGAACAGGCTTCAGAGTGTTAACTTGGGGGACACCTGGGGGGCGCAGTTGATTAACCGTCTGCCTTCAGCTCTGGTCACGATCTCAGAGTCCCAGAATGGAGCTCCACATCGGGCTCTCTGTTCCACGGGGAGTCTGCTTCTCCCTCAGCTCTGCCTGCCTCTCTGCCTGCTTTTTCTCTCTCTCTCTCTCTCTGTCAAATAAGTAAATAAAATATTTTTTTAAAAAGTGGGTGCGCCTGGGTGGCTCAGTCAAGTGTCTGCCTTTGGCTCAGGTCATGATCCTAGGGTCCTGGGATTGAGCCCTGTGTTGGGCTCCCTGCTCTGTGGAGAGCCTGTTTCTCCCTCTCCCACTCCCCCGGCTTGTGTTTCCTCTCTCGCTGTCTCTCTCTCTCTCTTTCTCTGTCAAATAAATAGTCTTTTTAAAAATTAAAAAAGAATGTTGATTTGGTTCAGTATGTTGATGACATTTTAGTCTCACCAGATGAGCAAGAAGCTGGTCGTTCATTGGAGGCTTTGGTGAGACATAAGCACTCTAAGACACACGTGCTCAGACTTTGTAGAGATTCAGGGGTTCCACACATCAGTGAGGCATCATGTCCCTGAGTATGTACTTTTCTTTCCCTCTCAACACAGAGATCCACACAGCATACTTTTAGAATTCCTCCCTCAACAAAACTCAACCTCCAAAGAAATGTGCCGTACCATGTCTTCTCAAAAATGTTCTGCACAAAGGAAGTGATCATTAATTTTCTAAATTAAAATCTGTTCTTTTAGAGTTTTGATGGAAAGGAACAGGAAGACAGGGGCATCTGGCTGGCTTAGTCGGTGGTGTATGAGACTCTTGATCTTGGGGTTGTGAGTTTAGGCCCCACATTGGGTGTGGAGCCTACTTAAAAAAAAAGGAAAGAAAGAAACAGGAAAACATTGGGGGATTAAAGGAAAAGATGAGGGTTTTGTTGAAAGTTTATAACTTTGTTTATAACTCACAGTTACACTTTCTCTCTTTGACAGAATCTCTTCTGCACTCCCCCAAAAATATTTCTTGAAAAGTATCAATCTATCAATAAGTAGATATTTATGAATTGCTAAGACATCATAATTACATCATCTATTATTCATATTTGACCAAAATACTTTCAAAGGATTTGAAGTGGCATAAAATAAATGACCAGTATATAACAGAATGATTTTTAAAGGGGCAAAGAAAGCATTGAAGGAAGAAGCTGTTGTGTCAAATGTCGACAGTGGAAACAATCAGTTATATCTTATAAATGGAAGTATATCCATTTTTCTGGAAAAACATAGCCAACTAAGCAATATGGAATTTTTTTCCCTAGGGATATTCAGCACGTTAGGGAAGGAGGTTTCCAATCTCAGGGACTGACCTTCGTGGACATGCTCACGGCAGCAGCGGGCAGACAGCAGAAGCTCCACTAACACTTGTGGACTAGATGTACTGGCTTCTCCCGCTGCCTCATGGAGAACTCAGGGACATACTGTTAATCCATAACTCTCGAGTAAGGTCTGCTCAGGCTCTCAGGAGTCATGGAGTACAGCTCTCGAGGCCTGAGCGTCCAGGAAAGAGGGCTTTCCAAGAGTCTAGACGGACGAGCCCTGAAACACCTTTGAAGAGCATTTCTCAATTATTAGTTGCTTGGGCCACACAGAGGACAGAAGTGGGAGAGTGGACACGTCTACACTAAGATGCCTTCTGGATGCTTAGAGCCCAGATGGTGTCTGGCTGGTAGAAAGCAGGCCTAGTGCTCCGAGAGCAAGTGGGCCGAGCGTGGACACTCGGCCTGTCCACCCTGAGGAGGCACCAGTAGGCCAGGCTGCGCACACCACCAGCCCTTGGGGAGCACGAAGGCCAACCCACCCGCCCTCATCACAGCGAGACAAGGAACTGTGCGCCTGGAAACTGGAAGGAAGGGACATCCTATCTGGCTGGAAGCAGAGAAAAGCAAGTGGGATATTTTCCAGTCTCTCCTCCTGCTGTGGCAATTGAAGATGCCTTTTGAAACCCAGAGATAAGAGGGAAGTGGCCAGGATCCGTGAGTCACGTTGGAGGGCCACCGGGATCTACAGCCGTGAAAGTGAAAGATACGAAAGCAAGAAATGAACTTCCCACTTCTTATTGGGTAAAACCAAACCAACTAAGGAATCCACATAGCCCAGATCCACGTCCTGACCAATAAAATCCTCACTTGGGCTCGGCACCCAGTGTGGAACCTGATCAAGATTCTCTCTCTCCCTCTCCTTCTGCCTCTCTCTCTCTCTCTCTGTAAGAAAAAAAAAAAACCTCCATCAATCCCAAACCCCAACCCTAACCCAACCCTGTCCCAGAAAAAGCTCAAAGGAAAAGGGTTCCTGATTTACACCATTTGGGATGGGGATTTGCTGTCAAGACTGTTCTGACTCTCAATACTCAGCAGGATCATGGCACAAACTCCAAAGGAGAAAAATCCCAGGGCTCTGGAAAATTCGTCTGACCCACAGACATGTCCTCCGGGAAACCAGCACTGGAGACCCAGAGCAAGTGTAGCAGCAAGTCTCAACCTTTTGCCCACATGGTCCCGTCAGGCAAACTGATGGTGTCAGTGCCCGGGAAGAGCTGGTCCTTTTGTAAGACATTAGATTCAGAGACCCAGCACAATAGGAAAGACTTTAAAGGGGCCAAAATGGGGGCACGTGGGTGGCTCAGTCAGTTGGGCATCAGGCTCTGGGTTTCAGCCTGGGTTGTGATCATGCAGTAGTGAGGACAAGTCCCGCATTGAGTTTGGTGCTTGGTGAGGAGTCTGCTTCAGAGTCTCTCTAAAATAAATAAATAAATAAATAAATAGATTGATTAATTAAGTCTTTAAAAAATAAAAGTGCAAAAATATACATGTGTGCCCATCATTATAGCACAAGTATTTTTATTTCTCTGCTCCTGTCAAGGTTTTATTAGTATTTACATACAATCCCACACAGTGGCCCAAGAATTTGTACACGTAACTCTGTTTAGCAATTCGTTTATTCAGCCTTTAGTGAGCACCCAGCGTGTCTCTGGAAGCTGCTGGGTGCTGTGGAATTATGGGAGAAACACAGCACACCCCTCACCCCAGGGCCTTGAGTCACCCACACAGTTTCCATGCCTGCGCTCCGCTCAGTGTGGACCCACAAACCAGAGAAACAGAAGAAAAGGTCCAGGGAGCAGCGCCTCTCCTCAGCGGGGAGCCTGGAAGTCGCCAGCACTCCCCATGGCCTCAGGGCGGCACCAGGGGGAGTGGATGGTGGTGGCCACTGAGAAGGAAATCTGCCAGAGTGCGTGTTACCGGGGCCAGTGACCACAGAGAGGAAGAAAGACAAAGCTGGGGGCTCGGGAGCAAACACAGGACGCGTGGGTGTTGGTACATCTCATGTACCTTCGAGCATGAAAAGTGAGGGACTGACTGCTCAACCCCACGCGTGGGCTGTGACGTTCCACCCATTTTCAACTCTTCCAAACACAATGATGTGAACATAACGGGTGCCCCAGGATATTTCTAAGTGTCTTTGTGAAGTGGGGACAGGTGGCGCCTGGGACCAGGGCGATCAGACCGGACTCCGCCAGCCCCCCTCCCCCAACCCGGGCTCCTAGTGGCTTTTTCATCTCCCCCCTCCTCCCCCCCCGTAAGGGTGGGGCTCCTTCCTCTCCAGCTGGAGGATGCTGTGAAGGCGCTGAGCCCCAGGTGATGCGAGCTCCCCGTCCCCCTCAGCCCTTCAATTGCTCGATTGCTCGCTGCCACAGGCCCCCACCCCTCTGTCCTCCCAGCTATGCTTGGAGCCAGTGCTGAGTGTGGCCTCTGGTGCCCAAGGTGACTGTGGGCCCACGTTCCTCTGCAAAGACAAAGCCACCAGGGCTCCCTGAGCCTGTGAGAGATCTGCAAACCCAGAAACAGCCTCCAACCTGTCCTTCCACAGCCGGGAGGTCCAAACTCCACTGAAAAACCTGCTCATGTGAATGAGGTCAGCCTGTCACACGGGCCCCATGACTCCTTTTATACAGCACTGCGGAATGACACTCTGTGGAGGGGGAGAGTGGACAGGGACTGTCAGGGCCCTTGGTGTCTTGGCAGGTGTCTTGGCAGCGCTGGTGGCCCCAGGAAACCAGGCGTGACAGACTCGCACAGATCTGAGCACACACACGAGTGCACGCAGAGCGTGCCGTCTGCGTCGGTGGGATCGGCTGGAGGCTGTCTTGGCTGGGATCTTGGATACGGGCAGCACAGTCCCACAAGATGTGGCCAGTGGAAGGAACAGTGACCAGCACCAGGGATCTTTGTGTTACTCCTCATAGTGCTTGTGAATCTGCAGTCCTCTCGAAAGAAGAAAACCCCAAAGGAAGGACAATACGGCAAGAGACACCAACTCGGTGACTGTCTCTCCTGCAGCAGCCTCACGTGGGCCGACATCCTCTCCTGTTGGGGGGCTGGTTTCTGGCTCCCCACAGGAAGGGCGTGACCTCTTGTTTATCAGCCACACCTGAGGAAACGGTGCCCTCTGCCCTCAGTGTCCTTGCTCACAAACACTGCCAGGGGGTTTGACCGCAGCCGGCCCAGTGAACCAGGGAAGGGTCCCTCGGCGCCCCCCCCCCAACAGAGCCTCCCCTGGAGGGCAGGCAGACATTCCCAAGCTCCTTGCCCTAGAGGGCCACCCTCCTAAGTGAGATTACAGCCTGACCAATGGGTGGGGCGGCTCCAGTCACTCTGAAACCCACAGTGTACAGAAATGCAGCTGGTGGTCCTGATTCCAGGAACTACTCAGACTTCTTAGTAAAGACCCACAGACGTAAATACATTTCAGGTCATGACCTGATAGACTCTCACACATTTTATGAGATAATACCTATCCTGACTAGATATAATGTGTCCTAAAATTTTATATTCTATTCTAGCTTCGCTTAAACTCCCCCTTGTTTGTTTGATTTGGAATTGATTTTGGGATCCTCAATCAGGTGGTGAACCGCTAGAGTGCGGGAGGGGACCAGCTCACAGGGTCCAACCGTACATTTTCAGGAGTTTTGCTCGCTGATTATTAAACAAAACCATTATTAAAAATCGAATTATAGGGGCGCCTGGGTGGCTCAGTGGGTTAAGCCGCTGCCTTCGGCTCAGGTCATGATCTCAGGGTCCTGGGATCGAGTCCCGCATCGGGCTCTCTGCTCGGCAGGGAGCCTGCTTCCCTCTCTCTCTCTGCCTGCCTCTCTGTCTACTTGTGATCTCTCTCTGTCAAATAAATAAATTAAAAAAAAAATCTTAAAAAATCGAATTATACAGGCTTACAAAGCTTACAAAACCACATACGCCTATGCTCTTGATGCTCATTATGTGGTGGAAATGCTACACGAGACGGTCACTTGCTTCTCTTCCCGCCTTGCAGAGTTCACACCGTGGAAATTGACGAGCTCCACACACTCCCGCCCTTCGTTTCCGGTCAGTTCTCCGGCACTTCTCAGCAGGGCCAGCTGGGAGACTCCGTCTGAGATGCCCTCCACTACACAGTCCCTTCCCTGTCCCATCGCACCTCGTGCTTGATTGTGAAGACAGGAGAGTCCAGGCCGGGACCAGCTGGTGTCGGAGTGGGAGTGTGCCCTCTCTCCCCATTCTAGGTCCTGTGCGGTCACCCAGAAGTCCTGCCTCTCACCCCACACTGCAGGTCAGGGCTGTCCGCGTGCAGTCAGACGGCGAGACTCTGGGGCTGGAAGCAGAGCCGTCTCCCATCCAGGCCTCCTCATCCTTTCTGAGATGTAGATGTGTGGGTGGGGAGCGGGTCCCAGGACCCACAGTCAGCCGGACGCTGCTCTTCTTGGCCAGGCAGCTGATGCCCAGGGACAGTCATGGAGACCCAGCACCCAGCTCTGGGGAGGTGCAGGGCTGTTTGCTTTCAGCCTGGCCTGCTGGTGTGGACTTCTCCTCGGCGTGCTTCTTCATTTGCACTCACAAACTTATCCCAGATGTGTTATTAGGGGGTGGGGAATATAGAGCTCTTACAACCTTTCCTCCAAGGCTGTCCCTAAAGAAAGAGAAAATCTGACGGGAAGTGCACACACAAGACGCTGGATGCAATCGGTCCCTACCTTACAAAATATGCTTCATTGCGTTACTGTTTTTCACCCAGCGCTGGTTTTTATCACTAAGGGAAATATAAAGGAAGGTGATCCCGGTCCCACTCCTCTTTCATGAAAGCCGTCTTCATGTTCCTCCACTTGTGTCCCCGAGCAAGTGTTCCCACCCAGTCAGAACCAAGAGCGGCGAGAACACTTTGCCACCCATGTGGAAGCCACTAAGAATCCCATGTGTTTCCTAACCGGGTGGGCACTGAGGCTCTGCTCCTCTCCTGTGTGCACGTGAAGGGGCGAGGTTGGTGAGGGCGCCTTCCCACCGCCTGGCGCCATTCCCTGCCTGCATGTCGCACATTTAAATAAGAGCAGACACAATTAGCAAGGCCTCTGGGGGCAAAGTTCTGTGTGCTCAAGGGAGACCACCGGCTCAAAGCCCCTTGCCTGCCTTCACTGTTTTACCTCTCCACCCCCATGGACTGCGAGAGTCAGCAGCCACTCGAAGCCTGGGCCACAAGGAGGAAAGGGAGCTGCCGGGCCCCAAAGGACAGACCAGCCTCCTGGGCTGGAAGGCCATGTTAGGTGGCAGGAAGCCACAGGATCCCAGCGGGTATCTTCCGTAAGCCAAGCTAAACTCCAGACCCCCCTTGAGGGGATGCAGAGCGGACATGTATGGTGATGAATTCACTAACGCTGGGTGCTCCCTGACCCTGCTGCCTTCTAAGAGTTACCCTGGCAGTGAAGACGCAGCATCACAGGGGAGGTCTGGGGCTCATTGAGGTCCCTTGTTTAAAACACCATTTTTTTTCACCAGGTGAGAAATTTGGGATGAAACAGAGCATGGTCACCATGACCCACCCTGCACAGGAACAAACATCTATTTTCCACTTCACAGTGTGAGCCGTCCTCTGGAAACTCAGCTCACGCTATGTCAATCCTCTGCCCACACCCTGGCCTGTCCTCCCGTCCAAAATCTCAATCCCTACATACAAACAAGGCCTGTGTGCGCCTGTTCTGCCATCCTCTGGCCTCACCTCCTGGCATGCCATTTGCTATTTCTCAGGGCTCCAGGTCCATGGCCTCTGTGTCCCCCCCAAGCATTTGCCAGCCTCAGGACCTTTGCACTTGCTGTTCTCGCTGCTGGAGTGTTGCTCCGTAGACACATGCTGCTCTCTCTTCTCCCTCTGAGATTTTGCTCAAATGATCCGAGAGGTTTCTCTACTTCACATCACATAACTGCCTCCCTGCCCCCTTCATTCTCATCTTTCCAGCTCACTGTACTTTATTCGTGACACTCTGAGTGCACTCACTCAGCTGTGTGTCTTAGCCACATTCGACCTGAGGTAGGACTCATGGTTCCCACTGTGGCTTCTGCAGGCTGCTGTGACTGACCAAGTCTTCTTCTTCTGCTCTGCTGCCCACAGCTGGGTTCATGCCCAGAGGCCCTGTCACCACAGTCCTCCACCCCTTTGCAAAAGGTACTGAGACCCAAAGCTATAATCGCACACAGAGGTCATAGAAGGTTGATATCACATGGGGTAATTCCTTAGGTAACAGGAAATAACCTATACTATGTGCATTTTTTGTCAAGACACCTGCGAAGTAATGGGGATATAACAAAATTTATAGGGCCAGAGTCTTTACTTTGTTTCAAATTTTCTCCTTAAGAAAGAAAAGCATCAGAGCATGAGTGGCTTAGTCAGTTAAGCATCTGACTTTGGCTCAGGACACGATCTCAGGGTCCTGGGATCGAGTCCCATATCAGGCTCCTTGCTCTGCAGGGAGCCTGCTTCATCCCTCTCCTTCTGGCTGCTACTCCCCAGCTTGTGGACTCGCGCTCTCTCTCAAATAAATAAAAACTTTTAAAAAAGGAAATACAATATCCTAAGGGAGGTACAAATCAAAACCACAATGATACATCACCTTGCACCTGTTCAATGGCTAATGTCAGAAAGACAAGAAATAGCAAGTATTGCCAAAGGGAAATGAGTCAGATGGGGACCGATAGCCTGTGACCTCACCTATACGTGGGGTCTGAGAAACCAAACAGAATAGAAACAGACTCATAAATACAGAGAACAAGGCTGCAGTTGCCTTGTTGGGGGTGGGCGAAACAGCTGAAGGGCATTAAGGGGCACAAACTTCCAGGTATAACTATGTCGGGGAGATGGACATGACAGCACAGGGAATGCAGCCGGTGATATTGTCATGACCTTGTATGGTGACCATGCTTACCGTGAATCGTGTAATGCACAATTGTTGAATTGATATGTTGTACACCTGAAGTTAATATATCATTGTACTGCAACTGCACCTCAATTGAAAAAAAGAGAGAGATTGCATTTTTGGTCACATACACATCCCCAAAGCACCTTATTTTTTTCTCTGTCCCAGTCAAGGCATTTCAGAGAATTGTTACCAACTGGGCAGCACCCGCGTATCACCCACAAGTAAATCTGAAAATGTGATTGAGCAAACAGGTGCTGAACATTGGAATATTCCTTCTATATTGTTTTTCCTCAAAAAAAAAAAAAAAATCTGTGATTACCAGTGTCAGTGTGACTGGAGCCAGAGAGAATATTTTTAATTACACAACCCTGCACTCGAGTCCCAGTGATGCCCACTACAGGCTTGTCTCCATCACTGCTGGTGGCCGAATCTGACCATTGTGTTACACGTGGGCACGGGGCCACTGGGGAAGGCCCATTAGCCTGTGCCACCTGCTGGGGATAATGACAACATCCCCGAGTGAGCAGAGAAGCTGTGAAGGCAGCCCCAGAGCAGCTCAGGCAAAACCGGCCTCCTGAGTCTTGGCAGATCCCAGCCGAGCCCCAGCATGGACCACTCCCTTCGGCCGGGGGTGGGGGGCACAGGGCTGGGGGTGGACCAGCTGCTAAGGGCAGCGCTCCACATTTTCTCCAGCAGCTGGGTTACAGAGGAGGCCCCTCCCTGGACGAGCCTGGACCCCGGAGCCTCCTGGAGTAGCTTCTCTACGACACTGCACTGCCACATCCTGAACGGCCAGATTAAAGCAGGCAGTGGAGCCCAGCCCTGACGTTCTGCGCCCGCAGGTGCACGGAGGCCTGGAGTTTGGATTTCTGTCGCATTCCAGGAGTGGGTGACCACCAGTCCCAGTCTGCCAGGGACTAAGGGGCACTCTCAGGACGTGGGACTTCGGTTTTAAAACTGGAGCATTCCTGGGGGCAAACCAGGACAAAGCGCTCTCCCGGGACCGCATTTTGGGAGCACCCACTGCAGTGTGTACCCTGTGACGGGCTGAAGCTTCTGATACTCATCGTCGTCCCAGACGTCCTCCTTTGAGATGTAAGTGCCCAAGGAAGAGAGCACGGTGGACTGTGTCGTCTGTCACAATCTCTTTCTCCCAACCAAAACTTCTTTGAATTGTCTTCAAAAGTGACTTGTGAGACATTCTCCTGCTGAGTCCCTGTGTCTTGGACGCTGGAGAGTCGATCCAGCCCTGGACCGGCCCTCGACAGGCCCTGGTTTAGAAGGATGAGTGGAGCCGTCGTCTGCCCTTTCTCAGGCCCTGGCGGGAGAGCCCCGACATGGCGAAGCGGGCGCAGGGGGCAACACCGTGGAGGCCGCCCGGGAGCGGGGCGCTTCTGAGCCGGGCCGGCGCGGGGAGCTGGAGGCTGTCCTCGCAGAACCCGGTGCAGGAAGGGAATCTGGGGCTCGAGAGTGAAACCCTTCTGCAGCCCGGCCCGAAGCAGCCGCGAACCGCGAGCAGCCCGCAGGGCCAGCGTCTGGGCCCCAGGCCTGCTGCAGCTCCCGCCCCTAAGTTCCCTTCTCCCCGGGAGCCGCGCCAGGATCGACGCGCTCCCTGCTTCGGGCCGGTCCTCCCTTGCCTTCACGAGGCACCCGGAATCGGTTGTTCTTCATAAACAAATATAAATCAATAAATAGCGAGAAGTAGGGAAGGCTCGCTAGCGGAGCCCTCCCCACGGCCACGCGGACCAGCCTTCCCTGCCTGCAGGTGGCCTGGGTCCAGCCGGCGGCGCTGCCCGGGGCTACTCCGCGCTCGCGGCAGAGGACACCCCGCAGGCCTGGGCGGACTGAGACAGCTGGCCGCCCTCGGATCCCTTCGCGGGACTCAAACGATCTTCGGCCCATTTTACAGATGCTCTTGTAAGCGAGCAGCGAGGCTGAGGCTTCAGCCAGGGCGCTGCGACCTCTGGGACAGCCGCCCCGGGGCTCCCACCGCTGATGCGGCGCGGCACTTCGGGTGAGTGCGACCATCGCCCTGGGCTCATCGTTCGCTTCGTCTAAAATAATCCAAATTACTTCGGTTGTGTTGAAAAATAAAATGCAAATTTACCTTAACGACAAAGACTTGCTGTATTTGAGGACTTTCCCAAGAACGGGTCACTGTTCTCAAGAGCAGCAGAATCAGGTGTCCTCCACCTCAGCGCCCGGTCTCAGCGGTCGTGTCCGTGTCGCAGCCCGCGGGCACGGCAGCCGCGCGGAGCTGAGCCTGCGCTGACTGTGCGTGCGGGCTCGGTGCGCGTCTCCGCCCGGCGAGGCCTCTGGGTTCTCCGGGCGTGCGGGCTCCGTGAGACCATGGGTTTTCGATGCGTACCGCCACCGTGCAGGTCTCCGCGGGTGAGAACATCAGTTCTCCCTACGACGAGACAGACATTACTGCTGGCCCCTCGGCCACAGCTCTGTAGCCAGTAAGTGGCAGAACCGTGGTTGGCATCTTTCCCTAGGCCCAAGCCCATGCTCTATCCCCCAACACAGGGGCCCCTCTTCTTAGGCACAAAGTTCCAGAGTAGGTCCCAGGTCCCAAAGCGCAAGGTCTTTCCACTACACTACTTGGAAGAACCAACCTCATTTGGCTGAGTAAGTTGTCATTGTTTGGTTTAAAATCAGGTGACCCACCGGGTCCCACAGAGTCTTCTGTCGGTGGAGATATGACAGTTCAATGGAGCATGGGCAGGGCCCTTCGGCCTTGGGACTGTGTGTGAGCAGAATCAGCAGGGCCTGGGCGGTGCTCTGAGCAGCTCCACGACGAAAGCGCCAAGCCAGTGGGAGCTCTTCCTTACTCAGCGGAGGTTTGACACCTTCCAGAAACAAACGGAGTATCTTGGGGTGTGCCTGGGTAAGGATTTGGAAAGCTTGTTCTATGTGTCGAAATATATGCGCTTATTTAAAGAAAATCAGTCAGTGCCAAGGACCTCTCACAGGAATCCATGGTGCCTGCCGCCCCTTCCCCATGCCCCCGTCCAGGTGCAGGGCACACTCCACCTCTCCAGCTGGCCAATGTTTCCCACGATCCAGCACTAGCCTCATACCGACTGTTCACACCACTCAGTGTTAGAACGTGGGAGAAGAGTCCAGCCTAGGTCTCTCACCATAACCAGTGAGAATTCAACCACCTTTCTCTCAACTTTCTGAGTCTGTAGCTCTCACAAGATCTTTGACTTTATTATCGTTTATCTGTGCACTTGACCTAGACCCTAGGTTACCACCAGGGTTCCCTTCCAGTGTTGGACTGGGCCTTCCTCCTCTTCCTGCTGGGGCTGCTGCCAGCATCACCTTTGTCCTCCAGGTGCTGCTGCCCCCCTCCCGCTGGAGGAACACCGTTCACAAGGACAGACACTTATCCATGCTGTCAGCTCTTTTATTCAAAAGAGTGTCACCCTCAGCTTTGGGAAATATTCTTGTATTGTTTCTTGGGTAACTTCCTTTGTGTGATTTTCATCTGATTCTTTTCCCTCAAGGCCTATTAGTGGAGAGTCGGAACTCTTTGCCTGATCTTCTCTGTTTTCTTTTATCTCAGAATTTTTATCTTTCATTCTTTTTTAAAAAATCTTTCATTCTTTTTACTTTGCAATTTCTTCAGTTTTATGTGCCAACCTCTGCTGAACTTTTTAACCTGACTTTCAGAAAGGTCTTTTTTGTTCTACAAGAGCATCCTAGACTTGAAGATAGTGATGGAAGGTTTGGAGGGTTTCTGTTTTGTTTTGTTTTCATGCTTTCTTGTGTTCCTGAACAATCTCTCTTTCTTCAGGGTCTTCCCTTGGAGGTCCGGTGTGCCCTGGGAGTGTGCACACTCCCTGACTCCCTCCTCGCCCTGTGCCCCTGCCCCCATAGGCCTCCATCTTCAAGCAAGTGCCACAGCCTCTTGTCTCCTGATCCATTCGTGGCCCTCATTTGACACATATCTAGTTCCCCTGCAGCATTGTAAGAGGGTCTCAGGAAAAGAAAAGACAGAGAGGGTGTTGTTTTTTGTTGGTAAGAATTACTTGCTTTGCTTTTTCCATAAAGGTCACTCATGTGCCTGTACAAAGTTCAACAGTGATGACAAGCAGACCCTTTGCTCACCCTGTGCCCCAGCTGGAGAGCACCTTCCAGGACCAACAGAGCAGTCTGTGCACGTGTGAATGGAGACATGTATCTGGTACCCTTTCTATCTGTAAAGAGTGTGCCACTCAGTGACCCCCATGCTGCTTTCTTCCTATGGCATGTGCTTTCATCTTTCTGAGTCACCAAATATACAGCTACCTGCCCGCCCCCACCAAAAAAAGAAGTATCTGCATTGTTTTCCATAGTAGGAATGTGTCAAGATGTGTCGAGGGGCTTGGCATTTTCTCCTCCTGCAAACACCATCTCGTGCACCTTATTTCTTTCTCTTTCAAGCAGGGCTTGTGTTTACACTGGTTAGCAGCTCTGCTCCATGTGTTCACTCAAGCACCTGCGTCCTCTGAGCCTGTCTGTCTGTGTGGTCACAGCTGTGTCACCAGCCCTGGCCCCACCCCAGAAAAGGGCAGAGGAGGCACCACAGTGGTCTGAAGTCCTGATCTTAGAAACAGCGCGTGTCTCCTGCACTCAGTGGGGCCACCGCCCACTTCAAAGGGACCCACAGATGCCTTTGAATCTGGGCTCACAGAGGAGGGAGGGTGGTTCTACACAAGTCTCATACCCCACTGCCGTCCTCATCAGCTTGCATTTCCTACTGTCATGAGCGCTTTCCCAACTTTAAGGTCCATGTATGTATTTCTTTTGCTGTGAAACGTCTATTCAACTTATTGCTCAGTTTCCTATTGGCTCTGTGGTCTTCTGTGTTGATTTGCTGGTACCCAACCTTTGTCGATGATTAGAGGATATGAACACCCGGATTGTTATTTTGTCATTGGATTGTGTTTATGCTGTTTTTTAGATTGAAGATATATTCTACATTTATGTAAAGAAATTAATTAATCTTTTATCTTTTGGAGTTTTGTCTCATATTTAGAAAGAACTTCTCTTGGTTTTTTTAATCACTCATATTATCATTTACTAACTTCATGCTTTTATTCTCTCCAATTAAATTTTGATTTATCTAGAATTTATTGCAGTGTGAGTTGACAAGTAGGGTGAACCTAATTTTTCTGACAGCTGTTTAGTTGTCATAAGACCCTTATGTACTCACCCTTTACCTCATGATTTGAAAAGTCATACTTATCATATTTATACTATATACTAACATGTCATAGTTATGCCTGGATAGTTAGTATATATCAGAGCTTTCTTTGATTTCCTGATTTGTCATTCATATGATGGCATAACTCTACTAACATGAGCCTTCTTCTCTGGCTATTTTAATTATTTACCTCTCCAATTAAAAAAAAATAAATTCTAAGAGAGGAACAAGATGGCGGAGGAGTAGCAGACTGAGACGACATCAGCAGCAGGCGATCAGCTAGACAGTTATCAGGCCATTCTGAGCACCAACACACCCAACAGGAGATCGAAGAGAAAAAGAGTAGCAATTCTAGGATCAGAAAATCAACCACTTTCTGGAAGGTAGGACGTGTAAAGAAGTGACTCCAAGGTGACGGGAAGATAGACCACGGAGGGAGGGGCGGCTCCTGGCAAGCAGCGGAGCAGTGGAGCACAAAATCTGAACTTCTAGAAGTTGGCTCCACGGAGGGACATCGCTCCAGAGGCTAAGTGGGGGTGGAGCCATCACGGGGAAAGTGTGGTCTCAGGTCCCACAGGGTCACCAAAGGATCAGGGGTGTCTGAGTGTGGCAGAACTCCCAGGTATCGCAGCAGGGAAGCTGGCTGCAGAGACGGAGCCAAGGAGTCAGTTCTCAGATGGGGTCACCTTAAACCATGATCCGAGGCACAGTGGAGCCATTGCCCTTTGAGTAGGGACCCCACAAGTGGCAGATCTGTGGAGACTTGTCTTCCTAACTCCGGGATGAGTGGCGCGGGAGCCTGCTGCAGGAATGTGCTGGGTTTGGAGACTCCAAATGGGACTGTGCGCCAGAGATAGACACGCTCGGTCACAGGCCAGCTGAACTCGGAGCACGGCCAGAGACCAGGGAGACGGGAGGGACTGACTCCTTCTCTCTGGGGGTGCACTGAGGAGGGGTCCCCAAGCTCTTGGCTCCTCCAGGCCAGAGACTGGGAGGCCACCATTTTCATTCCCGTCTTCCAAAGCAGAATGGAAAGTGCTCAGGAAACAAAAGCTCTGAGAGCAACCCCGAGCAGATCGCAGATTGCTTAGCCCGGCCCCTGGCAAGGCAGTACAATTCCGCCTCAGGCAAAGAAATTTGAGAATCACTGCAACAGGCCCTCCCCACCAGAAGATCAACAAGAACATCCAGCCAAGACCAAGTTTGCTGATCAATGAGAACAGTGGAACTCCAGACTTGGGGGAAAACAACACATGGAATTCATGGCTTTTTTTCCCATGATTCTTTAGTCTTTCAAAGGTAAATTTTTTTAATTTTATTTTTTTCTTATACTATTTTTAAAAAATTTTTCCTCTTTCCTATTTTAACCTCTTAAACTATTTTATCTTATCAATACCTTTTAAAAAGTCTTTTAAAATTTTCATTGTTATAGTCATATTCTAACTCCTTGTTGTATTTAACCTTACTTTTTGTATACGTATAAGTTTTTCTTTCTTTAAAATTTTGAGACACAGATCCTTCTAATGGATCAAAATATACCCTAAATCTAGTGTATGGCTTTGTTCTAGTTTCCAGCCTGATCACATTCTCTCCTTTTTTTTTTTCTTCTTCTTTAAAACAACTTCTTATCTTATCAATTCCTTTTTTTAGAATCTTTTTTAATTTTCATCTCTACAGTCAAATTCCATCCCTTCATCGTGTTTAATCTTATTTTTACATAGTAAGTTTTTCTTTCTTTAAAATTTTGGGAGGCAGTTTCTTCTAACCGACCAAAATTCAATGAAAATCAAGGTGCCACTCTGTTCTCTGTTCTGTTCATCAACTAATTGTGTGTGTGTGTATGTATGTGTGTGTTTTGGTTTTCTCCTCTCTTCTCCCCCCACTTTCAGGTCTCTTCTGATTTGGTTAGTGTATATTTTTCTGGGGTCATTGGTATCCATTAGTATTTTGTTCTCTCATCCATCTATTCTTATCTGGATAAAATGACAAGGTGGAAAAACTCACCTAAAAAAAAAAAAAAAAAAAAAAAACAGGAGCCAGTACCAACAGCTAGGGACCTAATCAATATGGACATTAGTAAGATGTCAGAACCAAACTTCAGAATGATGATCATCAAGATGTTAGGGGGGCTTCTAAAAAGCATAGAGGATACTAGAGAATCCCTTTCTGGACAAATAAAATCCCTTTTTGGAGAAATAAAAGGACTAAAATCTAACCAAGTTGAAATTTTAAAAAAGCTATTAATGAGGTGCAATCAAAAATAGAAGGTTTTACTGCTAGGAAAAATGAGGCAGAAGAGAGAATTGGTGATCTAGAAGACCAAATGATGGAGAATAAAGAAGCTGAGCAAAAGACAGACAAACAACTACTGGGCCAAGAGGGGAGAATTAGATAAGTGATACCATAAGATGAAACAATATTAGAATAATTGGGAACCCAGAAGAAGAAAGGGGGAGGGGGCAGAAGGTATATTGGAGCAAATTATAGCAGAGAACTTCCTTAATTTGGGGAAGAGAACAAGCATCAAAATCCTGGAGACACAGATAACGCCCCTCAAAATCAATAAAACTAAGTCAACACTCCATCATCTAATAGTAAAATTTACAAGTCTCAGTGACAAAGAGAAAACCCTGAAAGCAGCTTGGGACCAGAGGTTTGTAACATACAATGGTAGAAATATTAGATTGGCAGCAGACCTAGCCACAGAGACCTGGCAGGCCAGAAGGGACTGCCGTGATATATTCAGAGCACTAAACAAGAAAAATATGCAGCCAGGAATACTATATCCAGACAGGCTGTCATTGAAAATGCAAGGAGAGATAAAAAGCTTCCAGGACAAACAAAAACTGAAAGAATTTGCAAACCCTAAACCAACCCTACAGAAAATATTGATAGGGGTCCTCTAAGCAAAGAGAAAGCCTAAAAATAATAAGCCAGAAAGGAAGAGAGACTATATACAGTAACAGTCGCCTGACAGGCAATACAATGGCACTAAATTCATAGCTTTCAATAGTTACCCTGAATGTAATGGGCTAAATGCCCCAATCAAAAGACACAGGGTATCAGAATGGATAAAAAACAAGAACCATTGATACACTGTCTACAAGAAACTCATTTTAGACCCAAAGACACCTCCAAATTCAAAGTGAGGAGGTGGAAAACAATTTATTATGCTAATGGACATCAAAAGAAAGTGGTGTTGGCAATCCTTACATCTGATAAATCAGATCTTAAGCCAAAGACTATAATAAGAGATGAGGAAGGACACTTTACCATAATTAAAACTTTGTCCAATGAGAAGATCTAACAATTTTAAATATCTATGTCCCAACACGGAAGCAGCCAATTATATAAATCAATTAATAACAAAATCAAAGAAACACATCAGCAATAATACAATAATAGTAGGGGATTTTATCACACACACACACACCCCCACTGAAATGGACAGATCATCTAAGCAAAAGATCAACAAGGAAATAAAGGCCTTAAGTGACCTACTGGACCAGATAGACATGACAGATATATTCAGAACATTCCATCTGAAAGCAACAGAATACATATTCTTCTCTAGTGCACATGGAACATTCTCCAGAATAGATCACATCCTGGGTCATAAATCAGGCCTCATCTGGTACCAAAAGACTGGGATCATTTCCTGCATATTTGCAGATCACAATGCTTTGAAACTAGAGTTCAACCACAAAAAGAAAGTTGGAAAGAACTAAAATACATGGAGGCTAAAGAGCATCCTAATAAAGAGTGAATGGGGTCAACCAGGAAAATAAAGAATTTTAAAATTTCATGGAAACAAATGATAATGAAAACACAACTGTTAAAAATCTTTGGGATACAGCAACAGTGGTCCTGAGAGGAGAGTATATGGTAATACAAGACTTTCTCAAGAAACAAGAAAGATCTCAAATACACAGCCCTACACCTAAGGGGGCTGGAAAAAGAACGGCAAAGAAAGCGTAAACCCAGGAGGAGAAGATAAATAATAAAGATCAGATCAGAGGGACGCCTGAGTGGCTCAGTTGGTTGAGCGGCTGCCTTCGGCTCAGGTCATGATCCCGGCGTCCTGGGATCGAGTCCCACATCGGGCTCCTTGCTTGGCAGGGAGCCTGCTTCTCCCTCTGCCTCTGCCTGCCACTCTGTCTGCCTGTGCTCACTCTCGCTTCTCTCTCTATGACAAATAAATAAATAAAATCTTTAAAAAAAAAAATCAGATCAGAAATCAAAGAACTAGAAACCAAAAGAACAGTGGAACAGATCAATGAAACTAGGACTTGGTTCTTTGAAAGAACTAATAAGAATGATAAACCCCTGGCCAGACTTACCAAAACGAAAAGAGAAAGGACCCAAATAAATAAAATCATGAATGAAAGAGGAGGGATCATAACCAACACCAAAGAAATACAAACAATTATAAGAACATATTATGAGCAACTATACGCCAGCAAATTTGACAATCTGGAAGAAATGGATGCATTCCTAGAGACATATAAACTACCACAACTGAACCAGGAAGAAATAGAAAACCTGAACAGACCCATAACCAGTAAGGAGATTGAAGCAGTCACCAAAAATTTCCCAACAAACAAGAGCCCAGGGTCAGATGGCTTCCCAGGGGAATTCTACCAAACATTTAAAGAGGAATTAACAACTATTCTCCTGAAGCTGTTCCAAAAAATGGAAATGGAAGGAAAACTTCCAAACTCATTTGATGAGGCCAACATTACCTTGATCCCAAAACCAAAGACCCCATCAGAAAGGAGAATTAGAGACCAATATCCCTGATGAACACAGATGCAAAAATTCTTAACAAAATACCAGCCAATAGGATCCAACAGTACATTAAAGTGATTATTCACCACGACCAAGTGGGATTTATTTCTGGGCTGCAAGGTTGCTTCAACATCCACAAGTCAATCAATGTGATATAATACATTAATAAAGGAAAGGACAAGAACCATATAATACCCTCAGTAGATGCTGAAAAAGCATCTGACAATGTACAGCATCCTTTCTTGATCAAAATTCTTCAAAATGTAGGAATAGAAAGTATATAACTCAATATCATCAAAGCCATCTATGAAAAACCCACAGCAAATATCATTCTCAATGGAGAAAAACTGAGATCTTTTCCCCTAAGGTCAAGAACATGACAGGGATGTCCACTCTCACCACTGCTACTCAACATAGTACTAGAAGTCCTAGCCTCAGCAATCAGACAACAGAAAGAAATAAAAGGCATCTGAACCAGCGAAGAAGAAGTCAAACTCTCCCTCTTTGCAGATGATATAATACTTTATATGGAAAACCCAAAAGATTCCACTCCAAAACTGCTACAACCCATACAGGAATTTAGTAAAGTGTCAGGATGGAAAATCAATGCATAGAAATCAGTTACATTTCTATACACCAACAACAAGACAGAAGAAAGAGAAATTAAGGAGGCAATCCCATTTACAATTGCACACAGAACCATAAGATATCTAGGAATAAACCTAACCAAAGAGACCAAGAATCTGTACTCAGAAAACTATAAAGTACTCATGAAAGAAATTGAGGAGGACCCAAAGAAATGGAAAAACGTTCCATGCTCATGGATTGGAAGAACAAATATTGTGAAAATATCTATGTTACCTAAAGCAATCCACACATTTCATGCAATCCCTATCAAAATACCATTAACTTTTAAAAAAAAAATGGAACCAATAACCCTAAAATTTATATGGAACCAGAAAAGACCCCCATAGCCAGAGGAATGTTGAAAAAGAAAACCAAACCTGACAGCATAATTCCAGACTTCAAGCTCTATTACAAAGTTATAATCCTCAAGACAGTATGGTACTAGCACAAAAACAGACACATAGATCAATGGAACAGAATAGAGAGCCCAGAAATGGACCCTCAACTCTATGGTCAACTAGTATTTGACAAAGCAGGAAAGAATGTCCAATGTTTAAAAAAAAAAAAAACCCAAAATATTCTTCAACAAATGGTGTTGGGAAAATTGGAAGTTGGGAAAATCTTCCACAAGTGGAAGAATGAAACTGGATCATTTCCTTACATCACACACAAAAATAGACTCAAAATGAATGAAAGACCTCAACTGAGACAGCAATCCATCCAAATCCTTGAGGAGAACACAGGCAGCAACCTCTTCGACTTCAGCCACAGCAACTTCTTCCTAGAAACATTGCCAAAGGCAAGGGAAGTAAGGGTAAAAATGACCTATTGGGACTTCATCAAGATCAAAAGCTTTTGCACAGCAAAGGAAAGAGTTAACAAAATGAAAAGGCAACCAACAGAATGAGAAAAGATATTTGTAAACGACATATCAGATAAAGGGCTAGTATCTAAAATCTATAAGGAATTTATCAAACTCAACACCCAAAGAACAAATAATCCAATCAAGAAATGGGCAGAAGACATGAACAGATATTTCTGCAAAGAAGATATCCAGATGGCCAACAGACCATGAGAAAGTGCTCCACATCACTCAGCATCAGGGAAACACAAATCAAAACCACAATGAGATCCCACTTCACACCAGTCAGAATGGCTAAAATTAACAAGTCAGGAAATGACAGATGCTGGTGAGGATGTGGTAGAAAAGGGAGCCCTCCTACACTGTTGGTGGGAATGCAAGCTGGTGTAGCCACTTTGGAAAACAGCATGGAGGATTCTTCAAAAAGTGGAACACAGAGCTATCATATGACCCAGCAATCACACTACTGGGTGTTTACCCCAATGATACAAATGTAGTGATCCAAAGGGACATGTGCACCCCAATGTTCATAGCAGCAATGTCCACGATAGTCAAACTATGGAAAGAACCTAGATGTCCATCAACAGATGAATGGATAAAGAAGATGTGGTGTGTGTGTGTGTGTGTGTGTGTGTGCGCGCGCATACGTGTGTGTGTGCGCATGCGCATGCATGTGTGTGTATAATGGAATATTATGCAGCCATCAAAAGAAATCTTGCCATTTGCAATGATGTGGATGGAACTAGAGGGTATTATGCTGAGTGAAATGAGTCAATCAGAGAAAGACAATTATCATATGATCTCTCTGATATGAGAAATTTGAGTGGCAGGGAGGGGTGTCGTAGGTGGAAGGGAGGGAAAAATGAAACAGGATGGGACCAGGGATTGAGACAATCCACAAGAGACTCTTAACTCTAGGGAACACACTGAGGGTTGCTGGAGGTGGGGGGTAGGGACAGGGTGGCTGGGTGATGGACATTGGGGAGGGTATATACTATGGTGAGTGCTGTGCATTGTGATAAGACTGATGATTCACAGACCTGAGCCCCTGAAACAAATAATACATTATATGTTAATAAAAAAAATTCTACATGATAACTCTTTCAGGATCTGGTGTGGCTGTGCCCATCTTTTCATTGCACACCCTCTACGGCCCTGTGCGTCAGCCCTGTTCCCGCAGACTCTGTTCCCTCTGTGTCAGCCCTGTCCCTGCACATTCTGAATCTCTCTCATTCTGGCCTGTTCCTGCATACACGGAATGCTGGGTTTTGCTCTGTGATTCAGCTTGACAGCCTATTTATTTTAATACCCAAGTTGAGTTCATTTCAGGGCATTACTGAGTGTCAGAAAGTGCACGTTAGACTTTGTTTTGGGAATGTATTTCACATTACAGTCTAGTCATCTTGATTTTCCTTTAAAAATATCTGGTTTGCTGTGTGTGTCTCTCTGAGGTTGGAAGGGCAGAGTTTCTGTCCCAGCATATGTCTTTGGTCCATTTTCACTCCCTTTATGGCCACACTCCTGTGCTGCTATTGGTCTTACTTTCTCCTTTCCTTTTATTTTATGTATTTTTTCTTACTCTATTTTTATGTGAATCTGTGCTGGTTTCTTTCTGATTATGACTCATCTTCTAGTATAGTGCATCCTCCCTGGGTCAGCTTTTTATAGGAAATTCAGTCTGGAGACCAGGTTGGATGTGAGGATGGACCCAAGCGCAGTACGCAGGCAGGCATGGGGACACTCACATTGTCCCCTTCCCCCTCCCTCCAAGGACGCCATTCCTGGTGGCTTGAACCCTGCTTCTTTTCTGTGCCCAGTGAGGCCGGACCTGCACCCTTTCCCTCAGGATGTGGCACTGACTGTAACGTGCTGTGACCCACAGCCTGCCGGGGTCTCCCTGCTCCCATCTGGCGTGGTTTCGACTGAGGGCTCTGTTTGGCTTTGGTGGAGCTGAAATGTGTTTCTCTTTCTCCTTTTTTGTTCTCGGAGGAGAGGGGGTAGCTTGCCATTTTACTGCATGACAGCCCGTTTGTCTTCCAGCTGTGGGTCTGAAGCCAGTGTAGTTCTGGACCCTCACATGTGATCTCGTCTCTTCCTGACCGGGCTTTCCAATGGGTTCCTCTTCCAAGTG
The DNA here is from genome assembly GCF_902655055.1 of Lutra lutra. Taxonomy (NCBI): domain Eukaryota; kingdom Metazoa; phylum Chordata; class Mammalia; order Carnivora; family Mustelidae; genus Lutra; species Lutra lutra. Next base: position 201,161,159 of record NC_062280.1, read on the forward strand.
TCCCTGGACTCCCACTGGCCGGGCCTGCATGTGGCTGGTCACAGCCTGACTTCTTCAGCCTGGAGTGGGGGCAGCCTCATGACTCACATCTTCTTTCTGCTCTGGGAAATTTTCCTGGTATGTCTTAATGATTAGTCACCCTCCTTTGTTTTTCCTGAAGCCCTGAGTGCTCAGACTGTACTCCTCAGAGGCGTGCTTCTGACTGTCTCTCTTGTTTATTTCTCATCTTTCTGTTTTGTGATACATATTCTGGAAGACTCCTTTGATTTTAGCCTTGAACTTCTCCAGGACATTAAGTTTAGCACTCATATTTTACATTTCTTTCCTGTTCTCTACCTGTTCATAAATACCATCCTGTTCTTAGATTATGGACATGCAATATTTTCTTGACTCTTTCCGAGATGATATTTAATTTTCTGTTGTTTTGTACATGGCTGTTTTCTCTAAGATGAGCTGTTTTTGTGGAACTCCATCTCTGGTTCTATGTTGCTGATTTTCTTCCAAAGGTCTGGAGATACTTGGATGCTTGCATATATTGAGAATCAGTGGCTTGTTCTGATGAGATGCTGTGGGGGCTCCAGAGACTTCTCTGAATGGGAAGGCAAGCTGGGGATTCTGTGCCCACAGATGGGGTTGTTGCTGTGGTTCATTCAGGGAAGATGAGTGAGGCGCCTGGCAGTAGGCTAGCAATTCCCTCTCCTTCCCACCCTCTGAGCTACCCCAACCCAAGCCAGAGTGAGGAAGATTTTACTGAGCAGCCCCAGACTCACACCAGAAGCTGGAACCCAAAGATTATTCATTCAAGGTCTTTGAAGAAGACCTCTTTGGTGTCTGCAGGCTGGAAACCCGCCTCAGCGGGTGAGGGGAAAGGACGGCGGCAGAGCGGACTGTAGGTGCAAGAAGCTTGTTCATGCACAATCTCAGCCTGCCTCTCAGAGCTGCTCCGGCAGCCCTTCAGGAGGATGATACCCCTCCACTGCTTGAGGGTAAGACAGATGCTCTCTCTAGTCCACAGTGCCCAAAACTTGGGGACATTCAACCTCTTAAAACACCTCCTTACATAGTATTTCTAGGATCCTTCTTAAAACATGGAAATGAAAATTAGGTCTACAACTCTTCTGAGAGCTTGGACGATGCTGAGCGTAGAGGGTGAATTACTGTCTTGGGTCACACTCTGCTGTGGGGCACTCTGTGGCAGGTGTCTCTAAAACCACGTCTATTCTTTAAAAAAAATATTTATTTATTTTTGCAAGAGAGAGAGACAGAACATGCTGGGGGAGGATCAGAGGGAGAAGCAGACTCCCTGCTGAGCAGGGAGCCCAATGTGGGACTCGATCCCAGGACCCTGAGATCGTGATCCGAGCCAAAGGCAGATGCCTGACCAACTGAGCCACAAACCGTATCTATTCTATTGCTGACTCTTTTCGGAGCATCATTTTGTTGTGACCCCCCCAACCAGCGTTCCCTTGTCCTCTTGTTTGTTAGTATCAGCTTGCGCTGAAAAGCTCTGACATGTGTGTCCTCCATTTGCTTCTGTCATTATTGAATGTGGGCCCTGGGGATGAAATGGTTTTCTAGCTGACGGTCAGTCTCAGAAAGGTAGGGCTAACCTACAAGTAGTACACACCGAAGGCATCTGGTACAGTTTCATCTTGATTGCCTGTGTGTGTCGAGCTTGTAGGAGACCTCCGACTGCATGTGCAAGTCCACCACTCTGCTCTTGGATGTTCTGGGGGACACAGCATGTTTTCATTGACCACCACTCTTTCTTCTTTCTTTCTTTTCTTTTTTTCTTTCTTTTTTTTTTTTTTTTTTTTTTGGTGCTATTTCTTTCTTTTAAATTCCAATATGGTTAACCTACATAGAGTGATTTTTTGGGGGTACATACAGTGATTCGACATTTGCATACATCACTCAGTGCTCATTAGGACAAGTGCCCTCCCTCGTCCCCATCCCGTTTCCCCCATCCCGCCCACCCACCTCCTCTCTGGAGACCATCAGTGTGTTCTCTGTAGTTGAATCTGTTTTTTGGTTTGTCTCTTTTTCCTTTTTTTTTTTAAATTGTGCATACAAGTGAGGTCATATGGCATTTGTCTTTCTCTGACTTGTTTCTCTTAGCACAATGCTCTCTAGCTCCAGCTGTGTCATGGCAAATGGCAAGATATCATTCTTTTCACGGCTGAGTAATATTCCATTGTGTGTACCTACCACACCTTCTTATCCATCCATCCGTCGGTGCACATCTGGGCTGCTCCCATAACTTGGTTATTGTGGATGATGCAACAAGAAGCGCGGGGTGTGTGCACCCTCTGAATTTGTGTTTTCAGTTTGTTGGGTAAGTAACACGCAGCAGTATATTCCCACCAACCACACTCTTTGTGTTTTACCTTCGTGTGTGCCATCTCACCTCTAGCTAGCAGAGTGCGTTGTGGCGGGAGTCAAACCTCTGGCTTCACTACCTGCAGAATCTCTATGCTCACAAGGTGAAGAAAAGAAAAACCTGTTGCTCTGACCATACACTCCTAGCTGTGTGTTTCACCCAGGGGGAAGAATTGGGCTGATTCATTGTCCAGTTCATTGGTATTTTTTAAAGTTAGATCCTATAGCAAATTATTATTCCATGCTCATGAGCAAAATCATACACGTTAGCAAGTTATTAACATTAATATTCAAGATACCTCCATGGACTACTTGGAACTCCAGTTTTCATAATATCTGTGAGTTCCAGGCCATTTTCTTCAAGAAAACGAAGCACCACACCAACGTGCCGACATCTGGTAGTCGAGAGGAGCTGCTGGGGCTGCGTGCGGGAGGCTCGCGGGCTGCCGTCCTCTGGGCCACACGTTCTGGCTCCTGAACCTCCCTCGGGGATGCAACGGCAGAGAGAACCTGGAAAGAATCAAGAGCTCATTGCACACGCGTGTGTGAGGACATGTCACCCACTGCGAGGCACTAACAGTCCGGGGAGTCGGATGCCTTTTCCAGGTCCAGTGGGGGCTGAAGCTGATACAGGTTGGTCATGTAGGGACGGGTTAGGGTTCGGGTTACAGTTAGGGTTAGGGTTCAGGTTGTTAGGGTTAGGGTTAGGGCTCGGGTTAGATGGCAAAGGTGGGAAAAAAAGAAACTACGACTCGGGAGAGGAAGGGAGACAGGTGTCCCTGTGGGGGCCTGTGCTGAGGTCTGACTTCGTCTTCGCGAGCTTTGGCGCAAATCCGCGTTTTCCCCCAGAGGAGGCGGGTAGCCGAGTGGGGCGGGCGCGGTTTGGGAACCTGCGGGGGTCTGGGCGGGATGGGAGCCGGAGCCCTCAGGTTCAGCGGGGACCAAGTCCACTTGGAAGTCGTGGTTCGTCTCCGGAAGGCCCGTCGGCCGGGAGCCGCCCGGAAAGTGTCCGGTGGTCACTGTCGTCGGGAAACTCGCGCAGCGGAGGACACGGCTCGCGGCAGCCACAGTTCAGGACAAAGGCCCAGAGGCCCCGGTCGCCCCGACCAGCTCGGCCCCTTTCCTCGCTTTCCCCGGACCCTGCGCCCGCGTCTCGTCACCAGGAGGAACAACCGTTTGTCTCAATACGCGCCTGGTCGATGTTCCGCCGAAGCAAAGATCCGGCGGGTCCAAGACGGCGCCGTGTGCCCGGCGGACTGCGAGCCTAGCCGAACGCGAACGCGAGCCCGAGCCCGAGCCCGAGCCGGAATCTCTCCCAGGCCCGTGACCTTGAGTCTGCGCGCCTGGAGCGTCTGTCGGTGCTCGCGAGGCGGCCCGATAGGCCCCATCTTTCCGCATAGGAAGATGATTTGCCTCAGTCACTCCTTCTTGGAAGCTTCCTTTGTCCTGTCCTCCCACCGGTAACAGCTTCCCACTTTGTGCAGCATCTTGGAAATCCTTTCCATTTGCCAGATGGAGCCCTGCCCGATTCAGGATTCAAAGAGCCCATTAGATCTTCACATTTTTTCCAGGCGGGTTTTGTTGTTGAACAGATTTTCGGCGGAGGTGGGATCTGCCGCGAACTTCTGACGGCGCGTCGGGCGGGACACGTGGACGGAACCCGAACTCTTTTTGGGTTTTCTGGCTCTCCTGCCATTTCCAAGGGCTGAGGGTCAGCCCTCCTCAGTTCTCAGCTCCGCCGTCTTTGCAGAGAACTCCTGACCTAATGGGTTTTTCAGCCCACAATTCCCAATTGGTGGAAACTCCCAGCTCTTGATTCTTTTCCAAGATCCACCTGAGAACGGATAGTGGCGCGTTGTGGCTCCCGGTTTATGTGCAGTTTTCCTATCTACAAGCCCTGTTGGTTGAGCTTTGCTGGTTCAGACCTTCGCCAGCTCAAGCCTCCACAGGAACGAATGGAGGGCCTTCCTGTGGCCAGGACATGGTAACATCTCTTAGTTAATGACCCTACATTAAGGTGTACATATTTGCTTTTCTTGTTTTTGTAGCTAGAGGCTATTGCTAACAGGGATCTTGGAGACCAAAAGACAAAAAAAAAAAATTGTGCGCCAACTGAAAGACTCCCATGTTAGGTTAAGCTGGTCATGGAATGGGCTAGATTGACACTAGGTCACTTGCCAACCTCAAGAAATGTCCATGAAGCAAGGTACACTAAAATACTACCCAACCCAGTGGCACATCCCTTTTATGTGTTTGCTGGCTGCAAGAGGCCCAAGGGCTTAGCTAAAAGAAATAAGATTTTTCAACTCTAAAAGAGGTAAGTGTGCTTTCTGGCAGACTTATTTTATATCTAAAAACTGTGGTCCTGGAAGCTATAAATATCTACAAAAAAGCAAAATCTTGGGGCGCCTGGGTGGCTCAGCGGGTTAAAGCCTCTGCCTTCGGCTCAGGTCATGATCCCAGTGTCCTGGGATCGAGTCCCGCATCGGGCTCTCTGCTCAGTGGGGAGCCTGCTTCCTCCTCTCTCTCTGCCTTCCTCTCTGCCTACTTGTGATCTCTGTCTGTCAAATAAATAAAATAAAAAAAAAAAAAAAAAAAGCAAAATCTTACCACCAACAACCTAGGATTACAATGGCCATTATGAGAAGTTTTCTGATTAGATAAGATCAATTAAAAAGTGCACTTGACAGTAAAGATTCCCATATTAAACAAACAGAATGGGATATCTATTTCAGAAGTTTCCAACAAGGCTTTACGTTTCCAAAATAGCTTTATTGAAAGTGTCATTACAAGAGGCTAGTGAAAAATAAAAGACACAAAATGCCTTGAACAACAGCAGGACTTCCCCATTATACCCTCCTGGCCCAGAGATTGACACCGCATTTGTAATCAACTGGAACTCAAGAAAAGAGGTTGTCTTCAAAGGTTTTGTGTAAACCCTTCAGCCCCACACAGATGTCTTCATACCCTCATTCAAAGGAAGCTCCCGTGTGGGTCCCACCCAGAACTGACAGGCCTCTCTGGGATTGTCTGGCAAACTGCTATGTTATTCTCTTAAACAACCAAGGGAAAGTAAAGATTAAAATTAATGAAAAACCTTGCCAAATTCTGGTTGGTACTGGAGTCTCTGCAGAGGGGACCCTGGAAAAACAGAATCTGGTGATGGGGAACATTCTCATGACACTCGGCTCTCCCCAGTGTCTGTCTGGAGTGCTCAGTTGAGAGAGGGAAATAAAATTTCGAGTTCTCCCTTCCTTACCAATGTCAAGTCCACTGGCTATTGATCCTTCTTCTGTCAGGGAGAGCTACTCCCTCTTGCTTGTCCTGTTTTGTGTCTTAAGAACTTGGCCGGCTTTCTATCCATCTGGGATGTGCAAGCTGTCAGTTCTTCCTTTTGTCACCTTCAGGAGTGACTTGGAGTCTTGGGAAGGTGGTGACTTTTGTATCCTCTTTGAGAACACCTCCCAGTCCCATGGGTTGTTTAATATGACCAGAAATATTTGCTGTTTGTCCCCACTTGAAACCTGACAAGATATTTGAAAGAATTTAATAACTGTCTGATTAGAAGTTTGGCCAAATTGGAAGCTGATTTTTAGAGCCTGGTAGGAATTTTTTAAGGCTTCTAAGCTAAATGTACCTGGAAGGAAAGAAAAACATTCTGACATAAATGGATGGGTGTGTCAGACTTGACATTATGCAGGTGGTGGCCCAAAACCTAACTGTCCTTGTTTTACAAATCTAGGCTTTACAGGACCAAAGGTGCAGCTCCAAAACGATTTAAAGTCCACCAACCCTTTTTACCAATCCCAAAACCTCCCCTACTTATCTCAAAGGGCTTATTAGGTATTGTAAAAATTCTGGCCTTAAGAGCACAAAAGTCCTTCTCGAAGGATCTGGCATTCTTTCCTCATGCCTTTGAGATGTCAATGTTCTACCTGGCCTTCACTGGGAACACTCACAGTCCCATCTACTTCAAGTCTTTAAAATATCAACTTCAGGGAGGTAATTCTCATCAGAAGAAAAACAAAAGGGAAGAGGACATTTGAAACTTTGATTCATGACAGTAATTTGAGAACAAGAACAAGGAGTTCTCTGTGTCTGTCCATGTGTTCGTGACCATCTGTATGCATGTGTGATGGGTGTGTGGTGTTTTCTGTCTCTGGATGGTATTGCCAAAACTAATTTGTAAATGAGCTCTATTTAATTCGCTTAAAAAATTAAATATTTATATAAATTAAATTCTCAGAAATGTAATAGAAACTAACCCACATGAATTTCAAGGAAAATATTCAGTATTAAAGCTGTTATGTAGAAGAGCTAAGTTTCTTTGTTTTGTTTTGTTTTGTTTTGTTTTCCCCTAACCTCCACCCACCCCTGCAAAGAGCTAAGTTTTTTTTGAACAGTTGTTTAACTTTCTGTATTTGTCTGTGAAGTCTTTAATTGTCATTTTGGTTAAATGAATAACTAAATATTATTTCACAGTGACCTATGATCCTACTTTACCAAGTGTTTTAAAATCTTTTGATATTTTTGGGGGCACCAGGGTGGCTCAGTCATTAAGCCTCTGCCTTCAGCTCAGGTCATGGTCCTGAAGTCCTGGATCGACTCCCGCTCAGGCTTCCTGCTCCACGGGAAGCCTGCTTCCCCCTCTCTGCTTCTCCCTCTCCCCTACCTGTGTTCCCTCTCTCGTTGCGTCTCCTCTGTCAAATAAATAAAATAAAATTTAAAAAAATCTTTTGATATTTTTGACAAAATTCCCCAAATCAAATTCTAAATAGTCTTTTTGACCTTAAACTATCTTTGGGTTTTCCAAAGGGTTCCTGAAACATCTCAAAAGAATTGCTTTCCTCTTATGAAAATAGAGATGTTGAACTAGCTAGGCTTATTTAATATGTTAAATTACATGGGAAACATTGTCAAATAAGTAATAATAACCCTTCTCTGTGTAGTATTTGTGTAGCTATACAAGTATTCCAGAAATCGTGTGACATTCCTAGAAATGTGACGTGTCTTGATATAATGTTATCAGTCATTATTCTGTTACTATCTTCAAATGTTGTGTGGTACAGGAATAACAGAATTTCCTTGTTAATTCTATTATAATGAATCTTCATCAGATCTTTCATTATGGGCATTTTTGAGTCTTTGGTCATTTACAGAGAGTTATTGTTTTACTCTGATGTTTTGCAAGGGTGTCCCTGCAAAATGACCTCATCTTCAAGGAGATTAACAGAAAGGACTTTGACAAGCACAGGTTTCTGACAAAAGTTTCAGCTCAGAAGACTGAACTGGGTAAGAATTTCCTGAACTGACGGAAAAACTGGCTTCAAAGTAGACAAGATATTAATCACACGGGACTGAATGAACTGAGAAGGGTGGTGACAACTTTCTGTGAATTTTTATTGGAAACACTGCTGGTTCCTTAATGCTTTGTTTTTCCAGATTTAAGAAAATTTTTTTCTCGTAAACTATTTGTGTCATACAGCCATTTGATAAAGTACACCTTTATAAACAAGGATGAAATATTTGCTTTCTCTCTCTACTCCAGAGTTTGGGAAATGTTAAATATTCTTTTCATGACAGTATTGTTACTAAATCATGCATAAGTTATTTGCATAAGTTCAGTAAGTATCCGTCCTCCTTGTAATAGGACACAATGGGAAATACTGGTTGTATTACCAAGGCTTAGACCATTAGGAATTTACCCAGACTATAGTTATTACAGGCAAAATCTGATGGCAAGTTGTTGGCTTGGCTTCCTGGCCTCAAGAAGTTTGTAAGAGTTCAGTCTGAGGTTCCTTATGAAAAGATCCAGCAAAGAAGCCTTAAAAAGTCTTTTTTTTAAGAAAAATATTTTATTTATTTATTTGACAGAGAGAGAGAGAGAGATCACAAGCAGGCAGAGAGGCAGGCGGGGGGGGGGAGCAGGCTCCCTGCCGAGCAGAGAGCCCCATGCGGGGCTCGATCCCAGGACCCTGAGATCACGACCTGAGCCGAAGGCAAAGGCCTAACCCACTGAGCCACCCAGGTGCCCCAGAAGCCTTAAAAAGTCTTAAAAAGAGCTTTATGATCAGTCACTGTTCTTAGTGCACTAATGTAAATAACCAGGACAAATTTAATAGAAATAAATTAACTGTGATTTAACTATGAGTAAATTATTGAGAGAAAATTGATAGTCTTTGAGACTCTGTTGTATAACCTCTGAACTGGACTGGGTGGGAGCTCAAATCTACAAGCTAACGTTCCCACTTTTCTCCACCCTTCTGATGTGGAGTTACTGGAAAGAAAGACTGTCCTGGAATCCCCTCGGAAGGGGCGGTACCATGTCTTCTCACTGGCTCCTGCCCCCTGACGCTGCTGCTGTGCTACTGGAAGCAAGCCTTGGGCATGTGTCTCCTGGCTGAGGAAGACCCCACCTGACACCTGGTTCCGCACAGCTGCTGGAAGACTCAAAGCCAACCTGGTGGGGAGAGAGGCAGCCGACACCCACCGGGCCTACTTCTGCCCCAGACACTGGTTGGAGACCCCCACCCCCCAACCTGAGCATGAAACCCTTCCTTCTATTCTGTCTTTCCTTTACTCTAGTACTGGGCTGGAAGGATAATGCCATCCCCCACCTCTCCCGGGCTATTGCTAAGGACTTTTCTGATTGCTGGGTTTCTCGCTAGAAACCCTAATCTGTCCATTAACAGCCCCACCTCCGCAGGAGTGGTCTGTGCCCCGACAGGATTTATCTCTGTCTGTGGTGATTATCGTTCTCCTCAGACCAGTGAATACCTACATGGCTGGGGCAGACCCCACCAATGCCTCTTAGTTATCTGACGGTGCACCTAAGTGTTCACAGACACACAGGGACGCCTCAGCCATCGAAAGGCCTAAATTTGCATTGTTGATGAGAAAGGACCTTCAAGGAGGCTTTCACTATTCAGCCTTCACTCCTTTGGCAGGTCCCTACTTCCCTAGTTGGGAGTAAACGTAAATAAAGCTATGATCAGGAACTTGGGTCTTGAAAGTGTTACAGACTCTGGTGCCAAGGCAATAGCCACCTCCCACCCCCACCCCAAGACCCTTAGACTCTCTGTTCCAGGTAGCTCTTGATATGTGACTAGGCCCTGGTTACCTTTCAGCCAAACAAGGAGGTGTCTGTTGTAGGCGATGTCACCTATGCACCTGGAGGGACACTTCTGGGGGAGTAGAAACTCCATTACCTAGAATCACTGAGCAGGCTGCTGGCTCTAACACACGACCCCTTCTATGCGGTCTTTCTTTGACTTTTAAAAATATTCATTGGTTTGAGTCCTGAGAGCCATGACTCTGGGTGCGCCTCAGACGTCTGTCGGGGGGGACCCTGTGCCGTCATAACAGTCCCCCTGGCATGTTGTGTTCTCTCAAAAGCTTTAATTGCATGTTCATAGCTGATAACCACCAGGCAAACGATCTCCCTGAGGTGGGAAGGTCAGAAAAAGAATGAACCACGTGGCCAACTTAGACGTGTGAGCCTGAGTGTGAAAGTCACAGGAGGTCAGGGATGCTGAGGACCGCTGAGCTGGAGCTCAGGGTGGCACCAGTGCCCCAAATACTGACCACATCCGCCGTCAGACTGAGTTTGAGGGAGGAATTGTTAAAAACGGAACAGCAGGTCCAAAATGGAGTCACTCGCCCCACGGACAGCAAGCCAAGATTTTTTTTTAAAGATTTATTTATTTGAGAGAGAGAGAGAGAGAATGGGGGGAGGGGCACTCCCACTGAGTGTGGGGCCTGACGCCATCCTCCATCCCACAACTCTGAGATCAGGACCCAAGCTGAAATCAAGAGTTGGACACCCAACTGCCTACCTACCCCACCCAGGCCCCAGCAAACCAAGATTTAGATATGGTTTCCACCTGCAAGGCTGCCTGAAGACCCTTACCGTTCCCTGAAGGAAGGTGACCTTGCCCAAAACAATCCTTTCTTTTCCTTCGCTAATAACTTCCTTGTCCACTTGTTTCTGCCTGTAACAGCTTTCTGTCTCACACAGCTCCCCAGATTTCCTGTCCATCTGCTGGATGGTAGCTGCCTGATTCGTGAGTCACTGAATAAAACCAATTAGATCTTCCAATTCATTAAGTTGAATTTTGTTTTTTAACACTTCTGACTTTTATGTCCTTGAAACCAGTCATTTATTATGATGTCTGCAAAGGAAGGTGAATTCTTGTGGACCACTCCCGGTACATCACCAACACATCACAACCACAAAGGTCAAAGCAGAGGGGAGCATTCCTGGACCAAGAATCAGAACACCTGGGGACCAGCTCTGTCTCCACACCGTCCGGGTCTTCCTTGTGAGTTGGAAGCTTGGGTCTGACTGCTCACTGGATCCGGGTGTCCTCCTATCCACAACCACTCCTATCTGCAAATGGTCAGCAACCGAGGAGCATCGCTGGATGGGGATAAGATGACTGCAGGGCACTCTTCTCACTTAAAACTCAGTTTTGTCCTGGGAGAAGCTTAAGTGCCTTGTCAGCTTACTCTGAACGAAGTGACAACCGGTAGGGAAGAGGGAGCCGGTCTGAGGAGAGAGACTAGTTTTTGTTTTTGTTTTTTTAAAGATTTTATTTATTTATTTGACAGACAGAGATCACAAGGAGGCAGAGAGACAGGCAGAGAGAGGGGGGAAGCAGGCTCCCCGCTGAGCAGAGAGCCCGATGCGGGGCTGGATCCCAGGACCCTGAGATCATGACCTGAGCTGAAGGCAGAGGCTTAACGACTGAGTACCCCAGGCGCCCCATGATTTCCAGATTCTAATGACTCAGTTATTGTCCCGTCATCCAGAACAAGCGGAACACTTATATGTTAGGGAGCTCAGAGCATGGCTCAGAGCAGAGCTCAGGTCATGGCAGCGTGACCCTAAAGATCTTGCAAGTAGCTCTTGATGAGGGAGTAGAAGGCAGGCTGAGGACAAAGCAGAAGCTGACACCCCACAACCGCCCCCCTGGGTGGGACGTGTATGACATTCCTCCAGGAATCTCCCAAGGGTCTTCACGTAATGCTTTGCTAGAAGGAAGGACAACCTTAGCTTGAGAATGGCAAGGCCTCCGGTGTCCTATGAGTCTTCTTTAACATCCAGAAATCCTCTTGAAACCTCCCTTTTCCTTCCCTCCCCCAACCCCACTGTACATAGTCAGCCACCCCTCACAACCCCAGTCTTTCTGCCCACGGGTCCTACCCTGCGCTCTAATAAACCGCCTGTTCACACCAAAGACATCTTGAGAATTCCTTCTTGGCTGCTGGCTCTGGACCTCACCCCAGTGAACCTCATCTATATTCCAAAACTCCATCACCAGCAGACAGCTCACCACCCAAACCACCTGGGGGAGGTCGCATTATCCATGATGAGTTGTGCCCAAGGGAAGGCTCCGCTGTCACTGAGAGATGAAGCCCCCGTTCACAGCCTCCTTCTGGTCACCTGAACACACACGCCAGGAAGGCATGGCCCCACAGGGACAATGCCCCACCAGAAGCTCAAGCTGTCCCTTGCTGGGTGGGGGAGGGCTCCCCTGCCTCAAGGCCATCTTCTTTCAGAATTGCAGGAGAGGGTGCGCTCTGTTTTCCAGTTGCATTTTCTCCTTTCTCTTGAAAGGAGAGATGTGTTGCCGAAGAGACATGGAGAAAATGGTTTAATTATTTTATTTTATTTTTAAAGATTTTATTTATTTATTTGACAGAGATCATAAGCAGGCAGAGAGAGAGGAAGGGAAGCAGGCTCCCTGCTGAGCAGAGAGCCCCATGTGGGGCTTGATCCCGGACCCTGGGATCCTGACCTGAGCCGAAGGCAGAGGCCTTAACCTACTGAGCCACCCAGGCACCCAGAAAATGGTTTAATTATTTTAGAGTCACATCTGCATTAAAATGGCAGCAAAGAGGGTGCCTGGGTGACTCGTGGGTGGTTTGGGCTCTGGTCTAGATCTCTGGGATCGCTGGGTCCTTGGCTCCGGTGCCTCACTCAGCAGGGGTCTGTTTTAGGATTCTCCCTCTCCCTCTGTCCCTGCGGCACAACCCCCCCCCCCACTTAAATACATATAAATACAATAAAATGGCAGCAAGAGAGCCTAGAGACCTCCCCCCATGGCTCCTGAGGTGCTGGGGCATCTGGAGGGTTCCCAGGACAGGGTCTCCCAGGCTCTGAGCATCATATACCCTGTTTGTGACTCTGCAGAGCCCAGACTGCAAGGACCTGGAGACGTGGCAGCCACCCAGGGGGGCCAGGCACTCCCCACAGTCTCCCGGGGGGCCATGGGAGGCGGTTGGGGCTGCTCTGTACGGCCACACCCATTCCCCAGACCCCTCACCCCCAGGGAGGGACCCTGCCCTGCAGATGACAGACTTGAGGACCCACAGCAAGTGACAACAAGTAGCCGCTAGATAATCAACACACTGGGCTGGAGAGCCTGGGCGGACAGGGCGCTCTTGCAAGCAGGAGAGTCTGTGGGGTATAGGAACCCCACCCTGCCGGCCCCCAGCTCTGTGTCCATCTGACCACGCAGGCCGGTGCCCTTCCCTTCCCCACACTGGGACCTGGGGACTCGGCACCGTGGCCCCGTGGGGTCAGCTTTGCCTGACTTTCTGAGCAAAAGCAGACTGAAAGTCCAAGTCAGCTCTCTGCTCCCTGGTGTGGGAGAGGGTGGAAGGCCGAAGAAGGCTCTGTAAGATCCTTCCCAGATGTTCTCGCCAGGAACACTCCACGGCCCTGAGCAGTTCCAGGGTTCAGTATTTTCCCGCACTGCCGTCCCCTCACGGCAGGCACACCACATGGCCAGACACCATGCGGACAGCGTGGAGCTGGCGATGCCACAGGCCCAGGGAGCGTGAGAACCAGGGGCCCAGCCTGACACCGAGGCCAAAGACTGGCTTGTTCACCTCTCGGGGGAAAGCGGCTTGTGGGGTGGGACAGAGTTACCTGTCACCGGTCTGTGAGTTCTCCAAGTTCATGGGTGACAGAGCGGCCACAGGGAGGAGGCCATGGGCTGTGAATGGGGTGAGCAAGGCCTAACATGCACACCAAATCGAGTTTTACAAAATGCACCGCACAGGGGCACCCGAGTGGCTCAGTCGGTGATGCGTGTGCCCTCCGTTTGGGTCACAATCCCAGGGTCCTGAGGTCAAGTCCCGCGTCAGGCTCTCTGCTCGGAGGGGAGAAACAGGCTCCCCTCTCCCTCTGCCCCCACTCATACTCTCTCTGTCAAATAAATAAATAAGTAAAAATTGTTTTTAAAAAAAAATCAGCCACACAAATATGATAAAATCCATTTTAAAAGTTAAAAATCACTTCATTCCCCGCCTACAACAAGTCAGCTTTTCCAAGATGTGCTCTGGGCTGGGTGGACCTTCCTGACTGTTACAAACTGTACGAGGAGCTGTTTTGTCTCTGCTTTCTTGGGTTTGTCAGGGTTCCAGCCACACCCATTAACAACCGGCCAAGCTGTTGTTACGAGAGTGGCCTCTGCCTCCATGGACATGGGGACTGCAGCTCTCCCCCAGCCTTGACCCTCATCGTTCCTGTGTGTTGCTTGTCCTCTGTGGACTCCCTGAGAGCATCCCCAGAGCAGGCTTCATAAGCTCCCACGAACCTTCTCAGGACTGACACTGCCTGAGTAAGGCGACAGGTGGCCCCAACATTACCGAATGGTAATCACAGCCCCCAACAGGCGTGTCTGCTCATTCTGAGAACTACTCTGGAAGGTCATAGGGACATCCCTGTCCCACCCCTGACCTTAGAATTGCCTGGCTTAATTTCCAAATACAGGGGATTCCTAGTTACCTTCTGTGGCTAATTCCTAGCTCCATCCTCCTGCCCACGCTACCTGCGTGAATGTTGCCCTTTGAAACTTGTGGAGACTTTTTTACAGCTCAGCATACGGTCAAATTTTGCATATTCTGTAAATGGTCCTCCTGTACTGATAATTTTTTGTGGTTTCTGTACCCTGCAGATATTTCCAATTTTGTCTTTCCCCCCTTAAAACACAGGAAGGGTAGCTTTCCTGTGATCTGTGTCTCATGACTCTGCGGTGTCTGTTGGTCCTGGGAATCTGTTCCGAGGTTTCGGCTCCGTCCAGTCGTGGGCCATTCACTTGGCAAGACGCTCACGCCCCTGAGACCCCAGGAGAGTGTGCGGCTGCTGGGAAGGTCAGGGACCTCACTTTTCCTCGGCCCCTTGAGACATGGTCAGCCCAGGACTATGAGCCCATTGCACTATTTGAGGTGTTTGCGCTGCCTAAGCAATGTGCATTTGGGCTCCAGGAACCTTCCCCCACTCCTCTCCTTGCTCTGTGGTAACCTGGTGGCTGCTTTGGGGGGAAGGTTTATTCCTAAGGCAATATCTGGGATTTTCTGTTGTTTTCACTAGGAGGAGAGTAGCCCAGGCCACCCTTCCTGAAAGCACTTATCCCAGTCCTTTGTTCAGGGTTCTCCAGGGACCGACACTCAACAGACAGCTCTGGAAACGCCTTCGTGTGAAGCAATATTTGCCCCCCAAAAGCTGAATTAATCTGAAGTAATTTAAGATGGTTTTCAAACTACTCTGTGCTGTGGAATAAGAATGAGGCCTGTTGCCTTGTTTTGGTCTCACTGCCCTTGTGGGAGAGCAGGGGGACATAAAAACCAAAGCTCGAACTTCAGGTTATATCACAAGACACATACAAGAATTAGGAATATTAGGAGTTTAATTAACATAGATAACTTCACAAATGGTTTGTAGCAGGTATTACATACAATGTGATATCAACCACACTAATAGCCTTCACATATTCAGGGAGTCTCCATTTCAAAGTATTCCTAATAAACCCAATACTCAAGTCAACATTGAGCCAATAATGATTAAGGCTGGCTGAGCATACCAGTATTGTCAGAACGAGCAAATCAAAATAGGGTTACTTTGTACAAAGTATAAACAGAAACTGTGTAATATTAAGCATTCAAACCTAGCTCAAGATAAAAAACTTCTTTACTTAAAAATTCACAAAATAGAAACTGATATTGTGTATTGAATCTCTGAACAGAAAAAAGAACATTAGTAGAAACTGACATGGACACTATTAATTAAACTCCAGGCTTCCCAATTTTCTACTTTTATGAGTAATTCTTTGTTGTGCATAAATCCTTGTCAATGTTTCAGATTATTTCCTCAGGACAGAGTGCAAGGAGTTTCTGGCTAGCTGATTTTTCTGATCTCATCTTGCTAAGAATATGAGGAAACCGCAAGGCTGGGAGCCTCAGTCACTGCCCATCCAGCTCTTGATTTTGGCTCAAGTCACGACCTCAGTGTCGTGGGTTTGGCTCCACGTTCAGTGGGGTGTCTGCTTCCGGATTCTCTCTCTCCCTCTATCCCTGTCCTCCTTCCCCGTCCCCTCCACTCCATGCACACGTGCATACTCTCTCTCCCTCTCTCTAAAATAAAGACATATTTGGAAAAAGAAGAATATGCTAAAAACCAAACTCAGTAGGAGCCTGGGTTGGTGGGTGTACCGTGCCGCTGAGAGTAATCTTTCTGGTTCCGTGTGAGGTACGTCTAGTTTCCCCAGATCCTCTGCTGTGGGACCCCACCATCAGGTCAGATATCAAGTCAGAGAGCAGATGTTAATTAGATACAATGTTAGTCAGTTAAGCATAAATGTAAACGGGGGCGCCTGGGTGGCTCAGGCCGCGAAGCGGCTGCCTTCGGCTCCGGTCGTGGTCGGAGGGTCCCAGATCGAGCCCCATGTGGGGCTCCTTGTTCCGCTGGGAGTCTGCCTCTCCCTCTGCCTGCTGCTCCCCTGTTTGTGCTCTCTCTGTAAAGTAATTAAATAAAATCTTTTTCTTTTTTTAAAGAGTAAACATAAATGACGGGAAGCACAACGGCAAGACGCCGACGTGCGCTGACTCACCGCACAAGGTGCAGTAATAACTGTGTGTCATCACTACCGTGAGCACGACAGTGCAGGAGAAAACCCAGAGAACATTTCATATCATTTATCCTGGCCAGCTTCTACTTTGCCCCCCACCCCTGGTCTATCCTGAGCAGGAACAGGCTGGGCAGAGCGATGCTTCCCCTCCTCAGCTGACCGGCTGTGGCGTTGAGCACGGCCAGGAGTGTGTCAGCATGTGCGCAGACAGGCTTTGGGACGAGAAAAAGACAGGAAACATACAGAACCAGCCCCACAGTCTGCACAAACAAATCTTGGAAATCGTCATCATCAATACCACGACTTCATTAACCGTACGGTTTCCTTGAGCATCTATTGAATATTGGGCCTGAGCAATGACAGTAACTGGGCAGAGAAAATTATTTATTTATTATTATCATGTACTTTCTTTCTTTATATATTCAGAGGAATATGACATGTAGATTTGATAGGCTAAGAAATCTTAATAAAGCTTCATGTCTCAAGGTGCCATCTGTATTTTTCAGGCAGTAATTCTTACATCTATCTTCTGCTATGTATGCATAATTTCCTAATTGTGAACTAAGATAAACTCATTTTGAAAAGCCCAACTTTTAAACTGTCAGTACATCAACAATTTTAGCAGCTGCAAAGTCTTCTGCCCACTTCTGTAGAGTTCTGGAACCAGCTCAGTCCACAATATCTCAGCCACCTAATACCAGACAGGAGAAAGTCATATTCTGATTTTATTCACATCTTATTTTTCCAAAGTCTGATTCAATTTAGGCTTAGCTAATTCTCTTTCAGACTGACAGCCACTGAGTCATGCTAATATGCACAACACAATTCTTCATAAAATGCCTCTTTTCTGTTGTGTTCTGCTTCCTGACAAACAGCTCAACAGTGAGCCCCAAATCATGAATTCCGTATACCATGTTTCTGGGGTGAATGTGGCGAGATGTCAGACCAGCAACCTGAAAAGAGAATAATATTGCTATTTTGTCATTAGCCAGTTCCTCTAATCATGTCATCTGGAAATGATGCCTATGAATTCGACAAAGACGGACAGCTCGACAGACAGTCTGGCACCACTGTCCCTTCATCGGCCTCCTGGAAAACCCATCCCAGCCAGATAAATCCACAGAGAGAGGAATGGCTTAAAATGACTAAAACTTTCTGTACCTAATCCTCAAGACAATTGAAAAAAAATGAAGATCTCCCACCTAAGCTGCAAATAAAAATATTTGGAGTTGTCCAAATTATTATAAGTTCTTCAAAGATAGGAGGGAAAAGGGACGAGGACTGGAGGCAGGAAGGGGAGGAAGGGAATATGAGAGAAGAGGGAAAGAACAGTTGGAGAAGGAAGAAAGCAGGAAAGGAAGGGAGACTGGGAAGGGGAAGGTCAGCTGGAGAAGAAACTCTTTGCCCTTTTCCATGAGTAAGGGGGAGCTGAGCAGAGCGCATCAAGACGGCATCACGAAGCTATCTCAGATCTGTGGAGAAAATGCCCTTTGGAGCAGAAGAATCTTCAGTTCTCCTGTGTTAGGATGTTTTCTTGCCCTTTCTTTCCTCCTAGGCTTGGACGCCATGACAACGGTCAGCTGACCCAGCAAACACAACCCTCTGCAGATTGCACTGGCGCTGGTGGAAGGGAGCTGCTGTTTTTGCTGTTGGAAATGCGGAGAGCCCCCCGGCCGGCTCTTCCCTGTGTCAGTGAGTGCCTGCAGCGCACCTGGGAGAAAGCCTACCAGGATCACAGGAGAAAGGTAGGAAAGCTGAATGTCAGCCCAGATGGCTCCGAGCAGGTGCCCAAGCAGCCCCCACGGATTGGAAACCAGAAACTAATTTTATTTTCAGAGATGGAATGGTTGGAATGGTATTTCCTTAGAAGTTTGGTCATATATACTGCCATACGATGAAAATTCCATTAAATGGATTGTGGTCTTTTAGGACTCTGAATTATGGCACATTTATAAAGTACTTAATTTTTCCTAATTGGCTTGAAAGTATCTTAAGACACAGAAAAGCGAGGAGCCCTCTCCCCTGTCAAAACAGCATTTGCCCATGGGAACTAAAAGCCACCTTTTATCTCCATTAGGAGATATGCTACTATTTCCATTATTTGATGCAAATGTGGATATCATTTGAGAGGATAGGAGAGGAGAGGGGAGGGGAGGGGAGGTCAGGAGAGGGGGGCGCAGGGAGCGGGCAGCACCGTCCCTGTGGAGTAGAACACATTGTTGGAAGACAAGACTGTGATCCAGACGGTGGAGGCCCCCATGAAGGAGGGGCAACGTGGGCATGCAGAAGAAGGAAGGGAGAAGAGGAGTGCGGGCATTGGGCTTGGCCAGGGCACTGGGGATGGCGGCCGCACAGAGCTGCCTGGAGGCCACAGCAAGAACCAACTCCAAATCCGACCAGCGGGCACGAAAACTTGGCTTGGAACAAATTCTTCTTCCATATTAAGAGTAAGGGGAAAAAAAAAAAGAGTAAGGGGAGCCAGCTCTTTGGGGTTACTTAGTTTCTTACTGCTTGGCTGAGAATCCTTGGGAACATATAGGACCTCAATGCAATAGAAGAGACCGAAAGGGTTTGCAGAGAGTCCCGTGTCCAGAGCGTCTCTAGGATGGAGCTCCTTGTCTCCAGCCCAGTGAGCATCTGGATGGAAGGTCAACAGGACCTTCTGTCTCAGAGCCTAGACATCCATTCATGCTGAAAATAAAATTAAAATGACCTTCATAAAGTAGACATTGCTACTGATATTTCCCAAACATAATAAAATATAAATGTCTTAGTCCTAAGGCAGAACTTAATTAATAGGGAAACACTAAAGGTACTTACTCCCTGTGAAGTTAGAAATAGGACAAGGGTGCCTGCTACCTTGTATACCTTTTGAATTGTGTTGGAGGTATCAGCAAACGGACAATACAAATCTGTTAGGCATGAAAATGTAGTGAAGTAGGTATTGGGGTTTTTTTTTCTTTCTATTTGTAGATGAAATGATTAAATATCTAAAGAACCCAGAAGAATCAATGGAAAAACAAATATAAATTGGGAAAAATAATTGCAACTTACAGCACAAAGGGTTAATATCCTTATATAGAGAGAACTTCTGAAAAGAAAAAAAAAAGGCAAACCACTCCATATAAAGATGGGCAAGGGGGATAAATTAAAGTTCACAGAAAAAGAGTTGCAAATAGCTCTTAACCTATAAAAAGTTGAAAAAAAAAACTATAAAAGTTGGTCTACTTCACTTGTAACAGAGAAATGCAAATTAAACGTGCACCATAATATGATTTCTCAACTAGCAGGTTGACAAAGATCCCCCGAATTGTTGGCCGTGCTCTGGGGAGAGCGGCACCGTCTGCTGTGCAGGTGGGCGTGCGGCAGACATGGCCCCACGGAGGGTCTAGCGGTCCACAGTCAAACTGCACATGCATTTGGCCTTTAACCTGGCAGTGCCCGTTCCAAAGGCACCCTGGCAAAGATCTGAAAAGAAATTGCAAAATATACTAATTGCAGCAGTATTTGTAATAGCAAAATTGGAGCGAACCCAGCTGATCATCCAAAGCAAGCCGGGTGAGGCGCTTAGGGTGCTTCACACGATGACGTGCTATGCAGGTGCGAAAAGGGACATGAAGCCTCTCTCGATACCACTACAGAATTACGTCCAGAATGCATTGTGAAAAGGAAAAGGTAATGTGAAGAAAAATGTGTAAAATATGCTACATTTGCCTAAAAAAAGAGGGGATGGAAATATATATACACATACATACAAATATATCGACACATACATACTGTGTGTCCTTTATTTTCAGAAGTTAAAGGAGTGATGGTAAAACTAGGTCTGTCGGGCGCCTGGGTGGCTCAGTGGGTTAAGCCGCTGCCTTCGGCTCAGGTCATGATCTCAGGGTCCTGGGATCGAGTCCCACATCGGGTTCTCTGCTCAGCCGAGATCCTGCTTCCCTCTCTCTCTCTCTCTGCCTGCCTCTCCATCTACTTGTGATCTCTCTCTGTCAAATAAATAAATAAATAATCTTAAAAAAAAAATAAATAAAATAAAATAAAAAAAAAATAAAACTAGGTCTGTCAACAGAGAAAAGGGCAAAGATGACAGGATCGAGCCTAGACTTCTTAGAAAAAGAGTTCTTTGTCAGATCTGACTCTGCAGACAGGTAAATATTTCACAGAGTATTAAACAAAATTAAACTTGGGAAGCATTCCAAAATATTGAAAATAAAATGGACCAAAATGTAGAAGCAATTGGTTTCATAACCACATTGCAAGGGCCTGTGGCAGCTGCCTTTGTCTTTTTAGTTTGGGTCTTTCTTTTTCGTTGTGGAAGCACAGTCCGCAGCCAGTGCTCTGTGTGTCGCAGGCGCACAACACAGCGGTTCCGTGACCCTCTACACCGCTCCGTGCTCAGCTCCACAAGTGTCGTCGCCGTCTGTCACCGTGCAAGGTTATGACAATATTATCGACGTCATTCCCTGTGCTGTCCTTTCCATCTCCCCGACTTACTTGTTTTATACGTGGAATTTTGTGGCCCTTAATGCCCTTTACCTGTTTTACCGTCCCCCACCCCTCTCCCCTCTGGCAACCACAGTCCGTTCTCTGTATTTATTTATCTTTTAAAGATTTTATGTGTGTATTTGTCAGAGAGAGACACAGCGAGAGGGAAAACAAGCAGGGGAAATGGAAGAGGGAGAAGAGGGTTTGAGGGAGAAGCGGGCTTGAGGGAGAAGCGCGCTTGAGGGAGCAGTGCGCTTGAGGGAGAAGCAGGCTTGAGGGAGAAGCAGGCTTGAGGAAGCGGGCTTGAGGGAGAAGCGGGCTTGAGGGAGAAGCGGGCTTGAGGGAGAAGCGGGCTTGAGGGAGAAGCGTGCTTGAGGGAGAAGCACGCTTGAGGGAGAAGCGCGCTTGAGGGAGAAGCGCGCTTGAGGGAGAAGCAGGCATTCTGCCGAGCAGGGAGCCAGATGCGGGGCTCGATCCCAGGATGCTGGGATCATGACCTGAGCTGAGGGCAGATGCTTAATGACTGAGCTACCCAGACGCCCTGTTCTCTGTATTTATGAGTGTGTTTTTTGCTTGTTGCTTTGATTTTAGGACTCCACATATAAGTGAAATTGTATGCTATTTATCTTTCTCTGACATATCTCACTCAGCATTGTGCCCTCTGGGTCCATCCACGTTGTCACAAATGGCAAGATCTCTTTCTTTTTTGTGGTTGAGTAGTATTCCATTACACGTATGCACCACATTGTTATCCCGTCGTATGTCAGTGGACACTTGGGCTGCTTCCGTAGCTGCCTGTTGTAGAGAGCGCCACAATGAGCAGAGGGCTGCACGTATCTTTTCAAATTAGTGTTTTCATTTCCTTTGGGGAAAACCCTTCAGGGAAACTACTGGACCCTATGGTATTTCTATTTTTATTTATTGATTTTTTTGAGGAACCTCCCTACTGTTCTCTGCAGTGTTTGCACCAGTTTACCTTCTCACCAACAGGGCATCAGGTTTCTCTTCTTCCCTCTTCCCCACACCCTCTCCAACACTTGTTCGTTCTTTCTTTCTTTCTTTCTTTTTTTTTTTTTTTTTTTGATTCTAGCCATTCTGACAGGTTCTGATTTGCATTTTCCTGACGTGGGGAACATGGAACCTCTTTTCAGGTGTCTGTTGGCCACCTGGACGTCTTCTTTGAGAAAATGTCTGTTCAGATTGTTTGCCCATTTTTAATTGGATTGTTTCTCAGTACTGAGTTACACAAGTTCTTTATGTATTTTGGATAGTAACCCTTACTGTATTTGTCATTTGCCGATATCCTCTCCAGTTTGGTAGGTGGCCTTTTCTTTTTGCTGGAGGTTTCCTTCACTGTGCAGAATCTTTTCATTTTGGTCCCAATAGTTTATTTCTGCGTCTGTTCCCCTTGCCTGTGGAGACAGACCCGTAAGTCTGTGGCTGAGGCAGATGTCCACAAGATGCCAGGATTACTCTTACGGGTTACGTGTGTCTTTAGGGTGGGATAAAGCAAATGAGCAGTCGTGTTGGTGTCACTGAGAACTGGGGATTTTAGCTTGGGAGAAGGGAAATGCAGAAGTAAGACCTCTTAGCCTAGCTAAGGGGAATGGGGTTCCGAACCAAAGCTAGAAGGACCAGGGGAGCGCTGTCTATGGCAAAGACCTTGAAAGAACAAACGGTACAAACGAAACTCCAGGGAACCCAGACTTGGTCTCTAAATGCCATTTCCCATTGGAAGAACCAGGCTTTCCTGTAGAAACGGCAGATTCCAAGTTGAGATAGGATATATACGTATTAACCCCACATCACTTTGTCACTCAGAGGGCAAGGAAGCTGTCAAGGTTATTAGCACCTTCTCACGGGCCACAGGTGGGGCACATTGACTACGCATGGCAGTGGGCTGAAACACATCCAATAGGTCTGAGTCTTTGATTTTCCAATGATATTAAACAGAAACACCATATTGGCCACCATTGCAAGGGGTTAAGAACCAAGTCCTAAGAAGAGCCCAGTACGTATCCTGCCAACTGAAGCTTGGCTTCATCTAAGTATTCCCGCAAATAAACAGAATGAATGATGGACTTAGAATGTCTCTTTTTTACAAAAACAGAGACAAGCAGACATGTGTACCTTGTGATAAAATATCACAGCACCACCTAAGGGATAGTCTTGCCAGGAAAAACCAAACCTGAATTCCTATCAGTTTACAGGTGGTGCCAGGCATTCCGTCAGCAAAATCCAACTGAGAATGTGCACAGGGCACACGATCTGGCTTCCTTGTAACACATTGCGGGGGTGGGGGGGAATGGAGGGAGAACTATCATTCAAAGAGATGCAGGGGCACCGGGGTGGCTCAGTCGGTTAAACATCTGACTCCTGATTTTGGCTCAGGTGGTGTTCTCAGGGTCGGGAGATCGAGCCCCTGGTCAGCAGGTTCAGCGCTCAGCGGGGCGTCTGCTTGTGGTTCTCTGCCCTCTGCCTCTCCCCCTGGCTCGCTTGCTCTCACTCTAGAATAAATCAATAAAGCTTTAAGTAAAGAGAGAGATGCAAAAGACATATCAAGTAAGTGCAACTTACGGACCTTCTTACTTGGGTCCCAAGTCACACAAGCAAATGAGAAAGAGAGAGGAGGGGAGGGACAGTAGAAGAAAGGGGCAGTGCCTGGATACCGAGAGAACTGTTGTCACCTTTCTGTGCTTACGGTACTGGGGTCTGTGTATTTTAAAGGTGCCCTGTACTGCGGAGACATACATTAGAGTATTTGAGGGAGAAAAGGGTTTGCTTTGTTTGCTTTGCTATCCTCTCAGAGGACGGAGGGCGGCCGGCGGGGGCAGAGCTGGTTTTGGTGAAGGGGCATGAGGCTACGTGGGAATCCACTGGGCTATTTTTCTCATTTTTATGTTTAAAGTTTATATTTTTTAGAAATGATAATTTTGAGTGAAAAAGGAAGCTGAGTGGTGATGATAGATGGTAACAGTTTCCGTAAATTTAAGAAGGTGATGGTAGAGTGGATGGGTTGTAAGTCCCTTCCCAGCGGCAAAGATGGGGAAGCAGGGAGGGAGTCAGAGGAGGGGGAGATGCGGTCTGCAAGGGGTCTGTCTGGAACCTGAGGGCCCAGGCGCTTCTCCGGGCAGCGGGGGCAGGGGCTCCGCTGTAGGGGCTCGAAGCACCTGGAACTGGGCTGTACCATAGGCCACCTGCTTCCTCGGGAGCCTGCGCAATTCTAGCTCCCACTCCGTCTGATAATTCTGCAATCCTTTTACTTTTTATAAGAGTGATATAGATACATTTTGGAAAAAAAAAAAAAAGAATAGTATCAAAACAGCGTGATAAAAAGCAGCAAAGCCTGGTTCTGTGGCAGCCATGCGCAGCCCTTCCAGCAGTTTCTCTTGGTTTTGACCTCCATTTCTCAGAATAAAATGCTCATTTGCCATTTCTTCTCAACATGGAGAGAATCAGTTTTTATTCAATCAATGGCCAATTAAATAAGAAATGTAGATTATTGATAGTTAAAGTGACTATGCAAAACCTTTTATGTTGAGTCAAGTTGGAACTATATCTCCTTTCTCTTACAATTTCTTGTAAGAGTTAATATTGCCTTGTTTTTATGTTCTTGAGTTTTCTGTATATTTGTAGCTATTTTTTCCCAAATATTCCATTAGTCATCAAATGCTGATGAATAAATTCTCAAACACTCAGAAACTTCACATAATCTTTCAGCCCCCCCCCCACCCCCCTTCTGCCCCCTCTGTCTTCTGCTCCCAGCTGTGTGGCCCACCAAACTGCTGGCTATGGGGCTCCCTTTGCTGGTCTCCCCTGCAGAAAGTGCTTCTCCAGGTTAAGTCCTGGCTTACACCCTCACGTGATGAAGTACATGCCAGGGGGTGGCTTTCCAAGAACAGGGGCAGGGAGCTTTTTTGGGGGTGGGGGTCTTTTGTTTTGGATTTTTTTTTTTTTTTTTTGGTCTCCATGTTAAAAATCCTTCATTCTCCCATCACTTTTTTTTTTTTTTACAGATTTTATTTATGTATTTGTCAGAGAGAGAGAAAGAGCGAGAGCGAGCGCACAAGCAGGGTCAGGGGCAGAGGGACCAGGAGGCTCCCCGCTGAGAAAGGAGCCTGATGCGGGACTCAGCCCCCAAACCCAGGATCCTGACCAGAGCGGCAGGCAGACACTTAACTGACTGAGCAACCTGGGTGCCCTCCTCCCATCACTCCTGATAGAAAGTTTGGTATGAGATTCTAGGATGGAAATAGCCTTCCCTTAGGATGCTGAAGGCATTGGTCCTCATCATAAGTTAGAGTAATATGAGCTGCTGTAACAAATAGATCTTAAATGTAAAGTATACATGTATAAAATGTATAAATGTATAAAAATGTATATATGTTATACATGTTATAACATATACATATATATGTTATACATGTTATAACATATACATATATATGTTATAAATGTATAAAGACCCCAGCACTATCAGTCCCTGCGCCTATTCCCGTGTGTGGATGGCTCTGGACCAGACCCACTCACCTGTGGCTCCTCTGCCTATTAGGCTCTGTGACAACCTGGGTCCTGCTGGGGGGTGTTGCATAGGGCTGTGTGTGGGGACGGGGCAGGGTAGAGCACAGAAGGCACACCTGCTTCGTAGAGACCTTGGCCTAAAACTGGAACATCTTTGATGCTGCTTTGGCAAAAAATCATCAGAGAGCCACACCTCAGTGCCAAGAGTCCTAGGAAGCATGGTCCTGTTTGGACAGGAGTGACAGCTCAAGACTGTGGTAGGGTGAGCGTGAGTTAACGGATGATCAGCCCTCTGCTTCAGCCAACACCTTCTCTAAAGACTCCTGTGACTTCTGTGTAACCATGGGCATGGGCGTGTGGGTGTTTCTTCCCGAAACTTTAGGAAGGACCTCCTCTTTACTACTGTTGTTCGGACATCTTATGATGACATGCTTCCATGAGTCTCTTCGAGTTTATTCTGATAGATTCTTTCATTTTGGAGACTCTGAAAATTCTGTCCCCTTCCATTTTCTAGAAACCCTCCTAGTTCAATGTCCCTAACCCAATACTGAGTCTCTAGCGTCCTTTCATTTTCTCTCCTCCTGCCCGTCTCTCTACTTCTGGCTCACTTTGGGGAGGTTTCTTGCTTTTATCCTCAACCCCTTAATTCAATTTATTTCAGTTTTAGGGTTTTTTTTCAAGATTTTATTTATTTATTTGAGAGAATGAGAGAAGGAAAGGGAGAGCTTGGGGAGGTGATCAAAGGGAGAAGCAGACTCCCCGCTGAGCAGGGAGCCTGATGCAGGACTTGATCCCAGGACTCCAGGATCCTGAGCTGAAGGCAGAGGTGTTAACCCACTGAGCCACCCAGGCGCCCAGGAGCTTTGATTTTAAAGATAACGTGAAAAAGTAAGGTACCGGGTGTATTTTTAATTCCACCATCCCTGGCATACCTCTGCTCACCACCCCACAGCCCTGGCTAGCCCGCCTCTGGTCCTGGCTGCTTCCACAGCTGGTGACAGAGGGACCCCAGGTTAGGTATGTGGCCACGTTACTGCCTTGTTTCTGCTCCTTAGTCTGCCCCTCCTGTCAGGGGCCACGCATCCATCCCTGAGTGTGCTGTCCAAGCCTCTTGCCAACTAGCCCCTCTGTGCTGTCCTGGCTCCCGCTGCCCGGCCCGCTGGCTTTCACTCCAGGAGCGAATGATGCTCACGTCATCGTTCCAGAGTCACCCAGCTGCTGGCCTTTCCCAACACAGTCGCTTGCGGGTCATCAGCTAATGCGTCTGGGAGCTAGTGGTCTGGCTAGTGGTCGAGCAGGGTCTGGAATATGGGGGGGGGTCCCTTTTTGTTGCAGATGGTAACACAGGTAGCCCTGATGCATTCACTCCATCATGTTCTGGAAGCTAGGTTTTCTCCCCTTGCTGGTACGTTTCTTGACGGGAAGCAGCAGAGATCACTTGGAAGTTCGTCAGTGTTTCAGGGGCTCATCCTGAACATGCTGCTGGAGGCCCAGAGATCAGGGTGAGGTGGACACAGCCTCATAACTCACTGCCTTAAAGGCCTCTGGCAGGGGCTCCTGGGTGGCTCAGTGGGTGAGCCTCTGCCTTCAGCTCGGGTCATGATCTCAGCGTCCTGGGATCAAGCCCCGAGTCGGGCTCTCTGCTCAGCGGGGAGCCTGCTTCCCTCTCTCTCTGCCTGCCTCTCTGCCTACTTGTGATCTCTGTCTGTCAAGTAAATGAGTGAAATCTTAAAAAAAAAAAAAAAAAGGCCTCTCTGGCAACAGAACAGAAATGTTGGCTGGCACTTACGTTTGATGACTTCTTACTCTGTACCTACTTAATTCTCTACTTGAAAACCACGGTGCAGGCTCATCCCCCAGGGCTGCCCGTTTCCCCCACGGAATAACTGGGTTTTGACTCAAGTCCTGAGCCTCATTCAGGACCATCTGCCCCAGGCTGACCTGGAATCTTTGGTGCCACAATCATCGATACTTGTCCCCAGGGCCACAGCCCAGGAGCTGCCCAATCTGGGTTCATGGTAATCACCAGCTAACGTGTGCCCAGGGTCACATGTTGCCCCGCACCGCAGGTCCAGGATGCCCAGCCCCTCGTGGATGCCCGCGCCCCCTGGAGCCTTGGCCACCTCCGCCTGAAACTCAAGAAGCTGAAGGTAATTTCTCTGCTACCTCTCAGGTGCTGGTGCAGCTCATGAGGAAATGTCAACTCAGAAACTAGGGACGTGGAAAATGCAGGCTCAGTCAGGGATACATGGTTCCTGTCATCAACGAGACCGGCCGCATCCACGGCCAGTTAACCTCATGGTGCCGGGATGGAGCTATGGGGAGGCGGGGACGCTGGGAGTCCTCTCTGGTCTTCCCGCGGACCCTTTGTCTCTAGGAAGTGAGGGCGGCGAGGGGCGGGAGTGGATGGCGGTGGCTTTAAGGAGGTCAATCAGTACCCTTCCTTTAAACAGCACCATTTCTTAAAAAAAATAAATAAATAAAATAAGACCACCTCTTGCCTACCACAGACTATTTATTTCTGGAAGCATAAACCACCGAGTGAGAATAAGACTCTCATGGCTGTGCTGACAGGGATGCCGTGGGGCCTCTGCGTGGCTGCCAGTGACAAGGTCCGAAGGGGGTGGATGGGCGCTGACTGGGCCCAGTCCAGAGAGCCGGCAGATCCGTCAGTGTTCGGCCCTAAACCACGAGGGTGTCCGTTTCCTCTGGGCTCCGATCTCGTCTTCTAAAATTGCTCTCTTGAAACCTGAAGTGATTTCCTCATTAGCATCCCCGTCTCGGAGTTTTGGAGGGTGACCTAATTTCACAAAGACCCGTGGCACCCTCGCTCTTACCCCCACTCTGAGCGCAGGGGATTTGGCCGCGCCCTAATGTATTCCGATTCATAGACAAAGGAGCCCACCCGTGGCGCACGGGGTGCTGATGCTTGCGAGCACGTTAAAAGCCGCAGTGTGCTCAAGTCGAAGGAAGTGGGGTTGAAGTGACCCTCTAAATAAGTCTGTGCAGTCATGGCCCGGATGTGGCTGGTGCTTCCAGAGGCTCCCTGTGTGTCTGTCCCCAGCTGGAGGAGGAGCGGCTTGCCATCATCGACAGGGACAACCGCCTGCTGCTGGAGAAGTTGTCTTGCGTCATGAGGACCGGGGGACAGACCGAGAGCGGAAACAACCACACGCACAAGAGGTACCGGGGCCCCCGCATCCTACAGTCAGCACCAACCTGGGCAGAGCCCAGAGCGCGCCACTCCAGGGCCCACACAGAGGAGCTGCCCCAGAGCTGGAACGTTTTCTTGCCGCCCACCCTGCAGGGAGCCCTGTGCCTTTTCCTCTGCCCTGCCTTAATCAAAG
Organism: Lutra lutra; assembly: GCF_902655055.1. Classification (NCBI taxonomy): domain Eukaryota; kingdom Metazoa; phylum Chordata; class Mammalia; order Carnivora; family Mustelidae; genus Lutra; species Lutra lutra. The sequence continues at coordinate 201,189,813 of NC_062280.1, forward strand.
TATTTTCTGGGGCTCAGGCTAATTCTGTGCCCACAACAGAACAAGGACACCAACGGCAGCTCTCAGTGTCCCTCTGCGCTGTCCCAAGCCTGCTGCACCATCTTCCTGCCTAACCCTCATAAGCATCCCATGAGGAAGGGGCCACGGGGAAACGGAGGCAGCAGGCAGCGAGGAACATTGCCAAGATGGCCCCCAGGAGGTCGTAGGAAGCAGATTCCTGCCCCAGGGCCTGTGCTCAGGCTGGGCTCCTGCACTTCCATGTGCAGAAACGGCCCGATGTCCGTCTGGAAAATGCATGGAAGGTCATGTGACTTTGTGTCCCGCGTGGCATGGTGACCGCTCCTGTTTGTTAGAGGGGAGCCTGGTGCTGGTGCTACTCTCGACCAACAACATTGTCTTTACCCAAAGCGGGGCTCTCTGTGGAGGTGCAGGACAGCAGGCCTCCACAGTCTTTAAAATCTGCCTACAAATATTTAGAGACACTTATGAACCCCAAGAGCCCCTCTTCTCTAAAGCAAACAGCCCCTGTCCCCTGCACCCTACAAATCCCCAGAGTTGGCCCCCTGGTTTTGTCACTGTCCTTTCCGTCCCGCAGTGCCTGTGAGGGATGATTTCAGGTGGGCGGGTTTTCAGAACTGTTCATACTTCAGCCCGCGCCTGTCTCCGAGGAGCTCACAGTGGTTTCCAGATTTCATAAGAAATTAAAATTTAGTTGACCCTCAAGCACCAGGAAGTGTGTCACAGAGGAGGGCTCCACAGGAGGGGCGGATCCTGCATTCCAGCTGGGCTGGCCTCCTGGAAGCTGGGTTCTCCAGCAGTGGTTCAACTGAGGTTTTACGGGGAGGTGGGAGGGTGGGGGTAGGGGGACAGGGAGTGGGTCTGGGTGTCAGGGATGCCTCCATGTCCAACCCCTGCCATTAAAAACCTGGAGGAATGGGTTAACCTCCATTTTCCTGGGTTAGTTTACATTAGATTTGGAATCACTTTCTGCTTTAAAGACAGGTATTAGCTGGAGTATAAAAATCACTGTAACGAAGTAGCCTAAACTAATAGTCCATTTCCATGCAACTCAATCCAGGACAGGATCCCGCAGGGAGAGCCCCCCACCCGCTGCCTGGATTCTCTTTGAAAAACGCAAGTCCCAACCAGCCTGCAGGTCACCCCACACCATCGAGTGGCTTCCCCCTCCTCCTCCTCCTCCTCCTCCTCCTCCTCCTCCTCCTCCTCCTCGCCTGCCTGATATGTCACACTCAGGAAATGGGGGAAGAAGGAGGGAAAAGAGGGAGCAGAAGTGATCCCGGGGAGGGGCCAGCCAGTCAGAGGGCACGGGAAGTGCCTGAGCTTGAACAAGGGGCCAGACAGAGCCAGACTTCCGGAAACATAAAAGGATGTGAGAGGCCAGAGGGGGCCTGCGAAGCCAACCAGCTCTTCCCACACCAGGAAACCGTCTTAACAGGCCCTGCAAGAGACATGCCACCTCCTTCACCTGCTTGGATTTTAAAGCAAAGACCCCCTTGTGCCTTTCCTATGCACCTCTCTTTGTTCAACTCTGGGCCATATGCCGAGAACAGAGTGTGGTCGCTTTGCATGTTCAGACTCAGGATGACTTCAGCATCACTCCTGTGTTGAAGCAGAGGGCACCAAGCTAATCACAAGGTAATAGTAGATGTGATGTGTCTCCTTGTGATTAGTTTATTGGAACCCCAGCAAGAATGGAAGTCAATGATTTTTGTCAAGAATGCATCAGCGGGGGCGTGGGGTGGGGGGGCACCTGTGTGGCTCAGTGGGTTAAGCAACTGCCTTCAGCTCAGGTCATGATCCTGGAGTCCTGGGATCGAGTCCCGCATCAGGCTCCCTGCTCAGCAGGGAGTCTGCTTCTCTCGCTGACCTCTCTCCTCTCATTCTCTCTCTCTCTCAAAAAAATAAATAAAATAAAATACGTCTTAAAAAATACATAAGCATAGGTAATGTTTAAAAAAAAAAAAAGAATGCATCAGGGGGCACCTGGGTGGCTCAGTGGGTTAAAGCCTCTGCCTTCGGCTCAGGTCATGATCTCGGGGTCCTGGGATCGAGCCCCGAATCGGGCTCTCTGCTCAGCGGGAAGCCTGCTTCCCCCTCTCTCTGCCTGCCTCTCTGCCTACTTGTGATCTCTGTCTGTCAACTAAATAAATAAAATCTTTAAAAAAAAAAAGAATGCATCAGTTTGAGCCTGATAACTGACCATTTCATTTCTCTGTCCTGTAGTTAATAAAAGACACTTATCAAATTAATATCAAATTAATATCAAATTAATAAATGGTGTGGAATGGAAGCCGCCCAGAGCACTGCAAACCAGTTGGTTCAATTAGTATAAAATTAACCTAGCTACCTAACTACTCAACAACTATAAGAGCAGCTACATAACCAGCAATTGGGCTTTCACTCTTCCTGTTATTTTTAAGGGCTTTATTGAGATTGTAGTCGGCATATGGCAAACTGTGTATTTGCGCCGTTCCATTTGACAAGTCTGACACACTTTACCCCGGGAGACTATCTCCACAACCAAGATAATAGCTACATCCATCGCCCCCCGAGGTCTCCTCTTCCCATCAATAATCACCCAACCCTTCATCTTTCCCGTCCACATGCATCGACAATCTGCTTTGTGTCCCTAGGGACAAGCTTGCATTTTTCTGAGTTTTGTGTGAGTCTCTCCCTGCAGTGTCTGCATTTTCCTGCCTTTCACCCCACACAGTGTCGTGGCTGAGCGAGTCAACAGACCATTCCTTTTTTTGCTGAGTTGCCCTCACAGTTTTTTATCCACTCACCTATAGGTGAGCATTTGGACTGTTTCTAGTCTTTGGGTATTACAAATAAGGCTGCTAGGAGTATTGACGTTTTTTAAAAAATCAAAAACTATTATCTCTGCCCAAGACTGAAAATTCAATGATAAATGAAGAATCTCAAATATGAATCACAAAGAGAAGGTCTTCCAAGCATGACAGCATAGTGAGGTCCCTGGACCCACTCCCCAGCAAAACTGATAAAAATTATTTTTAAAACAACCAATTTAAGTTTCTGGAAATGGTCCTAAGGGCATATACCATATAAAGAAACATTTTTCCAAGAAAAGCTGCTAAAATGTGGCAAGAACAGATAGGTTTCATAGTACTTGAACTGGGATCCACTCTTTCTCCCCTCCCTCCCAGCTCAGCAAAGCAGAGACTGTTCCAGACTACTACAGCCAAGAACACAGGACTCCTTCTCTCACTTACTCCCAGCTGGAAAGCTTTCTTCCTGGAAAAGGCAGGACTTCAGCATTTATCATCCTGTCCCCAGCTGCCTACTACTGAGACCAAGTCTCAGATGAGTATGGCCCAGAGATGGGGGCTCCTTTCTGCCCAGCTCCCACTCGAGAATGGAGGCTCTATCTCAAGTGCGGTATTGCTGAGAATCCTGGGGCCTGATCCCCTTGGTCTAGTTCAATTAGTGTAGTGATTTGAAGCCACGAAGGTCTACGTTTCCTCCCCTACACAGTGGAAGGGCATGGGGTGTCACGTATGGGGATGCTTGGCATCCCCCCCACTCTGAGCTTCAGAGCTCTGAGATTTTGCCTGGGAGATAAGCATGCCATAAAACCAATGGCTCCTGATGTCCCCTCAAAGTGACTGATTGCTTTTGCAGCAGAGTGTGGGCAAGCTCCAAACTTCATTGGACATGAAATAAAAGACATCCACATTGGGGAGGAAAGCATAAATCTGTCTCTATTCACAGATGATATGATCTTGCATACAGAAAATCCCAAGGAAATGACTAAAAAAAAAGTATTAGAACTAACAGACAAGTTCAACAAGGTAGCAAGATAGAAGATTAATAGAAAGTCCATTATATTTTTATATACTTGCAATTAACAGTTTGAAAATGAAATTAAGAGAAGTATTCCATTCACAAAAGCATCAAAAAGAACAAAATACTTGGGAATAAATTTAGTAAAAGAGTGCAAACCTCATATTTTGAAAACTACAAAATATTGTTGAAAGAAATTAAAGAATATCTAAATAAATGCAAAAAAACCCATGTTCATAAATCAGAAGACTTCATATTGTTAAGATGGCAGCACTTCTCAAACCAATCTCAGATCCAGTGTGATCCCTACCAGAATCCCAGCTGACTTCTTTGTAGAAGTTAACAAGTAGATATGAAGATTCTTTGGAACTGCAAGGGACAGCAAACTGTCACAACAGTTCTAAAAAGAAGAACAAAGTAGGAGTCATGCGTCCTGATTCCAAACCTTTCTGTAAAGCAATGGCGATCCAGACAATGTGGGACCAGTGTAAAGGCAGGATAGATCAATGGAATACAGCTGAGAGTCCAGAAATAAGCCCATGTGTCTGTGCCAATTGTTTTCAGAGAAGGTGCCAGGACTATCTGATGGGGAAAGAATCGTCTTTCCAACACACAGCGCTGGAACAACTCTATACTCATATGCACCAGAATAAATTTGGACTCTTCACACCATATACAAGAATTAACTCAAAATGGATCAGACCACAATATAAAGCTGAGACTATAAAAATTCACATAAGAAAACACAGAGGTGATTCTTCCTCACCTCATATTTGGCAACGTTAGTAGATATGACACCAAAACCATAAACAAAAAATAAAATAGTAACTTGGATAAGTTAGGCTTAGTCAAAATTAAGAACTTTTTTTTTATTAAGAACTTTTGCGTTTCAAAGAACAATATCAAGAAGGTGAAAAGACAGCCCACAGGATGGGAGAAACTATTTGCAAGTCATATATCTGATAAAAACTTGCATCAAGAATGTATGAAAACCTCTTATAGTCAAACGATAAAAAGAAAAATGGCCCAATTAAAAGATAGGCAAAGGAACTGAGTAAATATTTCTCCAAGGAAGATGTATAAAAAGCCAACAGGCACATGCAGAAAAATTCTCAACATCATTAGTCATCATGAAAAGGCAAGTCACAACCACAGTGTGATACAACTTTACTCCCACAAGAATAAAAGGCAGATAAGAAATGTTGCTGAGGATGTGGAAAATTGGAGCCCTCATCCACTGCTGATGGGAATGTAAAATGCTGCAGTCACTGTGGAAGACAGTCTGACCATTTTTCAAATATTTAAACAAAGAGTTACCACATGATTCAGTAATTCCACTCCTAGATACATACACAAGAGAAATGAAAACATGTCCAAAAGCAAAACTTGTATATGAATATTCACAGCAGTATTATTCATAATAGCCAAAAGGTAGAAACGATCCAAATGTTCATCAACCGAAAAACGAATAAACCCATAACATGGAATGTTATTCAGCCATTAAAAGGAATTAAATCAAGTACTGGGCACCTGGATTGCTCAGTCAGTTAAGTGTCTGCCTTCAGCTCCCTGCTCAGCTCAAGTGTCGGCTTCTCCCCCACCCTTGGCCCCTCCCCTCTACTTGTGTTCTCTCTCTCTCAAATAAATAAATAAATCTTTTTAAAAATAAATAAAATAAAAGGAGTAAAGTATTGAAAATACTACAACATGGATGAACCGTGAAAACATCATGCTAAGAGAATGAAGCCAGTCCCCAAAGACCATATGTTATATGGTTCCACTTATATGAAATGTCCAGGTTAGGTAATTCCACAGAAATGGAAAGTAGATTAGTGATTGCTTAGGGTTGGGTGCTTGGAGGGATAGTGAGTTGATAGTTAAAGGGTACAAGGATTCTGAGGTTCCTGAGTGGCTCAATTGGTTAAGCATCTGATCCTTGATTTCAGTTCAGGTCATGATCTCAGGGTTGTGGGATCAAACCACGTGTCAGGCTCTGTGCTCAGTGGGGAGTCTGCTTGAGATTCTCTCTCTCCCTCCCTCACCCTCTACCCCTACCCCTGCTCTCTCTGTCTCTCTAAAAATAAATAAATAATTTTTAAAAAATATGGTACAAGGTTTCTTTTTGAGGGTGATGAAAATGTTCTCATTGACTATGCTGGTGGTTGCACATATCCAAGATACTTATATGAGATCAAAAAGGAGGTTTTCATCTTAAAAGAACAGGCCTTATGATGCTAAATACCATTCATTGGTAGGAAGATGGTAGAATAGGAAGTACCAGGAATCTATCTCTCCACCTAGACAATTGCACTAGCAAAATCTGTATGAAGAAACCACTTTGGAACTCTGGAGTCTATTGAAAGCTATAACACACAGGAGGAAGCCTTGGATATAAAATTGTGGTTAATTTCAGTCAATATAGCTCTTAGCAAAGTAGCAGATACCTACTGCCCCTGCCCCCCACAGTCTCATAGGCACATGTGTTTCTGGAGCCAAAGTAGGCAACAAAGGACCTTACCTCCAAATAGCAGGTCTACTCTGTGATCACTGATTGCTGCTGCTGATCACAAATGTGCAGATGAAGAGGTGTTGCCCCTCTCCTCTTTGCTGCAAGACCATCCTCCTCCTGCTGAAGTGACTTCCAGGGAATTTAAAGGACCAGCATACTTCCTCTAGCCACTCCTTCTCATTCCCCCCACCCTACCTTTTTTTCCTTTTGGGAGTGGTCTCACTCCCAAAAGGAAAAAAAGGTAAAGAATGAAAAAAAAAATTAAAGAATGCCTAGAAAAAGGCTCAGAGAAGAAATAAGAAGACATTAAGTTTATACCTAAGGTTGATCCTCAGCACAGAGACAGTCTATGACAATAAAAAAATTTTTAAAAATGGATTAGCTAAGTATAATTTTAAACATCAGTTAACCCTGAGGAAGGGGGATAATCTTTTTTCCAGAGTTACCATGTTACTGATTCAAATATCCAGTTTTCAACCAAGGCATACAAAGAAACAGGAAAGTAATACCCATCCAAAGGGGGGAAAATGCATCAACAGACACTGTCCCAGAGAAATGACCTGATGTTAGATATACAAGACAAAGACTTTAAAACAATGGTTTTATCTAAAAACCATATCAAAGAACTAAGGAAGATACGGAGAAAGTCAAGAAAATGAGGTATGAACAATATGGAAAGATCAACAAGGAAATATAAAACCTAAAAAGAAACCAAAAGAAACTCTGAAGCTGAAAAAGTTCATAAATGAAACGCAAAATTTACTGGAGGGATTCAAAGGAAGATTTAAGCAGGCAGAAGAAAGAATCAGTGAACTTGAAGATAAGCAATGGAAATTATCCAGGCTGAGGAACAGAAATAAAAAAGAGCAAAGAAAAGCAGGCAGAACCTAAAGGACCTGTGTGACAACATTAAGTGGATCAACATATGTATTATAGGAGTTCCAGAAGGAGAGGAGAGAGAGGAAGGGGTAGAGAGAATATTTGAAGAAATAATGGCGAAGAACTTCCCAAATTCCATCTGAGAAGTTCAGTGAACTTCAAGTAAGATGAATTCAGAGAGACCCATGCCAAGACACATTATAATCATACTTTAGAAAGACAAGACAGAGAGAGTCTTAAAAGCATCTAAAAAGAAGATAATCATTATATACAAGGATCATCAATAAGAGAATTAGCATATTTTTCATCAGAACCTTCGGAGACCAGAAGGCAGACCAGAAGAGAAAATTCACAATGGTCTGATATATTCTGAGAACTAAAAGAAAAAAAATGTCAATCAAGAATCCCATATCTAGCAAATCTGTCCTTTAGAAGTGAGGGAGAAATCAAGCCACTCCCAGATATATGAAGGCTCACGGAGTTCATCACCACTAGACCTGACCCACAGGAAATGTTCAAGGGAGTCCTTCAGAGTGAAATTACTAGTTATGATGCAGTGAATCAAAGCCATACAGAGAAATAAAGATCTCAATAACAGTAAATACATGGGCAAATATCACAGCTGGTATTATTGGAATTTTGGAACTCTAAATCTTATTTTATACACAATTTAAGAGACTAATTTATTTAAAAGATTTGTTATTTTATGTTTGGTGGCACATGATGGGTAAGAGTGTAATTTTATGACATCAATAACTAAAAAGGATGGGAACACAGCAGTAAAGGAACAGTTTTTGTAAGTTATTGAAGTTAATCTAGTATAAACTCAATTTAGAATGTTATAACTTTAGGATATTAAGTGCAATCCTAGTGATAATCACAAATAAAATAGCTATAGAATATGTGCAAAAAGAAACAAGAAAATAATTTAAATGTTTTACTACAAAAAATCAACTAAGCACAAAAGAAGATAGTAATGCTGGAAATAAATAATATAAAGCTATAAGGCATATGGAAAACAAATAGCAAAATACCAGAAGTCCCTCCTTATCAGTCATTACTTTAAATATAAATGGATAAACTCTCCAATCAGAAGATAGAGATTAGCATAATGCATAAAAACACATGATCAAACTATATACCATTTATAAGAGACTGACTTCAGAACCGAATAGATTGAAAGCCAAAGGATAAAAAAAAAATATCTCATGCAAATCACAACCAAAAGAGAGCAGAAGTGGCTATTCTAATATCCAACCAAATATACTTTAGATACAAAAAGAAAGTGACAAGAAGGATATTATGTATTCAAAAAGTTTTAGTACATCAAGAAAATAAAAAATTATAAACATTTGTGCACTAAGGACAGACCACTAAAATATATGAAGCAAACTCTGATCAAATTGATGGGAAAAATAGACAATTCTATAGTAATAATTGGAGACTTCAGTATTCACTTAAAACAATGGACAGAACAAGCAGAAGATAAATAAGGAAACAGAGGATTTAACACAACAAACCAACTAGATCTTACAGACATACACAGACACTACCCAGCAACAACAGTATACACATTCTTTTGAAGTATGTACGTGTGACATTTTCCATAACAGATCATATTTTAGGCCACAAAGTAAGTATCAATAGATTTAAAGAGATAGATATTACACAAAGTATCTTCTCAGACCACCACAGGATGAAATTATAAATCAGTAACAGAATGGGAAACTGGAAAATTCACAAAATTCTGGAAATTAAACAACATACTCTTAAGCAACCAATGGTTAAAGAAGAAAACACACGGGAAATTAGTATATCTTTAGAGACAAATAAAAATGAATGTACAGCATACCAAAACTCATGGGATATGCAGGAAATTGGTGTTAAGCAGGAAATTTGTAGCTATAAATACATTAAAAAAAAAAAAAGAAAGGTCTCAAATCAACAACATAATTTTACTACCTGAGGAACCAGGGAAAGAACAAACTGAATTCAAAGCCAGCAGAAGGAAGGAAATAATAAAGCACAGAGCAGAGATAAATGAAATAAAGTGTAGGAAAAAAAATAGAGACAATCAGTGAAACTAAAAACTGCTTTTTCAAAAAGATTTTTAAAAAATTAATAAACCTTGAGGTAGATGTAATAAGGAAAAAAGAGAAAAGACTCAAATTACTAAAATAAGAAATGGGGGAACCTAGGTAGTTTGGTTCAGGTCATGGTCTCAGGGTCCCAGGATCTGCACTCAGCTTGGAGTCTGCTTGTCCCTCTGCTCCTCCCCCACTCGTGTGTACGTGCACAGGCATGTGTTCTCTCTCTCTCTTTCAAATAAATAAGTAAAATCTTGAAAAAAAGGATTACAGGAAAATACTACAAAAAATCATATGCCAAACAAATTGCATGTATAGATGGAATGGACAGATTTATAGAACCGTAAAACCTACCAACACTAAGTCATGAAAACAGATCTAAATAGACTTATAATTAGTAAGGAGATTGAATCAGTAATCAAACATCCCCCAACAAAAAAGCCCTGGACCCAATGGCTTCATTGGTGAATTCTACCAAATATTTAAAGAAAAACTAATACCAATGCTTGTCAAACTTCCAAAAAATTGAAGAAGAGGAACTACTTCCTAACTCATTCTGATGGCAACATTCCTGATACCTAAGCCAGACAAAGACCCCACAAGAAAAGACTGGATACCAGTATATCCCTTATGAACACTGATGCAAAAATCCTCAACAAAATGCCAGTAAACCAACTAGCAGCATATTAAAAGGATCATACACCATGACCGAGTGAGATTTATTCCTAGAATACAAGGTTGGTTCAACATAAGGAAATGAAGTGACATGATACACCACATCATCTTCATCACCAGAAGGAAGGGGGAAAAGATGATTATCTCAGTTGATGCAGAAAGTGTTCGACGTGATTCAACATTGTTTCATGATAAAAAATACTCAGTAGGCAAGGACTAGAAGGGACTACCCTCCACATGATAGAAGTAAAGTATGAAACCTGCCATGGATGTCATGAGGTTGAAAGGCAGAGAGCTTTTCCTCTAAGAACAGGACAATCTTGTTTTCAACACTTCTATTCAGCATGTTCTCTCCAGAACAATTAGTCAAGGGAAATAAGACACATCCAAATCGGAAGGGAAGAAGTCAAATGATCTTGGTCACAGATGATATGATCTGACAAGGGATTAATATCCAGAATATGTACAGAGCTCCTAACATGTGTGAAACCCATGTGATCCTGTCAAACCTCGAGTAGCCACAGGTCATCTGTACATGTACCTTTCAACGTGGGAAGAAAAGCAGAGGCTTGGCTGGATGTCGTCCCGCTGACGCAACCGTCTGAGCCGCGGTCTCCTAAAACAAGACCGGTGCGAAGCAAGTGGGTCTGCATTGCCAAGGAACACACTGTCTCCCAACACTCTCCCTCCCAGAGTATCTCTGGGCCCTTTCTGTGTATGCGGGTAGATTTCTAGAAAGTTCTCTTCAGCCTTCTGTCTTAGTGCACATGGTGTGTCCTGAGGAAGGCTTGACACCCTCTCTAAAAGACGCCCCCGTTGACCCTCACTCTGATGATGCTCTTTACCCTTATCAGATGGGGCACACTCTGTGATTTGGGAGTTTACCTGTTCACTCCTATCTTCCTGAAAACCACAAGCCTCACCATCATAGGGCACTGTCTGTGCTGTTCATAGGTGCAGACCACCTGCCCAGCACAGGGCCTGGCACACAGCGTGTGTGGAGTAAATGTTTGTTGACCAACCAGTCGAAAGAACTCACTAGTGACTTCCCAGTTGCCAAATTCATTTGCTTCCTTTTGAAATTTTGGGCATGATTTCCAGGTGTTCCTAATTAGAAAGTAATATCCGTTTATATCAGAGAATATAAAGGAAAAAATAAAATTATGTGTAATTCCATCGCCCAGAGATAATTTTTGTGTTATTTGTCTGCATTTTCTCATAGTTTTACTTTTGTGCATATAGAAGTGTATTGAGTATAGTTCGAATTGTACCTCATATATAATCTTATATCCTAAATTTTTTCATCTAACATTAAATGAAAAGAATGTTTACACCTCATTAAAATGTCTTCTTGCGTACCACTGAATGTGTTCACGGCCTGTTTCCGTGGGGTGACCCTGCTGTGGATGTGCTCAGTCCCTCGGCAGCTGGGCTGTAGGTGACACAGTGTCCCTGCTGCTGTAAACAGAGCTGAGATCCCCCTGATGCACCAGTGCTCACGAAGACTCTCTCCCATGCTGCTCTTTTTGTGTTGGATGCAATCGTTGGGATTTTTCACTGTTTCCGACCTGCACAAGTGTCCCTTTTGTTCGATCGACCCCAGTGCGAGGCCCTTGGGTGCGGCTTCCTGTGCTGTGGGGGTGGCTCACTCCTCTTTATGTGCAGCTCTTTCCACTGTCCCTCACACTTCTCTTCTGGCCTGTCTTGCTCTCAGGTCTCCTGACTGTCCAGAAGTGCTGGCCCCTCTGTCCCCTGCCCTCTCTCCACACCACTCCGCTGCTGCGCATTCCTCCACAGACCACGTCTTTAGCCTTGTTGCCCCCACCCACCATAAGCCTACTAGGAGATTCTTTTTTTAAAAAAAATTTAATCAATTAATTAACAGATAATGTATTATCAGTTTCAGAGGTAGAATTCAGTGTTTCATCAGTTGCATATCACACCCAGTGCTCAATAGGTCACATGCCCTCCTCAACGTCCATCCCCCAGTTACCCCCTCCCCCCACCCCCTCCCCTCCAGCAACCCTCAGTTTGTTCCCTAGAGTTAAGAGACTCTTATGGTCTGTCTCCCTCTCTGGTTTCATCTAGTTTTATTCTTTCCTCTCTTCCCCTATGATCCTCTGTCTTGTTTCATAAACTCCACATTTGAGCAAGATCATATAATTGTCCTTCTCTAACAGATTTATTTTGCTCAGCATAATACCCTCTAGTTCCATCCACGTCATTGCAAATGGCAAGATTTCCCTTTTGATGGCTGAGTAATATTCCATTGTATATATGAACCACATCTTCCCTATCCATTCATCTGTGGATGGACATCTAGGCTCTTTCCATAGTTTGCTGTTGTGGGCATTGATGCTATGAACATTGGGGTGCATGTGCCCCTTCGGATCACTACATTTGTATCTTTGCGGTAAATACCCTATAGTGCAATTGCCGGTCGTGGGGTAGCTCTGTTTTCCACTTTTTGAGGAACCTCCATGCTGTTTTCCAGAGTGGCCGCACCAGCTTGCATTCCCACCAACAGTGTAGGAGGGCTCCCCTTTCTCTGCAGCCTCACCAGCATCTGTCCTTTCCTGACTTGTTAATTTTAGCCATTCTGACTGGTGTGAGGTGGGATCTCATTGTGGTTTGGATTTGTACTTCCCTGATGCCGAGTGATGTGGAGCACTTTCTCATGTGTCTGTTGGCCATTTGTATCTAACAGGTGATTGATTCTACCTCTGTGTCCCACCTAGTTAGACCTCGTGCTCAGGATCCAGGCTACTACCCATTTTCTGTGACTCTGGGCAAGTTTTAACTTCAGTAAGGCTAACACTAGTTCCCAGCTCTAAGGGTTAAGTGAGATAACCATAATTCACAGACTCTAAGATAGACCACCCACACACACACCCCTTAACGGCTCTGAAGTGGGAACACATCTTACGGCGCCTGGCAGGGCACGGTTTTGGAGAAGGCAATTTCTCTTTCTCGGTGGCATATACGACAACAATGGCAAGCTGTTGTCAGTGAAACACAGTGTGTATAAATGTTTTGAGGATGGCAAGGATGACACTCGACTGCTCACACTATTCTGACATGTCTTCCCACACCCACCCAGCCGCTTACACGAGCCTGTGCTCCACCCTCCAGCGTGTCCTCTCCTACAGCCCGTGGGAATCCCTGCTCCTGCTTCTTCCCCTCGACGTCTCCCCGTAGCCCTGCCTCCAGCCTTCACATCTCCCACCTGGGTCCCTGCAGCGGGTTCCCACGACTTCCCCTCCACTCCCATTCTCTCTCATCTGTTCCCCCCTTCTCTACAGTGGCAGAGATGTGCCTCACAGCCATTCTGTGGCTTCCCATTGCCCTCCAGGTAAGTCAGAGCTCCTCGAGCTGCACCTGGCCCTGCAGAGTCCAGCCCCTGCAGACCTCCTAAATGCACCTGCCACCAGGGACCTCCTTCCTCTGCTTGCCTGCCCCCTTGCACATCCGTCATTTCAGAGTTCTGTCCCAGCACCACTTCGGGTTGCTATCTCTTCCCAGTGCCCTCAGGAAGCCCTGAGCCTCCCCACCCTGCTGCCCCCAGCGCACTGACTGCCGGAGCTGCATTTTCTCCTTTATACCTTCATCGTGTCTGCTGGCAGTCTTCCCTATACCTGCATTGTGAGGTCGCTGCTCATCTCTGAAGCCCGGCCCCTCCCAAACCCCACACCTGGAGCAGGACGGGCTACCAAATGCTTGTCCAACAAGTGAGCTGAGCAAACACTCCTTTTCTGGGACCCCTGCCGGCCCTGTGGGCACTCAGGCTCAGTCTCGCCAGTGCAGAAGGGGGTTCTGTCAGGATTTCAAGAACCATCTGCACTGTTTTTTGGAGTCTAAACAGGTGGAGAAAAGAACAGGAACTCTGCAGAGTGCAAAGAGAAAACAAAACACTCTGGAAAGGACCAGAAACCCGAGCCATCGTCACACAGAGCCCAGAGGTGGCAGGAGACCGGGACAGGCTGGCAGGTACCCCGACGCTGGCAGAGGGCGTCCCGAGAGACTGCAGACATGCACAGTGACTAGGTGCCTGCAGTTTCTTGTTCAGTTTAAATCCGTAGCTACTTGAAATTTGTGTACGCTGCATCAGATTTATCGCTCATTTGGACTCACTGATTCTTTGCAGTTTTAGGGCATTTTATTCTGTTGTCTGCAAGCATTTGCCAAATGGTCATATCCTAAAAACAGATGGCATGGAACAATGACTCAACTGATGAACTCAGCCGTTTCCTCACACAAAAAAATTACAAGATAGAAACAAGCTCAGCCGATCGACTGTAGGTTGAGGGAGAGAGACCTGGTAAAAAATAGTAACTTGGCGGGGTAGCATGCGTAAAATATCACTAGGAAATCATGTGAGAGTCCAGAATTAGCTGTAGACACTTTGTCCAGAGAGGAAGAGAAAATTAATAATTTGAGAAGTTTGCCAGATAATTTAAAAACTAAACTCTCTCTCTTCATCTTATTCTTACTGCTGGCAAAACCATAATTCTGAACGAAGATAAATAAGATTTTCATTTTGTCATTAATTTTCCTGTTTATTAATGTCCCAATGAATCGTGTTAAAGACTTGGAAAATCTTCACTTACTCCCCACACCTGTGAGCTGCCGTCTTGTGGTACGTTTCAGCAGATTGCTTTCCCTTGAAGTCTAGTCAATGGTAAGACATTGCATAGACACCGAAGTTTAAACAAACACCCTTAGCCCCAAAACCCTGCCCCGAGTATCCCCAGGTCCCACGGGCCCCCAGCCCAATTCCCTCCTTCAAGGGGCCCTGGTCCTTTAGGCAGCTGCTGGCCCCCCAGGCATCTGTGTGGGCAACAGTAGGGAAGTTAAGTCCCAGCTTGCCGCATACTTGCCTTGGACATGTCCTACACAATCTTGAGGCACAGAGGGAACAAATGCCTTTTCCAAAGATGCATAGCTAATAATTACTAATTATTGAGGCATTCAGAAAGTCTATTTTTCAATTTATATTGAAACCTCAAATATTTCATCTCAAATCTTTGTATCTTTTTAAGAATTTTATTTATTTGAGGGCATCTGGGTGGCTCAGTTGGTTAAGCGACTGTCTTTGGCTCAGGTCATGATCCTGGAGTCCAGGGATCAAGTCCCACATTGGGCTCCCTGCCCGGCAGGGAGTCTGCTTCTCCCCTGACCTCTCTCATGCTCTCTCTTTCTAATTCTCTCTCTCTCTCTCTCTCTCTCTCTCAAATAAATAAGTAAAATCTTTAAAGAAAAGAATTTTATTTATTTGAGACAAAGAGAGAGTGAGACAGAGAGATCATGAGTGGGGGGCAGTGTAAAGGGTGAAGCAGGCTCCTTGCTGAGCGGGGAGCCCGATGTGGGGCATGATCTCAGGGATCATGACCTGAGCCAAAGGCAGATGCTTAACGGACTGAGCCACCCCGGAGCCCCTCAAATCTTTATTTGTAATTACGAGACTAATGTCTAGGGACACCTGGGTGGCTCAGTTGGTTAAGCAGCTGCCTTCAGCTCAGGTCATGATCCCAGCGTCCTGGGATCGAGTCCCACATCGGGCTCCTTGCTCGTCGGGGAGCCTGCTTCTCCCTCTGCCTCTGCCTGCCATTCTGTCTGCCTGTGCTCGCTCTCTCTCTGACAAATAAATAAATAAAATCTTTAAAAAAAAAACACGAGACTAATGTCTATTTACTGTGAAAAATGAAACATCAAATGGTAAAGGGCGTGAGTAAAAGGAGGGATTCTCTTGGACTGAACTCCTTAGAAGTAATCACTGTTGGCTTGCTAGTGAGCAGTGACTTTTATTCATTATATTTGTTTATTTAAACAAAAATGGGATCATATTCTATTCAGTCCTGGGCCCTTCCTACCGTTTTCTGGGTGCTGCTGCCGCCGCTGCCTCCTGGGGTTGGTCTCCGCAGGCTCACTCATCCGTTGACGTCACTCTGTGCCCAATACCTGTGCCGTTTTATTTCGGGTCTGTGTCCTCAGGCAGAACACTGTGATTCCGCTTTTCACTCTCGTCTCAGAGGCTTTTCCCTCAGTTTCATCCATTTATGTTTATTGATTAAGTATCCTGTTTGCTCGCTTCTGCCTTTTTCCTTGTTTTGTTTCCTTTCTTTCTCCTCCATTATGTTGTTTTCTTTAGCAAATGTCAAGAAAATGCTTGGAACCTATGTTTCAAATCCATCCTTCATTATTTGTGTTGACCCTCTTGAAATTCCTCTTTTACATAACAGGAAACAGGTAAAGCCCGAGGGCAGAGGGAGATGTTAAGATAAAGTCAAACAAAGGGAGGGAAAACAGAAGCTCCTAGAAAGAGGGTTTCCTGCAGCCGCGGCAGAGACCGCACAGTGTTTGAAGTGTCGGCTTGATGCACTGGCTTGATGCTGTCCGGAAACCGGCCTTGGCGCCGAAGCTCTTAGGCTTCTGACAAGACCAGACCCTAGGGATCCAAGCCTCCTGGGGAGGTGATCCCTGCTCTCCATGGAAAGACAAACACGGATAGCTTAAGGAAACAACTCATTGCTTCTGGATCCCAAGTCAGAAAGAACTGTGGTCTGAGTGTCCCAAACCAAAGGACAGCTCTGTCACAAGCAGCTTGCACCCCCCTGTTTTAAGTTCCCAGAAACTTCAGCCTCCACATGTCTATGTACAGGAGGAAGAGGTGACAGGCACAGGGGCAGAGGGAAGGACACCCGCTATGGGGACTCCTCAGCCAAAAATCCCTCCCCTGCTCTTGGGTCTGAGGGTTTGAAGTAGAAGAACTTTCTCTGAGGGTTAGCTTGTGCTTTTCCCTGACAAGCCCTGCCTCCCAGCCTTGGAAATATTAGGGAATTAGCACGGAGGTGGGGATGGAGGTAACAGGACCCTTTTTATGGGAGGACTCTTTCCTTCAGAAGGAAAACCAAAATCAAGCTATTTGAAAACTGCAGGGTTAGGGAGAAAAGAGCTGTTCCATAGGACCAGAAGGTTAGAAAATGGTTCCCAAACCCCCAGTAGCCCTCCTTGACCAGCTGTCTGAGGACACCCCTCCCTAATGTCTGTCAGCTGGGCCTTGGACTTGTGCTCACCTGCTACAGACAGGGTACACCACAGTTTACAACTCCAGAAATGGGCCTCTCATTGACTTGGCAGAGAAAATGGCTCTTCTCCTGGAGAGCCTGGTCCCTTCTCCTGCAGCTGCATCTCTTCTAGTAACACTTACTGTCCTAATTTGCTGAATGGCTGCACTGCCAGCTTCCCTGGGAGCCTCAGCATTTTTTTTTCTAGTTTAAATATTAGCTTGCAAAATATCTAAAATATTTTGAAGGAAGGATTTCAACTTCCCTCCTCGTTTATCCCTAACTCCAAAGAGAAATTACTTAGCTAACTTGGTACCTGTTTTTACCCAGAGATGATAAGATTTCTATAAGATCATCCCATAAAGCTCATTAGCCAAGAAACAGATTCTTAACTACAGAGAACACACCGGTGGGTACCAGAGGGGAGGTGGGGGAGGCTGGGGGGGGGTAGGGGGGAATAGAGGATGGGTATGACGAGGGCACTTGTCCTGAGGAGCACTGACTGATGTACAGAACTGCTGAATCAGTGCATTGTGCACCTGAAACTAGCATTACATTATGTGCTAACTAACTGGAATTAAAATAAAACCTTAAAAAACAAGAAAACTCATTAGCCACCCTGAAATTTACAGGAACCCTCAGCTGACTGGAAGTATGTATTCCTCTAATCCAGTGCCGCAGCCCCAAATAATCACACACACGAGAAGGAAACACAAATGAAACCTGCGCCAGGGTCGCAGGCAGCATCGGTCGGAAGCTGATACAAACTGTGCAGAGGGGCGTGCTGGGGGCAGGGGGCATGAGGCGGGCATCTGTTCACTCTGCCCGTGAGCCTGCATTTCTCACCTGCGAGGAAAGGATAGGAACCACCTCCCAGAACTCAGGTTAGGGATAAACGAGTAACGTTTGCAAAAAAATGATGATAAACGTGCCTGACATTTACTCGGCAAGTAGTGAAATATCATTTCTTTCTTTCCTTCCTTGCCATTTGCATCTTCACACAGAATAAAAACATTAACTGATAAAAAACCCACTTTTGAAAATTATTACACTCCCACGGTCACTGCAACATTATTCACAGTAGCCAATACATGGAAACAACCTAAGTGTCCACCAATAGGGGAACAGATAAAAAAAATGTGGTACACACACACACCTGCACACCCACACATCCACACACACACCTGCACACACACACCTGCACACACACATCCACACACACACATCCATATATACATGCACACACATCCATACACACATGTATACATATACATAAACACACACACACATACACACATAAACAATGATAGAATATTACTCAGCCATAAAAAAGAATGAAATCTTACCATTTATGACAACATGGATGGACCTCAAGGGCATTGTGTGAAGTGAGATAAGTGAGACAGAAAAACAAACACAATACAATCTTCCTTATATGTCAAATCTAAAAATAAAACAAAACCAAAAAAATAAGCTAGATGATACAGAGAACAGCCAGGCAGTTGCCATGGTGATGGGGGGGTGGACAGACAAAGAGAGTCAAAGGTGAAAAAAAATAGTAGAGACAGGGCATTTAATATTCCTGCAACCTAAATTCTGTTCATAGAAAATCATTCAAAGGAACATGTTATAGACAAACGGTACGTTAAGACATTGACTCGTCTCAAGGATTTTATAATTTCAGTGTGTGTGTATATGTGTGTATAGACATGTATGTCTATGTATGGATGTGTGTGTGAATGTGTGAATGTGTGAGTGTGTGTATTTGTGTATACATGTGTGTGTCCATGTATGGGTGTGTGTGACTGTGTGTAACTATGTGTGTGTGTGTGTGCGTTTGTGTGTGTGAATGTGTGGATGTGTGTGTCTGTGTATGTATGTGTGTTAGAGAAGTGGGTTTGGAAAGAAGTGGGATGATGAAAAGTAGGTGTTCTATTAAGGTTATTCAATTTTTTAAAAAATTGTATGTATGTATGTATTTATTTATTCGAGAGAGAGAGATGGAGAGTGATCATGAGTAGGGGAGGGGTAGAGGGAGAGGGAGAAGCAGACTCCCTGCTGAGCAGGGAGCCCAATGCTGGACTTGATTCTAAGACCCTGAGATCATGACCTGAGCTCAAGGCAGATGCTTAGCCAGCTGAGCCACCCAGGCGTCCCAAGGTTATTTCTATATGACAGAATCAACCCAGGGATAAGGGAACATGTTTACATCAGTAGTTGGAATCAGAATTTAATTACTGAAATATTTCTGCACCATCATTCAACAATTACTCCTCCAGACCCTGCCATATCATACACTCAGCAGAGCTCCCAGTAGTGACTTCTTAGTTTTGGTTTGCAGTTAGGGTCAGAAGAGAATTCAATAGGTTCTTTTTAAAAGATTTTGACCATTTAAGATATTGGAAAATATTTTAATTTGACTTATTTCAAGCCATAGTGATCTGGTACTGTGTTTATTGAGGTGGCTTTCAACTCACCCTGACTGACTATGTAAGTTCGGATAATATTTTGTGATCATCTTGGCCGTCCCTTGATGGGTTCTTTGCCTGATTATATCTTAGCTGTATTATGAAATTAAAAAAAGCCATAAGAACTCCACTTCTAGCATTTCAGATGACTTGTGCACTGAGGCCCCACTGCTGCTGCGGAAGGTCAGGGGAATGGGACTATCTGCAGCGGAGGAGGTGGCCTTAATTCTCCCCTGTCCAAGTCCAGATGGTACTGTAACAGAGCAAGAAACCCTATTCCTCTTTCCCTAAGTGACCCGTACAACTAGGTCCCACCATCCAGACTTTTTCCACAGATGGTTTCTAGCCCAGCCTTTACAGAGGATGAAGGAAACAAATGAAAACAAAAACAAAAACAAAACAAAACAAAAAAAAAAAACAAACCCTGGCCAGTGGTGTCCTGAGACCCAGCACCACCCAATACCAATAAGCCAATGTGTGTGTGTGTGTGTGTGTGTGAGAGAGAGAGAGAGAGAGAGAGAGAATATGTATGGGTCTGTGTGGGTGTCTGGATGTGTATGGATGTATGTGTGTATTTGTGTACAGATGTATGTGTCTATGTATGGATATGAGTGTGGGGACTCAAAGTGCAATTGTGAAAGGTCTGATTTGGTGTAAGAGTACTTTAATGCATTTTAGAAAGATAGTCAACAACAAAATTAAAAGGATACATGATTATCTGATTATTTAAATAGAGGTTTCTTTAAAGAAGATGGGCAAATGGCCAGTAAGCCCATGAAAAGAAGCTCAGTGTTATTAGGGAAGTGCAAGTCAAAACCACAATAGGACCTCACTACACACCCACTAGTTGACCCAAATCAAAAGACAGAAAATAACAAGTGTTGGTGAGGGACATGGAGAAACTGGAACTCATCCTTTGCTGGTAGGAATGTAAATGGTAAATGGGGCAGCCAGTCTAGCTGTTCCTCAAACAGTCAAGCATAATGTTACCATCTAACCGAAAATTCCACTGTTTTCAAGAGAACTGAAAACACATGGCCACACAAAACTTGTACAACAATGTTCACAGCAACATGTTTATAATAGCCAAAAAGTAGAAACAACCTAAATGTCCATCGACTGATGAGCAGGTAAGCAAGATGTGATCTAACCATCCAAAGGAATATTGTGCAAACATGAAAAGAAAAAGATGATATGATTGATTCTAAATGAAATAGAATTGTCAGTAAATTGAAATATTGTATTTCCTTCACATTCTAGTAAATTGATATTTTACTGTCCTTGCCTAAGGAAAGTGTTATGTCCAATATGTACTTTTAATCCAATGGGAACTGGTACTGTTGTTTAGCAAGGCCACGCCCAAGCCTGAACCCAAAGAGTGGAGGGAGAGGGAAGGACTCAAAACACAAACTGGGAAAAGAAGACAAATGTGAGAAGTGTGGTGGAGAAAATGGCAAGTGGCCACGGACTCCCCCAAGTCCTGGTTCTCTCGGGTGCCGGCTAGGTCCTCCCCACCACTATCACACTGAGGACAGCTGTGTGCATGCGTGACACAGCGCTCCAAGACTACCCCTGACCAGATGATGCAGCAAAACTAGTTTTTGTGCTTCTTCAGCTGATAACTGTAAACCAGTTACACAGGAGTAATATTGGGAGCTACGGAGGTTTTTCTCTAGCCATGATACTTTATTATCATTATTGTGCTGTTGGGCATTTGTTTAAAATTCGCAGGTGGATTTGCATAATTTACCTTAAAAAACCTGTGACCGTAACTTTAACAAATATCTAAATAAATCAGATTAAAACTCCATGTGAAGAAACTACACCAGACTCCAGAACACATAACCCTAAGACCTAAAAGGAATCTGTGAGCCTTGGATGGACGGATTGAGTATTGCCAAGAGTGTCTCAGAAAATGTTTACTCTCTCTGTCACACCCAGAAAAGACCCCTCATACTGCTCTACAACAATGAACATCTATCCTATAGTTAATGCCTCAAAAAAAAAAAAAAAAAAATGACCGAAAGACTCATACACACCTTCATTTACTCAATAAACTAAATCTAAAATTGAATTTGGTAATGATTGCCATAAAGTTTTTCCGGCGAGATAAACACACCAGGCAGGTAGGCACAAGGTAAGATTTATTAAAGGCATCTCCGGTGCAGTTTCAGGGCTCAGGAGAAGGGGAGCCAGGAAAACTGCATGGGAGGAGGGCACCCTCGGGCGAGGTTCCGCAACTCTGGAAAGCAGAGTGGGGGAAGTCGCGCCCGAGGCAGGGAGAAGGGGGCTTTTAAGGGGTCTCGAGGGGAGCTCAGGGGTCTTTTGGCAAGTTTCCCTTATTCGGGTATTTTGCCTGCTCGTCGGGGTCCCATTGGTCCACAGGAGCCCAGGGCGGGGGTCTCAGATTCCCGCTTGTCAGGGTCCCATTGGTCCACGGGAACCCGGAGCGGGGGTCTCAGATTCCTGCTTGGGTCTTTGTTTCCTGTCCGAGCTCAGGTTTTGTGGCGGGAACTTTCGCCATCTTAAGTAGCCCTTTCTTTCTGCCAGCCCAACAATTGCACAACTCTGAAAATACCAAAACCACTCAAATATACACTTAAAAGGGTGATTTTTATTGTATAAGATTATGTCTCAATGAAGCTGCAATTTTTAAAAAAGATGGTATGAGGGGCACCTGGGTGGCTCCATTGGTTAAGCATGTGCCTTTGTCTCAGGTCATGATTCCAGGGTCCTGGGATCAAGCCCTGCATAGGGCTCCCTGCTCAGCATGGAGCCTGCTTCTCCCTCTCCCTCTGCCTCCTGCTCCCCTGTTTGTGCTCTCTTTCTCTCTCAAGTAAATTAATAAAATCTTAAAAAAAAAAAAAAAGGGCTGTCAGATTACTCCACATCATCAAGAAAGAGCTCTCTGTTGGGAAACAGCACAGGTCTTCCCACAACAGGGTGATTTTGGCTCTTTCCTCTCTGAACTTTGCTCAGAGAGTCTTTAGTCGGCAAATGGGTCTTATTTCACACATGCCTCTTAGGGAGCTTTGATTTTATTTTGTTTTTTAAAGATTTTATTTATGTATTTGACAGACAGAGATCACAAGCAGGCAGAGAGAGAGGAAGGGAAGAAGGCTCCCTGCTGAGCAGAGAGCCCGATGCGGGCTTGATCCCAGGACTCTGGGATCATGACCTGAGCTGAAGGCAGAGGCGTTAACCCACTGAGCCACCCAGGCGCCCGGGAGCTTTGATTTTAAAGATAACTTGAAAAAGTAAGGTACCAGGTGTGTTTTTAATCCCACATTACACTGTGCATCAAATTAGTTTCAATGTATCGGACTTTGAAATGCTTTAAAATCACCATAAGTATAATGAATGGGGACAGTGATGGGTGGTAGAGAATGGGTTGGTGGGGTTAGAGGAGTGGCTGGAGGAGAGGCTGGGTTTATCTGTGTGGCATGCTGCCTGCGCTTGGGGGCCTCCTTCCTTCCTGACCTCTAGTTCCCTCCTCTATGTCACCCAGCCTCTAGCAGCACCTCCATAATGCAAATGACCACACGCTGGTTTCTCAAAGATAGTGAGACATGGGACTGCCAAAAACTCCCAAATCTATTTTGGGAACAGAGTAAATTTTATATAACCCACAAGTATATTAAGGGTGAACTACACACAGTACTGACCGTCAAAACAGTGGCTGAAACAGAAAGAACCCTAGGAGCTATTAGCCTGGAGCCTTCCATGATTCTCAGGCTCCTGACATGACAACCTTCTGACATCCCTGGACTAACCAATCTCCAGTCCTGGGCCAGCTATGGTCCCCTACAACCCATAGAGCAAAGCCAACGATTCATGGAGAAGTGGCGGTCACTAGTGGTGCTCCCTGGTACTGCAGCTCCAGCTCCTGAACCCAGATGCCCAGAGGAGCAGTAGGCTCAAACCACTGGGCACTTCCAAATTGTCCAAGGACCCTCCAGTTAAGATCTTCTCTCTCTCTGCAAGGGGGATGCTGCTGATGGTCATTTTCCCAACCCTCAAACTCGGCTCCCCAGCAGGATGGCTCCAAAGCAGAGACGGTAATCTCCAGTCAAGTTTCTGTGGGCATGAGTTACTTTGACTCCCACTGACACAGATATGTGACATGTCCCCGGGTCACGTGCCCTGACTTAGAACCAAATGAATAAAACAATCAATGAAGCAACAGTATTCCATGACAGAAATATGCTCAAATTACCATACCACACATGCTCAACTGTTAGAGGCCCTGCACAACAAAGAACGAATCAATTCCTCGTGCTCAAGTGAACACAGGGTCACAGCAAGCGATCAGCAATGTCCTAAAGATTCTGAGATGGTCACTCACCCTGAGCTATTTCCTCCGGAACTTGTAGTTGCCTTAAAAGCCACACTTCAGTCACTAACAGATAAGACAACAGAAGTCATTGTTGAGCCCTGACATCCAGCTTTTAGCTGTGGCTTTGTGCTGACTGGCTCTGTGACCTTGAGCAGCAAAATTATCCTTGCAGGATCTCATTTTCCATGAGAGCAGGTGTCACAAGGCTGTACATTGACTTTTTTAAAAAAAGTTTTTATTGATTTATTTCAGAGAGACAGCACAAGCATGGCGGAGGGGAAGGGCAGAGGAAGCCACCCACAGCTGAGCAGAGAGCCTGGTTGGAGTGGGCCTGCACAGGGGAGGGGGCTGGGGGCCTTTGATCCCAGGACCCTAGGATCCTGATCTGAGCCAAAGGCAAATGCTTAACTGACTGAGCTTCCTAGGCACCCCTAGGCTGTACATTTATGAATCAACATAAAACCTCAAGTTAACAAACATTAATCAGACATTACTTATCTACATGGAGGTTAATTTGAAAGACAATTGTCGGGGTGCCTGGGTGGTTCAGTTGGTGGAATAACAGCCACAAAGATGTGGAATTCCTGACCTAGTGAATGCGCTATGCAGGCAGCCTCTAGAATCGGGAAAAGCCAAGGAATTGAATTCTTCCCTGGAGATGGAAAGCATATACATTTCCTCTAGATGGAAAGCAGCCCTGTCAAACTGTGACACTGGTCTGGGGAGACTCATTTCAGGTACTAATCGAAGGTTAGGAACAAAATTAGAACTCTGCCAAATGTTTGAATGCCCATGTATGGTTTGATTAATAGAGGAAATTCTATTTATTTCCTTCTCCTCACATTCTCCCACAGTATTGGCCTTCAAGGAACACACAGATTACGGGGCAGATGATATGAAAAAATGAACAGGCAATTACAATCATGTTTCAATGAGGAAAATACAGTGTTACTAAAAAGTGTATGAGGGACACATAAGCTCAACTTGGGGAGCTCAAAGATCTCCTAAATGAAATGGCCATTGTATTAATCTGTTTCCCAGAGAAACTGAACCAATAGGAGAGAGGAGTGTGTGTGTGCGTGTGTGTGTGTATACATGA
Organism: Lutra lutra; assembly: GCF_902655055.1. Lineage (NCBI taxonomy): Eukaryota > Metazoa > Chordata > Mammalia > Carnivora > Mustelidae > Lutra > Lutra lutra. Next base: position 201,214,755 of record NC_062280.1, read on the forward strand.
TTTATTATAAGGAACTGGTTCATACAGTTATGGAGGCTGAGAAGTCCCGAGATTTGTAGTTGGCAAGATGGAGACCTGGGAGGGCCAATAGTGTGAATTCCAGTCTGAGTCTGAGTCCCAAGGCAGATCAATGAATGTCTCAGCTTAAGCAGTTAGGCAGAGAGCAAATTCTCTCTTACTCTACCTTTTTGTTCTATTCATGCCTTTAATGGATTAGATGAGGTCCACATTGGGGGAGGGCAATGTGCTTTACTCAGTCTACTGATGCAAATATTAATTCTATCCAAAACAGCTCATGAACAAACCCAGAATCATGTTCCACCAAAGATATGGGTATCCTATGCTCCAGTCTAATTGACATATAAAATTAACCATCACGGACACTCAGGTGTGATCTGAAGTGTTAGTTTGTATAGCATCACATCCCAGAGCCTGGTTTGATGAATATACCATGAAACATTTTTCAGTTGTTGGAAAGAACAAAGCAGGTTCTGACAGGGAAAGATCGTTAATGTATACCAGTGAGCCAGGCAAATCTCAAAATAATTACATATCACACCATCCTTTTTTTTTGTAGAAAAGAAAAAGATATTTATAAATGTGTATATGTACATTCAAAGTACAGAAAGGACAGTATGAAGTGTACAGCAATAGTTGACAGTGATTGTTTCTGGGAAGAGGTAAAGAGAAAGGTACCCTTGACCTTAGCCAAAAGGCCGAGAAGCGATGTGAAGAGAAAGGTATAGGAGAAGAAATTTCAGTGTGTTACCAGTGTGTGTGTGTGTGTGTGCGCGCGCATAGAGGAGATGGCAGATTATTCACAAAAGTGCTAAGAAAAGAATTGAGTGGATAGGATTCTTTATTGGAAGTTTTATGTTCTTTCCATTTCTCTGCATTTTCTTTCTTTCTTGGGCTTTTATATTTATAAAGGTTATATCTACCTTTAAAAGGTACTACATGTACATGGTCTGAAATTCAAGGGGTCAAAGAAGACACCCAGGGAAAAGTCCTCTCATAGCTTCCAGTGCTCATCCCAGAAGGCATTGTACTGTGGCTCGTTTTCTGATTTGTCCTCCAGGGGAGAGTTTAAGGATCTTCTTACCTATTCGTTAGTTAGTTTCCTGTTTAACCCAAATGGATGCATGTGAGAAAGTTTCCTATACCTTTCTTCCCCTGCCTTAACGTATGTTGGAGATTGTTTTATATCCATACACAGAACTGCCTTGTTCTTCTATTTCTTAATTTCATTTATACACTTTGAAATTTATGTATTTATTTATTTTTAAGTAATCTCTACACCCAACATGGGAATCGAACTCATGACCCTGAGATCAAGAGTTGCATGCTCTTCTGACTGAGCCAGTCAGGCACCCCTGCCTTCTTCTTTTAAACAGCTGCATGGTATTCCACTATGTGAGTACACTGGGAATTCTTGAATTGGTTTCCTATCTGTCAGGTTATTAAAGTGTCCCTAACCTTCTGCTCTGACAGACAGTGCTATAATGACTATCCTTATGAAGCAGGTCATTCAGCACATGTGCAACATGTATCTCTAGAAGTGGAAACATTAAGGCAGAGTATACATATTTAGTTTTGGAAGACTTTCCAACTTGTTCACCATAGACAGCATACCAACATCACCCGCAAAAATAACATATGAGCCTGTTTCCCTCCACTTTTGTTTTTTTTAAAGATTTTATTTATTTATTTGACAGAGAAAGACACAGTGAGAGAGGGAACACAAGCAGAGGGAGTGGGAGAGGGAGAAGCAGGCTTCCTGCTGGGCAGGGCTTGATCTGCAGGGCTTGATCCTAGGACCCTGTGATCATGACCTGAGCCAAAGGCAGGCCTTTATCGACTGAGCCCCCCAGGCACCCCTCCCCACACTCTTGTCAAAAAAGCATCACCAATCTTTTTGATCTTTGCTGATGTATGAAAAGTGGCACCCTACTATCATTTTAATTTTTATTATGAATGAAGTTGAGTTTTCTTTCATATCTCTAGACTCTATTTGTATTTCTTTCCTGATGAAGCGTATTTTCAGTAATTTGCTTATTTTAATTCTTGAGCCACTGGTCTTTTTTTTTTTTTTAAGATTTTGTTTATTTTTTTGAGAGAGTGAGAGAGAGACCATGGCGGGGATTGGGGGAGGAGCAGAAAGAGGGAGAAGCAGGCGCCCCGCGCAGCAGAGAGCCCCTGTGGGGCTCCATCCGCAGACCCTAACGGAGACCTGTGAGCCAAAGGCAGGTACTCAGCTGACTGAGCCACCCGGGCCCCCGAATCATTGGTCTTTCGACAGTGGCTTTACCTCTGAAGGAAACTGGCATGTTATGCTAAGTTCCCACTTGATTTCTTCTTGTCTTTTCACTTCATTCGCGGTTCATCCATCTACATACTTTTTCTTCTTGGTAACGAGAGTGCATTGGCTTTGCTTAAAGAACGTAACTTCACTATGAGGAGGAAAGGCTCAGTTTCATCACTTACGTGGTCGCGGTCCCTGCGCTCCGTCCGCGACACTCCACGGGCCGCTGCGCGACTCTCGCACACACTGTCCACCCCGTGTTCCGCAGGTTCCTCCGGCCGCGCCGCACGCCGGGAAACCGCGGGTCCGGGAACCGCTGCGGCCCGTTTTGGGTCATCGTGGCCTCCCGTCCCCTCCCAGGTGACCGCCCGCCCAAGCCCCGCTCCCGGCAGCCGCACAACCACCTCTACCCCGTCTCGCGGGCCGGCCTGGTCTGCGCGTCTCCCACGCGCGCGGTCGGAGACAAAACCACCGGGGGACGTTCGTGCCGGCGGGGCGGGGAAACCGTCCGCGAGGCGGGAGGCCGTCCCCGCAGGTGAGGGGCCACCGCGGGCGGACGCGGGGCGGGCCGGGGGGTCACGGCGGGGCGGGGCCCCGCCCGAACCCCGCTCGCAGGGCTCTCCGGACCGCGCGCCGCGGAGCTCAGGCACCGGGTGCGGGAGGGTCGCTCAAGCGGGGCCTCCGGGATGGAACGCGGGCGCCCCAAGGTCGGCTGGGCCAGATCGCGGGGCTCGGGGCGCCCACGGCGGCCCCGTAGCACCCCCCGGCCCGGAATCGGTCTCCGCGGGCAGCCTCCGGGCTCCTCCCCGGGCTTCGGTCGCGGCCTCCTCGACCCGGGGCTTCTGCCTCCGCGGCGGCACGGGGACACGTGGGGCCTCCGGGCCGGCGTCGCCGCCTACACCTCAAGCCCGTCCGCGGTCGCCCCCGCCGGCCGCAGAGCGAGCCCATGAGTGAACGGCGCACGGACGGCACGACGCGCCGCGCGACCAGGGACCCTGAGCGCAAAGGAAAGGCGTCCAGGGCCCCCAAACCGCCGGCAACCCGGGGGTCAAAGAAGCGCCTCGGAACCGAAGGCGCGACCCCGGCTTCCGGCGCCAGACGGGACGCGTTCGCGGACGGCTTCCGGGGCGGAGTCTGGCCGGGAGCGGAAGCTCCGGCGCGGGGCCGGGCGGGGTCGGAGCGGTCGCGGGCCGCTGCTGCGCGGGCTCCGGGCGGGCCCGGCGGGCAGCGGGAAGGCGGGCGCGCGCCGCGGTGGTGGACGGCGCTCGGTCGGACTCCCCGGCCCCGCGGCCATGAACCTGGAGCGGCTGCGGAAGCGAGTCCGGCAGTACCTGGACCAGGTGGGCGGCCCGACGCGGGAGCGCGGGCCCGGGGGCACGCGGGAGGAAGGCCGGCTCGGAGCCCCGGTCCGCAGGGCAGACTGTCGTCGCGGCCTTGGTGGCGCTTGGTCGGGCCGGGCCTGGGCCTTCGCCCTGGGCTAAAGCCCCGAAGGGACGGGTCCAGCCCCGCCCCGCCCCCCCGCCCGCTGTGCAGCGGGGAGGACGAGGGACACCGGAGTGGACGCCGCTGAGCGGCCCGCCGGCCCCACACGTGCGCGGAGCCCGACTGCTGCGCGCGGAGCGGGTGCTGGCTGGAGGCGGGACGGGACGTTGCCGTGGGAGGACAGTGGCAGGCGGCTTCTGAGTTGAGCCGGCTGATGGGAAGTGGTAGTTCTGGCTCGGCAGAATCTAAGTGAACGAAGACGCGGGCGACCCTGTTTTGTCGCGTCCCTGCTTTGAACTAGTCGTGCGCGCTGTGCGCGAGAACCGCAGCGCTCCGGAGCGACTTCGGAACCGGCGAGGTCACGTAGGTTTTGTAAAGTTGGAAACGAGAAGGGGAGGGAGCCACGCTCGTGTGAGGTGTTCAGTGGCTGTGAGATGCCGACGCCCGCGGTGCGCCGGAGCGCGGTACCTTGGTCGGTCCGCAGAACGGCACGGATGGCCCTGAGCACTTTGTCTCTGGCCCTGGGGACTGGTGAGCAATGAGACGGGCCTGGTGTCCACCCTTGGGGCACTTAAAGTTCGCCAATTTGTAACCATTCCCTAAGCATTCCTCTTGGCGGGTTGGCTGGCAACAGAGTTGCAGTTTGCGTTCAAGAACGGAGAGCGTTGCTAGTGAGGAGATACTGTAAAAGAATTGTTTAAACTGTCTAGGGTTTTAGGGACCTGCTGATAACATTTTTCCAATGTGTAAGTTTAAAAAGAAATCCTACCTTCTTAAGCTGTATATTGTCAAAGATCTTGCAACGTTTTAATTGTACCACTGAACCAAACTCAGCTGAGATGTAAAATGGAGATAGGATTGGTGGACTAACCCTGCAACACGCAGTTACTGTATTAAGATGTTGATTTACTATATAGCATTCTAATAATATTAGATATTTGTTTAAAACTATTGAAATAACAGTAATTTTTTTTTAATACAGCAACAGTATCAAAGTGCTCTATTTTGGGCAGATAAAGTAGCTTCACTCTCTCATGGTAAGTGACAACTTCTAATTTTTTTTTCCTGATTTTTGTATTTTAAAAACCTTTCTATTTTTCCTTGTACCTCTTACTACTTTATGTGATTTTTTTTTTTTTTTCCTTTCAGAGGAACCCCAGGATATTTATTGGTTGGCTCAGTGTCTTTACCTAACAGCGCAATATCATAGAGCAGCTCATGCACTTCGGTCACGAAAACTGGATAAAGTAAGTGTTGGTGTGAATGTTAAAGCTTCCCAAAGCTTTTCAAAATTGCCATTAGATTAAATGTCAAAATTATTTAAAAGGATTCAGTTTTTCTTACTGAATGTAAAGAGAAATTATCTTATTCCTAATCTCAGTCACTTTTGCCCACCCTCCCCATCTAGTCACTAAGTTTTGAAAATTCTGTTTTCTAAATAACCCTGGAATTATGGATATTTCCTTCACTGTCATTACTGCTTATACATGTCAGGTCTTTAACTTGTCTGTTTTGTTTTAATCTTTTGTCTGCTTTCTCTAGTAACATCTATGCCACTCTACTTTCCCTCTCTTTTTTTTTTTTTTTAAAGATTTTATTTATTTGACAGGCAGAGATCACAAGTAGGCAGAGAGAAGGCAGAGAGAGAGAGGGAAGCAGGCTCCCTGCTGAGCAGAGAGCCCAATGTGGGGCTCAATCCCAGGACCCTGGGATCATGACCTGAGCTGAAGGCAAAGGCTTTAACCCACTGAGCCACCCAGGTGCCCCTTCCCTCTTTTTAACCGTCTTTTAAACTATCACAAGTCTTTTAGTTTTTTAAACTATCACAAAATACAGAAACACAGGCCTGGCCATAGCACTCACAATATCACTCAGTGATCTCCCATCACCTACAGGGTAAAATCAGTAGGCACCAAAGGTCCTTTATGATTTCTCTGCAGTCTGTGTGGAACCCAGCACCATGACCACTACATGTCACATGCAACCCAGTCTTGCTGACTACTTGCAGTCCCCTGGACGTGTGACAGCTGTTCATGCTCAGTGCCTGAAATGCTGGCCAACCTCTCACTTTTCTCTCCCTTGCACATGTTTTCTTTAACTGGCCAGTATTTCTCATGCTCTTCTTTCAGACTTTATGTTGTTTATGTCTTACATAGTGCTGTGTTTATGTCTTCCTGCCTAAACCTCCTTGAGGGCAGATCCCAACTCCTTTTTATTCTTAACCATCTTATTGTTTTATTTTGCCTTTTTAAAAAATATTTTATTTACTTCAGAGAGAGAGAGAGCGCGCGCACACAAGCATGGGGGGAATGCGGGGCAAAGGGAGAAGCTGGCTCCCAGCTGAGCAGGGAGCCCAATGCAGGACTCTGTCCCAGGACCCAGGATCATGACCTGAGGTGAAGGCTGATACTTAATCAACTGAGCCACGTGGGTGTCCCTCCTTACTCCTTTTTGAATCATTAGTACCTGGTAAACAGATGAATATGAGTTAAAAAGACTGGATTTGGATTTTCTGCAAGAGTAAAAGGACATTATGAAAGTAACTTTCTTCATTTTATGTTTATAGTTTTCTCTTAGAATGAGGGTGTATATTTTCTCGATCTCTTTTTTAATAGATTGATTTGTTTCTTAGCTGTATGAAGCTTGTCGCTACCTTGCAGCTAGATGCCATGTAAGTATGCTCTCAGTTTCAGTTTTCTTTGGTAAAAATTTAATTATGTGAATGTTACACATCCCTTACGGTTGGGTAAGGATTCTGGTGATCAAGCTTGGCAGTAAAGTAGTTCATGAGGAAATGTTTTCTTTAGTATTGTTTGCTATAAAATATTGATTCTCCATTTACTGGAATCTGACATGCATGAAGAAGATTCTGCTTTAGAATTTTAAATTTTAAACTCTACGTTTTAAATTCAGGTAATGGGTATGATATTATATTGCCCTTTTAAAGTCTACAGTACTTGTGTGTGTACCGTTAGCAGTCATGGGTGATGGACAGGATTTCTGGTTTTACACAGTATGCTGCGAGAGAGCATCAGCAGGCTCTTGACATTCTTGACATGGAGGAGCCAATCAACAAAAGGTTATTTGAAAAATACTTGAAGGACGAAAGTGGCTTGAAAGACCCCTCCAGTGACTGGGAAATGTCACAGTCTTCGGTAAGTCATGCAGTTAGCATGCTGCCGTAACATCAGTGAGAAATACTCACATGATATGGCAAACGTAAATCACTTTCTTTTATTTCAGTATAACCACGTTAAAACAGTTTGGTTCCCAACTTATTTGCAACTGAAACACAAAAAGATTCCGAACATTTCTGCGTCCTTAGTTGGAAGTTGTAGTTATGTCCTCATATGTTTGAATCTGAAAGAGGCTCACCTGAGATCTTTCTCATTTTTGATACCTTAATCCTTTCCCCATCTTACTGTGTTGCAACACCCCCCCCCCCCAAAAAAAAACCTTGGTTACCTTAGTTTGCTTCTTTGCAGGGAGTGGTCTGGTGTTACTATGTTATTTAGTATATATTTCAGTTTGTATACTTCATATCTGCCTGAAGTTGTAAATTCTTTGTTGGCGGAGATTATGTAATGTAACATAATAAATAATATTCACAGTTTTTTAGTCTGAACTATTCTATTTTTCTTTTTTTTTTTAAACAGCCTTCTTCTTTTTTTTTTTTTTTTTTTTTTTTAAAGATTTTATTTATTTATTTGACAGAGAGAGATCACAAGTAGATGGAGAGGAAGGCAGAGAGAGAGAGGAGGAAGCAGGCTCCCCGCTGAGCAGAGAGCCCGATGCGGGGCTCGATCCCAGGACCCTGAGATCATGACCTGAGCCGAAGGCAGTGGCCCAACCCACTGAGCCACCCAGGCGCCCCATTAAACAGCCTTCTTGAGATATCTATGTGCTAAGAAGTGCATTAATTTTTCCACTAAGAAAGATATTTATGAGGGAACTTGGTATTACCATTATTATTTTGGACTGTTTATCCATTAATTTTCTTGCTAAGAAATGCATGGTTTATTTGTAATGTGTTATTATTTTATGAAATTACTCCCCCCCCGCCCCCCACAGGTCATAGGGTACTGACTTGGTTTAAGTTTAGCTTGTTATATCTTCTAATATTTTTAGGTTTGGAATTCCTGATGACTTTTCTGTGCTTTTCACCCCTTTCAGCTGCCCGTTTCTGGATCATCTATAAGTTTAGTTACATGTTTCTTGAGGGTCAGAGTCTGGAATATAAGTTGAATTACTCATGTTAACTGTAGTAGTGCGGTGGTTACTGTGTGAACACCGTAGCATGTGCTAGCTGTGCAGAGAATGATTCCCTCTAGTTCTCAGGCCTTGTAAGTTAGATGGGGAAAGGAAACTTGTCTGGGGTTACTAGTAAGCATCAGAGCTGAGATTTGAACTTAGATCTATCCAGTCCTACAAATCCATGACCATTGTGCTATGTTGCTGCATTTTCCAATATTAACTAAGAACCTTTCATTGAGAGCTGCCTGTCAAACTGCCTGAGTTTAATATTTGTATGCTGTTTGTTATCTAAATCATTACCCTTTTTGAGACAGAACAGATAAGGAACAAAGTAGCTGTGGCATGTGCTCTATAAAAATTGTTAAAATGAGGGCACCTGGGTGGCTCAGTGGGTTAAAGCCTCTGCCTTCCGCTCAGGTCATGATCTCAGGGTCCTGGGATCAAGCCCCGCATCAGGCTCTCTGCTCAGCAGGGAGCCTGCTTCCTCCTCTCTCTCTGCCTGCCTCTCTGCCTACTTGTGATCTTTGTCTGTCAAATAAATAAATAAAATATTTAAAAAAAAATTGTTAAAATGAGAAGAGCCTGGGAGAAACAGCTTAGAAAAGTTTTACTTTGCTTTCCTGTTTCTGTTAATTTATGCCATCTGATGGTTGGGATGGAATAAGTCCTTTTAGAGGGTAAGAAGAGTCTCAGTTTTCAGATAATATATAACTCCTTTTATTTTATTTTTTTATTTGCACATGGGCAAAAGCATAAGGGTGGGGAGGGTCAGAGGGAGAAGCAGACTCTCCACTGAGTGGGGAGCCCGATGTGGGACTCGATCCTGGGACTCCAGGATCATGACTTGAGCCAAAGGCAGATGCTTAATCCACTGAGCCACCCAGGTGCCCCAGATAATATATAATTCTTGATCAAAAGTTAAGCTTAGAAGTATTGATTTAGTGTGTGACTCATTTTTCCAACAGATAAAGAGTTCTATTTGTCTCCTACGAGGGAAGATCTATGATGCCCTGGACAACCGAGCCCTGGCTACCTGTAGCTACAAAGAAGCTTTGAAGCTCGATGCCTACTGTTTTGAAGCATTTGATCTTTTAACATCACATCACATGTTGACAGCCCAAGAAGGTTTGGAAACTCAGGTGTTTTCATGTTTAACACGATTAATATTGGTTGGATTTTTTTTCTTCTGAAATCTGTAGAATCAAGAGCAGACTATGTGCAGGTTTAAATAGATGTATTAACTTCCTTAGCATCTTCAAATGTGGAGCACATTGTTATCAGAATCTTTAGAGGTTTTGATATGATGAGACCATCTTTTGGAGAAGTGACTTAAGGTAGTGTAAACTGAGTTCTCGGTATCTGATTCAGAGGTGCCCGACCTGTGTATATCTCAAAGTCCTGAGGGGCTTTGAAAACATCAGTGTGTAGTTCCCAACTCCAGGCACGTGGAACAGAATCTCTGGTGGTGGGGCTTTAGCATCAGATGTTTTAAAGCTCTCAGATGACCTGAAGGTACAACTAGGGCTGAGAACCATAGACTTAATATGTGAGCAGTAATATGAGGAGGAGACATGCGAGAAGCAGAGAGAAAGTGCAGGTGTTGTATGAACGAGGGTCAAGCATAGTTTAGGCTAGTGCCATGGTTCTCAGCAAGGTTGATTTTGCCCCCTACGGGTCCATTTTTGATTTTTACAAATTGGGCTTGGGAGTGTGAGGTTGCTACTGGCATCTAGTGGGTAGAGATCAGAGATCCTGCTAACCGTCTTGTGGTGCTAGAACGGCCAGCTCTGTCCACACAGAGTGAGGTTGGGAAACCAGCTTGTTGGTCCTTGCACCTTGTGATGACCAGCATCACCTAAAAGGCTTCATGGCTCAGCCCTCCAAGTACTTCGCGTCCTCTGGGTCTGGAACCATTGTCTTAGTTTTTCTAGTACATTTTGATCTTGTTATTTTCTCCTCTGAGTTTGATTTGCTTAGACCAAGAATTATAGAAGAATATTTTTCATTGCTGATGTTTTCCCCCCATAAATATTGTGAGGACATTCTTTGTTCTTAACATTTTTAAGAAAAAGAACTTCTTGAGTCACTACCTCTTAGCAAGCTCTGTACCGAAGAACAGGAATTGCTACGCTTTCTCTTTGAGAACAAATTAAAAAAGGTAAGTAAAAACATGTATTTTTTGCTTTATGTAAATATTTCCCTGAATTTGGCCTCTATTCTTTTAGTGGTTAAATTTTTAAAAGTTAATTTTTATTAATTTAGCATATTTGCAAGAATAAATTTAGATTACTTAAAATATATGATGTGATTAATAAAAAAGCTTCCAAAAACATGTCTTTCTCCTAGGGACTCGTTATGCTAATTAAACTATCACATAAATGGGATGATGATGTATGAAAATGAGGACTTTTTCTTATGCTTCCTGAACTTGTAATTTGTAAATTACTTCCTACCCTGGAATTCCGTGACAAAATTGAGAAGAGAGTTGAGCTAACTGAGAGGAGGTTGGATGGGATGGGAAGTTAGGGCTTCCAGAGGCTCACACCTGCCCTGTGCAAACCCAAGCCCTTGGGCCAGATGGAGTCTGCTGTTTGTTTTGTACTGCTCACTGAGTTCATGTTTACCTTCTCTGTTGCAGTATAATAAACCTAGTGAAACTGTCCTCCCCGAGTCTGTAGATGGTTTGCAAGAGAATCTGGATGTGGTAGTGTCTTTAGCTGAAAGACATTATTATAACTGTGATTTTAAAATGTGCTACAAGCTTACTTCTGTGTAAGTATATCTACTCATTTCTGTGTGGGAGCATAGAGCCCAGCCCCATTTGTACCTAAGAAGGGTCAGGACTGCTTTCCGAATAATCTTGAACTAATTGATGATAATTTAAGTTGTCTTTACATTTTGCTGAGTACTAGAGGGTTCCTGTTGTCTTAAAGGAGCAATTTATAGACACAGGTTTATGCACACTGTTGCTTTATTCCATTACCTTGGAAATAGACATGCCCCTCATCTGTCTTTTACAATTTGCAAGTTTGGAACTATGATTCTGGCACGTAGTCTTATAAAATCCATTCTTTGTTAAAGTAGGGATGGGTGAATTCCTCTAGGTACTGGGTGCTGAGTCAGGCTCACTAACTAGCCAGTCCATCTCCCCCCATACCAGTCTTCAAGTGCACACAATTCAAGCTTGTCTTTTAGCTAAATTACATATGGTGTTTTTAATGTGTGTGTTGTTGAAGTGAACACACATATGCTATTTTTAACAGATCTTTGGGGTTGCTTAAAATCCTTGATACCACAAAAATTTTTATTGACAGATGCTTATGATCTGTTTATATCTGTTCATATTGTTTTTAATCCTTTTAAATAATTGGATTGCTTGTTTTATGTGTTATAGTTCCATTGACTTGAACGAAATATATGTGATAGTATTTATTTCTATTATTAACAAATAAACCAGAATTTTTCCTTTCATCTATAAGATAATCATTACCTTAACTGTGCCAACCTGAAGATGAATAAGAAAGTAAAAAGGAGGGGCGCCTGGGTGGTTCATTGGGTTAAGCCCCTGCCTTCGGCTCGGGTCATGGTCTCAGGGTCCTGGGATCGCGTCCCGCATCGGGCTCTCTGTTCGGCAGGAAGCCTGCTTCCCCTTCTCTCTCTGCCTGCCTCTCTGCCTACTTGTGATCTCTGTCAAATAAATGAATAAAATCTTAAAGAAAAAAAGTATCATAACCCACAGTGTTCTACATAATGTTGTAATGAGTATTTAGACATAGCTAATTTTAATGAGTTATGACCTGTTACATACTGTTTCTGGTGTAGTTAATGTGTTGCTTTGACTTTCAGAGTAATGGAGAAAGATCCTTTCCATGCAAACTGTTTGCCTGTACATATAGGAACACTTGTGGAGCTGAATAAAGCGAATGGTAAACGTTTTTTTAATTCAAATAATAATTGTTGGGGTGCCCGGGTAGCTCCTTTTGTTGAGTGTGGTTGAGTGTGCAACTCTTGACTCAGCTCTTGATCCTCAGGGTAATGAGTTCAGGCCCTGTGTTGGGCTCTATGCTGGGTGTGGAGCCTACCTAAAACCAAACAATAAATAAAATGATAATTGTTAAGGGATGGTTGGGTGTGGGGGTGCCTGGGTGGCTCAGTGGTTAGGCGTCTACCTTTGGCGTGGGTCATGATCCCAGGGTCCTGGGATCAAGCTGTGCATTGGGGAGCCTGCTTCTCCCTCTTCCTGCTGCTCTCCCATTTGTGCGCACACACACACTGTCTCTGGCAAATAAATAGAATCCTTAAAAAAATAATAATTGTTAATACAAAAAAAATTCTGTAACTGGAAATTTTCTCTCATAAGTCCTGGATAATTGAGATTGCAGGTGACAACATAGTGGAGTTCTTCAGTGAGGGTGAGGAATAAGGGTAAGAAAGGCTTATTGAAATGACTGATGGTCAACCAGGACACTCTTCCTTTATCTTTGCCTCATTTTCTCCAATGTAGTTTCTGGTTTAGGTTACATAAGCTTTTTTTTTTTTTTTTAAGATTTTATTTATTTGAGAGAGAGAGCATGAAAGGGGCGAGGGCTAGAGGGAGAAGCCAGCTCCCTGATGAGCAGAAGGCCTGATGTGGGACTCGATCCTGGGACTCCAGGATCATGACCTGAGCCGAAGGCAGTTGCTTAACCAACTGAGCCACCAGGTGCCCTAGGTTACATAAGCTTTAGAGTACTGGGGGGGGGCAGTTTTTCTGTTTTTCCTTTTTTTTGTAAAATCCGTAAGAAAATTGATAAGATAGCAGGCAGTAACTCTTTAGAAACTGGAGGGGGATAGATTTTTTTGCTTGTGCTTTCCATATTTTAACATTTCAGAAACATTCAGTTACATTTAGATGCTATTTGCCCTTAAATCTTTTAAACTGAGTAGTGAACTCGGCCAGGAGTTTAAAGAGCCAGACACTGCAGCTCCAAACCCCTGCTGCTCACAGCCCGTGGACCAGCAGCGTCCCGTCTCCTGGAGCTCTCTGCAGATGCCATCTCTCTGGCTCTCCTGGTCTAATGAGTCCAAGTCTGAATGCGGGAAATGTCACCAGGGTGTTTTAGGACTTGGACTTATTTATCAAGAAGTCATCTTGCTGAGTTGGTAAACTAAAGAAAGTTTGGTTATGCAGATTGGTTGTGGGTGATTAAGATGGTCCATAATAAGGCCATGGAGTCAGAGACCTCAGTTTTCGTTTTTGTTTTTAAGTTTTTTATTTATTTATTTGAGAGAGAGCCTGAGAGGGGAGGTCAGAGGGAGAAGCAGACTCCCTGTGGAGCTGGGAGCCTGATGTGGAACTCGATCCTGGGACCCTGGGATCATGACTTGAGCTGAAGGCAATGGCTTAACCAGCTGAGCCCCCAGGCGCCCCCAGTTTTTAAGACAGGTGAAGAGCTGAGACCTTACTTTTTAAGCAGTATGACGGGCTGTGTCATGTGTCGTTCATCCGGTTCATCCCCTCTCACTTACGGGGTCAGGAGTGGGGACGGTGGAGGTTAGCGAAGCAGCTGTGGCAGGTGCCTGGGCGGGTGCCTGGGAGGTTCATGTATCTCATTAGGTAGAAAGAAAGAAAAGTATGAAGTTATTGCCGTGAGAACAAAATCTGTGTGATTTTGTTCTGTGTAACTTGAGGAAAGTCATATTTTAAAATTCACTGGATGTAATTTTTTTTCTTTTTCTCTAATGTAGAACTTTTCTATCTTTCTCATAAGTTGGTGGATCTGTATCCTAGTAATCCTGTAAGTACATGTACAATGTATACCTTTTGTTGGTGGGTTGTTTTTTTGTTTTGTTTTGTTACCTGAACCTTAAAAAATACTTAATTGGTGTTTAAGTAGTAACTTACATTTGAGTTCAAGTGAATAATGTTTTATTTCAAGGTGTTGGAGAAGAACCTCCTAGTGCTATGATAATTAGAAGCAGCATTAAATTTTTCAGTCCATGAAGGTTTTTTTTTTCTTTTTTTAGATATCTTCAGACAATAACGAAAGACACAAATAAGACAAAATCTTTTTTTTTTTCTGGTTATGGAAATTATATATCCTTATTTTAGAATACTTGATGTAAGAAAAATAAGATGTTGAAAGTGAAAGTCGTATCACCTCTCGCGAGTAATGCTCTTTCATGTTGCATGTGTAACATACCTAACTGAACTGTGTAGTGATTGAATCTTTGTGTCTCCCACATTGCTGTGGGTCACAGCCGGGACCCAGAAATCGAAACTGGAATCAGGAACTATGTCTTTAGAGACAGAAGTCAGGGATCAAGGCCTAAGGCCCACACAAGGTACACAACCTGTACCTTAGGCCAGCATGAAAATAATTAAGAAAGAGGCAAAACCAGTGCAAGAGAAGTCAGCCAGTGAGGTCGATCCTGGTGAGTGCCAGCCAGAGCCAGGGTGGAGCCAGGGCAGCTGTGACGGGGACTGGTGTTCGAAGTAAGCGTTTGGGGACCTCATCTTGATGCCGCAGGAACATCGTTGAAGGCTCTTTGAGGAAGCATCTATTCTTTTTCATCTAGGACTTGATAGACCGCCTGTCTTACAGAAGTTTCCAACTTGAACTAGAATAACTTGAGCTAGAACATGTGATGGGACATTCAGTCCCATCTCTGGCCTAATATGTTGGAGATTTCCAGTTCCAAGTTAAGCATCTTTGGTCACAGTAAATTTTGAATTTTGTAGGTGTCTTGGTTTGCAGTGGGATGCTATTATCTTATGGTTGGTCATAAAAATGAACATGCCAGAAGATATCTCAGGTATGAATCTGTTGTTTTCCTCTGTAATAAGCCTATAGGAACTGATTTTTTGTTCATCCTTTTTAATACAATAACTAGTTAATTTAAAAGCAGTATGAAAGAATGATTTCTTTAGCATATTCAGTTCAGTTATATCAATTATGTACCTTTTTATAAGATGTCATGAGGGGAGATTAGTCAGTGGTGTGGACCTTGTTCTCAATAACTTATGATATGTTGAAATTATTTATAAATGAGAAGAAATAGGAAAGAATAATGTAATTTGAAGCCTGTTTTTTATTTACAGAGATACTGTTAACAGTTGTGAAATTACGTGAGACCACGTGAGATTGGGATCACTAAATGTGACTATAGAACAGAATTCTTGGCATAGTGAGAGCTAGTTTATATAAGGATCTGCTGCGGTCTTAGCTTTAGGAGCTCCATGCAGCTCAGTCAAGCTCTTTAATCAGTTTTATTCAATTACTGAAGTACAGAAGAATGTCCAGTGTGGGAAGAATAACTACAGATTTAAGGTTTTATAATAACTGACTTCTTCCATATGAACAAAATAGAAAATGGCTCTAAGGGAAAATGTATAAACTTTGGACCCAGATTTGAACTCTAATGCAAGTCCTGCCACTTAACTAGCTGTAATTCCTTGGGAAAGTTAATTTCTCTGACCCTCTCTTCTTTAAAAATGGGAATGGTCCAACGCTTGTATCCCAGGCTTGTTAGGAAAACTAGGAGGATGACATGTGAGGATCTTTCACTAGGAAAAAAATAGGAGTTCCGTGGTTAGTTGAACGTTACGTATTTTAGAACTTGTGCTTTCTCAGTAGGAAGGTATGCTTCTCTGATTAAGTGATGGGCTCCACATGAAGCAAGGAACATTTGAGTGATGGAAAATGTAGAAAATAAACTGCTGGGAAATGGGAATCTCATCCTTTATGTTTTCCATGTTTTATGATATGGGTTACCAGTGTGTCTGCTGACTGGGGATTACTTAAGACAGAGACCATGCAGTCCAGTCTGCAGAGCCAGAGTGACCCTCTTACCACCATCCACGGGCTGTCACTTCATCTTCCCAGGCTCAGTGTAATTCATCTTGCGAGTCATTAGGATTAGGTGGTGCATATAAGGACTGTAAGATGGTGCTTCTTTAAATGGTTGCTATCACCACCATTAGTGAAACAAAGCTCCTGGATTAAGTAATGTTTGTAAATTCTGTACAGGATGGCAGTGGGTTATTGTACCTAAAAAGTTGTGGACCTCTCTTAAGATTTCTTAAAATTTTGCTTGCTTACTGTTAAGCATTGTGTTATTTTAAATGCATGAATGCAGTTGTTATGCAAGTATTTAATATCTTGAGAGCTCATTTATTCTAATATCCTCGAAGCCTTCAGCTTAATATAAAAGAAAAAATTTTAAGAACGACTGTATGACTAGGATGACATCTCGTTTCAGCAAAGCGACAACACTTGAGAAGACTTACGGGCCTGCGTGGGTAGCGTACGGGCACTCGTTTGCGGTGGAGAGTGAGCACGACCAGGCCATGGCCGCCTACTTCACGGCCGCACAGCTGATGAAAGGGTACTGCAGAGCACGTGGCAAAATCCACGAAGGATTGCCTTTGCTCACAGAATGACAATTCCATTATTACTGCCACTGCCGTTGGGTTCCTGAACTAAACAAAAGTACCTTACCTGCGTCCTGTTAGTAGCTTATGATTGTAAAATAACTGGAAATTGAGGGAAAGAGAGGCTGGTGTAGTGATTGTGTCTAGCAGTTCACCTTGACCAGTGCAGAAGGGAACTAGGAAATCAAGCTGAGGGAAGAGACGCGACCCTTCTCGTGCTTACGCAAGAATGAACGTATTCATATGCCAGTTGTTGTTTATATCCTATTTAAGTCCAGAAGGGATTTGCTGTGGGCTTAGAGGACTGTATTTGCCAGTGTTCTAGGTTTATATCAATATTAAGGATATCGATACTCAGTGACGTAAATGTGCCCTAAGAGTGTCTTGCTCTGGGACATGAAGTGTTGCTATTGTTCCTGTCTACTCTCTTTGGACTCTTGTGGCCCCAGCCCTAGGCCTGCCGTGCAGTGTTCTTTCATGTGGGCTGCCTCTGTCTCTGGGGAGGTGGTAGGAGTGCAGTAGCTCAGACTGCTTTGATGATCTTGGCAAATAATGCCCCCTCTTGAAAAATAGATGTGTTTTTTAAGACAAACTGAGACAATACCAGTTACAGACTTTCAGCAACACCTGATGTGCAGAAAGCCCTCAGTACAAGTTAGCTACCTTGATTGGTTTGCTGGTGGTATTCAGGAGTGGGATCATACATTCATTTGCACTGAATGTTTCCTTGTTAGGTTTGACCCTTTTCAGACTATCAGACTTATTTTTGGTGCCCAGTTTTATATCAAAATTATTAATGATTCCCAGATTTTTTTCAGTTCTGTTATATTTGGTATATATGACTTTTATATCTAACTTGTCATCCACGCACATATTGTAAAGGAAGTAGCTCCCTCACTGCATCAGTCTCTTCAGACTACCTTACCAAAGGGCCATAGACTGGGTGATTTGAAGACTGAAAATGTATTTTCTCATAGCTCTAGAGGCTGGGAAGCCACTGGTCAAAGTGCTGGCCCGTTCGGTCCCTGAATGAGGGCGTCCTTCTGGACTTGCACATGGCCACCTTCTCACTGTGTCCTCATGTGGCGGGGAGAGAGCTCTGGTCTCTTCCTTTCACAGGGGCACCGGCCCTTATTTGTCATGTTCCCACCCTTATGACCTCATTTAACGTTTATTATTTCCTCACAGGCCTTCTTCAAATGTAGTCACATTGGGGTAGGGTTTAACATGAATTTGGTCAAGGCAGGGGGCATATAAATTCAGTTCTAATGTCAACATGTTAGAAACAGTCCTCCAGAGGCACCTGGGTGGCTCAGTAGGTTAAGTGTCTGCCTTTGGCTCAGGTCATGATCTCAGGGTTACAGGATTGAGCCCCACGTTGAGGCTCCCTGCTCACTGGGGAGTCTGCTCCTCCCTTTTCCTCTGCCCCCCCCACCACCTCAAATAAACAAAATCTTAAAAAACAAACAAACAAAAAACCCTCCAGGTTAAAATTGTTCATTGATTTACCTAAATGGTCCTTGATACCCACTCCAGGGTTCTCCAGTTTATCCACCAGGATGTGTGAGATCTCGTCCAGTGCTTTGCTGAAACTTGGTTCCCAGGTCTACTAACCCCTAATCTATCAATTTGGTGAATTGGCAGGGGAAAAAGTCTCCGTAATTTACCGTGGGTGGTTTCTTATCAGCACAGGCCAGGGTAGTTTCCCTCCCCGCCCCCTACCCTGTGTTCACAAACTCAGTTACTATTAGTTGTTAGTTAATTCCTGCCTAAGAATCAAAACCAATGACAGCGTTTCCCAATCTAACAGACTTTATCCAATTAAAATTTCAAATCAGCTCATCAAAGTAAGCATTTTTCTTTTCTGTTCTTCCCCCTCAGAACAACTTTGCATTCTTTTAACTTGCCCTGTGTTTGGATAAATGTTTGAAATTGTGTAAATATTTTAAAGTTTCCTTTATGATTTTTTCTTTGAGCCACTGGGTATGTAAAAGTATGTTGTTTAATTTCCACACACATATATGTGAATTTCCCAAATTTCCTTCTGTTAGTCTTTCTAGTTTGATTCCATGGTGGTTGGAGAACGTAGTCCTTTCAAATTTTTTCAGGCTTGTTTTATGTCCTAACATGGTGTGTCGTAGAGAATGTTCCGGGTACACTTAAGAATTCTGCTCTTTTTGGGTACCGTGTTGTCGTTGTAATCCCTTGGGTCTGGTTGGGTGATAGTGTGGTTCTTGTCTTCTGTTTTCTTGTCTTCTGCCCATTATTCTGTCCATTAAGGCAGGTGGGGTATTGAAGCCTCCCAACTATTACTTTATGAATTGTCTCTTTTCCCCTCCAATTCTGGCTGTTTTTGCTGCATGTATTTTGGGTCTCCATTTTTTTGGTTCTTGATGGATTGAACCTTTTATTAGTATAGAAGGTCCTTCATTGTCTCTGTAACAGATTTTGTCATAAGACTGATTCGTCTGATATTAGTATAATCTCACCAGTTCTTTGTTACTGTTTGCGTGGTCTTTTTCCATTCTTTTACTTTCAGCTTTGTGTCTTTGAATCTCAAGTATGTCTTTTCTAGACAACATGTAGTTCGTTTGTGGTTTTATTATCCATTCTACCAATGTCTTGCCTTTTGATGGAATTTTATCCAGTTATGTGTTAGATAATTACTGAGAAGCTAGAATTTAAATTGGCCATTTTGCTCTGTTTTATATTGTATCTTTTTTGTTCTTCCTTGTTACTGCCTTTTGTATTAGATATTTTATAACAAACATTTTAATTCCTTGGTTTTTCCTTATACTATGTTCTTTGAGTTGTGGTTTTTTGTTCTTATTGTTTTGTTTTGTTTTTAGCTGTTACTTTGGAGATTACAGTTACCATTTTAAAACAGTCTAGTTTGGATTAATACCAACAAAGGGGTTTACAACACCAACAACCAATTCTCTGATTCTCTGGACACCAGCTGGGTCCCTAAAAGTCAATTCAGTTCTGATATTACCCAGACTTAGTGGAGACCTTTCACAGGGTGAACTCGCAGTGCCACAAGACTGCCCCCCCCTTCAGATGCCAGTGGTAAGTCCTAGGCCACTTTTACTTCTGACTGGCTATGAATCAGAGCTTCCCATGACCCTCTCCTGAGATTTGATGATTTGCTAGAATGACCCACCAAACTCTGGAAGACATCTTACTTACATTTTCTGGCTTATTATAAAGGATACATTAAGGAATAGCCAGATGGAAGAGATGCACAGGGCAGTGTGTGGGCAGGTGAGCCTACAGCCGTCTGTCCCTTTCCAGGCATGCCACCCTCCCAGCACTGCTTTTGTTCTTGCCAACCCAGAAGGTCTGAGGCTCATTGTTCTAAAGTTTTTATGGGGCTCAGTCGCCAGTGCTTCCCTTCCTGGGAGGTTAGTGGTGAGGAACACAAGTTGCAACCCTCTCATCACTTGGTCCTTTTGTGACTGGTCCCATCACAAGGTAGAGCCATACCCGGAGTCACCTTCATTAGCATAAACAGATATGATCAAAAGGAGTCATGAATAACAAAAGAGATTCCCATCACTCAGGAAATTGTGAGGGTTTTAGGCGCTCTGTATCAAGAACAAGGAAGAAGACGAATGTATTTCTTATTCTACCATAGCAACTTCCTTCCAGTAGTATGTAAAAACTGACCAATGTGCAGCTCTGTTCCCTCCTACCCCCTTTCTCCTTTGTGCTATGACCATAGACATTATATCTTAAACATTGTGAGTCCCTCAACACAAATTTATAATTGTTGTATTCAGTTATCTATTAAATTAGATAGAAGAAAGGAGTTGCAAACAAAAACACATTTTATATTATGTTTGTCTATGTGGTTACTTTTACTAAGCTTTTTTTTTTTTTTTTTTTTTTTTTTTTTGTGGTATTTGAGTTACTGTGTAGTGTCCTTTTCATTTCAGCCTGCGGGGGTTCCCTTTGGTATTTCTTGAATCTGCACCAAGATTTCTCAGCTTTCTGCTGCCCTGATAAATCCTTTTTTTTTTTTTTTAAGATTTTATTTATTTATTTGACAGATCACAAGCAGGCAGAGAGGCAGGCAGAGAGAGAGCAGGAAGCAGGCTCCCTGCTGAGCAGAGAGCCCCATGTGTGGCTCCATCCCAGGACCGTGGGACCATGACCTGAGCCGAAGGCAGAGGCCTTAACCCACTGAGCCACCCAGGCGCCCCTGCCCTGATAAATTCTTGATTTTGCCTTCATTTTCAAGGATCGTTTTATTGGGTATAAAATCTTGGTTGGTGCGCTGTTTCTTTCAGCACTTTAAACACTGTCCATCTGCCTTCTTGGCCTCCACATATTTGATTAGAAGTCAGATGTTACTCTTACTGGGCCTCTCTTGTGTGCTGTTAGTTGAGGATTCTCACTGCTTTAAAGATGGGAGGGTCGCCTTTTCAGTAGTCTATGATTTGTCTAGGTGTAGACCTCTGAGTAGCCTACTTGGAAGGTTTTTTTTTTGGCTTTGAGGTGTTTTTGGCCCAAATATTCTTTGGTTTCAAATATTCTTTCTGCTCCTTACTGTCTCCTTTTGCTTTCTGGGGCAGATGCATCATCGTGCATATTTTGGTGTGCTTGGCGGCATCCCCCAGGTCTCTGAAGCTCTGTTCGTTTTTCTTCATCGTTTTATCTTTCTGTTCCATAGATTGGGTAATCTTCAGTTGATCTGTTTTCATGTTCACTGGTTTTTCAGCCTTTTCAAACTGCTGTCAAGCCCTTCTAGTGATTTATTTTATTTTATTTTTCAACTAGAGATTTTCTGTTTATTTCTATTTTCATATTTAAAATAGGTTATTTAAAATGTTTGTCTACTACATCCAACATCTGGTCTTTGTCTCAGACAGTTTCTATTGACTGATTTCCCCCCTCACCTCTGACCCTCAGATTGCTAATTGTTCTGTGTGTCTTTTGTACACGTCAGCTATTTTTCTAGAACAAACACCCCTCAGATTGTTGTAACTTCCAAAGTTTTGAAAAAGTTTATTTTGATAATTAGGCAATGTTCTTGTTTCTTTAATGGAGGAGAGGTTTAGAGGTCCTTACTTGGCCATTTTGGAAGTACTTTCTCCAGGTAAATCCTTTTAAAGAGTTCATGGGGCGCCTGAGTGGCTCATAAGGCTCTGCCTTCAGGTCAGGTCATGATCTCAGGCTCCTGGGATCCAGGGAGCCTGCTTCCCTTTGTCTCTCTCTGCCTGCCTCTCTGCCTCCTTGTGAGCTCTCTTTAAAAAAAAAAAATAATAATAATAAAAAGAAGCGAGTTGAGGGAAATTGGAAGGGGAGATGAACCATGAGAGACTATGGACTCTGAAAAACAATCTGAGGGTTTTGAAGGAGCGGGGGGGTGCGTTTGGGGGAACCAGGTATTTTGGGTATTTTGGAGGGCACATATTGCATGGAGCACTGGGTGTGGTGCATAAACAAATGAATTCTGTTACGCTGAAAAGAAATTAAAAAAAAAACAAAAAGTTCTTCATGACTGTTCTGTAGGTGATAGAGTCTTTATCTGAGTCATGATTCTTGATTAAAACCGAAGAACATACCAACCAGTTGGTTACTATTTATAGACTTTCTTAGACCCATCTTCAAGGAAATGTTCTGTTTCTTTTAATGTAATTACTGGTCTGACAGAAGATGGAGATTCAGTTAAGTGATTAGTACTTAGTCTGTGCCTAGAACTATTGCAGAGGATGTGAAAATGGGTTTTCCCGACATACTTCTGAACTCCCTGGCATAGAACTGATAGGAATTGAGATAATAGGAATCCACACAAGGAAGAGCCATTTAGGTTAGAAAGGCAGAAGCATTTAACAAAGAGGAGTGGAACTTGAATACGTCCCGAAGGACACCTGGTACTGAATCAGAAGAGGAGAGGAGGGAAGACAGTCCGGGCTAAGGGTCTGACCTTAGCATCATGGAAGAAAACAGGAAGCACACACATGCCCTTCCACTCCAGAGGGTTTTTGGTTTTTTTTGCTTTTACTGTAGAATGATGAAAAAGATGAATAGGATGCCGATAGATTGTAGAAGTAGTAGCTAAGCAGTAAAAACCTGTTAGACCTGGATTAAATATCAGTAAATGAAGTGTTAGGAAAAAAGTAAGCACCTTGTTTTTCGGCTGTGATTAAGTTATTTTGCAGACGGGATTTAAAGTTGGTAAGTTAATTTCTGCCGAATTATAAAGTTTTAGGTGTTGAATATGTGAAATTTTCCATTATTTTTAGGTGTCATTTGCCAATGCTGTACATCGGATTAGAGTATGGATTGACCAATAACTCAAAATTGGCTGAAAGATTCTTTGGCCAAGCGCTAAGCATTGCACCAGAAGACCCATTTGTTATGCATGAGGTTGGCGTGGTGGCATTTCAGAATGGAGAGTAAGTACTGAGAGGCCCAAAATCCTTCCTTCTTTTTTTTCTGTAAATGAAGTAAAACCTCAGTCACTATTTATTAGATTTTTGTTTTTAAATACGTACCATTTTAGGAGATGGAGGCAGATAGTTTGACAAAAAAGAAGAAAATACAAAGTGTTATCTTGGATTTCTTTAAATTTGCTAACAGTTTGGTCCCTTTGGACACGGGATGCACAGGTTCATAGTTCCAAAACCGGACAGTTGTTGCCCATGGTGAAGTGACCGCATCCCATAGGGTGGCTTGGAGGCATCATGGAGCCCTTCTTCTCCTTTTTGATTAGGAGCTGGAGTCGTACATTTGAGGAAGATTTCCCACAATTGTGAAACAAAACTGTTGTTGTTCATTTAGTTGCCAGTTAAACCAAAAAGTAAACTAATTAGAATGGCTCAGTCTGAGTTTTCTGGTCACTTGAGACATTACTGTATCCTTGGATATTTGTAGAATAATTCAGTGTCATACTGTAAAGAGAAAAATATTTGTAGTCCTTTGCACTAAATTATACATTAATTTAAAAACAGCGAATCAGTACTACTGTAGTGTTTTTTATGGTGTGTGTGTATATCTTCTAAAAATTAGATGATCTAGTATATATGAAAGCAAGTTTGGAGCTGTTTTAAAATAATATACAGTGATGATTTAATATACAATCCATTGGTTTTGTAAGCCACAGTCAGCACTTTCCTGTTTGCAGACAGATGCACATTCCCAGACGACGCAGAGGTGACGTTCTCTTTCCTATTAGTGCTCTCATACTGTAAATGAGCAGTTTTTTTGTTTTTGTTTTTGTTTTTCAGATTTTATTTATTTGTTTGACAGACAGAGATCACAAGTAAGCAGAGAAGCAGGCAGGGAGAGAGGAGGAGGGCCCGATGCGGGGCTCAATCCCAGGACTCTGGCATCATGACCTGAGCCGAAGGCAGAGCCTTTAACCCACTGAGCCACCCAGGCACCCGAGCATTTTGGTTTTTTGCAGTCTATTTTGTGTCACATTTGTCACATTTTTGTGCTTTCTCTTGATGGTGTAACTGATTAAAATGATCCCAAGCCTGGTGCTGATGTGCTGTTTGTGACCCTACACACAACAGGGCTACAGATGAGTTTTGTTGCTGGCTGTGTTCAGTGTCAGTGGATCAGCACATATGTTAAATAAGGTATCAGTCAACAGAAGCACATGGGAAACGGGATATGTGTTCAGTAGTTGACCACAGGTTTGTAGGAACCTAACCCTATAATCTGCCAGGAGCCATAGTTTAGTATTTGCTAAAAGTGTTCACTGTGACTTAATGGAATATAAGTACCAAGAATAAAGAGAATTAACTGTATCTTCTAAAATCTGATGACCTGTGATGTTAATGCCATAAAATTAATCATGTATCTGGTTTGAATTTGAATTTTAATAAACTATTTACAGAAGTTTACCTCATTTTTCTTACTATGTTTATGCTTGCTAATTTTGAATAATCTGCAAACTTTTCCCCTCTATTTTAGATGGAAAACAGCAGAAAAATGGTTTCTTGATGCTTTGGAAAAAATTAAAGCAATTGGAAATGAGGTATTCTGTGTAATATCTGTAACTCTTAAGTGTGTTTGCTGTTGAATGAGAACAATAATAAGGACAATCTGTCTTGCCTAAGACAATGGGCTAATACTTATCCTGGCAAATGGCTTGTTAATGTTTAGATATCAGGCATTTATTTTGCTACATGGTATAAATTGGGTTTGTTTCTAATTGAGAGGGTAAGTGTCAATTGTTTGCTTCCTAAGAGACTGTAGTTTTGATATGTGGGAGTAATTAGAATATATTTGTTGATTATTGGATATGGGGAGTGTTGTGATCGTGGACACTGGTGGGCACTGTATCCTCTAACATACGATACCCTTCTCTGGAACTGAAGTGTCCCCTCGTTGATTAATGTGTAGACAGACAGTGCCCACTGCTGTAGGAGTAAGGCCGGACATCACTTTAGTCAGATCTATCATGGCTCTTTCTTCCCTTGTACTTAAAATATACTTAGATCTCTCAGCGTTTGAGATATTTAACTAGGTTTTACCATGTGAAAGATGTGTGCTCATGAATTAACTTCCCAGCTAGCTTGGATGTATAAACCTGGGTATTATTTTAAAATTAACAATTTTAGATACTGTCAACTTCTGTAGGTAAGGGATTTGCATATTGCTACTCTTCCGGTTCTTGATTCCTCTCATTTTCCTCTATTTTGTTTTATTCCTTTCTGATTGCCACTTCCCATTTTTACCTTGTTCCTTTTGGGGCAGCCTTGTTTGTAGCCACATCTTCCCTGGCTGTTGCTTCCTCTACTGACAGACCCAGCTCCCCCTGGATCCCTGCCAAGGGGCAGTCCACTTGTCCCCATACACACAGCTTTATCTCTTTTGGTCTTTTATTTGTCCTAGGAACTTAAAAACACTATTATTTCTGTATGTTGATACAAGTATGTATATAATGAGTGTGTTTTTGTTCATATGGGGTTGCCACATGTCACCTTGCCGGTTTTCAGAGTTGAATAGCTTAGAGCTTTGCTGCTCTAATGAGACCAGCTGCCTTAGCATCACCTGGAAGCTGACTAGAAGTGCACAGTCCTAGATGCACTGAATCATAGTCTGCGGTCTTAGCAAGATCCCAAGATGATTCTCAGGCACAGAAAACTTGAAGACACACTATCACAAACCACACTGAGAGTTGAAACTATTTTTTGATGATCTGAGGGCACTGTGGAGTCTTATAGAAATTTATAGTAATGGGTTTAAGTACAAATGGACAATACTCTGAAATTGATAAAATGCCCATTAAAAAGTGAAATGAAGATGGGGAAATACTGTTTGACTTTAGTTGTTAACTGTAGCAAATGTCAAAATAGCCATAGGGGAGCCCTGGTGCCTAAGAATCATGAAGGGTGTTTTTTTGTTCCCATAGGCTCTGGCTTCTGGAGCCAGGCTCGGGAGCTGGAGAGTGTGGTTTGATCTGTTGTCTGGTTAGCTCAGACTAATCGTGTGTCCACAGTGTGCTAAGCTCTGAGCCAGGTGTTGAGCCAATAGCAAAGTGTCGTGATAGTAGCTACCCTTGGATCTGTTGGGGATTGTAGATTAAATTGGCAGTAATTAAACAGTGCACAAAAACAGCTGTGATTGAGCAAATAATGGAACCCACCAGGGGCAGTTAACCCAGACTTGAGGGTGGGCCAAGAACGCCTCTTGGGGGGGCGCCTGGGTGGCTCAGTGGGTTAAGCCGCTGCCTTCGGCTCAGGTCATGATCTCAGAGTCCTGGGATCGAGCCCCACATCGGGCTCCCTGCTCGGCGGGGAGCCTGCTTCCTCCTCTCTCTCTGCCTGCCTCTCTGCCTACTTGTGATCTCTCTATCAAATAAATAAATAAATCAATCTTTAAAAAAAAAAAAAAAAAAAAAGAACGCCTCTTGGGTACGGCCTCTTACTCCTCCGTCCTAATGTAGGCACAGACGTCAGCCAGACACAAGTGAGGAAAAGGTTATAGAAGGTTAGAGAACGGTGTGTGCCGACTTGGAGCAAATTGATTACAGCTTGGATTTTAAGTTCATAGGATTTAAGTTCACAGGATTTACATCAAGAAATGTGTCAAGAGGGTTAAGTGTTGATCATTAAGGGCCTTGTACCTTATCCTGAGGTGGTGGGGCCCAGACAAGACTTGTTACATGGGGGTTGGTGTTACAGTGAGGCAGCTGATGAGCGAGTCTTTGGTGGTTCCTAGGGGTTAGGGATGATGAGGGCACCAGGCATGAGAGGCAGGCGCTCAGAAGGGCCTGAGGCTGGGGAGCTGGGATGGCAGGATCAGAGTTTAGTGGGCGGTATATTGGATTTGCAGTGCTTGTGAGCTTTCTAAGTAGGAATATTTAGTAGGCAGATGGAAAGCTCTGGGCTGGAGATACAGAAGTTGAACTTTATGGTGTGGCTCATTAACAAAGTTGTGTTAATAATAACAGTGTCCTCAGGAAGTCTCTCCTAATAGGAAAGAAAGATGGGAGAATCCAACAAATACCTCCTTCATGCTGTGTAGGCACCGGGAGAGAGGGCAGCCTTCGTGGGCGCGTGTGATGGTGTGGCTGAATGGGTCCATCTGAAAGGTGGCATTCCTGAGTCATGGGTTTGATGCTGCTGTGTTTCAGGTTACGGTTGACAAATGGGAACCTTTGTTGAACAACTTGGGGCACGTCTGCAGGAAGCTTAAGTAAGTAAAGTAGGACATTTTAAAAAATATTCTTTGTGACTGAAAGTTTACTTAATTTTGTGTAGCCTTCTCCATCCTTTTTTAAAAGATTTTTTTTATTTTTAATAATCTCTACACCCAGTGTGGGGCTCCCCCACACACCAACTCCCCCAGATCGGGAGTTGCACGCTTCACCAACTGGGCCAGCCAAGTGCTCTTTTCCGTACTTTCATTTTGAGATCTTCCAACTGGTCCTTTGCTGTTCAGATATAGCAAGCATCAAAATAATTATCTCTAGTGGTTTTTATTACTTCTTTATTTTTATATTCTGGTGGTATAATTCTAGAAGTTTAAAGAGTTACACTTTTATTTTCTTAGATTAAAAAAATTGGTATTCAAAATTAATTTGGAAGAATTAGGATAGTAGGGTTTAGTTAAAACCATGTCCATAATCTAACTCACTCTTTTTCTGTAGGTACGAGTTTTATGGTGTGCTAAACAGCAGCCTTTGAAGAATAGATTTTTTTGGTTAAATAAATTTGGGAAACTCCAGGCTACTCAAAATACAACAGGGTTTTCTGTTTCAGGGTCTCTTGGAGTCTTTACTGTTCATTGTGACCTGCAGCATTTCCCAAACTTTAGTGAACCTTTTCTTCACAAAAGATGTATAGAGAGAGTCAGTTATCATATGGTTTCACTTACTTGTGGGCATAACAAATAACACGGAGGACATGGGGAGATGGAGAGGAGAAGGGAGTTGAGGGAAATTGGAAGGGGAGATGAACCATGAGAGACTGTGGACTCTGAAAAACAACCTGAGGGGTTTGAAGGGGCGGCGGGTGGGAGGTTGGGGGAACCAGGTGGTGGGTATTGGAGAGGGCACGGATTGCATAGAGCACTGGGTGTGGTGCAAAAACAATGAATATTGTTATGCTGAAAATAAATTAAAAAATTAAAAAAAAAATGTACAGGGCAGGTATTCCAGAGAGCTTTGGGAAATCTGTCCCAAGTAACCTCTGTGGACCTTTGGTTCTTTTAACCAGCAGTGGTGTGGGGGGTTTGTCTTGCCATAGAGGAGACCTTGCAGTGTCGTGGGGCTCCAGCTCCAGCCTTGGGTCCCTGTGGGAGTGCCCTCAGCTGGCTGGCGGAGCAGGAAGGTCTATTTCAGGGAGGTGTCCAGGTAGATGGTAGATCTGAAGAGCCGTTACCAGCCAGAGCTGTTATTCTGATTTCCCAAAGTGTTTCTGATGTTTTTATATGGATGAGTGCTCATCTTAGACCTAGCAAGTGAGTGCTTTCACTGTACCTACGAATTGTTTCTCTTTCTTCCTGTTCTTCCCACTCCCAACTCCCTCTCTCATCTTCTCACAGAAAATACGCCGAGGCCTTGGATTACCACCGTCAGGCACTGGTGTTAATTCCCCAGAATGCGTCCACCTATTCTGCCATTGGGTATATCCACAGTCTGATGGGCAACTTTGAAAATGCTGTTGACTATTTCCACACGGTATGTCTAGTTAACATTTACCACTTTTTTTAAAAAAGATCTTTTTTTTTTAAGATCTTTTCTAGGCAGTGTTGGGGTATTTGTTTGTTTTTCTGGGTAATGTTTATTTTGCCATTTTAAAATTCTTCAGGGGACCTTGTGCTTTCTTCTTTCCTTTGCAGAGAAAAGCATGTGTGCATTTTGCAGTCTCATCAAATGAGAGATAAATATGAGACTTGTCCTAAATGTACAATGAGACATACATGTATCTGTGGTATTTATTGGCCCTGTTTAAACAGGAAAAAAGAAGTTCCAGTCTCTCTATTTAGGACTTGTAATTAGTGCCCTTAGATCACTTTGGTCAGTGAACAAAGCAATCTGTGTTCATATAAGGAAAGAATTTCTCCTAAATCCACATGCCGTATTTTGCCAAATCTAAAACACCATCAATAAGCAAGTGGACCACACACGCACACACACACTCAACACAGACACAAATAAACCTTGAAACTTTACATGATTCTTTTTCTTTTTTCTTTTTCTTTTTTTTTTAATATTTTATTTATTTGACAGACAGAGATCACAAGCAGGCAGAGGGGGAGAGGCTCCCCGCTGAGCAGAGAGCCTGATGCAGGGCTCTATCCCAGGACCCTGGGATCATGACCTGAGCCGAAGGCAGAGGCTTAACCCACTGAGCCACCCAGGTGCCCCTACATGATTTTTTTTTATCTCCCTGATTTTTGGTACTTGGAAAAAGTGCTCTTTTTGGCCATACTGGGACATACAGATTTTCATCGGGGATCACTCTAGTTATCTACATAAAAAAGAAAATGTAAGTGGAATAGATATTTAAGGTACTCTATCAGAGTTTGGTTCTTCTAAATCACTTGTGTACCAGGTAGTCAATGTGTCTGCTCTCAGTGCCGGTATGTAGACTCCGCTCTTGACTAGGTTTCTCCCAAACAAAGACCTTGGCTCTGCAGATCTTAGGCTGCCAGGAAGTGTCAACAACAATGGCAGTTCCTGTATTTGAGAACGTTCACGTGGTTTGTGGTCTAGTCTCTGTCTCCATGGCTGCCAGGTCCAGCTACTCACTGCCACATCTCAGGACACTTATTATGGCTGTGGGCAGCTGACAGCGGTATTAAGAAACCACCAGTTGTTGGTTGTTTAAGACATCCCAAGTTCAGAAAGGTTACAATTTGAAAAAAATATATGGGTCTTAGAATCAATGAAATCATGGTATCTGGAGAGAAAGATAAAATAGGAGAAAACACAGAGGATTGGTTAAAATTTTCAGGTGAGATCAAGTCCTGTAAGTGCCACTATGATAACCAGAATACTGAGCTACTGAGAAGCGTGGACTAGCTAGCAACTTTTCTGGTTTGTGTGATCTTTCAAATGTGTGTGAAGATGGGATAATTTGCCTCTCTTATATAATTAATACAGAAGGCTTAGAAGTCTCTATGTGGAGATATGGTTTTGAAAATCTTTTTGGACAAGTGGGATTTCAAACATAAAACAGAATGGTGTAATGACCCTCCACGTGGCCATCACCCACCTTCAGCAGACATCAATTCATGGCTATTCTTGTAGCCCCCCCTTCCACACTCCTCCTGATCCCCTGGAGTGTTTTGAATTGAGTCCTGCAGGAATATTTTTAAAAGAAAGAGAAGGAAATGCATTTTCTTCTAATAACCATGCTGAATCTTTTCTGACAGGCCCTTGGTCTTAGGCGAGATGATACATTTTCTGTCACGATGCTTGGTCATTGCATTGAGATGTACATTGGTGATTCTGAAGCTTACATTGGTAAGATTATAATTACTTTGGCTGACATTGTATTCTATTCTTTGGATTGCTGTGTATCTCTGTAAATCTCCTATAAGGTTCTAAGTTATCTTTCTAACCATTTAACGATATCAAGAAACTCCCATTTATTTTGTTGAAACAGTGCTGTGGGAATTAAGGACTTACTAAGTATTCATGCATTTTAAAATTGAACACTTGGTAAATGCAAAATACTCCTATAGAGTATGTGTAAAGTGCTGCGATATAGGAGAATCAATTTAATTGATGGAAAAAGTCTTAAAGACTTTTAGTTTCTAATAATTTCTAATTCCTAATAAATGAAAATCTCTGGCCTTAATTCTTTATAAAATGGGGTTTAAGCCTATTAATAGCATATTAACTTTTATATTTCAGTGGGATATTAAGTTGGCTTACATTCACATTACAGTGCTCTGTAATTCTTTAAATAATTTTTTTGTAATAATAAGCAAGTCTTAAGACAAATCTGGATGGAAATGCTGTATTTGGGCACTTAGTTACAAACTTTTTTTTTTTTTTTTAAAGATTTTATTTATTTATTTATTTGACAGGTAGAGATCACAAGTAGGCAGAGAGGCAGGCAGAGAGAGAGAGAGAGGGAAGCAGGCTCCCCGCTGAGCAGAGAGCCCGATGCGGGGCTCGATCCCAGGACTCTGAGATAATGACCTGAGCTGAAGGCAGAGGCTTTAACCCACTGAGCCACCCAGGTGCCCCAGTTAGTTACAAACTTTTTAAGGTAATGAGGGTATAGTGAGGTTAAACCTTGAGACTGAGACATAAAACCATGAGAGGAGAAAAGGGTTAAGTTAATTAAATTAGGCTTCAATAAAATGAAGAACTTCTTCTCATCAAAAACACTGTTAACAGAGTAAGAAAAGGCAAGTCATAGACCAGGAGAAGTTACAACTTGTAAACTGGTCAAAGAACTTGTCTGGAATACAAAAAAATCTATAAATCATTAAGAAAAAGTTCAGTTAAAATTGGGTCCATGTTGCACTATATATTTACTAGAATTTAAATAAAAATTTGAAAAGGAAAAAAAAAAGGTAAGCCTATAGCGGGCAAAATACTTGAACAGGAGCTTCAGCAAAGAGGAGATCCACTGATGTTGCAAATGGGTGTGCTCAGTATCATTACGCATCATGGAAGTGAGACTAAAACCACACTGAGATGTCACTGCGCACCTGCCAAACTGGCTGCAGGTGGAGAACACTAGTAGCGCCTAGCGTCGGTGGTGATACGGAGTAGCCGGTACTCTGGTGTATTGCTGCCTGTTGGTGTACTATACTTTGGAACACTGTTGAGCGTGTCTGCTATGGTTAAACGGGCCTGTTCAGTCTGTTATCTGTTGCTGTCTGACAGACTGCTCCAACCCACTAGGCCGCGTTATTTCTCAGAGTTCTCTAGGTTGATTGGTGGCCCATTTGCTGGTCTCATTCACTAACGCAGCTGTGGTCAGCAGACACTTGACAGACTGACAAGTCTAAGATGGCCTCATGCATAGATGGGGACCTTAGCTGACACAGCTAGGTTGCTTATGGGTCTCTTATCTCAAGCTTCTTCATAGCATGGAGGTCTCAGGTTCTAAGGAAGAGAATTAAAGCCTCAAGACCTTGAAAGCTGGAAGTGTCACAAATCACTTTGATCACATTCTGTTCAGCACAAGTTCCAGGACTCAGTGCATGTCATCCTGAGTGGGGGCTAAAGAGGTGTGATTCTTTGGGGTGTTAGGGTGGTGACCTACCATGTTGCTCTTAGGGTGTAGGAATACTGCTCCCAGGTGTGTTCCCAGTGTTCAAGGGCCTCAGGAGGCCAGTGCTCACACAGAGGATTCTTTCCAGCAGCTACGTTTGGAATTACACCAACTGGAAATAACTGAATGGCCATGCATAGGAGAATGGAGAAAGAAATTGGGGCGAGCTCTTGCAGTAGAGTACTACACACTTGAAAGGACTATTAAGTCATCCTGTAACATAGGTGAATCTCATTTTGACAAAAAGAATATACACTGATTAATTCCATTTATGTGAAGATTAGTAATAAGCAAAACTAATCAGTGGTGATAGAAAAATTTGAGCAGTGATTACTTCTGACTTGGGAAGGGAAGGTTGTTCACTGGAAAGGGCACGGGGTGGTTTTCTGGGAGCTGGAAGTGTGTTCTCTTTCGGGCTTGTGGTGGTTATGTGGGTATATGTATATATGAAGATTAGCCCAGTAATCCACACTTTTTAGTGTGTATTTTATAACTCACTTCCTTAAAGCTAAAGCATAAAGCTTGAACACCCTAAGCTTAAAGCATCCTAAAGACCCTGGGTTAAAATCGCAGCTCTGCTGCTCAGCCATGTGGCTTTGGGCAAGTCTGAGCCTCAGGTTCTTTTTTTCAAGGAGGATTGTGAGGCTAAATGCAAAATTCCCATAAAGCTAGGGAGAGTCTGGAAGTAGAGTACTGAGTGAGACAGACATTTTGCCTGTTCTCTTGAAGCTAATGGTCTTGAAGAGGACATTCCCGAGTGTATCAGTCATCATGTACTATTTTTATTTTTTTTATTCAGGTGAAATTGTCATGTTGCATATTAGTTTCAGGTGTACGACATAATGGTTCAGTATTTGTATATACTGTGAAATGATCACCTAAAGTCTGGTTAGCGTGCTTCACCATGCATAGTTAGAATATTTTTTCTTTTGTTGAGAACTTCTAAAGTCTCTCTTAACAACTTTCAAATACACAATGCAGTATGATTAATCACCATACTGCACTATTTTTATTTTTAGAAGACTTGCATGTCGTCATCTGTCGAAACACCTATTATTGAAAGCTGTTAGTTTGAACTGTGTAAGATTATATTGTTTATGTCAGAAATGATTGAACCTCGTTGACCTTCTCTGTTGGAAGGCTCCTGTCCATTAGTCTTAAGATTTTGATGTACAGAGAGTGTATTTCCTTTCACTGTGGTTCCTGTGTGCCTAAGGCTTGCGACTGTAGTTGTGCCAGAATGCCAGCCAGCGGTTCTTGGTTCGTAGCAGGCGAGGGCAGGTGCCTGCTGGCTGGCTCCGCTCCTGTGTGAGGGCTTTAGGGACAGGCATTGCTGAGCCACTGGGAGCTGAAACCACATGTGCTTCTAAGTCTCCCCAGCAACCCCTCTTGATAATTAAGGGAAAAAGAAGAGGAGAGTGATTGGCATATTTTTTCTTCTGAGCTATATTCATCCTCTTAAAAGTAGATGACTAAATGATGGAGGTAGTGCTGTGTAACCATGGAAATGACAGATAAATGACAGAGTTT
This sequence comes from Lutra lutra, assembly GCF_902655055.1. NCBI lineage: Eukaryota > Metazoa > Chordata > Mammalia > Carnivora > Mustelidae > Lutra > Lutra lutra. Next base: position 201,248,443 of record NC_062280.1, read on the forward strand.
ATTTTATTCTCCTTGTGTTGTTTCCTTCTAGGAGCAGACATTAAAGACAAGTTAAAATGTTATGACTTTGATGTGCATACAATGAAGACACTAAAAAACATTATTTCACCTCCGTGGGATTTCAGGGAATTTGAAGTAGAGAAACAGACTACAGAAGAAACAGGGCTTGCACCACTAGAAACCTCAAGGAAAACTCCAGATCCCAGACCTTCATTGGAAGAAACCTTCGAAATTGAAATGAATGAAAGTGACATGATGCTGGAGACCTCTATGTCAGACCACAGCGCATGATTGCAGACAGTTCTCAGCTCCTGTCCTCCTGCGGGAGGTCAGGGTTTCCTTACATCCTTGTACCGTCTTCAGAATTCCCCATTTCTTGGCACGAATACAGACTCCCCTCTCCATTTAGGAATGGAGACCTGCCGGAAGAGACCACACCAGACACCTTTGCAGCATATGTTTTCTGATCCTACAAAACAGTTCTGTGTAGAGAAATAAAGAGGTAAATTGCATATTATGTCTTTTTTTCCCCTTTTTCAATCAGCTTTTCTTTTGGACTAATTTTAGGTTTATGAAAGAAAGCTGCAGAGGTAGCAGAGAGAGCTCCCACAGACCCCTCACCGGGTTTCTCCCCATTCACATCTTAAGTGACCAAGGAACCTTGTCATAAAGAAGTGCACGCCGGTACGCTACAAGTAACATAACTCGAGGCTTTACTGGGATTTCACCGTTTTTCCATTAATGTCCTCATGCTGCCCCAGCACCCTGTTTAGGAGCCACACTGCACTTGGGCTCCTCTCCGCTGTGACCACGTCTCAGGCTTCTCTGGTCTTTCATGACCTAGATGGGTTTGAGGAGGACTGGTCGGCTGTTTTGTAGATTGTCCCTTGATTTGCGTTTTTTTGATGTATTTCTCATATTGGACTAGAGTTCTTGGTTTTGGGAAGAAAATACCACCGATGTGGATGACGTACTATTCTCATCAGAGGTACACAGTATCAACACGACTTACAACAGATGGTGTTAATCTCGATGGTGTCTACCAGGTTTTCCCGCTGTGAGGTTACTGTTTTTCCCTGTCTGTAATGGATGCTTTAGAAGCAAGTCATGAAGTTCAGCCTGTCCTCAATAGGACCAAGGTTTTTTTTTTGGGAGTTAGTCTGTTTTTAGAATGCAAGGGATTTAAGCTCCACCTCCGGAAGGGAGAATATCTGCATATATTATTTGGAATTCTTCTGTAATGAAAATTTGTTTCTCCTCCTATTTGTTCAACCATTAGTGTGGATTTTCACTTTAGATTTTAATCCTACACAGTATTATTTTAGGGCTTCAGTTTTTTCAACATTGGCCATTGGGAGCTCCTTCAGCTTGGCTCCTCTGTCCCCGTGATATACCCCCATCTGTTTGTTTTTTTTTTGTTGTTTTGTTTTTTGTCTTTATTCTGGTAAAATAAGTATACCATGAACTAAGGACTTAAGGTAATAATAATGCGTCATTATGACACAAATAAACCAGTGCGAGGTATGGATATGGGTATGGGGGGGGAGTCCGTGGGAGCTTGTGCTTTCTGTTCCATTTTCTTGTAAATCTAAACTGCTCTAAGGAATTAAGTGTGTGAGTGTGTGCTTATGGAGAAAGATAGCCATCTTAACCATTTTTAACTGTACAATTCGGTGGCATTGATTTCCAGTTTTTTCATCATCCCAAACAAATTTTGTACCTGTTAAGCATTAACTCCATATTCATCCTTCCTGCCAGCTCCTGATAACCTCAAATCTTTTTCTTTTTTTTTTTTTTTAAGATTTTATTTATTTATTTGAGAGCAAGAGAGAATGAGCACAAGTGGGGTGAGGGCCAGAGGGAGAAGCAGAATCCCCACTGAGCACAGAACCTGATGTGGGACTCAATCCCAGGGCTCTGGGATCATAACCTGAGCTGAAGGCAGAGGCTTAACTATGGAACCACCCAGGTGCCCCCTGATAACCTTTAATCTACTCTGTGTCTGACTTTGCCTATCTGGACCAATCCATATAAGTGGAATCTTACAGTATTTGTCCTTTTGTGTCGGACTTTACCTAGCATATTTTTAAGGTTCTTTTATGAGAACTTTGTTCTTTTTTATGGCTGAGTAATATTTCATAACATATACCACCTATATCACATTCATCAGTGGATGGACACCTGGGTTGTTTCCACCTTTCGACTATTGTGAATAATGTTGCTGTGAACAGGAGTGTATAAATATCTGAGCCCTGTTTTTGGTTCCTTTGAGTGTGTCCCTAGGAGTGGAATTGTTGGCTCATGTGCTAATTTGGTGCCTAACTTTTTGAGGAACTGGCCAACTTTCTACAGCAACTGCCCATTTTAGAGTCCCATGACCAGTGCATGAGGTTCCAGTTTCTCTGCATCCTTACCAGGGCTTTTTATTCTTTCTTTGTTACTATAATCATTCTAGTGGGTGGGAAGTGATAGCTCTTTTAGTTGATTTGTGTTTCTGTAATAACTGGTGATGTTAGCTTCTTATCCTGTACTTATTGGCCATTTGTAGGTCTTTAGAGAAACGTCTATTCAGATCTTGAGCCCACTTTGAAATTGGGCTGTTTATCTTTTTGTTGTTGAGCTGTTGGAGTCCTTTACCACTGGATACTCTCAGATATGTGATTTGCACATATCTTTTCCCATTCTTTCCACTGTCTTTTCACTCTTGATAGTGTCCTATCACTCTTGATAGTGATACACAAATTTTTAATTTAATGAAGTTTAATTTCTCTCTTATTTTGTTTACCATGCTTTTGGTATTATATTAACAAAACTACTGCCAAATCCAAGGTTATGCAGATTTCACTTAGGTTTTCCTCTAAGATTTCTATAATTTTAGTTCTTCTTATTATTTTTTAAAAGATTTTATTTATTTATTTGACAGAGGGAGAGAGATCACAAGTCGGCAGAGCAACAGGGAGAGAGAGGGGGGGCAGCAGGCTCCCCACTGAGCAGGGAGCTCAATGTGGGGCTCGATCCCAGCACCCTGAGATCATGACCTGAGCTGAAGGCAGACGTCTAACTATCTGAGGCATCCAGGCACCCTTCCAACTTTGTTCTTTTTCAGAATTGCTTTGGTGTTTTGTGGTTTCCTTCAGTTCCATGTGCATTTACTTTTTTTTTCCATTTCTGTAAAAGAAAAAAAAAAGCATTGGAATTGTCATGGAGATTTCATTGGATTTGTAGATCTTCTTAGTATCATGTCATCTAATCCATCGACACAGGCTGTCTTTCCATTTATTTATGCCGTCTTTAATTTCTTCCAGCAATGTTTTGTACTTTTCATTGTGCAAGTCTTTCACATCTTTGGTTAAATTTATTCCCAAGTATTTATTCTTTTGGATGCTATTGTAAATGGAATTGTGCTCTTAGTTTCCTTTTTGGATTGTTCATGCCTAGTGTATAGAAATACAACCAGTTCTTGGGTGTTGACTTTATATCCTGAATGTGTTTATTAGTTTTAACAGTTTGTGTGTGTGTTTACATACATATATTTATTTAGAGTTTTCTGCATAATAGGATCACGTCATCTGCATGTAGAGATAGGTCTGCTTCTTTTTCCAAATTTGGATTCCCTTTATTTCTTATCCTTGCATAACTAACTGCTCTGGCTAGAATTCCAGGATTATGTTGAACAGAAGTAACAGAAGCAGGCATCCTTGTCCTGCTCCTGATCTTAGGGAAAGGCTTTAGTCTTTCACCATTGAGAGAGGTGCTAACTGCAGGTTCTCACTGATGCCCTTCACAGTGCTGGAGAAGTTCCCTTCTATTCGTAGCCTATTGAATGCTCTGTTACTGCTTTTTATCAGGAAAGGCTGCAGATTTTGTCACATGCTTGTGTGTGTGTGTGTGTGTGTGTGTGTGTGCGCGCGCGCGCATCAATTGTGATGGTGAGGGGTAATGAGTTCTAGGATTTGGGGGCTGTTGAGGGAAAAACATGACTGTAAAGTGGCAGTAGCCCATTTCATTTGGGCAGCTGTGTTTGAGCAGCTCTTTGCGGTGCGGGCAGTGTGGTAGCAGCCAGACAGGAAGTCTCGGATTAGAGAAGTCTGAAGTGCAGTGGCAGTGTGGTCTCTCACAGTCCTGGGGTTTATCTTATTTACAGGTAGCAGATGCTGGGTGTAGATTTGCCTGGTATGCAAACCAAGCAGGCTCTAGATGGCTAAAGATATGCTTGTTTAAGCTATGTTTAAAACAATTGCATGTGTAAAAATTGGATTTGGTATCGTTGGGCTTCAGCTAACCATCTCCACCTGCTGTGAAGAAGTAAACAACATAGAGGTTGATATACGGGGGATATCTGGTTCGTTTATATAACATCATGTAGGTTTTTTCCTTCATTTTGTTATTGTGATATACTAGCCTGATTGATTTTTTTATGTTGAACCAGCCTTGCGATCCAGAGATAAATCCTAGTTGGTCATGTTGTATGATCCTTCTAGTATAATGCTAAATTCAGTTTAATTATTTTTTGTTAAATTTACATATACATTTGTAGAGGTATTTATTGGTCTGTAGTGCTTTTGGATCTTGTATTGGGGTATGCTGACCTCATAAAATGAGGTAAGTAGTATTCTCTCCTCTTCAGTTTTTTTGGGAAGTTTTTAAAAAATAATTGGTGTTAATTCTTTAAATTCGGTGGAATTCACGGGTAAAGCCATCTGGTCCTAGGCCTTTCTGTGTTGGGAGATTTTTGATTACTGATTCAGTCTCATTTGTTACAGCTGTTTCTTTTTGAGTCAATTTAGGTAGTTTGTATGTTTCTAGGAATTTGTTTCATCTCGGTTATTCCGTTTGTTGGCTCATGGTATCCTGTTATTACTATTATTATTATGTAATTATTATGTAATAACTTCTCTTCCTCCATTTTATGATTTTAGTAATGGAGGAGTTTTTTTTTTTTTTTTCTCCTCAGTCCATCTGGCTAAAGTTTCAGCAATTTTGTAGATTGTTTCAAGGAGTCAGCTTTTGTACTTATTAACTTTGTTGTTTTCCTAGTTTGTATTTCATTTCCACTTGAATATTTATTTCCTTCCTTGTGCTAGCTTTGAGTTTAGTTTGCTATTCTTTTTCTGGTTCCTTAAGGTGTAGAGTTTTATTATTGAATTAAGATTTTTTTTTTTAAGATAAGCATTTAGAGCTATAAATTTCTCTCTGAGCACTGTTTTTGCTGCCTTCCATGTTATGTAGTATTTTTGTTTTCATTTGTGTTTAGGTATTTTCCAGTTTTCCTTTGATTTCTTTTCTGACCCGTTGGCTGTTTAATTTCCCACATATTTGTGAGTTTTCCGGTGACCCTTCTCTTATGAATTATCAGTTTTATTCCATTGTAATGGGAAAGGATACTTTGTGTAAGTTCAGTCTTTCTAAGTTTTTTAAAACTTTTCTTATGGCCTAATTTATTGTCCTTCCTGGAGAACATACAGTGTTCACTAGAGAAGATTGTGTATTCTGCTTTTATTGGGTGGAGTGGTTTGGTTTATAGTACTTTTCAAGTCTTCTATTTCCTTGTTGATCTTCTGCCTCCTTACTCTGTTACTGAAATGGAGTGTTGAAGTCTGAAACTGTTGAGTGTAGAACTGTGTCTTTCTCCCTTCCATTGTGCCAATTTTGGCTTCATGTATTTTGGGGCTCTCTTACCGGATGCATTTTTGTTGTACTTTTCAGCTTCTTGATGGATTGACCTTTTTTTTTTTTTTTTTTTTTTTTTAGATTTTTATTTATTTATTTGACAGACAGAGATCACAAGTAGGCAGAGAGAGAGAGGAAGGGAAGCAGGCTCCCCACTGAGCAGAGAGCCCGATGCGGGGCTCGATCCCAGGACCCTGGGATCATGACCTGAGCCGAAGGCAGCGGCTTTAACCCACTGAGCCACCCAGGTGCCCCTGGATTGACCTTTTTATTAGTATATAATGTCCTTTTCATCTCTTAAAACAGTTTTGCCAGCCCAGCTCTCTCCATTAATATTTACATGGGAAATTTTTTTCATCCTTTTATCTTCACCCTTTTGTGTCTTTGTTTCTAAGCAAGTCTCCTACGGACGGCATACAAATGGATCATATTTTTAAAATCTATTTTGGGGTTTAATTGGAGAGTTTGATCATTTACATTTGAAGTTGTTGCTGATAAGGAACTGAGCTGCCACGCAGCTGTTTTTGATGTGTGTTGTGTATTTCTGGTTCCTCAGTTCCTCTTTCATTGCCTTATTTTATAGTTGTTTTTTTGTGTATTCTGTGTATTTCTGTATTTTTGTTGTTCTTCATGGCTACCTTGGGGATTACATTTTCTATCTTAAATTTATAAGCACCTCGTTTGAGTAATCCCAATTTAGTGTTAATAGCATCCACACACTGCTGCTATGCTCCCTGCTTTCCCTCTTTCTTAATATTGCTATTGTCACAGATTACATCTTTATTCATTGTTCCAATTAACATTGATTTATAATTTTTGCTTTATTCATTTGCCTTTTAAATCATACAGGAAAAAAAGAATTACCAACCAAGAATACATTAATACTGGCTTTTATATTTACCTGTGTAGTTTTCATTACCCTTGTTCTTAATTTCTTGATAGGATTTCAAATTATGGTTTAACATTCTTTCATTTCAGCCTGAAGGGCTCCCTTTAGCTTTTTCTGAAGGGCACTTTTACTTGTCTACCAGTGATAAACTCCCTTAACTTCTATTTATTGAGGATGTCTTAATTTCTCCTTCTTTCTTGAGCAGTTTTGCCAGATATGAAGTTTTTGGTTGACAGTGTTTCTCATTCATCTAATATGTCATCCAATAGAGATAGGATTGTATGGTTCATTTGTCAAAATCTTGCAAGCCCTCCTTCTGACTTCAGCAGCTACAGTATCTATTTTTTAATGGATTCTGAGACATTTACTCAGAGCATGATTAACAAAGTATTGTACAGAAATGAATTTTCTGGGGCGCTTGGGTGGCTTGGTTGGTTGGTTAAGCAACCAACTCTTGATCTCAACTCAGGTCTTGACCTCAGGGTCATGAGTTCAAACCCCATATTGGGCTCCATGCTGGGAGTGGAGCCCACTTAATTTTTTTTTTTCCTGGCATCTGAAATGTTCCCTTAAACACCACAACTTTTATCTTCACCTAAAATGTATTCCATATACATCTACCTTAAATCAAGGCAGAAAGATAATGGCTTGTGTTCCTTGAGATTCCCAACTTGCTGACTCCAGGAGGTCTTTGAGTAAGGCTTTGTACATTTGAGGAGTCCGAATGCAGCTGTTAATGATTCTGGAGCCCAGCATCCAGGCTCTTCTGGTTCGGCTTACCACAGTGAATGTCGGTTTAATGCAGTGATAATGCACTTGCACTTTAGACTCAAATACGGAGGTTTTGAGTTTTCATCTTTATTTAATGACTTTTTGGTTTCTGCTCTGTCAGCGATCACATGTGCTTATTGTTAGGCTTCTCCTCTTTAGTTAGGGCTAGAAAACCAAATGAATTTAAAATAGTAATTTTTTTTTTTTTAAAGATTTTATTTATTTGTCAGAGAGAGAGAGAGGGAGAGAGAGCGAGCACAGGCAGACAGAATGGCAGGCAGAGGCAGAGGGAGAAGCAGGCTCCCTGACGAGCAAGGAGCCTGATGTGGGACTCGATCCCAGGGTGCTGGGATCATGACCTGAGCCAAAGGCAGCTGCTTAACCAACTGAGCCACCCAGGCGTCCCTAAAATAGTAGTTTTTAAAATAGATAAAAATTAAGGTACTAATAGTAATAGTTTTCACATTTATTTTGCCTTCCAGACCAAAATATTTCTTTGTGTAATTTCTTCACTGATCATGTGGTATGATTTTTTTTTTTTACTATCTGAAAAACCACAGTCCTGATAAAGGAGCCATTACCATATTGTCAGTGCTTTAAGAAATAAAAGGCAGGAGCCAAGCTGTTTTTCAGATCAGCAGTTAATGCCAATGTTTAGGCTTCAGAGAGTGTCAGAGAAAGGTAATATGTAGTTGTACTGTCAAGTATTTTTTTATTACTGTCCAATTTTGTACTCTTACAATGGTAGCTTCCTAAACAGGCATCCTTCTTGCCAACTTCAAAGTGACTGTACTGCTACTTTCAGAGGAATATGGTACCCACTGCCATTAACCAGTTAGATGTGCTCCCAAGTAAAATGTGACCAGCATTTACTCCAGGACCACATTCATGTGTGGCAGAGTTAACCTACTTTATTCATTCACTTTATGCTCCTGACATTTGGAGATTTGGCTTTATTTTGTCTGTAGTTCTAAGTGTATGTAAAACATTTTAATAGGCTTGGTGATGACGTCTAGGAAGCTAGATTTTGTGATATACTTATTTCTTATATAAAATCTTAAGCTATTTTACAAGTATATTTCATTCACTAGATCTTGAAATTTGTATTAGATTTTATTTTCAGAATAATTTCGTCAAACCTGAATTCTAAAATTCTGTGATTTTTGTGAAACCATTTCTTAAACCTGGTTAATGAGGGGCACCTGGGTGGCCCAGTCAGTAGGACGTCTGCCTTCGACGGGGGTCTTGATCTTGGGGTCCTGTGATCGAGTACCCTTGTTGGTCACTGATTTCCAGCTGACCGGCTACTGGGCGAGGCCTTCCCACGCCTAGCCGCCCCCAGACCGTCCCGAGACCCGGGTGCCCGCGCCCGTCGCGGTTTTCTGACTCTGTGCACTCCGGGTCTAGAAGTTCGGGTTCGCTGCAAGCCCGAGGCCCTGGGACGTTGGTGGGGCAGTGGGGGGGTGGGGTGCTGGACGTGGAGCATCATGGGCCGGGGGGAGGGGCGGTGGCCCAGTTCTCGCGACGTTTCGGCCCCGGGTGGGAGGCAGCGTTGACTCCGCAGCGGGTGCAAGATGCGCTCAGAGAAGGAGGGGGTGGGAGGCTCCGGGGCGGCCGTTGCCGCGCAGGGCCCGAGCGGGAGGGAAAAGGTGTCTGCTGTGGAAGTCCAATTCCGCCGAGAGTCGCCGCGGCGAGAACCAGAGGTGCCACCAGCCTCGTCCTTCGCCTGTGGGGGCGGTACAAGCAAACCTCGCGAGGAGAAGAAGACCGTCCTGAGCAAGGTTGGGGGAAGGGGCGGGGCAGGCAAACCTCGCGATAGGAGGAGGGCCTTCAACAGGGTGGGTCGAAGCAAAAACGGAGAGGTGCGTGCAAACCTCGCGAGAAGAGGGGTGATCTTGAGCGAGGTGGGGCGGGGCCAAGGGTGGGCGGGATGCTGCTGGAGGCGGGGGGCGGAGCTAAGGGTGGTGTGTTCCGGAGGCGAGTGAGCGGGCAAACCTCTCGAGAAGGGGGACGGTCCCGTGCGAAGGCGTGGAGGACTCGGGGTTTGGGGAGGAGCCGAGGGGGCAAGGCGGTGGCCGGCAGCTTCAGCACCGCGGGCAGCGGACTGACGGGGGCCGTTTCCCGCCCGGCCTCATGCGGCCTTTCCTGGCTTGGGGAGGAAGAGCTGCGCCCGGGGCAGGCAAGGTCCGCGGGGTGGTCCGGTCCGGTCCTGCGCACCGTCGTCGAGGTTCCGGAGACCGGGGCTGTGTGAGGCGCAGCCCTTTCTGCCGGCCGTGCCGTGTCCGCGCGCGGACTTCTGGGCCTTCCCGACGGGGGCCGTCTCCGCCGGACGCCCGCCGCAGCGCCCCCGCGGAGCCCGAGCTCAGGCGGCGTTCCGGGACCGACGCGCGGGGACGGCCGCCCAGCCCCCCGTCCGTCGTCTCCTCAGGTGGTGATCCGGCGGCTGCCTCCCGGCCTCACCAAGGAGCAGCTGGAGGAGCAGCTGCACCCGCTGCCCGCGCACGACTACTTCGAGTTCTTCACGGCCGACTTGAGGTGAGACGCGACTTGAGGGAGACGCGGCCTGCAGTGAGACGCGGGAGGCCCTGCCGCGGGTGCGGCTGTGGTGCGGCTGTGGTGCGGCGGAAGCCATGTCCGCGTCTGCCCGCCCGCGCCGGCCGACGTGGGCTCGCTCGCTCGGTTCCCGCGGCAGAGCGTGCGGCTCCGGAGCGGGAGCCCGTGTCCAGGCTCAGACCCGTGTGCTCTGCGCCCGCCGCCGTCACGCCCGCCCTACACCTCCGGCTTCTTCTCGGGCTCGCGGTCACGCCGCGGAGGAGGGGGACGCCGAGGACACGCGAACGCCCGCGGCTTCTCTCCCGAGCAGAGGACGCGGACCTCGGGTTAGACGTTCCGCAGGGGCAGTTCGGCGGCACACTGTGCGGTTCGCGGTGTCACCGCGCCCTGGGCCGTCGCGGTACCTTGTTATCCTCGGAGCCCCGTGAGCCCTGCTGACCGCACAAGTGACAACGCTCGGTCCCGTCGAAGAGACGTACCACTAACGGGGAAGGGCGGGTTTGGTTTAAACGAATAATGGATGAGCTTCGAGTGACTGAAGTTTAAGAAAACTGGTGCGGTTAAAGAACAGGCGGTGGCCCCGGAGTGACGCGGGTCGCGGTCCCAGTCCCAGCTTTTAACCGGTTGCCCCCTTTGTAGGTGCTGAGCTTGTCTGAGCCTCAGTGTTCTCCTCTGTGGAATGGGTTGGAAGTTCCTGCCGACGAAGGAAGTGGGTTGTGAGGTGGAGGAGAAAGCTTAGTTCTTGCGCAGTCGCCATATCGTGCGCTACAATTACGATCCCTTTAGAGTGCTTAAAGGTGTTGGCGGGGTCAGCGAAGACTCCCTTGTGCGACGCCACGTTTGCATCTGTGATTGATCCCAGCTCGGTTGCCTCCGGATAAGGAATGACCTTTGAATGACCTTGCCTTTGGTTTTCAGCCGTGGAAAACCAGTATTTTAAGCCTGGTTCTTTGTAGTAAAGATACTGACATTAAGCGTCTTTCCCAAGTCATTAAAAAGATCTTGGGTAATGTTTTCCTTATTTGTGTGTGTGTGTGTGTGTGTTGCTTTGTTTTGTTTTTTTGCTAAAGAATACCCAGATTACAATTAGCTGAGAGGTATTCTGTGACGTATAGGTTTCAGTTTGTTGTATCTATAAAAGAAAAAGAGGCAAAATTAAAGAAAACTTACATTTTTTACTAACTGTTTTCACTGTTCTCTCTTATTTCAGTCTTTATCCTCATCTTTACTCAAGAGCATACATTAATTTTAGAAATCCTGATGACATCCTTCTTTTTAGAGATCGTTTCGATGGCTATATCTTCATCGACAGTAAAGGTTGGATCTTTGGCTTTCTAAACTCTTTACTGTACTCTCCCAAGTACCTTAATTAAGTTTTGCTAGAAATGTTTGTGAGTTATAAATAAGTTCTCGGATACCAGTGTAAAATAAGCTCATAAATTTCAATTGTATTGCTGTGGTTATGTGCTTAAACATTGAAAATTAAGATACATAAACCAAAGAACTCCCATCAATTCCTTGTATCAGAGACAACCTATATATATATATATATATATATATTGTATATATATTAAGTTTTTCATATAAGTGAGTTTTCTGGGTACGTGAACTTCACTTTCTTATGTTCCAAAACCAAATCACTTTACTCTTGTGCAACAGAAATTTTCTAAAGTATATTATTCACTTACATTTCTGTCTTTTTAAACAGAGTAATCTTGGGGCACCTGGGCGGCTCAGTCAGTTAAGCATGTGATTCTTAATTTTGGCTCAGGTCATGCTGTCAGCATCAGCTTCTGTATTTAATGAGGAGGCTTCTTAAGATTCTCTCTCTCTCTCTGCCCCTCCTCCCGCACTAAAATAAGTAAATAATCTTTTTATTTAAGATTTTATTTATTTGATAGAGAAAGAGCACAAGCAAGGGAATTAGCAGGCAGAGGGAGAGCGAGAAGCATGCTCCCCACTGAGCAGACAGCCCCACGCAGGGCTCGATCCCAGGACCGACCTGTGGTGAAGGCAGAGGCTTAACCGACTGAGCAGTCCAGCACCCATAAAATAAGTAAACTTACACCTTGAAAAAAATTTAAAAAATAAGAATGTTAAACAGAGTACTCCTCATAATTGTACCATTACTGGACAATGTCATGGGGGAGGGGATTGTAATAATGAACGTAAGTTTCTGACTCTGTTGAACAGCGTTGCCTGCTGAGACAGGGATATTTACCTCCACTCTAAATGGTTCTGGTTCTCTGTGCTTTTTGGATCTTGCCTTTGTCTTCCTTCCCGTCAGACTGTCACCTGTTGTGTCCATTGTGACCAAGCCTCTACACCTGTAAGAGCGTATTCTCTGTATCCACCTCACCAACCAAACTCCTCCCACTGCACCCAACTCCACTGGTGATAAGTGTTTTCTTCCTCACTGAGAGCTAACAAAATACCCTTGAAGAGTGACTAGGCTGAGGCCAAGAGAGTCTTTCCTGTGAGGAGAAGCAGATGTAATCTTGAACTATTCGATGTTTGTGTTGAATCCTTCTTTGTTCAAGTGCCTTTTTCCTTTATTTTTCAAAAAGTTACGGTAAAGATAACATAAATTTATCATCTTAGTTTTTTTTTTTTTAAGATTTCATTTATTTGAGAGAGAGCACACACGTGTGAAGGGAGAAGCAGAAGCGGAGGGAGAGAGACAAGCAGACTCGAGGCCAGTGCCTCAATCCCACGATCCTGAGATCATGACCTGAGCCCAAACCAAGAGTCAGATGCTCTATGTGCTCGACTGACTGAGCCACCCAGGCATTCCTCACAGTTCAGTAGTGTTAAGTACATTCACACTGTTGTGCAGCCCATCTCCAGAACTCTCTTCATCTTACAAAACTAAAACTCTGGACTCTTTAAATAATTCCCCACCTCTCCCTGACCCCTAGCCCTTGGCATTCTCCTTTCTTTTTTTTAAATGAGTTTACTAGTCTACATACCTCATATAAGTGGAATCAAATAGCATTTCTCTTCTTGTGACTGGCTTATTTTACATCAAATGGTGTCTTCTATGTTCACCCATGCTGTAGCATGTCTCAGAATTTCCTTTTTAAGGCTGAATAATACTTTACTGTGGGTATATGCCACAAGTTGTTTATCTGTCAGTGGACACGTTGGTCGCTTCCAGCTCTTTGCTGTTATGAATAGTGCTGCTGTGAACATGGTGTACAAGTATCTCTTTGAGACTCTGCTTTCAGGTTTTTTGGGTATAACCATAGTGGAATTGTTAGATCATATAGTAAGTATGTTTTTAATGTTTTGAGGAACAGCCATACTGTTTTCCTTAGAGGCTACTTCATTTTGTATCCTCACCATCTGGGCACGAGGCTTCCAGTTTCTCCACATCCTCCCACCTAGTGCTGTTAACTGTTTCTTTGATAGCAGACCTCATAATAGGTATGAGATAGTATGTCACTGTGATTTTGACTTATGTTTCCCTAATGCTTTGTGGTTTTGAATATCTTTGCTTTTTGGTCATTTGTATGTCTTTGGAGGAAAGCCCATGTTTAAATTGAGTTGTTTGTTTCTTGTTAAGTTGTAGTTTTTTTTTTTTTTTTTTTTTTTTTTTTATAGATCTTAACCCCTCATCAGATGTATGATTTTTTTTCCCCATTCCATAGGTAGCCTTTATATTCTGTTGATCGTATTCTGTGACACTCAGATGGTTTTAATGTGATGTGGTCCAGTTTTTCTGTTTTTACTTTAGTTGCCTGCACTTTTGATGTTACATCTAAGATATCATTGCCAAATTCAATGTCAAGCTTTCCCTCCATGTTTTCTTCCAAGAGTTTTATATTTTTAGGTCTCATGTTTAGGTGTTGACCCATTTTGAGTCAGCTTTTGTCTGTGGTATCTGGTAAGAGTCCAGCTTCATTCTTTTGCATGTGGATATCCAGTTTCTTGAGCAGTATTTTTTTTTTTTTTACGATTCTATTTATTAGAGAGCGCACAAGCAAGAGAGAGAGAGAGCATGAGCAATATGAAGGGCAGAGGGAGAAGCAGACTCTGTAGTGAGCAGGGAGCCTGACACAGGGTTCGATCCCTAGACTCTGGGACCATGACCTGAGCAGAAGGCAGACACTTAACTGACTGAGCCACCCAGGTGCCCTCCAGCAGTATTTGTTAAAGAAGACTGTCTTTTCCCTATTGAATAGCCTTGGCACCCTCATAGAAAACCATTTGATCATGTATGTGAGGATTTATTTCTGGGCTCTCTGTTCTAATCCATCGATCTGTTTCTTCTTTTATGCCAGTACCATGCTGTTTTGATTACCATAGCTTTGTAAGAAGTTTTGAAGTCAGGAAGTGTGTCAACTCCTACTTAGTAAATATCTAGGTACTAGTCATGTGGGTGCAGCAGGGAATCAGACATTGTTCCTGTCTGTCCAAAGCCCTGCTCTCCTGCTGGTCCTTGACTTTATTCTGAATAGTTAAGGTTAACACAAGATTATTGTCCAGATAAATAAGAGTTGCAATATCATGGTCACCTGACCATTCCTGACAAGGATAAAGGATTCAGTACCAACATGGAAGTGTTCCATCAGTTAAGTAAATAGTGAACGTTTCTCGTTATGTTCCTGGACCCCACTCCCACGCACCCACACATAATAACCAAATCAGTTTCTCTTGGCTTTTGTTCTGAACTTTTCTGTTTGAAGCAAACCTTGTCTGAGTGTTGCGTGTTCCCTCTGAGACCCCTCTTTTAGCCAAGTATCTCTTCTGAGCATAATAATTCCCTTGAACTCATATAACAGATTGATCATTTGAATTAACCTTTTAAAATTAAAAAAAAAAGTGACTAAGGAACCTAGTTAAAGGAATTCTATGATAAACTCTTTAGGAATGGAGAGAAGGGTTTATTGACATTTTAAGGTGTGCAGCTTGATGAATTCTGAATGCACTCAGTTATGTAACCACTACTGCAACATGAGAAATCATTTTCTTTAATAAGTAAGTACTCGTCCTTTGTTCATATCTGGAGTTTGACATGCTAAGTTTGCAGGTACTTGAAAATAATAGTTTAAACAGTAAAGTTGTTATGGTTAATCTTTAAGAAAGCTAGATCACGGGGCACCTGGGTGACTTGGTCAGTTAAGCATCTGACTCTTGATTTTGGCTCTGGTCTCAGGGTCATGGGATTGAGCCCCATGTTGGGCTCTGCTGGGTATGGAGCCTGCTTAAAATTCTCTCTCCCTCTGCCTCCCCATCTCCCCCCAAAAAAGAAAGAAATCTAAATCATTATTTTCCAAAATGAATATAGTGGGATATTAGAATGGTTTTTGCCATTTGTTTTCTGTTAAAGGCCTAGAATATCCTGCGGTGGTAGAGTTTGCCCCATTCCAGAAGATAGCCAAAAAGAAAATAAAGAAAAAAGATGTCAAAACTGGAAGCATTGAAGACGGTGAGTCCCTTTACAAAGGCTGCATTATGAAACTGCCAGAGTAAATACACCGATCAAATATAATTCCTCTCCCGTATATGGGAAGGAGTATGTTTCTTTTCTTTTCTTCTTTTTTAATTTACAGATCCAGAATATAAGAAGTTTTTGGAAACTTACTGTGTGGAGGAAGAGAAACCTAATGCCAATCCTGAAACTCTCCTGGGAGACATAGAGGCAAAGACTAGAGAACTTATTGGTCTGTTTGCTCATTCCTTCTCTTTACTTGCTGAGATATATATTTATTTCCTTTTCAGGATTATTTAAAAATTCACACTTATGACAGGCTTAGCAGGGATGTACAGTGTTTTCTGGTTGTAAAAAAATAATGGCAACCTGGAAGAATATTTCTGAGCATCTGTCCAGTCCACTAAGGGAGAGCACCAGAGGTTTTAGTTACATTTATTTGTTCACAGTTATGATGTTCCCAGGTGAGGAGTGGAGAATGGAGTTTTATATTTTGTAGCAGTTGGTTTACTGCGTGTGTAGTGCAAAGGATCTTTTAATCACTAAAATTAATACTTACAAAGATTTGCTTAGCATGCATGTGATCATTTTTGGTCAGCACATGTTGAGTGGATACTGACTCAGCGTAGGTGTGCAGAGTGAGCATGAAGGGACACACGAGGCCTGTGCTGTCAGATATCTGCCCTGCTCATGGGAAAAACTGAAGCAAACACCTGCAGCAGTAATCAGGCTTTAAGCCAGGGCATGTCTGTGTGATCAGTGCCACAGTGTGACGAAACAGTCCTGGGAGGGAAAGGCCCTCTGAGAGAAGCCCTGCTAAGACTTGGAAGAAGAAGGGACTAGAGACCGAGCTGGAAGCTGAGCTGCAGGCCTGTAGGAACAGGATATATTCCTATGTGGTTGATATGTGGTGGGTCGGGGGCAGAGTGGCTGGAGAGGCAGGTGGGGAAGAGATTTGGAGTTTGAGAGATAGCTGAGACTGCTAAGGGAGCCTGATTAGTTTCCCCCCATCACTCCATGCATATTGCTCCGTACAGAATGGATTGTGGATGCCCTGAGGAAACACCAGGCTTTGGGGAGTGGGGAGACTTTGCTCCAGTCCAGGGAGGGCTTCTTACACTAGCCGGCAGAGTCTGCATATGCTCTGGCAGATTAGGTGTGGGAAGAAAGGAAACAGAAAGAATTCAGGTCCCCAGGAGTTTGACTTGAACAGATCAGTGGGTGGAAGCACCATTACTGACAGGGGCAGACTGGGGAGGGAAGAAACATTACTGGAAGTGAATCAAGATATCACTGTAGAACAT
Source organism: Lutra lutra (assembly GCF_902655055.1). Classification (NCBI taxonomy): domain Eukaryota; kingdom Metazoa; phylum Chordata; class Mammalia; order Carnivora; family Mustelidae; genus Lutra; species Lutra lutra. The sequence continues at coordinate 201,265,064 of NC_062280.1, forward strand.
GTTAAATTTAAGAAGAGCTAAAAAAAAAAACAGCTTAGAAATTATTAATAGTACTCCCCGCCCCGCATACCTTGCTGTAAATTCTCTTGTACAGGATAACCACAGAAAAGGACCAGGGTCTTCCACTTGTGGGCAGTTTTGAGATAGTCCTTGGTGGCGAGACACCCCCCACAGTGGAGAGGTATCCTCTCCCTTCCCCAGCCCCTTTCCCAGTGCCTGGTGCACAGTAGGTGCATTGTAGTGTTTTATGGGGTTAGTAAGTGTTATTCACAATTAGTAGCCCAGAATGAGGCTTGTGGAGCTTTGTTTCTATGATCCTGTTTGCCCATCAAAGTTTGGATCTTTATCTGGCAATTCAAGGCAAATTGCCCTTTTCTTAGATTTTGGCCTTTACTGGATTCTGTGATCTAGTCAGAGCAATGAGGGTTGGAAATACTAATTTCCATAATTGAAATTCCATAATTTCCTTTTATTTAATAAATGGAAATATTAGTTCCCTCTGAAGCTGCAGGTTAATGCAGTGGCATAGCAGGGTCTGTAGAGCAGACAGACCTGGGCTCAGCTTCCTGCCCTGAGGCTTAGCATCCCCATGTCCTCCCAGGTCATCATGACAGTGCCCAGGATGCAGCAGCTTTCTGTAAGTGGTAACAGTTAGGTTGTTGGTTAAATTAGCGTTGTATTACATGGCCATGCACCTTCTGTTTAACAAATAGTTAATAGTTTGTAAAGCACTTTCTAATACAGGGTCTCATTTACCCTTGTCATATTCATCCTTTGGGGTAACAAGGCAGGTAGTTCATTGGCGAAGGGAGTAGGTGGGTGGCATCTTGTCAGCTCCTCCAGTCACCCAGGGAGGTCTTGTTCCTGCTCTTTGCCAACAAGTCCAAAACTCCCATGGTGCAGAGCAAGAGTCCTCCCTAATTTGAGGCAACTGCCTGTTCCAGAGGGCATAAGCTGTGCTCATCCTGAGCCAGAGTTCGTGATTAGCATAGGAGACATCCAGGGAGGTAATGGGCTCTTCTTGGCCTCTGCACCTGTGATGAAATGTGGACATTTACACAGCCCTAAATCTGGGGCAGAGCTTTCCTGGCAGAAGCCATTTGACACATCATGTCAAGGTGTTTAGGAGTCCTTAATTCCAAGTTAAGAATCCCTGCCCAGGGGCTCTCTTATAAAATTCCTGATTAATTCCTGATCCTCAGAATTCGGGAAATGTCATGGCCAGTCTTCAGGTGTATCCAGGGATTCTTCCTTCCCTCATTTAATCTAAGGTCTTGAAAGAGCTGTGGAAGAGACCCACACCATCTTCCACCTTCCCACCTGCGTTGTGAGCCACTGCCATGGAGAATACATGTTTCTCAAAACCACTCTCCCGGAGAGACTGCCTTGAGGCCCGCCATATTTGGTATTTGGGCACCAAATTCCAGGGCAGATCAGACGCATCCGGGGCATGAAAGCTTGAGGATTGAGGTTGAGTTTACAGAGAGATTCATTCCTGGGTGGTTAGTGTTGCTTAGATGAAGTACCCTGGGGAGTCACTGTCTAAACTTTTACATCTGGTTATTTTGGTTTGTGGAGTGTATACAAGAGATGACAAGAATTTACGTTGTTTATCATCATTGTCTGGAAAGCAGAAAAGGAAGAGATTTCCAGAATATGTGTTGAATCAAAGTGAATCTATAACCATGTTATGTAATGTTTTAAAATATCTGCAAAAATGGGAAGATGCTCATAGTGTTTGGGAAGTCTAATGTGTTGTACTCATTCTTCTTTTTTGCTTTTATAGCATCTTTGTAAGTAATATCAAGACTCCCTTGAGAATCAGGAATTCGTTGCCTACTATTTGTAGAGTTGTCAGTGCCTCCAAATTACTTGACTTTATAGTGATGGAATAGGAACTCCCCCCAATACAATGTATGCTCATCTAAATTTTATTCATTGGTTTATAAGATTGTATTTTTAAGTAGTCTCTACACCCAACATGGGGCTTGAATTTACCACCTCGAGATCAAGAGTCGCATGCTCTTCCGAAATAGCCAGCCTGACTAAAGATTAAATTGGAAACAAGTATTTAAGATGAAGAAAAGAAATCTTATTTTAAAGTTCAATACTATATTACAATTTTTGTGTTTTAGCTAGAAGAACCACACCTCTTTTGGAATATATTAGAAATAGAAAATTAGAGAAGCAGGTAGGTCCACCCTTTACCTGATGAGTCCCTTCCTGTCCCTGCCATGTCCACAGAGATAATTTATACACATGCTTTTCCACGTCTCTAGAGGATTCGAGAAGAGAAGCGAGAAGAACGAAGAAGAAGGGAGCTGGAGAAGAAGCGTTTACGGGAAGAAGAAAAGAGAAAAAAGAGAGAAGAGGAGAGGTGTAAGAGGAAAGAGGCAGACAGACAGAAGAGAGCTGCTGAGAGAGAAGTAAGGATTAAGGTAATTTTGAGGAAACAGCTCATTTCTTTTTTCCAAAGCTAGTTCTGCTACAGTTGTGCCTTTCAGGTATTTAGCTCTTCTAACTTATAAGGACATTTTCAGTTAGCCTTCTCTTTTGCTATTATGGTTCCGTTTCTCTGCAGTACAGCAGTGGTTCTCAAACCGTATTCCCTGAGCCTTGGGGATTCTTTGGGTATACTGTTGGGGAGGGGCCTGGCCTCTTGGATGTGATGGCAGCACTTCATCCAAAGGAACCCCACACTTACTTGTCACAGATTGGGCTTCTGCTTACATTTGCTTTTAGAGAAAAGACTCCCTGCCTAAAATGTACACATTTGGAAACTACTGGCTCAGTGTATACTGGCCTTTCTATGTGAAGGTTCACTCTTGGGATTGGGTTTTACCTTTTTTTTTTTTTTTTTTTTTTTTTACAGTACCAGTAGTGGTTTCTCTTGCCCAATTTCTCCTTTGACTAATGTGTTCATTTAGAAGAGTGGGTTAGTGCACAGAAGTAGTTCTTCCCCATGTAAAATAGGGTGCTCCAGTGTGAGTCCCCCCGTCCTTGTTAGTATCTGCTCAGGTGACCTTACCAAACCTAGATTTCAACCTAATATATATTTTCCTTCATTCCAAGAAGGCTTTGAAGTACTTTTAGGGGTTCATTAAAATTGTATCTTAAAAAGAAAGAAAATAAAAGATCAGGACTTGAGGGAAGATAGAGTAGAAAGGGAGAGGATGGGGAAGAGGTCAGAGTTGGCATAACTGAGCCATAGATTAGTTTTTTTTTATGTATATATATTTTAAATTTAAATTCAGTTAACATATAGTGTATTATGTTTCAGAGGTAGAGTTCAGTGCTTCATTAGTCTTAAATAATACCCAGTGCTCATTGTATCACATGCCCTCCTTACTGCCCATCCCCCAGTTAGCCCATTCTCCCACCCACCTCCCCTCCAGCAGCCCTCAGTTTGTTTCCTATGATCTTCTCTTATGGTTTGTCTGCCTCTCTGATTTCATCTTGTTTTATTTTTTCCTCTCTTCCCCGTGATCTTGTTTTATTTCTTAAATTCCACATATGAGTGATACTATATAGTCATATGATAATTGTCTCTCTGATTCACTTATTTCGCTCAGCATAATAATACCCTCTAGTTCCATCCACATTGTTGCAGATGGCAAGATTTCATTCTTTTTGATGGCTGCATAATATTCCATTGGAGATAGATATTTTCATGCATATATACATGTATATATAAACATGTATTCATGTATACGTATATATTGAATGTATGTATGAATATATATGAATATATAATACACATATACATATATTCATGTATATATACATGTATATATAACATACACGTGTATATAAACATGTATACATGTATATTGAATGTATATATAAATATATATGATTACATAAATGTATGCATATATTCATGTAATATATACATGTATATAAACATGTATACTTGTATATGTGTGTGTGTGTGTGTGTATGTGTGTACATACATGCGTGTATGTATATTTGTTTTACATCTTTATCCATCATAGATTAGTTTCTGATGTGCTTGATGGGAAACAATTTCATTATCCGTGAGGAAAAAACATGCCATTTCTTCAAGGGAGGCGAAGCTTTTTTCTAGGCCTTTGCTTCTAAATCAGTTTCTCCTTATAGGTGGTCACAGGGGGCTCACTAGTTGGAGGGATGTCTTGATATACAAATCATTTCGAGAATTAAAAATTTTTTTAAACTGAAAAATAAAATCAGTGAAGAAATGCTAAAAGAGTTTGTGTTAATATCATAAAAATGACAGCTGCAGAGAGAGATCCTCATGGCTATTTTTAACAATAAAGAAAACTATTATATAAGCAACCCAGCTGTTTTTATTTTCCTCTGAGGACTCTAAAACTAAGTAATGAGCTTAAGTTGAAGTAGGAAGTTAGTTTACCAAAGTTAACAAATAAAATTCCTGAATATACACATCGTATAGGAAATAGATTACATTATTAATAAAGTTGTGTGATCTTTTTCACAAAACTTATTAAAAACAGATGTGGGCTGGGTGGACACACAGAAAACATGGCATCTGCTTCCACCTCCTCTGGTGCCTGGCTCCTCCCCCCTCCCTCTTACCTCCTTCCCTTCCTTTCCCCTCCCTCCCTCTTTCCTCCTCCCTCCTGTCTCCTCCCTATCTCCTCCTCCCTTTGCCAGTCTGATTTCACGCTAGGTCTCTGCTTGATTCCTTCCACGGGGAGCTTTCTCCCAACGCTTAAGTTTTCTTATAAGTGTTTCCTCATCCTGTCTTAACTCCATAGAGAGACCCTCCCTGAACCCCTTGAGAAGCCATCACTCCTCACCCTACATCTCTCTGTGCTTTTTTCCTGTTTTGGTAGATGTTTGTAGCATGACACCTAAGAATATCTGGTTCACTTTTTCTATTTTGTTACTGCATACTCCCCTCCCCCCCATGGCGACCACTGCCTCAGCTAGAACGTCCTGTGAATTCCTTCATGGTGGGCACTTGTCTCTTATTCACAACTATATTCCTAGTACCCGACACAGTCTTTTTCCCCGGTTCCTGGCACATAGCTCTTAAAATCCTTGCCGTCTCTGGAGTGTCTTCCATATGCCAGTGAGATGACAGGTGGCTGAGGCCATGGGTACCTTCAGACATCTGAAGTGGGGACAGGTTTGTGCAACCTGACATTAACTCCAGGTAGCTAGTGTCAAAACTGAATGGAATTATAGGACGCCCAAGTCTGTGTTGGAGGGCTGGAGAAATGGTGTTGGAAAGGACACCACACATTTGGTTTCAGAAGTGTTGGAGGTAAAAAAAGATTCACAGATGCACAAAATTATTTGTTGGATGGATGGGTGGAAACATAAACTATTACCCTTCCCTGTGATTTACTTTTATTACCAGCATATGTTACCATTTTAATTAAAAAATATGTCGGAGCACCTGGGTAGCTCAGTTGTCAAGCGTCTGCCTTCAGCTCAAGTCATGATCCCAGGGTCTTGGGATTGAGCCCCACATCGGGCTCCCTGTTCTGTGGGGAGCCTGCTTCTCCCTCTCCCACTCCCTCTTCTGTGTTCCCTCTCTCACTGTGTTTCTCTCTGTCAAATAAATAAATAAAATCTTTAAAAAATATATCTATGTCAATAGGGGCGCCTGAGTGGGTCATTCGGTTTAGTGTCTGCCTTTGGCTGAGGTCATGATCCCAGGGTCCTGGGATCTAGCTGCAAGTACAGGCTCCCTGCTCAGCGGGGAGTCTGCGTCTCCTTCTGCCTGCCACTCCCTCTCCTTGTGCGTGCACTATTAGATAAATAAATAAAACCTTAAAACATAAATATCAATAGATATCTGAAAGGAGATGTTTAAATTCCCAGACCCCACAGGCAGAATAAGAGCATGTACGTTAGCATAGTGCACATCTGTGATGAGAAGCAACTTTCCATATTTGGTCTTACCTTTTCTCTGTTTCATTCTTAAATGAACTTATGTAGTTGAAATTTATCTGTGTGTAATTTTGCTGTAGTACAATTTAAAATATGCTCACTTTTATAAGTTAGGAAAAAATTTCCAAAGTATGCCTTCTACTTTTGTTTTATAAACTGACTTACCTGTGGCACTTGAATTTCAAAGAGAAAACTATGCAGAGAATTGGGGGAAGGCCCAGATTCAAAGACAGCAACCTGCTCAGGCTGATTAAAGTAAGAATAAGACGTGTTTTCAAAAAGGTTATTCTAAAAGTCATCAGTGTAAAAGCAACGTTTTAAACAATATATTTTACATGTTACAAAAGCAGCACTTGCTCATTTTAGAAAAAACTAGAACTTGGTGAAAAAAGGAAAGAAGGTCATTGCGGTTCCACCACCGCCTAAAAATCATCACCATTAACACAGTGTTGCTGGCCTTTTAGATGGTTTTCTGTGTGTGGAAACATATACATAGAGACCAGGGCATTCATTCGTCAATAAGAACATCATCTCATCACATCAGCTGTCCCAAATCGTTCTTCATAACTATAGTATTTCATTGACTGAATGCTCCCCTCAGTATTTAACCAAAAACCTCGTTGCTGCACCTTTAGCTCACATTGTTTTGCTCTCCAGACATTTGTGCTCAATGTTGTTTTCTATTTTTAATTTATTATTAAACATCTTCATTTATAAAATACTCCAAAAGTGACATTCTTCTGACATTATAATTTCTTAGCTTCTTAAGAAACCAGAAAAGGGGGAGGAACCAACTGAAAAGCCAAAAGAAAGAGCAGAGGAAGTGGACATTGGAGATGGAAAACGGGAGCCCAGTGCTGGCTGTGCTGTCCTGAAGCCCACGCCCTTTGGGAGCTTGGTGGAGGAGCCCAGGGAAAAGTAAGCCCGCGCTTCTGTTGCTTTGACCACGTGAAGGATCACAGACTGTCGTGTCTTGGTACAAGTGCTTGTATTTCATACTGCTTATGGAATTCAGGGATTTTACCACGATATGCTCCTCCACACCTTTATTTCTCCTTGGTCACACTGGGAACTTCGTTCCTTTTATCTGCAGCTTCAAGTCTGTCTTCCAAGCAGGGACACATCCTTCTCCTGGTTCCTTAGCTGTGCCTGTCCTGGCCTCTTCCTTTGGATTCCCGTTATCGCCCTTTAGGTCTTCAGGATCTCCTTCGCGCGCTCTTGTCCAAGGGCTAGGATTCCTTTGTTGGTGTTAACATCCCTGTGGCCCTTCTGTGGAATGTGACCAGCAGCTGTGGAGCCTGGTCTTCCATTAGCCCTGCCTGTCTCAGGCTGTGGGTCCTTGGGCTCGTACTATTCGGCCTGCTTGTGACCTGCTGCTCATGAAAGGAGCTCAAGCGGGGCTTCTGTGGGAATGGGACAGACACAGTTTCTGCACAGGGGCCAGAGAGACCTGTCAGATCCTTGTCAGGTGGAGCCCCTCCCTCCTGCCTCCGAGCCTGCCCCTGAGCCTCAAGGTTCGATCACCTCCACAGTCCATGGGGCAAAGTGTATTGAGGCTCCTTGTTCCCCTGGCCCAGGGCTCCTGCGCATGCACTGCATCAGGACACGCTGGAGCTTCCCAGAACCAGGGCTGCTCTGCTTCTGAGGTGTCTGGAAGTGAATTTACGTTTGCAGGCAGGATGGCAGGGTCATGGGTTTAGGCTGCCGTTTGCCTCCTAGAAACAGCAATCTGAATGACTTCTTACTGTCTTTCTTCCACACAGACTTGTGATTTAAAAAAAGAAAAAAAGTTTTCCTCTTTTTGGGGGTTCTGGTTTATTGGTTTGTTTGTGAAGTTAATTCATACATGATTATGAAATCTATGATCTGTTAGCACTATGGTTTCTGCTGGAGGGATTTGTGTTATGGCTTATGATACTATAGCAGTGCCTTTTGTCATGTTTCTGGCATGGATTTACACTTTGCTTATGGACCTTTTTCTCCCCACCAGTCCTGCTGCTTTTGTTTTGAGGGGCAGCCACAGATGGCATGTGAGGATTTTTACCTGTGGGTTGTGAAGGGAAAAACTTTAAGAACCAAAGGAGCTAAGCAGCCACTTACTTATTTTTTGTGCATTTACCAGTGTAATATATGTATAAAAATGAGTAAATTGCAGTTAATTTTAGCTACACCTGAGGCAGAAATCAAGCCATCAGTATCCGCTCTGTGTCTTGATGGATGTGGACTTGGGCCACTCGGAAAGTCACTTGAGCCGTTTGGTCTCCTGGACTTTATCTGTAAAGGGGGGAGTTAGATTTACTTTGGGGGGTTACTGATAATTAGAAAACTAAGTATATATGCCTGTTATGTATGTCGTTCAGGGTTAACAGTAGATACTGTGTTACTATTGTCAATTCATCTTTCAACAATTTTTTCTTGAATGCCTGTGCTGTGCCCGTTACGTGCATGCCTGCGACGCGCATCCCTGCCTCTTTGGTAACTTGTAGTCTGGATGGGAAGACAGGTCCTCGACACGCAGTATACCTAACTAAGGTTACTGAGAATTTGTATTGAATCACAGGTCACAGAATGACAGTGATAAAGAGCAAAGGGAGGTGGAGAGAAGGTTTCGAGAAAAAGAGCCTGAAACACAAAGATGCCACGTGGACGACAGTAGAAAGCACAGAGCTCCCTGTGAGTTAGACAAGTTTTCAAGGAGAAACGAAGAAGAGCCAAAATGGGGGAAAGGAGTCCCCCCAGACACAGGGAAGAAGGGGAAACAGGACAGTGGCGTCCCTGTGGAGGCAGCAGAGTGGCCCGGGAGAGAGCACAGGAATGAAGGCGGCCCAGCACCCAAAGTGGAGCGTCCGGGAAACAAGGTTCTTTTGTTTGCTCATTCATCAGCCTTAAAAGTATAAACTGCACATCTGTAGGCTTACACCTGCTTTGCCAAACAGAAGTTCCTTTGTTTAGCCGAAACAGAGAAATCTACATTAGGAGTCTTGAGATTTCGGATCACACACTCTGACAGTGGGAAGTCTGCCCCTACTGGGTTCTGCGCTCTCAGGGAGTGCATTGCCCAGGAGGTTGCATTTCATGACACTCTGGAGCTTTCTCTTATGTTACTCGTAACAAACTAGTTATCAGGAGACAGTCAGTGGCTCATAAATATGCGTCAGATGCGTGTAGTGGGATGCATGTAGAAGGGTTGGAATTGTCCACTTAGACCACCAAATGGCTTTCTTTCCCCCCAAGAGTTTGAGGTTAATTTTTATTCAGATCACATTGTTGCAGAGAAGCACCACTAATGGAGTCCCCTCCCTTCCAGGGCCAGACCCCATGGTGCAGCCAGTCCCCCCACCACCCAACCACCCGATGACCGAGGGCTCCGAGGCTCCCTGGGCTGCTGTCCACACCCTCCTGCCACCCCATCCCCGACCGCAACAAGCACGCTGTCCTCTGTCTGCATGATTTTGTCATTTCAGGGCTGCTTTAGAAGTGGAAGCACACAGTGTGTGACCTGAAATTGGCTTTCTCACTCAGCAGAATTCCCTTCAGATCCACCCAAGGCGTTGCTGGTATCAGTAATGGTGGTTTTTTAAAGTGTTCCCAGTAAAGGCAAGGTAGAGCTACTGGCAAGAGGGGAGCCTTTTTTTTTTTTTTTTTTAAATTTATTTGACAGAGACAGTGTGAGAGGAAACACAGGGGGGATGTGCAGGAGGAATGGGAGAGTGAGAGGCAGGCCTCCCGCAAAGCAGGGAGCCTGACACAGGGCTCGATCCCAGTTCCCTGGGATCATGGCCTGAGCTGAAGGCAGATGCCCAACGACTGAGCCCCCTGGCGCCCCGAGGGGAGCCGTCTTATCTGCAGCCTGACTAACCACGTCTGTATCACTCAGAGGTTTCTGTAGTTACCTGAAGTGCAGGTACAGCAGGTCTAGCCGTGGGTCTTTTGGGTGGGAGTTGTTTCATGAACACTGTGTCTCAGCTGCCTTCTGATGCGGCAGTGAGTGGTCTGTATTTGCAGATCTTTAGGTGTTGGGACTCCTCTCAGTTAACTGTGAGGCTCTGGAGGTAATAAGGTGCCTTGTGCATAATGGCACCTTTTGTATGAGGCCTGGCTGGTTATGGTGTCCTTTCTCCATCTGTGCAGCCAGTGTTGTCCTGGTGAAAAGCAGGACCGTGTGTGTTGGCCACAGGCAGGAGATGGCATGGGACCCCTGTGCCTCTGTGTGCACAGGGATTCAGACCCACCGCCCCTGCCCAAGACCTCTCCCGCTCTCTTCACCGGCCAGGCTTCCGCTAAGGAAAAGGGCATGCGGGTAAATGCCCTGGTGGTGACGGTGGGGTCTGCGGGCAGGTAGAGGTGAGTTGGTGAGCGACATCCTGCGGGATGTGCCTGGGCCCCCAGTGGCCAAGGGAAGGGGTGCAGGTGCAGGAGGCTTCCCTGAGCCCGGGTTGGTTGATCCCCTCTCCTACAGGGCAGAGCTGGCTGGCTTCCCACTGGTGCTCTTGATCCTTAACCTTCAGTGTCCCTTGGTCCTTCGCTGGCCTCACCATCCCGGTGTCCTGAAAGAGTTCAGTAGTATTTTACACACTTTATTTTCTTTCAAAGATTTTATTGATTTATTTGACGGAGAGAGACACAGCAGGAGAGGGAACACAAGCAGGGGGAGCAGGGAGCCCAACATGGGGCTCCATCCCGGGACCCTGGATCATGACCTGAGCTGAAGGCAGACGCTCAGTGACGGAGCCCCACACACGCCCCTTTTACACACGTTATTCAAGCATCGCTGTGTTCCTCTACTCAGTTCAGTCAGGTGGAGAAAGTTCAGGAATAAGCCCCATGGAAAGTGCTCATTATAGATGTTATTAATTTGGCTCATGACCCTAAAAAGCCACCTCTGGCCATGCCTTGCTTTGTCTCAGGCTGTGTGTTTACCCTGCCTGATGAGTTGGAGGGGCTGAGACGTGTGTGTAAATCTTCACCTCTCCACCTGGGAGGGGAACGCCATGACTCCACTGGCTCTGGGGGTGTTCTGGGTTTGAGCATAACATTTTCCCAGATACTAATTTTACCTTCTTTTAGGTTATTTTAAATATTAACTGTCTTCCTTTTCATGGCTTTTTTTTGGCTTCAAAATGCCTGGTGTCTGAGATAGTGACGTGAAAAAGGCAGATTTTTAGCCGCAAGACTGATTTGCTTTAGCTAATTAGGATCGTCAGATCCTGGAAGTAGAGGCATTTTGCTCCCTCCTACATTGCCTGCCTTTGGAAGGGTAACTGCCCCCGCCTTTGTCCTGGCAGGACCGGCCAGCCTTGCAGCTGTACCAGCCAGGAGCTCGCATCCGAGCACGAGAAACTGGTGGGGGAGTCTCCGTGGAGGGCCATGATGGGAGCAGGGGCGAGGCTGAAGATTCGGCGTGGGCTGGTTCTCAGAAGAGTGAAGAGGCAGGGTGAGTCAGCGCGCACGCTTGATGGGAAGCTCCCATTCAGCGTTTTATGGGTTAGAAAGGGCATCCAGAAGTGTATCAATTAGCCTCGAGTATAACTCGCAAGTATAACTCGAGTATAACTCCTTATAAAGAGATCAGAAACTAGAAATATAAATGTGGTATAGAAACATCTAGAAACCATTCTTAAGAAAGAAGCAATCTGTTAAAAAATTGAAAAGTTGTCATAGATCTTACTGTTTTTAGTATAAACTAGTATATACTGTTTAGCCAAAACAGAACACATAATCTCTTTTGAAAAGTAGAAAGTATGATTAAAACAGGGAAGAAAATTAGTATTGTACCAGTGTGAACTCTGAAGCACTTGAAACATGTTGTGGGAATAACCTGTACTTTGAGTTCTACACAGTTGTAAGTAAGTGATCTGTTGGGATCTGGATCTCGTGCGCCCGCGCGTGCACTGTACTTTAGAAAAGGGGAGGGAGCCGCGCTCATGCCATTGTAAGCTGTGCTGTGGCCCCGGAGCATTCTCTGACGTCTGCGTGCTGTAGCCCCTAGGACAGGAGCGTTGCCACCACGTGAAGTCCACGGCTTGAAGCATTGCCCCTTCAATAGTTTGGCCACTGACTTTTTTCACAGTCTCTCAGTGGGTGTGCTGCTCGTGGTGTATAACTGCTGTTACGTAAGGGCTGCTGAAGTAACATAAGGGCATTATTTGGGGACAGGGATAACTTAGGTACAGCATCTGGGGTTTTCCTTTTTGCAGTCTGAGGCCATTTTATTTTTGAAAGGACTTAATGGAGCTTTCTGCAATTATGTGTTCACAGTATTTTTTAATGTTAGTGAAATTTTTAAACATTAATGTATTTTGGTACTTTGCTTTGGACCACATATTAAATAATTTTAGTTGCTGTGGATTCGAATTCCAGTTACGGTACTTTTCCTACATTGAATTTTACATAATAAAATACTGCTTTTCAAAATGTAGCTTTAATTACCTGAGTATTTTGTTGATTATTCCTTACTAAATATGAAATGTTTATCAAAACACTGAGAATTTGGGGCACCTGATGGCTCAGGTCATGAACTTTGGGTCCCGCGATCAACCCCCGTGTCAGGCTCCCTGGTCAGTAGAGAGGCTGTTTCTCTCCCCCCCTCCACCCTGCTTGTGTTTTCTCTTCCTATCCCTGTTTCTCTCTCTCTCAAATAAGTAAATTAAATCTTAAAAAAAAACAACCAACCAACCAACCTGAGACTTACTCATTTATTGTTAAAGACATTTGGCTGTTGCACATATACTCTGTCCCATGGCATTGCTGTGCTCTTGCTCTTGACTCTGGGACTCCAAGAATTTGGTGGGGGAGGGGTGAGAAGGACTCGCTGTGATTTAGTGACATCCATGTGATGACCCAGCACAGCCAGCACTGATGGAAAAGGGATAGGTAGTAACTATTTTAGACTTTGCAGACTCTCTGGTCTCTGTTACAAGTTGTAAACTCTGCCATTAGGCAATACATAATGAATGGACAGGGCTGTGTTCCAATAAAATTTTATTTACAAAAACATGCAGTAGGCTGTATTTGGCCTGTGGACTGTAGTTTGCTCACTCCTACTTAGAGTATGGATCAGGGTGGAACTCCCAATGAGTAAGCCACTGTGTTCTCACTGCTTATTATATATAGGGCTTTGATCTGGAAACACAAGTGGAGCCAAGATGGACTGAAGACTCAAGCATAAGACCTGAAACCATAAAATTCCTGGAAAGAAACATAGAGGATTCGATCCTTGTCACCAGTCTTGGCGATCATTTTTTGTATTTGACATGAAAAGGAAAGACAACAAAAATAAAAATAAACAAATGCAACTACATTAGGACTAAAAAAAGTTTCACATGAAAGGAACCCATTTATAAAATGAAAATGCAGCCCATGGAGAGAAAAAAATATCTTAACACAAGATACCTAATAAGGGGTTAATATCCAAAATATGTGAGGAATTCATACAACTCAACAGCAAAAAAACTACAAAATTACCCAATAAAAAAGGGGGCAAAAGACCCGAATAGATCTTTTTCAAAGAGGACATCCCAGATGGCCAACAGGTACATGAAAAGATGCGCAACACCATTGCTCATCAGAGAAATACAAATCAAAACCCCAAGGAAGTACCACCTCACACCTGTCAGAGTAGTTAAAATCACACAGACAAGAGAGCAAGTCTTGGCAAGGTTGTGAAGGAAGGGGAACCCTTGTGCACCATTGGTGGGAACGCCAAGTAGTCAAGCCACTACGGTATGGCAGTGTGGAGATCCCTCAAGAAATTAAAAATAGAACTACCATATGATCCAGCAATGCCACTGTGGACATAGGTCCAAAGGGAACAGAAGCACTACCTTAAAGAGATATCTGTTCACACGTTTATCACAGCATTATTCACAGTAGCCAAGGTATGGAAATAACCTTAGTGTCCACGATGGATGGATGGGTGGATGGATGGATAAAGAAAATGGAATATTATGTGGCCTCATAAAAGGAAACCCTGCCATTTTCAACAATGTGGATGAACTTGGAGGGCATTATGCTAAATGAAATAAGCCAGACAAAAAAGACAAATACTCCATAGTGTCACTTACAGGTACAGTGTGGGAAAAAAAAAAAAAGTCCAACTCCTAGAAACCGTAAAATGGTGGCTGACAGGACTAGTGTGTGAGGGAAATAGGGAGAGGTTAGTGAAAGTCCTAGGTTATTCAGTTATAAGATTAAGGTCAAGGATCTTATGTACGACATAATGACTGTTGATAACACTGTATTGTATAACTGGAATTTGCTAAGAGTAGAATTTTCTCATCAAAACGCAAATATGTGAAGTGACACAAACTCATTGTAATCCTTTCATAATGTATACATTTTACAAATCAGTATGTTGTACACTTTAACTGTTACAGATCTGTCAGTTTTACCTCAAAGCTGGAAAATAAGTAGGTAAAAACGTAGTACTCCCTCTGAGAGTTTCCTGAGATCTGTCCCCAAGGCTTCCCGAAAGTCACTTTGAGATTACTGATTTAAAACAATAATACATCTGTATGATGGGTTACCTTGGCATAAAACACTTCCATATACACTTCCCAGTTTCGGCTTAGACTCACTTTTAAGATTGGTTGGGTGGGACATAGATGAACTCCCTTTTATAAACTAGGAAACAGGTTTAGAGATGTCTAGCACCTGTTGCTGGCAAAGTCAGAAGCTGCTTTCATATTTGTAAAGTTTTTATTAATAATTACCCAGAAAAAAAGGTTTCTGAGTTTGCCACATGTCTAAGAAATGGTAGAAATGTTCCTCACATGGACATAGCCCATGGGAGTTGCAGCCTACATCACGGGGAGGGAATACAGTGCTCAGTGTGACTGAGGGGCGGTGTGGGGCTGGCCACCTTTTGGTTTGCCTTCTATATTTGCCTTGCAAAATTTTCTTTTTTTTTCTATTGTTTCTCATTTTAGATCCCAGTCTGGTTTTATTTGGCTATCTAGTAATTTTAATAATTATATTCAAATGTGAATATAGCAAAGCAGAACATTAACTATCAGTATTTTAATGGATCTCAGTGTTGCTAGGAAATTATAAACAGCAGCTAACTGAAGGAATTCCTCAAATCTGACATGAATTAGGCACTCTGAAGAATCTCATTTACATCTTTGGAAACAAGTTTTCACTTGCTTGATAATAGTGCTTACCGAGTCATCATCTCCCACTTCATGAGTCACGTGACAGTGAGACCCTTGGAGTAAGATGAGGCAGCTCATGGGCAACAGGTTTTCTGTACAGATCTCCACGAGGAAAGCGGGGTGTGTGGCCGTGGCCTGGGGGCACCTCTGGCCGAGTCCTGCACATGTAGGGGACCCAGCTGGTGAAGAGCATCCGCTTCTTCACATCACACTATGAGAAAGGATCTTTTAGGTTCGCCTGTCATGAAATTCTCACTTGTATCTGTTTTCTCAACTCTGATAAAAGGAGAGAGAATTATCTACACTTTAAGTAGATTTGTTTGCTATTCTGTTCTTCCTATCTTTAAAATTAAGGACATGTCAGAGATTAAAGTGAAGAATTAGGTATTTGATTTGTTTGACCTGTGTTAATAGCAAAAAAAAAAAAAAGAAAGAAAAATGAGAGAAAATAAGTTTATTTTCACAACAGTATTCAGCCAACAGGGTTTTGTTTTGTTTTTTAAAGCAAATTAGCCTACTTCAATCCACCAGTTAATTGCTTCAACCCAGTCCCAGCTATAGCAAGTTCTAATGATAGTAATTGCTGTATGAAGATTCAGTTTTAAATCTTTATTTTTAAAATTTTGTCACTTCAGTGAAGTTTAGAGAAATGCTGTCTTCTCTGTGTGAGCTTCTGTTGGGCTGCATTTTGGTGGAAAGCTAACAGCTTCTTGTAAGTGCTTCTCCTTTGTATCGAAAGCGTGTTTATCATGTAATGTTTAAAATTTCTCCCCAAATCCTTCACTGTTACACATCTAAAGGAAAAATAGTTACATTAGTAACTTTGTATCACAAAAGCAATAAAAGATGTCCCGGCAGACTTAAGCAGTCTCTCCCATAGAGGAATGGCATTTTTCAACAATAATAGCATTTTTAGTAGAACAGTTCAAATTATTGTCATGTCAAGGTGCCAAACCGGGAGCCGTGTGCCTACATACAATTACCTGCCACACCGCATGAGGTAGCCATTTCCTACATCACTTGACCCTACTTTTCCGAACTGAAAAGCGGAACGACTGATTTGCCAAAGGGTTCTTGTGCCACTCTGGGCTGTGAGGGCCAATTAGGAGATGTTTGGGTACCAAACTGGCATTTATTGGATGTCTTAACAGATGGTAGAAACCATGATATCCAGACTCAAGCCTTGCTATGGGCTGAACTTTGTCCCCACAGAGTTCACGTATTAAAGCCCTAACCCTCCTCCCTCCCCCGTACGAGTGTATCTGGAGTGAAGAAGTAATCAGTGTTAAATGGGCTTATAAGGATGGGGCCCTGATCTGGTAGGATTAGTGTTCTTGTAAGAGGAGACACCAGAAGGTGCCCGTCTGCAAGCCAGGGAGTCCTCACCGAAATACCTGGCACCTTGATCTTGGACTTCTGGCCTCCAGAACTGTGAGATGAGTATCTGTGTCTGAAGCTGCCCATCCATGGTATTTTGTTAACAGTGGCTGGAGCTGAGTGAGACAGGCCTGTCCCAGGAAACCTGAGGACTGAGAGGGTGCAGGAAGGAACCCAGGGGTGGCTCCCCTCTCCTGGATCATCCAAACAAGATTTGGTCATTCCTGTGTTACAAAGAAAATTCCTCAGGCAAAAGTGCCACATCAAAACATAAAGTGGAAATGTCCTCCAGCTAGCATGTGAACTCCTAACCCTACATCCTACATACAGACCCGCACAAGTACAGACAGTAAGCACACCGGCTGTCCCTATGCCCTGCTGTAACAGGAGAAATGGGAAATGTCTGGCTGGCAGAATACGGACACTGAAATGTCCACAGTGTGTTACAAAGTTAGAATTGCAAGATGTGCTTTAAGTAGTTAAGCACATTGGATGTTTGTGTGTGCTAGAAAATATCTGAAAAGATGTGTACCAATGTGAAGTAGAGGGTCAGTTGTTCTACAACAAAGGAAGTAAGAATACTCAGCGGGGAAAAGAAGATTTCCCCAACGAATAGTGCTGTGTTCTGGACAGCTGCAGGCAGAAAAATGAAATCAGACCACTTTCTTACACCACACACAGAAATAAACTCCAGACAGATTAAAGACATAAATGTGAGACCTGAGACCGTAAAACTCCTAAACCATAGGCATTAATCTTGTAGAAATCAGCCTTAGCAACATATTGGTGGGTGCTGCATCTCAGGCAAGGGAAACAAAAGCAAAAATAAACTCTTGGGATGACACCAAAATGAAAAGCTTCTGTACAGCAAAGGAAACCACGAACAAAACAAAAAGGCAACCTATAGAATAGAAGATAGTTGCAAATGACATATCTGATGAGGGGTTAATATCCAAAATACATAAAGATTGTATCAGTTCTGAGAAAAACAACCAATCTGATTAATAAGTGGGCAGAAGACCTGAGAAGACATTTTCCCAAAGACATAGATGGTCAAAAGGGGGCACCTGGGTGGCTCAGTCTGTTAAGCATCTGCCTCATGATCCGAGGATCCTTGAATTGAGCCACACATCTTGGGCCCCTTGCTCAGCCGGGAGCCTGCTTCTCCCTCTGCCACTCCCCCTGCTTGTGTGCTCTCTCTCTCTCTGACAAATAAATATAATCTTCAAAAAAAAAAAAAAAATACGTGAAAAGGTTCACAACATCACCAATCATCAGGGAAATGCAAATTAAGACCACAATGCGAGATCACACTTCTATTAAACTTAGTATTCAGAATGGGTAGAATAAAAAAGACAAGAGGTAACAAGTGCTGGAGAGGATGTGGAGAAGAGGGAACCCTTGTGCACTGCTCTAGTGGGAATGTAAATTGGTGCAGCCACTGTGGAATATGGTATAGAAATTCCTGAGAAAACCAAAAATGGAAATACCATATAATTCAGTAATTCCACTGCTGGTTATTTTCCCAAAGAAAACAAAAACACTAATTTGAAAAGATACATGTACCCCTGTGTTTATTGTAGCATTATTTACGATAGCCAAGATACGGAAGGAGCTTGTGTCCATCCATCCATAAATGGATAAAGATGTTACATATATATGTGTGTGTGGGCAAGCACACGCGTGTATATATGCAGATGATGGAATATTAGTCACAAAAAAGGAATGAAAAAAAAAAAAGGAATGAGATCTTGCCATTTGCGACAGCATGGATGGACCTAGAGGGTTTTATGCTAAGTGAAATAAATCAGAACAAAAGCAATACAAATGATTTCACGTCTATGTACAATCTAAAAACAAAACAAACAGAAACAGACTCCTAAGTACAGAGAGCAAACCAGTGGTTGCCAGAGGGGAGAAGGGGCTGGAGGGGCTGGGCAAATGGGTGAAGGGAGGTTAAGAGGTACAAACATAAAAATACTCAAGCTTTTAGGAAAAATACAGGGAATATACCACAATTTAATAGTAATTGCAGGTAGGGTTAAGATGGTTTTTAGTTGTTTTCTAATTTTTAAAAAGGTTATGTACAAAAATAGATTTTCATTCTCATTCCAAATTAATTCAGATCTGAGTTGGTAAGCATCCTTCTGTCTTCATCTAAGACAAAGCTGTAGAATCCACACGAATATTAAAAACAAAAGGAGTGTGGTGCCTGGTGGGCTCCATTGGCAAAACATGAGGCTCTAGATCTCAGAGATGTGGATTCAAGTCCCACGTTGGGTGTAGACCTTAAAAATGTAAAAAAAAAAAACCTTAAAAAACAAAAACAAAAACAGAACAGTATCTGCTATAGCCAGATCCCAGATAAGTCAATAGGTCACCTAAAATATAAGTGTCAGTTCCATGAATGTTGAGTGAAGTCTAGTAATCTTTCATATTATATAAAACTCACTGGACTGAGCTCATTTAAAATAGTTGTAATTACAGAGGAAAATGAAAATGTAGATAGGGTCACATTGACTAGAAAATGAAAATGTAGATAGGGTCACAATGACTAGAGGGTCACATTGACTAAAGCTACTGTATAGCAGGCAAAATTGCCAAGGTTAAAAAAAAAAGGGGTGGGGTAATCTTGATCCTGAGGTAAAATGAGAAAAAAGTGGAAAGCCATAAGTGAGGTGATCCAAGAACACACCAGCTTAACCAAAGGCCAAAACTATTCGTCCATCTCCTACTTTGGCATAGTATCTTCTGTATTATGAAAAACCCACATAAGATGGCAAGTCATGGGATATGGTTGGCCTCCACCTTGAGCAAAGGTCTAGGAAGGATTCTGTGAGAAGTTTGCACCAGAAGTGCAAAGTCCTAAGGAAAATAATCTGTTACACTTAACAGTTAAGGTTTGAGACCGAAGGCTTCAAAAGGGTTTCTGGGTGCTGCACACCTTTGTCTTTTCCAGTCCTAATTTTGAGGCAGTTTAGATGAGAACAAGACCACTGTCTTTTTTTTTTTTTTTTAAAGATTTTTTTTTTATTTATTTGTCAGAGAGGGGGAGAGAGCAAGCACAGGCAGACAGAGAGGCAGGCAGAGGCAGAGGGAGAAGCAGGCTCCCCGCCAAGCAAGGAGCCCCATGTGGGACTTGATCCCAGGACGCTGGGATCATGACCTGAGCCGAAGGCAGCTGCTTAACCAACTGAGCCACCCAGGTGTCCCAAGACCACGGTCTTATCCAAGGTATCCTACTTATCCTTCTTGTTGGCCTAGAAGGAAACTCCAGTACTGGAAGCTTTTTCTCAAGGGGCCCAATGTAAACTGACATCAACTACTCACCAAAGAGGTGCGACCTGGAGCCTGTAACGTCCTCCCAGGAATCTATAAACACCAACATCTTCCCAGGATTCTATAAACACAATGTCTTCTCAATTGGCATATTAATTTGGATGTTATGAAAAAAAGTGCTTGCTGTTCAAAAATGTCTGGGAACAGCTTCATTAAAGGTAGTCTCTCAGCCCTTGGCTGCATAGGAGAATCCTTATGGCAATGAATGCTTCACATGGGTTTTACAAGTCAGCCAGGATGTGGATCTCTCACAAAATGTAGTGTTTCCCTCATGTACCCGACCACAGAACTGAGAAAACACAGCTTAGAAAATGCTGCTCCAGATGGGAAAATTAGCATGCTGAGAACAGGGGGAGAATCATGGACTCTCGGTATCATACAAGGAAAATTACACAAAAGAAAACACACACATAAGGGTGCTGTTCACATGAAAGCCTTTGTTTTTAATTTGGTTGATACACATTTGACAAAATATTTTAGAACAAAATGATCCACAAACAGGCACAAGGTATTTACGGCAACAACTGTGGAAAACATACAATCGACATACTCTCAAACAGAAATGTCTCCTTACAAAATTTTCTACTGTGAATCTGGAAGACTCTCAGGTCCTACTCATTACCAGGCCTACCACCTAGGGGGCGTGTTAGGCCCAGGAGCAGGGAGTGCAGTTCTGACACATTTGGCAGTTAAGGATCATCTGTTGGTGTGAGCTCACAGGGAAGCAAAGAAACAGACCCGGGAGTGGGTGGCATGGGGAAGGCGGTGCAGAATGGAAGACTCAGAAGGAAACAACTAAGGACAGGACCTAAGTCACACTCATCTTTCCCAGTTTCCAGAGAAAGCTACAAATCTTTTTAAACTTACTCAACCTCTCTTTTTGCAAAAAATCAGCAACCCTGAGACTCCAATTTTCCATGACATAAAAGCTAATAAACATCTAGAACTGCTCAAGATTTATAAACTAACTTTATATGATCAAAAAGGAACTTAAGATCTGAAAATATATTGAAGAGAAAAAATTTCTCAAATTTTTCATGCCTAATTCTCAAACATTCCAACTAACAATTTCCACTGTCTGAAGTTAGTTTCACAAAAAGATACACTTTGACTAGATGTTTTAAATTGAGTACAACTTGCTCTTGATAAGTGGACCTCCTACATCTTCATATTATTCACATATATTTCAAAAGAAATTAGAGAAATTTTATCCATTGGAATAAAGTTACAAATTTATTGACTTACAAGATAGCCACAGAGACATGGAAAAAAAACAACAACCCAAATGTTCATTCTCTGTAACACTACGGAGACAAACACAGTACAGCATACACATCAACATCTACTGATCCAGCTATGCTATTTAACGATGCTTTACACAGTTTCAACAAACAACTGTAGATCACATACCCACACCATGTGTAAAAATCAAATCTGCTGCTCCGCCAGTGGCTGTTCAAGAGCCTCCATCAGCTTTTTATTTGCCTCCTCATTATGCCGGCTTTGACAGTGTGTTAAATGTTTCTTAAAGCCTCTTGGGAAATTTGATTCAAAATTACAACGTGGACATTTAAGTAAACTCTGCCCGTGGGCTGCTACATGATTTTTAAGGAGAGATTCCAAAAGGAAAGCCTTTCCACAAATTGTACATTTGTAAGGGCTATGAACATTATGCTTATTAACCAAATGGTGCAAAACTGCACCTTTTTTCATAGCTCGACAGCAACAAATTTTGCAGTAATACTTTCCTTTTCCACGCTTCATATACTTTGCAATCTCTTCCTCAGAGATAAAAGCCTCCTTCTCTTCAGTAAATTGTAAGACATTTTTGGACTGCTCTGGACTAGTCATGTCCATTTTGTTCTCTTTACTAAAATCAATAGATTCTACATCAACCTGTTCTTGATCACTGCTGGATTCTTGGCCCTTGCTGTCTAGCACATCTAAATCTGCTTTTATATACTCACTGCTACTCAGCTCAGCATCTGAGTTCTCTTGGTTGTCTTTCTTGAGCTTCTTTGAGGATGGAAATAAGGTGTCAGAATCTAAGAGTTTCTTAGGTGTAGCTAGTAGTTCTTCCTGAACCAAAATATCACACTTTTGATCATCTATGGCATCTGTCTGTAGTTCATCACCAAGCTCAACTCCCTTCTGAGATTCTGAGAAGATAGCAGATTTGGGAAGTTCAGGGAAAAGGGCATGTTTCCGGGGCTCTGGAAAAAGAGCACGTTTTCGTGGTTCAGGGGATGCTGGAGGGGCTGTTTTGCTGGGCTCAGAAAACAGGGCGGGTTTTCTAGGTTCGGGATCAAGAGAGAGAACAGGTTTCCATATATCGGAGGTTGCCTTAGGGGACTCAGACGGTCCAGAAGGTTTCCGAGGTTCAATAAAGAAGGAAGACTTCCAGAGGTCAGGGGAACCACCACGGGAACTTTTCTGGGACTCGGGAAAATCAAGTGAAGCAGGGGAAGTTTTTCGCTGATCAGGAGAAAGCTTCCAAAGCTCTGGAGACCCTGAAGGTTTTCTGAGCTCTGGAGATCCCGCTGGACTTCGGATCTCTGGGGACAATGGTGGGCCTGGTTTGCGAAGCTCAGGAGACAAGGGCGGTCCTGCTTTACGAAGCTCAGGGGACACTGAGGGAACTGCCTTCCAATGTTCAGGTGACAAGGTGGGAGCTGTTTTTCGGAGTTCTGGAGGGCCAGACTTCCACGACTCAGGAGACCCAGGGGGAGACTTCCAGGAGCCAGGTGAGACTGATGAAGACTTCCAGGATGCGGGGGATACAGAGGAAGTTGGTTTCCATGGTCCAGGTGAGATAGAAGGAATCGGCTTCCAAGGACCAGGAGACACAGATGGAGCAGGTTTAGCTGGCTTCCAAGGTCCTGACGATGCTGAAGGACTGGATTTCCAAGACCTTGGGGATCCAGGTGGCCCTGGCTTCCAAGAACCTGGTGACACAGCTGGAGCTGGTCTTCTGGGTTCTGGAGAGACAGCAGGGAATGGCTTCCAAGGTTCCGGAGACTCCGATGGGGATGGCTTCCTTGGCTCAGGGGAGATAGTCCGGGCTGGTTTCCGAGACTCTGGAGATGCAGTTGGGGATGGACCCCAAGGGTCAGGGGAAGCAGCCAAAACTGGTGACTCTGGAGATGAGCCTGAAGGTGGCCCCAGTGTTTCTGGGAAATGGGAGTGTTTCTGGGGTTTAGTAAGAGTGGCCTTTACTGGCTCAGGAGACATAGGGGCAAGTTTCTGTGGTTCTGGAGAAGGAATAGGGACTGGTTTCTGAGACTCAGAAACAATAGGGACTGATTTTGGAAGTTCAGGAGACGAAACAGAGGAAGATTTTGGAGGCTCAGGAGAAGGAAGAGAAGGTATCTGTGGCTCAGGAGAAACAATAGCGCCAGGTTTCTGAGGCTCCAGGGAAGTGAGAGGTGTAGGTTTTGGGGATTCTGGAGATAAAATTGGGCCAAGTTTCTGTGCTTCTATGGAGAGGGCAGGTATGGGTTTTGGGAGTTCTGAATTAGAGGGTGTTTTCTGGTGTTCAGAAAGAGGAGGGCTTTTCCCAGGATCTGTTTCTTTGTTTAGTTGATTTTTTGGTTTCTCATTCCACTTCTCTGGGCCTGCATGTTTAGAGGTGATGTGATAGTACACATTGGAGTACATCTTGCTGGTGAAGAAGCACTTATGACAGTGGAACAGCTTTGCACTTTTCTGGTAAAATATCATTTTACCTAACCCACCAGCATCCATTTCATCACAAAATTCTGGATGGATGGTGCCCATGTGGATTTGCACATTTTCATAATCTGTGCCTCGGAAACTGCAGTGGTCACACTCCAAACGTGATGATGGTTTACGGATTTCCTGGAATACTTCCATTTCTCTCACTGTCACAACACACACGATTATATTCTGTAAAACCTTTCAACAGTACTGCAATAAAGCAGAAATAAATTATTTTCAGGGAATACAACTTAAAAAAAAAAAAACACTGTTCTCTATCCATTCTATAACTGTGTAATTTTAAGTCTGGAATGGCATGTGTATTTATCAGATACCTCAATAAAGATTTTGAAGAGAAAGGAAAGATGGAACTAACCTTTAACTGAGGTCCAGGAACTGTGACTTTTAGAGGTATCACCTCATGTAATCCTCCTAGAACCATGACTCAGTATTATTTTTATTTGTAGATGAAGAAACAGGTTCAGAGAGGTGCCTCACCCAGGTGACCCAAGCCTGACCCCAGAATCACCTAGCATGTGCCTTACATCTTAACTCTGAACCCCAGAATCAACAAGGTAGCTGTCAGCATATAAAGCTTAGCCAACACCGAAATTAACGGTAGGCAATTTAAGGCTGAGCAAGAAACTAGCTCCACTTCAGAGAGCATTTGTTAAACTAAAACTAAAACATGAAAAGATGACTTTTTAAAAATATCAACACATTTTATAATGTTTCATCCATCCCAATATCAAGTATTTTATTTATTCATTTAATAAATGAACTATTTTCTATGCCCTGTTTTTCTAGGCACGTGGGTTAAAGAGAGGTCTTATACTGTGGTGCTTACATTAGGTGCAAAGCCAGGTGTGCACAGATGGCTGTCAAGGAAAAACGCTCAAGCACAGATCTGGAATGATGTAAAAGCAGTTTGCCTAGCAAAGGGCAATTCGGATGGATGACACCCTTGAGGCAGGAACTTGCCTGCCAGTATTAGGAGTTTAAGCAAGTCTTCGAGGGTGCTGAAAAGTACAGGAGCTCATAGTTAAAAATGTAGTCATTTATGCAGAACAACATATTTACACAGTATCACTTGTTCTATGTATACACAATCTTGCACAAACACATCCTACACGAATGAGATATTAAACACACTGCTTTCATTTAAGGAAGAGAAAGTGGCTCTGGAGAAAGACCAGGCTCCTGAGGCTTCAGGGCGAGAAGAGGAGAAGGTTTCAGAGATTCTAGAAACCAAAGTAGGCCAAGTGTGTATGTTTCTACTTATATAGAGAATAAGCACTAAATTTCCTTGCATACCTTGAATTGGGGGTATTTCTGAAGGGAAAATTCCTAGAAGTGAATTACCTGGTTCAAAGGTGATTTACATTTAAAATCGATACATTTCATAAAACTCTCAACAAGTTACAGTACTATTACATACCAACCAAGAGTGTATATACCAGGGATAATTCCCCAACTCCCTCATCAATACTGAGCATTATTAAACTTCTAAGTAAAGACCGGAGTTGCAGCATTATTTTAAGGTCCTTTTCTTTAATGAGAAAGAGTGAACATTTTCCCTTGTTCATTAGCCATATGTGTTTCTTTTGTAGGCTGTGCCTTGTCCATTTAATTACCTGTAAATAGTCTGTATCAAAGAAGTCATCCCTTTAAGTATTTTCCTAGTTTATCATGTCTCTTGACTTTATGGTATGTATGTGTACATATATATGTGCTTTTTTTCACACACAGCTAGTTTATGTAAAAATTAAAAACTTAAAGGCATTTTCCTTATGACTGTTATATATTATGCTTTCCTGCTCCATTACTTTTTAAAGCAATCAATATTTTTTTCCTATGATTTTGAGGATTTCATTCTTTTTACATTTGTACTTTTTGGGGGGTAGGGGCAGAGGGAGAGAGAACCTTAAGCAGGCTCGATGCCCTGGGTGGCAGAGCTCCACTTGGGGCTCAATCTCACAGCCCTGGGATCATGCCCTGAGCTGACACCAAGAGTCAGACACTTAATCGGCTGAGCCACCCAGGTACCCCTTTATATTTGTATTTTTACTCTATCTGGTAAAAAGAGACAGGGATTCGGCCTATTTTTTTCCACCCCAAATGGATAGTTCGGTTGTCTCTGCAACCTTTTTTCTCACTGATCTGTAATGTTCCCTTTAGCATTTACTAAATTTTGTGTTTAGGAATCCATTCTGGACTCTGTTTTATTTTTAAATTTTTTTAGGCAATCTCTATCCCCAACATGGGGCTCACACTCTTCCAACTGAGCCAGCCAGGTACCTCTGACTCCCTCCGATTCTCTACCGGTGCCGTCTGGTATGCTCCCCTCCACATGGGAACTCAACAAGTGCTAAAGGAGATCTGTAATATACACAGTGAGTTTATCCAAGTGAATCATAAAGTCCTTCCTCATTAAATTATGTCCTATCCTTTACCAAAAGTATCAGCCACCACCAAGAGCAGGCACTGTTTTCTGTGCTAATAGTAATTACAAGGTTAAAAAAATGTGTTCCTTCCACATTACTGCTCCTCAAGATACAGTAAAGACTAGAGACACTTATTTATGCTCAGAGGCTCCCGCTTTGATGATTTCAAAAATATTAACTTAAAAATTTAACATTTCTAATTTTGATAACTTGTTTTGAAGAGGTTATTATTGATGACACGGTTTTCTGTCACCCATATCACCAGTGTGTCATCTGCATTTTGGGGGAGCGGTCTAAAAGGTGAGAAGACAGTGGAGGAAACAAGTGCTTTTCAGAAAGTAGTAGACCCTCCTGAATTACCCTGCAGCCATCCTGGCTTTTAGAAAATTGTTTTTAGGGCTATACAGACTAAAAAAAGAACATGATCACTTAGTACCGAGGAAAGACCTCTGAAAAGATCTTCAACTTACAAACACAATGAGGAAAACATGTAGAAAGAACATGTAGGTTAATGATGCCCTCAGGCCCAATGTCTCATAAAACCACGAGAATGTTAAAAGGCTGCAGTATCTCAATAACCCCATCTGGCCATAAGTGGCCATAATGAACAGTCGAGGGATGTTCCTATTAAATAAGGTGGACATTAGATATTAAAGTACATCATTATAGTACAATAAGCCCTACATCAAATATATTACATCACAGAGGTTAAGACCTCAGGCTTGCTGGGTTTGAGTGAGTCCTGTTTCACTCCATGGCTTTGTTAAGTTGCTGAATCTTTCTATGCTTCAGTTTCCTGGACTCTCCAGTGGATGTTAATATTCTGTAGCATATGTAGAACAGTATCTCGTGGTGAGCCCTCAGTGTCAGCTATGATTATTAAACTAGAAACTACAAGGGTAGCATCTAACAAATACTTCACTTTCTGGTAAGTAAATGTTCCACAATGACCATGGTACAGTTAGGCTGACCAACACACAGTATCTCATCTGAAATATACTCAAGTCCTACTCACTACAGGAAGCAAGGCTTTGTACTTTCATGATCTGAGTTTCTTAAGCTTAAACCAACTGTTAACTATGGAGACGTTCCCCACCTTCTCAAGAAAGTGGGGTACAGGGGCACCTGAGTGGCTCAGTCGAGCCACTTAAGTGCCTGCCTTCAGCTCAGGTCCTGATCCCAGGGTCCAGGTTGGGCTCTCTGTTCAGCAGGAGTCTGCTTCTCCCTGCCATTCCCCCTGTTTGTCCTCTCTCTCTGCCAAATAAATAAAATCTTAAAAAGAAACAAACAAATTGGTGTACAGTAGGAGAAAGTATTTTTACTTAGTGACCTCTCTCCTCACTTTGCCTAATTTAAAGTCCCATCAACAAAACTTTTTTCCTTTCCTGTATGTTAACTCATCAACTTTTTACCGATACTAACTCATAAAATAGAGGGTCATCAATAAGCCCAGTAAGCACAATATAGGGATCAGATTATGAACTGTAAGAGTAAAGCATTTTCTTTTATTCCCACAGAAATTACTGGGCACACTATTCTATCGTCAGGAAGGCTTTTAGAAGGTGTTTCTGGCAAACTTACCCAGTGAAAAACTGACTGTCTAGAAGTGCTAGACAAGTAGAGAGCTGGTCTCCTCTTCAGCCGCACCTTCTATCCCGACTGCGGCCCAAGTGTTACGGCTCCTTTCTACGGGCAAAGCTCTACCCCATTTCTCCCTATTTCTGCTCTCCATTGGCTGCATCTGCTTCTTGCCTCTCTGGAAATTCTACACTAACCCTACATTTTGCAGCTGCTCCTGTAAATTACTCTTCTTTGATGAGTATCACTGAGGCTAATTCCCACTGCTGTCGCCTCCCGCAGCCTCCAGCCACCCCAGCTTCTCAGATCGGACTGACTCCTTCCGTCCTTATTTGTACTGTACTTATTATATGTACAGTACTTATTCGTACTGTTTGTTGAATCATCAGCTTTCTCGCCTCTTCATCTAGTGCCACTCAGTCAGTTCCTCAACCATCCTGCTCCCTCTAGTCTGTGTTAAACTCCATGACTCCTCAGACTTCAGTGTTCCCCATCTCTCCCACCTGTCCCCCCCATTTCCTCTTCCTACCATCAACTCTTCTGGCCAGTCTACCCAAACCTGCCTACTCCTAGGACTCATTATCATACCCTAATAACCTCTTACTTAAAACAAAAACAGGAATTGTACAAAATCCACTTCTCAAACCCTGAACTCTGTATGTGCGTATCTAGCACACATTCACGTACCACTATGTACGAGCGCATGCATCTTCCTTGAGCATAAGCACTTTTAAAAAATGTTCACATCTGAAAAATATTTTCCTAAATGTTAAAAGGCAAACAAAAACATATGGAAAATTGTTAGAATAACACTGTAGGGGTGGCTGGGTGGCTCAGTGGGTTAGGCCTCTGCCCCTGGCTCAGGTCATGATCTCAGGGTCCTGGGATCGAGCCCCGCATCAGGGCTCAGCAGTGAGCTTGCTTCTCTCTCTCTCTCTCTCTCTGCCTACTTGTGGTCTCTGTCAAATAAATAAATAAAAATCTTAAAAAAAAAAAAAAAAAAAAAGAACAACACTGTAAATCCAGGACAAGTACATTCAAAGCAGGAAAGAAATAAAGAACAAGAGGCTTTTCTCTGGCAGACTTACCAGCTTATATTCCTAGAAGTCTTAAGAGTATGTCTTCAAAGGGCAGGCAAGTCTACATGGCTTCTGAGTGAACTACAGAAAATAGCCTGTATTACATGAAGAACAAAGATGAGAGTTGGACCTGAAAAAAAAAATAAAGCAAGTGTAATCAAAACTAGATTTCTGTGCTAATCTGTACCCCTGCAGAAGAATTCTGCCTATTTCTCTCACTGTTCTGCTCCCCGCGACAGCGGCAGGGATCCAACCCACTTGCTTTAATGAAATAATACCAAAGATGACCATGGATACTACCCATGATACCAAACACATCTAACTCTATTTTAAAACCTACTAAGGAATTAACGTCCTTGTCTATAACCACAGCACTCTCAAACCCACTATTTCACTTCAGCTGACAGGACAGCACTCAGCAGACTGCTGCTGTGACCACAGACTAGAGGAACAGCTGATGTTTTGTCTATTATCCACACTACACTGCAGGGCAGCAAAGTACCAGGCAGTGAGGAAGGGACAAGATATTCAACAGGACTAAAGGGCAAAGGAAGAGGCTTCGAGAAACAAGGAAGGAGAGTGGTGCTTCAGCGACAACTCAAGGACTCCAGCCTCTTCACATGTGGGTTTCAAAGAGAAAGTATCAGGGTCTGGGTAAGTTTTTAATTTGAATAGAAAGGAAGAAAACTGGCCACAAACAAGCTAGGTAATAGCTCACAACACACTTTTGCTGATAAGTTCTGGCACATTTCTCTACCTGTGGTCATTCTGATAGCTGTGCTCTCCCTGCCTCCAGTCTCCCTTCCTTGCAATCCACTCCATACAGTTTCTAGCCATGTCCCAAACACAAAAACCTAATGGCATTTGCCTACCCACAATTCCTCAAAGTATCCCCAATACCATAGCATATGGAGCTCTTCACCATCTGTCTGGCCGTGACTGGACCACATTCTCTAAATACTGATCCACCCATAATTCCATGACAAACCAAGCCTCTGGACCTTCACACAGGCATTTCCTCTTCTTTACACTCCCCATCTTGCCACCCAGCCCTCAGGCAAGTCTCTCCATCCTTCAGGCAGAATTACTTCTTAAAAAATGGCCCACATGCTCTGCTCCCTGTACCATCCCCCTTCTGTCCCCCCTGTCCCCAACCCTCTTTGTGTGCACACCCCCAGTGTAGCCATCACTCTTTGGTACTCTAAGAGTCCGGCTCTTAGAGGGCAGGGACTACCCATTCATCCCTGCAACCCTTGCACATCCCTGGTACATGGTATATGCTCAGAAAGTATCTGTTTGTTACCTCTAAAACATCCCATCATGAAGACTGGAGACCTGACCTTAGATTCACAGGATTTTAAAACTAAAAGAGACCTGAGCTACCATCTAGTTTTCAAATCACTGGGATTTAGAGTAGAAAGACTTCAGGGACCACCTACTTCAAAACTTCAATTGATAGCTGAGGAAATTCAGACCTAGACAGTAAGTAGAGTGATCAAGATGAAGCAAATAATCAGCTTCTGACAAAGGACCAGATTATCTATGTTCTTTCTAATTTATCTTGACTAAACTAATGCACTGGAATCTATAAGACCTTGACAAGGCAGTATAATGGGCAAAATCAAGAAGATGAATCCACAGAAAACTGCACTCCACAGTCTACACGGGGCAGAATGTCCCAATGGATCACTGTCTCCAGTTCTGGGCAGGAAGGACACTTTGAGTTCATAACACTAAGCAACATGCAAAAGAAAGTAGCCAGGATGGCAGCCAGTCTTTAAAAACATGTCTTTTGTGAGTAAAGAAACTGATCAACTTCAAAAATGGAAGAACTGTGGATAATACGTAATGTGTCCTAGAAGCAACAAGTGGAAACTAGCAGGAAAACAGATTCTAGCTCAAGATAAAGTTTTATAAACTACTCAGTCATGGACTAGAATGAGCTGCTTTGCCAGGTAGGAGCCCTTTGTAATTACAAGGCAATGGCCAGTACAGGACTGAAAGGATCCTCAAGGGACTGGAGTCCAAACTCTTCATTTTACAATTGAGAAAACTGATGCTGATGGAGAAAAGTGGGCCTGAGATCACAACAGTTAGGTCAGAGGAAGCCACATAAGATTCTGATTTCCTGATTCTGGATCTCTGCTGAAACATCATGAGGTCTTTCCCATGGGTGTGCTGCGACAATGAGTCCAGAATTTAGCTCCTGGGTAGAGGCTAGACACTGAGATTCCTCCCAGCTTTAAGATCCTACCATTCCCCACCCCCCACTAAATTTCAGAGCTCCTAAGCCTAAATATAAAAGTAAACTCTACACAGTCCAGACTAAGAATAGTTTCTCTGATCCTACCTTCTGCCTCTACAGACTATATGCTGTCCCTAAAAAAAGTTCTAAGTGGTTTGCCAGTCCACCACCACACCACACCTATCTCCTATTCAGTAGCTTCCTTAAAGTCTAACACCTGGTCCTCATTAAAAACTTTCTGATGCTCTAGCTTTTAAAAACAAAACTCAGGGGGGCGCCTGGGTGGCTCAGTGGGTTAAGCCGCTGCCTTCGGCTCAGGTCATGATCCCGGAGTCCTAGGATCGAGCCCCGCATCGGGCTCTCTGCTCTCTCGGGGAGCCTGCTTCCTCCTCTCTCTCTGCCTGCCTCTCTGCCTGCTTGTGAGCTCTCTGTCAAATTAAAAAAAAAAAAAAAAAAAAAAACTCAGTATGGATAGCATGTTTAAGGCTAATTGGGTTCAACTAGTATATACCCACTAGCATTGCTCTTTACCACTAAAAATTAATTAATTAAAAATTAGTAAACTTTATTTTTTAGTTTTAGGTTAAAGAAAATATTGAAAGGAAACTTCTCTACCTTTATTTACCTTCTTTCCTCCTCTGCACACTATTTTTCCTATTATTAACATTCTGTATTAGTACATTTGTTACAACTGAGGAAGAAATACTGATATATTACTATTTACTGAAGTGCAGAATTCAGTTAGGGGATCATTCTACCTGTTGCACAAGCCAATGGGTTTCCACAAATGCAGTGTCACATACCCAGCATTACACAATGGAACAGAATAATTTCATAGCCAGAACAATTCCCTGTGATCCTCATAAACACTGATCTTCTTATTGTCTCTGGTTTTGACCCCGTCCCTCTTTTAAGACTTTATGTATTCATTTGAGAAAGACAGAAAAGGAGAGGGACAAGGAGACTCTGTACTGAGTGCAGAGCCTGATGTGGAGCTTGATCCCACCACCCCGAGATCCTGACCTGAGTAGAAACCAAGAGTCAGAGGTTCAACTGACTGAGCCACCCAGGTGCCTCCCGCCATGTATTTTTACAATTATAGTAAAATAGGGGTGCCTGGGTGGCTCAGTTGTTAAACGTCTGCCTTCAGCTCAGGTCATGATCTCAGGGATCGAGGACCTAGGTCCAGCCCCGCACCGGGCTCTCTGCTCTGCCGGAAGCCTGCTTCTCCCTCTCCCACTCCCCCTGTTTGTGTTCCCTCTCTTGCTGTGTCTCTCTCTGTCAAATAAATAAATAAAATCTTAAAAAAATTATGGTAAAATACAACAAAATTTACCATTCTAACAATTTTCAAATGCACAATTTAGTGATATAGTATATCACAATGCTGTACAACTATCCCCATTATCCATTTCCAGAACTTTTCATCACCAGAAACAGAAACTCTGCACCCATTAAACAGGAACGCCCCATTCCCGTACTCCCACTGGCCCCTGGTAATCTCTATTCCATTCTCTGTCCCAGCGAACGGCATCACACACTAGTCCTGTGTGCTGGCTTACTTCACGTCCAACGTCTATACCACAGCATGCATTAGAATTGTATTCTTTTTTTTCTTTTTCAAAGATTTTATTTATTTGAGAGAGAGAGCACGAGAGGGGAGAAGGTCCTTCCCCGCTGCGGAGCTGGGAACGGGATGCCAGACTCGATCCCCCGACTCTGGGATCACGACCTGAACCGAAGGCAGTAACCAACGAGCCACCACCCAGGCGCCCGAATCCTTTTCCTTTTTAAGGATGAATCCCATCCCACGGTGCAACCACAATTTACTTTCCGTCCATCTGTTGATATGTATTCGGAGCACTTCCTCCCTTGGCCATTCTGAACAAAGCTGCTGGTTACACTGGCGTACAACGAATGCTCCGAGTCCCTGCTCTCAACCCTTCGGAGTCGAACCCAGGAGCGGAATTGCTGGATCCTACGTAACTCTGCGCTGAAATCGGAGGAACCACGACCCCCTTTTCTACAGTCACCGGCTGCAGCATTCTTCGTGGCCGCCAGCCACGCGCCCCGCGCCCTCCCCAACACCTGTGATCTGTCTCCGCTCGCAGCCACCCCCGTGGGTGTGGCGCGGTACCTCGCTCTGGTTTTATTTCCCGGACTCTGACGGCTGATGCGCATCCTGCGATGTGCTCACGGGGCCATCCGATGCCTTCGGTGGAGAAGACCCGTTTGCAAGCCGGTTGCTCCTGTCGCTGGCTGGCAGGAGCTCTTCCCCTAACCCGGACGCCAGCCCCTGGCCGGCTCCGGGGTTTCGGGTCTCCTCCTCCGGGCTGCCCAGCTCGTTTCTAACAATGACAAAAGCTCACGCCGACGAGGGGCAGCGAGAACCCTGTCCCGGACTGAAGCGGAACGAGCGCCTCCCTCGCAGAGCCAGCTCCGACCTCCCCGTGGTGTCCCGCACAGTGCTTCCCGCCTCCCGCAGACAACGCGCGGATCGCCCCCCGCCCCGAGGCCCACCCCGCGGCGGACCCGGAGCAGGCCTGCTCCTCGGTGCACGCCCGGGGCGGGCCTCCTCAGACCCGGGCCTGCGGGACGCCCCGGCCCGCGCGACGCCCCTGCCCGCCCGCCCTGCTCCTCACCGGTGGGCCGCGGCGGCGTCCACACACGGGAAGGACGGCGGGAGCCGCGCT
The DNA here is from genome assembly GCF_902655055.1 of Lutra lutra. Lineage (NCBI taxonomy): Eukaryota > Metazoa > Chordata > Mammalia > Carnivora > Mustelidae > Lutra > Lutra lutra. The sequence goes on from NC_062280.1 coordinate 201,298,592, forward strand.
TGCGGTCCCCGGCTGCTCCGCGAGGCCCGGCGGCACGGCGGCCTCCCCAATGGCTGCGCGGCGCAGGCGCGGGCTGCGGGCGCGCGGGCGTGCGCGCGGCCGCCGGACGGTCTGGCGGGGGCTGATGGGAAGCAAGTTTGGCGTCCCGCGCCCTCCGGCGCGGCCCAATCAGGTTGCTGATCGCCGGGCGCCGCTTCGCCGGAAGTACGCTAGCGTGTCGAGCGGCCCGCCCTGCCTCCGGAAGTGACGTGACCTGCTTCCCTCCCCCCCTCCCCCCCCCCGCCGAGGTACCTGGGTGCCGACTGGGGTTGAGTCCTGGGTCGGGGGTCTCTGAGCGGCGCGGACGGCGAGGGGCTGTCGCCCTGCTTGTGTCCGGCCGCGCTGAGGGACGCTCTCCAGTCCCCGAGGGTGGGTTTCAGGGAACGAGTGGCTGACGTAGCTAGGAGGCCGCCCCTCTCCGTCTTCAGGCGGGCCGCTGGGCCTTTCGGGGAGCTTTGTGCGTGGAACGGGTGGAGCCCGTTTGCCTTCTCACGTGTGTTTGGGCCGCCGCCTCGTTTTCCCGCGTCGTCCCGCTCTGTGGTCGTGAGCAGCGGCCTGGCCGACGGGAAAGGTCACTTTTCTCACTGTCCCGAGAGTTGGAGGCAGTCCAGGAAAAGGCCTCGGGGAGGTGCGTGTTTCTTCTTTGCTGAGGCCGCCGACTTCTCAGAATTTAAAATGCAGAAGGTACCGCAGAACCGAAGACTGCGGGGACCAGAGTGTGTGGTACAACCTCGGCCCAGGCTGACGTGTTGGTGCGCAGGAAGCGAGGCTTCCAGACGGGGGGGGGGGGGGGGGCGGGGGCGGCTCCTTGAAGTGTGTCCTGGACGACTGGGGACCCGGGGCCGTCCTCAGGCCACAGGACTTGTCCCGTGCACCCAGGTGACCGCACGATTGCTGCTTCCCCGGGAATGAAGCACCCGCCGAAGAGACGTACGTAGTTCAGAAGGTTTGAGATGCGGTGGAGAAAGGGGACCTTGGAACTTGGAGATGAGCTGAGTTGTCCTCGGGGAGGTAGTTTCTTGTTTGAGGCGATCGGGTCTTGCTCCCAGAGGGCAGCAGAGGAGGGAAGGCTTCTTGGAAGTATTTTCAGGGCTCTCTGTTTGACTGGCTTGGTGACAAAGAGGTCCTGTGACGCATTTTAATGATACCTAAGCTGACTTTAAAAAGAAAAAAAGGCGAAGAGTATGACAAGCATAAATGCTGCTTTTTGATCATCTTGGACTGTTTGGCACCAATGAAATCAAAGTTCTGTAATCATGAGGTGCGTTCTGCTTCATTACGGTGGCTGACCGCGTAAGGACAGCCTCAGACTCACTCATGCTCACACCTCCACTCCTGAGCATCACTGCGCGAAAACTGCAGTGGATTTCCAAACTGCAACTGATCGTCTTATTTAATGAGTCAGAAAGCACTTTTGAAATCACCCGAGGCCATTTAAGGTCATTTAATTAATACCACTCCTGTCGGGTTGCGACAGGTGACGAGCCGTGGCAAGGTGAGTGAGTTGGAATACCTCTAAAAACCCTTTCCTGGAGGGCTGGCAGGAGAATCTGGGAGCAGCATTCCTCTTTTCCCCCACACAGAGCCTCCGCAGGGCTCTGGTCCCAAGTGCCCAAAGCAGAGGAACCTTTGCTGGTGGGGATGGCGTGGGGATGTCTGGAGGTTGGTGGAATGACTATTAATTTATAGTACGGAGTAGGTCCCGGGTTTGGCTTAGTATTACGTATTCTGGAGAGACAGAAGCTGAGAACGAACAAAGTGGAAACCGGTCTGGAATGGATAGGGTAAGGGGGTGTGGGCAGTAGGGGTGGGGTTTGCAGCCCTGGCCAACCTGGATCTCCAGTTTACCTAGGAGTCAGTGTCATTTCACTGTGCGTGAAATACCCCGTGGGTGGGGTATGGCCAGACTTGTTCCAGATATTTCGTAGTTGGTAGAGGGGTGAGGCAGAGGGCCTGCTAGGGTAGGCGTGAGAGGCTGAGTGCTCTCACGACGGTGTTGGCTTTCGTAGGGCTCACTTTGAGCCTGCGCACAGGACTGACGAGAATAATAAAAAGTCTTATTCTAAGGATGGAGTACTGGGAGAATGTGGTGCCCCCTGTAGCCCTGGGAACAGGACAGATTTGGGGGCCACTGTGGAGTTGCCTCGTGAGGGGGGTGGTGGTCTGCGGCATCTGGCTGGTGAGATGCCGGTCTTTTTTATGAAGTTGGGGCATGGTTTCTGTGACTTTGTTCTAATGGCTGGAATTTCCAAGGAGCAGGATTGTAAGATACCTGTACCTGTAAGAATTCGTTCCCTGGAGTGGGTCAGTCCTGTTCTGTTGCTGGGAAGTGTGTCTCTGGTGATTGGAGTGTGTATTACAAGCCTATAGGTAAATGGTGGGTTACAGAGGGCAGCAGGCTGTTGTCCTTGATGATTCTGATGGATGAATTCCTTATGGTGAGATGTTAGGTCTTATGGATAGGTATCCTCATAAAATGCCCATAAACATGCTTTTGTTGAGTGTAAGGGTAAATACATTTTTATTCTCTTAGCCCTCCTTGTAGTTGCTACTCCAGTGAACGCTGTGTTACAACATTACCTGCATTGTATGTATTTGCATATTGAAAATGTTGGTGACACCCCCACAAACTGTATACTGGCATCTAATTATTATTAATAAAATTTTATTTTCTTTTAAGTTTTCTTTTTTTGTTCTTTATTTGAGCGAGCGAGCGAGAGAGAGAGAGCATGAGAGCATGAGAGGGGAGACGGTCAGACTCCCCATGGAGCTGAGAGCACGATATGGGGTTGATCCTGGGAGTCCAGGATCATGACCTAAGCTGAAGGCAGTTGCTTAACCAACTGAGCCACCCAGGCGCCCAATAAAATTTTATTTTTGACAACAAAAGCAGTATCCTCCTGTGATTCTTAGTTTAAGGCAAGGCAGGGGGGAGGGGGGAGGCGACCCTCTTTTGGTACAAGTAGTGATTAATGATAAAGGAAATTTTCCTTTTAAATGTTTGTGGGCCTTGTTCTTGGACTACCAGAAAAGCTACACTTCACATTTACCAGGGTCGAAATGACTTAGTGGAACTTCAAAGCATGGGCTCTATTTCTGCCCTGAGCGCACATGGTACATCTGCTTCATCAGACAAACAAAAAACCAAAAAGGAGCATTCTGAGCACAAGATAAGAAAGAGAAACTTCCCTGGTTCCCATAAAATTAAAGTCACACAATCTGACATATACTAAAAACATAAGATAAAGGTAAAACTGTCTGGAATGTGCTTGGTCATGATGATTTGTAACTATATAAAAATCATATGTGACCCCACACCAACTATTCCTCCCCCCGCCCAGCACACTCTTTGTGAAGATTGTATATGCTCAGCAGCTGTCCTAACTTGGGCTCAAATAAAACTTGTTCTTTCTTTTTAAAAATTTTTAAAAGGGTTTCTTCATTTTTCATCAATAGTACCATAGTCCTTCCTGAGAAACATTATCAGATTCTTTGGGAGCTAAACTTGGTCTTTGTTATTGTGGAAGAATAGGGTCCATGAATTATCTGTCTCCTGTTTCATATTCCACGACTCCTGGTTTTGGTTCCACACCTCCATGAGTCACACAGTGATCCCGGGTTTAGCATCGGCTCACCCCGCTCTGCGACAGGTATGTGTGTGAGGGAAGAGGCGGCCTCTGTGCGCCTGGCAGGAGAGCATCAGGACACTTTCGGTAGGAGTTACTGGGACCCTAATTCTGAACCTGTTCATGGCACCCAGAGTAAATAGATTTCAGATTTAGACTTTAGGAAGAAATTTTTTATCTGTGATGACAAACCAAAGAAAATTTGTAACCTCTAACCTTTACCCTAACCCTTAACCGGAATCCTGAACCCTGAGCCCAAACCCCAATCTAAACCTCTAGCCATGAATTTTGAACTGCAAACCGAAACCCCTAATGCCAACCCTGAACCTGAACCCTGAAGCCCAAATCCAAACCCAAGCCCTAAACCTGGAACCCCTAACCCCTAGCAATGTTAACAAAAGCCAAAATGCAGAAACTATGCAAATGTCCATTATGTGGTGAATGTGTAAACAAAATGTTAAGATTTAGGATTAGGATTTTATGGTTTATGGGTTAGGGTCAGGGCCAGGCTGGAGATGAGGGTCAGGGCTTTCTGTCACTGGCTTTCTCCACCCTCTCCCCATCTCTCTGGCCCTCCTGGCTGGGCAGGACTCACCCAGGGTCACATGTGCATCAGATACTGAGTTGGAGCATTGGTCTTCAGCCCCTCACTCCTAACAGGAGAAGTGTGAGATGTCTGTTTCAGATCCAACTCAACTGCAGTCAAGGGTGTGGAAAGCCTTAGAGGTTATACAAGGTTCTTCTACCCTCTCACCTGGGAAGGGTGCCACTGGCCCTACTCTGCCTGGGCAGCCCCAGGTTTCAGCATGGCCCCGACCCGCATGGGCACTCAGTAGACACATACGGACATACATGACTGGCTACAGTGGCCTACCGCCCCCATGTACAGCCCTCTTGTGGGCTGGTGGTGCCCTCCTGGCACCAGCTGGATCCTTTGTCCCAGACAAGCAATAGCAGTAGGCAGTTAGGTCTCAAGACTGTCTTTGGCCTCTGACCATCCAGGCAGGATCTCTGGTCCTCCAGTTTAGGTCCTGATAACCCCATGATCATTCGCTGAGCTGACTGTGCTCTTGACAATGTAAAAGGTCCGTGGGCAGTGTAGACAGCCCCTGGGGATGCTTCCATTCCCAATGTCTGTGTGGTTGAGACAAGCAACTCCTCCTTCGTGGCCTCCCAGCATTCCAAGAGAGTAATAACCCTCCAGACTTTGAATGTGGCCTGTGGCCACAATAGCCACACAGCACACTGGCCCTGCGGTCCTTTAGCCTCTGGTTATAATGTAAATATTTGACGTGCATGTTTGCTAGGAATTAAGGATATAGGAGAATCTGTGTCTCCCAGTGGGCAGTTTCTGGCCGAGGCTGCATGGTCTTGGACAGCCACATGCATGACCCTAGAAGGCCTGCCAAGTGCGGATTTCGTGCTGTGGAACAATCTTGAGTCTTCCACGGCTTCACTGAGCAATAATTTCCTTACCATCCTCACATTTGGTCTCTACTCTGTAAAGGAGAGAGAAGAGACTGGAAAATGAGCCAGTGTGTTCTTTGGGGATGGGTGATTAATGTGTGGGGGGGTGGCGGTTGTGACTCCTGTGCTCCCTCCTCCCAGGGACATGAATGAGGTCTGTGTGCCTTCCAGTCTCTGAGATGCGAGGACCCAATGCCCAGTTGCAGGAGCCTTGAGTTTCCCAGCAACAGCAAAGCTGCTTTTTCAGCAGTTGGAAGAGCGTCTTGCCATTGTGGGAGGATAGGAAGAGTACTGGATGGGTGGCTGCAGCCCCTGACCCTCAATGCACCCCTTCCTTCCTTGGGCTTCGGATGCCACAGCTGTGGAGTCACCCACCAGTGATGTGGAACCTACTGCTTTTCCAGCCCAGCATCTGTTCTCATGTCCAAATCCAGCATCTCAGCTTCCCTTTGGGGACCACATCTTACCTGCCTCCCATCCAAACAGTTCCAGAGGGCAGACCCCACATTTCACCCACCTCAAAGATAGACATATGATCCAAGTATACCCAACCCTGTGCTCTGTCCTCTGGGTCTCTGATGGCTTCAAGGATGAGAGTGTGACTCAAGCCAGGCCCAAAACACTTAAAGCCATGACTTTTCATGGAACCCAAGAGAGGGAAACCCTTCCCAGTAGAATGGATGGTGAGTGGATGTCAGCCTGGAGTTGTGAGAGGCCCCAGATGCAGTGAGAGAGACTGTGCCTGTGAATGGGGCTTCCCCAGAGCACTTAGCAGGTTGGAGGGTTGGAGAGGGTCCAGCTCACACTGTGAGAGTGTGAGCCCCTGGGCCTACCAGGTCCAAACCCACTCTTAACTTGTCTCTTGCAAGTATTAGTGTATTTTTACCATTAAAAAAATACTGATTTATTTTACTTTGGTAAGTGTGTCCAGTCCCTTGCCATTCAAAAACTGCTAGTTTACGCATCAGGATTGACAATCTGAGACTTCCCATGCACAGTGTTCTCACTGGGCAGGCCATGGCTGGGGCAAGATAAGACAGTGGGGTCAGGCCTCAGAGGAACTCTGGAACGGTTCTGTCCCTGTTCCTTCTCTGTCCCAGGAGAGGAAAACCCCAGAACAGTGAGGAGAGAACCAGCAGGAGGGAGAGGCCCCTGGATGGTTAATTGGTCTGTTCGTTTTTTCCTTATTTCAGGGTCCATTTTGTTAATGTGCATTTTTATTAGGAAATTACCCATTTCTTCTAGGCTCCCTGTCTGATGCAATAAGTTTCTCTTATTTGACCTTTAATTTCTACTCTCTTCCTATTTTCCTTTTTTTTTAAAGATTTTATTAATTTATTTGACAGAGATCACAGTAGGCAGAGAGGCAGGCAGAGAGAGAGGGGGAAGCAGGCTCCCCGCTGAGCAGAGAGCCCCTTGTGAGGCTCGATCCCAGGACCTTGAGATCATGACCTGAGCCGAAGGCAGAGGCTTAACCCACTGAGCCACCCAGGTGCCCCTCTTTCTATTTTCTTAATATGGATGAATCTTTTTTTTTAATTAACATATAATGTATCATTTGTTTCAGGGATACAGGTCTGTGATTCATCAGTTCCACAATTCACAGCACCTGCCATAGTATATACCTTCCCCAATATCCATCACCCAGCCATGCCATCTCTCCCACCCTCTCTATTTCTCATCAGAATTGTCACAATTGAGAAAATATTGATATGTTATTATTTACTAAAGTCCATACTTAATTCAGTTTCCTTCTGTTCTACATTTTCCAGCTCCCATGCAGGATTCCATGCAGGGCACCACTTGACATCACGTCTCTTTAGGCTTTTCTTGGCAGGGACAGTCCCTCAGACTTGTCTTGTTTCACTGACTTTGGCCATGTTGAGGAGGACAGGCATTTTGTACATAGACCTGCATTGGGATTTACTTATTTTTCTCATGGTTAGACTGGGGTTGTAGGTTTTGAAGAAGCGGATCATAGAGGTAAAGTGCTCTGTCATCACGGTATAACAAGGGAACACTTGTCACTGTGTTAACTGTGTGTGTTAACACTGGTCATCTGGCTGAGGTGGTGTTGGTCATGCTTCCCCACCATGAAATTACTCTCTCCCATGTGTGTATGGTGTGTCTTTGTGAGCAGGAAGACACTGTGTGGAGCTCACACACTTTAGGGGAGGGGAGTTAGCTTCTCCTCCTTCACAGGTCTTGACAGTGTCTACATCTATTATTTGGAATTCTGTTAGAAGAGGTCTATTCAACCCCAATTGTGAAAAAAAAATACTGTGAAACCTATTAATAAAAACATACAACTGAGTAATTAAAAGATCACATTGGCTTTATTGAACAATTGGACAGCATCCCATCTAGCAAATAGAAAGGACCTCCTTTGCCCTGCATGGAAAGAAAAGCTTTTAAAAGCAGACAGGGTGGTATCTCAATGTGGTTTTGATTTGACTCTCCCTGATGGCTAATGATGATGAACATTTTTTCATGTGTCTGTTAGCCATTTGTATGTCTTCTTTGGAGAAGTGTCTGTTCATGTCTTCTGTCCATTTTTTGACATGATTATCTGTTTTGTTTTGTTTTGTTTCTGTTTTTTTTTTTAAAAAGATTTTATTTATTTATCTATTTATTTGACAGAGAGAGAGAGAGAGAGAGAGAGAGAGAGAGAGATCACAAGTAGGCAGAGAGGCACACAGAGAGATGGGGGGAAGCAGGCTTCTTGCTGAGCAGAGAGCCTGATGTGGGGCTTGATCCCAGGACCCTGAGATCATGACCTGAGCCAAAGGCAGAGGCTTAACCGACTGAGCCACCCAGGCACCTCATGATTATCTGTTTTTTGAGTGTTGAGTTTGAGGAGTTCTTTAAGGATCTTGGATATCAGCCCTTTGTCTGTAGTGCCATTTGCAAATATCTTCTCCCATTCTGTGGGTTGCCTCTTTGTTTTGTTGACTGTTTCCTTTGCTGTGCAGAAGCTGTTTATCTTGATGAAAAGGAAACAAGTGTTGGAGAGGATGTGGAGAAAGGGAACCCTCTTACACCATCGGTGGGAATGCAAGTTGGTGCAGCCACTTTGGAAAACAGTGTGGAGATTCCTTAAGAAGTTAAAAATAGAGCTACCCTATGACCCTGCAATTGCACTACTGGGTATTTACCCCAAAGATACAGATGTAGTGAAAAGAAGAGCCATCTATACCCCAATGTTCATAGCAGCAATGGCCACAATCCCCAAACTGTGGAAAGAGCCAAGATGCCCTTCAACAGATGAGTAGATATGGCTCATATATACAATGGAATATTATACCTCCATCAGAAAGGATGAATACCCAACTTTTGTATTAACATGGGCGGGACTGGAGGAGATTATGCTGAGTGAAATAAGTCAAGCAGAGAGAGTCAAGTATCATGTGGTTTCACTTACTTGTGGAGCATAAGGAATATCACAGAGGACATTAGGAGAAGGGGAGAAGTGAGTTGGGGGAAATTGGAGGGGGAGACGAACCCTGAGAAACAGTGGACTCTGAGAAACAAACTGAGGGTTTTGGAAGGAAGGGGGGTGGGGGTTAGGTTGGCCTGGTGGTGGGTATTAAGGAGGGCACGTATTGCATGGAGCACTGGGTGTGGTGCATAAACAATGAATGTTGGAACACTGAAAAAAAATAACATTAAAAAAAAGAAAAAATCAAATTAAATAAAAATAAAAATTAAAAAAAATAAAAGACAGGATTGAAGAAAGGAAATCATTAGCAAAAGATGCATTGTTTTAGGTAAGGTTGCCCTCCTAAGGGGAACGGAAGGGACTATTCAGTTGACTGGTTAAAGTTTACATGGTTGTGGGGGGGTGTGAAACTACAGTTGGGTTAGTAGTAAGTCCTCGTTTGCTGACCTGAGTCTTTTTAACATAAGTGACTCCATTTTGGGCCTGTGCTTTCTTTTTAGCAAATCATTTATTTTTACCGGTGCTTCCCATTGGCTCCTGTTTTCTGTGCATATCACTCCATCCTTGTAGGGTTTTTCTTGGTACTTCCTTAGTTTCTGATACTTCAAAATTATCCTGGCTCCTACATTTACTGTCTCAGTCCTAGTGTCAGCAGTTCCTTCAAGGAGCTCGGGCTCCTTTTATTAGAGAATGGTTTAAAATATTACCTGTGGGAACTGATTGTGCTCAGCAGATGATGCAGGGCATATATGCATGTATTCCAACTTATGTAAACACACATACTTAAAGATTTCTATGTGGTACTGCCTGTATCCATATTAAGCCAAAGACAAGTTCATGCTGATGTCTCCAACCTGGTCATATTGTGATCTTCTCCCTTTGTTGATCTGTAACTTTCTACTCCAATTGTGACCGTTGGCTCTCACCACCTGCCATGTATTTAATTCATTGTTCCATTCCTGACGCATGTGGTATTTTCAGAACTGTTAGTTACCACCCTGATGGGAAAGAATTTTATGAAATAGAGTCCACTGTGTATATACAGTACATTTTTCCTTTAGTCTACAGACTCCACTCATTTCCAAGGTTAATTTAGGTCAGCATCTTTTGCCATACAACCAACAGTGAGTCTTTTTTCATACATTTCCAATACAGTTAGATTATTTGTCATATTCTGTATTACACTGAAGGGCAGAAGAGATTTTGCTCATTTCAAGGTTCTTTCAGCTGGATTGGGAATTATACATTGACATGAAGCAGAGTAACAGGAGAAAATGAAAACCCACAAAGTTTAATCATGTACACATGATTAAATGACCAAGGCAGGCAGGTTTTATATTTTGCGGACAAAGAGAAAATAAATCTCTTTTGAGGAATTCCCAAAAGAAAGAAAACAACCTTGGGAGTCTCCATTAGTAAGGAGTTCTAAACAGAGTTCTGACTGGGGTAGTGAATTAGTAAAAAAGTAAGAAGAGTTGTTTATGCAGGCTTCTGGGCTCTAAATTTCCCATCTCCAGTGATTAGGAAGTCTTTTCACCTCCTGGTACAGAGAGATCTTCATGTGGAGATTGATTTCCTGCTTCCAGGGGGATAGAGGAGGGTCCGAGTGTCTTCATGGCATAGGCTGTCTCTTAAGTAACTTTTATTTAAAATGATCTATATGCCAAAGTGGCACATATGGGGCAGCCTGGCTTTGGCCCCTACACCCTCCTGTTACACTCCTACATCCTAAATAACTTAATTTCAGTAGATTATGATTTATTCTTGGGGCTATAAACATGCTTGTTCGTGTTTTTAAAATATTTTATTTTTAAAAATAGCCAACATGGGGCTTGAACTCAGAACCCCAAGATGAAGAGTTTCATGCTCCCCTGACTGAGCCATCCAAGTGCCCCAAGATGTTAGAGTTTTGACAAATGCATGGTGGGAGGTGTAAATCATTAAAATATCATGGAATTCACCCCTTGATCTTTTTATCATCTCAAATTTTGGCTTTTCCAGACTCTCCTACAAATGGGGTCACTTGTGTGTAACTTTTCAGGCTGGATTCTTTCACTTAGAAAAATACATGTAAAGTTCATCCATGTCATTGTATGGAGTGATGGTTCATTTCTTTTTATTGCTGAATAGATTAACAGGAGAAATGCAAGTCAAAGTTTAATATCACGCATACATCCTGTATTCATGGGAGATACCCAGGAAAACAGAGTAACTCTGTGAAGTGGCCCAGCCATCACTCTAAATGCCATCTTCAGCTAACGACCAGATTTTGGGTAGGGGGGAGATTGGGTAAGGGATGTTATCAGGTGAGCACTGTAAACGAGGGTATGGTTGTTACACAGATTTAAATCTGTGCCTTCTCTTTTGGTAAGAGTCTGAGATTTAGTCATTCTGTTCCTGATACAGAGGGAGACAGGCTTTGAAATGGAGATTTCCTTTGTAAGTGTACATTTCAGTCACCAAATGACAACTTTTACCCAGTTTTCAAAGATTCTCTCATGTTTGCGGTTTCTTAAAATTAATCAGCCCAAATAACGCTTGTGCCAAAGAGGCATATTTTGGGTGGCATATTCTGCTTCCTTCGCATGGATGCACTCAGTTTCCTTATGGATTCATTTATGGAAAGACATCCTGGCTTCTTTAAGTTTGTAACCATTATGAATAGAGCTACTGTGGATAACTGCATGGGAGTGTTTGTCTGGAAATAGTTTTTCAAAGCAGTTGTCTAGTCGCACTAGAAGTGTGATTGTTGGATCTTAACACGAGACTTATTTAGGTTTGGAAAAACTGTCCAAACTGTCTTCCGAGGGGAACAATTGCTGCCATTCCTCACTTTCCAGCAACTGATATTCTTGTTTTTGGAATTTAGCATTTGTAATAGGTGTGCAGAGTGCTGTCGCTGTTGTTTAAACTTCTTCTTCCCTAATGATGAGGTCGAGCATATTTTTGTATCTGTATATCAGATCCTTACCCATTATCAGTTAGGATGCTTGTTTCCTTATTGTTGAGTTCTGACATTTTTTTGTCTAGTTTGAGTGCAGATCTTTTACCAGATATGTGTTTTGCAAACATTTCCTCCCAGTTTGTATCTTGTCATTCAGTTTTCTGAGCAAGGTCTTTCACAGAGCAGAAGTTTTAATTTTTGGAAGTTCATGTTATCAATTTTTTTCTTTTGCGGATTGGCTTGTGGTGTTGTGTGTTAAAACTCATCACCAAACTCAAGGCCTTGTGGATTTTCTTTTATGTTTTCCTCTTGTTATTTTGATAGGTCCACATTTTAAATTTATCTACAATTTTGAATGAATTTTGGTGTAAGTTAGGGTTAGGGTTAGGGTTAGGGTTAGGGTTAGGGTTAGGGTTAGGGTTAGGGTTAGGGTTAGGGTTAGGGTTAGGGTTAGGGTTAGGGTTAGGGTTAGGGTTAGGGTTAGGGTTAGGGTTAGGGTTAGGGTTAGGGTTAGGGTTAGGGTTAGGGTTAGGGTTAGGGTTAGGGTTAGGGTTAGGGTTAGGGTTAGGGTTAGGGTTAGGGTTAGGGTTAGGGTTAGGGTTAGGGTTAGGGTTAGGGTTAGGGTTAGGGTTAGGGTTAGGGTTAGGGTTAGGGTTAGGGTTAGGGTTAGGGTTAGGGTTAGGGTTAGGGTTAGGGTTAGGGTTAGGGTTAGGGTTAGGGTTAGGGTTAGGGTTAGGGTTAGGGTTAGGGTTAGGGTTAGGGTTAGGGTTAGGGTTAGGGTTAGGGTTAGGGTTAGGGTTAGGGTTAGGGTTAGGGTTAGGGTTAGGGTTAGGGTTAGGGTTAGGGTTAGGGTTAGGGTTAGGGTTAGGGTTAGGGTTAGGGTTAGGGTTAGGGTTAGGGTTAGGGTTAGGGTTAGGGTTAGGGTTAGGGTTAGGGTTAGGGTTAGGGTTAGGGTTAGGGTTAGGGTTAGGGTTAGGGTTAGGGTTAGGGTTAGGGTTAGGGTTAGGGTTAGGGTTAGGGTTAGGGTTAGGGTTAGGGTTAGGGTTAGGGTTAGGGTTAGGGTTAGGGTTAGGGTTAGGGTTAGGGTTAGGGTTAGGGTTAGGGTTAGGGTTAGGGTTAGGGTTAGGGTTAGGGTTAGGGTTAGGGTTAGGGTTAGGGTTAGGGTTAGGGTTAGGGTTAGGGTTAGGGTTAGGGTTAGGGTTAGGGTTAGGGTTAGGGTTAGGGTTAGGGTTAGGGTTAGGGTTAGGGTTAGGGTTAGGGTTAGGGTTAGGGTTAGGGTTAGGGTTAGGGTTAGGGTTAGGGTTAGGGTTAGGGTTAGGGTTAGGGTTAGGGTTAGGGTTAGGGTTAGGGTTAGGGTTAGGGTTAGGGTTAGGGTTAGGGTTAGGGTTAGGGTTAGGGTTAGGGTTAGGGTTAGGGTTAGGGTTAGGGTTAGGGTTAGGGTTAGGGTTAGGGTTAGGGTTAGGGTTAGGGTTAGGGTTAGGGTTAGGGTTAGGGTTAGGGTTAGGGTTAGGGTTAGGGTTAGGGTTAGGGTTAGGGTTAGGGTTAGGGTTAGGGTTAGGGTTAGGGTTAGGGTTAGGGTTAGGGTTAGGGTTAGGGTTAGGGTTAGGGTTAGGGTTAGGGTTAGGGTTAGGGTTAGGGTTAGGGTTAGGGTTAGGGTTAGGGTTAGGGTTAGGGTTAGGGTTAGGGTTAGGGTTAGGGTTAGGGTTAGGGTTAGGGTTAGGGTTAGGGTTAGGGTTAGGGTTAGGGTTAGGGTTAGGGTTAGGGTTAGGGTTAGGGTTAGGGTTAGGGTTAGGGTTAGGGTTAGGGTTAGGGTTAGGGTTAGGGTTAGGGTTAGGGTTAGGGTTAGGGTTAGGGTTAGGGTTAGGGTTAGGGTTAGGGTTAGGGTTAGGGTTAGGGTTAGGGTTAGGGTTAGGGTTAGGGTTAGGGTTAGGGTTAGGGTTAGGGTTAGGGTTAGGGTTAGGGTTAGGGTTAGGGTTAGGGTTAGGGTTAGGGTTAGGGTTAGGGTTAGGGTTAGGGTTAGGGTTAGGGTTAGGGTTAGGGTTAGGGTTAGGGTTAGGGTTAGGGTTAGGGTTAGGGTTAGGGTTAGGGTTAGGGTTAGGGTTAGGGTTAGGGTTAGGGTTAGGGTTAGGGTTAGGGTTAGGGTTAGGGTTAGGGTTAGGGTTAGGGTTAGGGTTAGGGTTAGGGTTAGGGTTAGGGTTAGGGTTAGGGTTAGGGTTAGGGTTAGGGTTAGGGTTAGGGTTAGGGTTAGGGTTAGGGTTAGGGTTAGGGTTAGGGTTAGGGTTAGGGTTAGGGTTAGGGTTAGGGTTAGGGTTAGGGTTAGGGTTAGGGTTAGGGTTAGGGTTAGGGTTAGGGTTAGGGTTAGGGTTAGGGTTAGGGTTAGGGTTAGGGTTAGGGTTAGGGTTAGGGTTAGGGTTAGGGTTAGGGTTAGGGTTAGGGTTAGGGTTAGGGTTAGGGTTAGGGTTAGGGTTAGGGTTAGGGTTAGGGTTAGGGTTAGGGTTAGGGTTAGGGTTAGGGTTAGGGTTAGGGTTAGGGTTAGGGTTAGGGTTAGGGTTAGGGTTAGGGTTAGGGTTAGGGTTAGGGTTAGGGTTAGGGTTAGGGTTAGGGTTAGGGTTAGGGTTAGGGTTAGGGTTAGGGTTAGGTTAGGGTTAGGGTTAGGGTTAGGGTTAGGGTTAGGGTTAGGGTTAGGGTTAGGGTTAGGGTTAGGGTTAGGGTTAGGGTTAGGGTTAGGGTTAGGGTTAGGGTTAGGGTTAGGGTTAGGGTTAGGGTTAGGGTTAGGGTTAGGGTTAGGGTTAGGGTTAGGGTTAGGGTTAGGGTTAGGGTTAGGGTTAGGGTTAGGGTTAGGGTTAGGGTTAGGGTTAGGGTTAGGGTTAGGGTTAGGGTTAGGGTTAGGGTTAGGGTTAGGGTTAGGGTTAGGGTTAGGGTTAGGGTTAGGGTTAGGGTTAGGGTTAGGGTTAGGGTTAGGGTTAGGGTTAGGGTTAGGGTTAGGGTTAGGGTTAGGGTTAGGGTTAGGGTTAGGGTTAGGGTTAGGGTTAGGGTTAGGGTTAGGGTTAGGGTTAGGGTTAGGGTTAGGGTTAGGGTTAGGGTTAGGGTTAGGGTTAGGGTTAGGGTTAGGGTTAGGGTTAGGGTTAGGGTTAGGGTTAGGGTTAGGGTTAGGGTTAGGGTTAGGGTTAGGGTTAGGGTTAGGGTTAGGGTTAGGGTTAGGGTTAGGGTTAGGGTTAGGGTTAGGGTTAGGGTTAGGGTTAGGGTTAGGGTTAGGGTTAGGGTTAGGGTTAGGGTTAGGGTTAGGGTTAGGGTTAGGGTTAGGGTTAGGGTTAGGGTTAGGGTTAGGGTTAGGGTTAGGGTTAGGGTTAGGGTTAGGGTTAGGGTTAGGGTTAGGGTTAGGGTTAGGGTTAGGGTTAGGGTTAGGGTTAGGGTTAGGGTTAGGGTTAGGGTTAGGGTTAGGGTTAGGGTTAGGGTTAGGGTTAGGGTTAGGGTTAGGGTTAGGGTTAGGGTTAGGGTTAGGGTTAGGGTTAGGGTTAGGGTTAGGGTTAGGGTTAGGGTTAGGGTTAGGGTTAGGGTTAGGGTTAGGGTTAGGGTTAGGGTTAGGGTTAGGGTTAGGGTTAGGGTTAGGGTTAGGGTTAGGGTTAGGGTTAGGGTTAGGGTTAGGGTTAGGGTTAGGGTTAGGGTTAGGGTTAGGGTTAGGGTTAGGGTTAGGGTTAGGGTTAGGGTTAGGGTTAGGGTTAGGGTTAGGGTTAGGGTTAGGGTTAGGGTTAGGGTTAGGGTTAGGGTTAGGGTTAGGGTTAGGGTTAGGGTTAGGGTTAGGGTTAGGGTTAGGGTTAGGGTTAGGGTTAGGGTTAGGGTTAGGGTTAGGGTTAGGGTTAGGGTTAGGGTTAGGGTTAGGGTTAGGGTTAGGGTTAGGGTTAGGGTTAGGGTTAGGGTTAGGGTTAGGGTTAGGGTTAGGGTTAGGGTTAGGGTTAGGGTTAGGGTTAGGGTTAGGGTTAGGGTTAGGGTTAGGGTTAGGGTTAGGGTTAGGGTTAGGGTTAGGGTTAGGGTTAGGGTTAGGGTTAGGGTTAGGGTTAGGGTTAGGGTTAGGGTTAGGGTTAGGGTTAGGGTTAGGGTTAGGGTTAGGGTTAGGGTTAGGGTTAGGGTTAGGGTTAGGGTTAGGGTTAGGGTTAGGGTTAGGGTTAGGGTTAGGGTTAGGGTTAGGGTTAGGGTTAGGGTTAGGGTTAGGGTTAGGGTTAGGGTTAGGGTTAGGGTTAGGGTTAGGGTTAGGGTTAGGGTTAGGGTTAGGGTTAGGGTTAGGGTTAGGGTTAGGGTTAGGGTTAGGGTTAGGGTTAGGGTTAGGGTTAGGGTTAGGGTTAGGGTTAGGGTTAGGGTTAGGGTTAGGGTTAGGGTTAGGGTTAGGGTTAGGGTTAGGGTTAGGGTTAGGGTTAGGGTTAGGGTTAGGGTTAGGGTTAGGGTTAGGGTTAGGGTTAGGGTTAGGGTTAGGGTTAGGGTTAGGGTTAGGGTTAGGGTTAGGGTTAGGGTTAGGGTTAGGGTTAGGGTTAGGGTTAGGGTTAGGGTTAGGGTTAGGGTTAGGGTTAGGGTTAGGGTTAGGGTTAGGGTTAGGGTTAGGGTTAGGGTTAGGGTTAGGGTTAGGGTTAGGGTTAGGGTTAGGGTTAGGGTTAGGGTTAGGGTTAGGGTTAGGGTTAGGGTTAGGGTTAGGGTTAGGGTTAGGGTTAGGGTTAGGGTTAGGGTTAGGGTTAGGGTTAGGGTTAGGGTTAGGGTTAGGGTTAGGGTTAGGGTTAGGGTTAGGGTTAGGGTTAGGGTTAGGGTTAGGGTTAGGGTTAGGGTTAGGGTTAGGGTTAGGGTTAGGGTTAGGGTTAGGGTTAGGGTTAGGGTTAGGGTTAGGGTTAGGGTTAGGGTTAGGGTTAGGGTTAGGGTTAGGGTTAGGGTTAGGGTTAGGGTTAGGGTTAGGGTTAGGGTTAGGGTTAGGGTTAGGGTTAGGGTTAGGGTTAGGGTTAGGGTTAGGGTTAGGGTTAGGGTTAGGGTTAGGGTTAGGGTTAGGGTTAGGGTTAGGGTTAGGGTTAGGGTTAGGGTTAGGGTTAGGGTTAGGGTTAGGGTTAGGGTTAGGGTTAGGGTTAGGGTTAGGGTTAGGGTTAGGGTTAGGGTTAGGGTTAGGGTTAGGGTTAGGGTTAGGGTTAGGGTTAGGGTTAGGGTTAGGGTTAGGGTTAGGGTTAGGGTTAGGGTTAGGGTTAGGGTTAGGGTTAGGGTTAGGGTTAGGGTTAGGGTTAGGGTTAGGGTTAGGGTTAGGGTTAGGGTTAGGGTTAGGGTTAGGGTTAGGGTTAGGGTTAGGGTTAGGGTTAGGGTTAGGGTTAGGGTTAGGGTTAGGGTTAGGGTTAGGGTTAGGGTTAGGGTTAGGGTTAGGGTTAGGGTTAGGGTTAGGGTTAGGGTTAGGGTTAGGGTTAGGGTTAGGGTTAGGGTTAGGGTTAGGGTGGTTAGGGTTAGGGTTAGGGTTAGGGTTAGGGTTAGGGTTAGGGTTAGGGTTAGGGTTAGGGTTAGGGTTAGGGTTAGGGTTAGGGTTAGGGTTAGGGTTAGGGTTAGGGTTAGGGTTAGGGTTAGGGTTAGGGTTAGGGTTAGGGTTAGGGTTAGGGTTAGGGTTAGGGTTAGGGTTAGGGTTAGGGTTAGGGTTAGGGTTAGGGTTAGGGTTAGGGTTAGGGTTAGGGTTAGGGTTAGGGTTAGGGTTAGGGTTAGGGTTAGGGTTAGGGTTAGGGTTAGGGTTAGGGTTAGGGTTAGGGTTAGGGTTAGGGTTAGGGTTAGGGTTAGGGTTAGGGTTAGGGTTAGGGTTAGGGTTAGGGTTAGGGTTAGGGTTAGGGTTAGGGTTAGGGTTAGGGTTAGGGTTAGGGTTAGGGTTAGGGTTAGGGTTAGGGTTAGGGTTAGGGTTAGGGTTAGGGTTAGGGTTAGGGTTAGGGTTAGGGTTAGGGTTAGGGTTAGGGTTAGGGTTAGGGTTAGGGTTAGGGTTAGGGTTAGGGTTAGGGTTAGGGTTAGGGTTAGGGTTAGGGTTAGGGTTAGGGTTAGGGTTAGGGTTAGGGTTAGGGTTAGGGTTAGGGTTAGGGTTAGGGTTAGGGTTAGGGTTAGGGTTAGGGTTAGGGTTAGGGTTAGGGTTAGGGTTAGGGTTAGGGTTAGGGTTAGGGTTAGGGTTAGGGTTAGGGTTAGGGTTAGGGTTAGGGTTAGGGTTAGGGTTAGGGTTAGGGTTAGGGTTAGGGTTAGGGTTAGGGTTAGGGTTAGGGTTAGGGTTAGGGTTAGGGTTAGGGTTAGGGTTAGGGTTAGGGTTAGGGTTAGGGTTAGGGTTAGGGTTAGGGTTAGGGTTAGGGTTAGGGTTAGGGTTAGGGTTAGGGTTAGGGTTAGGGTTAGGGTTAGGGTTAGGGTTAGGGTTAGGGTTAGGGTTAGGGTTAGGGTTAGGGTTAGGGTTAGGGTTAGGGTTAGGGTTAGGGTTAGGGTTAGGGTTAGGGTTAGGGTTAGGGTTAGGGTTAGGGTTAGGGTTAGGGTTAGGGTTAGGGTTAGGGTTAGGGTTAGGGTTAGGGTTAGGGTTAGGGTTAGGGTTAGGGTTAGGGTTAGGGTTAGGGTTAGGGTTAGGGTTAGGGTTAGGGTTAGGGTTAGGGTTAGGGTTAGGGTTAGGGTTAGGGTTAGGGTTAGGGTTAGGGTTAGGGTTAGGGTTAGGGTTAGGGTTAGGGTTAGGGTTAGGGTTAGGGTTAGGGTTAGGGTTAGGGTTAGGGTTAGGGTTAGGGTTAGGGTTAGGGTTAGGGTTAGGGTTAGGGTTAGGGTTAGGGTTAGGGTTAGGGTTAGGGTTAGGGTTAGGGTTAGGGTTAGGGTTAGGGTTAGGGTTAGGGTTAGGGTTAGGGTTAGGGTTAGGGTTAGGGTTAGGGTTAGGGTTAGGGTTAGGGTTAGGGTTAGGGTTAGGGTTAGGGTTAGGGTTAGGGTTAGGGTTAGGGTTAGGGTTAGGGTTAGGGTTAGGGTTAGGGTTAGGGTTAGGGTTAGGGTTAGGGTTAGGGTTAGGGTTAGGGTTAGGGTTAGGGTTAGGGTTAGGGTTAGGGTTAGGGTTAGGGTTAGGGTTAGGGTTAGGGTTAGGGTTAGGGTTAGGGTTAGGGTTAGGGTTAGGGTTAGGGTTAGGGTTAGGGTTAGGGTTAGGGTTAGGGTTAGGGTTAGGGTTAGGGTTAGGGTTAGGGTTAGGGTTAGGGTTAGGGTTAGGGTTAGGGTTAGGGTTAGGGTTAGGGTTAGGGTTAGGGTTAGGGTTAGGGTTAGGGTTAGGGTTAGGGTTAGGGTTAGGGTTAGGGTTAGGGTTAGGGTTAGGGTTAGGGTTAGGGTTAGGGTTAGGGTTAGGGTTAGGGTTAGGGTTAGGGTTAGGGTTAGGGTTAGGGTTAGGGTTAGGGTTAGGGTTAGGGTTAGGGTTAGGGTTAGGGTTAGGGTTAGGGTTAGGGTTAGGGTTAGGGTTAGGGTTAGGGTTAGGGTTAGGGTTAGGGTTAGGGTTAGGGTTAGGGTTAGGGTTAGGGTTAGGGTTAGGGTTAGGGTTAGGGTTAGGGTTAGGGTTAGGGTTAGGGTTAGGGTTAGGGTTAGGGTTAGGGTTAGGGTTAGGGTTAGGGTTAGGGTTAGGGTTAGGGTTAGGGTTAGGGTTAGGGTTAGGGTTAGGGTTAGGGTTAGGGTTAGGGTTAGGGTTAGGGTTAGGGTTAGGGTTAGGGTTAGGGTTAGGGTTAGGGTTAGGGTTAGGGTTAGGGTTAGGGTTAGGGTTAGGGTTAGGGTTAGGGTTAGGGTTAGGGTTAGGGTTAGGGTTAGGGTTAGGGTTAGGGTTAGGGTTAGGGTTAGGGTTAGGGTTAGGGTTAGGGTTAGGGTTAGGGTTAGGGTTAGGGTTAGGGTTAGGGTTAGGGTTAGGGTTAGGGTTAGGGTTAGGGTTAGGGTTAGGGTTAGGGTTAGGGTTAGGGTTAGGGTTAGGGTTAGGGTTAGGGTTAGGGTTAGGGTTAGGGTTAGGGTTAGGGTTAGGGTTAGGGTTAGGGTTAGGGTTAGGGTTAGGGTTAGGGTTAGGGTTAGGGTTAGGGTTAGGGTTAGGGTTAGGGTTAGGGTTAGGGTTAGGGTTAGGGTTAGGGTTAGGGTTAGGGTTAGGGTTAGGGTTAGGGTTAGGGTTAGGGTTAGGGTTAGGGTTAGGGTTAGGGTTAGGGTTAGGGTTAGGGTTAGGGTTAGGGTTAGGGTTAGGGTTAGGGTTAGGGTTAGGGTTAGGGTTAGGGTTAGGGTTAGGGTTAGGGTTAGGGTTAGGGTTAGGGTTAGGGTTAGGGTTAGGGTTAGGGTTAGGGTTAGGGTTAGGGTTAGGGTTAGGGTTAGGGTTAGGGTTAGGGTTAGGGTTAGGGTTAGGGTTAGGGTTAGGGTTAGGGTTAGGGTTAGGGTTAGGGTTAGGGTTAGGGTTAGGGTTAGGGTTAGGGTTAGGGTTAGGGTTAGGGTTAGGGTTAGGGTTAGGGTTAGGGTTAGGGTTAGGGTTAGGGTTAGGGTTAGGGTTAGGGTTAGGGTTAGGGTTAGGGTTAGGGTTAGGGTTAGGGTTAGGGTTAGGGTTAGGGTTAGGGTTAGGGTTAGGGTTAGGGTTAGGGTTAGGGTTAGGGTTAGGGTTAGGGTTAGGGTTAGGGTTAGGGTTAGGGTTAGGGTTAGGGTTAGGGTTAGGGTTAGGGTTAGGGTTAGGGTTAGGGTTAGGGTTAGGGTTAGGGTTAGGGTTAGGGTTAGGGTTAGGGTTAGGGTTAGGGTTAGGGTTAGGGTTAGGGTTAGGGTTAGGGTTAGGGTTAGGGTTAGGGTTAGGGTTAGGGTTAGGGTTAGGGTTAGGGTTAGGGTTAGGGTTAGGGTTAGGGTTAGGGTTAGGGTTAGGGTTAGGGTTAGGGTTAGGGTTAGGGTTAGGGTTAG